>NW_027411582.1:12157478-13407478 GCF_049639745.1 Rhodnius prolixus | reverse complement strand
TTAAAACCATAATCCTGCATTGGACAACCCAATAACCAGACTTGTGTAAATTACGTACAAGATTTTAGAAAATAAAGAGAAAAAACCAATCTGCCAAACTAAAGCCTGGTATGGTAAATTCTTTCCCCGCTTCTACTTAGACTGGTTTAAGAAGGAAATGTGTTAAAGACTGTGAATGAACTGTAGAAGGAAATTTCAGATTTTATTGAAAGCGAACTTAGAAAGGATTCATCCTTCTTTAAAGCGAAGATTTAAGCAGAGCTTTATAACTTACCTTCTTTTTATTGAGGTTATTAAAAGAGACTTTTAGAGGCAATTAATAGAAGGATGAATCAGAGGTTGTTTTACTTAAATGGAAAAGAACTCAACTATTTGAAGTAAAAAACCCGATGTTATGGTTTATTACCAGCTACATCGCAACATCATTTAGCGAAAAGATTTCAAAGGAAATTTAGAAGAGCTATAGGAAGTAATTGGTATCGCTTTAAATAAATCAAAAAGGAAAATTATTTTTCTGCAACCATGTAGGGAAGTTCTCATTACTCAATTAAAATCAGCTGTGTAATGCCCAACTTCCCACACTAGTGGGGGGAAATTCCCATTAGTGTCACTTTCCGCACAAGTGAGTGGAAAAACTTTATTGTGCTTCCTTGATATAAGAAGTTTTGTTATTAACATAAATATTTTCTGTAAAACTCTAATAAGCTTATTTAAATTTATTTTATTTAAATAATTAAAAAACGAATATTAAAAAATAAAATAAAAATTGAAAGGAATATAGAAATAAAATAATACTTTAATAAATAATTAGATATTTTTAATTATAACAGTTAAAAAGGTTATAGTGTTACCTTATAGAAATTTAAAATGGATTCTAGTGATGCCTGTTTAGAAAACACTCCTCCATCAATAAAAGAAACAGCAGAAAATGTAATAAGTAATGTAAATACGTAAGTAATGTAAATAATTGTAATATAACAATAAATGTTTATAATAAATAAATTACTTTTTGCAGACTGTATAAATGAAATTTTTAATTTTATTAGTTAATAAATGGTTGCAGAAAAAATATAATATTTAACTCGTGTAAAGTATTTTCCTCACACTCGGCAATTTGCACTTGCACTCGCTCGTGCGTGCAAACCTTGCCTCGCGTGAGGAAAAGTACTACTTTCCACACTTGTTAAATAAATAACTATAATTAAAGCGAGATAAACCGTTTAAAAAATTAACCTCCCCGTTTTGATGTTTTTCTCTATAAAGCACATTCTCTCTTTTCAAATCAATCTCCTGATAGAAATTCCACACGGTTTAGAATCAGCAGTTTACATTATGTCCATTCACACTTGTGAAAAACACTTATGAACTTCATTGAACTTATACAAATATATAAGAGTAAATATCTTTGATTTTATGTTTAGTATTTAAATCTTTTATAACTTTAGAGTTATAGTAAATTTTTTACTCGAGATTTTGACCAAAACGCCATTAAAATGTTATGGTTGCTGCGTATTGGAGATGTTCTAATCGTATTGGTTAAAACCAACCGCCGTTCGCTAGAAGCAATTTTTTTTCTAAGGAACCAGATGCATTCTATTCAAATTAGAAGACTATTTTCACTTTTGCCGATGTTTTTCGTTTCTTATTTTTCAAAACAAATCGACCCTTTATGTAGAATCAAGCGATGGCCTTAATATTGTCCATCAAAATTCAGGAAGAACAGCGTTCTATTCAAATTAAGAGACAATATGCTCTTTTTTTTCCTTTTTAGATATAACTCCCCATATAGACAATCATTCGCTGGCTTTTATAGAAAGTGGCACTGGTCGGTTTTCTTTAAAAATGTTGTTTTTGTTAGATTGTAGGTTTATACAGATGATATGCCCTGATAATTTCCTCGGTCCATCAAAAAAGAATAGAGACCATCACTGGATACACTAACTCACTGCAAAATTTTTCTGCAAGTAATTTGTAATTTGAAATAAAACTTGTAAAGTTTTGGCAGTAATAAACAAAAATACAAAAATGAGGGAAGGGATTTGCTATGCGGTTAGCGTATTGGATTCTCACGAGGAGATCCCGAGTTCGAATCCAGTTGCTGACCTATAGATTTTCTATTCCCTAGGACAGGGGCCAGCAACCCGCGGCTAGCGAGTCGCTTGCGGCTCTTTTATCCAAATTTTGTGGCTCTTCACCCTGTCCAAAATATACTGTATATATCAATTATATTGAAATAAATGAAAATTTCATTTATTAAAGTAAAGATATTTTTTCAAAAGGAATTTTAAATGTGTTAGGTTTGAAATTGAATAGAATTATATTAAAATACAGTACGTAATATGTAGGACTGCCGCCATTTTCATTTAAACACAGGTTTAGTTATTATTTATTTGTTTATTTACTTTGCAATATGTGAAAATAAATACTTAAAACATTTAAATGTTATTGAATATCATAAAATCATAATTTGTGAATCCTTGCGGCTCTTGGTAATTTATTAAAATTATTCAAGAAGAAATGGCTCTCTACTTGAAATTGGTTGCCGACCCCTGCCCTAGGAGTTTCCTACAGCTCACGCTCATGGACAGTGTTGTCTGTAACGAGAGAACACTTGTCCGGTGGCCCGCAGTGCACTGAAAAAAAAAGCTCCAGGCGCCAATAACCTTAGATGTTGACCGCGCCTTAAATCATTAAATAAATAAAAATAATGAAATAGAAGAAGTAATTTCGGTGAAATAGCTTCTTTTACTTCTGGTTGCTCTAAGGCAATTTACTCCATCAAAAGCTTGTTATAAAGGACAACGCAAGAATCTATCTTAATCAATCGCCAATCATCAATCAACCGGTTTTGTATCTACAGCAGCCCCCAATCACCTACCATCCAAATCTTTCTCATTCAACAATTTGTTCATCATTAACCATAATTTTCATCATCTATCAAACCAATTGCAGTATTTAAGCCGTTCACAGTACAAATGAACTCTTTAAAACACAAAAAAGTGGGAGAAATGTGATGAAATAATGTACAAAGTTTTTTTAAAAATTCCTGTTTATTATATAAATTTAAATAAATTTACCGTTATCATTTAGCGGCTGCTACTACATTTTGAGTTGAATTATTGCAACGATTTACATTAAGGCACGGAGTTAACTCAAAATGGATTCTGAAACAAATTATCTATTATACAATGGCCCAAAAATGTTTAAGTTGGTAAACACAGATTTATTTATTCTGTAAAGAATCATACAAATTATTATAGTAGTGTTACAAATAATTCCTGCAAAATATAATATAAATAAAACAAACCTATAAAGAATAATTAAATTACAAGTTGTTTCAACCAACTAAATAAAAATTACACAAAGTAAAAGAACCAAGTCACTAAGCGTCACCAACTAAACTAAGTTTTTAAGAACCTTTACAGTCTCATAACCTGCACTCGCGTTCATGGTCGGGATCGTGGAGCGCTCTACTGGACATTTACAAATGTTTTGGTCGTTTAATGGTGTTAATCTCTATTATTTGGGCAATTTATAATAAATACAAAAAAGCTATGACTGGAACCAAGTGCTTTGACACTTAATTTTAAGATATTCCAAAAAAAAGGTGGAGTTACTCGATTTGTACAGTAAACGGCTCAATTAGTCTAATAATTAGCATAATTATGTCTACGTTATAATAATATAAAGTACGGTTAGCGTAATCACCTAATTGGATTTCCTCCTCTCTAACTCACTCGTAATTCTCTTGGATTTTAATCTACATCACATCCTCTCTCTTCAACATCTATTTCACAATTTTAAAGTCTTTTAAAGGCGATGATTTATTTTTTTTTGGAATTGGCTTTCGCCATACAGCTAGCATCGCCTAGGTGCTTATCACTAGAATATCACTCACTCTCTATTCTTACTTATAAATACATTCGCTTCACACATTCATCCCTCTACTATATACAACTATTTACATACAAACTTACAACTAATAGATGGATCAGTACTCTATATTCCTGCCATCCTTATAGCTTAACCGAAATTAATATCACGTAATCCTTCTCTAATCATTTTATTCCTTTCATTTTAAAAGGGTATAACTTTTAAATACACTCATATTTCTTAGCTAGCTCTGCTACTGATTTAAGCACATAGATGTTGGTGGAGAATATTATGTCTTCGTAGCGAAATGGTGCAACTAAATACCTGTATATGTCGTCAAACATTCGTTTCCTTTCTACTACATAATGTGGACATATCATTATTATATGTCCTGAAATCCTCCTCCTCATTGCAATCTACGCAAAGAGGAGAGAGGACCTTTTGTTGATCCTGTGAAGATACGATCCACACACTGTGTGGTTCGCTCTCAGCCTGCTTGCTGATCCTCATACTAAATTGTTAGTGAGGCGAAATATGAAACTTCTATCTATATACGAGGGTCGTTTGAAAAGTCCGTGCAAAAATAAAAACTACTTAATTTTTTGGGGTAAACCTTTTTTATTTTTCAACATAGTCTCCTTTTAGGCTTATACACTTCGTCCAACGCTACTTTAGTTTGTTCATCCCTTCCGAATAATAGGATTTGTCCAAGTCTGAAAAATAGCCATTCGTTTCTGCAATCACCTCCTCGTTTGAATAAAATCTTTTTCCCGCCAGCCATTTCTTCATATTGGGGAACAAATAGTAGTCCGAGGGAGCCAAGTCTGGAGAATAGGGGGGATGTGAAACGAGTTGGAACCCTATTTCCATTAATTTTGCGACCACAACTGCTGAGGTGTGAGCTGGTGCGTTGTCGTGATGGAAAAGGACTTTTTTGTCGGCCAATCGTGGGCGTTTTTCTTGCAGCTCAATTTTCAAACGGTCCAATAACGATGAATAATATGCACCTGTAATAGTTTTACCCTTTTCCAGATAGTCGATGAGGATTATTCCTTGCGAATCCCAAAAGACAGTCGCCATAATCTTTCCGGCCGAAGGAACAGTCTTCGCCTTTTTTGGCGCAGATTCCCCCTTGGTAACCCATTGTTTAGATTGTTCTTTGGTCTCAGGAGTGTAGTGATGTATCCATGTTTCATCCACAGTGACGAAACGACGCTTAAAGTCCTGCGGATTCTTCTGGAACAGCTGCAAACCGTCCTTGCAACACTTCACACGATTTCGTTTTTGGTCAAGCGTGAGCAATCGCGGCACCCATCTTGCGGATAGCTTTGTCATGTCCAAATGTTGATGCAAAATATTGTGTACCCGTTCATTCGAGATGCCCACAGCACTAGCAATCTCACGCACCTTCACTCTTCTGTCATCCATCACCATATCATGGATTTTATCAATGATTTCTGGAGTAGTAACCTCAACAGGGCGTCCAGAACGTTCAGCGTCACTTGTGCCCATATCGCCACTCCGAAAATTTTGAAACCACTTATAAACTGTTCTAATCGAAGGTGCAGAGTCACCATAATGTTTATCAAGCTTCTCTTTAGCCTCCTGAGGCGTTTTGCCTTTCATAAAGTAGTGTTTAATCAACACACGAAATTCTTTTTCGTCCATTTTTTGAAAATCACTCGGCTTCCTCGATTCAAACGAATGCCAAACACAAAGAAATAGACCGATCTGGCTGAAACTTGGTGTGTGTTCTTCCAAGAGATGCTACTAACTAAACATAACCTCGATACGCGCCAGTAGTGCTATCTCTCTGACTTTGCACGGACTTTTCAAACGACCCTCGTAGAATCTCCCTTTATTACCATTACTGTACCATTTTTGTCGTGCTGCTTTTGCAATTGTACACTTGATATCGGTGTGTGGTAATTTATAATTAGCCATTACCACACTATTGGTGGCTTCCTTTACAAGTTTATCAACAATTTCATTTTCTTTGATACCACAATGATAAGTAGACAAGGGTAAGCTAGAATAAGAAGAGTTAAGCTCGATTAATTACTCTGATCAACGTTGCTACAGTTACGAGTTTTTCTGCAGAAAGTACTGATTAGCAAATTAAAAGCAAGAAATCTTAGAAGCTCCAGGATAATTATGGAATCATCACTTTACGAATGGAAACGAAAAAACTGAAAGAAAAAAATAAACAAGAAGAAAGTCAGTCAAACTTGAAAAAATAAACTAGAAATAGGACGCTGCAAAACGAGTGAGTAAAAAACCACTTCATTTCGGAAGTTAGTTAATTCTCGTAGTAAATTACACAAAGAAAAAATAGAGTTTATATAAAATAAAATAAAGAGTTCAGGGACGATGCTGCGTTTACAGAACATTTCTGTAATTACCTTACCATCTGGTTTTCTCTTTCTAAAGCAATCCAATTACTCCAATTTTTTTTCCTTCTACTCCTGTTATCGAAACAAAGTTAAAACTAATTTAGAAACAGTGCCCTAGAAAAACAGGCCAATAATGGAAGAAATAGAGTTTTAAGCAATCAGAATGTTGCAATTGCCAACTTTACTAGGCCATTTTCTTTTAAAAAATACCCCTCTGTCCAGCAGTTTTCACCTATCTATTTTTCATTTGATTTTAAACATTTTTTTAGGACGCTAAGGTTCGGCTAAATTGTTATTTTTAAAATATAATAGGAACAAATTGGTGTATTTCTATTCAAAAATGGTAATTTGTCAATAGACCAGATCAAGTAAAACATTTAACTTAATAAAATATCTTGTTTCTTGTGCACTAAATGACTTTTATTACAAAACTTGTAGAGCATAAAATCCTCTACAAATATGGTTCCATGCAATTTTTCATACAACAAACCGTTCTTCAGCTAGAGCGCGAAGAGAGGAAAGCGTACAGTCCTATAATACATTTGTTATAACGCTATTTTACGAAATATTTTAACACTTCTTTATAGATTTCATTTATGAAGTTGGACAAAAATTCCAATTTAAACTAGTATATATATAAAGCATTTTTTTAATTTATTAAATAAAACATAATTATTGAGTATAAAGTAATTGCATAAGCCAGTAATATGCGAAAAAAAAGTAAAATTTAAAAAAATCCTCAAAAAATGCCAAAAAATTAAACTTTTTTATCCGGGTAACATGATGCCGTAGGAGCTAACTGTAGAATTACAGTAGATAGGTGTGGCAGAATATCAAGAAATTATCAGCCAATCAGAAAGAAGTACACTGGCCATATGTTTAACAGATGGGAACTTAATGCCCATTGGCTGATGTTTCCCTTACCATTGGCCCCAATCAGCACACATAAATTCTTCTTTAAGCTCCTATACCAGTAGAACCTACTGATACAATAGTTGCATTTTACCTCGTTTTTGGACTGGGACTTTAAAAATACGACAAAATTCAAAATTTGTATCTGGGTAACATGATGCCGTGGGAGCTAACTGTAGAATCACAGTAGATAGGTGTGGCAGAGTATCAAGAAATTATCAGCCAATCAGAAAGAAGTACACTGGCCATATGTTTTACAGATGGGAACTTAAAGCCCATTGGCTGAAGTTTTCCTTACCATTGGCTCTAATCAGCACACACGAATTCTTCTGTAGCTCCTATACCAGTAGGACCTACTGGTTCTTTTAGCTTTATACAACCTTTAAAAATGATTTAATAACTAACTTCTAATGCTTGGGTACATTAAATTATTTTATCTCAGTCTTCATTGTAAGGAGCTATTTTAAAGTTTCCCAGATGTTAACACGATGGAATCCAAACAAGTAACCATGATTTATAACTTAAATAATATGGAAATTATTGTGTTATTGTGTGCTCTATTATTGTGTACATTTATTATCTCTTTCTTAGGAATTACTAGAACACTTAGTGAGTAGTAGAAATCATGGAGATGAATGAAGTGAAAGAGGCTGCTGAGCAACTATTCTTTTGAAATAAATGAGCATTTGGACTGATAGTGCTGATTTCTTTTCACAAATTTAATGAGGTTTTGGAATCCAATAGAAATTGTTAATACCAACATGTTGCATTTAATCCTCATTAATAATAAATGCTTCTTGTGTAAACTAAAAAACAATAAATTAACATTATTACCAGTCTATTATTTTTGTACTGGTTCAAAAGGATCAAAACGGTGATTTAATGGCACAACTGGATCAGCGATCTATCGGTGAGTCTAGCATTCTATTCCATAATAATTCCTATATTCCTATTTCCGTCAATAAGCCCCCCCAGTTGTTTTAGAGCGTCTTTGCAACAGTCTGTACAATCTTCTTGCTACAGGTTTCGTGTGACGTTCCTTTACATCAACCTGTTAAATGGTATTTCTTTCTATTGAATGGTCTTTATAAAAAGTCCTAATTTTAAGAAAATATTCAGTTAAATAGGTAAAAATTGTAGTAAGTAATTTCGGTATTTGAAGAATAGAATTTCTTTGCTATCCTGGCGATATTATTGGGCTTGTGTCTGATATGTTATAAGGATGATGTATGTTAGAAATGTACACAGCCATATTCTCGTTCTTTTTCAGCATTTATCAAGTCAAAGAAACAGACATGGACAAAGGAACTGGCGAATGAGTAAACATTTACCCTCCTGCCAGGAAGCTGACAGGATGAAGGAAGCCAAGAGAAAGAATCTTTTCTCATATATCTGTCTCATGTTTGGTGAAAAGGATCAGTTATATTTTCCACCTCTTACCAGCTAGTAAAACTTAATGGTTTATACCAGGCAAAAGGTTTATATACTAGGAGGTTGGCTAAAAATACCTCAGCATAGCTAGGCAGCCGACTCAATTCTCACTACAAACAATGAATCATGCACTAACACGGACTCTTTATAAACACACATGCACTTATCACCCAAGCCGGTGCTGACCTCTATGGAAAGAAAAATTAACCTAACCTTTTACTGCAGCATTCCCCCGTTTGTACCATTTAATACATTTCTTCATAAAATTCTTCAGTAAATAATAATTTTTCTTTCTTTATAACATCTGTCTTAATGAAAAATAAATGATCTAATTTTTCAAAATCATTCAGTCGTTAAAAAGTGTTCGCTGCGAAACGGGGTTACTGTTTATAAAAACTATTATTCATTTTTTATTAGAAATTTATGATTCCAGATCTCAAATTGATTCAAACGAAAAAAGCAGGAAGCTTTACCTCTGTCTTCCTCATCCTTACTTATTCTTTGTGACGCTTAGGTAAAAATGGTTCGCGCAGGCATGAAAAAAAAATAAATAAATAAGTAAAAATATCTGTTTCAGTGGCGAGACCTGCACAGCTAAGATTTATTGTGGTACTTGTTTCGATTCCTGGTCTTAGGCCTTGGATTTTATTTAATGTTTAATATGTGAACTTTGTAGTAAAATATGTTTGCTAATCGCCTCCGTCCACGACACCTGATTTGGTAGTTAGAAGTTAAGAGCCAGGCTGAAAAAAAGTAAGCATTAATTTAGTTTTACTTTAATTGTTGACAGAAATTGTAGATGAATTTTTAGTTCTTTGAGGATTCATTGAGTTCACTGAGGACTGACCAAACAAAAAGTGCTCGAACAAGCGTAACGTTGAAAAACACCCAACTATGACAATTTGTTTTTCTCTTTTACTACAAAAGATTAAATTCCCAAATTTTGTTTTATATGTACCACCTTTGAGAATTACTCTTTTCATCGGCGTTGTCTGAAGAAATAAATATTTGCTTATTTTGTTTTAATATAATGATTGATTAAAATAACAATAACTATTAAAAGAAGTTATTTAGAACTAAAAATCCATTGATTATTAATTATTGCTTTTTAAGTAATATTTGAGGACCACTTTTGTCTTCTGAGCTTCAAAGTATGACACTTAAAAATAAAAGAAACTCACCGTTTAATGACTATCCACAACTTTTGTTTCTAACAATTCTACACAAAAGTTTGTCTATCTCTCTTACTTCAGTAAGAGACAAAAATAATACTGAAGAAATGTTTTTTAAGACAGCAATTGAGAGAAAGAGAATATCATTGACTCCTGGCTTCAGAGTGGTGACCGTTTTTAGCAACATTGTCAGAACTCCTTTTGTACTAAAATACATTTTTATTGAATTTCTTTATTAGATTGCTTATAAATTTGATTTATATTACAGCTACGTCAATTTTATTTTTCCAGACTTTTACTCGTAAATGTTTTTTCGACATATTACTTTTTGTCACCACTATATTGCTGATTCTCACTTTTCAAATTCCCCTTAGAGGTTGAAAATTCAATAAAAATAATCACGCTTCGTAAAAATGATTTTTTTTTTTTTTCAAAGTTAATGGTGGTAGGCTTGTATTGTTGATAATTTAAAGGGCACTAAGTACAGTGTCGAACAAAAGTCTGCATACACCCTGAAAATTTGTCTTTTATCTTGGTCGGAAAGGATATCTCGTGTGGCTTCTTTGAATAATGTTTGCAATGTTACGATATGAAAATCCTTGATAATTTAATTTAACTATTAATCTGCGTTCTGGCCCTGGAATTTCCTTTCTTTGGTGAACCATTTTAAATAATAATAAATTCTTAACTAACTCAGATCCGCCTATATTCACGTTTCAACTAAAACTAACAAATTTGTAAATATTATGATTTACCCACCTTAACTAGTAAGTATTATAATACTAATATTGAATTTATCAATTCTGTATGTGGACTTTTGTTCAGGCATGAACTCCGATCTTTTTATTCATATGCAATGGGAGATGGCGGAGGTCTTTTCATCTCTCATATATATATATATATATATATATATATATATTTAGTAACAATAGCTACAAATGTTTAAATCACATTTTTTACTCTAATAATTCTTTATTTTGAAAATTCCCGAAATATTGTGGTGTATGTAGACTTTTGTTCGACACTGTAAATGAGTTTAGACATTAAAGTAGAAATTTCATGGTTTATAAGAAACGTTTTGAGGCTATGAGTTAAGCATACTTATAGGAAATTTACTGCTCTTTCGTTTGGAATAAGCAGATTTGTTGTAGGATAAAGGATAGAAAAGTTACGGACGTTTTTATGATGGAAAAGTTTAAAATGCAAATATCTTGGACACTATTGAGAATCGGGCCAAAGGGAATAGAATATTTTTTTGTTGCATTTGAGCTGCTGAATCACCTCTCGAAGATTCAACCTCTGCTCCGCATACACCCTGAAAGTTCCATACAAGAATAAAGAATAGGAGTGCTATCGAAGCTACTTACTATAGTAAGAAGTGAATCCTGGTGCCTCGGAGACTCTCTGGACACGCTTGTGTCAACTATCCTTCGTTGCGCATCCTTAGGCTGAGCTAGAGTTTCCCTCAAGTAATTGTACACAATCAGCTGAAAACAAAAAGAGGTTGATGACCAGAACTTTATTTGGACTATAAAGAGGCACTCCAATATCTGTTAACAGCTTAAATTCAGAAGGATTCTAGTACCTCTAAGCATCCATTGTCCAATAACCTATTCTTGGTGGTCTAATGGCCACAGATGGAACTCTTTCAATTTTAATCGCTTATAATTTTGATTATTTAAAGTCAAAATCTGAGTTCATTGACTTCAGGAGCCACTTTTAGTGCACCGCTTGACAGCTGAATGTGTTCTACTCTCTATCACTATTGTCTTTCTTCAGTCTATGAGCTGTGAGACACACCTAGAAAGAGATAATCTGGAAAAGGCAACTATATTCAAAACTGGAATAGGATTAGACCCTAAGAACTTCTAAACTAATTCCTCCGGTTATTTTGATTACTTGTCTGCGAGGAACGGAACTCACTCTATATGGTTCCTTTCACGGACTCCATTGAAACAGTCGAATGTTTGCATTCAATTCAGCTAAAATTTCTAATTCTAATTCCCACTAATTGCATTCAACATATTTAATTATCCAGTCTTATTGAAGATTCTCTCAATTTAATAATGATTATGTTCACAGGTGTCTAATGAGCTTACTTCTGTCAAGAAGATTACTGACATGCTTATCGATCAATGAGGTAAGTGCTTTAATCTTAGTTCTTAATTAGTTTCATTTGAATGTTTATTGTTAAAAGACCACAGCATTTTGTTAAATAAGAACTTAAATGTGTCTTCGTTTTCTTAATTCAAGTTTTTGAAGTGATTGTTATTGTAGAAGCTTTGCGCAAGAGGTTAATTCAAGAATTAACACTGTGTTTGTTGAATAATAAGAGATCCGTCCCGGAGGATTACAATTAGTTGTTAAAGGTATTAAAACAAAATAAAGAAGTTGATAAAGAAAATTCAAGCACACAAATATATATTTAATTAATAAATATAATATTAGCTATGATATGGTAGCTGTGATTGAGTGTGTGCCCACAATATTATATAATAAATTACTCACAGGATATCCTGGATCTATAATATGATTTATACAAAGAAGGATATCCATAATTTCCACAAAAAAGGAACACTTGAACTGATCTTAAGAGTCGTTGTAAACTTAGATCTGAGCAGCGTGCACTTACTCGAACGACTGACTGTAGGTTACTAACTGCCAGGTACAAAGTACCTTTGTTATTACTTCGTCATTTGTTGTGAAACACAAACAAATACGACTTCCAAATTTTATGTTAAAATAAATTTTACTTAACACACTGGTTTTTTTTTTTTTTTTTTTAAGTAAAATGGATTTACCAATATTTATTCGCTTAAAAATGGATTTTTCTATTCGCCCTGTAAACGAATTATTAGAATTTTAGACTAAATTTAGTTTTATAACTTTAAATATTATACATCGTTTCAAGCATTTCGCTGATTACAACCGCATCATTCGAGCAGATATGGTCCAAATTTGCTATAATAGCAAAAAATTACAATTTAACGTACTCTTTAAGAATGAAATTCTTACATTAACATCGATTCTTTACAGACAAATTTTTCATACAATCAATCGCTTGTTATTTTTGTTTGTATTTGATTGATTTTTTTTTATGATTTAAGGCGCGTCAACAGCTGAGGTTATTAGCACCCGGAGCTTTTTTCAGTGCACTGCCGGCCTCCGGACAGTGTTCTCTCGTTACAGGCAACACTGTTCATCACCGGACAGTGAGCTGTAAGAAGCTCCTAGGGAGAGAAAATCTAAGGGTCATTTTCTAATATTGTTTCAATAATTCTGATTTTATAGTTGATTGAAATTTTTTTTTAGGATTGGAAATCCCTTATCGCGATAACTATCGAACATCGAAAGGGGACATCAAAAGCTATCTACAAAGAATTTAACAATCTCAGATAAATTGAAAAGGAATGTTTTTCGAGTTAAGAGATTATTTAGCGCCATGTTTTTTTTTTCAATGATCTTTATTCACCATGGAAACAAAGATTCAAAGATAAGGAGTTAAAGGGTATCTGATTGTTTTTAGCTCATAGAAAAGACTGCAGTAAACGTTTGGAATGAATTTCAGACCGGTAAGGGTCGAAAGAACTTCTTCTGCATGCATTTAGGATTAATAAAATTTCGGGAGAATTGATGAATAAAAGGAGGAAATACCAGTCTGATGTTAATTGCACAATTATTGTTTTTAAGGAAATTTATGAATCATTAAATCGAAATTGCAATCAAAGAATTGTACCCAAGATTTAATTAACTTTATTAACATAACAACCTCTATTATTTACATTGTCCATAGGTCTAATACATTTACGATAAGTCTAAAGTACGATTTCTACAGTTAATTTAATCTAAAATTGTGAATATGTAAGACATAATGTAGTTCCAAACAGCAATAATCATTGGCTTTCCAATCTAAAAGTTGTTGGAAGAGAGATAATGGAGTCTTGATTAGGACGCTGTACGTATGTCGATCAGTGAGTAAATCTTTCTCTTTACCAGCTCCGTCAGCTCCCCCTTTCATTAATTAATTTCTTGAGCACATTAATCAACAGGAATTTCAAACAAGACGATCAATATTATTTGGCCACTAAAATAATTGTCCTGACCAAGCCTAAGATCGGTACACATTAATCAATATTAAATTCGAATTATCCTAAACTAAATTACTGAATTTACGAAATTAAATGCAGTAATGTAGCCACAAATTAATTTAATAATAATAAAAATCCATTAAATTAAGTACAGAGGGTAAAATGAAAAGTTGATTTGAGCCGTTCCACAGCATTACTCGATTAACTGCTTAAAACAACTTTAACAAAAACTTACAGTTTAAAATGTTAAGTATAAGGGTTGATTAAACGCCAAAAGGAACACAAATCAGCAAGTACCAAACATTTCATTGATATTATTTTAAGTAATTTTACTACATTAATTTTCATTAATATTTTTTTGAATTTATTAGATGTTTCACAGACCCTTATGCTGGCCATTTTAATCTACAAAATATTTGTTCAAGTAGAACACCATTTAACTTAGATTGACTGTAATAAGATAAATAAGATATGCATATTTTTATGACAGCTAACATAATTATTCCAGTATTTTACTATAAGTAAAATTAGAGGGACTACATTAAATTACAATTGAGAAATGAATAATTATTGTTGAATAATTTACTTGATATTACCTACGCGTTATTTGTGCTCACAAATACTTCGGAAAGACGAATTCTAGACTGAAATATTGTTTTAAATCCGTGATTCAAATTTAAATAGTAGCCGACTCTGCCTTTGTCTTTTTTTACTTTAACGTGCATGTACATACATACGATATATGTGACTATTCAGAATAAAGAGCATAATAAAGATAAATCAGAAGAATAATTTGGAATAAAGCTAAAATAAAGTACCTATTTAATTACGAAAATATAATATACATTTTATCATAATTATAACAAAAAAATAAAATATTATGAATGAACAAAGGGAAGGGATTAGCTATGCGGTTAGCATATTGGATTCCCACGTGGAGGTTCCGGGTTCGAATCCAGCTGCTGACCCTTAGATTTTCTCTTTCTAAGAGCTTCTTACAGCTCACTGTCCGGGTGATGGACAGAGTTGTCTGTAACGAGAGAACACTGTCCGGAGGCCGGCAGTGCACTGAAAAAAGCTCCGGGCGCCAATAACCTTGATGTTGACGCGACTTAAATCATAAAAGAAAAGAAAAAGAAAATGAATGAACTGGCCAGCATAAGGGTCTGTGAAACATCTAATAAATTCAAAAAAATATTAATGAAAATTAATGTAGTAAAATTACTTAAAATAATATCAATGAAATGTTGGGTACTTGCTGATTTGTGTACCTTTTGGCGTTTAATCAACCCTTATACTTAACTTTTTAAACTGTAAGTTTTTGTTAAAGAGATTTTTGTACCTTTTGGATAGATTTTCTTTTTTGTATGTTTTGCAAAGTTACATATCTGCTTTTCAGATTTTATTAAAATTGGGAATAATAAATTTAATTTTATCATTATAACCTGAAAAGGTGTTAAGTCGGAGTTACTACCACTGGACAGATCTTTTTAAAGAATGATTATAGTTGCGGTCCCCAAACCATCCTCAATAACAATTTTTTTGAGAAAGCGTTTTGAATAAAATAGGAAGGTAATTTGTACGTAAATAGCAAAATTAAACTGCGATTTCAGTACTTCCCTTTAAGAGGAGTAAGAAAAATAAACTGCGATTACAGTACTTCTCCCTAAAAGGCAAAGAGGCAAAGATTTTGAATCGAACTACAATTCATTGATGAAAATCGGTTCACTCATTGAAAATTTTAACGATTGCAATACTTCCTCTTAGTAAGTGTAAGAGCATGATGGCACTTCACAGCCACGTAGAGGAGCTTTAACCACTTCTTCTTACTAAATTTTATCAAAATCGGACTAACCGTTATAGAAATATTGGTAATAATAGTTTTAGAAAGGGCCTTACTTGGGTGGGGCAAACTCCCCTCCTTATGAGGCACAGCGTCGAGACTTTTAAAGTGCAAATCTGTACAAAATTTCGATTCGAATGACACTTTATTCATGAAAATCGGTTTACGTTTCGATAATTTGAAACGATTGCTATACTTCCCCTTAACAAGTGTAAGAGCAGATCGTCGCTTTAATGATACGTAGGGGAGCCATAACCCTATCATCCTACCAAATTTTATCAAAATCGGGCCAAGATTTACAGAGTAATTAGTAATAATAATTTTGGAGGGGGCCTTACATAAAGGGGGCTAACTCCTCTCCCATTCGTTGAATAGCATCGAGACCCCCAAAAGGCACATCTACATAAAATTCCGAATCGAATGACATCTCATTCATGAAAATCGGTTCACGCGTTTAGGCGCTACGTTGTTTACAAAAAAGGTAACAACAACAAGAAGAAGAACAAGAAGAACAAGAACAAGAACATTTTTTGAAAATGCCGTTTTTGCTCATTTTGAGCATCTTTTTTCTCAAAATCTATCAAATCTAGGTTTTGCAAAAAAATTACAGTCATAAAGGAGGATTTGCCCTATATTTTAAAGAAAATTTGGGAATTTTATCTTTTATAGAAAAAGAGAAAAAAATTGTCAAAGTTGGGTGTTTTTCAACGTTACACTTTTTCGTGCAGTTTTTGATGATCAACCCTTATACAACTGTCCTACCGGACAGTTTTAATACAAAAATGGAGAAATGCGATGAAATAATGTACGTTGTTTTTTTTTGAAATTCCTGTTTATAATATAAATTCAAATAAATTAACCGTTATCATTCAGCACCTGCTACCGAATTTCAATTGATTTATTGCAATGATTTACTTTAGACAACGGAGTTAATCAAAATGACTTCTGAAATAAATTATTTATTATTCAATGGCCAAAAAAATGTTTCGGTCGTTTAATGGTGTTAATCTTCAATACTTGGGACATTTATTACAAAATATAAAAAGCTGAGACTGAACAAAGTGCTTTGACACTTAAATTTAAGAGATTACCAAAAAAAAAGTGGAGTTAATCGATTTTTACAGTGAACAACGGCTCATTCGATAAATAAAATATTGTAAAATTTTTCTTGCCCTTTTACTAAGAAAGAACTTTACTTACACAACTAGTGCCTGCCACTAGTTACGTTAAATATGTGGGTTTGATTAAATAATAAAACTCGCTAAATTTGTAAGTAATAACCTGATTTATTAACACATTATCTTTACTCACATTAACATTTACTAGCAACTAACGCTATTCATTACAGTCACCATTTACAACAGTCACAACAGTTTACTGTTACTTACTCACTACGTAACGCCACAAAACTGTTTCCTGTCTGACCACTGGTCCGCACTGCACCGAATTGCACTAGTCTCTGCTACACAAACAAAGCTCTACTCACTAACTGACTAACCGCCTGACTAGCTATCTCTGAAGCACTCCGCAACACTGACTCTCTCAAACTGTCACTTCCAAAGTGTCTCTCCAAGACTCACTCAAAACTAACTGATTAACAACTGTAAAACTCTAATAACTCGTTAAGAACTCCTTAAAAACTGACTTCTCCAGCTGTGTCTGCCTCCTTTTAACTGCCCTCCAACTGGGACTGCCCTCCTCCAACTCTCTGAGCATAAGTTTCCACGCCCTCCTGATGTTCATTGGCTGGAGAAAACATACTGCCACCACCTCAGCTGGGGCCGCCCTCCTCCTACTCTCTGTCTCGCTCCTACCTGTCAATCACTGGCTGGGAAAACACATATGCCACCACCCCAACTGAGGCCTTTCTCTTAGCTGGCTTTTACACAGGTCATTAACTCCTTGAACAATCTAGCCCTTTCCTTTCTAGTTCAGGTAAAGACCGGCCCTTTTGTCTACACAGTGGTGGCCTGATACCGACTTTGGTCGCTTAACCCCTAGAACAATCTAGGCCTTTCTTCTCTGCCACAGGTAGATACCGCCCTTTTGTTTATGCAGTGGCGGCCTGTTACTGACTTTGATCGCTCAACCCCTAGAACAATCTATGCCTTTCTTCTATGCCCAGGTCAACTTCGTTACAATATGTTCCACAGCCCTGAAGATGTCATAGGCTCCCTAGGTCGAAAGCTCGGCATAATAAAATATTCAAAATATGACCGAAATTGGCATGTTAATTCTTTTCTTCCTTATTTAATTTGAATTAACTAATAAATTAATCTAAGCAATAAATGATTGCAATAGAGGGGGATTTATTACATCTGCCTATCAAAAAATTGGTTTACAAAAAGAAATTAAAAAATTGTAAGGTGGCCCAGAAAAGTTAATTGTCTATCTCTCTCCTTGGATGCGTCCACACTATTTAAGAATATTAAAGAGAATTAACAAACAATTTATCTCAGTCAAACTATTCAATGATTTTGTTTGCGAAAAAGAAGTGCCGAAGTAGTTAAAATTCCATTTAAAGATTATGAAGGAAACAAAACGGATACCAAAATCAATTTGCTGAAGTTGCATTCAATATTCTTGAAGTTAAACTGTATATTTCATTTATTGGAATGGCTTAAAGTATTTTATTTTTCCTCCCAATCCAAACCTTTGTGCAAGGACAATGGGCTTATAGCTTCAATGGTCTGTATTGTTAGATCTGAGATCAGCCATTCGAATATAAATGGAAAAACAGCATTGCTTTGCAAAAAAAAAAAAAACCAAACTATTATTGTACAACAATGCTCTTTCTTCTATGTTAATAAAATTCTGATCTTAATTCATTTACCACTAACTATCAAAAACTGACAGTTCAAAAAGTTAAGTATAAGGGTTGAATAAACGACATAAAACCCAAATAACCTATAGAAAGGAATAAAAACTACGTTAAAAAAAATGTCGAAGCAAAAAGAAAAACCTTCAAATGTAGCTGGAAATTCGCAACAAAAGGAACTGGGGCCCAAGCTACAGTTCGATGTCCGAAATATAGAACAAACTTAAGGTAGATAAAAGGAAAAAGTCTAGGATATGAAAGTTTTCAGTTTGGCAAAGCCCTGGATGATGTTTTTACGAACACCCAAATATCATCTCGTTTTTTTATCAATTGTTATTGATAAAAAAATAAAAATAAAATAAATAATAATAATAAAGAAGATTTCAACTATTGTAAAAGAAAAGTTTTGTATTTTGGGAATTCTTTTCAGCTTTTATGTATATATTCAGAGATATTTCCTTTTTTTGATAATCAGTGCCATGTTGAGAATAAGTAAAAAAGCAATACAGTGAATAACATTTCTTTCGTTTACATCTCTGAAAATCATTTCTTAATAATACAGTATTATTTCTGGAGATGGGTTTTCTCATAGCCAGAGAATTTGATTGTAGATCATATACGAGGGTCGTTTGAAAAGTCCGTGCAAAGTCAGAGAGATAGCACTACTGGCGCGTATCGAGGTTATGTTTAGTTAGTAGCATCTCTTGGAAGAACACACACCAAGTTTCAGCCAGATTGGTCTATTTCTTTGTGTTTGGCATTCGTTTGAATCGAGGAAGTCGAGTGATTTTCAAAAAATGGACAAAGAAGAATTTCGTGTGTTGATTAAACACTACTTGATGGTGATGGATGACAGAAGAGTGAAGGTGCGTGAGATTGCTAGTGCTGTGGGCATCTCGAATGAACGGGTACACAATATTTTGCATCAACATTTGGACATGACAAAGCTATCCGCAAGATGGGTGCCGCGATTGCTCACGCTTGACCAAAAACGAAATCGTGTGAAGTGTTGCAAGGACGGTTTGCAGCTGTTCCAGAAGAATCCGCAGGACTTTAAGCGTCGTTTCGTCACTGTGGATGAAACATGGATACATCACTACACTCCTGAGACCAAAGAACAATCTAAACAATGGGTTACCAAGGGGGAATCTGCGCCAAAAAAAGGCGAAGACCGTTCCTTCGGCCGGAAAGATTATGGCGATTGTCTTTTGGGATTCGCAAGGAATAATCCTCATCGACTATCTGGAGAAGGGTAAAACTATTACAGGTGCATATTATTCATCGTTATTGGACCGTTTGAAAACCGAGCTGCAAGAAAAACTCCCACGATTGGCCCACAAAAAAGTCCTTTTCCATCACGACAACGCACCAGCTCACACCTCAGCAGTTGTGGTCGCAAAATTAATGGAAATAGGGTTCCAACTCGTTTCACATCCCCCCTATTCTCCAGACTTGCCTCCCTCGGACTACTATTTGTTCCCCAATATGAAGAAATGGCTGGCGGGAAAAAGATTTTATTCAAACGAGGAGGTGATTGCAGAAACGAATGGCTATTTTTCAGACTTGGACAAATCCTATTATTCGGAAGGGATCAACAAACTAGAGCAGCGTTGGACGAAGTGTATAAGCCTAAAAGGAGACTATGTTGAAAAATAAAAAAGGTTTACCCCCAAAAATTAAGTAGTTTTTATTTTTGCACGGACTTTTCAAACGACCCTCGTATATGGGTGACAAGGATGGATTTAATGTAATGCAAGTATTTGTCCACAAAGTATAAGTTTAAATTCTTGCGTTAAAAGAAGTGCATGAGAAAATACTGGAGTTTTAAAGAATTCCAATGAATATTGTCTGGTGTTTACTAAAATTAGCCTGTACTAATAATGGGACCTATTATACTTCTAGAGTAAATATTATTGTAATGTCGTACAACTACATTCGAACATCACATTCGCCCTATATTGTAGGCCATGTAGCTAAATTTGCACAGTATCACTTGAAGGGGAATCAGATGTAATTCTACACTCCAAAGTTGCTCTTAGTATTGTTTAACATAATGGCTAACAATCCATGAACGTAAACTTACAATTCTATTTTACATTTACCAGTTACGTTACAAAATTGCCCAAGACAAAAGCACTAACCCGATTGCTAGGCCTACCTGTCCTAAAATTATGTATTATGATTGTAAAGTGTAGTTATGCTACTTGGAATTAGGGTTAAATTACCCACAGCTTCACTTAATTAACAATGGCGCTTTCTCCCTTGAGGACTTTAGCCTGTGGAAAATGAAATTTCCCTTGGGTCACACAATACCAAATATCGAGTAGCTTTTGTGAAAACTGTAAGAAGAAAAACTTGTAAAAGAAGGTGTTTTATCCTTAATCTAAGAAAGCAGAATTGACTTGTCCAGAAAAGATTTTTGATTCTTCTATTAAATTAGAAAATTACTAAACCTTACATGGGGAGATCTACGAAGGTCGTTTGAAAAGTCCGTGCAAAAATAAAAACTACTTAATTTTTTGGGGTAAACCTTTTCTATTTTTCAACATAGTCTCCTTTTAGGCTTATACACTTCGTCCAACGCTGCTCTAGTTTGTTGATCCCTTCCGAATAATAGGATTTGTCCAAGTCTGAAAAATAGCCATTCGTTTCTGCAATCACCTCCTCGTTTGAATAAAATCTTTTTCCCGCCAGCCATTTCTTCATATTGGGGAACAAATAGTAGTCCGAGGGAGCCAAGTCTGGAGAATAGGGGGGATGTGAAACGAGTTGGAACCCTATTTCCATTAATTTTGCGACCACAACTGCTGAGGTGTGAGCTGGTGCGTTGTCGTGATGGAAAAGGACTTTTTTGTGGGCCAATCGTGGGCGTTTTTCTTGCAGCACGGTTTTCAAACGGTCCAATAACGATGAATAATATGCACCTGTAATAGTTTTACCCTTTTCCAGATAGTCGATGAGGATTATTCCTTGCGAATCCCAAAAGACAGTCGCCATAATCTTTCCGGCCGATGGAACGGTCTTCGCCTTTTTTGGCGCAGATTCCCCCTTGGTAACCCATTGTTTAGATTTTTCTTTGGTCTCAGGAGTGTAGTGATGTATCCATGTTTCATCCACAGTGACGAAACGACGCTTAAAGTCCTGCGGATTCTTCTGGAACAGCTGCAAACCGTCCTTGCAACACTTCACACGATTTCGTTTTTGGTCAAGCGTGAGCAATCGCGGCACCCATCTTGCGGATAGCTTTGTCATGTCCAAATGTTGATGCAAAATATTATGTACCCGTTCATTCGAGATGCCCACAGCACTAGCAACCTCACACACCTTCACTCTTCTGTCATCCATCACCATATCATGGATTTTATCAATGATTTCTGGAGTAGTAACCTCAACAGGGCGTCCAGAACGTTCAGCGTCACTTGTGCCCATATGGCCACTCCGAAAATTTTGAATCCACTTATAAACTGTTCTAATCGAAGGTGCAGAGTCACCATAATGTTTATCAAGCTTCTCTTTAGTCACCTGAGGCGTTTTGCCTTTCATAAAGTAGTGTTTAATCAACACACGAAATTCTTCTTCCTCCATTTTTTGAAAATCACTCGACTTCCTCGATTCAAACGAATGCCAAACACAAAGAAATAGACCGATCTGGCTGAAACTTGGTGTGTATTATTCCAAGAGATGCTACTAACTAAACATAACATCGATACGCGCCAGTGGTGCTATCTCTCTGACTTTGCACAGACTTTTCAAACGACCCTCGTACTTCAAAACAATTCTAAGCGAATGTAAGGACATTGTTGGTTTAAAGATTAAAAATTTCGTTTGAAGTACTCAAGTATTCTCTTATTGCAAATATTTTTCATATTTACAATATTAATTGTAAATTTTAACGAACTATAGAGCAAAAATGAATTGTCTATCTTCCAGCCATCTTCAAATTTTAGTGGAGTGTTTAATTTCTGATATAGTGGAAAATTCTCTTATTAAACTCGCGAATCATCCTCTGAGGAGAGACTCAAACTGGACAGAAATAGAATAAAGAGAACAAAAGGAGCCACACTGGATGAAATCATCATTATTACTCATCACTACAAATCTAATTAGATTTTAATCGACTTTTGAGAATGAGTGGGGGGGATTAATAATAGTAATCGTAATAATAATAATAATAATAACAATAATAATAATCATAATTTTTTTTTATGGAGGGGATAAAATGCATTAAGCATCATCGTGGAGAAATGCCCTCACTCACTAAAAAAACCCACTCCTAGAGCATTGAAACCCACCTTGCAACCACTTACGCATTACTTCAGGGTGGTGTCTCACAATAGCTCGTACGAGCTCCTACTGTCCTTCATTCACCTCACTGGAACGATCGGAGCAGACGGAAATCCATCTATTGCTTCTTTCTTATCAATACTGCCTTCACAAAGGTCGCCACCCTATCCCAGCCGACTCTATGGTAGAGTATAAACTCTACTATATTTTCGGGCGTGATTCGCCCTATCTCTTGCTCTAAGCTCTCTCCGGCACCCATCTATCACACAGAAAGAATGTGGGATGGGCTACATCGAGGTCAGAGTCTCCGAAGATACATAGACGGGTCTTCAACTTTCCCCATCCTGTACAAGGTACGAGGTGAAATACCCGTGCCATGTAAGAAACTGGGTGAGGTGGTAATCGACCTCGCCATGCTTTCTTCCGGCCCACTCAGACGGGTTGCCAATGAGCCGTGCAGTCCATCTGCCTCAGGTGTCCGTCCGACACCTTTCATGCCAAGACCGAATTGGGTGATCCCTGGTCAAGGACTTCCCTTAGATCGTAAGACATCTTACGTTCCTGGGCGATCAAATCAATGGGGATCACTCCAGCCACCACTAGTGCCGCAGGCTCCGAGACCGTTCGACAGATGGAGAGGCGATCCTGAGCGCTCCTCTTCTTTGTACCGAAGCCATCTGTTTCCGGTATTTTTCCTTTTTAAGAGCGTCGGCCCAAACTTCACAGCCGTACAGAAGTATGGCGTTTGTTACCGACATCAAAAGTCGCCATTTACTCGACTTCGGTCCCCCAACATTGGACATAAGCCCACAAAGAGCCGATGTCACCTTCGCAGCTTTCTCCAAAGAGTGCCTGATCTGCTCCCAAAACGAGTAAATAATAATATAATAATAATAATATCAATTGAATCTGTTGTTAAGCAATCTTGTGAAACTGTAAGATGGCTATTCAGTTCTTGCCGTTTCATTCTACGGATTCCACGCCAAGCGTTGATGATCTGCAGCCCCAAGCTATTAGCGGACATTAGCAGGTGGAACAGGAATTGTATTAAAACTATCTTCTTCTAAGGTCCTCTCCTCTTTGCGTAGATTGCAATGAGGAGGAGGATTTCAAACGTATAATAATGATATGTCCACGTTATGTGGTAGAAAGGAAACGAATGTTTGACGACATATACAGGTATTTAGATGCACCATTTCGCTACGAAGACATAATATTCTCCACCAACATATATGTGCTTAAGTCTATAGCAGAGCTAGCAATGAAATATGAATGTATTTAAAAGTTACAGAATGAATGGAAGAAAATGATTAAAGAAGGATTACGTGATTTTAATTTAGGTTAAGCTATAAGGATGGCAGGAATATAGAGTACTGATCCATCCATTAGTTGTAAGGTTTATGTAAATAGTTGTATACAGGGTGTTCAGCATAAGACTACGGTAACTTCGGGAGGCGATTCTGGGCATCATTTGCAACAAAAAATTTCATATAAACTATGGCTCGATTCGGCTCCGTTTTATAGATATTTTTAATTTTATGTTTTTTCAAGGTACTACTACTTTTTAGCAAAAAGTTGTCTATATTTCTCAAATTATTAAAGCTACAGCTATTTTAATAAGCTCATTAGAAAGAAGGTTAAATTTCCTTTTATATAAGCTAATTTGTATTCCAAAATAATAATATTAAGTATTTTACTTTGTGGCCCAAACATAAGAAATAGCAAGTTTCTAATTTTTTCCAAAAACTTTGACTTCATTTTACTCAAAAACATTTTATATGAAAAAACCGTGCACTATTCAGGAAAAACATCTACATACGATCGCCTTTCGAACGGTATACAATAATTGGGGTTATGTTATAAATTGATGCAGGAATCTGTGATTAATTGCAAAAAAGTAGGCCTCAAAACAGCGTCGGCGTTATGAAAGGAATTCACCTACCATAAGAATATAACTGATCAGAATCATCAAATCCAGTACGATTTTTTGCCAACGTGTAATTTAATAATTAATTAATTTAAGAACTATATTCAAAAATATAAAATTTACATTGTAAATAATAAAATAAAATAAAAAGAAGAGAAATGAATATGATGTTAAATGAGTGTAAGGTACCAATTTCAAAAGAAAGGATTTTCGTTTAACGAGTTTAGATCTGTGTTATTCTTTAGTTAATTAAAGAAATATGCTAGATAATGTGAATAAATCATCATTTTGAACTACTCAATAAACTTTTGGAATTAACAGGTTGTGAAGAGCTAATGAATAAGCCAAGAACTTATTACTCGCTCTGATCCCCAAATTAAATAATAGTGGATGGAATACTTCACCGGACCGCCTGTACACCTCCAAGATCGGCTTAGCGTTCGGATCACCCTATTAGGAAAACATCTAGAATCCACTATTCCCATCTACGAAACCGTAGATGCTTAACATGTCGTGATATTCAATATTCGAATACGCTGGCATAATGAAAGCAAAATGACAACTAAATATCTAATGAAAATTTAAACTATCTTTTCTTCTTGTTGTATTTATTTGTTTTTATAAGCCGTATTAGGATAAAACATATCAGTTTTTAACTTTGAGATTAGAGAGATAAGTAAGTTCCTTTCATAATGCCGACACTGTTTTGAGGTCTACTTTTTTGTAATTAATCACAGATTACTGCATCAATTTTTAACATAACCCTAATTATTGTATACCGTTCGAAAGGTGATCGTACGTAGATGTTTTTCCTGAATAGTGCACGATTTTTTCATATAAAATGTTTTTGAGAAAAATGAAGTCAAAGTTTTTGGAAAAAATTAGAAACTTGCTATTTCTTATGTTTGGGCCACAAAGTAAAATACTTAATATTATTATTTTGGAATACAAATTAGCTTATTTAAAAGGAAATTTAACCTTCTTTCTAATGAGCTTATTGAAATTACTGTAGCTTTAATAGTTTGAGAAATATAGACAACATTTTGCTAAAAAGTAGTAGTACCTTGAAAAAACATAAAATTAAAAATATCTACAAAACGGAGCCGAATCGAGCCATAGTTTATATGGAATTTTTTGTTGCAATTGATGCCCATAATCGCCTCCCGAAGTTACCGTAGTTTTATGCTGAACACCCTGTATAGTAGAGGGATGAATGTGTGAAGCGAATGTATTTATAAGTAAGAATGGAGAGTGAGTGATATTCTAGTGATAAGCACCTAGACGATGCTGGCTGTATGGCGAAAGACAATGCCAGAAAAAGAAAACAAAAAAAAAGAATCTCCTTCATGATAGCATTTCATCATTAATTCTACTATTTATTCTCAAAAGAAGCAAATAGGAGCGCCAAATTATTTGGTTGTTCGGTCCCGCTACAACATCAATTTAAATTCATACATCCTAATGATGAAAGGAAAATAACATGCGAATTAATTGGTGCAGATTTGGGTGGAAAAGCAGCGTACTTAATTTTTATTTCTGTATGTAACTGAAATTAAAATAAATCATTTATATTAATTAGAATACAAACATGGTGGACAAGAACGAATTATGAATGTATAATGGTGGACAAGTACAGAATTTTAAACAAGATCTTAAACAGTTATCAGGATGCCTGAACTCACGTTTAATTCTTTTCTATCCCATAACAGAAATAAAAAATAATCACAGTTTATTCTTTTGTAGAATTTAACATTTATTACGAAATAAATTTGGTTATTTATAAAACTTATTTTGAAATATTACCGAGGCTGTTTCCAGATAAATAAAAGATAGTTCAGTTCAATATGTGCTCAAAATGTTTACATACATTTTGTCCCTTACTTGTTTATTCAAAGACTTCGGACATCCTTTTAGGATCTTGGTCAACTTACAGCAGAATGTTCTCTATCTACTGACCTCTTTTCTCTCTCTCCATTGCTTATTTATTCAAAGTTTGGAGATCAGCCACACAGTATCTTCTAACAATCTCCGCTTTAGCGTCCCTAGTCCTTCTACCTCTAAAAATGTTTCTTCCGTTCTGGCGTGTGGTGTAACCAATCCGCGCAGGTTTATTTCAGCAATTACAGTAAATAATTTTCTTAATTAAGTTTTTAACGGCCATGGGTTTTTTACATTTCTAGTGCTATTAGTGTCCATTGTACTTACAGCAAAAATGTACAGCTTTAGTCATAATTTAGCCCTCACAATAACAACCCAACTACGTCCATTATCCAAAATTTAGGAGATAGCTCCTAAGTGCAATCCTCCATATCTTCTAAATGTACCATAAAACCTGCAGACGAGTCATGGTGGACAGATAATGAAGATATTGATGTCCACAAAAATATTATACTTTCTTCAGGTCATCCGCGCAAATAAAACACAAAACAAAACATCTTCATCACAAAGTTGAGGCTTGACGATTCACTAATTAGTATAATTTCACTTTTTAAAAGTATTTTGAGGCCATTTTTTAGCTGATCACTAGGATTGTTAAACGAGTATGATAAGGAGCTAAAGTTGGATAACAGTTAATTGGACATCTATGTGCAAGTGTTAGGGTGTGGTAGTATAAATGTTGTTCATGTTGTTAGACTGGGACACCCGCAGGGACGCCAAGTTTCCTGAAGAAGTGGCTAGTCCACTTCCCCCTACGATATTGCTGGCCCTAAATACTTGTGTGAGTTTTGGGAGTTATTACTTAAACAATCAAAGAACAATATTAAATATTGTATCGACAGTTTAGATTGGGTAAAGATGCTTGAAATCTCATTCTTAGTAAATTCAAAATTAGGAAATAATAATTAGAAAAATATAAAAATTAATAATAACAAGAAAAGAAAAAACTACTTGCACGGAATAATAACATTAATTACATAGTCAATTTTGCATAAAACGGTTTGTTTAGTTCATCCTTTGACCAGCCGACCTTACAGGATGGAACACAGCTAAGTGCAAAGATTAGGAAGGTTAACAAGTAAATAATGTCGGACCCTTAGAACCACTCATTTACTAAGTACACAACGGAAACTATAAAGTAATTGAAATTACACAAATACTTGTGTTGTTTTAATCAAATTTATATGTACATAGTAATTTTCAAGTAGGTTAAACTTCTTTGTTTACTAAATACTATCGTAGATTCTTCTAAATTGATGTTTTATCTTTTTTTTTTTTTTTTGCACCTTGTTAAAGAGAAATAGTTTGTAATTTATTTTTGTTCATCAACTCGATGCAAGATTGTTACTTGCTTTGAATTTAGTTTGGTCTTTTCAAGAACAAGTCAGTACAAGTGGAACAAGTGAAAAAAAAAAGAAGAAACTTAATACAAAGTGGAATACGTTTGAGCTACTTTGGAAACCGGAAATGATTTAGCTTGAAAACTAAAAATGGAGATAAGTCACACATAAGTCTGGAAATACGTGGCAGAAGGGCTTCTTTCTGTTTATCTGTTCATTTTGTAAAACGTCTGTGATAACAATGCAGCAACATCTAAGGCAATGGAAATAGAGGCTACACATTGCATTGGCCTCTCTAGAGCGGCTAGCAAACAACTAAGTGGTATGAATTTAAGAAGGCTGTTTACAAAAAAAAAAAAGAAGTTGATGAACGATTAAAATGAAATGGACATCCAGGAGTGGTACCGAGAAGGCGAAGATCCATGTAGACTCCATATCACAATAAAAGAGATTTCAAATAATCCAAGAATGACTAAGTACAGTTGAAGCAATTACAAAATTTAAACTTTATTTTTTTTAAAAATATAGGCTACGATGAATCTTTTTGTAAAATTGCTTAAAGTGTCAACAAAGATGTATCTCCTCTTCAATGGCTCTGATGCGTTATGAATGTTCACGTTTCAAAATGATTTTTGACAGTTATCAATAAAGATAAGCTGCTTGAGTTTTGGATTAAGTTATTGTATATTTGGGTACCTACCTTTTTTTTTAAAATAAAAAATGATTTAAGGCGCATCAACATCTGAGGTTATTTTTCAGTGCTTTGATGGCCTCTGGACAGTGTTCTCTCGTTACAAATAACACTGTCCATTATCGGATAGTCAGCTGTGAGAAGCTCCTAGGAAGAGAAAAATCTAAGGGACCAGCAGGTGGATTCGAACTCGGGACCTCCGCGTGAGAATCCAATACGCTAACCTCATAGTTCATTCCCTTCCCTGGGTAACTATTCTAAAATTAATTAAATTAGAACTATTGAAGAGTCTTGAACTACAAGAAAATTTAATTTTTAATAGTTTTTTGATGTTCGTTGTACACCTTTCAGAAGTACCATTTTCTTCGTTGCTTGTGTACAGTGTATTATTGAGGGGTATCGTCAATGAGGACAAGAACTCGCCAAGGGAAACTTCGCTCTAGGCCGCCTCAAATAGCCAGAGATGCGAACCTTAAGTTTGTAGCTCAGGCAGGTAGATTCAATTTAGAGGGCGAAGCGAAATCTACAAGAAACCTTCCAAAAATTATTAAAAGTTTCTAACCTTTTAGACATTTCAAAATAATTCCCGGACTGTCGCCATCCCTGTATTGCTATCAACAAAACTAGCCCTTCTACACAAGAACCGCTTTGTAAGGTAGATTTCTTACTGTAATTTCTCTTATTTAACAACAAAATTCACCTCAAAGCTAAACTTCGTATGGCCGCATGAAGATCAAAACCAATTCCTAGGACGATCTGATCTAGTAATGCGCCATAAAGAGATCTAGAATTTTGGAGTATGTCAATGTAGATTTTTTTTTTTTGTAGACATTCTTGACTCCAACATACAAGATTCCGTTGCACTCCACTGGACAGGGAATAACATTGTCCTTCTTAACGTGAGTATAATGTATTCAGTAAAGGACAATCAACATGGTCAAATACTCGAATTGGCTGAACTTTGCCTTGATTGTCAATTGCCAGAGATTCGTAGTAAACGCCCTAAGTTAAAATTGAGTTAGACAGATTCAATGTAGAAGTCTTAGCAAAACTATACTCAAGTACATTAGGAATTATCACTTTTCTGTCGAGTCTTGAAAGTCTTGTAGAATGGCGAAGAAAGACCAAGTTCCGGGTCAAGCAATTTACCGATCTTCTTCTAGAAAGGCTACATTTCTTTTCCATAACTCGTTGCCATTTTAATATCAGTGTTATAGATATTTAATTTTATTATTTTATTTATTTTTTTTTGTGATAACGTGGAACCCACATACTAGACTTAAAAGACAAGCAATGACGAAACGTGCGAAACTGCTTTACAGACTACTTGGACGACGCTCCAAATTACTCATTGAACTTAAACGCTTAATATACAGTAGTATCCTCAAACCTATGCGGACTTATGGACTAGAGCTGTGGGGTTCAGTCAAACCTATAAACATACGGGCTGTACAAAACATTTCAATCAAAACTCCTCCGACAGATAGCTGACGCTCCTTTCTACGGTGACTAACCTTACTCTTCAGTACGACCTCAACATTCCCTTCATACGAGGGTCGTTTGAAAAGTCCGTGCAAAGTCAGAGAGATAGCACCACTGGCGCGTATCGAGGTTATGTTTAGTTAGTAGCATCTCTTGGAAGAACACACACCAAGTTTCAGCCAGATCGGTCTATTTCTTTGTGTTTGGCATTCGTTTGAATCGAGGAAGTCGAGTGATTTTCAAAAAATGGACGAAGAAGAATTTCGTGTGTTGATTAAACACTGCTTTATGAAAGGCAAAACGCCTCAGGAGACTAAAGAGAAGCTTGATAAACATTATGGTGACTCTGCAACTTCGATTAGAACAGTTTATAAGTGGTTTCAAAATTTTCGGAGTGGCCATATGGGCACAAGTGACGCTGAACGTTCTGGACGCCCTGTTGAGGTTACTACTCCAGAAATCATTGATAAAATCCATGATATGGTGATGGATGACAGAAGAGTGAAGGTGCGTGAGATTGCTAGTGCTGTGGGCATCTCGAATGAACGGGTACATAATATTTTGCATCAACATTTGGACATGACAAAGCTATCCGCAAGATTGGTGCCGCGATTGCTCACGCTTGACCAAAAACGAAATCGTGTGAAGTGTTGCAAGGACGGTTTGCAGCTGTTCCAGAAGAATCCGCAGGACTTTAAGCGTCGTTTCGTCACTGTGGATGAAACATGGATACATCACTACACTCCTGAGACCAAAGAACAATCTAAACAATGGGTTACCAAGGGGGAATCTGCGCCAAAAAAGGCGAAGACCGTTCCTTCGGCCGGAAAGATTATGGCGACTGTCTTTTGGGATTCGCAAGGAATAATCCTCATCGACTATCTGGAAAAGGGTAAAACTATTACAGGTGCATATTATTCATCGTTATTGGACCGTTTGAAAACCGAGCTGCAAGAGAAACGCCCACGATTGGCCCACAAAAAAGTCCTTTTCCATCACGACAACGCACTAGCTCACACCTCAGCAGTTGTGGTCGCAAAATTAATGGAAATAGGGTTCCAACTCGTTTCACATCCCCCTTATTCTCCAGACTTGGCTCCCTCGGACTACTATTTGTTCCCCAATATGAAGAAATGGCTGGCGGGAAAAAGATTTTATTCAAAGGAGGAGGTGATTGCAGAAACGAATGGCTATTTTTCAGACTTGGACAAATCCTATTATTCGGAAGGGATCAACAAACTAGAGCAGCGTTGGACGAAGTGTATAAGCCTAAAAGGAGACTATGTTGAAAAATTAAAAAGGTTTACCCCAAAAAATTAAGTAGTTTTTATTTTTGCACGGATTTTTCAAACGACCCTCGTAGACCAACTCGCCAAGACTAAATACCAAAAGTTCCATACTACTCTCTCGACTAGCTCTAATCCTCTAGTACTATCTCTCGCTTCCTCTGACATCCCTAACACTCCTCGTCGACTGAATCGCCAGTGGCCCCGCGACATCCTTGTAGGCTGAAGACCTAAATCATTATCCTCCTAGCTCTCCTCTCTCCTCCTCACATTCTCCTCTCTCCTGTAGAGAGTGCTACCGCTGGGTAGTTTCTCTCCTCCTGCTCTCGTTCATCATAGTCTACATATTTACTGATTGTATACAGTGTATACAATCAGTAAATTACAAAATAAATAAATAAAATAATTATTTTTTTGTTCAGATTTCAACTTAAGACAGTATCACCAAGTAGAAAAGGATAAATTGAGAAGTTGGCAAAGAACTGTCCTAAGAAAAGAGAAATGCAGTGAACGATTGAAAAGAACAGATCCCTGTTGGTCCCACTCAAAATATTTGTTGCTTATTTTAATTAAAACCACAAATACAACACTTAAAAAATAATGCAAACAGAAGAAAATCCATTAAACTAATGACTTCTATAATTAACAACATTATTTGAGATGCGTAATTTGATTAAAGCAATAAATGGTAGCCGGTTATTTAGCGAGCAAACAATCCAATTTACCTGTGCGATGGATTTTGGGCTAACATTTAGAATTAAATCTATAGATAGACGCTGTTAATTGAAGATATTGAGTAGCATTAACACATATGTTTGTACTAGATTTATTGATTCATTATGTCAATATGAGTGGGGAAAATGTTGAAATATTATCTTTAGTCAATTTTACTAAGTGTTTACTTAGAACTAAACATCCGCCATTGGTCTTTACTAAGCTAACAAACCAGACTTGGAGTTACGCCTTCAGTATTCTGGAGGGAACCTCTTTTTTTCTTCGAAATATTTTGTAGGCAATTTTCTAAAAACTACTTTTAAAAAAGACGCAGCAGGAAATGCTGTTGCAATACTTGTTTTACTTCATAAGAGTACCTAATTCAATCATCAGAAAAGAACCCAATAAGTATATAGAAAGAAACAGAAATAGAATCAATATCAGAGATTGTATTGGTTTTCTGGAAGAGTCAAGATATTAGGAAGGTACTGTAATGAAATATACAATAGCTAACAGACTAGAGAGGATTTTAGGTAATTCCCAGTTTATATCTTTCAATAGAACTACATTTACTCAGCTAGATAAAGCCGGAAATATAACACAAACTTAGTTTGAAACACCGGAATGTTTAATATTTCAACATCCGTCTTTAGCACATTAAAAATAAAGTAAGTTAGATCTAATTATTTTAGAAAAGAAAATGGTCTGGATTAAATTAAATGTACTTCCACTTCGGATCTATTCTCCGGAAGCGTTGTAAACAGTACAATGCAATAAGGCAACATCATTACATTTTATTCTTGCCCTAAAACCTTTCAGCTTTCCCAGCTTCCATTGCAACATTATTTCCTTTCAAATTTAAAATTAATGAACCTTCTCAATCTATCTCAATTAGCTTGGATCTCTGTTTCTATAGCGAGTAACAATGAAAACTATTTTCAGACAAAATTGAAGTTAGACGAGCTAGAGGTAGTAAAGTAAACATTGGCTCTTTAAGTTGGTAATATTATTGTAAATAACGAAAATATTGAATGTAGAATGAGTACGACTTTAAAGCCGAATTCACTGCTGTCTAAAACTTTAAATTAGGGACTAGAAACTAGCATTAAATTTAGGACGATAATGGCAGAAAGAGAAGCCCTGGAAAAGTAAAAGGAATTTGAAACAGTACTCTCTCAATTATGGGATTAGCTTACTACTGGGATCTTCAACCTGGGTTCTTCTGCAGAACATTTAGGGTACCCTAGAGCGTTGACAGGGGTTCCCGTAAGTGATCACTATTTGTTCAGCCAAAACGCACGTAAAATGGAAATCATCTATATAAGGTATTTTTCATGTAGGAACGAGGTAGTGGACTGTCTTATTAAAATATTATATTAATAAGTAAAAATTACAATATTAATATAAATTGGATATAAAAAAGCAGTTGATGGTGAAAAATAAATATAAATACATAATTTATGGATAAAATAAATTCTTGAAATTCGGTAAAAGTCACGTGCTTCAAATACACCAATCAAGATGCATTAATTATTATAAAATTTAAAAGTTAATTATTCATATATTCTAGAAAATAATTAAAATAAAACCTGATTCGCTACCTTCATTGTCTTAAGTTGTTTGTATTAAGATTAAATAAAGATACAAGAATAATTTTGGGAATTTGAGTAGGAAAAAAGCTTTGATAAACTATGTTATCTGCTTCTTAAACATGAGGTTCCTTCAAGAAAGACCATGAGCTCGAAGGGTTCCTAAAAGTGTAGAAAGATTGAAGACCCCCTGGCCTAACTAGATTTCCACGCAGAGATCATGAGTTCGAATCCCAGCTACAATGCCGTATTTCTACAGTTCACAAATCCTGTGATATATGGATTCAAGATGGTTTACTGTAACGAGAGGACAATAATCAGTAGGGAACGGATTCGTATGTATTTACATATTTTTTTCTAGGCAATTTACAGACGTTTTTCAACTAGAAGTATTCATACTGACACTTTTTAAGTCGTTTGAGTCTACTTTTATTTCACATATTTGCACATATTTGGATGTTATCGCATATTTATACATATTTGATTAAAATAAATAAATATTTCTACATATTTAATCAAAATATGTACATATTTTTTCATATTTTTCATTTTGGCATATTTTCATAATTGGGAGGTGGTTGACAGGAAATGTGAACCACAGACTGTAGGGCTGTGAATCACAGTGGGTACAATGGTTATTGTAATTTACACAGAATGCTGCTAAACAGTGACGGGCACTTGTTAGTTCTTTGAAGTTGTCTGACGTTGTCTGTTCTTTCAGCTCGTTCGTTGAAGTGTCCAATTCATTTCGTTCGGTCACTTAGTGTATTCTTTTTTTTGGGTGAAATGCCACGAACATCGGCCTCAAACAAACAACTGGTTGCTAAATATCTTCGCGAGTTTCCAGCAGAACTTTTTCGAAATGATGGAGACATTTTGTACTTCACAGCTTGTGACAAGCGCGTTTCTTGCTCTCAACGTTCCCGAGTCACCCAACATATTGCCACCGGATCGCACATAGAGAATAAAAACAAAAAGAAAGAGAGGACGTCCTATCAAGCCTTCCTTACATCTCCATCATCAAGTAAGTCTACTCTGAGTACAGATCTGTGTCGGGCTTTGGTTAGAGCAGATATCCCTTTCCACAAACTTAAAAATCCTCATTTCAAAGGATTTTAGTCGTTAGAAGTCCATCTTACGCCCAAATCGTCGTCACTTTACGTTCTAACATTTGAAATTTCATGTGGTTGCAAACAATTTCGAAGAGTGAAGTTTTCAAAATTGAAAATTTAACACATCTTTTTATAAATAGTAAAAATGTTCTTTGTTGTATAAATCATTATAACTTGTAAAAACAAATTATTTTGTTCCTAATAAATTATTATAAATTGTAAAAATGTTCTTTTCTTGTATAAATAATTATAACTCCCCCCCAATTCCATTTTCATAAAAAAAAATGTCCATTTTACTTAAATATTCCAGAAAATATTTTAAGAAAATCACATATTTTCCACATAATTAAAATAAATGCATATTTTAATTAAATATTTGGCATTTTTAAATACATAAAAATCCGTTCCTTAATAATCAGAAACCATCTGTGCGCTAAATAACGCGCTAAGACTTAAGATTAGTGATTCAAAACACAGGCTAATGGATTTGAGAACGATTCCATAACAACAGTATTAATTAGTCTGCAGAGGTAATTGATAATTATAGGATTATCGGGTAGTTTTTATTAGAAGACACTAACTAAGGAGACACGCATTTTACAAGATGATGCAACATCGTCTCATAACATTTTGTCGAAACCAGTCTCCTAATGGCAATATAGTTTCAAGCATTAATTGAAACTAAAAAGAAAAGTATTATGGTAATTCCGAAAAGAATTCTTAAATTAAAAAAAAGCTTCTGAAATGGCCAAATAAATTGGGGAAAAGGATAATAGTGTTAATTAACAGTTAAACAAGCACTTTTAAAAAATACTTTGTTTCAATTAATCTCCTTTCTTATAGTTTGATAAATAATTCCCCACATGGGAGTTTAAAAAAAGGAGCTAATGCTAGTTTTTAGTTACTGCTGGTTTTTTCCCCAAGAGAGATAAAGGCGGTATTAGTTTTTAGAATGATACTATTAAAGTGTAATTTCACTCGCAGATAATAAAAAACAAAATGAAATTTAACCCAAGATTAAAACTATAATTTTCATCAGTAGAAAAAAATAAGTTGTATAATTATTTGTGATAATTCTCCACAACTGCGGGAAAAACACCCCACACATAGCCTTGGTTATTGCCTTAAAAAAAAAGAGGCTCCACGGAAAATGCATCTCTTCTTTCTTCTGGTGCACTCCAAACCAGTGATTAATGGAGGAATGACGACTCATTTGTGGAAAGAACAACACTTTGTTGCAGTTGCGGCTACGTTTCTCCTAAACCAGGGATGGCGAACCTTTTTGAGACGTGGGTCAAATTTTGTTCATTTTATTTTTTAGTACCAGCTCTTGGGTCACTAATGCCCATTTGCACAAGAGTTAACTTTAAATTTTAAACTGAATATTTTCAAAACTAAACATCTTTAAAATTCAGTTGGCTCAACGGGTAAAACGGGACGAAACAAGTGCTATGGAAGTCTCTCTTTTTACAAACATAACTGAACAAAACCTTACAAAAGTGTGTTTTATCTGAAGAAAAATCTAAATATGGTTATTTGCTTTGGGTTGTCGATTTTTTCTTAACAAACAAAATATGAGTAAAATCATACATTTGATTTGATATTTTGTAAACACTTTTGCTTTATTTCAAATACTACAAAAGCACTTGTCGTCATTTGCGTTTTAGAACTGTAATGATCAAACTAAAGGTTATATAGATAACATTTAAATTGCTTTTGTGTCAATGCGTGATTGAAAAAAATGCAGATAGAATATAAATTATCCACACAATTAGAAAATCTAAATCAACCTGCTTAAACAAACAAATGGTTGCCTAGCAATTGTGGGTCAGTGAAAAAGCTCGTGCGGGTCAGTGTCTGACCCGTGGTTCATAGGTTCGCCATCACTGTCCTAAACCTTAGTAGTTACTTGTTGCAACCAGTAACATTGCATATATTCTTAGTATACTACTTTAGGCCGTAATAGGACGCGCAAGATATCAGTAATATCTAACTTCTTTCATCAAAATTACTGCTGAACTGAAGGTAATTTCTTTTGCTGCGAAGCAAAATAATAAACAATTATATGAGGAGTCCATAGCTAAGATCAGCCGCCTATTTATTAGCTTGTTCCAAAAACTTGGGCAGGGATTGACAATTATGTGATAGATTTTAGTGCAGACTAAATGTCCTCTCCTGTTGGACTTATACACAGATTTTCGCCCACAACAAATACGGATACTTCAACACAAACAACTTTACACTGTTTACATAAAAACTCACATTTTTAGCAAAAGCAGATTCCCGGATTGTCAAGTAGCCAATAATTAAGAGCTCAGGATGGAGTATCTCCTCAACGGAAGATGAACTAAGGATCTCCCTCTTGTTAGTTCGAACACATAACCACCAAACCAAATCTTCCTGCAAAGCCTGCATATATGTAGATCACTTCAGCCATACTGACCTAATAAGTCATTAATAAGTTAATAAGAGAAATTTACAGTAATGTATGTTTGCTAGTCTCCTTCGACCATGGCACCTAATTTGGTAGTTGGACGTAAAGTCTGCCCGAAAAAATAGGCAATTACTTTTACTACTTACTGGTGAAATCTTTAAAAATTAAAAATACAATTATAGAATTCTGGCGCCACGATAGTCGAACGGTTAAATGGTGACTCTCGCAAAGCTGAGAAGTATTCCAATACTGGGTTCGATTCCCGGTGTACTAGGCTTTGGATTTTATTTAACGGTTTATAAGAATAAAATTTACAGTAAATAATGTTCGCTAATCGATACTGTGCATGACGCCTAATTTGGTAGACGGGACATAAGGCTCGCTTGAAGAAATTGGCAATTACTTTAATTGCTAAATTTTTCTTCCTTTTTTTTTTACGTTTATTTGTGCTACAATCAGCGCGTTAGCACTATAAGTAACAATGATACGAGGGTCGTTTGAAAAGTCCGTGCAAAAATGAAAACTACTTAATTTTTGGGGGTAAACCTTTTTTATTTTTCAACATAGTCTCCTTTTAGGCTTATACACTTCGTCCAACGCTGCTCTAGTTTGTTGATCCCTTCCGAATAATAGGATTTGTCCAAGTCTGAAAAATAGCCATTCGTTTCTGCAATCACCTCCTCGTTTGAATAAAATCTTTTTCCCGCCAGCCATTTCTTCATATTGGGGAACAAATAGTAGTCCGAGGGAGCCAAGTCTGGAGAATAGGGGGGATGTGAAACGAGTTGGAACCCTATTTCCATTAATTTTGCGACCACAACTGCTGAGGTGTGAGCTGGTGCGTTGTCGTGATGGAAAAGGACTTTTTTGTGGGCCAATCGTGGGCGTTTTTCTTGCAGCTCGGTTTTCAAACGGTCCAATAACGATGAATAATATGCACCTGTAATAGTTTTACCTTTTTCCAGATAGTCGATGAGGATTATTCCTTGCGAATCCCACAAGACAGTCGCCATAATCTTTCCGGCCGAAGGAACGGTGTTCGCCTTTTTTGGCGCAGATTCCCCCTTGGTAACCCATTGTTTAGATTGTTCTTTGGTCTCAGGAGTGTAGTGATGTATCCCTGTTTCCCACAAGACAGTCGCCATAATCTTTCCGGCCGAAGGAACGGTCTTCGCCTTTTTTGGCGCAGCTTCCCCCTTGGTAACCCATTGTTTAGATTGTTCTTTGGTCTCAGGAGTGTAGTGATGTATCCATGTTTCATCCACAGTGACGAAACGACGCTTAAAGTCCTGCGGATTCTTCTGGAACAGCTGCAAACCGTCCTTGCAACACTTCACACGATTTCGTTTTTGGTCAAGCGTGAGCAATCGCGGCACCCATCTTGCGGATAGCTTTGTCATGTCCAAATGTTGATGAAAAATATTATGTACCCGTTCATTCAAGATGCCCACAGCACTAGCAATCTCACGCACCTTCACTCTTCTGTCATCCATCACCTTATCTTGGATTTTATCAATGATTTCTGGAGTAGTAACCTCAACAGGACGTCCAGAACGTTCAGCGTCACTTGTGCCCATATGGCCACTCCGAAAATTTTGAAACCACTTATAAACTGTTCTAATCGAAGGTGCAGAGTCACGCCCTACAGAGGAGATCACGAGGCCACTGTCTTTTAGGGCGCCTTGTTGAGTTATCAGGAAGAGTTCTAGAAGAATGATTTTGAGCTAGAGGATTTATTAAGGTTGCAGGTTGAAGTGGAGTTTTCTGTATCTTGATCTAGCAACTTGGGTGACAAAAGGAATGTTAAGGTCAGTGTGTATTGTCAGGTTGGAGACATAAAATGAAACGTTTACAATAGTTTGAAGTGTTTTAGATTGAAGAGATTGAATCCTTTGGAGATTGGAGCGTTTGGTTGAACCCCGCAGCTCTATTCCATACGCCCAGATGGGTTTCAAAATAGAACTATAAATCAGTCTTTGGTTGTCCAGAGAGAGTTTTGATCTATTGTCTAAAAGTCTTTTAAGTAGTCGACAGCGTCTGTTTAGTTCTGTTCTTTTAAGTCTAGTGTGGGGGTTCCAAGAAAGTTTTCGGTCTAAGTAAAGCCCAAGGTAGCCGGGCAACGTTCACTACTGGTAGAGGTGTTAGGTTATAGAAAACTGGAGGTAAGAGTAATGCTACGAAGAGTGAAGGTGATGTTTTGCTAATTTTTTTAAAATATTTCTACAGCCTCTCATTGAAGAGAGGCTGCCATTGTTTTGAAGTAAGATAGTGACGTTTTGGGTACAGATAGTGTTGCCCTATTCTCTACTAATAATTGTATTTGTTGCTTACAAAAGAAAGTTAAATGGCGGAAGTTTTCTCTTATTTTGTTTTTTACGAAGACCCTCCCAATAAATGGAAACCTAATAAAATTGAAGGAATTTGATCGAGATATTGTTTAAAGGAAATGCAAACGCAAGACGCGACATTGTTAGGATTCCGTCAGGTTGATTTGGAATAATGAGATTTGAGATCTTTTATGGTTGAAGTAATGGATATAACCAACGAACGAATTTAAATTTTTATTTATTTATTTATTTATTTATTAAATAAAAATACTTGGCTGATTTGTTCCCTATTTTGCGGCATTAATTGGAAGACGTAGAGAAGGGGCGATTCACATGTCCGGAACTGTCGGGGCGTGATAGGGTTCCGTGCGGAACCTTACTATTTCCGCACCCTGTTTAAAGAAGGTAGGCCCAATGGGGATTGGAGGGTCCTTAAATACAGAGAAAATGACCACAATTACCACTTAGCACTTATAATTATAATTGAAGTTAAATTATAAGGTTGGAATGGATGCCCAAAACATAAAAATGTGAAAATAATTATTTTATGGAATAAAAAGTAAAGTAAAAAAGTCTAAATACCGATTTGATGCTGGTGAGAATCGAACCTGCGGTGTGAAGCGTTAGTGTCAGCAGTCGCTCACGCTACCATTAGGCTAAGCCGCTGGCTATATATGGTGTGCTTCTCTACGGACGATAATCGTAGGTATGCGCCTGCTGGACGCCGGAACTGCTCACGTACATGTACGAGGCGTTATCGTAGGCGGAAACGTTCGAGCCTTCCACTACCGCACTTGCACTCACTATTTTGTTCTTGATTTGCAAATTAATAACAAAGACGTTGTACTTGCACAAATATAATTATAACCGTTGTAATTGTACAAGTATAATCATAAACGTTGTAATTGTACAAAACGTAAGTATAAGACAATGCAAAGAAATTGAGCAAGGGATAGGCGAGGTAAACAATACTCCGACTAAGCCCTGATGTCTGCTCGTATGTGGCTGGCACCGTACTACTACTGAGTACTGACTCTTGTTGCTGGGCACAGCAACAAGGTGCAAAGTTTAACTTATTTGTTTGCTGTTAGGCAGCAAACAGCATAGACTGTAGCCCTTCTAGAATTTATTTTAATATTTTAAATTATAATTTAACTTCGGGTACAGTACACTCCAAAACGTATAATGTGGCCTGAACATACCGCCCACCAAAATTATATTAAATTTTCCAAGATCTATAGTTCATTGTGAAGCAGCGAGATCCGCGGAAGATGGCCTATTCTGGTTCAAGGGGTAGTAAGGCTAGGAGAAGGAGTTTACGAAGGGTTGTAAAGCTGCAGTTCGGTCGCTATGGAAAGACTTGATAGATTGAAATGAAAGTTAAATAAAGGGAATGATATGGATGCTTGGCATCAGTAAGCAAGCTGGTGCATTGCGCACGGCTTGAATGTATTAATTTGATAGTTAGGATTGTTGGTTAAGAGGCGCCAAAGGAACCAATTTGGCTACGGGCCTCTTGTAGGTGCCGGTTTTAGTCCGTATCGTAACTACCCGGACTATACCGTCGCTGCCGGGATGTGTTTCTGTGACTCTAGCTAATGGCCAAGATTTCTGTGGGGAATTGGGCTCTTTGAGGATAACCAAATCTCCCACCAGAATATTAGGGGTGCTCTTTAGCCACTTCTGGCGTTGCTGGAGGAAATGGAGGTACTCCATGCGCCACCGATTCCAGAAATGCTGCGTTTTGTCCTGAATAAGTTGCCAGCGCTGAGATAGTCTTGTGCTCCCAGGAGAGTGCTCCTCGGGTAAGGCGGTTATGGATCTTCCGATGAGGAAGTGCCCTGGAGTCAGACAAGCTATGTTATCTGGGTCGGATCCCATAGGTATAAGGGGTCTAGAGTTGAGGATGCCTTCTATTCTGCAGAACAATGTAGCCAGTTCTTCGTAAGTAAGCGCGTTCTCCCCAATCACCTTGTGTAAGATGGTTTTACAGGACTTGATGCCGGCCTCCCATAGCCCTCCAAAGTGGGGAGCTGAAGGTGGATTGAAAGACCACTCAATCTCCTGAGGCACGGTATATTGAGTGATCCGTTCTTGCGCTTGAGCCGACCTAAGTAGCACCATTAATTTTCTGAGGCGATGAGCCGAGCCGATGAAATTTGTACCACAATCCGAATAGATGTGCGCCGGCTTTCCTCTTCTGCTGACAAAGCGTTCGAGTGCTGCCAGAAAGGCGTCAGTTGTGCACTTGGATACTAGTTCCAGGTGCACGGCTTTAGTGGACATACAGACAAATAGGCATAAGTATGCCTTCCCGAGAGCAGCCTTTCGCCGCAAGGATTCACGTATGTAGAACGGACCTCCAAAATCTACGCCAACGCGAGCGAACACCTGCCCCTCCTCAAGTCGTGAGGAGGGCAGATTGCCCATAAGGGGAGCTTGAGGAGCACGCGTTGTCTTGTAGCATGTAACGCAATGGAAGACGCGGCGGCGAATTATTCCCCTGGCTCCGGGGATCCAGTACCTAGTCTGCAGCATGGCTTGGAGCGCTGTGCTTCCTGCATGCAGATAGGTTAAATGATAATGATCAATCAACAATTGTGTAAGGTGAGATTTGGAGGGGATAATGTAAGGATGCTTGGCATCATATGGGAGGCGAGAGTGTTCGAGTCGTCCACCCACCCTCAAAAGGCCTTCCTGGTCAATGAATGGACGCAGGGAGGAAAGGGATCTAAGGTTTACTACCTTACCGTCAAAGGTCACATAGCAGCGTTGTGCAAGCTTTACAAGAAGCTTTCCGGCCTTCCTATATTCGGGAAGCGATATAGGGCCAATGGGCAGTGCACGGTGTTGCAACTTGTTTATGAACCTTAGGACATAGGCAGTGCTACGCACCAGCTTGGGGTACGTACTGAAACGCTCAATCCAGTCGAATGCGTCTGAGTCAGATGTGGTATTGAGCGCGGTGATGTTTTTTAATTTAAGTTCAGGAAGAGGTTGGTCGTGTGGAGCGATTGGCTCGAGCCAATTACTCGGTATGGTACGCAGCCAAGAGGGCCCCGCCCACCATAGAGGATGGTGGAGAAGTTCACCTGGAAGAGTGCCTCGCGATGCGCAATCTGCAGGATTTTCCTGGGATGGCACATACTTCCATTGGTTTCTCTGGGTATTGTCCAATATAGCGACAATTCTGTGGGCTACGTACGTGTTAAGCAACTCTGGTGGAGTGGAAAGCCAACCCAGCACCACCTGAGAGTCTGTGAAGAAGATGGATTCTCTGATGCCTAACCTGGTCACCAGCCCTTGACATGAGTGGAAGAGCTTGCTGAGAAGTAATGCTCCACACAGCTCTAGGCGCGGGATTGTGGTTGGCTTGATGGGTGCAAGCTTTGTTTTTGCCTTGAGCAGGGATGCTTGGACACCCTCGGGAAGCGTGGCTAGCAAATATAGAACAGCTGAATAGCCTCGCTGTGAAGCATCGCTGAAACCTACTATTAGGTGTAGCGTGGCGTTTGGTGACGTGAAGTGGCGGCGAAGCTTTATTTCGCTTAAACAGCTAAGCTGGTCTACGAACAATTGCCACTTGTTCACGATTTGTGAGGGGCCTACCTCATCCCAACCAATTTTCGCTACCCAAAGATCCTGGAGAAGCGTCTTAGCGAAGAAAATTGCCGGGGCTAAATATCCCAGGGGGTCATAGATGCGGGCAATGGCGGATAGGATCGCTCTCTTGGTGAGTTTCAAAGGTGGAATGCGTATTTGATATGAAAGCACGTCCTCGCTGGGGCTCCATTGAATGCCGAGTATCTTGATAGCGTGGCTATCGTCGGACAGGGCTATACAGGGATCACCAATTTCATCCTCGCGGAGAGTATGCAATAAATCTAGGGAGTTGGAGGCCCATTTACTCAAGTGGAAACCTCCCTTGCCCAGCAGGGTAACGAGTTCTTCTTTAAGGCGCATGACACCCTCGATGGTCGATGCCCCAGTGGCGATGTCGTCAACGTAAATATCCTCGAGTAGAGCTCTTGAAGCTAGAGGATATGAGTCGCCTTCGTCATGCACCAGCTGTTTGAGGGTTCTCTGGGCCAAGAAGGCAGAGGCCTTCTCACCATAAGTGACCGTACATAACTCGTACTCTTGCAGGGGTTCGTCTGGGTTGAATCTCCACAGGATGTGCTGATACTTTCTGTCGCTTGGATCCAACAGGATCTGGCGATACATTTTGACTATGTCGGCAATAAAAACGAACTGATGTACGCGCAAGCTAGTGATGACATCGCCTATATCCAGCTGTAGCTTAGGACCAGCAAACAGATGATCGTTTAGCGATCCACCTCGAGTGCTGCATGATGCGTCAAATACAACGCGTAATTTCATCTGGCCATTCTGTTCTTTGTATACCGCATGGTGAGGAATGGTGTAAAGGGAAGTGTCCGAAGGGGCTACCTTCATGTGGCCTAATGTTAGGTATCCCATCATGAAGGCATGATACTGCTCTTTTAATGAGGCATTTCTTTCGAGCTTGGCTTCCAAGTTAAAAAACCGGGTTAGCGCTTGCTGCCTGGGGTTATCCAAGTTACAGATGGAATCTTTGAATGGTAAAGACACTATGTAGCGTCCCTCAGGGGTTCTACTATGAGTAGAAATGAAATGGAATTCGCAAGCATTTTCTTCCTCTGACACAATGCGTGTTTTAGGCAGTTCTTCCACTTCCCAAAACCTTGCCATGATGTTCTCCATATCACTAGTGGAAGGCGCTAATAGAGTGGATGACTCTTGGCATAAGGTGGAGGTTTTAGTGGGGCCCGCTGCCACAAAACCGAATATTGTTGGAAGTAGCTTAGGTGAGTCAGGACCTAACGTAAGAGGCTTCCCTTTGATTATGTCATAGAATAGATCGCCTCCTAGCAAGAATTCGATTGGAGCTGGCTTCCAGAATTCTTCGTCGGCGAGTACATATGATCTATACAAATTTAGCAATTCGGAAGGAAGTTGCTTATGAGGGAGAGGGCCAGTGATGCGCGTGACTACTATGACCTCTGGGGCCAAGTCTGCGCGAAGATCTGAGTAGAGCGCTGATCGAATGTGACAGGTCAATTTGCCCACTATGCCACTAAGGGGTGCCTGACCAATGCCGGATATGCATTGTGCATAGGGCTGCGGGATCAGGCCTAACCTCGTAGCGCAGTCGAGGGTCATAAACGAGTGCTGACTTCCATTATCAAGGACCGCGCGCACCCTTTGGTAACGGCCTTGGGCGGATTGCACTTCAATCACAGCTGTGCCCAACAGAACCTCTGTGTGAGTGTTTTGAGTACCCAAGGTTATGCCGCTAGTACTTGGTACTGTAGAGGATGCGGAAGGAGTAGGTTGTGTTGGAGGTTGCGAAAGGTGTAGCCAAGTATGATGCATTTTAGCGCAAAGCTGGCATCTTCTTTGTGAACTGGATGAATCCTTCCCATGCTTAGCGGAAAGACAGTTGGTGCAGCCCTTCCAATCCTTTAGCAGCTTGATGCGCTCTGAAGGAGAAGCCTTGCGGAAAGGGTCACATTGATATAGACCATGGGCCGATTTGCAAACAGGACATGATATTCGGGCAGCCTTAGATGAATCAGGATACGTTTGCTTCCTTTGTAATGGCGGATTGCCTACAACCTTGTTATCAACAAGAAGAGACGCATGAGATGTACCTCCCCTTCCGTTTGTCGGAGGGTGACTAGGTCGCAATGGATTTGAGGGAGGGCCTGAGTCCTCATTAGTTAGTTCCGAGGACCTCCACTCTATTCTAATAAAATCTATAAGATTTTGATAGGTGGGAAATTCTGTGCGCGCGTACTGCGTTTCAAAGGCTGTCCTTGTGCCCTTATCTAAGCAACGGAGGACCAGATAGAATAATAAGTAGTCGTCCGCTTGAGGAATTTTTAACTTCCGGAAGGAATCGATGCACTCAACAACAGTAGTCAGTAGATGCTTAATGGAATTGGAAGTTGGCTTGTTTTTAAGAGGGGTATAATCCAATACCGTCTTGAGGTATTTATTCGCCAATCTGCGCTTGTCATTGTAGGTGGCATTGAGCAAGTTCCAGGCTTGAGAATAGTTGGCCTCCTCAATGTCTATCCCCTTAATTAAGGTGAGGGCTGGACCCTTAAGGCATGAAATAAGGAAAAGAAACTTTTCAATTCCAGATAAAGAAGCATCTGAGTGAATAAGGGCAGTGAAAGTGTCGCGAAAGAGCGGCCATTCTGCCTGGTTCCCATCAAAGGTAGGAAGATTTATCTTAGGATACTGAGCTCTTATAATACGTGATTCGCTTAAGGTTGAAGCCTGGCCAGATGCTGGCGCAGGAGCTGCAACAGGAGTTGGATTCATGTGATGCTCATATATGGCGCTAATTTCATAATAATAGCGTTTCACAGTCTGCTGTAATTGTTTATCTTGTTGACTGGGAAAGAGGCTAGTTAACTGCCAGGAGAGTACTAGCTCTATTATTTTATCCCATGTAGACTGGAAGGTGTCAAAATAAGAATCTAACTTCTTGTACATACCCTTGAATAGAAATAATTGGGAAGGGTCCTCAGTGATGGATCGCCCTTGTTCTAAAAGAGCTTTAATCTCATGAGCTAAGTTTTGAAGTTTTGACTTCAGATGAGTGAACTCTGCGGTTCGTTCGGGGGTAAGGCCTTCCATTCTGAGCAATAGAATTGATGAACTGCTAGAAAATCAAAATAAAATCCCTAGAACCAGAAGAGAAATGCGGAAAGTTGAAGTAAACACAAAGCAATTATATGAAAATGCTGCCAATAGTTAAATATTTTTTCTGCGATGAGCGGAAGGGAGATATGTTATGGCCAGCGTACAATAAACAGTATTCCAGAAAGATAAATTCTGTTTTGAGAACTAACTATTAATAAACAAAGGGCTAAATGAGCCAAATATTATAAACTATAATCAAGAATGAATACAAAACACTTTTTAAAATGAAGAAATAATAGAAATAATTATTATTGAATTAAATGTAATTCGATTAAATTATTAATTGCGTTTAAACAATTCAAAATTTATAATAAAGTCTAATGTAGACGTAAAGAATTAAGTGTAATTCAATTAGATTTTTAATAGCGCTTGAAGCTCACAATTAATATTAAGTCTAATGTAGACGCAAAGGTTTAAGTGGTAATTGTGGTTTTAAATAAATATAATAACTGAATGATTGGTAATGCCCAATAGTTATTAAAGAATAATTTGTATACTTCCGGGATGCCGGAAGAGAGAGAATAAAAGTAGAATCAGACTGTACTAGTTCGCGGGGCGAGAAAATGAAATAAAATGAAATGAAGTAAATATTTGAATAAATATTTATTATTATGATTATTAATTTTTATTATTATTATTATTATTGTTGTTGTTAATAAACATTTACTATTCGGGCAGTGCCGAAATGTAGGGTTTGAGTCCCTGTTCGGGCGCCAGAAAATGTCGGGGCGTGATAGGGTTCCGTGCGGAACCTTACTATTTCCGCACCCTGTTTAAAGAAGGTAGGCCCAATGGGGATTGGAGGGTCCTTAAATACAGAGAAAATGACCACAATTACCACTTAGCACTTATAATTATAATTGAAGTTAAATTATAAGGTTGGAATGGATGCCCAAAACATAAAAATGTGAAAATAATTATTTTATGGAATAAAAAGTAAAGTAAAAAAGTCTAAATACCGATTTGATGCTGGTGAGAATCGAACCTGCGGTGTGAAGCGTTAGTGTCAGCAGTCGCTCACGCTACCATTAGGCTAAGCCGCTGGCTATATATGGTGTGCTTCTCTACGGACGATAATCGTAGGTATGCGCCTGCTGGACGCCGGAACTGCTCACGTACATGTACGAGGCGTTATCGTAGGCGGAAACGTTCGAGCCTTCCACTACCGCACTTGCACTCACTATTTTGTTCTTGATTTGCAAATTAATAACAAAGACGTTGTACTTGCACAAATATAATTATAACCGTTGTAATTGTACAAGTATAATCATAAACGTTGTAATTGTACAAAACGTAAGTATAAGACAATGCAAAGAAATTGAGCAAGGGATAGGCGAGGTAAACAATACTCCGACTAAGCCCTGATGTCTGCTCGTATGTGGCTGGCACCGTACTACTACTGAGTACTGCTCTTGTTGCTGGGCACAGCAACAAGGTGCAAAGTTTAACTTATTTGTTTGCTGTTAGGCAGCAAACAGCATAGACTGTAGCCCTTCTAGAATTTATTTTAATATTTTAAATTATAATTTAACTTCGGGTACAGTACACTCCAAAACGTATAATGTGGCCTGAACAGGAACAGACATATCTCTCTAAAAAATATATTGATATGTCCCTTCCTGGTCCGTCTGGGACATCTCCCTTCCATTTCCCATTGTCTACCATCCAATGGTTCCTCTTAAGAGAAGAGGAAATTTTGTTTTTAAAAAAAGAACCAAATGAACAAAGAGCTCCTTCCACCACAAAACTTGTTCTTCTTATAATAGCCAAACAATAAGAACATGGAAACAAGAGATTAAATAAAGATTTAACAGAAAATAAACTTTTTATATTCATTATTTTATTATATTTTAGAAACATTTTAAAAAAACTAGACTTTGAAAAGAATCTTATCCTTTTTTATTTAAAAATAAACGCTTCGTTGCACTTTAAACATTACCGAAGAAATCTTAGCAATACTTTCTTATCTTTTTGAACAAGAAAACTTTTATGAAATCTATTATTATTATTTAATTATATATAAATAATATAATAATAAAGCACTAATTAGTCAGTAATTCGATAAAAGATTGAAAGCATTGTCTTCCCACGCAGACAGATCTCTGTTAACTGCTTTCGAAATAGAATAAACCAGGAAACATGAAGCGAAACGCTCAGTATAACCGCGATTGTTAAGCCGACTGCGTTGTGTTCACTACCAGGTCACAAGCCATATACAGTTCCTCAAATAAGAAACTCAATTCAAATCGGGACAAATCGCAATAAAGTAGTTTCAAAAAATTCATGTGTCTTTAAATTAAGACACAATTTGATCACCTTATTATAAATGTATACCAAATTTAGACATTCTTCACCTTCATGCCTTTCACAATTTTATCTCATATCCCAAGCGTCCCAGTTAGCCTGCTTCAAAGTTGAACATTGTGGGGTCTCCAAGTTTGGACTATTTAATGTTTTCCATCTGGAAGTATTCATTAGTTTCATCTAGATCTTAACAAGAATTACCTGGCTGGAAGCAATCTAGATTAACAGCATAATCAAGAGTTTCATTTTATCCCAGTGGATCAAAACGATTAACTGTCCAGCCAGAGAATGAGGACAAGTGGGTAAATTAAAACTTTTCTTCGTGTACTTAAAGTTAAACTTTAGAGTATGTACAAAAAGTTGGTGCAATATTTCATTTTAATGAAAATCAAAATTATGAAATCAGGTGTATTGCTGTTGCAAGGAAATGAGAATGCATTTTTTTATTGTCACTACATCTGGGCTCCCTCAATTGTTTGGGACAATGCAATGAATAATTGAATGAATCTTCAACAAAAAGTAGAGAATTACTTTAACAGCAGCCTTCTGATTGTGTTTAAGGCAAATTTTTAATGTTTTAACAAAGTTTATTTCAAAATTTTTACAATCGATACAGTAATCGTGTAGTGAGTTTATCAAGTTAGATATCTGTCGCCAGATGGACGAAATATGTATCTGCATAAGCTGTCATTTATTGAAGGTACGACTGACTTAAATCACGCATCCTTAAACTACAATAAAAGATAAAATAACCTTAAAACCCCATCTGTAATTTAATAAAAGAAAAACAAGATGAGCCGACAGCCCTTGCTTTACCACGAGTTTCATTTATACCCATTTATATTTTAATAAACAACAAATTGAGGGCGTAAAATATTAAAATATTTTTAAAGAGAACATAATCTAATTTAATACAGATGAGTTCCATTAAAAGTAGTTAAAGAAAAAGGTACAGAGAGTTGAGTATCCATAATATTTTGCATATCTAAAAACATCTGCAATCTCAGTGAAAAAATAAAACGTAAAATGTTTATCACAAAAAAATGCTAGAAATAAAACCAAACCACCGGCTTTAACTCATTAGCAGCTTTAATGTTTGTTTCTCAAATTAAGCCTTAAATTACATAAACCTCTTTGGGTATTATTATAAACAAAATAAAAATGTTTGCACCTGCTGGGTAATATTATTGTGGTAATGTAAATTTTGTGTTTAAGTTATATTTTACTTCTTTATTTTTATTTCTTTGTGGTCACTAACGAGCAAATAGCAAATATCAATAGCAGAGTATGTCACTGTTGCGTTGCAATAATTAAGAATGGGGACGCCACATTATTAATAAAACGATAGAAGAATAAGTTTATAAATATGTAAATAAAAGTTTTTAGATAGAAATAAATTTTATATAAACTATATCAAATATAAAACCGCCAGAATGGCTGTTATCAACTTATTACATGGTTTAGGGACGATGCAGAGAAAAAGATGGCAAAACTTGTAGCTAGCGGAGATTTTTGAAAAGAAGGACATGCTTAATTTTGTAGTTGACTATTTTGCCTACAGTAAAGGTTAGGATGGTAATCTAGAGTGTACTTTTAGTAGATGGTTTTAGATAAAGGAGATTCAAGACTCAAGGAATTGGCTGGGATTCCTTAATGTTACCAACTACAGGCTCAGCCTCCAGGCAAGGGGGCATGGCGTGGTGTAACATCCGCCTGATGACTACAGTGTTTGTGCGAAGGACGAGTTCCTTCTGTACGATGAGAGTAAAGGGAAAAATAGTCGTAAGTTTACCGGAACTGACCTCTACATGGTTAGGGAAGGTCAATTTTGTTCTGCGTGGTTACCACAAACGAACAAAATATTGTCGCCTCTAATTTGTCTGTTGTACATAGATCTAAGTTTTGTAAAAAGTATGAAATTAGTTTTGTCTTGGTTTACTTAAATTTTGTATTTAGTTCGGTATTTTTATTCAGGTTGTCCGTTAGTAATAGTGTCGATTCTTCGTGATGATGTGATATAAAGTTGCGCTATCAGTTTACAGGACAAGGTTGGATCTGAGAAGGTTCAGAAAAGAGGTCAATTTAAGTGATGAACAGATGGAATCCAGGATAGAAGCTGAAGAAACGGCCCACTGCTTTTGGATAGGAGGTAGAAGATGTCAGGTTTCAGGTGGATAGTTGTCTTTCTGGTGGAAAGATATGAGTGTAAGAGTTGTACAAAGTACAGAGGAAAGATCTACTAAATGACGCAGAAGTAAAGAGGTCACATGCCAGTGACAGACAATGTCAAAGACATACCGATATGTTTTTTGTTGTATGAAGATTGTGTAAATTTTTCTAACCCTCAAGATGTGCATCTATGATTTCGAGAATTTCACTGACAGTAATCAGTGAGGAAATAGAACGGAGGAAGCAAGAAAGAAAATAGAATCAATTAAAGCAAGAACTAAAATCAAGAAAAATGAGTAATGCGCTTGGGAACAGCTTGTTGCAGTTTGGGGCTAACATAGCCCTAAAAATGGCCTCAAAAAAAAAAGACCTTTGGAAAAACAAGTAGGCCCCAATATTATGGGGAAAAGTTTGGTGACAGAATGGATAAACCTTCCGGAGTAACGAACAACGCTGATCTGCAGCTTGTTTTCATTTTTATCTAAATAAACTGTGGAAGTGTGCTGCAGAATCAGTACAACGTCATCTCTATCATTATTTTACAAAAAATTTATGGAAAAAATGAAATCCCTGCAGCAAAATCACTGTATGAACGGAGTAATGTTTTTTAGCTCTCCTGTAGACTGGCGTTTCAGGTTACAGTTAAGTGCCCTTATATAATATTTATGATTTTAAAAAGCACAATATTCTGAATTGAAAGAATATTCTAGCTTCAGTCGGCAAGTTACCTTTCCAAGATATCAAACAATTTTTTAATCAGTGTCCTTTTGTACTTCGGATACAAATATAAAAAACCACTTTGGTTCAAAACTTAAATCTCAAAAAATTATTCACTATTACTTATTGTTTAATACAAAAAGAAGTAACAGTTATTTTTATAATTTTAGCCGAGCTTTCAACCAAGGGACTAGGTTATCTTCAAGACTGTAGAACTTAATTTGCAGTAGAGTTATAATAACTGTAATATAATGAATTTGTGTAATGTTATGTAGTTTATATACAGGGTGACCAGAGTTATATGCTCCACCCACTTTTTTTTTTAACGGCGGGAAATTTCGAAAAAATAAAAAACACGTATTTAATCATTTTTAGTCTAGTTTATTTTCAGTGATTGACCCATATTTTTAAACCCCTGTATCTCGAGATACAGCATCCAACTTTTGTTTTTCAAATGGAACGTTATATGTTTTGTTGCATATTTTTGTAGTATTTGAGCTCTTAAAAAAAACGAAAAAATTTTTTTTGTAATCGGTTAGGTTTTTCAAAAGTTATGGGTATTTAAAATATGAAAAACAAATTTCAGTTTACTGTCAAAATTACGTTATTTTTTTTTAAAGAATCTATTCAAACTGGGCAAAAACAACGGAAAGGCAAGCCAAAACTCCGGACTCCCATGCTTTGCTTGTAGCAGCACTTATGGTGGCGAAGTCAAGATCTAGGCAGGCTAGAGTTATTTGACGTTTCAGATCATCGACTGAAGCCACGGGATTAAGGATACTTTAAACGTAGTACGCGTTATTTTTCGTTAATCTTTCCTTTGTTGTCGCCGCCAATATCTTATTTTTCTGCTATTTTGTGGTTTGTTTATTTCTCAGTTCCCATGGTTTTCAACCTTCCCCTTCTCTATCCTCTCTTAACCGTGGGGTTTTTCCGTCTGCTGTAGTTCAGTACGCCTTTGAGACTGATCAAGCTAGTTTGTATGTGCCTCTGTACCTGCCTTACAACGCATCTAGTGCGCTTTCGCCGTTCTGCATATTGCCTCCGCTCAACAGCACTGTTCTGCCTGCAAGCTCCAGCTGTTCGCTTCAAGTACTGTTACCGCACTTCCGCTTCAACAAATCATCACCGGCCGCTTCTCGCACTTCTGGGCTCTATACCTTCTTCGCCTTCCCTGGTACCGCTAGCCATCTTCGCTTCCTAGAAACCTTCTACGGATTACTTTCCGCCTATTTGACCCTTACTTCCCCCTACGCATCTCTGTGCTGAAAACACACGCACACACACTCAATACACATTCAAACAAGCATACCCCTTTCCTCCGTTTTCTTCCTTTGCCATCCCCTCAACAGCATCATCTTCATCATCAAGCTGAGACTGAGTACCTTCATCTACACTACCTCAAAGGTAAGTGCATTCTTACCCTTCTCTTTTCTATATTTCTTTTAAGTATTTCATCTATCTTATTTGCGTTACTTTGTCGCGGTGTCAACCTCGGACACTTATCGATTCTTAAACTGCGTTTACGCTCGCTTTCCTCTCTGCATCTGGGTGTAAACTGCGCTTACACTAACATTTATTTTTGTCTCCTCTAAAACTGTGATGCATTTAGGTCATATCAGGGTAAGAACTATTTATGTATTTTGCAACAATAGTTTATATCATTTCTTTTTTTGGTTATTGTAAACAGCAACGATACCTTAAAATTAATGTCATTTTCAGTAATGCTTTCTAATGGCTTCAGCCACTGCTGTATTGTTTTTAATTGCTACCTTTTTATTGAGGGTTCATTTTGGCTTCTCACTATCGCATTACGATTTAAAGCTTAAATATTTAATAGCTCTTTTTTTAAAAAGAAATTCTCAATTGTTTTAAGATTCAGAAAAATTTGTAATAATAAACTTTACAGCATTTTTAGTTATTTTACGATGTAATTCATTTTATCTTTTGTGATACGATCGTGGGGGCTTTATATCCCTATAATCCTCCGATTGTTCGGAGCTGGTTTTGGCTAGAGAATAAAAAGTATGGTTAGAGATTAGTGTGGAATTTATTTTTTAGAAAAATAAAGTCTAAATTATAGTCGGCCGTAAAAGTATACAGTTTATGCTAATATTTCAGCGATTAATTTTAAATATAAATAATTTTTTTAGTTTTTTACTTGCCAGGAGCAACCATAAATATTTGTTTTTGCTACTCATCCCAGTGTTATCCAACCAATACCATAACTTTCCTTTCACCAATTCTGGCTAAGGAAAACACCGGAAGAGAACATAATTTATACGGAAGTAGGAAAAATTTCCAGGAGATACTAAACTTTTGTTTTATTCCCTGGCCCATTCATATTCCCAAAGCTTAATTTTTTATTATTAGGCAGTACTCCAGAAATGTACGTTTTGTTATTGGTTGGAGAGTCAGTTATATAGGTTATATAAGATTTTAGTTGCTGTTTTTTTAATTGAAATTCTGCCTAAAAAATATGATTTTCTTTTCTGATCATTTTTTGTTTTTTTATCTGGCAAAAGATTATTAAGACTAAAATTGGTATTCTTGTTTGGTTTAAAATTAAAACTGGCTTCTACGCCATGTCAGTGTACTGGCTACGCTTCTGAACAGTATTATCTCTCCTTTTTCATTTCATGGACAATGTAGAGGTCCAGAACAGAAAATTTGTGGGCTACTGTGGTGGTTAATAATTTTTTATTGATTAATTTAAATAATATCAAATTCTTTTTTTACTTAGAAACCTTTCTGATTGGGCTTCACTTTTTTGTCGACTCAGAGCCCTGCAACCTTCTTTGTTCTACTTTACCCTCATGGTTAGGCCAAATTAACCACAGCTACAGCACCACCACCAGATCAAGATCCACGAGAAAGCTCAGCTGTAGGCGTTCTAGGAGAATAATGAAAAAGAGAACAAATATTTATTATAATAAATATATACAATACATAAAATAGATAAAGAAGTATAAATGTATAAAAAAAACATTTCAACCTTCTTAGCTAAGTGAAGTAAGAGAAAAGTTAGGTGAGGAGGATTGGAAGGCAGGGAAAAAAAGGTGGAAAAACCTGCAGCTAGTGTAGAAAGTTAGTGTAGGATATGTTTTAGTCTTCTGTGTCTGTACGAGGGTCGTTTGAAAAGTCCGTGCAAAAATAAAAACTACTTAATTTTTTGGGGTAAACCTTTTTTATTTTTCAAGATAGTCTCCTTTTAGGCTTATACAGTTCGTCCAACGTTGCTCTAGTTTGTTGATCCCTTCCGAATAATAGGATTTGTCCAAGTCTGAAAAATAGCCATTCGTTTCTGCAATCACCTCCTCCTTTGAATAAAATCTTTTTCCCGCCAGCCATTTCTTCATATTGGGGAATAAATAGTAGTCCGAGGGAGCCAAGTCTGGAGAATAGAGGGGATGTGAAACGAGTTGGAACCCTATTTCCATTAATTTTGCGACCACAACTGCTGAGGTGTGAGCTGGTGCGTTGTCGTGATGGAAAAGGACTTTTTTGTGGGCCAATCGTGGGCGTTTTTCTTGCAGCTCGGTTTTTAAACGGTCCAATAACGATGAATAATATGCACCTGTAATAGTTTTACCCTTTTCCAGATAGTCGATGAGGATTATTCCTTGCGAATCCCAAAAGACAGTCGCCATAATCTTTCCGACCGAAGGAACGGTTTTCGCCTTTTTTGGCGCAGATTCCCCCTTGGTAACCCATTGTTTAGATTGTTCTTTGGTCTCAGGAGTGTAGTGATGTATCCATGTTTCATCCACAGTGACGAAACGACGTTTAAAGTCCTGCGGATTCTTCTGGAACAGCTGCAAACCGTCCTTGCAACACTTCACACGATTTCGTTTTTGGTCAAGCGTGAGCAATCGCGGCACCCATCTTGCGGATAGCTTTGTCATGTCCAAATGTTGATACAAAATATTATGTACCCGTTCATTCGAGATGCCCACAGAACTAGCAATCTCACACACCTTCACTCTTCTGTCATCCATCACCATATCATGGATTTTATCAATGATTTCTGGAGTAGTAACCTCAACAGGGCGTCCAGAACGTTCAGCGTCACTTGTGCCCATATGGCCACTCGAAAATTTTGAAACCACTTATAAACTGTTCTAATCGAAGGTGCAGAGTCACCATAATGTTTATCAAGCTTCTCTTTAGTCTCCTGAGGCGTTTTGCCTTTCATAAAGTAGTGTTTAATCAACATACGAAATTCTTTTTCGTCCATTTTTTGAAAATCACTCGACTTCCTCGATTCAAACGAATGCCAAGTACAAAGAAATAGACCGATCTGGCTGAAACTTGGTGTGTGTTCTTCCAAGAGATGCTACTAACTAAACAACCTCGATACGCGCCAGTAGTGCTATCTCTCTGACTTTGCACGGACTTTTCAAACGACCCTCGTATGTTGTAGAAGGATCTTTAGGAGGCTATGTCGCGGTATAGTGGATTGGGATGGCAGTCTAGGATGGAAAGGAGTTTGAGCAGACGATTTTGGATGAAGGAGTGTACCGGGGGATAATGGATGCAGTCTCGTGGAGTGAGTCAATTCGAGTACGTCGTGGAGAGTCTGTTGCGAGTCTAAGGAATTTTTTCTGGATTATCTGAATTTTCTTGATGTTGCTACTACAACATTGATGTTGCAACATTTTGGAGTCACGTAGGTATTCTAAGTATTTCCTCCTCCAAAAAACAAGATATCAACCGGGATTCTAAATCTTACTTTAAACGACAGCTTCTTGCATAATCTGCTGATGTAGGGTTCTTAATGTGGGAGTTGAAGAGTGTGTTTTACACTTCATTGCCGTATGTCCGATACTCAGGGAGTACAGGGTAAGGCTGAAGTGGCCAGTAAAGAGGCTATTAGTTTTTTAAACGGAAAGGGCGATTGGTACCCGTTATATTCATTCGTACGGACCTATAGGGCTTTCCTGAATTTAATGGACAATTTTATTTTATTTTTCAATTATTTAATTTTATTTAAATATTAATCTGTTGGTGTTTTAAAGTACGCCATTTTTGTTTTACTATTTTCTTTGTTTTATAAAAAAAAAGTGTAATTTTTTTTTTTTTTTTTTTTTTTTGGCGCATCGACTGCCTTGGCCATTAGCGCCAAAAAGTGTAATTATTATTTAATTAATTAATAGAAAAAAAAAAACACTATCTATCTTATTCTCCTCTAAAACCTAATGTCATCCGGTATTCTAAATACGAGTATTACTTTAAACGACAACTTCTCGCATAATCTTCAGATGTAGTGTTCTTAAATTCAGATTCTTCAAGTTGCCCTCTGAGTCTACAAATCCTTGAGCAAGAGTAGCATATTTTCACTCATAGCGAGCCAAGCCTTAGAACTCTTTCCCTTATCATTTCCCAGGCTAGATTTTTTGCCTGCATTACTTCTGGAAAGACACACTTCAGAGGCTTAGTTCTTTGCTAGTTTCCTTCTTCTTCTTCTTCTTCTTCTTCTTCTTAGGATCTTGTTGCTTAACTCGCAGGGTTCTGGTCACCTTTAAAGGGGGCACGCTATGCTAAAAAGGATGACTACTTCATCACGCCTTCATATCCTAGCAGCCAAAGTAAGATAACTTTATTTTCTTTTTCCCAGTTCATTGAGCTTGCTAACATATTTCCAAATCAGCTGATAAAACATGAACTCACCACTTTAATGGCACCCTGGTTGTCACAAAGGAATACTAATTCTTAGTTCTGTTGAACGTAAATTGGATGCAACTTCTAATTGCGCAAATCTTCTCCTTTAAGTTGCTGGAAAAGGGATTATATGCAGTTTTTTTTTTTAGCGCATCAACAGCTGAGGTTATTAGCGTTTGGAGCTTTTTTCAGCGCACTGTCGGCCTCCGGACAGTGTTCTCTCGTTACAGACAACACTATCCATCACCGGACAGTGAGCTGTAAGAAGCTCCTAGGAAGAGAAAATCTAAGGGTTAGCAGCTGTATTCGAACCCGGGACCTCCGCGTGGGAATCGAGTACGCTAACCACATAGCTAATCCCTCCCCTCTCTCTCACTCTCTCTCTCTCTCTCTTCGAACATATTTTAAGAATTATGTGCAAGAGAAATTAGATTTCATCCAAATTAGAAGCTTTTTTTATATAGACACAAGGGAGTAAATATGCCACCCATTTTAATATTTAATTCATTGTTAATAAACAATATCCTTCCGTAAATTCATTTAAAGCAAACAATGACAAAATGCCTGGAATCTTCCCGTTTAGCATTATGGTCACAATTTTGTTCCGTATCTCTTCCTCGCTCTACAGATAATCCCACACAATATTGCTGTGTTTAAATTCTCTCGTATAACTAAATCCTTTAGAAGCTCTAGTGGTCAGGGATTTTGTTGACCTGCTTTGTAGCGGGTCAACAATGATAGCATTTATAATTGCTTTTCCCTTTAGATTATGGACGGATGGACACTACACTTTCAGCACGGCCTTCTCCCGTCACTATTAACCCAGAACATTCTACCTGAATGTCCCGGCCTGATGCCTCTTTTTCTTTCTTTTTTGTTTAATAAAAAAGATCTAGATTTATATTAGATGTTTTATAGATAATTTCATCATGAACCATGCTTAAGTTTAGCTTGAAAAATTATAATAGAAAATATTTGATAGCATCAGGATATTTAATCTTAGAAAAATACAATTTTATGGTCTCTAAGGGCGGAAGGTGATTCATTATTTTCCAAACTATTCCATCTAGCTCTGGAGGAAGTAAGCCAGATGCACGATACGGAATAACCCAGAAAGGCACAACACATAACAGACGACTGTAGTAACAGCTGGAAAAACCCCGATGATGTTGTTATATTTCAGCTAGAAGATGGGTTGCACCAGGATGGCTAACGGAGGGACATTGCTCCTATAAAACCGTCCTACATACTGCTCTACATCTTTTTTTTTTGTGACCAAAAACTAGGCTCGGATGACGAATATATTTAGCTCTTAGATAGGGTTGCCAACTCTATAAAGTTCCAAAGAAGGACATCCTAAAAAAATTAAATATGTACAAGGCCGTCGTCAGGATTTTGGGGCCCCGGAATATGTTCAGCATAAGACTATCGTTACTTTGGGAGGCGATTCTAGGCGTCATTTGCACCAAAAATATTCTATATAGACTATGGCTCGATCGGCTCCGTTTTATAGATATTTTTAATTTTATGTTTTTTTCAAGGTATTACTACTTTTTAGCAAACATTTGTCTATATTTCTCAAACTATTAAAGCTACAGCAATTTCAATAAGCTCATTAGAAAGAAGGTTACATTTCCTTTTAAATAAGCTAATTTATATTCCAAAATAATAATATGAAGTATTTCAAATTGTGGCCCAAACATAAGAAATAGCAAGCTTCTAATTTTTCCCAAAAACTTTCGACTTCATTTTTCTCAAAAAATATTATATAAGTATAAACGTGCACTATTCATAAAAAACATCTACATACAATCACCTTTCGAAAGGTGTACAATGCATTGGGGTTATTTTAAAAATTGATGCAGAAATCTGTGATTAATTGCAAAAAAAGTAGGCCTCAAAACAGCGTCGGCATTATGAAAGGAATTCACCTACCATAAGAATATAATTGATCAGAATCATCAAATCCCGTACCATTTTTTTGCATTTTGTTCATCGTTACATCAATAACCTGTTGACCTATTCAGTACAGTTAGAACAGAAAAACAACACGTCTCGGAAGTCAGAACTTAAATCAAAAATACAATAAAATAAATTAGATTTGTGTGAACAAAGGACAAAAGGCGTCCTTTCCTAATTTAAGAAAGGACAAGGACAAGTAGGTGTTAAAAAAGGACTGTCCTTTCCAAAAAAAAAAGGGCATTTGGCAACCCTACTCTTAGACCTATTTTATGTGTAGAAGTTTACTTTCTGTTTGCAGGTTAAATTGGGGTTCCCGCTCCTATGAGGTAACTACAGCAGTCTTTTCCCTGATGCTGTACAGTACGACAAACGGATCGCAACAGTTGTGCCCTGTGCTAGTATTCCTGGGACGCCCAGGCGTACCCCCCAGACAGTAGCTCTACTGTCCTCCTTTTTCTCAGAATTCTTCTCTCCAAAGAAGAATCTTGAAAGATCTCAATTTAATAATGAGAATAATTTGATAAAGAGTTAAGACAGGAAAGCAAATTTGAAGTGTGGCTCAGGTACCTGGGATCGCCATGCCCTGAAAGCAAGCGCAAACAGTGGCAAAGCTCGCTGGACTCTGAAAATCCCCTAGATGTTGTTATTACGCACAAAAAGTCAGGAATACTGAACAGAAGGGCTTATTGAAAACCACTTTCGCGTGGATATAATAATACATTTTATCGTTTATACAGAATCTCTTAAAAACTGATCGTTATTAGTATCTAGTTAACAGCCAATAATTTTTTTTTTTATTAGTTTATTTAATTTGCAACTGCAATAGATTACAACAAGCTAAAGAGATGAGGGTAAGGAAATGGTGCAAATACACGTGCACGCATATATATGCACTTACATACACGTGCGCGCACATGCATGCGCTCCAAGAGGCGTGAGTGGAGTGAAAGACGAACATCCAGTGATGGAGGCTGTTAGTTGGCGAGCTTACACAGCAACCATCCTAGGAGATCAACGTTTTGTGTTGAGATGGTCGCGTGGCCACCGCCGCTTCAGTCTCCGCTGTGGATTTGAAGGAAGTGCTTGTAGTAGACATGTTGTTGGATCAGAGGGTTATAGTTTTTTGAGTGGAGTTTTGTGTACCGAGATTGGGCTACTTCAGAGACGAGATGAATATTTAGATCAGAGTGTATTGTGTGATTGGAGACGTAGAAGAGAGCGTTTATTGCTCTTAGGCTGGAAACATAGTGAAGCGGCGATGATAGCTGCTTCAAATCAAAGAGAGCGACGAGCAGCGAGCAAAGATTCGCATGCACATAGTGACGAGTTTAGTAGCGTTTTCTTTTTGACAAAACAAGATGGAGGAACTATTTTTATATGAAAATTCTTCGTTGAAACTTTGGTATTTGCAGCAGCTTAGTAGTAGGAGCTGCATTGTACATGACATAAATAAGTCTAGAAATGAACTTGGTGAATTTCATCACTTGTACCAACAACTTCGGGAACATCCTGGCAAGTTTCATGCGTATTTTCGAATGTCTATATCAACATTTGATTACATACTAGCCCAGTGTAACCCCATTAATCAAAATCAAATTTTATTGTTTTTGAATAATACAACTCATAACATGAGTTAGGCACAATATAGAAAAATTAACTAAATACAAATCTGTGTAACCCCATTAAGTTACTTAGCAGTTACTTTAAGGTTAGAAAAGAATAAATAAAAACAAAATAGAAATATATGCAGATAAAAAGAAATTAGTCAATTAAAAAAAACAATAATTTTATTAAATCACTACTCCATGATTTGTCGTAAATTAATGTTGTTCATCTGAAAAACTGGAGTAGTACGACGCTACAGAAGGATTGGAGAATTCGTCCTGATCAGAAGTAGTAGGACGTGAAAATGTAATTTAATTTTGCCTAGTATTTAGATGAAAGTTAGCATTAAGGGATTGAGAACCAAATTAAATGTAGCAAAAATTACCTGAATTCTCCATTAACTACTAATTGTTAATTAATTTAAACTATTAATTATTAAAAACTATTGTAGCTTCACAAATACTATGGCCCCACAGAGGTTTCTTTAGACAAACTAAACCAATAAATGTATCAATATCCATAACCTTTACAAATTGAGCGCGATGAGAGCGAAGAAATCAAACATGTTATAACGCTTCGCTCTTCTCTCTAGAGATAGCGTTGCTCTATCTTCGCTTTGCTCGCCACTATGCGCGGTCCCTTTTTTTTTTTTTTTTTTTTGGCATTGGCTTCCGCCATACAGCCAGCATCGTCTAGGTGCTTATCACTAGAATATCACTCACTCTCCATTCTTACCTACAAATACATTCGCTTCACACATTCATCATTCTACTATATACCGCTATTTACATAAACTACTGCTAATGGATGGAGCAGCACTCCGTGCTCCTGCCATCCTTATAGCTTAACCAAAATTAAAATCACGTAATCCTTCTCTAAGCATTTTCTTCCATTCATTCTAATTCGGCTATAGCTTTTAAATACATTCATATTTCATTGCTAGCTCTGCTATCGACTTAAGCACATAAATGTTGGTGGAGAATATAATGTCTTCGTAGCGAAATGGTGCATCTAAATACCTGTATATATCGTCAAACATTCGTTTCCTTTCTACCACATAAAGTGGACATATCATTATTACATGTTTGAAATCCTCCTCCTCATTGCAATCTACGCAAAGAGGAGAGGACCTTTTGTTGATCCTGTGTAGATACGATCCGCACACCGCGTGGTTCGCTCTCAGCCTGCTTATTGTCGTAACAACCCATTTATTAGTGTTTCCCATATGTTTACTTGTGTTTGATTTCGCCGCTTTGCTCTTCGCTATCATCGCCGCTTTGCTCGCCGCTCCACTATGTTTCCAGCCTTAGAGAGCCAATAATTAAATACGTTCTTTCATCAAATCCGTTTAACCAGTTCATCTATTAATCATTATATATTTTCCTTTATCCTTGTTATTTGTGATTATCTCTTTATCTTAAGATAATACTAGTCCTTAAACTCTTAAATAGAAATTCTATCGCTTATTCTGTTTAGCCATCCTAATTGAATCTAAATTATTCCTGTCTATCAAATATGCAACTAACTTTATTCTATTTCTACGTGGCTGTTTTTAGCAACGACCATTATACACAGCTACATCACAGATCCCACGAGAGTGAACCAAACTAAGTAAAAAAATTTAATCTTCTGGTGCTTTTTAGTTCATGAAGTACAGGAAAAAAACAAAAACACAACAAAAAACAATGTTACACTAACTAAAAAGACATCTCCGAATTGCAAATATTGGCTTTACACTGGGATGGCCAAGTTCCTGGTCCCCTAATATTCTTCTCCCATTGTACATATCTCTGGGTAGAAGTTCTACTGGAGTGTTTGAGCAACACTTGTCCCTTCGGATTGAGTTAAAGCGGTGGGACATTTCTTCTTTTAACAAGGTGAATAGAATATCATCCTCCATAGAACAACATTACGTATTTACGGCAGATTATATTTTTATTCATGTATTTATTTATTTATTTTGTTTTCTAAATTGATAGTGGTAAAGTTTTTGTCTTTGGTCATCCGCCATTTTTATTTGTCGAGTGTGTTAGGAGTAATTTTTGTGATTTTATAAAATCTGAAATTCGCAAATCTTTGTTATTAGGTTTCCTCGATGTCGAATTTATAGTGGTACTTAGTTTCTCTTACAGTTTTCCATAGCTCCTGCCACACTACCTACGCCTAAGTCATGATGATGCCTAGGTTGATCATCCCATCATTCTGTCTTATGTACTTTGAACTTGCCAACTCTGTCCTTTTTGAAACTAATAACATCACAGAATTTTGAACGTGACTTGATTACCAGATAAGGCTACAAATTCTAACTCAGTTCTAATCTCTGTAAAACACCCAGTAAACCTTAGTACTAGAATAAGAAGCTACAAAACATTTATCTAAATTTGATTCTAATTTACACAAAAGGCCATTAGGAGATTGTTTTGTCCAAACGTAGTAAAGCATGACGGTCAAAATGGTTTTTGAGTTTGTAATTATAATAACATCAGGTATACGCTTTTTAGTTGGGATTAACAACATAAGACTAAGCTAAGAGATTATAACATTGCATCTGGTTGCAATCTGTTGCAAGTAGTTGTAGCCAGATTCCCTGCTGGATTATTATTGTAGCCAGGAGCAACCGATGGGAGAATAAGCTGGAGCTAGCGTGCAAGTCTGTCCTTAATTGCCAGACTCATTTCTAAATCTTCTTGCTTTCTTGTTACCTTCAGGAATTTCTTCTTTTAGGTTAATGAACGTAAATGGCTGGCTGAAAATACACTACTTAAGTGGTGCACTATTAAACGGTAATTGTTTTTAATTAAAAGTTAAAAGAAAGAGAAATTAAATTATTAATTATTAAAAGAAAATGCAATTAAAAAATGAATGCAGTGATTCTATACATCGCACTATGTTTTGGGATTATTATTATTGTACAAATGTCTCCCCAGGCTATGAAGGTGACCTAAGTTGAAAGTTCAACATGGTAAATAGCAAAAAATATGTCTGAATTTAGCTATAATTTCTGTTCTTTCTAGGTTAATAAAGTTATCACTGTCTATTATAGACTGAACAGTTAAGTACTAAGTTATATCGTGCTGCATATTGCTGTTTTATACAATTAGTAAATAAGGAAGTTAGAAAAATGCAATGCATTCATTGCGTGAGGATTCATTTTTACACTATCTTCACGACGTTATTCTACTCGTCATTCAATTTAGCCAATTCTTTTAGAAATAGTTTATATTTTAGGCCCTTCAGTTAGTTATTGTAACTTACGTTCGTCCCTAAGTTAGTAATAGTGCTAGCCATTAAACTTTTAGTAATATTATCCCTTCTGCCTTCCTAATCAGATCCCAATATTCCGTTCGTGCCTTCAAATTAATGGCTTCTTAAATCTACTGAACTCATGGACATCAACCTCATCTACAGTTAGCAACAATTTTTTTTTTTATTATTTATCCTTTTAATGCAATTTACACCTGTACCTACAGGGTACAATAGGTAAATGCGATAAGTGTATGTGAATAGCGTGGCAGACGTGAATGACGGTCATCCAGTGATGGCCGCCATTAGTCACCCAGTTGGTCACGAGGCCAACGGCGCCTAAGCCGTCTTCGAGGATTGGAGGGTAGTATTGCGGCGTAGTATTTAGGATTGGAGTGTTTGTAGTCTATTGATGTTGGATTTTTTAGCTGTTCCGTAAAGTTCGTGTCCGTATGTCCATATTGGTGTGAGAAGAGCTGTATAGAGTCGTCGTTTGTTCTGTAGTGAGAGTTTTGAGTGTTTGTCAAGTAGTATGGCTAGAAGTTTGTATCGTTTGTTTATTTCGGTACGTTTAAGTCTCGTATGGGGGTTCCAGGTAAGTCTCTTGTCTAGGTACACTCCAAGGTACCGATGGTCGGCTGGTGGGATAGGTGTATGATGTAAGAAGACAGGTGGTGGAGTTTGACGTTTGAGTGTGAAGACTATGTATTTAGACTTAGTTGGGTTAATTTTTATACGCCAGTTTTCTGGAGTGAAGGTGGGACTGTAGTGAGCGTACTGCGAGGATAGGGTCAGAGTGTGTGGAGAGAATGGCAGTGTCGTCAGCGAAGGTGTAAATAGAGGTATTAAGGTTAGAAGGTTAGAAGGTAAGTCGGCAGTGTAGATTGTGTAAAGAAGAGGAGCTAAGACACTTCCCTGTGGTACACCAGCAAGGACAGGATAGATGGAAGAGTGAGTAGTGTCTTGAAGAACTTGAAAGAATCTGTCAGAGAGGTAAGAGCTGAGTATGAGGTAATAAGTGCGAGGAAGGATGCGTTTGAGTTTCCACAGTAGACCTTCGTGCCAGACTCGGTCAAAAGCTTGCGAGCAACAAAATGAAAACCAAAAAGTAGAATATTTTGTTAACCTCAGCTAGATTTGTTCTTCACAATCTTGTAGCACTAAGTAGTTCCATAACTGTAATATTCCATTTGGTAACTTATTTATCTAATTAATATTTAATGGCAGCTATTAAACTGCTCTATTAAATTAATGAAATTTATAAAGGTGTATCACACTGTGAACAGCATGATGGTTGCTTTAATTAATTTTGACAACAATAGAGAGGTAACATGTTAATAACGCGTTAATGGAATGAAACTTTCCTTTAGCGAGACTAGCTATAGAAATGGAGACAATGTTAATATAATCCAGTCTGGATTGATAATGAAGGCATAAATGGGGCCAGAAATCCAAAAGTTGGAGTACTACTACGTAGTCTTATAGCTAGCTGTACGAGGTGTGGCTATTAAATAACGAGACTGAAGCTGCTACAGGACAACTATGCATTCGCCAAATCCTAACGACCGACAGCTGTGCAGGGTAAAGCCTTCTCTTTAGATTGCAGCGTCTCATATGTTTGTAGAGAAATCTGTCTGACCGGAACCGTCGTTTGTGTAAGAGGTGTTAGTTTCGTTTTGCCGAAAACATGATACAACACATGTAGTAGAGCAACGAATTGTCGTGAAATTTCACATCAAAACTTGGTAAAACCGCTACTGAAACTTATCTTTTATTAAAAGAAGTTTATGGCGATGAATGTTAATTACTTGCGCGAGTTTTTGAGTGGTTCAAGCGTTTCCAAGATGGCCGAGAAGAGGTCGGAGATGATGACCGCCCAGGTCGCCTTTCCACGTCCAAAATGGATGAAAATATCGATTATAATTAATCAACATTACTACCGTGAGGTGCTTGCTCAACTCCGTGAATGAGTAAGGAAAAAACGACCCGATTTGTGGAAGAACAAGTCACGGAGTTCTCCATCAAGACAACGCGCCGCCGACTCACACTGCATTGTCTGTCAAGACGTTTCAACCCAGTTTTAGGCCAACCGCCTTATTCGCCTGACCTGGCCCCAAGTGACTTTTATCTGGTTCCTCAAAGTCAAATCTGCATTAAAAGGAACACGAGATTTCAGTCCGTTGAAGCTGTGAAAGAAAAAGCGGCATGCGTCATGCAGGAGCTCACAGAAAAAGACTTCCAGCACTGTTTCGAACAATGGTAAATTCGCATGGAGCGTTGTAGGGATAGGGGAGGGGTATATTGAAGGTGATAATAACTAAATATGTATAAATTTAAAATAAAATGTTTTACAGCATCAGTCTCGTTATTTAATAGCCACACCTTTTTTTGAAAATTAGAAAATGATAATTGGCTTATGCAACAATATTTCTCAGTTCTATCAGATTTTTCAGTCTGATTTTAGAGGTATAATTAATTATTGATGTTTACTTGCCATATTATTTTTTACCTTAGGGGCATTACCCCTTATTTGTCAACTGACAAATTAGATATAACAATATTCCCGATCCCGGGGTCTAACCACGTCACTTGGCTTAGTGTTGGACATCAATTTCAGGCCAAAGTGAATTCTAGTATACTGACATGAAGACTTCAATTTGCTTTAACTACTCTCATGAGACTCGAAAATGATCGGACAGGACAAATTCCTCCTAAAAAGCGGCCATCAGAGGCCTCTGATGGTATTCTACCACCTGTAGCCCTGATCTGTAGTAGTAACATCAAGAAACTCCAGGACAACACAGAACAAAAAATATTCTCTCAGACTTGCGACCGACTCTCCTCGAAGCACTAGAATCGACTTTTCGTACACTCCTATATCTTGAAATCTTCTTCTGGAACTCATTTCCAACTCTAGATTGTCATCCTGAATCCTCTCTGCCGCGACGTAGCCTCCTACTGTTCCATCTATTCCCTACAAACACAAAAGGATCAAATATATCTCACACTAATCTTCTCCTTTAGCCGCAGGGTTTTTTCCCATCCTTTTTCATTGCATTCTCTATCCTACCCATCCTAAGGTTTCCGTATTAATTACATAACAATACTCCGAATGTAATGAAGGTTATAATTTAATTATACTTAGGTACTTCTGTAAGTTTATTTATCTATCTAAAAAGAAAAGGATAACCTCCTTATATCTGCAAGTAAGATACATTTTTACCTTTGTAATCTTTGCAACGTAAGTCATGCTTGAAATAACAATAGTTTTGAAGGCAGATACAACTTTTTGCAAGCTGAATCAATTATTATCCGTTTGTTGAATGCTAGGCAGAGATAGTACTTAAAGTAGAAATAACCACCTTTTACTTTATTTGCCAATCAATAAAAGAGCCTTTAGTTAACTAGAATTGGTAACTCAAATCCCTAACTTTAACTAGGTCAAATATTGAATACTTGGTGCACTGCTGTTGTTCATTGATGCTTTGACTTATTAGAATAAAGTTCACAAACTTATATTCAATAAGAAAAAGTTATTACCTTATAGATTGCTTATAAGTAGAACTACAAGTTCAGTATGATTCTTTTCAAGCTTATTGTAACGTCCTTAAACTAATTCATCTTTGAGGCAGGCACCTTAAATCGGTCTAGAAATGCCCACGGTGCAGTGAAAAAAAGGCTCAAATTGTGATGAAGATACGTCAACTTTTCTGGTTTTCTTCAAATTAAAGTAATTAAAGTTAGGCTTTTAAATTTATTGTTTATAAAGTTATTTTGAGGAAAGAGTTTTGTGCCAGGAACAATCAATTCACAAAGCTCGGAATGGACACCAATTTGGTAGTGAAAATTCAATACTAAAACTACCCTTCTGGATAAGCTATTTTGATCTGGTCTTTTTTAGCATACTCACGGATAGAAAAACACTTTTTCAAAATGGATATTTTTGGTAAAAAATCAAAATCGAAAACGATACTTCTTTGCGAGAAGAGAAAGAAGAAGTTTGTTACCAAAGAGAGCACTTTCTCGCTCCTCTGCCGATTTTTACAAAACCTTATTTTAATATTTATATTTACGGCTTACAATTATTGTTCCTTCTCTTTTTTAGAAATACCCAGTGTATGAAGAAACAAATGCTAAAACTTTTTACAATCTATAAATCATATCCTCCTACGGTGAATAACACCCCGTTAGAGAAATGGCAGGTGCATGTAAGAATTTCATATTCAAAACAAATATAAATACAAATAGAGGGAAGATATTTTAGAAGGACGTGTCCTGGGTGGTTATGAAGGATCTCTGCAGGTTAGATAGGCGGGTGGGTAGTTAACGTACGTTGGTTGCCACTGCCTTTGGAATAAACAAGACTCTGCCATTGTAATTTTTACACCTTGAGATGTTTTCCTATATAACTAGGATATATCGTGTCAATATATAATAGTGTTTCATCCTGTAAAGAAATTATGAACATAAGTCCCCTTGAATATATTGTTATTTCCTTTCTTGTTGAGTGGGTATTGCATATTTTTCGCATATATTATTTTTATTAGAGTAAATAAGTTTAGTGAGATATGCCAACTCCATTCATCACTTTTAGTAACAACTGCATAAGATGTAATGGTACCCTGAGTCTCTGAATGCAACTGGTTTTGTTCTGTAATACCTAAAGTGTCGATAAAATCGATACAGCACGTTGGTGATTGCCCAAGACTTTTGGCTAGTATTTTTTTTTATTTTAAATTAATTAAATAATTTAAAACCTGTATTTAATGGTGCATGAAGAGAAGGAGGAGAGAAACTACCCAGCGGAAGCACTCTCTTCAAGAAGTCGATATTGACGGTGATGTTCTTCAGACCTCAAGGAAGTCTCGAGGCCATTGACGATTTAGTCGGCGTGGTGGATTGTCAGAAATGATAGATGAGGCGAGAGACTATACGAGAAGATTAAAGCAAGTGGAGAGAGAGCAGTACGGAACTCGTGATATTTGGCGAGTTGTTATACGAACAAGATGTTGAGGTCGTTGTGAAGCGTAAGGTTAGTCACTTAAAAAGAAACGTCAACTATCGGTCGGAGTAGTTTTGATTGGAATATCTATGAACAGTCCATATGTTTGCAGGTTTGGCTGAACCCCAAAGCTCTAGTTTGAGGATACTACTGTATATTAAGCGTTTGAGTTCTATTGGTAATTTGGAGCGTCGTCCAAGAAGTCTGTAAAGAAGTTTCGCACATATTGTAATTGCTTGTCTTTTAAGTCTAGTGTGTGGTTTACAAGAGAGTTGTTTGTCTATGAACAGCCCAACGTAGCGCACCAGATTTGCGCAAAGAAGAGGATTGTTGTCGAAGAAGTCAGGAGTATAGGAACCCCGCCGGAAAGTAAACCTGCCATGCTGTCATCTTTGTAAGATCTTGAACTATACTAATTTCTCTGGGGTACTACAGAAAATACAGGCTTAACCTCTGGCACTTGATTCCTACACGAAGAAGCTGGGTTCAATCTTGGATTTTCTCTTTCCTTAAGCCTCTTGCAGATTATTTTAGTGAAAAAAGTTAAGAACCCGGAGGCCGACAATGCACTCAAAAAAAGTGGGAGCTATTTTTTTTGAACAAAATTCAAAAAATTGACCATTCCTCTCAGAAAAGATCAACTTCTATAAGTGGATCGATTTTTATCTAAACCTTTATCGTGTTCTTTGGCGGTAACTAATCGGTATATCTGCGAAATTTCTTGTTGAGTTACTCCGCTTACACGAACACCTCATTTTCGTCATTAAAACGGGATAAAAACAAATAAAATCTAAATAGTGTAGAATTCCCAACCACAATATAGTGATAGTTAACTCCTTAAAATCAAAATTGTTTGCAAATTTGACCCCCTGGATATATTCAAGTAGTGAATAGCAGTAAGGACGAACAAGGAACTAAAAGAAAAAAATGAAATTCATGTTATAAATCAATTTTGACACGAAACAAGACAAAACAGGTGTTAGTAATAGGCTATGTGTATTGGGGAATCCTGATTTCAGTGCCAACATGGAGTGTTTAATGGCGTCCATTCTACTAACCACTACTAACGCTGTCGGTTCAAGTAATATATAACCATTTTTAGGTGAAGATATTGGAGGTTGGGTAACCATTACAAAGTATGGCATAGTTGGCCTAAAGGAGACGTTGTGAAAGTTTTGCGGAAGGAGGTGTTGGGATGGTAACGGTTGTAGACGACCGACATTGCCGTGAGGACATGTGGCAAGATGCCAACCTCCATCTAGTACCTGCTGCCACAATCCTTTAGCCATAACTTTGTTATTAGGGTAGTCCTTACTCTCAGACCCACATCAACTTCATTTTACATTTCTTAACATCCCTTAGTGACTTACTGGTTAGGAAATATTTTTAAATGCAGCAAATTCCCACACTAGACTTAAAAGAACAGATCTAAACAGACGCTTAAAAGACTCTTGGACGATAGATCTAAACTGTCTCTAGATAACAAAAGACTGATTTATACTTCTATTTTAAAACCGAACTGGGCGTATGGAATAGAGATGTGGGGTTCAACCAAACGCTCCAATCTCCAAAGGATTCCAATCTCTTCAATCTAAAACACTTCAAACTATTGTAAACGCTCCATTTTATTTCTCCCAACCTGGACTATACACACTGACCTTAACATTCCTTTTGTCACACAAGTCGCTAAAACACGATACAGAAAACTCCACTTCAACCTGCAATCTCAGATAAATCCTCTAGTTCAAAATCTTTCTGCTAGGACTCTTCCTGATAACCCGACAATACGCCTTAAAAGACAGTGGCCTCGTGATCTCCTCTCCAGTGAAGAGAGTGACTAACAGTCTAATGTTTTGCAGTGTTACCACTGGGTAACTTCTCCACTCGTTAACTTCAACCTGCAATCTCATATAAATCCTCTAGTTCAAAATCTTCCTGACAACCCAAGAAGACGTCTTAAAAGACAGTGGCCTTTTAATCTCCTCTCAAGTGAGTAGAGTGACTAACAGTCTAATGTTTTGGAGTGTTACCACTGGGTAACTTCTCCAGTCGTTTACTTCTACCTGCAATCATACGCTAATCCTCTAGCTCAAAATCTTTCTTCTAGAACTCTTCCTGATAACCCGGACAAGACGCCTTAAGAGACAGTGGCCTCGTGATCCCCTCTCAAGTGATTAGAGTGACTAATAGTCTAATGTTTTGGAGTGTTACCACTGGGTAACTTCTCCACTCGTTTGCTTCATTTGTTACTCTGTTATCATTGTAATATGTAGCGCCAACGCGCTGATTGTACTACAAATAAACGTGGCAAAAAATAATGCAGCAATCGATTAGATTCTTTCTAGAAGTGATTTATTAAAGTGTTATCTTATTTAGAACATTACCCAAATTTCATCTTTTATTCTGAAAACAACTTCATCTGTTAGAACCTTGAAGGTCAATTACAAACTAGGTAGCCTATAAAAAAAATCCTTCTTATAACCGCAACATTCTTACCGAGCCACTGTAAAAACAACGGTCGTAAAAATATTGCAAGCATTTTATGGTTCACTTTCTCATCCCACCATAATTTCTTACATAACTGAAACCAGTTTTATTTATTTTTTTTTTAAAGGTGTTTTTCATTGGTAAATATAAAAAGGATGCTGCAACAGACGTTGTCTAGTTGTTGTAAAAATACTTTGTACTATTCTTGGGAAGAGAAACAACTAATAATAAAAAAATGAATTTTCTGGCCAAGATTTAATCTTAGGCGAAATAAAGAACCCATTGGATCTGGATTGTGTGATAAAACATGGATTACCTTCAATTTTAAAATTAGCATTAAAAAAAAAGAAAGCGGAAATAATGATTTGAATAATTTAGGACCAAGAGAAAATATTTTGGCCCTTTTAATGCTAAAAAGCGTGGATAATTTTGAACAATCTCCGATAAGAAGTAGCAAATGATCGATTTAATGATTCTCTCTAGCACTTAGACAATCTAAAACTTAATCGCCTTTAACCTTTATCTGTTCTCATGACGTCTTTTATAGCCACCACATTTTGTATTATATTTTTTTGAGGCTATATCGTTAATTAGAAGAATTTATGCAGCCATCTACCAGTTTAAAAAAAAAAACGATCAACCACTTGGCATAAGTGAGATTCAATCTTTCAGTAAAGAAAATACCAAAAAAATTTTGAACAGAAATGAGGGCAGATGGCTGATTCTACAAATTCTGAAAATGATGAATCCATATTTAGGAAGAAATAAGGTTACCAAATGGTTAACTATTGAATCTAGAATAAGTTCGCTTCTGGTTGCAGAATATTCTGGATCGGAAGGAACAAATCTGGATTGAATCACTGGGATTCATCCATCTAAACGTACCAATCTAAAAAAGAATTAAATTCCTATAATAATAATTAACCCTTATTCAATTGTTCTTTCGGACATTTTCAATAAAAGACTACGTACAACAGATTGATCCTCATTTTTACAGCTTTTAAGAAGGATTTTAATAAAGCTTTTTAACCTCTTTTATGGTGAATTCCTCAACTTTTAAAGGTTTTCTCCTGGACTATTTTAGATAAACGCTGTCTCACATGGACGCCTTACAAAACAGCGACTTCGTGAATACTTGTTTAACGAATATTGTTTACTAGTTTTAGATTGTTAAAAAAAAGAAATAGGATGTTTTTAAGTTCAATGAAATTTTGGTTCAAAACAAAAGAAGGTGATTTCAAGGAAGGCGCAGAGAAATTCTTTTTAAACAATCTGAAGATTTAGGGTGATTTAAGCCTAAAATATTATTTCGATTTTTGTTGGGCGAGTAGTATGCTTGAAGCTTCAGCACCGTTGTCATGGTAACTTCTGACCTAGAAATCAACAAATTTAATGCACCAATTCACCCCAAAATATAATAATAATAATACAGGCAGCTGCAAGTTATTGAAAATTCCGTGTTTGAAGTTGGAAACAATATTCAAAGAAAAATACTTTATCAGTCCCTTACGCTACCCTGCCATGTTTGACAGAACCCTATATCTGTATCGTTGTCTCCAACTTGGAGGGCCATTCAATATAACATCTGCAATATATGTGATTGTAGACAGAGCTGTTTGAATGTCACCTGCTAGACTCATAATATCACAGCAATATTTAGGGCCGTTTACCTACAACATTTCTTCAAAGCATTTATGTTCAATTTTAGAGATAATAGATCTCTGATGTACGAGGCAACACTCTCATCTTAGTTTTTTTCAATATGGCGTTACCTTAAATTCAGAATTTGAGAGTTTTTTTATGGATGGTACACACACATTGCGCTATGAAACCTTTGGCTCTTTGAGACCAAAGGAGATAGTAGCGCAAAAAGAACTAGTAGAGAAAGTCCTCAACCTCTTTAGTAGGGGAGGTTTCGTCTACTACAGCGGTCCCCAAACTACGGCCCGCGGGCCACGTGCGGCCCCTTGAGGCCACTTATCCGGCCCCCGCCACACTTCCGGAAGGGTAGCTCTTTCATTGGTGGTATGTGGCGGCGTCGCTCATGTACAGTACTACTTCCGATGACACGGTACGTACGCGTCATGGCTCCGGAAACAATGTAAAATAACAGCCAGAAGTAGGAAGAAAGGCAAAGCACTCTAACTAAACCGGACATTCGACCATCTCATTAGCCAAAAGCAGGTCCATAATTCCCACAGAAATACTGGGCAGTTTGGTGATTTAAATTTACTTGTTCTTTATTTGAAATATTCTATTTGTTCCCGTTTTTTTTTTACTTTAAAATGAGTTATGTGCAGCGTGCATAGAGACTAGTTCATAGTTTTTTTGATAGTCCGGCCCTCCAACGTTCTGAGGGATAGTGAACTGGCCCCCAGTGTAAAAAGTATGGGGACCCCTGGTCTACTAGATTTCAAAAAAGGGAAGACAATAAGCCTCTTTTGGTTGCGATGCCGTGGGGCATAGGTCCCGTCCCGTTTCTAATTCTAATTCTATGGATGGTACACACTCTACCAACTCTGGTAATCTTCTAGCTTCTCTACAGAAATCTCAGGGGCGCTCCGAAAATCCACAAATTAGGGACTACAATTCTCAAATAGACACAATACTCAACTTTTTAAACGTTTATACTCTGTTCTCGACGCAGATACCCCTTGTTTAAACCATCATTCAGGCTATAATTATACCAGTGGATTCGATAAAACCTAATAGTTGAACTATCTCTGCCAGCCATACGATTATTGTGCAACAGTGGCCAAGTGTTATTATTTTATTATTGAGTGTTGTACGAGGGTCGTTTGAAAAGTCCGTGCAAAGTCAATCTAAACAATGGGTTACCAAGGGGGGAATCTGTGCCAAAAAAGGCGAAGACCGTTCCTTCGGCCGGAAAGATCATGGCGACTGTCTTTTGGGATTCGCAAGGAATAATCCTCATCGACTATCTGGAAAAGGGTAAAACTTTTACAGGTGCATATTATTCATCGTTATTGGACCGTTTGAAAACCGAGCTGCAAGAAAAACGCCCACGATTGGCCCACAAAAAAGTCCTTTTCCATCACGACAACGCACCAGCTCACACCTCAGCAGTTGTGATCGCAAAATTAATGGAAATAGGGTTTCAACTCGTTTCACATCCCCCCTATTCTCCAGACTTGGCTCCCTCGGACTACTATTTGTTCCCCAATATGAAGAAATGGCTGGCGGGAAAAAGATTTTATTCAAACGAGGAGGTGATTGCAGAAACGAATGGCTATTTTTCAGACTTGGACAAATCTTATTATTCGGAAGGGATCAACAAACTAGAGCAGCGTTGGACGAAGTGTATAAGCCTAAAAGGAGACTATGTTGAAAAATAACAAACGCTTACCCCAAATAATTAAGTAGTTTTTATTTTTGCACGGACTTTTCAAACACCCTCGTATATGTTGTTAAGCTGGGATGCTCGCAGAGACTCCCAAGATCCCTGAAGAAGTAGCTAGTCCCCTGCGGGTTCTATAATTGTACAATAATTATTGTAAATACATTTATACAATTGTTACATGCCGGTGTGATGGTTGTTTATTAAATATAATCACAACTCTTTTCCACCACAAATAGATACGGAAATTCAATTATTGTTATAATCAGCATAAGATAAATACATGGAAATGGATTGTCCAAGATCCTCCCCTTTAGAACGATCCGAAAGATGTAAAAGAAAGTTTCGAATAATTTTTTTTAATGAAAAATAAAACAAATGTCTAAGAAATTAGGTAGAAAAGAACGTTGTTGTAACTGCGTTGGGAAATAACTTGGGAGATGAAAAAACTTCAGGAAATACCCAGAAAGGATGGTAAAAACTCTGGACTCTACAATAAAGGGTTCTCGTTATCTCCTGTCTTCCACAACTAGAACTATTTATGGATTTGAATAAATAATTCCGTCAGTGTTGCTTGAGAAACAGGTTCTAATCCAATTTAATCTAAGATGGGATCGATCTAAATAAAACAAGATAATGGAGGCACTGTGTCTCTGTCAAGAGAAGTGGGAGTGAACATTTAATTTTAGTGTCAATGTAATCAGTGATGTTTCCTCAATTATATACTTATATTTAGAGTAATGAATGAAGGATGTAATTTTTGTTAGCCTGGGATAAGCGTTGATTCGAAGATCAGCCATCAACTCTAAGATTCTAGGGATTATCAAAATGATGGCTTAATACCTATCTGTATTTATCTCTTAGAAAAGGTAACAGCTCTAATTAAAACATTTTCAATCAATATGACGGACTCGAGTGTTGACAAATTACTAAATAATTAAAAAATAAAAAAACGCATGCAATAGACAGTTCATTTAGTTGTTAGTGGAAATATTGTGAATTTATTAACCGAACTCTGATAGACTCTTGATTAACCTAACACAGTATTCATATTGTGTACAAATAGAATTGGAAAACATTTCTATCGTTGAACTAAATGTCATTCATCAGTATAAACCAATTAACTCTATCAATAAGCAATGCAATATTGACTAGTCGAGAATTAAAGCAAATGAAAAACTGCATCTACAGTTTTTTCCAAATCCAATTTTAGTGCTTTGTTTTTCCAATTCTACAAAACATAGAGTGGTGCCGTGATTTATACCGGTTCACTTGAAACTTGTTAAGTTCACTTCAACTGGACAGTATTGTGTTTTTTTAATTCCATTTTATCCTTTAATAGAATCACAACTGCAGAATAAAAAAAAAAGTTGTAACAAGTTAATGTAGATGGTACCTGCTAGAAAGCTGGAAAAGAGAGTGAAATTTTAAAAAATAATAGTTTAAATTTAATAATCGCTAACTCATTTTCTAAGAGCATTTCGGTTCACAAAATTTAAATAAAGAAATAAGTTTTGATAACTAAAATGATTTCAAGTCGTTACTTCGCTGCAGAACTCCATTAACTAAAACCAAAAAAATGGAGAAATACGATGAAAAAATTTGTAAATTGGTTTTTTGTCAAAATTATGATTTTAATATAAATTCAAATAAATTTACTGCTATCAGCGCCTGTTACTGAATTTGAGTTGAATTATTGCAACGATTTACATTAGAGCATGGAGTTAAACCAAAATGGCTTCTGAAATAAATTATTTATTATTCAATAGTCCAAAATAATTGTCGTTTAATGGTGTTAAATTTTATTATTTGGGGGAAATTTATAAAAAGCTATGACTGAACCAAGGTGCTTTGACACTTAAATTTAAGATATTCCAAAAAAGGGGAAGTTAATCGATTTGTGAAGCGAAATACGAGGTGTGGGCTATTAAATAACGAGACTGATGCTGCTACAGAAGAACTATGCATGCGCCAAATCCCTAACGACCGACAGCTGTGCAGCGTAAAGCCTTCTCTTTCGATTGCAGCGTCTCTCTCGTGTTTGTAGAGAAATCTGTCTGACCGGAACCGTCGTTTGTGTAAAAGGTGTTAGTTTCGTTTTGCCGAAAACATCGATACTACTCATGTAGGAGAGTATCGAATTGTCGTGAAATTTCACATCAAAACTTGGTAAAACCGCTACTGAAACTTATCTTTTATTAAAAGAAGTTTATGGCGATGAATATTAATCACGTGCACGAGTTTTTGAGTGGTTCAAGCGTTTCCAAGATGGCCGAGAAGACGTCGGAGATGATGACTGCCAAAACAGATGAAAATATCGATTATAATTAATCAACATTACTACCGTGAGGTGCTTGCTCAACTCCGTGAAAGAGTAAGGGAAAAAAGCGACCCGATTTATGGAAGAACAAGTCACGGGGTTCTCCATCAAGACAACGCGCCCGGCTCACACTGCCTGACCTGGCCCCATGTGACTTTTATCTGGTTACCCATAGTCAAATCTGCATTAAAAGGAACACGAGATTTCAGTCCGTTGAAGCTGTGAAAGAAAAAGCGGCATGCGTCATGCAGGAGCTCACAGAAAAAGGCTTCCAGCACTGTTTGGAACAATGGTAAATTCGCATGGAGCGTTGTAGGGATAGGAGAGGGGTGTATATTGAAGGTGATAATGACTAAATATGTATAAATTTAAAATAAGATGTTTTACAGCATCAGTCTCGTTATTTAATGGCCAAACCTTTTTTTGAAAATTAGAAAATGATAATTGGCTTATGCAACAATATTTCTCAGTTCTATCAGATTTTTCAGTCTGATTTTAGAGCTATAATTAATTATTGATGTTTACTTGCCATATTATTTTTTACCTTAGGGGCATTACCCCTTATTTGTCAACTGACAAATTAGATATAACAATATTCCCGATCCCGGGGTCTAACCACGTCCCTTGGCTTAGTGTTGGACATCAATTTCAGGCCAAAGTGAATTCTAGTGTACTGACATGAAGACTTCAATTTGCTTTAACTACTCTCATGAGACTCGAAAATGATCGGACAGGATAAAGCCTTCCTAAAAAGCGGCCTTATACTTAGGTGCTTGCTCAACTCCGTAAAAGAGTAAGGAAAAAACGACCCGATTTGTGGAAGAACAAGTCACGGGGTTCTCCATCAAGACAACGCGCCGCCGGCTCACACTGCATTGTCTGTCAAGACGTTTCAACCCAGTTTTAGGCCATCCGCCTTATTCGCCTGACCTAGCCCCATGTGACTTTTATCTGGTTACCCAAAGTCAAATCTGCATTAAAAGGAACACGAGATTTCAGTCCGTTGAAGCTGTGAAAGAAAAAGCGGCATGCATCATGCAGGAGCTCACAGAAAAAGACTTCCAGCACTGTTTGGAACAATGGTAAATTCGCATTGATAGGAGAGGGGTGTATATTGAAGGTGATAATAACTATGCATAAATTTAAAATAAAATGTTTTATAGCAATAGTCTCGTTATTTAATAGCCACACCTCGTATCTTTTGCACTTTCCCTAGTCTTTGGCTTACTGATATAAAAACAAAAGAATAATTATGATTCAAAGTAGAACTAATTCACTTGGAAGGGATGAAGACACGAGGTCTGTCCATTTTAAGCAGCGACTAGAGTAAGAGTTAACTGTGGTTTTTAAACAAAACACAAAAAACCCTTTTTGGTTAACCGCTGAACCACTGTAATCCTCTTCAGCCACAAAGTAAAGTACTTTAGGATGTAGAAAGTTGTTAAAAGGACTTAAATGAGCTTTAAAAACAGAAATAAAAATCAACCAATGGAAAACATTTCCAACTTTTTATCAATGCTGAGAGCTTTAAAAACAAACAAAATGTAAAATGATTAATTGAAAAAAAGAAATCGATTGATTGAAACTTAAATGCAACTAAATTCTAAAAAAAAATAATTTTTGCACAATCTAGCTCTTTAAAATGAGTCTTATATATTTACTGTAGGGCGACCTCAGGGACAACTGCTCCTCCACATGTAGAGCTCTGAGCAACTTACAATAAATAAGAACAAAATGAAGAATTCACAAGGAAAAGAAAATTAGTTAATAAAATGCATGATTATAAAAATAATTCATTGCTTGATATTTGAAGTAACTAAAAGAGTGCCGGACTGCTGGAATTTAATATTAAATTCGATGCTGCAAGTTCACTCGTATGACAATTAACCCGCTTTTTGTGCTGAACCTAAACTACAGATCAGAAGAAGAAGTAATTTTACATGATCCATCCAAACGAGCATAAAATGTTCGCCGATCATTCACGTAGAAGATTTGTGTAATTGATATCCTCTGATTTATTCAAACATTGATTGAAAAATTCTCAAAGAATCCGAGGGCTTTTTAATAATAATTAAATAATTATATTTTGAGTACAAATTTTACTTCATTATTCCGTCTGTTCTCTTTTAAGTTAAGTTCTATCAAAATTTGTATATCTCTCTGCCCCTAGCTGGTAACGCTCTTGACTATTGTACTTGACTCAAACGGTTAGTCTGAGCAAAAAATGGTAGAGGAAAAATTTGTCGCCCGTCACCTCTAGTTTCAGAATATGTGACTTAATTTTAGATTCCTGCACGCAGCATGCACTATGCCTTCAAAATGTTCCTCCTTAGATATAGAGAGCAGTTGATAACCTCCTGGCTAACCTGGCTGGCTTCCGAGCCAGAGGAGGCACCTTTGAAGGCACAGTACATGCTTCACAAAAAGTGCATTATTTGATAAATTAAGGAATAATTTTGATCCTTTACATGAAAGATATTGATCACTTAAATATGTTGCAGGAGGTTTCCAATTTTTTTTTTTATAATTAAACGCAACTCTCCCAAAATTACCAAATAATTATTAAACCTTCTTGTTTGTAACAGATGTAAAATTATTGTTTAGCCATTTTGTGTACGGTTGAGATCATCTAAAGCTCTTAACATTGGATTTTTCTTAGAAAAATCACTGGGAAAACGATTTATTTCCCGATATTAAGAAAAATACTAGCTTTACTGCCTTGGCAATATTTTTAGTAGAAAGGGGATGAAAAAACACATAAAAATGACCTATCGCATGCTCTTCTTTCTCCTTGATAACAAGTTAAAAAATTGAAATATGATTAATAAATACCAGATTTTGAAATGGCCTAGCACCTTTAATTTTAAAGATATCGAATTGCGGTTTCCGGTTTCTTTCATAACTTTTTATACTCTTTAAAACTGTATATGTTAATATTGTTAACTGCAAACTCTCACTTTTGGTCGCGCGTCAGTCGCGTATGCGGGCAGGTATCTAAAATCAGGTCACATATTCTGAAACTACAGGTGACGGGCAACAAATTTTTCCTCTACCATTTTTTGCTCAGATTAACCGTTTAAACATGAAATGCATTTGAGCCGTCTAAAAATGAACTTCCTTTATATTGAGCTGGAAGCAAAGTTTTCACGAATTTCAGACGGTTTATCTCAAATATTACTCAGATTATCATTTAATTTGTTTTTATAATACTTCTGGATACTTTCTAGGAAGTTTAGGGTCCTGTAAGAATATTACTCTCCCAGCAGGAATATTTCAGTCTAAAAACGTCATGTAAATCTTTAAAATTGACAACCCCCAACCTCTCAAATCACACTGTAGAGCTGACAGAATGGCCAAAGCTTTGGCAACCCTTTTTGAACGGAACCATAGAAAGCGATGACAACCGGGAAGGGGAAGCGAGAGACAGATAGAAAGAGAGAGCTGCTAATTAATTAATAAGCAAAAGTTTGATTAATTACACTCTGTGATAAATTACAAGGCCAACGTGGGAACAAAACAAATCGCTTGTATTGATTGTGCTGCTGTAAAAGCAGAACTTAAAGTGATCCAGTCCGCTTATCTTTAAGCTCAGAAATTTATCAACTCATTTAACCCTCATTAATATTATGATACCGATAGAACCATAGAAGGTACTAAATTTGTCGAATAAAAAGTTTTCTTAAAAAAATGGAATATTTCAAAGGAAAACAGTAACTATACGCACGATTTAGTGTGCCACGATTAAGGGGAATGATAAAGCCGATCAGCTGGCCAGAAATGGAGCTAACAGCCCTTTCAATGGCCCAGAACCCGTCCTGGGGATCACCAAGGTGCAGTTCGTGTGGCTCTCAGAGACTGAATCTGGAGATAACATGAAAAGAACTGGGTGATGTGACCTGGGGGTCAAACACAGTAAGACTATGATACCTATGGCTGTGCAAGCAAAGAGCCGAAGAGACTCTGTGCTTGGGTAGAAATCAGATTACTCCGTTCACAGGCCTGTTCACGCGAGACATGGTAGGTTCACAGGAAGCACCTGTACAAGGTGGGAGCTTATTACCTCGGAACTGTTGGGCCAGATTGTGTCAAGAAGAGGAGGAAATGGCCTCTCACTGGCTGTTCGATTTGCGTGGCAATCGAGCGGTTGTGCTATGAAACCTTTGGAACTTTGAGACCAAAGGAGATAGTAGAGCAAAAAGAACTAGTAGGGTAAGTCCTCAACCTCTTTCGTTAGGGGAGGTTTCGTCCGCTAGATCCAAGAAGGGAGGCCACAATCTCTTAGCTGCGGTCCTGTGGGGCGTAGGTATCGCCCTGCTATTCTAGTGTGTACTAGCTAACCGTTTTTTGGGGTTAAATTACAAAAACGAAATCTAGAGTGGAGACCATTCTCAAGGTTATAATTCCCAAATTTTATTCCAACCCCAACATTTCAGTTACATTTAATTCTCGCCAACATCATCATAGAGGTGTTCAAATCGTTCATTACACTGAAATACAATCATACAAGGATGTATAACCCAATTGCTACCCAAAAATGCAATTAAATGATTTTTTTTCCTTGAAAATTATTAAAAGTTATATATTTTTGTGTATACAGGGTGTTCAGCATAAGACTACGGTAACTTCGGGAGGCGATTCTGGGCATCATTTGCAACAAAAAATTCCATATAAACTATGGCTCGATTCGGCTCCGTTTTATAGATATTTTTAATTTTATGTTTTTTCAAGGTGTTACTACTTTTTAGCAAAAAGTTGTCTATATTTCTTAAACTTTTAAAGCTACAGCTATTTTAATAAGCTCATTAAAAAGAAGGTTAAATTTCCTTTTAAATAAGCTAATTTGTATTCCAAAATAATAATATTAAGTATTTTACTTTGTGGCCCAAACATAAGAAATAGCAAGTTTCTAATTTTTTCCAAAAACTTTGACTTCATTTTACTCAAAAACATTTTATATGAAAAAACCGTGCACTATTCAGGAAAAACATCTACATACGATCACCTTTCGAACGGTATACAATAATTGGGGTTATGTTAAAAATTGACGCAGAAATCTGTTATTAATTGCAAAAAAGTAGGCCTCAAAACAGCGTCGGCATTAAGAAAGCAATTCACCTACCATAAGAATATACTGATCAGAATCATCAAATCCAGTACGATTTTTTGCAAACGTGTAATTTAATAATGAATTAATTTAAGGACTATATTCAAAAATATAAAATTTACATTAAAAATAATAAAATAAAAAGAAGAAAAATGAATATGATGTTAAATGAGTGTTAGGTACCTATTTCAAAAGAAAGGATTTTCGTTTAACGAGTTTAGATCTGTGTGTTATTCTTTAGTTAATTAAAGAAATATGCCAAATGTGAACAATTAGCTCTTCACAACCTGTTAATTCCAAAAGTTTATTGAGTAGTTCAAAATGATGATTTATTCTCATTATTTGGCATATTTCTTTAATTAACTAAAGAATAACACACAGATCTAAACTCGTTAAACGAAAATCCTTTCTTTTGAAATTGTTACCTTACACTCATTTAACATCATATTCATTTTTCTTCTTTTTATTTTATTATTTTTAATGTAAATTTTATATTTTTGAATATAGTTCTTAAATTAATTAATTATTAAATTACACGTTTGCAAAAAATCGTACTGGATTTGATGATTCTGATCAGTTATATTCTTATGGTAGGTGAATTGCTTTCTTAATGCCGACGCTGTTTTGAGGCCTACTTTTTTGCAATTAATAACAGATTTCTGCGTCAATTTTTAACATAACCCCAATTATTGTATCCTTTCGAAAGGTGATTGTATGTAGATGTTTTTCCTGAATAGTGCACGGTTTTTTCATATAAAATGTTTTTGAGTAAAATGAAGTCAAAGTTTTTGGAAAAAATTAGAAACTTGCTATTTCTTATGTTTGGGCCACAAAGTAAAATACTTAATATTATTATTTTGGAATACAAATTAGCTTATTTAAAAGGAAATTTAACCTTCTTTTTAATGAGCTTATTAAAATAGCTGTAGCTTTAATAGTTTAAGAAATATAGACAACTTTTTGCTAAAAAGTAGTAACACCTTGAAAAAACATAAAATTAAAAATATCTATAAAACGGAGCCGAATCGAGCCATAGTTTATATGGAATTTTTTGTTGCAAATGATGCCCAGAATCGCCTCCCGAAGTTACCGTAGTCTTATGCTGAACACCCTGTAGTGTACGAGTATATAGGAAGGTTATCGAAAAACCTAAGTGACATTTTCGAGAACAGCTGTAAAATTGTACAATCCATTGGGTAAAAAAGATATTTCGCGTCCAGAATTATCTTTCAACTAAGAATTTGAGACATACATTTTACCCTCCTTAAAATGAAGAAAAAAAGATGGGACCTTACATTTCGCAAAAAACGGTTCGTAAGACGTGATCCAACCAAATCTCTCCCAGTAGTATCTTTAATCAAAATGAAAATTAACGAACTACGAAGTTATTTCCAAGAAAAATATTAGGAGCCATTACTAAGAAAATCTCGATCAATCATAACTGAAGAATCGATTTAGAAAAAGTAATTCTGGTTGAATGATGTTAAACCAAAACTTTATAGTCGAGTCACCAGTTTGCATCCTTTATTATTTTTAAGAGTTTTCCTTATTTGCGTTAACAGAGGATACAAAAGTGAAAACTTTGCACGATTACAATACTCTCTTTTCTTTATGAGAAGTTTCATAAAAATCGATTCAATAAAGCGGAAATTTTGAGAGGATCGATTTTTAGCAAAAAACTTGTTATAGAGGCCACTAAGGGAACTGGTTATATTAACAGTTTTAATACAAAAACGGTGTTGAAAAAAAGATCTACAAATTTAATATCCTGTATAAGGGATACAGCGATCAAACAGAAATATCGCTTTTCATTAGATTGCTTTTTCATTTCTTTCAAAGTAAAAATATTAAATTTTTATTACTGAATTAAACAGAAATTCTTTGATTTTATTTGATGAACCTTTTGAAAGCTGTTTTCAATAAAATAAAAAACATCCTTATTAATAAAGGATATGCAAACTTCATTTCCTTTAAGATTGATGTATCTTCAAAGTGATAAAAGTAATAGATAAGCAATTTCTTGAAAATTCCAACGTTTCTTTACAATATTTAAATCATGTCTCAGGTACACGAGTTGGCAATCATTGATTTTCACAATCACTTTACAAGTTAAAACTATTTGTTTTTAAATAAAACTATAGACTGTGTGAAGGTAAAAGAAATGGCTACATTTTTAAGGGCTGAATATTAAACAATTTTAAGACCTGATTTAGTGGAATTAAACCTGAAAATCGAGGTTATCAAAAGTTGTATAGCTGGGATGTCAAACTCAATTAAAACATGGGCCATTTGGTGCAACAGGCAAGATTCACGCAGGTCACATCATATTCACAAATTTTGTTAGATAGGTATGATTTATGACATCACAACCAAAAATGCTTTCGAAATCTAGACGAACTGGCAGCCAATTCGGTAATTTTGTCTTGTACTTTACATTTAATTTTCCAAAAGAATGCTACCCATTGTGTTTATTTTAACCCTGTCCACAAAAGTAGGTGACAAAGACAGAAATAGTAGAAATCTAGATGAACTGGCAGCCAATTCGGTGATTTTCTCTTGCATTTTACCTTCTATTTTCCAAAAGAAGGCTACCCATTGTGTTTATTTTAACCCTGGCCACAAAAGTTGGTGACAAAGACAGAAATAGTAGAAATCTAGACGAACTGAAGCCAATTCGGTGATTTTCCCTTGTATTTTACCTTTAATTTTCCAAAAGAAGGCTACCCATTGTATTTATTTTAACCCTGGCCACAAAAGTAGGTGACAAAGACAGAAATAGTAGAATTCTAGACGAACTGGCAGCCAATTCGGTGATTTTCCCTTGTATTTTACCTTCTATTTTCCAAAAGAAGGCTACCCATTGTGTTTATTTTAACCCTGGCCACAAAAGTTGGTGACAAAGACAGAAATAGCAGAAATCTAGACGAACTGAAGCCAATTCGGTGATTTTCCCTTGTATTTTACCTTTAATTTTCCAAAAGAAGGCTACCCATTGTGTTTATTTTAACCCTGGCCACAAAAGTAGGTGACAAAGACAGAAATAGTAGAAATCTAGACGAACTGGAAGCCAATTCGGTGATTTTCCCTTGCATTTTACCTTTAATTTTCCAAAAGAAGGCTACCCATTGTGTTTATTTTAACCCTGGCCACAAAAGTAGGTGACAAAGACAGAAATAGTAGAAATCTAGACGAACTGGAAGCCAATTCGGTGATTTTTCCTTGTATTTTACATTTAATTTTCCAAAAGAAGGCTACCCATTGTGTTTATTTCAACCCTGGCCACAAAAGTAGGTGACAAAGACAGAAATAGTAGAAATCTAGATGAACTGGCAGCCAATTCGGTGATTTTCTCTTGCATTTTACATTTCATTTTCCAAAAGAAGGCTACCCATTGTGTTTATTTCAACCCTGGCCACAAAAGTAGGTGACAAAGACAGAAATAGTAGAAATCTAGATGAACTGGCAGCCAATTCGGTGATTTTCTCTTGCATTTTACCTTTAATTTTCCAAAAGAAGGCTACCCATTGTGTTTATTTTAACCCTGGCCACAAAAGTAGGTGACAAAGACAGAAATAGTAGAAATCTAGACGAACTGGCAGCCATTTCGGTGATTTTCTCTTGCATTTTACCTTTAATTTTCCAAAAGAAGGCTACCCATTGTGTTTATTTTAACCCTGTCCACAAAAGTAGGTGACAAAGACAGAAATAGTAGAAATCTAGACGAACTGGCAGCCAATTCGGTGATTTTTCCTTGTATTTTACATTTAATTTTCCAAAAGAAGGCTACCCATTGTGTTTATTTCAACCCTGGCCACAAAAGTAGGTGACAAAGACAGAAATAGTAGAAATCTAGATGAACTGGCAGCCAATTCGGTGATTTTCTCTTGCATTTTACATTTCATTTTCCAAAAGAAGGCTACCCATTGTGTTTATTTCAACCCTGGCCACAAAAGTAGGTGACAAAGACAGAAATAGTAGAAATCTAGATGAACTGGCAGCCAATTCGGTGATTTTCTCTTGCATTTTACCTTTAATTTTCCAAAAGAAGGCTACCCATTGTGTTTATTTTAACCCTGGCCACAAAAGTAGGTGACAAAGACAGAAATAGTAGAAATCTAGACGAACTGGCAGCCATTTCGGTGATTTTCTCTTGCATTTTACCTTTAATTTTCCAAAAGAAGGCTACCCATTGTGTTTATTTTAACCCTGGCCACAAAAGTAGGTGACAAAGACAGAAATAGTAGAAATCTAGACGAACTGGCAGCCATTTCGGTGATTTTCCCTTGTATTTTACCTTTAATTTTCCAAAAGAAGGCTACCCATTGTGTTTATTTCAACCCTGGCCACAAAAGTAGGTGACAAGACAGAAGTAGTAGAAATCTAGATAAAGGTTGTCAAACTCATTTAAAAGACGAGCATTTATCTAGATTCATGCAAGCCTCATTAAATTTACAAATTTGATTAGATATAAATGATCCACAACATCACAACCCAGAATGCTTTTTATAAGGTTTCCGCTATTGAGATCAGTTTACATTTCGTGACACGGAGAGATTTTAAACATTGCCGGAAGTAGACAGCGTATTTATGCAGGCCTTCAGGAAAGGCACTGGGACACGTGCATACTCGTTTTCAGTGGTTAGAAGAATAACGAGTGAATTCTGTGTGTACGATATCGCCTGGATCTCCCCTAAGCGCTATTTCCTTCGTAACAATTTTATATATTTTTACTTTATTTTAGTGCATCGTGGGCCTGAAAAAAATTTGCTCGCGAGCCGCATGCGGAAATGAAAATAATCGATTAGTTATAAGGCAGGTCTTTTTTGTTCCGTTTTGTATTTTTTTTCAAACTATTTATCAGCCTAATTTAACTTTTAGACATCACAGCATCATTGGTTGGACCCAATGTCCTGAGCAAATCAATAAGCATGGAAGACACCCTTAGGAACATTTCTTTTAATAAAGGAGAAGGTTATCTAGAATTGGTAATAAGGGCGATAAGATGTGAGAAGATGTTGGATGTTTCTTCGGTTTTTTGGAGGGAGGATAATGGAGAATTTTTATTGTATTGGGAACTAAGCGGTGCAAAGGATACAGTTATAAATTATAATCAGGAATATTGCTGCTTCCTTTAGGAGAAAGCGAAGGATATTGGATGTAATTAGGTCAAATCAGGAGCTCTTTTTTTTTAAACTGAAGGAGAGAATAGTTTAGGAATTAGAGAGAGAATGACGAGGGCTTAAGTCTACTTTGATTGGAGCACTAAATGCAGAACATGCAGTTCTGGAATACAACTCGGGAAGGATGTATTTTCTTCACCAGATGAGGCCCAAATGAGCCAACTTCTGACGAACGAGAGAGGTACTGTTTTGTAGGAGAGAAGTTTCTTAGCTGCAATCCAGAGAGATTTGTCTTCCGTGGCATAGTATACTTCCAAAACTGTTCTTCATCAAGTAGCTTAAGTTTGGTCTTTAATCTTTAACAGGGTTTAAGATAAATTGTTTACAGTTAAATTTTAGTAAATAAACCGAGCGGTTATCAATCAAAATGATCAACTCTAAAAACAATTTCAGTAAAATTTAATATTACTGAATTTGAAATTTGAATTTTCAAATATAAGAGAATTGTTTTATCCAACCAGATTTGCAGTTTCTCTTTTTCAACCAGAAAACAGTAGAATTTTTTCTATTTTAAGATTTCAGCCTGAGTTATCGATTTTGAGTTGCCCTGAATAAAGTAATTTTCACAAATAGGTCTGTGTGTGTGTATCCATGGTTACAGCAAAAAAGGAAGATCTCTGTTAGTTAGGATTAAATTTTTAGCTAGATTAGCAACAGCGGATGCTACGGTTTGGTTTTAATCAATCGAAAGTATCGTTTTACAGAGATAATTTTTATTTTGTCTTTACTGGAAACGATTTGACAAGCTGCGTAATATTAGAATGTGAATTTAATTAGTTAGTAGAGTGAAACTCGAAAATTGGGAGTTTAAAGGCATTTCGAACCTTGAGATTTTGTGAGCAAGAAAAAGACTCGTGAATTTTCACATTCCTCCGGCAGATAAGGTGCGTTATCTTGGACTTTTACTCGACAAGCGCCTTACTTGGAACCCCCCATACTCGACTCAAGCGACAGGAACTTTACTTACTGAATGACCAAAAAGACTCCTCGGCAAACGCTCCAAATTGTCTTCAAAAAGAAAATCTACACAGCTCTACTAGCCCCCAATCTGGACATACGGGCTTGAACTGTACGGTACTGCCAAGCGTTCCAATCTCATCCGCATCCAATCCCTTCAGTAGAAAATCCTGCGCACAATCCTTAACGCCCCTTTCTACGTAAGCAATCACACCATCTACAGTGACCTAAAAATCCCATTTGTCCGGGACCTAGTCAAATTTCGTTACACCAAATTTCATTCCAAACTTTTCCAACACTTCAACCCGCTCATAAACAATCTATCCCTCAATCTACTCTTCCCTTAAATCCTCGCCGAAGACTGAAGCGTACCAATCACCTGATCGCATGATAAAAAAAGGGCATCCTTCGAATTCACTTCAACGGCATCCTGTGTTAGTCGACTCATGATGGTTATCTTGGATGGCCCTCATTAAATCTTTCAAGCCATTTTTACTACGTATCTATTTAATCCGATTTACTTGTTGCCAATAGCCAGTTGTAAATTAAATAGAGTTAAAAAAAAAAGAAGAATATTCACATATTTTTGTAATATTTGTAAATAGAGCAAATTTATTAATTATGACAATAAATGAATGACAAAATGAATATTAACTTGAAAAAAAAAACGAATCCATTTTAGAATGTTGTATAGGAATTATTAGAACTAATTTATCTGAGGGTAACTTCGTGTAGTTAGCCAATGATGCCGTTGTTGAGATTCTGCTAGCGACAGAATTAACTACTCTGAATACGATTTGTCGAGTAAAAGCTTGCTCGTGTAGTACACTAAACCAATTATACCGACAACGCTGCTGACCAACCATTTTATCTTCTCTAAACTGGCCTTCAACAAACTGAATAGACAAATTTTCAAAAATGGTTACTAAATTGTTCTTTTGGTCCTTCAGAATGATGGGCAGAAAATGTAATTATTTTACTTTTTCTGTAGTTACTAAATATTGGGCCTGTAATGATTTTAAATTTAGTTAAGTTAGTTCAATTTTTCATCACTGTTTTTGTTTGCACCTGTTGTGTGTGCTTTACTATGTTTTAATTTTTGGACATTAATCGTACAAAGTAAAGTCTAAAGGATTGCAAAAAAGTCAGTATCGGTTAAAATAATTTTAAATTTGAAGTGGAGTTATGCAATATGCAAATAATCCATGGCACTTCCAAATCCATCTACCTGTACTCGCTGAGGTACTTCAAGACAATGTTCTAGTTCCTCTACGACAACAACGTATCTACAAATCCTCCAGTTCTTCGCTGACGACTCTGCCATTCAAAATCCACTCCATCTAATCAAATAATCACTGTTGACTCTACAATCTCATCTTCGTTCTTCAAAAAACAACCTTGGCTACAACACAGACAAATCTAAGTGCTTTATTTATACCAGATTGTGGCGAACAAGTCGATTGTACAGTTAAATTGAGGTCATATGTAGTTCGCTAGCCAACAGGAGCCAAAAAAAGATTTAAAATGTGAAACATTGAAATTGTAACTTTACAAACTGTTCTAATCTTAAAAGCCAAGAAATTTCGAAGAAGTCTTTTAGAAATATGTCAATAGAGAAATATATCCCAATTAACACGTACTTGTAGGGAATATATTTATTCTCATTTTGAACCTACCATAGATATGTGAGTTCGGCCTGTTCATGTTTAAAGTTAATATCTGTCTTTCTTTTTACTGATTCCCATAATAAAGATTCTTGCACATAATCTTAGTCTGGATTTGCACCAAATTATGACTCCTTGGTTAGAACTATGCAGACACAGGCTACTCATTAATGGTAGGACAGTAAAATAAATTATAAATAGGTATTTTCCTGCAGCTACTTTTCAATTAATGAACATTATTAATAAGATATTCTGTTGTTTTAATACTCTTTGCCCCATTAGTACTTATTACAAGTTTGTATGTATTAAATATCAAGATTTTAATGAGTAGAACGGAACAAATTTTTCAGAGAAAAAGTCTATCCTATAGTAGAGAAAATGGCCATCCCCTGCTCTATACTATTAACCAGTTAAGCGTGTTTGACGTGTATACACGTCAAACCAAATCTCTATTACGGTGCGTTCGACGTGTATACTCGTTGTGAAAAATATAAAATTGCCATTAACTATAAAAACTCGAAATTTTAATAAAATACAATTAGAATATTATTTGGTGGGATGATTCCTTTATCATACCAATAGAACTGTCAAGTATTTTATACGGAGGGGGTTGGTGGGAGTCAGCCAAATGATAAGTGGTTGGTACATGTTTGGTCTCCGCATTAGAGATTGAGGAATTAATTACGCACACAAATAGAAGCTCTCAACCATTGTGCAATGCCGTTTTTACCTTATTAGAGGTTCAGACCTCAGTTCGAGCATGATTTCATTTTGCACAGAATTCAAAGCTCTTTTCTTCCCTTGTAAAAGCTCTTGCGTCCCTAGTTAACTAGAGCAATGCATACGTGAAGCGGTGCAAGATTTTAAAAGAGCACAGAATGCTCTGTAATCTCTAGCCCCAGAGATTGTAGAAAAAGTCGCTTGCAGTGACTATTACGACGTTGCTAAACTTTTGGTAGTTTTGCTCTGCGTTCAACGTGTATACACGTCCATTGTTTGATTTTAATTCCTCACACTGTGGTGGGGTTTTTAAAACTAAATTCCACGCTTAACTGGTTAAATGGAAGACTCTTTATAACCTCAGTTCTTGTTCAACAGACCTAGTGACAACTTGCGATATCCTAGACCAGCGATGGCGAACCTATGACACGCAATTTGTGGAGTATTCTGAAGAAATTACGGTATTTATTGAGAATAAAGATTTAGCAAACTTTTCTCAGATCAATGATCATAAAGTGGGGTCATTTAACAAATCTTTTTTTCTACTACAGTTGCAAATATCAAGAAATTATGAATATGTGACCACAGCACCAGAGTTAAGTTAGGGTTTTTCCAAAATTTTGACCCGATGAGCTCAAAAAGTTCCCTATTACTGCCCTAGACAGTACCTCTTACTGACTTACCTACCTGGAAACCTGCAAATCTTACTGAACCTAACAAGTGATTTAAACTCCTGACCAGACTACTTTGACATAAATGCTGAAAAATAACTTTACAGAATTTTAGCCCTTCTTGCACCGATTTCAAGTTAAGTACTCTTAACTCTACGGTACAGCTAAACAGATAAACTAAATATCAACTCTACAAACTACGTTTTTATTGTAAACGCTCCTAACATCAGAATCTAACTGGTTTAATGTGTTCCTCGTTGAACTTCAAATTGTATTTAAACTAGTCGCTTCACTCTATAAATTACAATATGACAGAAGAGTGAAGGTGCGTCAGATTGCTAGTGCTGTGGGCATCTCGAATGAACGGGTACATAATATTTTGCATCAACATTTGGACATGACAAAGCACCGCAAGATGGGTGCCGCGATTGCTCACGCTTGACCAAAACGAAATCGTGTGAAGTGTTGCAAGGACGGTTTGCAGCTGTTCTAGAAGAATCCGCAGGACTTTAAGCGTCGTTTCGTCACTGTGGATGAAACATGGATACATCACTACACTCCTGAGACCAAAGAACAATCTAAACAATGGGTTACTAAGGGGGAATCTGCGCCAAAAAAGGGTGCAGGTGCATATTATTCATCGTTATTGGACCGTTAGAAAACCGAGCTGCAAGAAAAACGCCCACGATTGGCCCACAAAAAAGTCCTTTTCCATCACGACAACGCACCAGCTCACACCTCAGCAGTTGTGGTCACAAAATTAATGGAAATAGGGTTCCATCTCGTTTCACATCCCCCCTATTCTCCAGACTTGGCTCCCTCGGACTACTATTTGTTCCCCAATATGAAGAAATGGCTGGCGGGAAAAAGATTTTATTCAAACGAGGAGGTGATTGCAGAAACGAATGGCTATTTTTCAGACTTGGACAAATCCTATTATTCGGAAGGGATCAACAAAGTAGAGCAGCGTTGGACGAAGTGTATAAGCCTAAAAGGAGACTATGTTGAAAAATAAAAAAGGTTTACCCCAAAAAATTAAGTAGTTTTTATTTTTGCACGGACTTTTCAAACGACCCTCGTATAGATACAGTTATGTCATCAAAGTTCCCTGATCTACCGTTATGCAGATAATTTTAGATACTGTAGAGAGGGAATATAGATAAGATTTTAGTGTTGTAGAGGAGTAATGCTGCCAGATGAGTTAACTGATGCTGAGTTATGTCTAAATGAGTAAAATATTTCTCTTTGGAATTGACCAAGAGCTAAACCACCTTCGGCTAAATTAATCCTTCCATTATAATTATAAAATTACCAATAAACAAATATTGATTATTATTTGCATTTTATGTTATTTGTATTTTTTGAATTACGTTTTTTTTTTTTTTTAATTCTTAAATACTGTCTTTTTAATTATTTAATTTCTCTCCAATAAAGTGTAACGCAGATCTCACGAAATTTCTTTGGAGAAATCTCCATAATTTAGTAATTAATTATTTTAATACTGTAATTATTTCAGGCGAGCTTTACGCCAAAAAGGTGTCGCAGATGGAGGCGATTAACAAAAATATTTTACTATAAAGTTCTTATATTAAACATTAAATAAAAAAAAAAGCAAGGCCTAGACCAAGAATCGAACCCACTAACCAACAATACATCTTAAACTTTGCGGGCATCGCAACTTCTTAAAAGTTCTTAAATTACTCGGGGACGCTACAAATATCGCCAAAACTTGACTTTACACTCCAATTCTTTGGTAGATGAAGAGTGTCATTATTCCTTAGATCGGTAATGCAATATGTTTAGTTTAGGGAGAAAGTATCTCATAGGCGTATTTACTTGCAAATGAACTGAATTAAGGAACAAAATATTTGGTAGAAGAATTTTCACCGTTTTTGGCGATTGATTCATTAATTGAAAAAGAAAAAAGATTATTGCTAATTTCAGTCATAATTTATATTGTATACAATATTTTCTGCCAGACTTTCGACCTAGAGACTAGATCACCTTCAGGGCTATTGCTTGTTGACAATTATCATATTTTGTAGTATTTAATTTATAACATCAAAAATTGGGATGTACGAGGAGTGTTCATAAAGTAACGGGAATTTTTAAATTTCGCGGGTTTGGAGAGTCTGATTGTAAAATTTTTTTTTTATTATGTTGGTACACATGCCCCTGAAGTACGATAAAATTTTCAGTAATATTCATTGTTTACTTCTTAAGTGGCAGCCGTTAAGGTTAGACGTGTTTTTCGAGCTTGGCGATTTTTGTTTGTTAAAAAAAATGGATCAAAGAATTTGTATTAAATTTTGCGTAAAAAATGAAATAAAGTGTGTGAAATGTTAATAAAGGCATATGGTGAGTCTGCTATGAGTAAAACAAGGATTTACGAGTGGTATAAGCGTTTCCAAGATGGCCGCAAAAACGTTGAAGATGACGAACGACCTGGACGTCCAAGCACATCAACAACCGATGAAAACGTGAAAAAAGTGAAAGCAATGGTTATGAACGATCGCCGAATCACAATCAGAGAAGTCGCTGATGATGTTGCCATATCAATTGGCTCATGCCATGAAATTTTTTCGGATGTTTTGGGTATGAAACGTGTGGCAGCAAAATTTGTTCCAAAATTGTTGAATTTCGAACAAAAACAGCGGAGAATGGAAGTTGCTCAAGAGTCACTCAATGAAGTCGACAACGATGCGGATCTACTGAAACGTGTTATAACAGGTGACGAAACATGGGTTTACGGATATGATGTCGAAACTAAGGCTCAATCGTCCCAGTGGAGGCATTCTGGATCGCCAAGACCGAAAAAGGCTCGACAAGTGCGGTCGAATGTGAAGGTTATGCTCACTGTGTTCTTCGATTTTAATGGCATAGTGCATCATGAATTCTTGCCACAAGGTCAAACAATCAATAAGGAGTACTACCTACAAGTTCAACGCCGTTTGCGTGAAGCAATCCGAAAAAAACGCCCGGATTTGTGGCAAAACAATTCATGGATTTTGCACCACGATAATGCACCTGCTCACACTTCATTGCTTGTTCGTGAATTTTTGGCCAAAAACAAAACTTTAACGATGCCCCAGCCTCCATATTCGCCAGACATGGCTCCATGTGACTTTTTTCTATTTCCAAACATAAAGAGAACATTAAAAGGCCGTCGTTTTACAAGCATAGATGACATTAAAAGCGAATCGCTGAAAGAGCTGAAAGCTATCACAAAGATCGAGTTTCAGAAGTGTTTCGAGGATTGGAAAAAGCGCTGGCACAAGTGTATTGTATGCGAAGGGGACTACTTTGAAGGCGACAATATTAATGTAGATGAATAAATAAATATTTTTTTCAAAAAACGAAAATTCCCGTTACTTTTTGAACACACCTCGTATTCTGTCCTGACTGTTTCTGTATTCAGGTAGTTCAGATAGGAGCTTAAGCCCTGAAGCTGACCTAGACTGTAGGGCCGAACGCTTGGCAGATAATGTACAAAACAAAATGACTGAAATTGGCAATAAGCTTTCTTCCTTTTGGAAAAAAAAAATATTATCATTTATTACCCTTTCAGCTGCCCAAACCAGTCAGATGAATTCACATCATTGGAATTTTTGTTTAACATTCATCAAAAAATTCTTTATTAATATTATATGTTGCAAATATCTTTTATAGATATTTTTATAACATATTCTCATACAATGTTGTTATTTATCATATTTACATCTCAATGTGAAAAGTTGTGCCCTAAAGAGAAAAGTAGGTCAGTCTGGTGTTGAATTGGTAGGCCTGGAAAGGGGCCCCCCCATATTTCTCTGATATTTGATGGTTATATTTCTTTGAATATTTTTGTATACATCAAAATAAAAAAAAGTAGACAAACGAAAAGGTCTTTCATTGCAAAAAAAAAAAGAGAGATTGCAATCAGGTTATTGCTGCCGAAATTCAGTAGAACTTTCTACCTATAGTTAAAGGAATTTCATTTTAGGTCAGCAAATTCTTTTTAGCAGATTGTAAAAGAAAATAAAACAAAATAAGACAAATCCCTTCTCTTTTAGAAGTACCTTTAAACGAATTTTGGGGAGTGAATCCAAAATTTTGTAGCTTTATGTGTGTTGTAAACTACTATACAAAGTGAAGATAAAAATCATTGGCAGCAGTTTTTTGAGAAATCCCAAAATCGGAAACATTTCTTTGATAAAATGGCACTACAGGATCCACTTATTACTTCAATTTCAGAAATTCAATTCCACATTTGATTCTTATTAAGATTATACAGTGGTTAGACGATACAATAAACAGTAACAGCACTTTAGAGAAAAGCCAGGCAAACCATTTCCCTAAAATGTGCCCTTAATAGAATGATACCGGAAATCTTTTTAAAATATAAGCTATAAAATCTAACTTATATGCAATTAGACAAGTTTTAAAAATAGTGATCAATGATGAAACTAAATTGAACAGTTTGTATTATGTTTCAGATTAAATGTTTAAAATTAAGAAAATTCTTAATCGAATATCGATTTGTACACAAAATTATCGATTATTATTATTATTATTTTGAGTTGTACTAATATGTACTCGATTATTTTGGTAATTGCACTGATTTTATGTATATAATTTTCTCAGTTTTGTAAAAAAGAGTTCTTATTTTTGTTATAACTTCTGTTTTTTGTATACTTTATTTATTTATGTACTTTTGTGTTCCAAAAATTCTGTACTTGTTTGATGTTTAGACTAAGCTATGTATAAATCATACTCTTGCTGTAAGACCAAGTCTTTATAAGCAATAAATACAATTTCAATTTAAAAAAAAATAAATAAATAAAATAAAAAAAGAACTACAGGGATAGAACAGCCCATTTGGTGGTGTTTTACTCAATTTTTCGTCAATTTATTTTAGTTTTCTTGAACTGGTTTAGGCAGGATCACCTTGTATAAATTGGTTGGGTATTTTACCAATCAGATGCTAAGAAACTTTAAGCGAAAGTTATTGAATTTAGGATTATTTGTTTCGTGTATTAATTTTTGTGAATATACAGGGTGTTCAGCATAAGACTACGGTAACTTCAGGAGGCGATTCTGGGCATCATTTGCAACAAAAAATTCCATATAAACTATGGCTCGATTCGGCTCCGTTTTGTAGATATTTTTAATTTTATGTTTTTTCAAGGTACTACTACTTTTTAGCAAACAGTTGTCTATATTTCTCAAACTATTATAGCTGCAGCAATTTCAATTAGCTCATTAGAAAGAAGGTTAAATTTCCTTTTAAATAAGCTAATTTATATTTCAAAATAATAATATTAAGTATTTCAAATTGTGGCCCAAACATAAGAAATAGCAAGTTTCTAATTTTTTCCAAAAACTTTGACTTCATTTTTCTCAAAAACATTTTATATGAAAAAACCGTGCACTATTCTGGAAAAACATCTACATACAATCACCTTTCGAAAGGTATACAATGCATTGGGGTTATTTTACAAATTGATGCAGAATTCTGTGATTAATTGCAAAAAAGTAGGCCCCAAAACAGCGTCGGCATTATGAAAGGAATCCACCTACCATAAGAATATAACTGATCAGAAACATCAAATCGATTACTTTATAGCTCCCCACAACCGCCTAGTTCCAAAAGTTTGTTGAGTGGTTCCAAAAAATCTGTGTTTTATTTAAATTATTTAGCATATTTGTGATTAACTAAAGAATAGCGCACCGTCCTGAACTCGTTAAACGAAAATCCTTTCTTTTGGAATTGGTACCTAACGCTCATTTAACATCATACACCAATTTCTTCTTTTTATTTGATTTTATCATTTATAATGTAAATTATGTATTTTTGAATATAGTTCTTAAATAAATTAATTATTAAATTACACGATTGCAAAAAATCGTACTGGATTTGATGTTTCTGATCAGTTATATTCTTATGGTAGATGGATTCCTACCAAATTTTCATTTACAAGTTTATGAGGAAACTTGAAACTATAAAAAATTTTCCATTGATTGTATGAATAGAGGAAAACTAATAAACCAGGACATCATTTTAGTTCAATAAGTTTTTAATTAAGATAACAGTGTAGACTGTGTAACAATTAACGCGAGATTGTCTTTTGGTAGTTTAAGATGATATCAAAGATATAATAGAAGTATGATTACTACGTGGAGTGAACTTAGTCAAGAAGTAAGTTCTAAGTTTTAATTGTTTTGAATCTCGCGCAAAACTCTTGAGTCTGAGGTGGGTTAATTTCTTGAAGGAGGGATCTTTTAAAATATATTCAGCGTGACTTTTTCTAACTTTTGTAACAGTTATTTTCAAAATTCTAAAATGAAACTTTTCTTGGACTATTTAAAAAAAAAAAAAAAAACCCTCAAGTAAGATATACTTTAGAATTAAATGTATTGTATTTCAGGGTTGGGGTGCCCTAATATTGTAAAAATAAAAGAAAAAAGAATGCTTCAAAGATTTATATAAAAGTCAAATGCTAAACGTTTAACATCGTTACAAGTTATTCCAAAAAGCTGCCTTCTAGATCTAAAAGTCGGGATTAGACTAGAATCTACACTAGCCTCTTTATAAAAGCCTACTCGAAGATATCAACCAAAAACTTATCTTACGGAACTGGAACAAGGTAACCTTTGGCACACTTACATCCAAAATTCTTCATTTTATGTTGATAATTTTGCAAGAATTTAAAAAATTTATTCTATCAGTATTTACCACATGGTTTCGAATTCGGAAAATCTTTCTTGGCCACATAAAAGTAAGAAATGTAGCCCACTTTATTTTTAAGTTCTTATCAAAGAAAGAAAACTATTTACAACTGTTCTTTCAACTGTAAATTATCTTTACACTTGATTACTATCGAAAAGTTTGTACTACTAAAATATAGTCACACCTGGTTGGTTTTATAATTAAATTTTATTAACTTTTAGATGGGTAAATAAGTGAAGAAAATATTTGAATTAAATAAATGTTTAAATAAAGCATTTAGAAGTTACGTAAAATAGTGTCATAAGCATTATTGCTTCAGTTATTTTCAGATTAGACTGGAGCCTGGGTCATCCTTTAATTTTAATATCAATTATATTTCTGTTTTCGAATTTACTTTATCTGAATTTATCTAATAAGTATGCAATTCTAATTTAACAGAGAAATCTAATTTGTTTTCCCAATTTCCAGGCAGAAATACGTGTTTTACACTATTTCTGGAAAATGAAGATAGATAGATAGAAAAATACTGTATTTAGTTTTTTTATACAAAACATTACAGGGGTTCTGTAATAACAGAAATAAAAGAACAGAACATATTTACTCAAAACAAAAACAAAAAATTAATACTGCTATGAAACAAACTGTAAACAAAACTAAAATGAACTTTTAAAAATAAAAATGGAGAAAATTATACTTAATATGCCAACATAATAATATCCGTATAATATGTATATATAATGATTATCTTAAATTTATTTTTATTATATAATATTTAATGTTATCCTAGGCATCTACAAATACCCATCAAACCCATCATGTTTCACTCATTTATCACAAATGCTCTAAGTTTTAGAGCGCCAGTAACGTAGTATTAGAGATGATCCAACTGTTTCTCAGAGGCAACGGTCAACAAGCTAACCAATCCTTGGCCATCATTTACACTACCCGTTACATATCGTTCTAGGTAGTGATTTCTAATAGGAGAGTAAAGAGGGCAATGGATTAAGAAGTGTTCCAGCGTTTCATGGGCATTTAAATTACACAATGTACATAATGATAAGAGCATCAATAGCATGGTATCCACCATTGCTGTACCATATTCTAATAGATTTGTCACTTGCTAATCTCAACTGACTCACTACTCGAAGTTTGTCAATCGCAGTTCTAAATCCCAAATATTTTTCAATAAATCCCAAGCTACTGATATTTCTATAGATAGTGTTATATCCAGAGTGAAGCACTCTTTCAATATCCACTGAAACGGCATGATTGTTCCATTTTGTAATTAAATTGGGAATTTTAGCATCTAAGTGATTAATGTTTTCAGTAAACGCAATTTCAGGATCTCCTAACATACTCAGCCAATTCTGTAGCTGTGAAAACCAATTCCACTCCGCCTTAACACCATCCAGATTATGTAGATCTTTAAGTCTTTTAAAACAAGTTTAGGAAGTCGATCATCACTCATTTTTAAAAATTTTTTCCAATAATTAAGAATTCTTTTTAATATCTTTGAACTCAATGGAAAGCGTCCTGATTCTAACCTAACCATATAGTCAGGAGTGTTTCTGGGCCAACACAATATTTGTTTAAAAAATTTTACCTGAGCTCTCTCCACTACGTTCAAATATCTACTGCTCCAAATTTCCGAACCATATAACAAAGTTGCAGAAACTATAGCGTCAAATAGTTTAGTTTTAGGCTCCCAAGATCGGCTTTTACTCTTTGATAAAATATTAATTACCTTGGCTATTTGAGGGGTTGTTTTACTTAAAAAATATTGAGCAGCATAACTAAATTTGGTATTTGCACAGAATGGAACTCCCAAGTAAATATACTTAGTTTTTGTTTTACACTATTTCTGGAAAATGAAGCGTGAATTTTCAATCAAGTTTTCTTGAAGAAAGATTTCAAGAAGCTATTTAGTTTTATTTTCTTTCAATTTAGTGAAAATCACGGAGATAATATCAAAGGATCCATTAAATTTTTTAAAAATTTGAATTTTACATGAAACAAATAAATACAAACAGCAGTGATAAGCTTGTACGAAATTGATGAACGAATATTCTGACTGGACAGATAACAGAGCTTTTAATTTTCAGTTAAACAGCTTTCGGAACTTGAAGTCTAACTGAAATAAAAACAGCGCAAGCTGCAAAAAGAAGTAGAACTTCTTTATGATATTTATTATTTTAAATTAAGGCTTTCTTTATTTATACAGCATAATCTAAATTAATTATTTAACATTTGTGCGATGAAATGTAGTTGGTACAAAAGTAATTTTTTCTATTTTTTTGAACAATAATTTGGGGCAAACTTTAAATTAGTTTAATAATATTTTGGGTAAACCACAGCCCCTTGGGCTTTACTTCGCTTAAATTTTAATTGCTTTAAAGTTAATTAGTTACAAACATTTATGTATCAAAAAGTGAGGAAAAGAGATTGTGACTAGATATTCTACTCACAGAAATTATGATAGCCCCAAATTTAATGAGCATAACAGTTAAATGGACAGAGGCATACTTAGCTTAACTCAAATATGGCCGAGTTGTGTTCACTTTTTGTCCGTAATGAATTTAATTTTTCTTTTTAGTTCCTTAGTATTTTTGGAATTTGTTTTCTTATAATAAAATACATTTAAATACAGTCTCACATTGTTTTTATTTGTTTTGAGTTTTGAACTTTTCTCGGTTCGTCGTTATTTAATTAAATGAATTACATTTAATTTTAAAAGGGTAAAGTTTGGTTAAGTCAGTTCTAATTTCTTCTTTTTCTGGTTGAACTTCAACAGAGTGCGAAACAGTTGAAACATTTATTATCTACCTTTTGCTAAATATATTTTCGAAATAACAACACCATGGCCCACAACTTTTAGTGAATTTAATGTTGTATTTTGTGTAGAATGTTGTTTGACAAGCACAGAACGCTAAACATGCGGTGTTGTTTCATTTGGTGTATGGTTAGGGGGCTTGTGTTTTGGATGACAGTTCCATGTTGAAATTTAAATAAAACGTGACTTTTGCTGTTTTTTTAGTTAAAAATATGCCGTTTTCTTGCAATGATTCTACACTAACGTTTTCAGTTCCTATTTAAGTTTACCTCTTGACAGTTATCTTCGCTAAAAGAAGTAAAAAAAGATTCAAAATAACATCTGTGCTCTCAATGCTATTCATTTTGAGTCAGAAGATGTAAAATTTGGGTAACTTGAAATTACTTGATGCCTACCACTCTTCAATTAAAGAAAATACAATCACAACTTAACTGCTCTACACTTTAAAAATAGATTCTCTCATCACCCAAAATCGGGGTGCTCACTTCGGAGAAAAACAAAAAAAAGTACTTGGAAGTAAAGTATTAAAACTACAGGTGGTGCTTAGAAAGGACCTCAAAACTATGACCCTAAAACTATAAACCGCTGGTTCAGGGAGAAAACACTAATGGCTCGTTAAATAAAGTTGAAGCAGCACTCGAAGTTGGAGTGGTCGATTTTGTGTCCTAAACAAGACCTGGTTCAAGTACTTATAGATACTCCACGGTCACCTTCAACCATAATAGCTACTTCACTGAGACGACCCTACTAAAGATAATCTGGTAGCTAAAAGAAAAGTCAATAAGGGGTTTGTTTTCTCTCCACTAGACATATTGGGCTTGGATGGTCAAGAAAAATCACATAATCTAAGAACTCCTCGACGCCCATTTCTACAAGAAATTTTTATGGTGTAGCCTAGAAGATGAACAATACAAGATACGACTGAAGAATGAAAGAGCCCTTATTATCGAAAACTTGAAATGCTTAAAAAAATTTACTACCATAAACGAGCATTTGCCCAATATTTTAAAGAAAATTTGGGAATATTATCTTTTATAGAAAAAGAGAAAAAAAAAATTGTCAAAGTTGGGTGTTTTTCAACGTTACAGCTTTTTCGTGCAGTTTTTAACGATCAACCTTTATATAACTGTCCTACCGGACAGTTTTAACACAAGTTACAAGCAATATAAATAATTATTTCAGAAGGAACAAAAGAATATTGCCAATTTCAGTCATTGTATATTTACTGTTTGTAAGACGTCTTTTCTTCCTGAATGTAACAGCATCATTGTGTTCTTGATACTGCCCGATTGGTGACTGTATTTAATGACGTGGTTTGCGTGAATTGAGTGAAACACTAATTTTGTACTTATAGTCGATTAAAAAGAAAAAAATTAAAGAATGTACTAAAAAGGAATAGAATACATTCAATAAACAATTTGAGGAAACAAAAGTGATAAATAGTCAAATAGAAAGAAAAGGTCAAAGAATTCATCAAAAAAATTTAAAAATAATTTGGGGAACGAATGAACGCTAATTTTGAACTTTCAATTCAATTCACAAGGAAAGATGAAAGAATACATCATAAAGGCTTAATAACAATTGGGGAAACAAAACGCTAATTTAAAACGAAAAATAGTCGATAGTATTGTCGATTAGAAAGAAAAGATTATAGAATGCTTTAAAAAGGAATAGAAAGCCATCCCCCCCCCAAAATGGGAAAAAAGAGAGGTATTTTTGAGGTTTTAATCGTAAAAAAAATTGAAGAATACATAAAAGAGGTTTAGAAATCCATTTCAAAAACAACATGGAGAAACCAAGAACTTTGAACATATAATCGATTAAAAAGAAAAGATCTACGATTACAATGAAATGGCTTAGAAAACACTTTGGGGAAACAGTGAATGCTAATTTAGAACTTATAGTCAATCAAAAATTAAAGATTAAACAAAACATAAAAAACTTATTGTAGTATTTATAATTAAAGGATTAACCATCACTGAACGAAGTCAAGAGGTAGCATTAGTATTAATTTGTCAGAAATAATTAAATGATAACATGCTATTTTCATGCAAGAATAATAAAATTATAATTGAAATTAAATAATAGTTAATAAAGTCCTTACCTTTTTTAAGGAATATCCAATCCAATAGCACTTGACACTTGGCACAATTTAAAATAATACGTACACAACACTATTCGCACTAAAACTGTATATCACGCACTAAGTATTCTTAAACAAAATTTATAAAACCGAACATCAATTAAACACGCACTAATATTCGCTTAAAAGATCCCATTAATAAAGACACGTCACTACCGAGTTAAAGATGGCCGCCGGTAACTGGCCAGCCAGATCAGCTGTTAAAGAGAGGTTATCTCTGACAATGTGACCAACTTATTTTTGTATTTTTTCATTCGTAACCTAAAAAAATAAAATGTAATTAGTGAATGTGTATTTAGCGAATTAGGGATTTTATTTCATAGATTTATTTTAAAGTCGACTTTAAATTAGTAAAGAAGATTTAATTAAATCAAAGAATTTTCTTTTTTGTCAAAAATTTTGTAGTAAAAAGTAACTGCTCACATTTTAATTAAATTGAAGTAAATTATTTGCAATTGGTTTTTAGAATTTATTTCTAAAATTTTTTTGAAGTATTCTTTAATGTAAGTTCTAAATTAGCATTTTTGTTTCCCCAAATGGTTTTTCGGAATAGATTTCTAAACCTTTTTTATTATGACCTTCAGATATTAGAGGTATTGCGGCTTACCTGTTTTCTGCCAATCACAAACAAATTCAACTTTCCTTCCGGACAGTTTTAATTACATTTGTCATGTACACTTACGAGTTACCTCGTACAATCATTAGTTGCGCCGATTGATGTTAATTTCGGTACTTTTTTCTCGTACCATTTTTATCATTTCATAATTCTTTTCGAAACGTGGTTAAAACCTCTTTGTAAATTATTTAATTATCAATTACAATCTTATCAGTTTGGACCGGCTGGGTACACTGGCATGCTAAAAATATTACCTATTTCTTCTCTAGCGCAATTGTTCTACTCAGCCTGAGAATTCTTATAATGATAATACTGACCATGCTAATTATCAATTATAGAATCAAATTATTAATTATTTTTCTATATCGTCTTCCTCTAAACTCTGTTAATATCAAGGGACCACCTGCGCCTACCTTAGCCGAAGAAATCCATTGTTTAGTACGTGATGTTTAAACATATTGTACTTAGCGCAAAGGCGATGATGATGCTTTTTATTTGAAGTAAAGAGTAAAGAGAAATCAATTATAAAACCTAATTAAAAAAATAATTTAGGCATATTTATCGGTATAACTGATTACTGGTAACTTGGAATGAATTGAGGAATCTTGGATTAATTAATTTTCGTCCACTAACCGATCCATTTAACTTCTAATTTATGACAGTTGATTTAGTAGCAACTAATCTCTATTCCATTAAATCTAATGCGGATGGAATCGACTTTGTCAATCAAAATAGCAATGAATGGTTTTCAGGTTTACTGCTAGTGAATTTATAACTTTTCTATATAGATTAAATATAAATATCCTTATGAAAAATTATCAAATCCGCCACATGTCAAAATACTAAACTTACTTCCACTTTAATTAATTTACGGTCTATATCTTTGCTTCCTGCTAAATCAAAGCTCTTTGAAAAAATATTTTTGCTGGCACACCAAAGCTTTTTATAACTATCTGTTATACCCTATTAGATCAATTCAAGTATCAGAAAGATACAGCACTTAAAACGTTATTTTGCATTGTTCCTTAGAACCAGAATCATTTGGACAATTCAAACATTATGCACACTTATAAAATGTACTCTAGTTGCCGTTACTGTAGCCCGCCTGCATTCCTGTAAGAGTCTTGTTTTGTAATTTATGATTATAAAGTGGTAAAATGTAATTTTGGCCATTGTTAGTAGCCTTTTTTCGCAAACTTGTCCACCATTTTGATGGCTGTAACGCAACAGGTTTCTCTTGCCGCAAAAAAAAACCTAAATGGATTCAATTCTTTTTTTTTGAGGATGGCTATAAGCGTAACGGCCTCTTCGAGATTATGATTGATGCTGCGGGACAAATAACATCTTGGCTACCGTAATCATCCAACATCTATAATCTCATTGTATTTTCAGCAGCCAAAAAAATACTGTCGAGTTTTGACGAATGTTTTGCTCTACTCTGGTTCTAGGCTTTGATAATATGCACTGAAGAGAATGCAATCATAAGTCTTATTTCCTGTTTTGGGCTTGTATTTAACAAATTATGAGCCAACTCCTTTTTTACCACAAAATGAAATTCTTGCTAAGAAAACATGATATCTAAATGGAAAAATCATGCAGAAGAAAACGCCCCAGTCTGCCTCCAACTAGTTTTTTATTTAATATAAACAAATTAAAAAAATAATAAATAAATAAAAGAAGTTTTAAACTGGATGATCGGCTGGAGCCAACACCAACATAAAGAAACGAAAAATACCGTTGCTCTGTTTTTTTCCTCCCCAGGACTGAAGTTATTTGCCAGTTTGTGTACCACAATATGTAACAAAGTAAATGTTTAACTTGACACAAAGCTGGGACACCGTAAAGCCAGCACAATGCCTGACGAAATCCAATACACACCCGGAAAGAAGATTAAATCACGGACCATATTGATGAAAACTGATGGCTAAAAACAATTTATTGTAAACATTGACGGTTAAACTTATATCTTGGACAAATAATGGTAAAGTAAATGTTTGCCTTCGTGGTATGTGGCAAACAAAATTAGATTAGTTAATTAAAAACATTTTATTAAGATTCTGCTAATTAAATAGGGAAAATATTTGAATTTTAGAGCTTACTCTTTGGAACAAAATGACCATACTTTTTTAAAAAAATTCTCCGCTACTTTATTTTGATTTTCTTTTTAAAATTCTTCTTAGAAAAATTAATTTTGAGCAGTTTTGAAGGTAGAGTTTACCTCTATCGGGTATTTCATTGACTTGGTTCTTATGTTCTTCTTCTCCTTCTAATCGTTGTAAGGATCACGAAGAACCTGTGCCTTCTCAACTGCTCTTTTCCACTCATCCGCGGCGATCCTTTACTCCTTCTTATTCCATGACTTTTCCGACTCCATTTATCTTCACACCTGAATCTTCTTATAGTCTCTCAAGGTTGACCATTCAGTATTTTCTTGGGAATCCTGGAACCTCCATTCATTCAGATTGTCCCAACAACTTCCTTCTTCTATTGTTCCATTCTATTAAGTCCTAATCATGATAGAGCATTCTAAATTCACCATTTTACACTCTACTTCGCTCTACTTCTGTTGGTCTATGGCAGAGGTGTCAAACTCAATTAAAATACGGGCCATTTGGTGCAATGGGCAAGATTCACGCGGGCCACATCAAATTTACAAATTTGATTATAGTTATGATTCATAACATCAAAATCCAGAATGCTTTAGACATCTAGACGAATTGGAAGCCAATTCGGTGATTTTTCCCTTGTATTTTACCTTTAATTTTCCAAAAGAAGGCTACCCATTGTGTTTATTTTAACCCTGGCCACAAAAGTAGGTGACAAAGACAGAAATAGTAGAAATCTAGACGAACTGGAAGCTAATTCTATGATTTTCCCTTGTATTTTACCTATAATTTTTCAAAAGAAGGCTACTCATTGTGTTTATTGTAGCCCTGGCCACAAAAGTAGGTGACAAAGACAGAAATAGTAGAAATCTAGACGAACTGGAAGCCAATTCGGTGATTTTCCCTTGCATTTTACATTTCATTTTCCAAAAGAAGGCTACCCATTGTGTTTATTTTAACCCTGGCCACAAAAGTAGGTAACAAAGACAGAAATAGTAGAAATCTAGACGAACTGGAAGCCAATTCGGTGATTTTCCCTTGCATTTTACATTTCATTTTCCAAAAGAAGGCTACCCATTGTGTTTATTTTAACCCTGGCCACAAAAGTAGGTAACAAAGGCAGAAATAGTAGAAATCTAGACAAACTGGAAGCCAATTCGGTGATTTTTCCTTGTATTTTACATTTCATTTTTCAAAAGATGGCTACCCATTGTGTTTATTTTAGTCCTGGCCACAAAAGTAGGTGACAAAGACAGAAATAGTAGAAATCTAAAGAACTGGAAGCCAATTCGGTGATTTTCCCTTGTATTTTACCTTTAATTTTCCAAAAGAAGGCTACCCTCAAAAAGAAGTAAAGTAAAGTAATGCCTATTTTTTTTCAGGCAGACTTAATTTCTAATTACCAAATTAGGTGTTGTGGACGGAGACGACCAGCAAACATACATTTCTTTTATTAACCATTAAGTAAAATCCAAGGCCTAAGACCGGGAATCGAACCCAGTACCACAATTTATATTAAGCTTTACAGGTCTGGCCTCTAACCGTTTGGCTACCGTGGCGCCTTCAAAATTCTGATATAATGGAACAGCCTTTCTTCAAAACAGTTTTAATAAGATTGTCTAATCAGACGCCCTGATCAAACTGGAAAAATCCATATAAAATTGCTAATTTTAATCTTGATGGATCTATTGACAACCTCCCTAGATTTGTGAATAGCAAACTGCTGCTTCTATCGCTAGTTACTTTCTGATCCTTCATTGCCTGTTTTCAAGCTAAGCAAATTTAATCTCCTTAGAATCAAAGCAATATGATATTCCATATTTTAAAAGAAGGCCATAATAATTTTCATAACTGCTTTGCTTTAAACCTGGTTCAAGGTATTTATGCAAATAAAAGATGAATATTATATTGCATAAGCTTAACGTAACTTAAGAGATGAAGTGTTAAATATACACTTCTTATCTTAAGATCGCTGTCAAAAGTTTCTCTTTTAGTATATTTATCTTCAATGTTCCACACCTAGGGTTTACATATTCACATACAAACGCACAAATATGTATATATGTATGTAAGTATTTGTGTATATATTTTAACATTTTCACCAGTAAAGTCTCTTGAGAACTAAGCTAAAACAAAGTTTATAAACAGAGGGTTTTGTTGGGTGAGTTTTAACCAGTAATGATGTGGTTTATACATTACGACTAGGTTTTTGTGATTTACTACTCTTTACAGTTCACAAACTGATTTTTTGTTATAAAAAAAAAACTTATCTGATGTACAGTTCGCGAGTAAAGATTTGTATGAAATTATTCCTGTGAGTAATTGGCCAAAATAACTTTTACAATTTAGAATGATGTAGCTAAAAATTAACAATGGCTCTTCAATTAAATATAAGTTTGGCCTTCGATTCGTGTTCCAATTAATATCAATCAGTCACATGATGTTTTTTTAATCAATATGGTGCTTCAGGCCACGGAGGTCATGAGCCTCATACTTCAATGATTGGTTCTTGGTAGATTACTTTCTTCTTTAATCTCTAATTTTACCACCAAATCTGCTTGGCGTTGTTGTCGCGCACATATTTTTAACAAGGATCTTCTGGCATGTCTCTTAAAATGATTTTCTAGGATAGTTTGTCTTCTATTAATTTTCTAACAGCTCAAAAGATGGCCTTTGTTGATGATCGTGACGAGATTTGGTTGGTCTAATAATTCGGTCAGTTAACTGCTGCACGAAAAATACTGCTGTTATAAGGGTTGATCGTCAAGAACTGCATGAAAAAGCGTAACGTTGAAAAACACTCACCTTTGACAATTATTTTCTCTTTTTCTATGAAAGATAAAGTTCCCTAATTTTCTTTGTAATACAGGGCAAATCATCCTCCTTTATAACTGTAATTTTTTTGCAACAACCCACAACAAATAGATTTCGCAAAAAAGTTGCTGAAAATGAGCAAAAACGGTAATTTCAGAAAATGTTCTTGTTCTTGTTGGTACCTTTTTTTAGTAAACAACGAAGCGCCTAACGCGTGAATCGATTTTCATGAATGAGGTGTTATTTGATTCAGAATTTCATGTAGATATGACTTTTGGGGGTCTCGACGCTGTGCATAAAATGGGAGAGGAGTTAGCCCCCTGTATGTAAGGCCCCCTCCAAAATTATTATTACTAAATAACTCCGGAAATCTTGGCCCGATTGAGATGGAATTTGGCAGGATGAAAGGTTTAGGGCTCCTGTACTTATTAAAGCAACGTTCTGCTCTTACACCTACTAAGGGGAAGTGTTGCAATCATTTCAAATTATCGTCGCGTCACCCGATTTTCGTGAATGTATATACGAGGTGTGGCTATTAAATAACGAGACTGATGCTGCTACAGAAGAACTATGCATGCGCCAAATCATAACGACCGACAGCTGAGCGTAAAGCCTTCTCTTTCGATTGCAGCGTCTCACGTGTTTGTAGACATATCTGTCTGACCGGAACAGTCGTTTGTGTAAGAGGTGTTAGTTTCGTTTTGCTGAAAACTTGATACAACACATGTAGTAGAGCAACGAATTGTCGTGAAATTTCACATCAAAACTTGGTAAAACCGCTACTGAAACTTATCTTTTATTAAAAGAAGTTTATGGCGATGAATGTTAATTACTTGCGCGAGTTTTTGAGTGGTTCAAGCGTTTCCAAGATGGCCGAGAAGACGTCGGAGATGATGACCGCCCAGGTCGCCCTTCCACGTCCAAAACGGATGAAAATATCGATTACAATTAATCAACATTACTACCGTGAGGTGCTTGCTCAACTCCGTGAAAGAGTAAGGAAAAAAACGACCCGATTGGTGGAAGAACAAGTCATGGGTTCTCCATCAACACAACGCGCCGGCTCACACTACATTGTCTGTCAAGACGTTTCTAGCCAAGTACAACATCCCAGTTTTAGGCCATCCGCCTTATTCGCCTGACCTGGCCCCATGTGACTTTTATCTGTTCCCTAAAGTCAAATCTGCATTAAAAGGAACACGATTTCAGTCCGTTGAAGCTGTGAATGAAAAAGCGGCACGTGTCATGCAGGAGCTCACAGAAAAAGACTTCCACTGTTTCGAACAATGGTAAATTCGCATGGAGCGTTGTAGGGATAGAGGAGGGGTGTATATTGAAGGAGATAATAACTAAATATGTATAAATTTAAAATAAAATGTTTTACAGCAATAGTCTCGTTATTTAATAGCATACCTCGTATATTTGATTATATATAATATGTAGCAATCTATCTAACATTATATTGGGTGATACGTATATAAAGAGATACTCGTATTATTTAAGGATATATGCATTATTGGCAAGCACCTTTCCTTGATGAGGTTAAAGAATCAGATCAATAGTTTGCTCTATTTTGTGAAGAAGTCCAATCGCGATGCAGTTCATTCTAAACCAACTTTATAATATTAACACTCTTTTGTTTATCACTTAATAATGAACAAAACATCACCAAAACCATTTCAAAATTATGAACAGAAATACATTTCCCCTACCACTAAACATACTAGCTCATACATCTGTTTAATTAGGCAGATACAAGAGGGGCTTAATGCACTCTGAAAATGCACAAACACATAATGCTCAATTCTAGTAGATGATTCTATCCTAAATTCCACGTGTAAAACAATGATCCGGTTGGTAACTGAGAAGTTATTGCATAATGGTTAACCAACTGCTATCTAATTAATTCTCCCACCGTCTGTTTGGTTGATAATGTAGCTTACCAAAGCCCACAATAATTATACCTGACCATATTACCATTGTAATTGCAGTATATATACATATGATTTAAATTTTAGTACCACGTATCTTTTTCATGTAAAAGAAATAATATGAAATTTCAAATAAACAAAATTAAAATAAATCAAATAATAGAAGAAGTCTGGCTATTTCCTGTACAATTGAAATATTTCATTACGTCAACTTCCATGTACTGATATTTAAACTGAAATATACATATATAAATTGATACATAAATATAAATCAGCCTTGAATTCGTCTTACCGAAATATTCGTGATCACAAATAACACACAGTTAATAACAAGTAGATTAATCAACAATAATTATTCATTTCTCAATTGTAATTTAATTTAGTCCCCCTAATTTTACTTATAGTAAAATACTGGAATAATTAGCTGTCCTAAAAATATGCATATCTTATTTACTTTATATTACATATATACAACATTGTGTGATGAATACCTAGATTGAGAATGTAATTGAAGAAAACTATATTATTTGCGATAAAGCCAGATAATTATTATAAACATTTGACTACTTCATAAAATAACAATTACTTTAATCGAAGAATGAACTTAAACCGACGATTTTTATTTAAAAATAAAATAAATAAATAAAATAAACAAAATAAATGATGTATGTTGGTGTAAGCATTTTTTTAAAAAGTGTGATTTTTTTAGCCTCACATTTTTTTTAATTTTTTATAACGTAACATGTAATTAATATGTAAAGTTTGATTATTATAGATTAATAGATATTAAAGTCAATCTATAGTGCTACTTGAAGAAAAATATTTTGTAGATGAAAATGGCCAGCATTAGGATCTGTGATATCTAATAAATTCTAAAAAATGTGAAGAAAAAGTTAATGCAGCAAAATTACTTAAATTATATCAACTAAGCATGAATGAAATGTTGGGTACTTGCTGATTTGTGTACCTTTTGGCGTTTAATCAACCCTTATACTTAACATTTTAAACTGTAAGTTTTTGTTAAGGAGATAAATATAAATTGGATTGAATATCAAGACGTCCTTTAGCGGTGATAAATTCTCATTTGATGCGAATATAACATTTCTTCTTTTTACTAGCGATCAGTAATAACTTAAACTTAGTAAATAAATAGTTTAGATTGTGGCTTACCTAAATGGAAAGAAGTGAGAGATATTCTTTTAGTTCTCTCTCACTCTAAAAAAAAAAAAATAGAAGAGAGATGCCCGCATGGTCGTAAAGGTTACTTATGAAAAGAAGCGAGACAGAATGATATAAGGTTGTAGAGTGTAACGGTAGAAACTAAGTTCAAACCATAAGTCGGGCCCCAGTGTTATTGCTAGTGGGAGACAGCCGTGGTTAGATATAAGAATTCTGGAAGACTAGGTGACGTCATAGGTTATATTACTTGTCCAAACTCTTTTATATATGGGGTTCTTACAATGGGCTCCAGCTACCCAATCCCCGCGGGTACTAATTTATAATATTTGTTGACATTTTCCTCTTGTCAGTGTCTCTACTGTTCCCTTCCTTTAGACTCCCCTTCACGAATACCTTTCAGTGCTAAACAATTTTAATTTAAACAAAATCGAAATAATGCTTTTTTTTTGGGCGTTTATTTGAGCTACAATCAGCGCGTTAGCGCAATAAGTAGCAATGATAACAATGAACAGTGGAGAAGTTACCCAGTGGTAACACTCCAAAACATTATATGGTTAGTCACTCTCTTCACTTGAGAGGAGATCACGAGGCCCACTGTCTTTTAAGACGTATTGTCCTGGTTGTCAGGAAGAGTTCTAGAAGAAAGATTTTGAGCTAGAGGATTTATATGAGATTGCAGGTTGAAGTGGAGTTTTCTGTATCGTGTTTTCAGCGACTTGTGTGACAAAAGGAATGTTAAGGTCAGTGTGTATAGTCCAGGTTGGGAGACATAAAATGGAGCGTTTACAATAGTTCGAAGTATTTTAGATTGTAGCGATTGAATCCTTTGGAGATTGGAGCGTTTGGTTGAACCCCACAGCTCTATTCCATACGCCCAGATGAGTTCAAAATAGTAGTATAAATCAGTCTTTTGTTGTCCAGAGAGAGTTTTGATCTACCGTCTAAGAGTCTTTTAAGTAGTCGATAGCGTCTGTTTATCGAAATAAATAAAACGCAAAATAGATCTACTTAATCTTACGCAAAGTTTATAATATGAAATTTAATGGGACAAAATGTTGTAAAAAATAATGCGTATTTGTTGAAAGAATTGTAAAAGTAAGAGGTTAGTCTAGCAAAAAAAAAAGGTTATAATTGGAAGAATAACAAAAAGGAACCGGAAATCAGTAAGCCAGAACTGGGACGGAGACCCCAGCAAAAGAGCGAGAAAAAACAAAAAAAAAGTAAGTCCCAGTTTATATAAACCATTTTTTTGAACAGTAGGGATCTTAAAAGGGTACTTCCAGCGTAATCTAAAATCTGTGCTATTACAATAATTCTCTTACTAAACAGGAAATTAAAAATAGAGGAGAAAGAGTAAGAAAAAGAAGAAATAAAAATAATAATAGTAATAATATAATAATAATAGCAATCGTAATAATAATAATCAAGGAAGGGATTAGCAATGTGGTTAGCATATTGGACTCCCACGCGGAGGTCCCGGGTTCGAATCCAGCTGCTGACCCTTAAATTTTCTCTCCCTAGGAGCTTCTTAAGCTCACTGTCCGGTGATGGACAGTATTGTCTGTAACGAGGGCATACTGATTGGAGACCGTCAGTGCGCTGAAAGAAAACTCCCGGCGCTAATAACCTCAGATGTTGACGCGCCTTAAATCACAAGAAAAAATAATAATAAAGTACAACAGAGGAAATAAAACACAAATTAAATAAAACAAATGGTTTTAATATTTAATTATGAAAGTAAAAATGACAAAATGGATATTTAAGAAGAAACCGTCTCAGTTCTAAAGTTTTACTGAAATGGAAATATAGATGACTTAGATTTGTTTTAAGTTTTAAGTAACCATTTACATAGAGATTCTTAAAGTAAAGAAATCGCCTATTTTTTTCAGGCGGGGCTTAACATCCCAACTACCGTGGACGGAATTGGAAGTTCATACTTTACTATAAACAATTTTATATCAAATAAAAAGTAGCCATACGCGGGATTCGAACTGGGGACCTCCTTCTCTCAAAGCCAAGCTCTTGACCACTAGACCAACACCCGCCCCCGAGATTCATAAATTTCTCCATTTATTATTAATATTCTAATTAAATAAATAAACTCTACTATCCTGTTATGGTACAAATGAACTGAAAAAAGTCTAGGGTAATTTTTAAACGAGATAGAAAAAGAAAGAGCGCTCCTATGTTAATAATGGAGAAGAATTTATTGTTTTAACATAATCCCAGTTTTCAAAATAATCCCAGTTTTATCATAATCCCAATAAAATGAAATGAAAATGTAAAAAACCAGCAAGTGTTAATGGATTTGTTCTCCAAAAATTAGGTAATGAATTTTTTTCCCCACTAAATCCTTTTAATTACTTCCACTCTGGTTAAAACCAATTTTAGCGGTGGTAACAAATTTTGATTACTGCATCTACCATTAATTAATGCTATATGTAATTGTCTATGGCTAGAAGCTAAAGAACCGAACTGTATTGTAACCACTTTTTCACATTAATCTTCAGCAACTTTATAACCACTGTTTCTGACTCAGAGGACTAAAAAATGGATATTGGGAAACGTTTGTGGCAAGGAAAATGGTTAGCGGTTGAAGGTGGAAAAGAAAAAATGGATTAAGAATCAAATACTCGTACTTGTAGCCGGAAATATGATTTTGTTGAAGTATTTGGGTTATTGGATAACTGAAAATTAGAACAATACACAATAAGTAAAATGCAGAACTTAACCGGCAAAAAAGTGCATTTGTAAAGATGTAGAATATTTCCAACAGACGTGATCGGAAAACTCAATCATTAACATCCAGTGCATGGATGTTATGATTTTTCAGTATACTTTTCTTTTTTTGTTTTTTGTATAATACAGAATCCAAGAGAGGTAATGGGTGCATAAAGCTGAAAGCTTTCGAAATGTGGATGTACAATAGACTGTTATTATCAATAGAATGTTAAAAACCTTTTGGATAACCAGACATAATCAACTATCAAAATGAAGTAATCAATACTATCAAAAAGGAAAAGAAAAAACTTGGAATATTTTGGTCACATTACGAGAAAAGAGAAATATAAATTGCTGCAAATAATAATACAAAGAGAAATTGAAAGCAAACGGGCCCCCAGAAAGAAGATGAACATCTTGGCAGAAACATCTATGTCAATGGTATGGACAGAGGTGCAGAGCAATGGTAGGTAAAGTAAAAATGATGCAACTAATAGTCGAACGTTCTTGGAGGACCAGATATCTATAGAAGAACAAGATAATTGATTCAGCTTAAAATATTCTTTCATCTACATTACTCTAGGACCCAGAAAATGCGCAGATAAATTAAGTGGTATTTCGTTCTAAGCAACAAAGAATTTTAAATTGAATTTCTATCTTTCAGGGGCCAGATTCCTGGCATTGTTAAAGCTCCCTTTCATTACGAAAAGAAACTCTTAAATCACGTCAAGGAAACCTGAAGAAACAATGTTCTTTCTAACACACATTCCTTAATACTCAGCTGAAATATAAATAAAAATGTCCATCAGAAGTAGAAGAATTTAAATCTTCTTGGATGAAATATTTATTTATTTACTTTTGTTTCTCTTCTAAGTGGAAAATTTCAGGTTTTTATTGAAAAAATGAAAGAGAAAAGTTTTTAAACAGCGAGTGTGTGAGTGAGAGAGACGCTAAAATATCTCCTCCAGAAGTTTTCCTCACAAAATACTATCCTTCTTCTTCTCCTTTTTTGCAGGAGTGAACTAAAAAAGAAAAAAAAAGAAGAATAAAATGTTAAGCAACTCTTAAAAGCTTTAAAAAGCGTTTCCTCTCACCGCCTCCACTGCCTCCACTCACACTCTATTTCTAGCAGCAATGTGGCATGACATATTGCACGGTCCGTTAATGATGAAAAGCTGCATTTAGCCCAAGAATTTTCACGTATATAGTGGAGGACTAACTTTCAGTCAACTATTCGACCAAATTTATGATATTTACTTTATTTAAAAGATCCTCTGACTTTGGTACACCTAATATTTGTTCGTTGATCCCGTGAATAATGTTAGACATAATGTAGTTACTTCGTAAACTAACAATCTTGCTGTTGGCTAGTACTTTATTTTTTTTTAAATTCATCTCAGTCGAAAATTTGTCGTGCAGTTTCTTGATGACAAATAACGTCAAATAGAGAGAGTCTTTAGATGTCCAAGGAACATATATGTTCCTAAAGAGAGCGATGAAAAGACTCAGAACGCGATGATGGTAAAGTAAAGTCAATCTGTGAGCTTTCTACACGTATTAAACAAAGAATCATCAAGAAAGCACTGAAGTTGAAAGCATATACGAGGGTCGTTTGAAAAGTCCGTGCAAAAATAAAAACTACTTAATTTTTTGGGGTAAACCTTTTTTATTTTTCAACATAGTCTCCTTTTAGGCTTATACACTTCGTCCAACGCTGCTCTAGTTTGTTGATCCCTTCCGAATAATAGGATTTGTCCAAGTCAGAAAAATAGCCATTCGTTTCTGCAATCACCTCCTCGTTTGAATAAAATCTTTTTCCCGCCAGCCATTTCTTCATATTGGGGAACAAATAGTAGCCCGAGGGAGTCAAGTCTGGAGAATAGGGGGGATGTGAAACGAGTTGGAACCCTATTTCCATTAATTTTGCGACCACAACTGCTGAGGTGTGAGCTGGTGCGTTGTCGTGATGGAAAAGGATTTTTTTGTGGGCCAATCGTGGGCGTTTTTCTTGCAGCTCGGTTTTCAAACGGTCCAATAACGATGAATAATATGCACCTGTAATAGTTTTACCCTTTTCCAGATAGTCGATGAGGATTATTCCTTGCGAATCCCAAAAGACAGTCGCCATAATCTTTCCGGCCGAAGGAACGGTCTTCGCCTTTTTTGGCGCAGATTCCCCCTTGGTAACCCATTGTTTAGATTGTTCTTTTGGACTCAGGAGTGTAGTGATGTATCCATGTTTCATCCACAGTGACGAAACGACGCTTAAAGTCCTGCGGATTCTTCTGGAACATCTGCAAACCATCCTTGCAACACTTCACACGATTTCGTTTTTGGTCAAGCGTGAGCAATCGCGGCACCCATCTTGCGGATAGCTTTGTCATGTCCAAATGTTGATGCAAAATATTATGTACCCGTTCATTCGAGATACCCACAGCACTAGCAATCTCACGCGCCTTCACTCTTCTGTCATCCATCACCATATCATGGATTTTATCAATGATTTCTGGAGTAGTAACCTCAACAGGGCGTCCAGAACGTTCAGCGTCACTTGTGCCCATATAGCCACTCCGAAAATTTTGAAACCACTTATAAACTGTACTAATCGAAGGTGCAGAGTCACCATAATGTTTATCAAGCTTTTCTTTAATCTCCTGAGGCGTTTTGCCTTTCATAAAGTAGTGTTTAATCAACACACGAAATTCTTTTTCGTCCATTTTTTGAAAATCACTCGACTTCCTCGATTCAAACGAATGCCAAACACAAAGAAATAGACCGATCTGGCTGAAACTTGGTGTGTGTTCTTCCAAGAGATGCTACTAACTAAACATAACCTCGATATGCGCCAGTAGTGCTATCTCTCTGACTTTGCACGGACTTTTCAAACGACCCTCGTAAAAGCCCTAAAAAAATGAAACTTTTTTTTGAAGCTAAAAAGCAAAAAGTTTTTTCTTTAAAAAGACAGAATTTATTGATTTATGGTTTCCCAATGAAGTCCTAAAAATTGTCAAAATGTGTCTGCTTGAATCGATTTTATTTCCATCTTCGATTATTTAAAGATGAAGCTTTAGGAGCGTATTTGATTCGCTCAACAAATACGGGGAAGAAAAACCAAGACCTGTGAGCTTTACCCAAGAGTCGCTCTCCTGAATTAAGAGTCTGATCAAAGAGGCGGGTCTGGAGGATGAGCTTTAGAGTGAGAGGAGCCACAATAGATCCAAAGGGGACGCAGTGGTGTAGGCCTTAAGGCTTAGCTCTAAACTGTTCGTAGAGGAGCTCAGAGGAGCAGACAGTTATGGCAATACATATTTTGCTCAACTTTGTGCAACTGCGAACATCGACGAACATTATCCACCTGTCCAGCGGTACATCAAAGAGAAACTTTCATTCGAGTTCATCCGAATTGGACTTTCTTTCAAGCCTGCGATCTCTACGGGGGGGCTCATTTCATGTTCTTTGCGATATGGTCGAGTGTTGAGCGCAACAATAACTCCTGTCATACTTGTATCTTATCGGAGCGATACAGGACTGAGTAGGGCGTATTAAGAACGTTGGCGCGAACTAAATTTATAACCCGCGCGTCTTCTAGGGGGGGGGAGACAGTCGCCTTAATAAGGTCGTAGAAGAGTTTGTGTGGTTGCTGGACGGAGGTAAGGACTATACTAGTGATAGGTCAGTATCCCTAGCATCGACAGCTGTTGTGAAGCCCCAACCATCCCTAGGGGGAAACCCCTGAATAAAAATGAGGAGAAAAAATCAGAAAATTCCAAGATCAAAGAAACTCTGGAAAACTTTATTAAAAGAAAAATTAAAAGATAAAAAAAAATCCTCTACTTAAAAGAGAAAATTATTTGAGTGGATGCCCACAAAAGTTATTTTTTAATTCTTTTAAAATTAATAACAGAATAAATAAAATATCGATCAATTGAGATATAAATATATGAAATCCTTCATTTGAAAATTTTGAAGAGAACCTTAACGCTTAATTAAGAACGTCACTTCGTGAGAATATACTTCGTAAACTTCTAGGGCATTCTAGCATGATTTATTAGGATATAAATTTTAAACGATCTCAAGTAAGCAGTTTAAATTAGAAAACTTAGTTCTTCAAAATCTATTTTTACTTTAAATAAATATTTAAATATTTCATAATTACTAAATATATTTATAAATATGTATTAAGAAGTTAAACCAGCAATGTTAACCATTTAGAAAATTAGAGTAGAACATTAAAGCATTATAAGAGAATAATTCCAAAGACTTCATAAAATGTTATTGTAAGAAAAGGAAAACAATGTAGAAGATGCCAAATATTTAAACAAGTAGTTGTTTGAGGTTGTTCAACAAACAGTTAATAATGATTCTAAAATGAAAACAATGTCTTTTGGTAGATTTAAAAAATAGTTGTACGTACAATTATTTGGTTGCTTTGAACTTAGAATAACTTTCTCATAATTTTAAATATCTCTATATTGCCTTGAAGTTTATAACATGGAGCAAGTCATGCGAGTTATTTCATATCAAATGAATTAACTCAGGAATCATTTTGAGAAAAAGATTGAACAGAATGTTGGCTACGAAACTGCCAACAAGATATGGCATTGATTTCATCGTTATACAGATTTTTTTTCGAAAATCGATATTCCACTTTATTAATTTTGTTTCTTTGCGTTTTCTTAAGAAAAAATGTGCTCTAAAAAATAGTAAAAAGTAAGTGATGAAATTAAATTTTGAATTTAACTTTTCATCAAAACAATGAAAATAATTATCTTTCATTATAGTTGTCACCTTTTGATGAAACAATTATATCCAAACTTCTTTCGATTTCTGTCGAAATCATTTTTTATGATGTTGATAAAAATCACTTCAGCTCATTATTTTGAAACCAACCAAATAGTCAGAAGATAACTTGAGAGACAAACAATTGAAAAAAAAAAGAGTTTGTAGAAAATTCCTTTAAGAAATCTGCAATGGTAACATAATATTATGGTAACAGTAGAATAAGTGGATCTATCAGATGAAATGGCGTGTTTCATTCTGTCATCAGATAGCAATAAAAGGAAATATGAATGATATAAGTGTTTTTTTATGTAACATACATTACTGGAATATTAAATTGCCTAGTTTACCCTAAAATAAATAAATAATAATTCTAACTATATTAAAGATAGTAGAAATTATAGCCATTTTTAAAGAGAAGGGGGTCTGCATTAATTTTTTGTGGGTAAAAGGTCATTGTGGTATAAAAGAAAATGAAATAGTTGATAAACTTGCGAAAGAAGCCACCAATAGTGGGGGAAATGGCTAATTATAAAATTACCACACACCGATATCAAGTGTATAATTGCAAAAGCAGCACTACAAAAATGGCATCAGATTACAAGTAATGGTAATAAAGGGAGATTCTATAAAACTATGGCAGATCAGTTACCTAGACAACCATGGTTTATGAGGGAACTGTCACTAATAAATGGGTTGTTACGACAATAAGCAGGCTGAGAGCGAACCACGCTGTGTGCGGATCGTATCTTCACAGGATCAACAAAAGGTCCTCTCTCCTCTTTGCGTAGATTGCAATGAGGAGGAGGATTTCAAACATGTAATAATGATATGTCCACGTTATGTGGTGGAAAGGAAACGAATGTTGGACGATATATACAGGTATTTAGATGCACCATTTCGTTACGAAGACATAATATTCTCCACCAACATTTATGTGCTCAAATCTGTAGCAGAGCTAGCAATGAAATATGAATGTATTTAAAAGTTAAAGACGATCAGAATGAATGCAAGAAAATGATTAGAGAAGGATTACGTGATTTTAATTTCGGTTAAGCTATAAGGATGGCAGGAATATAGAGTACTGATCCATCCATTAGTTGTAAGTTTGTATGTAAATAGTTGTATATAGTAGAGGGATGAATGAGTGAAGCGAATGTATTTATAAGTAAGAATGGAGAGTGAGTGATATTCTAGTGATAAGCACCTAGACGATGCTGGCTGTATGGCGAAAGTCAATGCCAAAAAAAAGAAAAAAAAAAAAAGAAAACTATATTAAACAGGTTTTGGAAGTGAATCTTAGTGTAGAATGCTGAATTGCTGAAGCAAAGACAAACACTGTTGTAAGAATCATAAAAGGAAATATATCTCCAAGGAGGAGTTTCATTTGTTGTGTAAAACAAAAACGGAAATAAAAACCTACAATCATGACAATCAATTCAACATCATGAGAATATTACATCAAGAATCTTAAAGAAATTTAACATAAGTTTCTTTATATTAGAAAACAGCAAAACTGTAAATAATGTTTGATATTATTTTGTGTCTTATTCCATAGAATTAATGGGATTCTATACTAAACTTAACAAAAATTTCTCTTTCATCTAAAAAGTTTCCAATAATTTTTGGTGGTAAAAAAGCAAACATTTTTACCAAGATTGAGAGTAAATTATTACTCTCAATAATATTATAATAATATTATTATTAAATAATAATAATAATAATCCGTCTTTATTCAGAAATAAAATACAAAATTAATGAAAAACAAAATGCATTCTTGTAGACATACCTCACTGGTCCATGACCCTCGGAGGGAGTTGTCTTCTTACAATATTACACTTTATCTACCCATAACTTTTTTCAACAAAACAAAGAAACAAAAAAACAAAAAGAAAATAATATACTTATATTTATAATTCAATAATTAAATTTCTGCTCCAGAGAGTATCTACGAGGGTCGTATGAAAAGTCCGTGCAAAGTCAGAGAGATAGCGCTACTGGCGCGTATCGAGGTTATGTTTAGTTAGTAGCATCTCTTGGAAGAACACACACCAAGTTTCAGCCAGATCGGTCTATTTCTTTGTGTTTGGCATTAGTTTGAATCGAGGAAGTCGAGTGATTTTCAAAAAATGGACGAAAAAGAATTTCGTGTGTTGATTAAACACTACTTTACGAAAGGCAAAACGCCTGAGGAGACTAAAGAGAAGCTTGATAAACATTATGGTGACTCTGCACCTTCGATTAGAACAGTTTATAAGTGGTTTCAAAATTTTCGGAGTGGCCATATGGGCACAAGTGACGCTGAACGTTCTGGACGCCCTGTTGAGGTTACTACTCCAGAAATCATTGATAAAATCCATAATATGATGATGGATGACAGAAGAGTGAAGGTGCGTGAGATTGCTAGTGCTGTGGGCATCTCGAATGAACGGGTACATAATATTTTGCATCAACATTTGGACATGACAAAGCTATCTGCAATATGGGTGCCGCGATTGCTCACGCTTGACCAAAAACGAAATCGTGTGAAGTGTTGCAAGGACGGTTTGCAGCTGTTCCAGAAGAATCCGCAGGACTTTAAGCGTCGTTTCGTCACTGTGGATGAAACATGGATACATCACTACACTCCTGAGACCAAAGAACAATCTAAACAATGTGATACCAAGGGGGAATCTGCGCCAAAAAAGGCGAAGACCGTTCCTTCGGCCGGAAAGATTATGGCGACTGTCTTTTGGGATTCGCAAGGAATAATCCTTATCGACTATCTGGAAAAGGGTAAAACTATTACAGGTGCATATTATTCATCGTTATTGGACCGTTTGAAAACCGAGCTGCAAGAAAAACGCCCACGATTGGCCCCCAAAAAAGTCCTTTTCCATCACGACATCGCACCAGCTCACACCTCAGCAGTTGTGGTCGCAAAATTAATGGAAATAGGGTTCCAACTCGTTTCACATCCCCCCTATTCTCCAGACTTGGCTCCCTCGGACTACTATTTGTTCCCCAATATGAAGAAATGGCTGGCGGGAAAAAATTTGTATTCAAACGAGGAGGTGATTGCAGAAACGAATGGCTATTTTTCTGACTTGGACAAATCCTATTATTCGGAAGGGATCAACAAACTAGAGCAGCGTTGGACGAAGTTTATAAGCCTAAAAGGAGACTATGTTGAAAAATAAAAAAGGTTTACCCCAAAAAATTAAGTAGTTTTTATTTTTGCACGGACTTTTCAAACGACCCTCGTATACTTCCAGACTGACTTAGAAAACTTAACCTGACTGTCCAAATCCTTACCATTTAATAAGTCCTTAAATTCACTGTAAGTCAATATGTCTTTTTTTATATATGTATTTCAACTGAAAAATAGAGCATATGGCTATAAAATGGAATATATCCTTTTCCACGATTCTATTGTATTACACAGTGAACTTAACTTAACCTGATTGATTGAGAGTACGGTGTTTGTTTATTAGTTTTTTAATGATTCGAAACATTTATTTTCTGATTATTATGCACTTTAAGAAAGATGCATTTCATAAATAAGTCAATTAATTCTTGAACCATTTGCAAGCTTTTTGGACAAATGAAACTCAAAAGGGAAAAAAATAAATAATAAAACGTCATGATCTAAACTGCACTTAAATTAAGAATACAAATTTGCTGTTGAATGAAAAGAAGTAACACAAAGTAATAATAATAAAAGTGAAAAATAAAAAAGTTAATAAAATTATTAGAGTATAACTATCTTAGTTATAAATGATCTTGAGTATAGTATTAATATTTGTAAGAACTCATTTACATTTTTATATCTTGCTTATTCTACTCTTGAGATACAGTTATTTTTAATTTTCTTTCTTAGCTAAGTATTTATCAAGGTTTGCTTTTTGTTTTGTTTTTTGTGTATCTCCTTGGACTTACTTATTTTAACAAAATTATTTTAATAAGCTTTTGTCTGTATTTCTAAATAAGTAAATGTTAACCCAAAATATTTTAATTATTGGAATATCTGAAGGGTGGGACGGAATAAGGAAACAGTTGGATGGTATCTAAGTTTCCTGCCTCATGTCTGATAAAACAAAGATTGCCATTGCTTTTCTAAAAAATTTTTTTAAGAACTAGCGCTACCTAGCTGAGAAAGATCAAAGTTAATTATGGCAGAGATAGAGTGATGCTGACTGAAAAAGTGATAAACTTAATGATACTGTTGTGCTGCGTCTGAAGTCTGTGAAATATCACTCTTCGGAGTGATTAAGAGTCCAAACCATCAGCTAAGAAAGTATGTGTCTTTAATAAGAATATATTAAAACATATAAGGCACAATGATCACGTATTAAGGTCGAGTGGTTAGAGGCGTGGCCCGTAAAATTGAGATGTATTGTGGCATTGGGTTCGATTCCTCTGGTCTAGGCCTTGGATTTTATTTAATGTTTAATATGAGAACTTTGTAGTAAAGTATGGTTGCACGACACCTAATTGGTAGCTGGGCGTAATGCCTGCCTGTAAAAATAGGCAATTACTTTACTTTTCTAAGTGCAGCAGTTGCCTATGCAACAAAATGCATTCTTTGCATTTGGAGGATGATCTAGAAGTTCTGACAGAAGTTTTCATAGCGAGTTCGAGCAACTTGATTTACAATTGGAATTTCTAATGTGGATGATTAGATTTGAAATATAAAATGGAGCTTTAACGATAGAGCGGAGAATTTTCGACCCAAAAAGATTGAATTCTTTAAAGATAGAAGTGTAAATCAGTCGTTTGGAATTAAGTGAAAGATTAGATCGTTGGTCTAGTAGTCTTTTTAGTCCAGCGTTTCTCAACCTGTGGTACACGTACCACCAGTGGTACGCGAGTTACTGGTCGGTAGTACGCGAAAAATAATCAATAAAGGCGGACATAAAAAAAAATTAAATCATAAAAATATCATAGAAACGTTTTTACCTATAATTCATAGAAATTATTTTAATTAATAATATGTATTATACAGTAAAGTTGTTAATATGTATAGTAATAAACTTAAGTCTGTCTCAAGACATACGAGAAAATATAACACATTTAACGGGATTAAAATTGTCATTAATGAAGTATTTTCCAAAACCCGAAAACACAAATGATAATTGGATTTCAAACCCCTTATATAAAGAAAATTTAGGAAAAGCTACATCATCATAGATAAAAGATAAAGAAAATTTAATAGAATTATCTTATATAGAATATGACTAACTATGTAAAGATCTGCTTAAAGAGACTGATTGTAATGAGTAAGCTCTATCCAAGCAATATTAAATTTAATTGGTACTTAAAAGATATTAATTTAGAAGATTTGGGCACAAATATAATACTCCTGAAGAAGAACTTCGTAAATTAATTAATAATCTTGAAGAGAAAAATATGTACGTAATTTTTTATTATTTAAAAAACGTTTTAAAACTAAGATCTTACACTTTACTAAGTTTATAAAGTGAACATGAACTTGAACTCCTTTGTCACAGATACATTGTATCTCTATACAAATAAAGATAATAGTAACTCGGAATAACAAATTTCACGAAATACAATCATCTTTACGAAGTGGTACAATTTAGCATGATGTACTTACCAAGTGGTACGCGAGCCAAAAAAAGGTTGGGAAACGCTGAAGTAGTCGTTAACTTCAGATCGTTTAAGTAGTCTGTGCCGTTTTCAAGTCAATCTTTTATCTAAATTCAGTCCAAGATAACGGACTACTTTGGCAAGAAGGTACAGGAGGAAGCGTGATGTAGGCGGAGACTGAAAGAAATGTTTTTAGACCGGCTGTGGCCTTGGTTTCTCTGATAATGCCTGTCTCGAGTATTTCTTCTCTTAATAAATGCGCTTCACAGATAATAAAATAATTTTTCGGCACAATTTATAATGCAGTTATTAAATATTTTATAAAATAAAGATATTGATTTTATTTATTTTTTTATCATACTATAAGAGATTAAAATAGCAAGAAAGTACTATAGGATAGTCCGAGGTATGGAAATTGATAAATAGTTAAATATTTATTTTGGCAATGTTTGTTCAGACTTTGGGAGGATTATGGTTTTATAGTAAGGACGGTAGAGTGTGTACCCAAGCGACAATGATGTGGATCCTTTAGCGAACACCCGCACAAATCTCTCGTTTCATACAGTTTGGATAGGTGCCGATCATTCAGGGCTCAGAAGATGGACATTGAATGACTCTCCATCATTGTTATGATATACCCTGGCCATTCATCTCTACCATTTCTGTCTTGCACACGAACTTTGTTGTTTTCTTTAAACCAATTTTTATTTTTATTAATTTTTTGCCTAACTAATACCATTTTTGTAAAGCACTTTTACTCTCAGCCAAACCATTTTTATTTATACTGTTTTTTCAAGGAAAGAAGCTGAAATCACAAAATTTACTAAATAAATAGCAGAAAATGGTTTTCGCTTTCGATTTGAGTCAAATAATTAACAAATGCAAACCCCCAAATCTTGCACTTTTATTTATATTATTACTACTATTTCTTATGGTTCAATTCTTGATGTACTGTTGAAATTTCATTGATAGCACAACGTCTTCTTCGAGCAGCACTGATTGTTAGTTATCTACTTATCTAAGTGAAAGCGCCACGGTAGCCAAGCGGTCAGAGGCGAGACCTGTAAAGCTAACATGTGTATCATGGTACTGGGTTCGATACCCCGGTCTTAGCCTTGGATTTTATTTAATGGTTAATAAAAGAAATTTAAGTACAGTATTTTTGCTAGTAAAGCCCGCCAGAAAAAATAGGCAATTACCTTACTTTTGCAGCAGTTGCCTATGCATGCATTCTTATTCAGATTCCTTAGGTTTATAAATTACTTCATTTCCACGTTTTACCAATTAACGTGTAGGGAAATTGGAATGTTGGGACTGTGAGTGGCCACTGGTTGAGGGTATCTGAGAAGGGATGACCGCTAGGGCTGGCAATAAAGTTGCAGGTAGCAAGGGACATTTCTTTTCCCATTCCATTACTTGGGCCTTGTGTTGGCGTTAGAATCTTATGTCTTATGAGAATAAACTATACTTATGATAGATTGGTGTTTATTTCAACCTTTAGATATTTAAAGTATTAATTTGTGTTTTGTTTTCTTTAGTTTTTCCTTTAACTCATTTTACATTCTACAACTTCAGGTGTGGGGTAAAGAACTAGTAAAGTGGGGTCAAGAACAGTTAAGTGCGGTAAATAATAGTGAAAGAACAGTTAAAGAATAAGTTAAAGAGTAGCTATTTGTGAGAAACCAAAATGCAGCTTGGCAACATTAAGAGGATTGAGTCCGCACTTATGTTAGCACCGGTAAAGGAAGCTAAAAGATTTTATGAAGTTATTTTTGGACTAGATGAAGGGCGATCAAGGTCAGGTTTGGCCGAGTTGTAGTAAATTTGAATGTATTGGAATGTATGATATTTGGCAACCCTGTAGAGGGTGTAAGAGAAGGGCTGACCGTTAAGGGTAGCAGGTAGTTGGAGACATTCCTTAGTTGAGTTTAGTAGAGTTGAGTTTGGTCACTTTTTATGGAAGTTATGCCTTATGAATATTATGCCTTATGAATTATGTGAATAAACTATATTTAGGTTAATTTGTGTTTTGTTTTCTTTAGTTTTTCCTTTAACTCATTTTATATTCTACAAACGTGACTCCAAAAAGAGACTTCCAAGAGTTTCCCATTCAAATCTTTGGAGTACAAGCTTCTCAGGAAAGGGATTAGCTTATTTGGTTTGCTTAAGCTGCTGGCCCTTATACGATCTCTTCTTAGGAGTTTCTTACATCAACAGTGATGGATAGCGTTGTCTGTAACGAGAGAACCAAATGTCGGCAATGTTCAACCCTCAGATGTTGACGCGCAAAAACCTCAGTGATTATGGGATTAAGCCAGCATTTCTTGACACAAATCAAGTGGAGGTTGCATTAATCTCTTCTATTCAAAGTCTAGTTTCTGTTGACATGATCGAGTATCTTCTGAACCGTGCAGGCATTCTTCTGCTCAATTCTAGATTCAACGCATGCTATTCCTTGGCTAAAACATGTTTGATTGTATTTTTCTATATAGAACCTCTAAAGAAGAATTTAATTCTTTAACTTAAAAAATAATAATAATTTGATTTCAGAATTTTGGCTTGATCGCAATACAAATATTAGTAGGTAGTAAACCCCTAACTGCAAGTACATGAGTTTAAAAAATATAAATTATAATTATCAAAAATTGATCAATAAAACTTACGTTCAACATAATTAAAATTTCTTAAGGTAACATTGACGATTAAAAAGTGAACAAAATTCAAAACTTGTATTCGATAATTGTACTTTTGGCTAGAAGACCAAACTTTTTATCTTATTTCCAAATAAGTAAAGTTTTACAATTAAAATTTCTATCAATTATTCGGAAAATCTTTCATTAAATGTGGTTTAATGAAGGAAATATTGTCAACAGGTTGTATTTTGGAGTGCATTTATTTATTAGAAGGCTTACAAAAATTTGGTTATGTATCGGTACAAAATGAGCAATACGGTTGTGGAATCCTTCCCCAAAGATTTCAGTTTCCTTTTTCAAATTTGAAACATGAGATAAAGAAACTCCAGTTTCGAACCTTCACACACGAGCTTCTCTTACTCTAATTATACAATTGAAAGTAATTATGGTTATGAGGTAGAGGAGAAAACAAATTAGCACAATTGGATTCTCTCGCAGTAATTCGAGATTGGAATCCACTGCAAATCCTTAGATATTGGCTATCTAGAAGCCTCTTATCGCTCATTATCGGGTGATGTTTAACCAATAGAACTGAGGCCAATAGTTCAATAGGAAAAGTCTTACGGCGTTTATGTGCCCCCAAAAATTGTGGCATTCGTCACCTAAATTATGGCGATGAATGCAGTCATGGTTACAGATTATAGTTGCGAACACGTTTAGCAGATAGCGTCGCTTTCTCTGTTCTTGTTCCTATTCTGGGCCCCGGATCGAACAAACTGAACTCTCGCAAGTTCATCTGATCATGAAAGTCTAATTAATATTTTAAACAAAATTACCGAGATTGCATTCGTTAAACTTTAATTCATGTTTAAATAAAAACTGTTTATTATATTTGTAAGTTAGAAATCGTTTGAATTCCTCCAGAAGGGAAAAGTTATATCAAGTTTTACTGGAGATTTATGTTGGTTGGCATGGCAACATACTAAGGACACTAAGGTTCACTTACAACTGTAATTTCTAATTTTCTGCTATATAAAACTTCAAGATATTTCTAAATTATTCTAATTATGAAGAATGAGGCATAATTTCAGAGTCCTGAGTTAGTAGTACACAGCCTTGCTTTCTTTAGCAGAACATGCATGTTTTCATTAACTTAACCTTGTTTCTCCTAATTACAAGAGAAATTACTCCTAAAGCAAATAGTGTGGCAGATTTTTTTTTATTCATTTTTTGTGTCCCCCAAGTTCAGGGTGTTAGAATTAGTGTAAGAGTGCTACAATTGTACATATTTCCGCAGAGATTGCACCAATAGGACAGGTAATACAGCGCTTCGAAATTTGAAGGTGATGCAAAACACTAAAAATTTATCACTTCATATCTAGTAGTAGAGGGAAAATGGCGGTTCTGGCGCACCTAAATTGTGCCGGATCCAAACACCTCCAAATCTGATCGGGTAATCATCGAGTTCAACGAAGCTGTAAGCCATACCCATCAGCACCATTCTACACCCACCTATCATCGAATTTGACGAGGCTGAAATCCGCACCATCACAAAAAAAAGAGGAATCATTTTAAAGGAAAATAACGGCTTTATTTCTTATATACCATAAAATAGAAAAAATGTTATCGCTAAAATTTGGATTTAGAAGTAAATTACCCATTTTCAAAGTGAACAAGATTCCGAAAAATCACAGTAAATTTGATGTAGAAAGTTAAATGATCTAAGTTTTCGAACTTAGTTTTGAAACTCATCCAAAATTAAAAACGTTTATACCTCTCTTCCTTCTTTTCGGATTTTAATGAAATCTTTACCAAATCGTAGAAACATTGAAAATTTAACCTTCTCGTATATCTCATTTACTATTACAGGAAGAAAAATGCGTTTTATACCAGCTGAACAAGAAAACTTTTCTCTACATTTCGGTAAAGAATTCATGGAAATCTGATTAATACGAAGAGAGATATAAGAGTTGGAAATTTTGAACGAAACCTTCAAAATATAACCTTATAGGAAGAAATATTTATTTATAAGATCACATTATAAAACACTCAATGGTGAATGTAATACCTAACCTTCACCTTAGACAGACTTTCTAGGGCAAACTTACACACACTGCTCTTTTGTTTTTTCTTTTTTCTTTTAAATCTAAAACGGGTTTGAACGCTTTAGTCTCATTAAAAGTAATGGTAATAAAGTAATTATAAACAGTGTGTGGAATTTAAGCAGCAATTGTAATCCATCAGTGGACAATTGGCGATAGTTACTTTCACCTACACTTAACGGATGGCTGCTACTCAACGATGACACGCAAAATCGTAACAGTGCTGAGTTTGGATTTTTAATAACGATTAAAAAATATCAGTTTTTGGTGTTCCGTTCCCACTTTAGTAAAGTTGCTGCCTAGATAACGATTAAATAAACACATCTAGTTTTAGAACATTCTGAATAGAAAATTTTGCCGGAGCTGGATAAAGTAAAGTAAAGTAAAATAGTCCCTAACGTCCAACTACTGCCTAAATAATCTTAACAAATAAATTAAGGATTCAAAATTGGCGAGGAATCGGCCAAATGAAAACAACAACGCCCTGAAGAGGACAATATATTTGTCGAAGCGTTGGCAAAAAGACGAGTTGGGGTTTATTTGGAACGATTCCTCCCCAATTTTGAATCCGTAATTGAATAGTTCACGAAACCTATATATTCTTAACCAATAAAAATTAGCCATACCCCGAACTGGGGATCTCCCAGGCAAGCCATACTCATGACCACTAGACCAAAACCCACCCCTCTGGAGCTAGAGTATTTATTGAGGTATGCACATAAACAGATAATTTATATTCTAACCGCGATTTAAAATAATTTAATATAAATTTAACTCCTTGAATATTATACGTCATCAAACCATAACAATCATTACGTAGCACATTGAATTACCAACCATGAATGCAATTATAAACCATTATGATTGAGCTATTTTAGTTACATTGTAAACAGAGCTTACCCTGCTATAGCTATCTTGAGTACAGAACCATTAGTTGAGAAGTTATTGAGAGTTGAAATTTTTTGGGTCATGGTTTTGCTGTGAAATGGGGCCCTTATAACTCCCACAGTAAACAACAAATTATTCGTTTGAAATTTTGTGCTCTTACACACTCTGTTTTACTGAGTAGTATGCTATACTTTACTTGAGTACAGAACCATTTGTTCAGAAAATATTGAGAGTTGAAATTTTTTTGGGTCATGGTTTTACTGTGAAATGGGGCCCTTATAACACCCACAGTAAACAACAGATTATTCGTAAGAAATTTTGTGCTCTTACACACCCTGATTTACTGAGTAGTATGCTATAGTTTACTTGAGTACAGAACCATTTGTTCAGAAAATATTGAGAGTTGAAATTTTTTTGGGTCATGGTTTTACTGTGAAATGGGGCCATTATAACTCCCACAGTAAACAACAGATTATTCGTATGAAATTTTGTGCTCTTACAAACTCTATTTTACTGAGTAGTGTGCTATAGGTTTCTTCAGTACAGGTCCATTAGTTGAAAAGTTATTGAGAGTTGAAATTTTTTTTGGGTCATGGTTTTGCTATGAAATGGGGCCCTTATAATTCCCATAGTAAACAACCGATTATTCGTATGAAAGTTTGTGCTCTAACACACTCTGTTTTACTGAGTAGTGTGCTATAGTTTTCTTCAGTACAGATCTATTAGTTGAAAAGATATTGAGTGTTGAAATTTTTTTGGGTCATGGTTTTACTGTGAAATGGGGCCCTTATAACTCCCATAGTAAACAACCGATTATTCGTATGAAAGTTTGTGCTCTTACACACTCTGTTTTACTGAGTAGTGTGCTATAGTTTTTTTGAGTACAGATCCATTAGTTGAAAAGATATTGAGAGTTGAAATTTTGTTGGGTCATGGTTTTGCTGTGAAATTGGGCCCTTATAACTCCCACAGTAAACAACAGATTATTCGTATGAAATTTTGTGCTCTTACACACTCTGTTTTACTGAGTAGTATGCTATAGTTTTCTTCAGCACAGATCTATTAGTTGAAAAGATATTGAGTGTTGAAATTTTTTTGGGTCATGGTTTTACTGTGAAATGGGGCCCTTATAACTCCCATAGTAAACAACCGATTATTCGTATGAAAGTTTGTGCTCTAACACACTCTGTTTTACTGAGTAGTGTGCTATAGTTTTCGTCAGCACAGATCTAATAGTTGAAAAGATATTGTTGAAATTTTTTTGGGTCATGGTTTTACTGTGAAATGGGGCCCTTATAACACCCACAGTAAACAACAGATTATTCGTATGAAATTTTGTGCTCTTACACACTCTGTTTTACTGAGTAGTATGTTATAGTTTACTTGTGTACAGAACTATTTGTTCAGAAAATATTGAGAGTTGAAATTTTTTTGGGTCATGGTTTTACTGTGAAATAGAGCCCTTATTACTCCCACAGTAAACAATAGATTATTCGTATGAAATTTTGTGCTTTTAAACACTCTGTTTTACTGAGTAGTATGCTATAGTTTACTTGAGTACAGAACCATTTGTTCAGAAAATATTGAGAGTTGAAATTTTTTTAGGTCATGGTTTTGCTATGAAATGGGGCCCTTATAATTCCCATAGTAAACAACCGATTATTCATATGAAAGTTTGTGCTCTAACACACTCTGTTTTACTGAGTAGTGTGCTATAGTTTTCTTCAGCACAGATCTATTAGTTGAAAAGATATTGAGTGTTGAAATTTTTTTGGGTCATGGTTTTACTGTGAAATGGGGCCCTTATAATTCCCATAGTAAACAACCGATTATTCGTATGAAATTTTGTGCTCTTACACACTCTGTTTTACTGAGTAGTATGCTATAGTTTACTTGAGTACAGAACCATTTGTTCAGAAAATATTGAGAGTTGAAATTTTTTTGGGTCATGGTTTTACTGTGAAATGGGGCCCTTATAACACCCACAGTAAACAACAGATTATTCGTATGAAATTTTGTGCTCTTACACACTCTGTTTTACTGAGTAGTATGCTATAGTTTACTTGTGTACAGAACCATTTGTTCAGAAAATATTGAGAGTTGAAATTTTTTTGGGTCATGGTTTTACTGTGAAATGGGGCCCTTATAACTCACACAGAAAACAACAGATTATTCGTATGAAATTTTGTGCTCTTACAAACTCTATTTTACTGAGTAGTGTGCTATAGGTTTCTTCAGTACAGGTCCATTAGTTGAGAAGTTATTGAGAGTTGAAAGTTTTTTGGGTCATGGTTTTGCTATGAAATGGGGCCCTTATAACTCCCACAGTATACAACAGATTATTCGTATGAAATTTTGTGCTCTTACAAACTCTATTTTACTGAGTAGTATGGTATAGTTTTCTTGACTACAGCACCATTATTTGAAAAGATATTGAGTGTTGAAATTTTTTTGGGTCATGGTTTTACTGTGAAATAGGGCCCTTATAACTCCCACAGTAAACAACAGATTATTCGTATGAAATTCTGTGCTCTTACACACTCTGTTTTACTCAGTAGTATGCTATAGTTTAGTTGAGTAGAGAACCATTAGTTCAGAAAATATTGAGAGTTGAAATTTTTTTGGGTCATGGTTTGACTGTGAATTGGGGCCCTTATAACTCCCAAAGTAAACAACAGATTATTCGTATGAAATTTTGTGCTCTTACAAACTCTATTTTAATGAGTAGTGTACTATAGGTTTCTTCAGTACAGGTCCATTAGTTGAGAAGTTATTGAGAGTTGAAATTTTTTTGGGTCATGGGTTTGCTATGAAATGGGGCCCTCATAACTCCCACAGTAAACAACAAATTATTCGTTTGAAATTTTGTGCTCTTACACACTCTGTTTTACTGAGTAGTATGCTATAGTTTTCTTCAGCACAGATCTATTAGTTGAAAAGATATTGAGTGTTGAAATTTTTTTGGGTCATGGTTTTACTGTGAAATGGGGCCCTTATAACACCCACAGTAAACACCAGATTATTCGTATGAAATTTTGTGCTCTTACACACTCTGTTTTACTGAGTAGTATGCTATAGTTTACTTGAGTACAGAACCATTTGTTCAGAAAATATTGAGAGTTGAAATTTTTTTGGGTCATGGTTTTACTGTGAAATGGGGCCCTTATAACTCCCACAGTAAACAACAGATTATTCGTATGAAATTTTGTGTACTTACAAACTCTATTTTACTGAGCAGTGTGCTATAGGTTTCTTCAGTTCAGGTCCATTAGTTGAGAAGTTATTGAGAGTTGAAAGTTTTTTGGGTCATGGTTTTGCTATGAAATGGGGCCCTTATAATTCCCATAGTAAACAACCGATTATTCGTATGAAAGTTTGTGCTCTAACACACTCTGTTTTACTGAGTAGTGTGCTATTGTTTTCTTCAGCACAGATCTATTAGTTGAAAAGATATTGAGTGTTGAAATTTTTTTGGGTCATGGTTTTACTGTGAAATGGGGCCCTTATAACTCCCACAGTAAACAACAGATTATTCGTATGAAATTCTGTGCTCTTACACACTCTGTTTTACTGAGTAGTATGCTATAGTTTAGTTGAGTAGAGAACCATTAGTTCAGAAAATATTGAGAGTTGAAATTTTTTTGGGTCATGGTTTGACTGTGAATTGGGGCCCTTATAACTCCCAAAGTAAACAACAGATTATTCGTATGAAATTTTGTGCTCTTACAAACTCTATTTTAATGAGTAGTGTGCTATAGGTTTCTTCAGTACAGGTCCATTAGTTGAGAAGTTATTGAGAGTTGAAATTTTTTTGGGTCATGGTTTTGCTGTGAAATGTGGCCCTTATAACTTCCACAGTAAACAACAGATTATTCGTATGAAATTTTGTGCTCTTACACACTCCGTTTTACTGAGTAGTATGCTATAGTTTTCTTGAGTACAGCTGCATTAGTTGAAAAGATATTGAGTGTTGAAATTTTTTTGGGTCATGGTTTTACTGAGAAATGGGGCCCTTATAACTCCCACAGTATACAACAGATTATTCGTATGAAATTTTGTGCTCTTACAAACTCTATTTTACTGAGTAGTATGGTATAGTTTTCTTGACTACAGCACCATTATTTGAAAAGATATTGAGTGTTGAAATTTTTTTGGGTCATGGTTTTACTGTGAAATGGGGCCCTTATAACACCCACAGTAAACACCAGATTATTCGTATGAAATTTTGTGCTCTTACACACTCTGTTTTACTGAGTAGTATGCTATAGTTTACTTGAGTACAGAACCATTTGTTCAGAAAATATTGAGAGTTGAAATTTTTTTGGGTCATGGTTTTACTGTGAAATGGGGCCCTTATAACTCCCACAGTAAACAACAGATTATTCGTATGAAATTTTGTGTACTTACAAACTCTATTTTACTGAGCAGTGTGCTATAGGTTTCTTCAGTACAGGTCCATTAGTTGAGAAGTTATTGTGAGTTGAAATTTTTTTTGGGTCATGGTTTTGCTATGAAATGGGGCCCTTATAACTCACACAGAAAACAACAGATTATTCGTATGAAATTTTGTGCTCTTACAAACTCTATTTTACTGAGTAGTGTGCTATAGGTTTCTTCAGTTCAGGTCCATTAGTTGAGAAGTTATTGAGAGTTGAAAGTTTTTTGGGTCATGGTTTTGCTATGAAATGGGGCCCTTATAATTCCCATAGTAAACAACCGATTATTCGTATGAAAGTTTGTGCTCTAACACACTCTGTTTTACTGAGTAGTGTGCTATTGTTTTCTTCAGCACAGATCTATTAGTTGAAAAGATATTGAGTGTTGAAATTTTTTTGGGTCATGGTTTTACTGTGAAATGGGGCCCTTATAACTCCCACAGTAAACAACAGATTATTCGTATGAAATTCTGTGCCCTTACACACTCTGTTTTACTGAGTAGTATGCTATAGTTTAGTTGAGTAGAGAACCATTAGTTCAGAAAATATTGAGAGTTGAAATTTTTTTGGGTCATGGTTTGACTGTGAATTGGGGCCCTTATAACTCCCAAAGTAAACAACAGATTATTCGTATGAAATTTTGTGCTCTTACAAACTCTATTTTAATGAGTAGTGTGCTATAGGTTTCTTCAGTACAGGTCCATTAGTTGAGAAGTTATTGAGAGTTGAAATTTTTTTGGGTCATGGTTTTGCTGTGAAATGTGGCCCTTATAACTTCCACAGTAAACAACAGATTATTCGTATGAAATTTTGTGCTCTTACACACTCCGTTTTACTGAGTAGTATGCTATAGTTTTCTTGAGTACAGCTGCATTAGTTGAAAAGATATTGAGTGTTGAAATTTTTTTGGGTCATGGTTTTACTGAGAAATGGGGCCCTTATAACTCCCACAGTATACAACAGATTATTCGTATGAAATTTTGTGCTCTTACAAACTCTATTTTACTGAGTAGTATGGTATAGTTTTCTTGACTACAGCACCATTATTTGAAAAGATATTGAGTGTTGAAATTTTTTTGGGTCATGGTTTTACTGTGAAATGGGGCCCTTATAACACCCACAGTAAACACCAGATTATTCGTATGAAATTTTGTGCTCTTACACACTCTGTTTTACTGAGTAGTATGCTATAGTTTACTTGAGTACAGAACCATTTGTTCAGAAAATATTGAGAGTTGAAATTTTTTTGGGTCATGGTTTTACTGTGAAATGGGGCCCTTATAACTCCCACAGTAAACAACAGATTATTCGTATGAAATTTTGTGTACTTACAAACTCTATTTTACTGAGCAGTGTGCTATAGGTTTCTTCAGTACAGGTCCATTAGTTGAGAAGTTATTGTGAGTTGAAATTTTTTTTGGGTCATGGTTTTGCTATGAAATGGGGCCCTTATAACTCACACAGAAAACAACAGATTATTCGTATGAAATTTTGTGCTCTTACAAACTCTATTTTACTGAGTAGTGTGCTATAGGTTTCTTCAGTTCAGGTCCATTAGTTGAGAAGTTATTGAGAGTTGAAAGTTTTTTGGGTCATGGTTTTGCTATGAAATGGGGCCCTTATAATTCCCATAGTAAACAACCGATTATTCGTATGAAAGTTTGTGCTCTAACACACTCTGTTTTACTGAGTAGTGTGCTATTGTTTTCTTCAGCACAGATCTATTAGTTGAAAAGATATTGAGTGTTGAAATTTTTTTGGGTCATGGTTTTACTGTGAAATGGGGCCCTTATAACTCCCACAGTAAACAACAGATTATTCGTATGAAATTCTGTGCTCTTACACACTCTGTTTTACTGAGTAGTATGCTATAGTTTAGTTGAGTAGAGAACCATTAGTTCAGAAAATATTGAGAGTTGAAATTTTTTTGGGTCATGGTTTGACTGTGAATTGGGGCCCTTATAACTCCCAAAGTAAACAACAGATTATTCGTATGAAATTTTGTGCTCTTACAAACTCTATTTTAATGAGTAGTGTGCTATAGGTTTCTTCAGTACAGGTCCATTAGTTGAGAAGTTATTGAGAGTTGAAATTTTTTTGGGTCATGGTTTTGCTGTGAAATGTGGCCCTTATAACTTCCACAGTAAACAACAGATTATTCGTATGAAATTTTGTGCTCTTACACACTCCGTTTTACTGAGTAGTATGCTATAGTTTTCTTGAGTACAGCTGCATTAGTTGAAAAGATATTGAGAGTTGAAATTTTTTTGGGTCATGGTTTTGCTGTGAAATGCGGCCCTTATAACTCCCACAGTAAACAACAGATTATTCGTATGAAATTTTGTGCTCTTACACACTCTGTTTTACTGAGTAGTATGCTTTAGTTTTTTTGAGTACAGATCCATTAGTTGAAAAGTTATTGAGAGTAGAAATTTTGTTGCTTCATGGTTTTGCTGTGAAATTGGGCCCTTATACCTCCCACAGTAAACAACAGATTATTCGTATGAAATTTTGTGCTCTCACACACTCTGTTTTACTGAGTAGTATGCTATAGTTTTTTTGAGTACAGATCCATTAGTTGAAAAGATATTGAGAGTTGAAATTTTGTTGGGTCATGGTTTTGCTATGAAATTTGGCCCTTATAACTTCCACAGTAAACAACCGATTATTGATATGAAATTTTGTGCTCTTACACACTCTATTTTACTGAGTAGTATGCTATAGTTTACTTGAGTACAGAACCATATGTTCAGAAAATATTGAGAGTTGAAATTTTTTTGGGTCATGGTTTTACTGTGAAATGGGGCCCTTATAACTCCCACAGTAAACAACAAATTATTCGTATTAAATTTTGTGCTCTTACACACTCGGTTTTACTGTGTAGTATGCTATAGTTTTCTTGAGTACAGGTGCATTAGTTGAGAAGTTTTTGAGAGTTGAAAGTTTTTTGGGTCATGGTCTTACTGTGAAAATGGGCCCTTATAACTCCCACAGTAAACAATAGATTATTCGTATGAAATTTTGTGCTCTTACACACTATGTTTTACTGAGTAGTATGCTACAGTTTTCTTGAGTACAGGTTCATTAGTTGAGAAGTTATTAAGAGTTGAAATTTTTTTGGGTCATGGTTTTGCTGTGAAGTGGGGCCCTTATAACAACCACAGTAAACAACAGATTATTCGTATGAAATTTTGTGCTCTTACACACTCTATTTTACTGAGTAGTATGCTATAGTTTTCTTGAGTACAGCACCATTATTTGAAAAGATATTGATTGTTGAAATTTTTTTGGGTCATGGTTTTACTGTGAAATAGAGCCCTTATTACTCCCACAGTAAACAATAGATTATTCGTATGAAATTTTGTGCTTTTAAACACTCTGTTTTACTGAGTAGTGTGCTATAGTTTAGTTGAGTAGAGAACCATTAGTTGAGAAGTTATTGAGAGTTGAAATTTTTTTGGGTCATGGTTTGACTGTGAATTGGGGCCCTTATAACTCCCAAAGTAAACAACAGATTATTCGTATGAAATTTTGTGCTCTTACAAACTCTATTTTAATGAGTAGTGTGCTATAGGTTTCTTCAGTACAGGTCCATTAGTTGAGAAGTTATTGAGAGTTGAAATTTTTTTGGGTCATGGTTTTGCTGTGAAATGTGGCCCTTATAACTTCCACAGTAAACAACAGATTATTCGTATGAAATTTTGTGCTCTTACACACTCCGTTTTACTGAGTAGTATGCTATAGTTTTCTTGAGTACAGCTGCATTAGTTGAAAAGATATTGAGAGTTGAAATTTTTTTGGGTCATGGTTTTGCTGTGAAATGCGGCCCTTATAACTCCCACAGTAAACAACAGATTATTCGTATGAAATTTTGTGCTCTTACACACTCTGTTTTACTGAGTAGTATGCTTTAGTTTTTTTGAGTACAGATCCATTAGTTGAAAAGTTATTGAGAGTAGAAATTTTGTTGCTTCATGGTTTTGCTGTGAAATTGGGCCCTTATACCTCCCACAGTAAACAACAGATTATTCGTATGAAATTTTGTGCTCTCACACACTCTGTTTTACTGAGTAGTATGCTATAGTTTTTTTGAGTACAGATCCATTAGTTGAAAAGATATTGAGAGTTGAAATTTTGTTGGGTCATGGTTTTGCTATGAAATTTGGCCCTTATAACTTCCACAGTAAACAACCGATTATTGATATGAAATTTTGTGCTCTTACACACTCTATTTTACTGAGTAGTATGCTATAGTTTACTTGAGTACAGAACCATATGTTCAGAAAATATTGAGAGTTGAAATTTTTTTGGGTCATGGTTTTACTGTGAAATGGGGCCCTTATAACTCCCACAGTAAACAACAAATTATTCGTATTAAATTTTGTGCTCTTACACACTCGGTTTTACTGTGTAGTATGCTATAGTTTTCTTGAGTACAGGTGCATTAGTTGAGAAGTTTTTGAGAGTTGAAAGTTTTTTGGGTCATGGTCTTACTGTGAAAATGGGCCCTTATAACTCCCACAGTAAACAATAGATTATTCGTATGAAATTTTGTGCTCTTACACACTATGTTTTACTGAGTAGTATGCTACAGTTTTCTTGAGTACAGGTTCATTAGTTGAGAAGTTATTAAGAGTTGAAATTTTTTTGGGTCATGGTTTTGCTGTGAAGTGGGGCCCTTATAACAACCACAGTAAACAACAGATTATTCGTATGAAATTTTGTGCTCTTACACACTCTATTTTACTGAGTAGTATGCTATAGTTTTCTTGAGTACAGCACCATTATTTGAAAAGATATTGATTGTTGAAATTTTTTTGGGTCATGGTTTTACTGTGAAATAGAGCCCTTATTACTCCCACAGTAAACAATAGATTATTCGTATGAAATTTTGTGCTTTTAAACACTCTGTTTTACTGAGTAGTATGCTATAGTTTAGTTGAGTACAGCACCATTATTTGACAAGATATTGATTGTTGAAATTTTTTTGGGTCATGGTTTTACTGTGAAATAGAGCCCTTATTACTCCCACAGTAAACAATAGATTATTCGTATGAAATTTTGTGCTCTTACAAACTCTATTTTAATGAGTAGTGTGCTATAGGTTTCTTCAGTACAGGTCCATTAGTTGAGAAGTTATTGAGAGTTGAAATTTTTTTGGGTCATGGTTTTGCTGTGAAATGTGGCCCTTATAACTTCCACAGTAAACAACAGATTATTCGTATGAAATTTTGTGCTCTTACACACTCCGTTTTACTGAGTAGTATGCTATAGTTTTCTTGAGTACAGCTGCATTAGTTGAAAAGATATTGAGAGTTGAAATTTTTTTGGGTCATGGTTTTGCTGTGAAATGCGGCCCTTATAACTCCCACAGTAAACAACAGATTATTCGTATGAAATTTTGTGCTCTTACACACTCTGTTTTACTGAGTAGTATGCTTTAGTTTTTTTGAGTACAGATCCATTAGTTGAAAAGTTATTGAGAGTAGAAATTTTGTTGCTTCATGGTTTTGCTGTGAAATTGGGCCCTTATACCTCCCACAGTAAACAACAGATTATTCGTATGAAATTTTGTGCTCTCACACACTCTGTTTTACTGAGTAGTATGCTATAGTTTTTTTGAGTACAGATCCATTAGTTGAAAAGATATTGAGAGTTGAAATTTTGTTGGGTCATGGTTTTGCTATGAAATTTGGCCCTTATAACTTCCACAGTAAACAACCGATTATTGATATGAAATTTTGTGCTCTTACACACTCTATTTTACTGAGTAGTATGCTATAGTTTACTTGAGTACAGAACCATATGTTCAGAAAATATTGAGAGTTGAAATTTTTTTGGGTCATGGTTTTACTGTGAAATGGGGCCCTTATAACTCCCACAGTAAACAACAAATTATTCGTATTAAATTTTGTGCTCTTACACACTCGGTTTTACTGTGTAGTATGCTATAGTTTTCTTGAGTACAGGTGCATTAGTTGAGAAGTTTTTGAGAGTTGAAAGTTTTTTGGGTCATGGTTTTACTGTGAAATGGGGCCCTTATAACTCCCACAGTAAACAATAGATTATTCGTATGAAATTTTGTGCTCTTACACACTATGTTTTACTGAGTAGTATGCTACAGTTTTCTTGAGTACAGGTTCATTAGTTGAGAAGTTATTAAGAGTTGAAATTTTTTTGGGTCATGGTTTTGCTGTGAAGTGGGGCCCTTATAACAACCACAGTAAACAACAGATTATTCGTATGAAATTTTGTGCTCTTACACACTCTATTTTACTGAGTAGTATGCTATAGTTTTCTTGAGTACAGCACCATTATTTGAAAAGATATTGATTGTTGAAATTTTTTTGGGTCATGGTTTTACTGTGAAATAGAGCCCTTATTACTCCCACAGTAAACAATAGATTATTCGTATGAAATTTTGTGCTTTTAAACACTCTGTTTTACTGAGTAGTATGCTATAGTTTAGTTGAGTACAGAACCATTAGTTCAGAAAATATTGAGAGTTGAAATTTTTTTGGGTCATGGTTTTACTGTGAAATGGGGCCCTTATAACCCCCACAGTAAACAACAGATTATTCGATTAAAATTTTTGCTCTTACACACTCTGTTTTACTGAGTAGTATGCTTATAGGTTTCTTCAGTACTGGTCCATTAGTTGAGAAGTTATTGAGAGTGGAAATTTTTTTGGGTCATGGTTTTACTGTGAAATGGGGCCCTTATAACCCCCACAGTAAACAACAGATTATTCGATTAAAATTTTTGCTCTTACACACTCTGTTTTACTGAGTAGTATGCTTATAGGTTTCTTCAGTACTGGTCCATTAGTTGAGAAGTTATTGAGAGTGGAAATTTTTTTGGGTCATGGTTTTACTGTGAAATGGGGCCCTTATAACTCCCACAGTGAACAACAAATTATTCGTTTGAAATTTTGTGCTCTTACACACTCTGTTTTACTGAGTAGTATGCTATAGTTTTTTTGAGAACAGATCCATTAGTTGAATAGATATTGAGAGTTGAAATTTTTTTGGGTCATGATTTTACTGTGAAAGGGGCCCTTATAACTCCCACAGTAAACAACAGATTATTCGTATGAAATTTTGTGCTCTTACACACTCTGTTTTACTGAGTAGTATGCTCTAGTTTTCTTGAGTACTGCTCCATTAGTTGAAAAGATATTGAGAGTTGAAATTTTTTTGGGTCATGCTTTTGCTGTGAAATGGGGCCCTTATAACTCCCACAGTAAAAAACAGATTATTCGTATGAAATTTTGTGCTCTTTATTTCCGCAGAGATTGCACCAATAGGACAGGTAATACAGCGCTTCGAAATTTGAAGGTGATGCAAAACTCTAAATCTTTCTCACTTCATATCTCCATGGAAAAAACAGCTAGAAGGTCGGGATTGTGTATAATTGCAGATGTAAAAGAGTACTACAATTGTACATATGTCCGCTGAAATAATGGGAAAGATTCTAGAATCTTTCAAATTTATTTTTCGAATGCTAGAATTGTGCTCAATGTTGGATGTAAATGAATTCTATAAATGTGCATATTTTCGGAAAATGTAATTTTATGTTTTTTTCCCTACTACTTTATTAGCCAACCCAACAAAGTATGTACAACAAATGTTGCATCAAGTAAATTTGATGGTATTAGTTCAATTCACATGAATGTCATGATATGAGTAATCACCCGTTGGTGAAACTCTTTCTCGGTGGTTTTATGTTATTGAATTTCATTTTTAAGGAAACGATTTACTGTTTTAGGTTGATTCAAATGCGCTCACATTTTTTTTTTTTTTGCCAGTTTTCTTAAATTAAAACATTTTATTATTTTGTCATAAGTGTTATAGTAAAGACCCCCAAAAGGCACATCTACATAAAATTCCTTCGGAAGGAGTGCTTCAGGGTGAAATATTAAGCCCTCTCCTTTTCTCAGTTTATACTGCGGGAATTATTGAATACTTTGATAAATTTAACTTCAAGGGAATTAACCTTGGGGTAGAAAAGGATTTACACATTTTAATGTATGCGGACGATTTAGTGATGCTCTCATACTCTGCGATAGATGCCCAGTTAAAACTTAATTGCCTCTCTAAATATTGTGAATTAAACTCTCTCACTGTAAATTCCGAGAAAACAAAAATTGTAATATTCCATAAAGGGGGAATATTAGGCAAAACAAATAATTTCTTTTACAATAGCTCTAAAATTGAAATTTGTAAGTCTTTTAATTATCTGGGAGTAAAATTTGCATCATCGGGGAAATTTAGACAAGTAAGCTTATCGTTTCTATCGAAGAATGCCATTGCCAGTCAAAGAGTTAGAAGGTTATTAGGATCGTGTAAGTCTGACTCTTGGGATGCAAAGAATAAGGTGTACGATTCGTTATCTGAAAGCGTGTTGCTGTATATGTCTGAAATCTGGGGATTACAGTATGCTAATGTTGTAGAAAGAGGACAATTAAAATTTTTTAAAATGTTGTTAAGCTTGCCAGTCAATACTCCAGATAGTTTTGTTAGAGTTGAGACGGGACGCTCCCATGTTATATGTAAAATATTAAAACGAACTCTTCGATGGTGGAGTAAATTACTGGAAATGTCTGAGGAAAAATTGCCCAAACAATGTTATAATAAATTATTGCAAATAATAGATTTTAAAAGTGTTCCTTTTAATTGGGCAAAAGATGTAAGTGTAATTCTAAGAGAACTTGGAGCCAAAAATGTATGGGATTGCCAAAATTTGGACAGCGAAAACTTGAAGAGTCTCATTGACAGTATAAACAATCATTATTTAAGTAAAGATATAGAATTTATATTAAACTCTTCATTTAATAAATACTTTCGTAGAGTCAGTAACCTTGGAATACCAGAAGCTTATCTTTATTATAATATAAATTTCTGTAAACTTAAATTGATCTCACAATTGAGAATGGCAGGTAAAAAATACTCTAGGATTGTTGTAAATAGGGAGAGAATACAATTCAATAAAGATGTATATTGTAGATGTTGTGGTACAGGTGAGAAAGAAGATCTGCCTCACTTTCTGCTTTATTGCCCAGCCCTTTCTCCCTATAGAGCAAGATACCTGGACAAGTACATTACAAGTAATAATATGTTGGACAATCTTGAATGTATGCTATCTGATTTAGATATTAATAAAATTAACAATGTATATCTATTTGTAATTAATAGTTTAAAATTTATAAAATTCATGTTGACATGAGATAGTAGAAAATCATTTTATCTGGAAATAATTAAGTTATATATTATGTTTTATGCTGTCTTTGTTAGTCACTAATGTCAGCTCAGTATTCAAAAAGCTTTGATCTAAATTTGTTTATTTATGAAAGATATTTAATTTGATTTTCAATGTTTACATTTTTTTTTTTTTTTTTTTTTTGTAACAGTTGATATTTTATTTTATATTCCCACTCACTTGCTATGAATGTAAAATTCTAAAAGCAATAAAGATATATATATATATATTTTAAGGAAACGATTTACTGTTTTAGGTTGATTCAAATGCGCTCACATTTTTTTTTTTTTGCCAGTTTTCTTAAATTAAAACATTTTATTATTTTGTCATAAGTGTTATAGTAAAGACCCCCAAAAGGCACATCTACATAAAATTCCGAATCGAATGACACCTCATTCATGAAAATCGGTTCGCGCGTTTAGGCGCTACGTTGTTTACAAAAAAGGTAACAAGAAGAAGAAGAAGAACAACAAGAACAAGAACATTTTCTGAAATTGCAGTTTTTGCTCATTTTCGGCAACTTTTTTCTCGAAACCTATTAGATCTGGGTTGTTGCAAAAAAATAACAGTTATAAAGGAGGGTTTGCCCTATAATTTAAAGAGAATTTGGGAATTTTATCTTTTATAGAAAAAGAGAAAAAAATTGTCAAAGTTGGGTGTTTTTCAACGTTACGCTTTTTCGTGCAGTTTTTGGTGATCAACCCTTATACAACTGTCCTACCGGACAGTTTTAATTTGATTTTTTGAAAAATTGTTTTAGTGGTTAATTGTATTGTCAGTCAATTAGTGCCGTTTGGTGATAATAAAGAAACTTTGTAAAATTAGGATGAATTGCGCTGGCTATAAAATTATTTCTCTCCTGCTACGAGGGTTGGCCTCTGCTGATTTAGATGAAGCGAAATGATCATTATATCCTGTACAGTTGGCTCATCGGGAATGCAGATGCTCCGTGTAATGATTGTAGAGAACGTAAATGTATGGCCATATCGACGTTCTGCAGGCTATTGCTGCCGGCGGCGGTTTCCTAATCTAATCTCTATGTATGGATAGAATATGGAAGCCTGTGGAGTGATAAATCTATAGTTGTAAAGATTGAGTATGTGAGAGATAATTATCTCAGAGTATCTGGTCTGTGGGTTTGGTGAACCCAAATAATCAACTATCTCGGCACGCTGCTGGGTACATTGTACGTGCGTTTGGGCTGCAAGTATTGAGTGTTACCTGTTTCCAGATACCCGCAGATATTTCAAGATTCTTAGACGAAATGGTTCTTCTACTTCTCCCTTCCATTAAAAAAAATAATGTCCTATAACTAAATATAGAGGATTTAAAAAATTCTTGTACAAGAAACTTCTCTGTAGCAGTAGCATTGGAGAAACAGGATCTTCGACTTTTTCTTTTTCTAATCTAGGCAGAAGTTTGACTTCATTGATTGGCACTGTTCTCACTAATTAGTAATTTTCTTGTTGCAGCTAAATAGGGCTCCTAGGTAGCCGAACGGTTAGAGACGAGAGCTGCAGCTAAAACCACGGCGTCCTAAAAGATTTACTTAGCTCTACTTGGTTGTTCGAGGTAGTTCACAAAATTGAGTTTAAGTGGAACGTGAATTGAGTTTATTTATATTGTGCAAGTGCCATGATGTGACTATGTAAGTTGCCTATGTGGGTAGCATGACATAAATAGTTTGCAGAAGTGTGATTATTGGAGCTGTCAGGGTAAATAGATCGTGAGTTGGGCTGAAAAAATCTCCTAAGATACATGAAGAAGTGGTGAGTTCTATGCAACATTCATGGATACAACTGCGGAACCATCTTAAGAGGGAATGGTGCTGTTGAGTTCGCGATTGTTTTCATCTTAACTTCGACAGGAGCTACTGAAACCAGGAGATTGATTGCTATGAACTCCTTATTTTATTAGTTTAATATTAATTTGTGAATGCATTGGCAAACTTGAAGACATGGGCAGGAGGAATCCAGCTATCCTATTTTGGGTGCTAGGACATGTTGGCATGGAAGAGAATGAGTTGGCCGTTGCTCCTTTCAAGACAAGTGCTAAAATCCCATTTTAAAGCCTCTGAACCTTTCCGTGGTCAGGCGATAGTTTTCTCCGGAAGGAATCAAAGAGTAAAGAAGAAGAACTGCAGAACTGCGCTCTATACTTGACCATCCTGGATTAAAACAGGCAAAGATCTGTTAAGGCAACTCTATAACTGGAAAATATCTGTGACATGCTTCGGCCTGAGTAAAGATAATTTCTTCCTTGCCTCACGACGCAATTTCCAACTTAGAGGGTTATTGAAGAAACTAGGTCTAAGACATAATATACCTGCAGATTCAGTCGGCACATTGAAGCAAGTTTTTGATATCATTAAACACAGAACATTAGGTAACTGGGCAGTTACCAGTGTTGGAGAAAGATGTACGCTACAAAGAACACTTACTAATCTTAAGATTATCTTGGACTAGAGAGGAAAATTCAGGGATTCGCACCAGTAAAGAAAGGAGCACAAAGGATAAGGAGGGTCATTTTAAATCCTGAAAAGAATATGTCGTCCAAGTCAGTAAATTCAAGATTCTTCCCCTAAAACTAAACCGTTTTTCTACTCTTCCATATTTTAATAGATCATCTTATTAAATATTATTTCACAAATGATTTATAAATTATAATTGTCGAACCGTATTGCCAAACTTTGTTTACCCTGATAAATAAGAGCAAATCTTTGTTTTGAAAACTATTTAAGTAAAGGAACCCCTCGGAGACCTGTTTGATAGGATCCCATTACAGCAGCCTTTAATACTGAGTGATTTTTCATGTACTGATATATAGAATTATAGTTCTGTATACGTAATACATCAGGGCAATATCGTTTTTATAAAATATTTAACGTTCTTATAACACGAAGGAAGAAGTGTATTTATATATTGTTTCCAGAAGAACAAGAGTGAATAATGGATCGAGTTGGTAATACCATGTTTTTATTTAAGATAGTAATAATGTTGCTTCTTACATTACAAAAGGAATCTGATATTGGCCTTAATGCTTTGAGAAGAAATATAAGCTGTAATGTCACAAGTAAGCTGTGCCAGTCAAACACGGGTCTTAAATATTGAAAAAGTAACATACACTTGTATACATCTCTTTTAAGAGAAATCATTTGTAAATAAAAGCACAATTTCTTTCGCTACCACTTTTGAATGTTTTTTTGGTTCTCGTTTATTTTGTGCTGCAATCTGCGCAATGACGCTTAAAGTAACAATGATAACAGTGAACAGAAGAAGTAAACGAGTGGAGAAGTTACTCAGTATTACCACTCCAAAACGTTGAACTATTAAGTCATTTTCTTCATTAGAGAGGAGATCATGAGGCCACTGTCTTTTGAAACGTCATTTTTGGGGTGTCAGGATGAGTTCTAGAAGAAAGATTTTGAGCTAGAGGAGTAATTTTAAGTTTGTTTTTACCCATTGATTTCAAACGCTTAATATACAACACTATCCTCAAACCTATGTGGACTTACGGACTAGAGCTGTGGGGTTCAGCCAAACCTACAAACACACGGACTGTACAAGACATTTCAAGCAATACTACTGCCGACAGATAGTTGACGCTCCTTTCTACGTTGGACTAACCTCACTCTTCACAACGACCTCAACATTCCCTTTATGGACCAACTCGCCAAGACTAAATACCAAAAATTCCATACTACTCTCTCGACTAGCTCTAATCCTCTAATACTGTCTCTCGCCTCCTCTGACAATCCTCCTAACAATCCTCCTCGCTGATTGAATCGCCAGTGGCCCCGCGACTTCCTTCAGGTCTGAAAAGACCTAAAGATCATTATATCCCGTAGAGAGTGGTGCCACACTGGGTAGTTTCTCTCCTCCTGCTCTTCACGTACCAATTAATCTTAGTACTTCCAGATTTACTTATTGTATATATGTAATACAGATAGTAGATAACTTAATAAATTTAAAAAAAAAAAAAGAGCTAGAGGATTTGCGTGTGATTGAAGATTACATTGGAGTTCCCTGTATCAGGTTTTTTGTGCGATTCGGAAGATTAAAAGAAGATAAATACGTAAAAAGTAGCGTTTACTATGGATCGAAGTATTCTAGATTGTAGAGATTGAATTCCTTGGAGATTCAATCGTCTCTATTCCATTCGCCCAAATAGCTTTTAAAATAGAAGTATAAATTAGTCTTTTGTTGTCAAGTTTAGATCTATCGTCTAAAGAATCTTTTAAGCTGTCGATAGCGTCTGTCTAGTTCTGTTCTTTTTTAGTCTAGTTTGGGAAATATTTAGAATGTCTAAACTAAATGAGTTATTTAATCTCCAATTTAAAATAAACAAACCTTGTTTGAACATTCACTCGATGTTATCATAGTAAAATTTAATTTACTCCAGAGAATGGAAAACTTGTAAATGAATTACTTGTAGGAATAACGAAAAAGAAGTGGGCATCCGAGAAAGGCATGAATAGAGGACAAACAGGGAGGAATGGCCGCAAGAGGATTGGAGGTGGAAGATTAGAACGATAGGAGAGAGGAAATTTTGGGAATTAGTGTATGAACACTGTTCAGTCAAAAGCCAAAAAGAGAAAAGTATGCGATTAAAAATACTTCTTAATTGATATGAAAGAATTTAAAAATTAAAAATGTATTTTTTGGTTTGGAATTTAATAAAACGTTTTAAAATCGAAAACAGACAAAAATTGTTTACTTTTGGCGAGGTTGACCCATAATTTTGTAGCAATTGGTCTCTTTTTTACTTGTGGACCAACTAGATTGTGGAATGTCTAAAATTAAAGAGACTTCTTCCCTCCATTATGTAAAGTACCATAGTTGAGTAATATATATACATATATAGTGAAAGTAGAAGGGTAATTGCAGGTGCTTTTAAAAGGGTTACTTTTAAATTATCTTTCAAAGAGATTTGCACTTAAATAAACTTGGACTTCACTGCCAAACATCTGGCAGTTTCATTAGCATAAAAGAGAAATTAACCACAATGCTACAAATAAAATACAAACAGCCCTTCCTTCGCTACATCGCTACAAATTCCATAATGGCGTAGTAGGAAATATTATTGTACCAGTATATTGTGTTTACACATTAAATATTTAAATAAGTACGTATTTTCATTAATATAATTGTAATAGAAGAAACAAATAGGAATGTTAGCTCAGTAAGCTTCATAATGCAGTTATGAGAACAAAATTGTGGAAATAATAACAGCGAATTCTCTCGTTCTTTAGGCTAAAGTGATTGCTTTTTCTACTCCCTCATTTATCAATGAAGACCAAGCAGTTAGAAATAGTGAATCAAGGTTGAAATCAACATCATAGCGATCAAAGGCTGAAGCTATCAGAATCAAAGAGCGAGGAACCACAAAGAAATGGTGTCAACTCAATCCTTGTTGCTCAATCGAAGAGATTTTTTTTTAGAGAATGTTAAAACTTAAGGATTCCTCTTGAGACCATTTAATTGAAACAGGATTTAAGGAACAAAGTGGCTGTTTGCTGCAAAAGAATCTTGAGGACTTGCTATTTAAATAGTTAAACTTGGAAGATAATTCGACAGGGTCAATAGTGTGGAAGGGATTAAAGACTGTACAGGAGTCAGTGGTGCCTTCTAAGTTAAGGAATATGCACGCTTAGTAAAATGCAGATTGGAGGGTTTTTGGTGTAGATGCATTTCAGAGAGACAAGTATTATAATTTTTGTTTTTTTTTATTCAAGGTTAACCTATCAAATACTTTGGAATACCTGCCTAAAATAAACATCATCTTAAATATCCTTCCAAATTAATTGCTCGTCAAACCACAAACAATGAACCACCTGTGACCTACAGCAAGCACTTCCCATTTCTAAATTAGATTAAATAACTGATTCAATTACAGACTAACGAAATACGCGGATTTAGTGACGCTTAAAAATGAACTGTAGCCAAGCGTAGGATCACAGATCCTACAATGCTATTTGAAAAACAACGAAGCAAAGCAAGGAGTGTTTAACAGAAAAAGAAAACTACAGCTGCTGAATCCATTAACTATAGCTGCGAAAGAGATACAGAGAAGATGTTTGGTCTAGTAGTTTGCTACTTGGGGATGAGATGCCCCCAAATTTTTTGGAATAGGCTGGAATAAAAGATCCTAGGATACTTTCAAAATTGACAGAGAAGACCATTATGGACTCTGTAGCTATCCACCTAGCTAGCAAACCAATTTCTGAAATTAATGCAGAAAATATGCATTTTTATGTACATATAAAAGCATTTTTAATGTTAATATACATTTTTTATTGGCGTATGAAAGAGGAGTTATCGCTGGGTGTCCAACGCAGTCAAACTCTGGCTTTTGCCATTTTACATATCTGTAGACATTCCATTTCACTTTATCACAGTTCTAGGCTACTTCTCCTCCGTTACTGTCTTTCCATTCTAGGCGAAGCACAACCTACTTAATCTTTCTGGAGGCATCCATTTAAATAACTTGAAGACTTTATAATCGGAGTTGCAATAAGTTAAATCTACTACGATCTACGAATTTCTAAATGTGACTCCTAAAAAAATGTACGCATCTGTTAAGAGTAAAATGTGAAAGTGACCGTGTGCGACATGGACGGGAGATTGTGTATTTTACTGGTGGTTGCAGTAAGAGTATTGTTAGCGTTGTCAGGCTGGGATGCCCGCAGGAAGGCAAAGATCCCTGAAGAAGTGGCTAAACCACTTCCCCTTATGGGGATTTTATAATAACTTACTTTTAAGTACCTTGTCTTCCTTACCATATGTCCTAATTATATTCTTCTAATTATTTTCAATTCCATTTCTTTTTATTATAATCTCTTTCTTCTAAAAATCCATACAGAAACTGGCCATTTTCTGCTGCAAACAGTAAAATACAGTGTATTATGTAAGAGCAGATTCTCTATTTTTGTAAATAACTGCAATTTAGCTCTAATCGAGGGACTTTTCTTGCAAATATACGCATATACGTATTTCTTGCATTTGATTCCAAGTCAGGCTCTCCAAGACAAATTTGCAACGAGATTACAAGTAAGTGAAATAAAAGGAAAGAGTGGTCTAAAAGCTTTGAACCTACCAAGGTATCTGAACTTTGGCCTGCTTAGAAAACTTGATTTTATAATATAGTTTTAAACTAAGTCTTCATATTAATTCCAGCTAATGTTCTTTTAAGAATCAATTTTCTGAAATAAACACGTAATATAATAAAATTAGCTCGCCGGTACCCAATACATAATAAAGCAGATGGAAATTAGAAGCACGAAGTGAAATTAGATTACATAAAAGTAATTTAATGGACAGTAAATTGCTTTAGTATCTTTAACCGCTACAGAAAATTGTTACCAACAAAATATTCTAAATTTGCGAGCAATGTACCCAAGAAGAATGACGGTTCATTAATTTGTAGTGGCAGTCATTTGTCTTAGTTAATTTGATTAATTTTGTATCTTGCATTCTATTACCATGAATTATCCAAGGAAATGAACACTCTCAGTGGTAGCGTTAGGCGGTATTTCTAATTAATTAGTTGTCTCTTAGTCTCTAATTGTGACATTTCCGTTCAGTAATCAAAAGTCGCATTTCTGTTGAGCCGTTTTCATAAAAGCAAAAACCATTTTTTGGGCGTAGAAACTAGGGCCGAGATTGCCTCTTATCCTATGAGCAATACATTTTTTGAAGAGATTATTGAAAGTTAACCTTTCTGTGTAAAGGGTATTCCTAAAACAACAAATATCTTTAAGACTTACGCACTTTTGGTATAAGTGAATAATCCTTAGTTCAAGCTAAACATTGAGAAAGCTTAACCCGCTAATGCTATGAGTAATATATTCGTCAAACCGTTTTAAAATTAACAGTTTCTATTCCGCGGATACCTGAAACATTTCGAAATATCCGTGTTCAGAAAACTCTGTGACATCGATTTCAAGTCTTAGAATTAAATAATAATGTTAAAAGTGAGGACCACAGCATGCTATCCAAGGAAGTAATACGAGATCTGTAAATTAAGTAATGACACTGATTTTATTAATTTTTTTTTATTCAAAAAGAATTACAATTCTATATTGTCACCTTCAAAATAACTTCCTTCTGAAGCCACACAGCGCTGGAGACGTTTCTTCCACTTCTCATAGCAGTGCTCGAACTCCGATACTGGAATAGCCTTCAGCTGGTCGGTTACAGCCGTTTAAATGTTTTCAACTGTCCCAAAATGAGTTCCCTTGAGGTGATTTTTCAACTTCGGGAAGAGAAAAAAGTCACAAAAACTCAAGTCAGGTGGATTTGAGTACAACACAGAAACCAAGCGCCAGAGCATGGAGTGGCACACTTCAACCTCTTCAAGGCCCAAAAAAGCAAGGATGGCGAAGTCGTAGATCAAATGCATGCTCATATCCACGGAATCGTCCGACAAAGAGTTTCTACCTCAAGGTCAACACTTTTACCGAGAGGTTCTTGAAAAACTTCGAAAAAGGGTCATTGGTGGTGAGACCAAACATCAAGAACAAGTGGGTGTTGCATCATGATAATGCTCTTTGTCACACAGCAATTTCAATAAACCATAGTTTTTGGCCAGTAAAAACATTCCTGTGGCTCCTCAGCCTCCTTATTCGCCTGACTTTTGAGTCCTTGTGACTTTTTTCTCTTCCCGAAGTTGAAAAATCACCTCAAGGGAACTCATTTTGGGACTGTCGAAAACATTCAAACGGCTGTAACCGGCCAGCTGAAGGCTATTCCAGTATCGGAGTTCGAGCACTGCTATGAGGAGTGGAAGAAACGTCTCCAGCGCTGTGTGGCTTCAGAAGGAAGTTATTTTGAAGGTGACAATATAGAATTGTAATTCTTTTTGAATAAAAACATTTTAAAAAATCAGTCTCATTACTTAATTTACAGACCTCGTATATTTGGAAACAGTTCTAAGATCCGCAGTGCAGTTATAGTATAGAGTGTATAGTATAGCGGAAACTTTGTTGAAATTATTAAATAATCTCTGATGATGTATAGAATGCTGAAATTCTGTAAGAAACAGTAAAAAAAAAATTTGCATGCTACTACGATAAAGTTAGCCTTTATTTTGGTCTAGTTGCGTTAGGCAGAAGCAACAACTGTTTGTCCGCAAAGAAGTGGACTCTCTTTTAAGCACATCGCTGGCAAAAGTTCAGATATTCTTAGTTCTTACTTCAAGCAACTAACTCGAAGGACATTCAGCGGTTTAATCTTTCTCAGCCAAGCAAACTTTTACAATAACTACTGTCGTTCTTAGTTAGTAGACTGAATGGGTTTATAAAATCATAAGCAGTTCCACGATACTGATTCCTGATTCATTTCACAAAAGTTTTCCGAAGCAACTATGGAGCTACTAAATTCAATGAATGACTGAATGGTAGTCCTACTGCAGCTAGCCCAGAATCTGCTTTCCCAAAGATTTTTTGTTTGTTTTTTTTTTCAAGAAGAAGTAAGTGGGTTATATCCACAACATCGGCTTGAAATGAATAAAGTACACTTGTGCAGGCTCACACCATTTACCTCAACGAAGGCTTATAGTTTTAACTCCAAACGAAAGAAGCCTAAAAATGAATTTTATGCCAACTTATCATGTAGTTCTCTGTTTTAAGTTCATGAACTGATTATAGCCGGTAATCCACCTTGTTGGCTACACCATTGAAGGTTTGGCCTGCGGTAAGGACTTTCGACAGCCTCAGCAGAACCATCACTCCTTGTTATCATTCACACGCATCTCCAGCACTCTGCCAAGAATAAATTTACCTTCATCCTATATGAGAACTTATTTCTTCTAGATTGCTGAAAACATTGCTTTTCTTCTGGCAAAATCTGCAAGAGAGCTAACCGCACTCTATCACCATACATATATATATATCTTCATCCATTTCAAGGAAACTTAAGTTACGAAGAGAATTTGTCCCTAATAAATAGTAAATAACCGCTGTAAAAAAGATAAAGAAAGAGAATCTCCTTAGATTTTGCAACAAAATTCTTTCCCAGTATCGACATTCTTTACTCTCAATCAAGGTAGACGGAAAAGGAACACGGTTAAATAAAAATAGCTTCTACAGCCTAGGCTTACTAAAAGCCTGTCTTCTGTTTGAACACATGCCCCCACATCAGATGAAAACAAACTAGAGCACTCACAGAGAAAATGTAATGTAAGGTACATTTCTACAAATTGTATCAAACATCTAGCTTATCTTCTATTTAATAAAACAGCATCTTCTTCATCTTTTATTTTTTTAGAATGTATTTAGATTAAAGATAAAAATCAGCCATCATTGATGTCAGATCTATTTTCTTTTATTGTCCAACATGGTTTATGAAACAGTAATGAAACAATGGGTGTTAACCCAATTTCTGTTTTACTAAACACTTGTGAAAGAAACGACCGAAATTTTGTAAACAGTAATCATAATAATCTAAGTAAACACCAAAAAAGAAAACTTAATAAGTATTCCCCCAAAACTTTGGGAAATAAGTTATTATGTTTACATAAGTTCAGTAAATCTATCCCAATTTACTTAAATGAAATTGCTAAACAAGTAATTCAAAACAATCATTAATAATCATATTTTGATGAAGAAAATGATGATTACATCAATTTGAAGAGAAATAACTTTCTTAATAACAACTCACTTTTACTTAACTTTCTTTTAACACACTTTTCCATAGCTTATTACTTTTTCCAAGCCATTTTCTTGTAAATATATAGCTTTTTTAAGATTTTTCTTTTAACTTCGAGTACTATCGAATACTTTCTCGTCATGACTTGTTATTTAGCTTAAGAAAATTTATTTATTTTTTTAGTGTTCACATGAAACTGCCTCTCAGAAGGATTTTCTGGAAATCGGATTTCACTATGGCCCGATTCTCAATAGTGTCCAAGATACATATTTGCATTTTTAACTTTACCGTCGATATTCGCGTTTTTCGCCATAAAAACGGCCGTAACTTTTCAATCCTTTATCCTACAACAAATCTGCTTATTCCAAACGAAAGAGCATTAAATTTCCTATAAATTTGCTTGGTACAGAGCGTCAAAACGATTCTTATAACAATGAAATTTTTACTTTAATGTCTAAACATTTCGTTCTCGATGATTTCTGTTAGAATTTTCAACTGCATTTTTTCAATGATTAATGCATCAAAAAGTCACATAATTTCTGAAAAAGTTGCGCATTTATTGAGCTTCAAGATCGTATGGATTTTTTTGGTTTTTAATAAAACCCTACCCCGAACAGAGGGGTGTAATTGCAGAAAACTGGGATTTTACGACCTGACTTTTCATTACTAATTTACTCAAATGTCATTTTTTGGAGAAGGAACAAAAAGAAAAGTAACCATTTTAGTTTTTAACAATTATTATTTAATAAAACGGAAGTAAAAAAATAAAGTAGCAATGAAATGTCTTGAAAAAAAAAAATGCAGTAACGAGGTTTATAAAATTGTAGAATATTTAGAAATGCTAAAAGACTCTTTAGAAGACGACGGCTTAAATCTCAAATCAATTCTTCTGCTTTTTGGAACTTTCCAGATTTGAAGAAGATTGTATCATCCCTGGAAACCTCCTATAATCTAAGATTACCCAGATTACCACACTTTGGTAAGTGTGCTGTAAAGTGATCCCAGTGTACTTGCCTTAAAACAAATAATTAAAAATAATACAAAGGCTTAAACTTGATTCCAATTAATTTGACTTCTGGCTCGCTCTATTCTGCTAACCAATTTAGCATATTCTTGTACACTTCAATTAGTATTCGGTATAAAGTTCTGAAGTCCATTCGGCTAAAGGAAGCGCTTTTGCTTTAATTGATGTAAAGTTTTCTAAGAGTAAAACTTTCTGTTCGAATAATGAAGGGTACTGTATAAAATAATTCCAAAATTATTCTTAAATCTTTAGAAAGTACCTGTAAGTTGTAAATTATGGTCGAATAAACTTGATCAATTTACGGTTTAGTAATAATCTAATACTCCTTCTCGTTAACTAAAGTCTACTTTAATATTTAATTAATTTAAAAACTAAAAGTTTTCTAAATATTATTTATAGAAATTTAGTCTAGAATTTACTGTTTAGAATATAACATCTTATTCTGAATTGAAGGAGACACAAAATAGTTAGTGTGAATTTAGTTGATTAATAAAAAAGTGATTGTGTACAAGTTACAGGTTTTAGTTTATGAATGCTAGAATCGTTAATTGTTTGTACATGTTTGTCACACTATATGAATTGTTAATTAAAATGAAAACCAATACCACTAAGTGTTACGATTCTATAAGGTAGTAATAGGATAGATGACATCTTTTACGAAGGGGGGTGTTCATGTTCACAAAATGACAGAAGAGAAATGACAATGCAAAGGATACGGCAACAAAATAAATGGTACGCGATTGATGGGTAAATTTGAAAATAGGATCCTGTGCGTGCCAGAGAATTGTGAATAGATTAACGCAGCAACAATTTTGCCAGTAGAAAATTGATTGTGTGAAGGATTGATCAATTTTAAGCCATTGTCTAAAACAACTATAGCTACAAAATGGACGTATAATTTATGGTGCAAACAATGACGCAATGAATCTAGTAGATTTGTGTAGCAAAATTAATTGTAAGAGACCGGCTAATATTATTCATTTATCAAATATTATTCTTTAAAGAAGCTGAATTAAAAAAAGGAAGTTAATTATCTGAATGCTGATTTAACTTCAAGCTTTAAATCAGAGGTATCCAAACTTGTGAAGCCCTACATCCTAATGGAATCGTCAAACTTTCTTCGAGGTAGCGCTTACCAAAAATTGAGTAACATAAAATAAAAAAAAAAACTTCAAACTGCTATAATTATTCCAGCATGAATTAAACCTGTCAAAAACACACACAGAAACAAAATTCATAATTGGGAGCTATAAGAAGTGGAGAGTAAAGTGTAGCTACCATCTTTAATAACATGGATATCATCATCAACATCATTATCTCATGGATATCGTCCAATCGCATGATACACAAAACAACTACATCAGGATTTCGTTCATCAAGATGAAGTGTTCCAACTACGAGTTAGGCTGGAAACATAGTGGCGCGGCGAGCAAAGCGGCGATGATAGCTGCTTCAAATCAAAGAGAGCGACGAGCAGCGAGCAAAGATTCGCATGCACATAGTGACGAGTTTAGACGCGTTTCTCCTTTTGACAAAACAAGATGGAGGAACTATTTTTATATGAAAATTCTTCGTTGAAACTTTGGTATTTGCAGCAGCTTAGTAGTAGGAGCTGCAGTGTACATGACATAAATAAGTCTAGAAATGAACTTGGTGAATTCCATCACTTGTACCATCAACTTCGGGAGCATCCTGGCAAGTTTCATGCGTATTTTCGAATGTCTATATCAACATTTGATTACATACTAGCCCAGTGTAACCCCATTAATCAAAATCAAATTTTATTGTTTTTGAGTAATACAGCTCATAACATGAGTTAGGCACAATATAGAAAAATTAACTATGTAGGTTATTTACTAAATACAAATCTGTGTAACCCCATTAATCCTAGCAGTTACTTTAAGATAAGAAAATCAAAATAAATAAAAATAAAATAGAAATATATGCAGATAAAAAGAAATTAGTCAATTAAAAAAACACAACAATTTTATTAAATCACTACACCATGATTTGTCATAAATTAATGTTGTTCATCTGAAAAACTGGAGTAGTACGACGCTACATAAGAAGGATTGGAGAATTCGTCCTGATCAGAAGTAGTAGGACGTGAAAATGTAATTTAATTTTGCCTAGTATTTAGATGAAAGTTAGCATTAAGGGATTGAGAACCAAATTAAATGTAGCAAAAATTACCTGAATTCTCCATTAACTACTAATTGTTAATTAATTTAAACTATTAATTATTAAAAACTATTGTATCTTCACAAATACTATGGCCCCACAGAGGTTTCTTTAAACAAACTAAACCAATAAATGTATCAATATCCATAACCTTTGAAAAATAACCTTTACAAATTGAGCGCGATGAGAGCGAAGAAATCAAACATGTCATAACGCTTCGCTCTACTCTCTAGAGATAGCGTTGTTCTATCTTCGCTTTGCTCGCCACTATGCGCGGTCCCATATGTTTACTTGTGTTTGATTTCGCCGCTTTGCTCTTCGCTATCATCGCCGCTTTGCTCGCCGCTCCACTATGTTTCCAGCCTTAGTATATTTCTCAGCTCTTAGCTGTAAACATCTGTGAATAATAAGAAAAATAAACATCTGTGGAAGTATAAGATAAAGATAATAAGATAAAAAAAAAAATAGAAGCTTATTATTTTTAAAGATACAAGATTTAAGCTTTAAACTTATATGTGCTTATAATTAAGAATAAGAAGTTTTAACAAACAATCTATAATTGCAAAGTTTTTCAGCGCTGCTGTATATCTGTACAAAATAGTTTTGCTTAACAGCAAGAGTTAAGAACGTTTTCATTAAAGCTTTCAGCTCTAGTTGTAATAACTGGTACTTAATTCGTTACTTCTTCAAGTTGAGTGATGTCAGTAGAAGTTCAGTTGAACCATTTATTAGTTTTAAGATGGATGTCCAAGAGTATCCACTATATTTATCAAACTGACTTCATGAAAATAGTTAGTTCTGTTAGTTAATCAAAATTAATGTGACAGATTAGTCAAATCAGACTATACCTCTAATTATCTTGGACCAGCAAAAATATTCTATCATTTACCAAAAGTGAATAAAAGAAATTTGGACATCATTGAGAAATAGAGAAGTTAATGAGGCTCTTATACAAAGGATCAAATCTTTTTCCGCTAACTGTAGGAATTACGTCAGAACCACCCATTTGAAATCTTCCGAATTCTATACGAAGTCGGGTGTTAGACAAGGGGATATAGGAAGGCCCTCTGTACTTTATCGCTTTGATGGATGATGTAATTAAAGAATGCAAGAGGAGAACCAGAGCTACACAGCTTGGACGCTGGAAGTTGCAGCCGGTTGACTTCTCAGCCTTCGCATTTGCGGATGATTTAATATTAATAGGAGACAGCGAAGAGAGAGTTTACAGGAGAATTGGAATATATGGAATGAAAATGAAAGCGAATATTTCTAAGACCAAATGTATGGTGGCCTCCAGAGCAGAAAGGCGATTGAGAATCTCCATTGATGAGCAAATGATAGAGCAGGTCCCTTGTTTTTAAGTATTTGGGAGTACCAATAGATGAGCGTGGAAAGATGAGACAGAGTGGAGCAAAGCAAGAGTGGCCACTCTAGGAAGATTGTTTTCTGCGATTAACAGAAAATGTTTGAGTTAAAGAGAAGTAGGCAAAGGGAACGAAAAATGGCAGTTTACCGTTCAACTTATGGCAGCGAATCTTGGGCCCTGAAACAGTCGGACCGAAGCCCACCTTCAGGCTATGGAAATGAGATTCCTGAGAAAGATTGAGGGAAAAACAAGGAGAGATAGGATTCGAAATACAACCATACAAACAGGGCTTAAAAGTGAACCCTTCGTACTCGAGTAATTGAGAGAGGACAGCTAAGATGGTACCGGTCATGTGAATAGAATGGATGACACCCAGATACCTAAAAGAAGTATAGAGGCCAAGAGTGACGGGAAGAAGACCTCGAGGAAGAAGAAGAGTTACCTGGGTGTACAACATGGAAAGTGCCCTGAGAAACAGAGGACTGGAGATGTCCAAAAGAATAACCAGAGAAAGCTGGCGTTCATTGTGTAAAGCCTCTACACCTGACGGTAGTTGAGGTAGCGAGTAAGTATGTAAGTAATAAAATTACGTTCAATACACTGTAACCAGATTAAATATTGATTTGCCAATAATTGAAAAGTGACATTACGAACAAAATGATTATACGAACGAACGGTTTTTCACTTCTTTAGATTACATAATATTTGGTTTTGAGAAAACCTTATTCATACAGGGTTAACTAATTTATAACTTATGGGGTTTTAACCGTCAACTGGTCATTTACAGCAATAGTTTATATCTTGATTCTATTCAAAGAGGAATTGGAAACATTCTTAAAGATTAGATTAGATTAGACTAGGGCGGCCTCAAGGCCTACGCCACTGCGACCCCTTTGGATCTATTGTGGCTCCCCTCACTCTAGAGCTCGCCCTCCAGACCTGTCCTTTTAATCAGACTCTTGATGCCGGAGAGCGACACTTGGGTAAAGCTCACAGGCCTTGGTTTTTCCTCCCCGAGAAGTAACATCCTTAGCCATACGAGCCCCTCGCACTGACACAACACGTACAGTGCCGTTTCCTTCTCTTCCTGACAGAACCTGCAAAGGCTATCATCTGCCAGGCCCATGCGATGCATGTGTTTCCTGAGCCTGCAGTGGCTAGTTAATAGGCCTACAATCATCCTTATAGCTCCCACGGCCTTGTTCTTAAACATTACGACCTCATGCAATTGAATACACGTAGTGTCTTGTATCTTAGGAAGGATTGTGTCACAGTGTTGCCACAATAAGGAAGTAAAAAAAAAAAAGGCACAAGGGTCTAATAAAAGAGTAACTAAATACAAGGAAAAAAGCTCTGAAATAGTTAACAAAAAAAAATGTTTTTCTGCAACCATGTAGGGAAGTTCTCATTACTCAATTAAAATCAGCTGTGTAATGCCCAACTTCCCACACTAGTGGGGGGAAATTCCCATTAGTGTCACTTTCCGCACAAGTGAGTGGAAAAACTTTATTGTGCTTCCTTGATATAAGAAGTTTTGTTATTAACATAAATATTTTCTGTAAAACTCTAATAAGCTTATTTAAATTTATTTTATTTAAATAATTAAAAAACGAATATTAAAAAATAAAATAAAAATTGAAAGGAATATAGAAATAAAAATAATACTTTAATAAATAATTAGATATTTTTAATTATAACAGTTAAAAAGGTTACAGTGTTACCTTATAGAAATTTAAAATGGATTCTAGTGATGCCTGTTTAGAAAACACTCCTCCATCAATAAAAGAAACAGCAGAAAATGTAATAAGTAATGTGAATACGTAAGTAATGTAAATAATTGTAATATAACAATAAATGTTTATAATAAATAAATTACTTTTTGTAGACTGTAAAAATGAAATTTTTAATTTTATTAGTTAATAAATGGTTGCAGAAAAAATATAATATTTAACTCTAGTGTAAAGTATTTTCCTCACACTCGGCAATTTGCACTTGCACTCGCATCGCTTCGCTCGCTCGTGCGTGCAAACCCTGCCTCGCGCGAGGAAAAGTACTACTTTCCACACTTGTTAAATAAATAACTATTTATTTCATTCCAAAGTCTAATAAAATCTAGTAATTCCTATCTGACCAGTTCAACGCTACTTATACCCTAGATTTAATTAGATTCACTAATTGGTTTCAAAGTACCGTCTACATTCTAAAGTAATTACTTGCTTCTTTGTTTCACTTCCTTCAAGTGGCACTGGATTACAAGCTAAACAGCAGAAATCCCATCAAAGCAATGATTTATTATGCGAGGATTGATTTTTTGTTTTTTTTTTTACTTCTATAAGTCGGTTAAATATATTTGTTTTTATAGAATAAGTTGCTCTCCAAGCAATAATAATTATATCCATTTATTTTTAGACATTATTTATTAGCGTAGAGATAGCTATAGACATTAGGGTTTTATTCAAACAACAACAACAAGGGAAACAGGAATGGGCAACTGGAAAAACTATAATAATAATAATAATAATAATAATAATAATAATAATAAAGGGAAGGGAAGGGATTAGCTATGAGGTTAGCATACTGGACTCCCACGCGGAGGTCCCGGGTTCGAATCCAGCAGCTGACCCTTAGATTTTCTCTTCCTAGGAGCTTCTTACAGCTCACTGTCCGGTGATGGACAGTGTTGTCTGTAACTAACGAGAGAACACTGTCCGGAGGCCGGCAGTGCACTGGAAAAAGCTCCGGGCGCTAATGACCTCAGCTGTTGAAGCGCCAAAAAAAAAAAAAAAAAAAAAAAAAAAAAAAAAAAAAAAAAATAATAATAATAATAATAAAGGGAGAAGATTAGCTGTGTGGTTAGCAAATTAGATTCTAAAGCGAAAAATATTATCTAATATTCCCGGTTTCGAATCCAGCAGCTAGCCCTTAGATTTTCTTTAGCTAGGAGCTTCTTACACCTCACTCACTGTCCGGTGATGGACAGTCCATGACTGAAAAGAGAGAACCTCAGATGTTGACACGCCTTAAAAAAAGTAATAATAATAATAAATAATAAATAAAAGAATAGCAGCAATAATAATGATTATAATAAAAATTCAAATAAACAAGAATTAAATGGAGAAAAACAAACCTAAGAAGAAGAAAACTCCTTATTACTCCTTATTTAAAAGAGTTACAATGTTTCTAGTTCATCCTTCCTGTGTTGAACTCAAAGGAGAAAAAAAATAAAATAAAAGGAATTCACTTTTTATAAATAGAGGGAAGAAGATGGAAATTTTTGGTTGCTGAAAAAGAGAAATCTCTAGAGGAAACCATTCGACAAGGTGGGATTTCTGGACGTATTTTTTGTAAAGAAATATATATTATATATTATGGAACAAGAAATATAAGAAAGAGGACTGTTCGAAAGAGAGAAGAAGTATCGTAGGACAATTAGAACACTGAACTGGAAGTCTCTGGAAGGAAGGTTCTTACCAAAAAGATCTAATTAATTCTTCCATAATATGGTGATGTAATGAAAGAACATAAATAAACCTGAGATATTTTGCAGACATTCAAACAGTTTTACTTGAGTTGTCATTATACGCAATCACAATAATATTTAAAACAAAATCTGATGAGTGTAATACTAAAACTGCTAGTTTTCCTTACTGGAGTTTACGTCATTAATTTTCCTTGAAACTTTGTACTAAAAAGTTGTTCACAACAAGATTATACATGTTCGCGTAAAAGTAATAATTTTAGAAAAGAATAAGCCAAAAACTAAAACGTTTAATGAGTAAAGCAGCACTTATGGTTACATATTTAATCTTTATTAAAATTTATTTGTAAATAAGAATGAGATGGCGGCGCTTTAGTAGAAGTCAAGGCACAGACGGAAATTGGTACAAACCAACGTGTTGAAACAAAAAAACACGCTTCTTTGTGGACCTACACACGGTTAAAAAATTGAAATTGCAATTTTGACAGATCACTATACGAGGGTCGTTTGAAAAGTCCGTGCAAAAATAAAAACTACTTAATTTTTTGGGGTAAACCTTTTTTATTTTTCAACATAGTCTCCTTTTAGGCTTATACACTTCGTCCAACGCTGCTCTAGTTTGTTGATCCCTTCCGAATAATAGGATTTGTCCAAGTCTGAAAAATAGCCATTCGTTTCTGCAATCACCTCCTCGTTTGAATAAAATCTTTTTCCCGCCAGCCATTTCTTCATATTGGGGAACAAATAGTAGTCCGAGGGAGCCAAGTCTGGAGAATAGGGGGGATGTGAAACGAGTTGGAACCCTATTTCCATTAATTTTGCGACCACAACTGCTGAGGTGTGAGCTGGTGCGTTGTCGTGATGGAAAAGGACTTTTTTGTGGGCCAATCGTGGGCGTTTTTCTTGCAGCTCGGTTTTCAAACGGTCCAATAACGATGAATAATATGCACCTATAATAGTTTTACCCTTTTCCAGATAGTCGATGAGGATTATTCCTTGCGATTTCTGGAGTAGTAACCTCAACAGGGCGTCCAGAACGTTCAGCGTCACTTGTGCCCATATGGCCACTCCGAAAATTTTGAAACCACTTATAAACTGTTCTAATCGAAGGTGCAGAGTCACCATAATGTGACTTTTAGTCTCCTGAGGCGTTTTGCCTTTCATAAAGTAGTGTTTAATCAACACACGAAATTCTTTTTCGTCCATTTTTTGAAAATCACTCGACTTCCTCGATTCAAACGAATGCCAAACACAAAGAAATAGACCGATCTGGCTGAAACTTGGTGTGTGTTCTTCCAAGAGATGCTACTAACTAAATATAACCTCGATACGCGCCAGTAGTGCTATCTCTCTGACTTTGCACGGACTTTTCAAACGACCCTCGTACTTCCTCTTAACTAGTATGGCTGGAAATTAAAGACCGGAAATACAATATATTTCGAAACATTGCGCATGATCAGCCCACAGATAAAGCTCTAATCATTACTTAATCTCAAGCTTGCCTTCAACAATTTTACAATAATGAATAGAATAGCAAATCAATTTACAAATTCTTGTGTTAGATTTTCAATTATATTTGAAACAATTGAATGATTAAAACAACAGTTTACTGTAACTAAACAATTATCTTTTGCTTTTGCAGAACCACACGTTTCTGAGCTGAAAATAGACAGTGTTATCTATAATTAAATGACAAGACTTTAGCAATATATAGATGTATATATGCAGTTACCTTGGCAACAACCACCTTTTAATCTATTCACTTCTCAGTTTGTAGTTTCAATGTTTTGAAAGTACTTGGTAGCCACGGCTATCTTGATTGCTAGTAAAAAAGAGAACTGGTTCCTTGATTAAAGGTAGAGACTATTTCCTCGGTAACAGTTTCTAGGTTACCTATTCATTCGAGAAATGGCAGGTAGCTAATTGGATGAGAAACAGTCAAGGATGAGAAAGAAAATGGGTATGATTCAATGTTGATAGTAACGCACTAGTACCAGGATAAACAGAGCGAACTTTTACTTTGAAGTAATTGTTTAGGCACATAATTTAAAGTAACTTTAACTAACCCACTGCAGCCATTCTACAATGAAGCTATCAAAGAGGCAATTCAGTTTTAGTTCCACTCTCTATCCTTTGAGGAGGAACAAGAAAACAGAAGCTGTAAAAGGATAACTGAAATGGAGATGAAACACCATCCAGGATAGGTAGACCTATTTTATTCAGTCAAAAAAAGTCGCAGGGAAAATATTAATCATATAAAATGAAATAGGAAAAGAGACAGACAAAATTTGAGGCCAGGACGACTAGCCTTTATCTCTGAGTTTCATTAGCAGCGAACACGTCTGTTTAATACCTCGATGGCTGTCCTCTTTATGGTGTTGTTTCTTTTAAATTATGTCCACGGCCATTTGAGCAGCTCACTAATTTGTCAATGTGATTTCTATCACTGTGACAAGGTTTCCTTAAAAATGCGAACGCTTATGAAGAGAAATGGCGAGAAAAACAAGTAACACAATAATATATACTTTGTTTTTCTATAATTATATTATGTATATTAATAAAAAAAAAATAGGTTCAACTGGCAGAGCGACTTCCACGTAAATCGAGATAGATTTCCCAAATATTTTAGAAATCTCTGGAAAACTGGGGCAATGTAAGAGTTCATTATCAATTTGGAAAGGGAGGAAGTGATCTTGAAGGGTGACTTTCAAAAGAGGAAAAAAGTCACCTTGGATCTGAAATGGATATCATAAATCCAGCCAACTATAAGCACTGTAACCACCATCTTTGGTGTTAGCTCTACGTTCTAAGTTTGACTTCAGTTATGTAAATTAGAAGTGAAATAATTTGTGTTTTTTCATACCAAAGAAGCTCAAAAACACGAATCCAAACTACATTACAGGATAGGAGCTACAGAAAACATAATGTGTCACTTAAAGAAAAATAAGTCAGAGAAGAGAGGATGACGAAAAGCTAGAAGATGTTGGAATAAGGACAGTCTAGTTATAAGAAAGTCCTGCGATCACTGCAGGTCATGAGCAAGGGTTAAAGTGCTGGTGCATACATATACAATTATATTAATGCACAATTGCAACACGTTGTTTTTTAGTTAAATTATTATAAAGTAGCCATCATTTTGTACGTCAGTAAAAATATGTTTAAAATATCTAAAAAATGGAATTACGTATTTAGTATTTAGGAAAATATGGCACAACATCCTGATGTTTAAATACCATTATAAGAAAATTAATATTTTATTTGTTGAATATGTACTAATATTTGGAGTTGCACGATACATTTTAGTAAAGAACAGGTAACATAGTTAGCCGAACGAGAAATTAATGAAAGGTATTTTATTAACCGGAGTTTTTATCAATTTGGTAAATCTAAAATAGTTTAAATTCATGCTAAATTGGTTATATTTACATTTTTAAATTGTATTGTAATAGGAGAGGTGTTGGTCTAATGGTCATGAAGGTGGCTTCGTAATTGCAAGATCCCCAGTTCGAATCCCGCGTATGACAAGTTTTTTATTTGTTAGGTGAAATTCTTTACTAGTAAAGTATGTGCTTTCCGCCCCTGTCCGCGATGCGTAATTGGTAGTTGGATGTTGGATTTGGCCTTAAACAATTAATCGATATACAGGGTGTATACGGAGGAGTGGTCGAAACTTGGGGAGGTGACAGCTCAAATGCAACAAAAAATATTCTCTTCACTTTGGCCCGATTCTCAATAGTGTCCAAGATATTTACATTTTTAACTATTCCGTCGATATTCGCGTTTTTCGCCATAAAAACGGCCGTAACTTTTCAATCCTTTATCCTACAACAAATCTGCTTATTCCAAACGAAAGAGCATTAAATTTCCTATAAATTTGCTTGGTACAGAGCGTCAAAACGATTCTTATAACAATGAAATTTTTACTTTAATGTCTAAACATTTCGTTCTCGATGATTTTTGTTAAAATTTTCAACTGCAATTTTTCAGTGGTTAATGAATTAAGGAATCACATAATTTCAGAAAAAGTTGCACATTTATTGAGCTTCAAGATCGTATGGATTTTTTTGGTTTTTAATAAAACCCTACCCCGAACAGAGGGGTGGAAATGCTGAAAACTGGGATGTAGCGTAACCTACTTTTCACTACTAATTTACTCAAATGTCAATTTTTGGAGAAGGAACAAAAAGAAAAGTAACCATTTTAGTTTTTAACAATTAGTATTTAATAAAACGGAAGTAAAAAATAAAGTAGCAATAAAACGCAGTAGTTGACTACAATTGTTGGTGCAACTTATTTTAATGACATAATGGAGGTTTTTTTGATCAAAGTTAATTAATAATAATTCAAAACTAATCAATTTTTGGAGAAGGAGCAAAAAGAAAAGTAACCATTTTAGTTTTTAACAATTAGTATTTAATAAAACGGAAGTAAAAAATAAAGTAGCAATAAAACGCAGTAGTTGACTACAATTGTTGGTGCAACTTATTTTAATGACATAATGGAGGTTTTTTTGATCAAAGTTAATTAATAATAATTCAAAACTAATCAATTTTTGGAGAAGGAACAAAAAGAAAAGTAACCATTTTAGTTTTTAACAATTAGTATTTAATAAAACGGAAGTAAAAAATAAAGTAGCAATAAAACGCAGTAGTTGACTACAATTGTTGGTGCAACTTATTTTAATGACATAATGGAGGTTTTTTTGATCAAAGTTAATTAATAATAATTCAAAAATAAAACGGTTATTTTCTTTTTGTTCCTTCTCCAAAAATCGATTAGTTTTGATTATTAATTAACTTTGATGGAAAAAAAAAACCTCCATTATGCCATTATTGATCAGTTGCACAAACAATTGCAGTCAAGAAACTAAAAATTTGCCACAATTCTTTCCCACTTCCTTGTTTGAATAGTTCGAACGATTTTTGTAGCAATTTTAACTAGGTACCTGCCTGTTGTACTTTTTCACTTCTGTGTTTTATTGCTACCTTATTTTTTACTTCCGTTTTATAAAATAATAATTGTTAAAAACTAAAATGGTTACTAAAATGGTAAAAATTGATATTTGAGTAAATTAGTACTGAAAAGTCAGTTCGCAAAATCCCAGTTTTCTGCATTTACACCCCTATGTTCGGGGTAGGGTTTTATTAAAAACCAAAAAAATCCATATGGTCTTGAAGCTCAATAAATGCGCAACTTTTTCTGAAATTATGTGATTCCTTGATTCATTAACCATTGAAAAAATGCAGTTGAAAATTTTAACAGAAATCATCGAGAACGAATTTTTTAGACATTAAAGTAAAAATTTCATTGTTATTAGTAACGTTTTGAGGCTCTGGGTTAAGCAGATTTATAGGAAATTTAATGTTCTTTCGTTTGGAATAAGCAGATTTGATGTAGGCTAAAGGATAGAAAAGTTACGGCCGTTTTAATGGTGAAAAACGCGAATATCGACGGAAAAGTTAAAAATGCAAATATCTTGGACACTATTGAGAATCGGGCCAAAGTGAAGAGAATATTTTTTGTTGCATTTGAGCTGTAGAATCACCTCCCCAAGTTTCGACCACTCCTCCGTAAACACCCTGTATACAGGATAAGAGGTCTGTTTTTAAATAAACTTTCGATATTGCTGTGGTTTAAGAAAAATGTATTATTTATCTTAATGTACATCGATATAAGACAATCTATTCGATTGCAGTACGTTTCTCTTACTTTAGAGTAAATAAAAGTTGAAATACGAGGGTCGTTTGAAAAGTCCGTGCAAAGTCAGAGAGATAGCACCACTGGCGCGAATCGAGGTTATGTTTAGTTAGTAGCATCTCTTAGAAGAACACACACCAAGTTTCAGCCAGATCGGTCTATTTCTTTGTGTTTGGCATTCGTTTGAATCGAGGAAGTCGAGTAATTTTCAAAAAATGGACGAAAAAGAATTTCGTGTGTTGATTAAACACTTCTTTATGAAAGGCAAAACGCCTCAGGAGACTAAAGAGAAGCTTGATAAACATTATGGTGACTCTGCACCTTCGATTAGAACAGTTTATAAGTGGTTTCAAAATTTTCGGAGTGGCCATATGGGCACAAGTGACGCTGCACCTTCTGGACGCCCTGATGAGGTTACTACTCCAGTAACCATGATATGGTGATGGATGACAGAAGAGTGATGGTGCGTGAGATTGCTAGTGCTGTGGGTATCTCGAATGAACGGGTACATAATATTTTGCATCAACATTAGGACATGACAAAGCTATCCGCAAGATTGGTGCCGCGATTGCTCACGCTTGACCAAAATCGAAATCGTGTGAAGTGTTGCAAGGACGGTTTGCAGCTGTTCCAGAAGAATCCGCTGGACTTTAAGCATCGTTTCGTCACTGTGGGTGAAACATGGATACATCACTATACTCCTGAGACCAAAGAACAATCTAAACAATGGGTTACCAAGGGGGAATCTGCGCCAAAAAAAGGCGAAGACCGTTCCTTCGGCCGGAAAGATTATGGCGACTGTCTTTTGGGATTCGCAAGGAATAATCCTCATCGACTATCTGGAAAAGGGTAAAACTATTACAGGTGCATATTATTCATCGTTATTGGACCGTTTGAAAACCGAGCTGCAAGAAAAACGCCCACGATTGGCCCACAAAAAAGTCCTTTTCCATCACGACAACGCACCAGCTCACACCTCAGCAGTTGTGGTCGCAAAATTAATGGAAATAGGGTTCCAACTCGTTTCACATCCCTCCTATTCTCCAGACTTGGCTCCCTCGGACTACTATTTGTTCCCCAATATGAAGAAATGGCTGGCGGGAAAAAGATTTTATTCAAACGAGGAGGTGATTGCAGAAACGAATGGCTATTTTTCTGACTTGGACAAATCCTATTTTTCGGAAGAGATCAACAAACTAGAGCAGCGTTGGACGAAGTGTATAAGCCTAAAAGGAGACTATGTTGAAAAATAAAAAAGGTTTACCCCAAAAAATTAAGTAGTTTTTATTTTTGCACGGACTTTTCAAACGACCCTCGTATGAGGTGAGTTATTGCATTTATACTTAACATTTACTAACGTCTGGTGTTTGCGCTGAAGTAAAAACAAGATTAGAAAATGTAAAGAACAATATCTGCTAAAGTTCGCATAAAATAAGAAAATAAATTATAATAAAAATTTTAGCGTTCAGGGACAAAAAAATATATAAAAAGTTGGTGAAAGAAATTAAGGGTTTTACTTTTTAAAAAAGAGATTTCTGGTTTTTAGGATCTCTGGTTCATCAGATTAAAGTTGTCGGGCTTTAGGGTTTAGAATTAAACAACTTCTTTTTTTTTAGCCTGTAATAATTATAAAGGAAACTTTGTCCTGGTTTTAATAGGCACGAAGCGGAAATACTATAAATAAGTGGAGTATGACACCTGCAGACCAAGGGAGTTTTCTTTTTATTTTTCACTATTTTAACTTTTAATTTCCAAGTTTTTAATGTTTTAAGTATAAATGTAATTAAGCGAGTATTTTGTGAAGTTATAAACTTTGGAAAATGTTAAAATTTAAAAGGCGTGCTTTAGGAAATGAGTGACAATTTTATTTAGCAGCTTTAACCAGCTTCTTTAACCAAAGATGATTCTGAAAAAAGTATTTTTTGTTGTTTATTATTCGAGATTCTTTTTCTTTTTTGGCAGAATTACATTTTGCTTGTTTTTATCTAAAATTAAGCTATAAAAGCCAAGTTTGTTAACTTTAGAATTCTTCCAAGTCATTTCTTCTTTCAGTGTTTCGTTTTAAATGTTGGCGAATTAATTGCATTCATTATTGTGCAACAATTGTGCACTTTAATGTATTTAATAATACTACTTGTAATGGGATGTAAATAACACATGTAGGAACTGTGCATTTAAACAGGTCTCAAATATTTATTTACCTATTTATTTCTAATAAATATGAAGTTAAAGTTACTATAAGCGGGATTCGAACTGGGGATCTACCTCTTAACGAAGCCTTACTTCTTAATCCAACCAACACCCGTTCCTTAAGTCTGAGCTTCCGCCCCCGCCCGCGGCACCTAATTAGTAGTTGGTCCATTATTTTTACTATAGGGTAAAGTCGGGTAAGATGGCCAATCGGGAGAGATGGCCAACAGCCGAAATTTAACCGATATGTCGTCCGACGTCGCTGCGTGACCTCTCCAGTGATGAACCTTCATGTCTGACTACATTGAGTTCATTTTGGTCTGCGTCAAAGCGTTATTAATTAACTCAGAGAATAAAAACATTATCGTCTCAATAAAAAATTTTATGATAGTTACATAATGCGTGCTGCAGCGAATGTATGTGTCGAAATTTTAGTGTTGTTTTCTACATATTAGGAAAGTGCAGTATACATTAATGAATCCTAACTTCTAAAACTGTCAAAAAGTACGCGTTGAGTTATGTTTATCATGTTGGCCATCTCTCTCTCTAGCATTCGGGACAGATGGCCATCAAACAGTAGGGATAGATGGCCAATTATTTTTACTTTTTTTCTGATATAGTTTGGCTCAGTTTCCAATTCACTGCAGAAAAATGCCAACTCAGCATAAAAGACAGCAACACTAACCGCGGAAATTATACTGAAGAAAATTTGAGATCGTATTAACCCTACACCCAAACTGTCGTCTCTGCAAGTAAACGAGCCAAGTCTGTTGGTCACTTTATTAACTTCTCTCGAGCACATTGCTGTTGTGAAAAACAGAGTTGCAAAGAAATCCAAACCAACAAGAAATACCATCCCCAAAGAGACAATTCTGAAAGAAAGGATTGTCCGAAAAAAGAAAACGCTCACCTACCCCAAGTTCCGATGAAGAGGACAAAACAGGAATCGAATTTGAAGAGGAAAGTGATGTCATTTTAGAAATCGATGAAACTGAATGTACAGGATATGGGGAAAGCTACAACAAGACCAGAAAAAAAAGATTGGTTGGAATGCATAATATGCCGGAAGTAGTTCCACGAAAATTGCTCTTCTTCTGCATACGCTTGCCAAAATTGTAGTAAAAGCGCATTTAAAAAGAAGAATAATAAGTAAATATTAAGTAACCATTCATTTTTTTCTGTTATTTTTACGTTTTACTAGTGCAATTTCATTTACAATATGTGGCCATCTCTCCCAAGTTAGATTGGCCAACTCACCCAACCCAGTGGGGATAGATGGCCAATTGCTATTTTGTTTTTGGTAAGAATAAAAAAATGTTTCCCTTAGCATTTTTTCAGAAATTTTTTCCTCCTCTTATGTTTGTGAGCGTATGAGGTTTCCAAAAATAATAATAAAGTAAGCCTAGCCCTTACCAAAAATTTTGCAGGCACCCTCCAAATAAAATGGTGGCCATCTCACCCGACTTTACCCGATTCAGATATAATGTTTGAGTAAATAAATTTAGAGAGTTGAAGGTTAATTTTATCGTAAAACATTCAAAGATTACAAACTTCATGAAATTCAAAATGTACCACTGCGTTCTCTCTGAGATGGTAAAAAAAAAAGAATACAATTTCAAAGCCACAGGAGGTTATTCAGGAGAAGGTTAAGTTAAAAAAGATCTCTGCTCTGAAGGTACATTTAATCGAAACCGCCGAAATGGGGATTCACTTTCTACAAATATCAAAATCATCAAATGTTCTTATTGGAGTAGAAAACTCAAGCCTTTGAAAACTTTTAGATAAGTTATGTGCGTTCATCTCTGACTTTTTAAGTTGAATCAAGTACTACGTAAGTAGCAAATTATACAATATTCGTTGGACAGTGAATTTTAAATTGAGTTTCAATCGAAAATGACATCCTATTTTGGGAAAGCATGAAAAACGTAGGTTTCTTAGTTATTGTCAAAAACTTTTAAATTTTCCTTTAGTGAACGTTATGAAAATTAAATTTGCTAGTAATCACAATTTGGGGGAAAGTAAATTGTTATCCTTGAAGGGCGTAGAAGATAGTGGAGTCACAGCCTCTTAACTGCCTCCCTGAACTAGGGGGGTTCTTTGTTCTATGTCACTTTGTACATTTCTACCGCTGCAATAGTGTAACAGTGGTAAAGAAAATTGATTGAATTATGATCTACAGAGATATAAAAGATCGGATTAGACGGCCGATCTAGACTTCGCTGCCGGAAGGAAGCGAATAGATCCAATAGCAGTACGACCCAATTTCTGTTGAATGTATAGCCGGAAGCAAACCCTTTACCTGAACACCCTCCTAGGGATAAACAAGAAATTAGGGCTAACTAATTGTATAGGGAACAGCTTTTTTTATGACCAAGACTTCTTAATCTAATTCTCTTTAGGCAATTATAAACGATTATAAAATTAGGCAATTATAAGTGACGAAGTTTCATTTTCTCCATTGATTTTGAGCTGAAAATCATGCTGAAAATTTCGACGGTATAAATAGCATTTATTTCAATAGATAATTTCATTCGCAACATAACTGCCAATTCATTTTAACCAGTTAAGCGCGTTTGACGTGTATAACGTCAAATCAAATCTCTATTACGGTGCGTTCGACGTGTATACGACTCGTATACTCGTTGTGAAAAATATAAAATTGCCATTAACTACAAAAAACTCGAAATTTTAATAAAATACAATAAGAATATTATTTGGTGAGATGTTTCCTTTATCTTACCAATAGAACTGCCAAGTATTTATTTTATACGGAGGGTGGTGGAGGAAGTCAGCCAAATGATAAGTGGTTGGTACATGTTTGGTCTCCTCATTAGAGATTGGGGAATTACGCACACAAATAGAAGCTCTCAACCCTTGGGCAGTGCCGTTTTTACCTTAGATAGAGGTTCAGACCTCAGTTCGGGCATGATTTCATTTTGCACAGAATTCAATGCTCTGTTCTTCCTTGTAAAAGCTCTTGGGTCTCCAGTTAACTAGGGCAATGCATACGTGAAGCGGTACAAGATTTTGAATGAGCACAGAATGCTCTGGTAATCTCAAGCCCCAGAGAGATTGCAGAAAAAGTCGCTTGCAGTGACTATTATGATGTTGTAAACTTTTGATTGTTTTGCCCTGCGTTCGACTGTGTATATACGTCATTGTCTGATTTTAATTCCGCATTTGGGGGGGTTTTTTAAAACTAAATTCCACGCTTAACTGGTTAACCATATCAGCAATTTCAAATAAATAGGATCTGTATTAATCATAATTTACTGGATATTCTCAGAGAAAGCTCTAAAATTGGTAATCTGAACGACTATAATAACTTCTCTTATAGAATTAACAAAAAGTTATAAGTTGTACAAAAAAAATAGAGACTAAATTCAATTTTGATTATACTCTTTAAATAAAACCCTTGAAGTTTATCCTGGGGCTTAATATGTTGAAGGAACAAAAGACTTAAAGCTGCGGTTAAGAAGTATTACAGCGCCGGAATATCTAAAATTTCTATCTCTAACTTCTCACCTCCATTTTATTATTGTTATTATATTTATGTGGAAATGGTTGTATTTAGAAGGCAGGCGAAGTAAGTTTTTCAGCGTTTTTGTGTGTTTGGGTTGGTAGTGTATGTGGAACGGCAGTTATGGAGACATATCCTGGGTACGACGGGTATTGTGGAAGGCGAGAAAGAGAGAGGAATGGAGTGTTTGGGGCCCACAAAGTGTAGGGTGGTTATATACCCCCCATAGTTGCCGGTCTATTGGAATTCTTTTCGCAGTTCATGAAGCGGATGCTTTCAGAATCCGTGATGTCTTAACTGGCGTAGAAGGGATATCTTGTAATGGGGAAAGGTGGGTTGCTGGTGAAGCCGTAAGATATTATAGGAAAGTCCGTCTATGTAGCGGGTAAATCCACCAATAAGAAGAAGATGGAAGCCAAGTGCCCGGAGTGTGCGGCCCAACTTCATACCCTATATACAACCTCTTTTACAGCTACCATCTGCGCCTTCTATTACAAACTCTTTTCGCCAAAACAGATTATTATTAAAGTCAAGTCTTTCATATTAACTCGTCAGAAAAATAACATTTTATTTCCTTCCTTATTATTGTTTTAATTCTTTGCAGCAATACATTAAATCCACTTGATTTACCACTTTAAAGTATATTTAAAAGTTCACGAATTTCTCTTTGTTACAGTTTACAAGATTATTTTAAAACTTTAAAACTATTACCATTGGTTCAGCCTAAGGAATGTTCAGCCGAATATTTTCTGTGTGATAAGTAAGGAACGGATTTTTATGTATTTAAAAATGCCAAATATTTAATTAAAATATGCATTTATTTTCGTCAATTATGTGGAAAATATGTGATTTTCTTAAAATATTTTCTGGAATATTTAAGTAAAATGGACATTTTTTTTATGAAAATCGTGAAATGGTGGAATGATTGCATTTTTCGAGAACCTCACAGTTCAAAAGGAATGGCTTTGAATCCACATCAGCATCACTGTCAAGTTTTCCAATAACTGCATTGGCAAATATACCTGCCCTCAACGTCAGTGGTTTCATCAATTGACACCCAAATCGGTCCATCTTTGATATGTTCTCGAATTTTGGTTAGTGTATCTTTATAGATATCTTCCAGGTAGTTTTTCCTCAGAGCGCTCTCGTCAGGCATTTTTTTCCCCAATATAGGTCTCTAAGAATCCTTTGAAATGAGGATTTTTTAAGTTTGTGGAAAGGGATATCTGCTCTAACCAAAGCCCGTCACAGATCTGTACTCAGAGTAGACTTACTTTGATGATGGAGATGTAAGGAAGGCTTGATAGGACGTCCTCTCTTTCTTTCTGTTTTTATTCTCTATGTGCGATCCGGTGGCAATATGTTGGGTGACTTGGGAACGTTGAGAGCAAGAAACGCGCTTGTCACAAGCTGTACAGTACAAAATGTCTCCATCACTTCGAAAAAGTTCTGCTGGAAACTCGCGAAGATATTTAGCAACCAGTTGTTTGTTTGAAGCCGATGTTCGTGGCATTTCACCCAAAAAAGAATACACTAAGTGACCGAACGAAATGAATTGGACACTTCAACGAACGAGCTGAAAGAACAGACAACTTCAAAGAACTAACAAGTGCCCGTCACTGTTTAGCAGCATTCTGTGTAAATTACAATAACCATTGTACCCACTGTGATTCACAGCCCTACAGTCTGTGGTTCACAGTTCCTGTCAACCACCTCCCAATTATGAAAATATGCCCAAAATGAAAAATATGTACATATTTTGATTAAATATGTAGAAATATTTATTTATTTTAATCAAATATGTATAAATATGCGATAACATCCAAATATGTGGAAATATGTAAAATAAAAGTAGACTCAAACGGCTTAAAAAGTGTCAGTATGAATACTTCTAGTTGAAAAACTTCTGTAAATTGCCTAGAAAAAAATATGTAAATACATACGAATCCGTTCCCTAGTGATAAGGTAGATGTCTATTCGTAAATCTCCGTTGGTATTCACTTAAGCATTTACCATCGCATATTTAGTGAACTTAGATTTCATTTTCACTCACCCAGTCATTTTATGTATTTAAAATCCCCACTCATTGTGGTATTCAAGGCAACATTGATGCCGATTCTGCCGCAAAAGAAGCAATTACTATTTAAGAGGTACTTGCCAGTCTATTTCTCACAACTAATCAAACTGGCAGCGAGAATTGTTCTTATTAACAAACTATAAGCTAAGAATGATACAAAAGAAAGAAGTATTGTGAAACGCTAATCTCAAGCTTGTGGTAACTCATTAATATCTTTCAAACTCACGATTATTTGACTCATAATATAGTTACTGCAATGTAATTACAAACATTTAAGTCACCCAACTAATACGATCATCCAGGTAACCATTGCGGGAACTTAAACTATCCTTTCAATAACCAAAGTACTTTTTGGTGAAATGATTTTCTTAAAACGCTATTTGAAGAACCACATTTGTGCTCGAGTTTGACAGAGAAAAAGATTGTATTGCGACCGGATGGTACTCAATTACAGAACAGTCCAACACAATCCTGCTGATGTTTTGCTGCATGATGAGGATTGGTAGACGGTAATTATCGTAGAAATTGCTATATTTAGCGCTAACAGCCGAACTAGGGTATGAAATGAAGTGGTTGTGAAATGTGGTGACCACTATATGAACCCACAGCAATGCCCAGCATGCCATGTTTCTCTTAGGAGTGACTCCTGTTCTTCTTTTTAAAACAATCCTCTTCCTATTGCAGACCTGATGCGCTACCTTTGCGAGACTCAAGACTTGTGAGATAAGCAATGACAAAACGTGCGAAATTTCCTTAAGGACCATGTAGAACTCAACCAATTGATATACATTATTCTCATTACGGACTAGAGCTGTGGGGTTCAGCCAAACCTACAAACATACGGACAGTACAAGACATTTCAGTCAAAACTACTGTCTACAGATAGCTGATGCTCCTTTCTACGTGACTAACCACACTCTTCACCACGACCTCAACATCCCCTTCGTACACCAACTCGCCAAGACGAAATATCGAAAAGCTCCATACTGCTCTCTCTACTTGCTCTTTACAATCTCTCGTCTCTACTGTTATTCCTAACAATCTTCCTCGCTGACTGAATCGTCAATGGCCCGGCGACTTCCTTGCAGTCTAAAGATCACAGGATCAAGAATCAGGATCTTGAGCACAAATGTGGTTCTCCAAATAGAGTTTTAAGAAAATCATTTCACCAAAAAGTACTTTGGTTATTGAAAGGATAGTTTAAGTTCCCGCAATGGTTACCTGGATGATCGTATTAGTTGGGTGACTTAAATGTTTGTAGTTACATTGCAGTAACTATATTATGAGTCAAATAATCGTGAGTTTGAAAGATATTAATGAGTTACCACAAGCTTGAGATTAGCGTTTCACATTATTCTCCTATAGAAAGTGCTACCGCTGGGTAGTTTCTCTCCTCCTGTTCTTCACGCACCATCACCATCATATTTAATTATATGCTTAATTATACTAAATAAATTATTTAAAAAACGCACCAGACTAGAAGCGAAATATTTACAAATAATTGCAAAAAGCAGTGATCTTGTACGCATGCATTTTCCGCAAATTTGTATGTGATTGACCGGGTACTGTTGTTGCCAGGATATCAGATATCAGGAAATATTCAGCAGCAATAATAAGTCGCTTTATCAAATCAGGATAGAGTAAATAATTACTTTCCTCATTATTGCTAGTAATTTTTTAAATTCCAGACAAGTCCAAATATATTTATTTATTTAAAGAACCACAAATCGTGGATACCACATCTCTATAAAGCTTAGGAAAGCATCAGTCCAACAACCAAATACAAACTTCTAAAATAAACTTTTCCAAGAATTACAATTATTCACTCGCAACTATGAACAAACTGTTAAAGTACGCTCTCAACTTAGGCCATTTAAGAAAACTCATACTAAAGTAGTAAAATATATATATATATGTATGTAGCAGGTCATGTAATATTAATCTTCCATCTTGAAAAACTTGCCGACATTATGTGTTAACTTTTGATCAAAATGGCTAACAAGCTTCAGTTAACGCAATATGAACTTATTGGCAAAACTAGCTCTAGTTTTGCTTTCTAAAATAGGAAAAGTTTATAGATGGACTGCAAATCGTTGTTGGGGAAAAAAATAATAATTCTAACTTTTACTTTTGTAATAAATGTTTAAATTTTATGTAAAGCAATTCTAATTCAGATAGAGCAAAATTTAAAGTGGGCAAACGAAGGCAAGTCTGTCACAAATATGATTTAGTTTAATTTTATATTTTTTAATACACTTTTTAACTGGTAAAAACATTGTAAAAAATCGCACTTAAGTATTAATCGGAATATATTTCTAAATTTAAAAAATAAAAGCAATTGTCTAGGGCGAATAGGAAAGTCAGTGAAATTGCGTGGTTCTATGATATTTCTAAGGATTAAAAGAGAAAAACAACGTGGAAATAGTGCTCCTAACTCAACGAGGAGTTTTTAACAGAAGAAAAACTATGAAAGCTCCGAATTATGAGAAAACTACTTCGAAAATAGAAGTCACTTCCGTTCACTCCACCTAATTCGATCGGTTAGACTTAAAGCTCTCCTAAAAAAAATTACGCATTACTAAAACACAATTAACAATTTCGAAAATACATGACAAGATTTTAGATATAACGAAGTTTGCATCTGTAACAGGGGTCGGCAACCTATTTCAAGTAGAGAGCCATTTCTCCTTAAATAATTTTAATAAATCTTACCAAGAGCCGCAAGGATGTTAGTGTAAACAACTCTGTAGATCGTTTGCATTCGCAAATTATTATTTTATGATATTCAATAACATTTAAATATTTTATATATTTATTTGCACATATTGCAAAGTAAATAAACAAATAAATAGTAATTTAACGAATAAAAAGGCGGCAGTCTTACAATATAAGTCAAGTACTTTATTTTGATATTGTTTCCATTCAATTTCGAACCTATCACATTTAAAATTATTTTTGAAAAAATACCTTTAATAAATGGAATTTTCATTTGTTTCAATAAAATTAAACTATACAATATATTTTGGGCAGGCTGAAGAGCCACACAATTTGGATAAAAGAGCCGCATGCGGCTCGCGAGTCACGGGTTGCCGACCCCTGGACTATAAAAATTCTTTAGTTCACATAAATTAAGATTAATTGATTCATAGTATTTAAAATTGCGGAAGTGAAATGTTGAATACTGAGTTTAGAGTTGATTAAAGAATTTTAAACGAATTTAAAGAATCAGATCGCTGGGTGGAGGCGTAGAGAATTAAATCTGGCATAGTCAAGATCATTTTCAACTGTACGTAGAACTACAGCATTTGGCTTGCTATAAAATTAAGAAAATAATTAAGCCCAAACAGTAATCAGTATCATAAAAGGTGGACAACATTAATTAACCATACGATTCTCTTTTCCACTTTACGAGGGTCGTTTGAAAAGTCCGTGTAAAATCAGAGAGAAAGCACCACTGGCGCGTATCGAGGTTATGTTTAGTTAGTAGCATCTCTTGGAAGAACACACACGAAGTTTCAGCCAGATCGGTCTATTTCTTTGTGTTTGGCATTCGTTTGAATCGAGGAAGTCGAGTGATTTTCAAAAAATGGACGAAAAAGAATTTCGTGTGTTGATTAAACACTACTTTATGAAAGGCAAAACGCCTCAGGAGACTAAAGAGAAGCTTGATAAACATTATGGTGACTCTGCACCTTCGATTAGAACAGTTTATAAGTGGTTTCAAAATTTTCGGAGTGGCCATATGGGCACAAGTGACGCTGAACGTTCTGGACGCCCTGTTGAGGTTACTACTCCAGAAATCATTGATAAAATCCATGATATGGTGATGGATGACAGAAGAGTGAAGGTGCGTGAGATTGCTAGTGCTATGGGCATCTCGAATGAACGGGTACATAATATTTTGCATCAACATTTGGACGTGACAAAGCTATCCGCAAGATGGGTGCCGCGATTGCTCACGCTTGACCAAAAACGAAATCGTGTGAAGTGTTGCAAGAACGGTTTGCAGCTGTTCCAGAAGAATCCGCAGGACTTTAAGCGTCGTTTCGTCTCTGTGGATGAAACATGGATACATCACTACACTCCTGAGACCAAAGAACAATCTAAACAATGGGTTAGCAAGGGGAAATCTGCGCCAAAAAAGGCGAAGACCGTTCCTTCGACCGGAAAGATTATGGCGACTGTCTTTTGGGATTCGCAAGGAGTAATCCTCATCGACTATCTGGAAAAGGGTAAAACTATTACAGGTGCATATTATTCATCGTTATTGGACCGTTTGAAAACCGAGTTGCAAGAAAAACGCCCACGATTGGCCCACAAAAAAGTCCTTTTCCATTACGACAACGCACCAGCTCACACCTCAGCAGTTGTGGTCGCAAAATTAATGGAAATAGGATTCCAACTCGTTTCACATCCCCCCTATTCTCCAGACTTGGCTCCCTCGGACTACTATTTGTTCCCCTATATGAAGAAATGGCTGGCAGGAAAAAGATTTTATTCAAACGAGGAGGTGATTGCAGAAACGAATGGCTATTTTTCAGACTTGGACAAATCCTATTATTCGGAAGGGATCAACAAACTAGAGCAGCGTTGGACGAAGTGTATAAGCCTAAAAGGAGACTATGTTGAAAAATAAAAAATGTTTACCCCAAAAAATTAAGTAGTTTTTATTTTTGCACGGACTTTTCAAACGACCCCGTACTTCCGTTAAAAATACTTGAAGATGTAATGAAATCATAAAATCCGGATGTGCTACGAAGGTTTCATTTTAGAAGAAATGAGAAGAATAAACAAAGATTTTAGAGGCATTGGAAGTTTAGAATATGGTATTTTTATTTAGCAGAAATAATCAAACCTCTTTTTTATACCAATGTTTACAAATTGCTTAGCACTTACATTTTACAAATTAAACATTCGATCCGGCTAAACGTAGAAGCATTAATCAAGCTCTTGTTTTACGGAAAGAATAGAAAATAAATGGAACAGAAGAACAGAGAAAAGAAAACGTAGAAGAAGAAGTTGCACAGCTGGTAAGTGAAAAAGAATATGCTTAAATGTTTGACAAGAAAGGGCTGTGTTTTTACGCCAATAAAATTAATCGTGGCAGTCATTTAGAAGCTGAAACCGTAGTCAGAACTTCGATATGTTGTTTTCTCTTCTTTTTTTTAAAGCCCTCGACAATAATTAATGGTTTTATAAAATGAACAGAACGAAAAAAATCTGAGTAAACGCACGCACCGATTTCTTTCTACTGTTCTAATGATTCCAAATTACTATCATTTCTTTGTTTTTCCACCAAATTCAAAAATTTGAGCCACATCAATGTGACACCAACATTACGCAGTTTGTAAAACCGTACATTATACTGAAATGTAAACTATCCTCAGAAAACTAAATCCTAAAACCCAACTTTTCTTTTTAAAAAAATTATAAATAAAAGTACACGGAAATAACGAAATTACAAAACAACAATCCTGAGAGTCACTGAAGAGTTAATCCTTGAACCCATTGAGCCGAAGAGGTATTTCAGTCAATAAGACATTTTATTTCAATAATAAAACATGTTCGCCACAATCAAATGGTACAATTAAAAGGAAATGTGATGTCACTTCACCTAAAAACCTGTCCCAAAATTAGAGTCCCATAAAAGAAAGATAATTATATCTCCCCCTTCCGTTCAGAACGAATTTAAATTAGATTTAACGATCGGAAACCCCCACTTTCTATTAGAAAAATTTAGTTACAACGAATTGTTGAAAGTAATTAAAAATACGGCAAACACAGCCCCGGGAATAGATAATATACAGTATTCCATGATAGCAGAGCTACCTTCAAATAGTAAAGAATTATTATTAAACATATTCAATAATATGTGGATGGAGGGAAATTTTCCAAACGCTTGGAGACAGTATGCCGTATTACCAATTCTGAAACCAGGTAAAATACCAAATGATAGTAGTTCCTATCGTCCAATAGCCCTTTCATCCTGTATGCTTAAAACGTTCGAAAGATTAATAAAAAATAGATTAGAATGGTATGTAGAAAGTAAACAATTATTGCCTCAATGCCAATATGGTTTTAGAAAGGGACGTTCGGTATATGATTGCCATGCCCATCTAATCACTGATATAGAACTCTCCTTCACTCAACGTAAAATAGTCATTGGATTATTTCTAGACATTAAAGCCGCGTATGATAATATCAATTGGTCAATTTTAAAAAATAAAATGATAAAACTAAATTTCCCACCCAGATTTGTTTCCAATATTCTTTCCTTGTACACAGAAAGACAAATTTTTTTGAAAATAAATAATGAATACTCTGACAAACCTCAAATAGCCAGAACGGGTCTCCCTCAGGGGGGAATTCTAAGCCCGTTATTATTTGCAATCTACATAGCCGAAATAGAATCTCTAATCCCGTCCTCTTCTAAGATATTACAATTTGCAGATGATATATGTATATATACAGTTAATAATTCTTTAGAGAAATGTATAGAAGAATTAGATAAAGTAGTAAAAGAAATCAATCATTTCATGGACAATATAGGATTAACAATTTCACCAACCAAATCAACAGTATGCATTTTTAGTAGACAAAATACACTTTCATTACAGAATAGTATATCCTTGGGAGGGATCACATTTCCAGTTAATAACGAGATAACTTTCCTGGGCTTGGTCCTAGATAAAAAATTGAACTGGAATTCGCACATAGTAAAAGTAATCAATAAAACAGAAAAATATATGAATGTATTACGATCTATCTGTTATATGAAAAAAGGGGCCGACCCAGTAATTGCGCTTCTATATTATAAAGCGACCATACGTTCGGTGATAGACTTTGGTTCGATTTTCTACGGAGGAGCATGTAAAAGTAGATTGAAAAAATTGGATGTGATTCAAAATAAAAGCATAAGAACCAGTTTAGGATATTTAAATAGTACTCCAGTGGACGTAATGCTAAATGAAGCTGGCGAAATGCCGTTGTCGGTGAGAAGACAAATGTTAGCCGATCGTTACATGATCAAATTAATGTCAAAATCAAGTCCAATATGCGGTAAACTCTGCCATCTATCGGTAAAGGTCCTCTCTGCTAATTATTGGCAGAAGAAAATATCACCCTTGTTAGTAAATAGTTTTACAGAATTATCATACATTCGCGCACAGATGTACAGTAGCGAAATAGCTCCAATATTTAAAACAAATTACAGTAATCTCATACAAACACTCAATATCGAATTCCTACTCGACAATAGAGATAACCCATCTTACGTTTCAAAAATAATATTTAATGCCAATTATGAAAAACACTCAGATTACTACACTCTGTACACAGACGGTTCTAAATTAGATGGTCGTACTGGAGCTGCGTTTTATGATCCTCAATTAGACTATGGGGCTAAATTCAAACTTGCACCACTATGTACGGTATACAGCGCGGAACTGTACGCTATAAAAGAGGCATTGCGGTATATCAACACACTTAACCACAAAAAAACCGTAATTTACACCGACAGCAATAGTTCACTACAGAAACTGCAAAATTTTAAATTTTCTATAAATAATACTCATTTACTGGTGGAAATTCTAGAGTTGAACAGAGAAATAGTAGCCGCAGATAGGATGGTGAAGTTCGTCTGGATCAGAAGTCATGTTGGAATAGTGCTTAATGAGAAGGTGGACGATCTGGCTAGGGAAGCCACAGTGGATGGACAGACTACAGACTACAGACTTACTAACGAGGACGTTAACACATTGAGCCGACAAAGAGCGGTGGCGAGTTGGAGTCAATTATACGCAAACGAAAAAGGTGCATTTTACAAACAATATAATCCGGTCGCAGGCCAGAGAAAACTCTGGTTTAGAAATTTAGAGAACTCTAATAAAAGATTTATAAGCAGTATGTGCCGGTTGCGTTCGAACCACGCTATTTGCGGTGAGTATTTATACAAAATTGGGAAGGTGAATAATAACTTGTGCGATAGATGCCATGAGGTTGATAGCGCTGAGCACATCATCATGGAGTGTGCGAAGCATGACATACAAAGAAAAGAGTTTTTCAACCGCCTTGAAAAGGAGCTAACTTCCCCTTATAATTATATCTGCATTTTGAGCAGTAATAATGTAAAGATATATGAAATATTATATGGTTTTATGGTAGAGGCAGGCATTAAAGTTTAACAGATTTTAGGCACTAATGAATTATAAAAACATAAAGGTTTAAAACTAAATTTTTGTTATTTATGTACAAATAAATGATATGCTGGCTGTATGGTGCTACCGATGCCAAGAAAGAAAGGAAAAAAAAAAAAAAAAAAAAAAAAGAAAGATACACCCCAAAGTGGCATGTCTAAGTTCAAATTAACGTAGTTCGGGAAATGAGGGAAATTTTCTTTTTTGCAGTCGGTGGACTATAATTTTGAAAACTTTGTATTCTTGAAGAGCCTCATCATCCCATACACAAAATGCGCTATCCGGAGCCATCATTTTGAAATTTCAATTTCTTTAACCATAATAATACTGGTAATAAACAACAATATCCTTAAATACATTCAAGTTAATGACTTAGTTATGATTTAGTTTTTACATACCTCTACCAGTAGTGAACGTTGACCGGCTACCTTGGGCTTTACTTAGACCGAAGACTTTCTTGGTACCCCCACGCTAGACTTAAAAGGACAGAAGTAAACAGACGCTATCGACTACTTAAAAGACTCTTAGACGATAGATCACAAAACTCTCTGAGGACAACAAAAGACTGATTTATAGTTCTATTTTGAAACCCATCTGGGCGTATGGATTAGAGCTGTGGGGTTCAACCAAACGTTCCAATCTCTTCAATCTAAAATACTTCGAACTATTGTAAACGCTCCATTTTATGTCTCCCAACCTGGACTATACACACTGACCTTAACATTCCTTTTGTCACACAAGTCGCTAAAAAACAAGATACAGAAAACTCCACTTCAGCCTGCAATCTCATATAAATCCTCTAGCTCAGAAATCTTTCTTCAAGAACTCTTTCTGATAACCCGGACAAGACGTTTTAAGAGACAGAGGCCTCGTGATCTCCTCTCAAGTGAAGAGAGCGACTAATAGCCTACGTTTTGGAGTGTTACTACTGGGTAACTTCTCCACTCGTTTGTATCCAGCATTCACTTCTATCACTGTTACTTATAGCGCCAACGCGCTGATTTTAGCACAAATAAACACGAAAAAACAAAATGGTTTTTACATTCGCTTACTTAACTAGTTGCAGAAGTTATTGGGCTCGAACAGATTTGAGGCCCATGAGCAGGAATCATTGGTAGTGTTTTAGAGAAAGAGAGAAACAACATAACTTAAATACAAAACATCCCAGTAAAATGAAATTTGAAATTTTCGAATCAGTGCCACAATGTGAGATACGGAGAAAAGTTTTTTTGGGCAAAATCAGTGAAACGGTAGTACTTTTTTACTATATCGGTTTTTTTTTTTCAATTTTCTCGAGAAAACTACTCTCTAACGATTATTCTATAATCTTCATCTACTCCAGCGGACCTGTAGATCTACAATTTTTGACACATTCTCCAGGAAATCGCTTCTTTAGGCTGCATTAGAGTGAATTAGGCTTCCCAATTAAATATAATTTCACCAAATACAGCTTCGTTAAACTGTGACTTATTAATAGGAACGCAATTTATTTAAAGATGTCAGTAGTTGCATTCTCAAAGTAATTTCAATAAACAAATGTAAAATGGTGTATGAACGTAAAATACAAAAATAACTAAAGGTTACGGTAGCCGAGCGGTTAGATAGGCTAGACCCGCAAAGTTATGATGTATTGTTGGTTTAGTAGGTTCGATTCACCCTGTCTAGTCCTTGGATTTTATTTAATGTTTAATGTGATAAATTTGTCGTAGAGTATGTTTGTTAGTCGCCTCCGTCCACGACACCTAATTCGGCCTGAAAAAATAGGCGTTACTCTACCCTCATTTTTTAATTAAAACAAATACCACATTCAACTTTTTATTTTTAAGTTGTATTCTGATGCTCTTCATGGACAAACGCCTAACATTGAATCAACATACTAGACTCAAAAAGAAAGAACTGAACAGACGATTCAAACTTCTCTCTAGACTTCTCGACAAGCGATCTAAACTCACTACAGAATAAACGACTTATCTACGTTCACTATGATACTGAAACCTGTCTGGACTTACGGAATGGAACTTTGGGGTTCAACCAAAGCTTCCAATATTTACAAGAATCCAATCTTTCCAATCAGAAACACTCCGTCGAATCGCAATTGTTCCTTACTATGTCTCTAACTCTACCTTGCACCGAGATCTCCTTGTTCCTTATGTTTCTATGAAGCTATAAAACACCGCTATATTAAATTCCACTCATCAAACACCTCACATCCTAATTTACTAGTATCCCAACTTACTACTCTACCAGGAAATACTCCCAAGGCGATTGAAGCGCAGGGGGCCCCGCGATCTTCTAAATGAAGTAAGTGCCAATGTACGAGGGTCATTTGAAAAGTCCGTGCAAAGTCAGAGAGATAGCACCACTGGCGCGTATCGAGGTTATGTTTAGTTAGTAGCATCTCTTGGAAGAACACACACCAAGTTTCAGCCAGATCGGTCTATTTCTTTGTGTTTGGCATTCGTTTGAATCGAGGAAGTCGAGTGATTTTCAAAAAATGGACGAAAAAGAATTTCGTATGTTGATTAAACACTACTTTATGAAAGGCAAAACGCCTCAGGAGACTAAAGAGAAGCTTGATAAACATTATGGTGACTCTGCACCTTCGATTAGAACAGTTTATAAGTGGTTTCAAAATTTTCGGAGTGGCCATAAGGGCACAAGTGACGCTGAACGTTCTGGACGCCCTGTTGAGGTTACTACTCCAGAAATCATTGATAAAATCCATGATATTGGTGATGGATGACAGAAGAGTGAAGGTGCGTGAGATTGCTAGTGCTGTGGGCATCTCGAATGAACGGGTACATAATATTTTGCATCAACATTTGGACATGACAAAGCTATCCGCAAGATGGGTGCCGCGATTGCTCACGCTTGACCAAAAACGAAATCGTGTGAAGTGTTGCAAGGACGGTTTGCAGCTGTTCCAGAAGAATCCGCAGGACTTTAAGCGTCGTTTCGTCACTGTGGATGAAACATGGATACATCACTACACTCCTGAGACCAAAGAACTATCTAAACAATGGGTTACCAAGGGGGAATCTGCGCCAAAAAATGCCAAGACCGTTCCTTCGGCCGGAAAGATTATGGCGACTGTCTTTTGGGATTCGCAAGGAATAATCCTCATCGACTATCTGGAAAAGGGTAAAACTATTACAGGTGTATATTATTCATCGTTATTGGACCGTTTGAAAACCGAGCTGCAAGAAAAATTGGCCCACAAAAAAGTGAATTCTCCCCTCATACTATTCATGTATTTATTCTATGTATCATGTTGTATCATCTTCACTTGTTGCAGAATTATACTGCAGTTGTGGAAATAAATAAAGTAAAGAAAAATAAAATAAAAGTATTCTGATGAATTATTCAATGATTTGCTCTATCGACTACCGTTCTGGAATCCCTTTCATCACACTGATATAAAAGAAAAGCCAATATCAGATATTTAGTTGTATCTTTAAGGAAATTTATCTAATTAGTTTTAATGATTTTTATTCTAAACCTAAATCTCCTGATAAAAAAGAAAAGATATGATTGACAACAAACGAACAAACTTTAAACGCCATCTTCCTTCTAGAAGGAAATTAACTTCAATACAACATGATAGGCTTGGCTTATTGGCTTAAGAAATTGGTAGACAAAGTTTTCTTTTTCATTTAATGATCGACCAAAATATCCAGATAATTGTTGGGAACTGTGTTCATCAATAAGGGCAACTTTTACTGTAGTATCTTCCATTTCTTATTTTATTCATTTCTCCCATCATAACGTTTAGCAAAAGGAGTACTTCTTCCTTATTTAGGTGTACATAAAAAGCAGCCAACCATTCAAGTTAACAATTCTTTTTTTCCCTTCGTCTCCCTTATTAACAACCCTTCAGCAAAGGGAATTATCCATCTGGGAATTTCCTTATTTCCTGGAAGGGGTCTCATTAGTTGATATTGTTCTGAGTAATTTCTTTTATATAACACAGTTCAAAAATAAGAACATTTTGTTTATAAAACTCCTGTTAAGTTGTACGAAATATAGGCGACCATTTTCTGTAACTTGCAACAATGTGACAACAAAATGGACAACCAAAGGATTTGCATTTCATTAATTTACATACTGACCACCGGATGACAAGCTTTGAAATTAAAATATTCTCAAGGAGCAAAGGAAAACAAATGAAAATATTAGCGATCCATGGATACGGTGACCATTCGTACTGTTTTTGGCAGGACAGTACTGTTTTTTAAGACGCTGTCCTTCTTTTCTTTTTTTTAAGCATAAATGTCCTGTTTTTTTATTTATTTGTACTGTTTTGTACTGTTTTTCAATGAAATTTAAATTATACTCAATGAAATTAATGAAAATATGAATATTTTTTCGAAGATTTATGTATGATTTTGTTAAGATCTGACCTTCATATTGTGAAAATTAGATATACGAGGGTCGTTTGAAAAGTCCGTGCAAAGTCAGAGAGATAGCACCACTGGCGCGTATCGAGGTTATGTTTAGTTAGTAGCATCTCTTGGAAGAACACACACCAAGTTTCAGCCAGATCGGTCTACTTCTTTGTGTTTGGCATTCGTTTGAATCGAGGAAGTCGAGTGATTTTCAAAAAATGGACGAAAAAGAATTTCGTGTGTTGATTAAACACTACTTTACGAAAGGCAAAACGCCTCAGGAGACTAAAGAGAAGCTTGATAAACATTATGGTGACTCTGCACCTTCGATTAGAACAGTTTATAAGTGGTTTCAAAATTTTCGGAGTGGCCATATGGGCACAAGTGACGCTGAACGTTCTGGACGCCCTGTTGAGGTTACTACTCCAGAAATCATTGATAAAATCCATGATATGGTGATGGATGACAGAAGAGTGAAGGTGCGTGAGATTGCTAGTGCTGAGGGCATCTCGAATGAACGGGTACATAATATTTTGCATCAACATTTGGACATGACAAAGCTATCCGCAGGATGGGTGCCGCGATTGCTCACCCTTGACCAAAAACGAAATCGTGTGAAGTGTTGGAAGGACGGTTTGCAGCTGTTCCAGAAAAATCCGCAGGACTTTAAGCGACGTTTCGTCACTGTGGATTAAACATGGATACATCACTACACTCCTGAGACCAAGGGGGAATCTGCGCCAAAAAAGGCGAAGACCGTTCCTTTGGCCGGAAAGATTATGGCGACTATCTTATGGGATTGGCAAGGAATAATCCTCATCGACTATCTGGAAAAGGGTAAAACTATTACAGGTGCATATTATTCATCGTTATTGGACCGTTTGAAAACCGAGCTGCAAGAAAAACGCCCACGATTGGCCCACAAAAAAGTCCTTTTCCATCACGACAACGCACCAGTTCACACCTCAGCAGTTTTGGTCGCAAAATTAATGGAAATAGGGTTCCAACTCGTTTCACATCCCCCCTATTCTCCAGACTTGGCTCCCTCGGACTACTATTTGTTCCCCAATATGAAGAAATGGCTGGCGGGAAAAAGATTTTATTCAAACGAGGAGGTGATTGTAGAAACGAATGGCTATTTTTCTGACTTGGACAAATCCTATTTTTCGGAAGGGATCAACAAACTAGAGCAGCGTTGGACGAAGTGTATAAGCCTAAAAGGAGACTATGTTGAAAAATAAAAAAGGTTTACCCCAAAAAATTAAGTAGTTTTTATTTTTGCACGGACTTTTCAAACGCCCCTCGTATTTGTATTTTACTTGTCGTTAGTATAGTTTTAAAGAATGTGACATTAAAACCAAATTTTGTTGTGATTTTAAAAGACTGACTATTTTTTCTATTTACAAGAGTTACTATTTACATTTTGTTACTAATTAATAAGTGTATAGTTCAAGTAGTCGCTCAGTTTCGGCTGAATATGGGCCATATTATATGGCCATTGTTTTGTAATAACCGATCTCGTGTTAATAAACGTATTAATACTTTATATAGGTTTTTTTGCTCCTTGTCCTGTTTTTTGATACAAAAATAATGGTCACCGTAACCATGGAATACAAAAATTGATGCTCAGGAAATCATTGCAATCAGAATGAGAGAAACAAAATAGAGACCACTTAAAAAAGTTTCAAGTGTTTGAAAAAAAAAACAATTTTTTGAGCGATTAAAAGGCACGGATTCCAAAGCCAAAGATGAATTTGTAAAAATCTAATCGATTCTCCATCATTATTGGGTTTTATTTAATGTGTTAAATGAGAAAATTAAGTAGAATATGGCAGCTATCCGCCATAGTTCGACACAAAAGACCATCTGAGAAAAAAAGTAAGCATTAATCCTAAAAAAACAAGGGATCCTTTAAAACAAGCATTCGTGCTTTTAAAGCGAAGGTTAAGTGAAGAAACAAAGTAGCCATCAGTGAAAGAAAAGGGCAATTAAATTGCTAATTCTAACCAAACCAATTTGAAAACAATTTTAAATAATACAATTCAATGAATTCAACAATATTCAGTTTTTACACTCTTAAGCTTGAAATGTAGAGCATATTTCTGTGTAATTGTAATTTACAAACATAATAACTGTTACCGGACATAAAATGAACTAAAAGTAGTACTTGGAGGTTGTTTTATCACCAAATTACCTGTTTTAAAAGTTTTAAAAATTAATAGTAAATTGGAAAGTAATCTCTGTTTTGTTCTGTTGCAGGAATCATGATCGTCTGAAATGGCCAGCTTGCTACTGCTGCTTATCCTACTACTTCCTTTAAAGATGGTCCGCCCGACCATCCCCTTCTTTCAAGAATACTTAACGTATAACGAAACAACAATTGTAAATATGACTACCGAAGAAGAAGAAGAACTAACAAATACAACTACATATCTTGTTTTGAATGATAACGATACAATTGATACCTTAGTGCCAATAGAGATGAAAAGATTTTGGGACGCCTGGGAAGTGGAAAACATTTCAGCGTTGGAAGGAATCACTTTACAAACAGCTGATACAGGAATGCCGACACATTTTGATGACCCAGTCACCCAGTGGTATCCATTAACAGAATATACGGCCGAGAATGAACAATTAGAACGTTTTACAATAGCCGATTATCAATCAACTGTGCCATTCACTACGACAGTATTAAGTAGAGATGAGTTTTTATCTAGACAAATGGCCATTGATCTATGGCCAGTGAAATTGGCCGCAGAAGTACCAGGTGATCTATTATTAGGCGGTCTGATGATGGTACACGAACGTGAAGATAGTATGACCTGTGGACCAATTATGCCTCAAGGTGGCATACAAGCCGTGGAAACTATGTTATATACTATGGACATTATAAATAGTAGATTACAGTATTACACACTAGGTGCGCACATACTCGACGATTGCGACAAAGATACCTACGGACTGGAGATGGCTGTCGATTTCATTAAAGGTAAGAATTATTATCATTTAAACAAAAAGAAAAATAATAACTCTTGAGGTTTTTAATGCACCTTTCTTATTAAATATTTAATTGGGCATCCATTATGCCAATCGGGTATTTTTCAATATCTTGTGGAGGTCCTACCGCATGTTTATATTATTGTAATAGTAGAACCAAGCTTAACTATTGGTTCTATTATAATACAACTTACTCCTACAGAATCCTTTTATAAAATTATTTAAATATCACACGATCCTTTTTACAACATCTAACTTTCTGGGTAAGATTCAATAACACTTGCAGTACTCGACAATAATTATCGCGAGCTGCCTCAGGGAGAAATAAGTCAACTATACTCTTCAATTTCTATGGACAGTCCTAAACCTAAACCTAACATAGTATAACAATGTTATCAACTGACGACACATTAACAATAGACGACAACACAGCCATTAACAAAGCTTGCACACATTAACTAATCTTATAATAAACTGATAAAAATAAATAAAGCGAAAAATAATAATGATAAATACAAGGAAAAGGAAAATGATTTAAACCAATCGAAAAAGTAAGCAAGAATCAATACCTCTATGAAGAATTCGAAATTAAGATTTAAGTTCCCTATAACAACCAGAAAACTGCAACAATCACAACCACTGAGACAGTTATAACCACTTACGTATCTTAAAAACACTAACAATTGCGTACAAGTCACTACTAAAACCTATGCTGACGTACCGCTGTCAAATTTGGATAACACCTAGCAAAAGACTGACCGAAAAAACTAAAGACATTTCAAAACATAATTCACAGAAGGTCTCTTCATTCACCAGAAACACAAAAATTCATGTGATGGATTTCGTGTTGCATTAAATAAAAACACAATCTACCAACAGTGTAATTGTTGTATTTTTACAAGCATTAGACTTGAAAGAAACTAGTACAATTTAGTAACCTGGTTACCAGTAATTGACTTATTTGTTGGTAGTTAATTCCATTTGTAAATTTTAAGATGATAATACCCTCGATAAGATTTCTCGACTTGTTACTTATTACTTTAATACATCAAACAGGTTTAGACATCAATTATAAAAAAAAAAAAAAAAAAAGAATTAGGAAAACCAAGAATGCAAATTTTAAACTTAGTTATTTGGGGAACAAAGAATGCTAATAAAAATAAAAGATAAAAGAAAAATAAAAAGAATCAGAAATCCATTGCATTTAATTTCCTATAGACTAAAAGGAACGATAAAAGACAACATCAAAATGGTCTAGAAACCAATTCTAAAAAAAAACAATTTAGGGATACAAAAAATGCAAATTTAGGTCTTTTAATCGGTTAAAAAAATATCAAAAAATACATTAATTAAGTTAAAAATCAAGTCCAAAAACTACTTATGGAACAAAAATGTTAATTTTGAACTTATTGTTGATTAAAAAAAAAATTATCAAAGAATAATCAAAAAGACTTAGAAAACTATTTGGGGAAACTTAAACGCTAATTTAGAACCTAAAATATAAAAAGAAAAGATGGAAAAATAGATCAAAACGATAACAAAGTAATTCCTAAAAACTATTTTTTGATATAAAACAAACAAGCTAATTTGGACTTACAGGCAAAAAAGGGACGATAAAAGATTACATCAAAATGGGATAGGTTTAGAAATAAAGTCCAAAAACCAACTTAGAGAAATAAAAATGCTTATTTTTAAACTTATAGTCGTCCAAAAAGAATACACAAAACCATTTGAGAAAATAATTTGGGGAAACAATGATTTTGAGCTTAGAGCCAATTCAGAAAGACAGATTCAAGAATACATTAAACATGTTTGGAAATCAGTTTAGAAATAGTATTGATAATTAAAGAATTAACCAACACTGAAAGCACTTGAAACGTAGCACTAATATTAATTTGTCAAAAATAATTAAATGATAACATGCTATTTTCATGCAAGAATAATAAATATATAATTGAAATATAAAATAAGTAATTGATAATAAAGTCTTACCTTGTTTAAAGAATATCCAAGTTCATCAGCATCTCAATAGATCACCAGTCCAATAGCACTTGACACAATTTAAAATAATTCACAACACTATTCGCACTAAAACTATATATAACGCACTTAGTATAACTTGAACACAATTTATAAAACCGAACATCAATTAAACACGCACTAATATTCACTTAAAAGATCACGTTAATAAAGGCACGTCACTAACGAGTTAAAGATGGCCGCCGGTAACTGGCCAGACAGATCAGCTGGTAATTTAAGGTTATCTAATCAGTGTGACCAACATTATTTGTTTATTTTCATTCGTAATTTATAAAAATAAAATTTTATTTTTCGAATTAAGGATTGATTTTCTTGAATTAATTTAAAGTCGACTTTAAATTATCAAAGTAGTTTTAATTAAATCAATGCAAAGAAGAAAATTTGGTGTCAACACCCACACGACTTAAATTTTCTTTCTGTTTAAAATTTTGCAGTAAAAAGTAACTAATTACATTTTATTTAAACTAAAGTTGAAAAGTTGCATCTTGTTTCCCCAAATACTTTTTAGAATTGATTTCTAAACCTTTTTGACGTATTCTTTATTTTTTTGGAATTGTTTTCTAAACCATTTAAATGTATTTTATAAAAATTTTTTTTTAATCGACAATAAACACAAAATTATCATCTTTTTTTTTTGCCCTAATTTATTTTTGTGGAATTTAATATGGTTCTAATTAGCACCCATCTTACAATTTAGCCTCTGCTCTTTTTTAACTTAGCCTGACTAATGTGAAATCTTCTTTAGAAATATAAGTAGTCCCTCTAGTATACTCAACATTTTAGCAGACATTGCACTCTAATTGATGTTAATATTATAAAAGACCAAAAACATCAAAATACACTCCTGAGTTTACTTACTTATCCAGCAGAGAATGTACTTTTATTAAAGTTGTTGTCACCCTGTTAAGAGGTATTTCATATAAAAGTATGATGTGCTGTTTTCACCAGAAATTTTGTTCCAGAAAAAGTTGGTTAATAAGAGAAAAGCTGAGAAAAGTGAAGAAATATTATCTACAAGTAACAAAAGTTTAAAATTATTATCTTCTGGAACAAAACAAATAAATAAATAGCAAGAGAAAAAGAATTTGTTCCATCTTAAGAAAATTAAAGAATTATTAAAGTAAAACAAAAAAAAATCTTCTTTCTTAAAAATAATTGTAACACTTTGGTAGACCCAGATTATTTCTCATTATTTTTTTGGAACAATGGCGTGAATTACGAGTTACAATTCCTCCGACTTCTTTATCGATTGCTTATCATAAATTGAATGAACTTATAAACCGGAGTTTCAGCAAACGTATACAATCTTTGGTGAATGGTGATTTTGTAGAATCGATAGTTAGAAAAAGAGAATAAATAATTTTATTTGCAAGTTCCGGAAATGGGCTGACTTTAAGCTTGTCTTTTTTCTCGAGTTGACCTTCCGACTGTCTAGTATTAGGGTTGGTAGAAGAGGGGATTGGATATCCTCTTTTGGGCAATTGGTTGTTTTGACCTTAGAGAATAGTTAATCCCTACTGCCCTGCCTTGGTTTCCAGCCCTTTTTAGGGCTTCCTCAGCGTGGGAAATCTATTTGAATTAGCATCAATCCAGCTTCTTTGTATTTCGAAAAGTCTTCTTCATAAAAAGCATTTGAGCGTAAGCGTAGATGATCTCTAACTTGTTCCCGACCCCTTTTCCTAGATCCAGGTCCTTAGAGAATCCTGGGTAAATGTTTTCATCATATACTTAAGGAGGTACTTATAAGATCAATGGAAAATTCTTTGATGTATAAAATTATGATGCAAGGGCGCCACACTTCTGTTTTATGAAAAACGAAATAGAATTCCAAGTCAAAGCATAATAATTGCAATAAAGCATAGAAATATGTCGCTAGATTTTTGAAAATGTATCTGTTGTGAACAGAAATCTAGAACTATTATTTCTTTACCAAGATATTTAAAGAAACAAAAGTTATTCGAACAAATATTAAAATTTCGCTTAAAATAGGAAAGGTTTTCTTTAAAAATTAATCATTCAATATTCAATTATTATAAAAATTATTGTAAATCTAATTTGATTTGAATTTTGAAAAACGTTTTTCTTTGTCCTTTTTCTTGTTCATTTCTTTCAGTTCTCTCCACTTAACTGAATAAATATTGCTGAAAGAAGCGAGTGGCAAGTTAGAGCCATCGAGACGTGAAGTAGCATGCACAATTGAATTATTGAATTTTCATAATCTGAGTAATCTGCAACATCCAGCTTGCGTCACTCCAGTCCTGCCCATTGATGGGGTAGACATGGAATCCCAGCCGATTGGAAGTGGAATGCAAACGGCTTCTTATCAATAATAATTTATCAGTTCTGTCAATATTTTCTTAACGAGAATTAATTATATTTCTATTATTTCCTTATATTTTTAAATATAATATATACTGATGGACAAAATTAGCGCACCACTCAGTTTTTGTTTAGTTAAAATTAAATAAATTATTTTCCGCTTTTGTTTTGGACGTACATCACTTGTCTAAAGCGATTTAGGGAGACAAGAGGTCATTCAAGAAGAGATGTTCAGCAGAGAGAGAGACGATAGGTACATTCGGCACCTGGCTTTACGAAACAGGAGTATAACGGGAAATGAGATAAAAAGTCTCCTAAGGCATGTCCGAAATGTTTCCATCTCCAGCAGGACTGTTAGAAGAAGACTTAATGAAAGTAAACTTAGAGCCAGGACCTCCTGCTCGTGGCCCTCTCCTTACCACAGTTCACAAAATGACCAGGCTTCAGTTTGCACGTGAACATGTGAATTGGACTTTAGACAACTGGAAGAGAGTTCTCTTTACAGATGAGGTGAGAGTAGGCCAAAATCCTCCAGATGGCCTTAGTTACAAATGGCTTATTTTTTCAGCCAACAATATTTTGAAAGTCCAAAATTTGTACAAATTAGAAATAATAAAAAAAATAAGGGTGGTGCGTTAATTTTGTCCATCAGTGTATATCCTTATCTTTTACTGTTTCAACGAAAGAACACTAAATGTACGCCTGCGTTTCTCAATCTTGTAAAGCGGCTACAAAATTTTAATGGGTTCCGAATACATCAAAGAAACAATTATATATAATTATAGCAATAATTTTTTTTTTAAATTTATTTTGTAATTTACTGATTGTATACAGTGTATATGGAGAGAGTGAAGAACTGGTGCGGGAGTAGAGAAACTACCCAGAGGTAGCACTCTCTATAGGAGAGAGGAGAATGTGAGGAGGAGAGATAGGAGAATAATGGCGTTTAGGCCTTCAGACTACAAGGAAATCGCGGGGCCACTGGCGATTCATCGGCGAGGAGTATTAGGGATGTCAGAGGAGGCGAGGGACTGTACAAGAGGATTAGAGCTAGTCGAGAGAGTAGTATGGAATTTTTTTGATATTTAGTCTTGGCGAGTTAGTGTACGAAGGGAATGTTGAGGTCGTTGTGAAGAGTGAGGTTAGTCACCGTAGAAAGGAGCGTCAGCTATCTGTCGGAGGACTTTTGACTGAAATGTCTTGTACTGTCCGTATGTTTGTTGGTTTGGCTGAACCCCACAGCTCTAGTCCCGTAAGTCCACATAGGTTTGAGGATAGTACTGCATATTAAGCGTTTGAGATCAATGGGTTATTTTGGAGCGTCGTCCAAGAAGTCTGTAAAGCAGTTTTGCACGTTTTGTCACTGCTTGTTTTTTAAGTCTAGTGTTGTGGGTTCCACGTGAGTCTTTTGTTTATGTAGAGCCCAAGGTAGCGCACCAGATCTAGCAATAATATAAAACCTGTTAGAATTTTGCTAGAGGAATTGTTAGGCTTCTCTTTAAAGGTTATCAATCAATCTCTTTATTTGGTTAAAAGAATTACATCTTTATGACAAGGAGTTGAGGTCACTAAATTTACAAAAAAATAAAACAGTAATAAATATCTATAAGATAAGAAACCAAAAAATAATAACCAAAAAAAGATTTTGGAATGAAAATCACGATATAAATAAAAAAGTAAAAAACTAAACTTACCTACTATTTAAATAAACCTTCTACTACGAAAATATTTAAAATCCAGGAAATTTGAAATGATACATTCATCTTATAATTAGGCCGAATAGTTTAAACATAATTTTCTTTCTTTCAGATATACGAGGGTCGTTTGAAAAGTCCGTGCAAAGTCAGAGAGATAGCACTACTGGCGCGTATCGAGGTTATGTTTAGTTAGTAGCATCTCTTGGAAGAACACACACCAAGTTTCAGCCAGATCGGTCTATTTCTTTGTGTTTGGCATTCGTTTGAATCGAGGAAGTCGAGTGATTTTCAAAAAATGGACGAAAAAGAATTTCGTGTGTTGATTAAACACTACTTTATGAAAGGCAAAACGCCTCAGGAGACTAAAGAGAAGCTTGATAAACATTATGGTGACTCTGCACCTTCGATTAGAACAGTTTATAAGTGGTTTCAAAATTTTCGGAGTGGCCATATGGGCACAAGTGACGCTGAACATTCTGGACGCCCTGTTGAGGTTACTACTCCAGAAATCATTGATAAAATCCATGGATGACAGAAGAGTGAAGGTGCGTGAGATTGCTAGTGCTGTGGGCATCTCGAATGAACGGGTACATAATATTTTGCATCAACATTTGGACATGACAAAGCTATCCGCAAGATGGGTGCCGCGATTGCTCACGCTTGACCAAAAACGAAATCGTGTGAAGTGTTGCAAGGACGGTTTGCAGCTGTTCCAGAAGAATCCACAGGACTTTAAGCGTCGTTTCGTCACTGTGGATGAAACATGGATACACTCCTGAGACCATAGAACTATCTAAACAATGGGTTACCAAGGGGGAATCTGCTCCAAAAAAGGCGAAGACCGTTCCTTCGGCCGGAAAGATTATGGCGACTGTCTTTTGGGATTCGCAAGGAATAATCCTCATCGACTATCTGGAAAAGGGTAAAACTATTACAGGTGCATATTATTCATCGTTATTGGACCGTTTGAAAACCGAGCTGCAAGAAAAACGCCCACGATTGGCCCACAAAAAAGTCCTTTTCCATCACGACAACGCACCAGCTCACACCTCAGCAGTTGTGGTCGCAAAATTAATGGAAATAGGGTTCCATCTCGTTTCACATCTCCCCTATTCTCCAGACTTGGCTCCCTCGGACTACTATTTGTTCCCCAATATGAAGAAATGGCTGGCGGGAAAAAGATTTTATTCAAACGAGGAGGTGATTGCAGAAACGAATGGCTATTTTTCAGACTTGGACAAATCCTATTATTCGGAAGGGATCAACAAACTAGAGCAGCGTTGGGCGAAGTGTATAAGCCTAAAAGGAGACTATGTTGAAAAATAAAAAAGGTTTACCCCAAAAAATTAAGTAGTTTTTATTTTTGCACGGACTTTTCAAACGACCCTCGTATGAGACCACACAAATATTAAGTTTAACTACATCATCAGTTTTTAACAAATTTTCGAAACAAGTCATTTAGGGCATTAAACCGTAAAACATATTGAACTAAATATTTCTCTCTTTGAACAGAAAATTTGGGGCATTCAAAAAAGTAAATGAAACAAATCATCAGCCATGTTTTAGCGAGCAAAGCAAGCAAGCATTTGTTGGGTTAAATTCATATCCTTCTTTCTTAATCATAATTCTACCAAGTTATTTACGCCATTAGACGTATTTGTGCGATTAATCTTATTTTTTCTATGTTCGAATTCAATAATATGGTAATTTTCTGTTGGGCCAAACGGATAAATGTTTATGAAAAATACACTAAAGAAAGGATTGTATATAAAGACAATATCTGTACTAAAAAAGTGATTATCGAATTCCTGAATTATGTTATTTCGCTCTAAAGTTTCATTAGTCTTCATTGAACTGTAACATATAACAAGTTTAGAATTGAATTTAAACAACTCAATTTTGTTTAAAGAAAATGTATTAATTAGAATTTTCATCTCAGTTTTCCTATTCTGACAAATTTGTTTTTATTTCAGATTGCCTTAATAAAAGAAAGAGATAAACTCTGACAACTAACGGACTAACTTGTGCCTTACAAAGATAGCAACGTTAGTCTAAGTAAAGAATAAAAATAAGAACAAGAAATTCACTTCAATCCCCATTTTCTTCCTTTCACTAATAAATCCACTTCTGGGTAAAACATGTGAATAAATAAAAAAGTTAGAAGGACACTAACGAAGATAGATTGAAGAAGGTTAAAAAAACCATCAGGGAAAACCTTCAGTTCTATTTGGAAATAAAGTCAGTTACGGGGATGTATGTACTCATTGATGCGGACAGATTTCAACTATCTTGTTAAATGATTGGAGATGACAATTCAGACAATAAAGCTTCAATAAAATTACGATATAACTTTGGAATTGTTTATTTTCTTCCAAAAACCACTAAATTTGATGTAAACATTATGACAGTTTTTCTGAATTTTAAATGTATCACGTACACATTCATTGACTTACCAAAGGATGCAATACTCAACAATATCAAATCATGGGCCACAGAAAATAAGCTTACCATAAATGCAGAGAAGACTAAACCAATTGTTATTGGCTCCAACTCACTCCTTAAATCGTTGGCTCCTCTTCCTAATCTTTTCCTCTGTGATATCCCAATAAAATATTGTCCCTCTGTGAAGAAGAACCTTGGTATAACTTTTGACCAAAAACCTATCCTGGAAAAATCATGTTTCCCAAATCTCTTGCCGTTCCATCCATATCCTAAAGCAGTTTAATAGTTCCCGTTACCAATTAAGAGCCGACAACTCCTAGTTTCCTCTCTTATTTTCCCCCCATTTCGACCATGGTTGGTGTATGGCCGATCTTTCTGGTGATCTCGAAGTAAGCTCAAGCGCCTTATGTACTGCTTCATAAGATTTATTTTCAGCATTCCCAGAGACTCCCGCATTTAGCCACTGCTACGATGAGTTGAAGTGGCTTTTCACCTGTCTACGCCGTCAGTATTTTTTTTGGCTTCATTCCTTTTCCAAGTTATCCAATCTCAAAGACCATCTTATATTTTCCAACTCTTCCAGGTTCAAATCCTCGATCCATTCTCTTAATACTAGATCTCGTCCCTCTGATCTCTATATTCCCTCACACCGTACTTCATCCTTAGACAAGTCCTTTCTAATACGCGCTACCTCTCTCTGGAACTCCTTACCATCATCTCTCCGCCATGCTCCTACCCTTTCCATCTTTAAATCCCTTCTGTTCAATTATCTCCTTTCTACCCAGCTTCCTTCGAGATTATAATTGAATTCATTTATTCCCTTAATTTTAATTCTTATTATTGTAAATACTTGCCTATTTTTTTGTATATAAATATCTAAAATATAGGCCAAACCAATAGGACCTCCAATTATACATGAATTTGTCCTAAGGGGATAATAGTCCCAGGATAATAAATTTATTTTCTTAATTTCATATTTTATTCGTAACGAAGTATTCTTACCGTACGCCACCTCATCAGTTACATGGTCAATTTTCTTAATTAAAAATAATAATAATCGAAAGCGACCTTTCAGTGAGATTTGAAGTGAACTCTCCTTTAATTTTGATCTATTTCCGATATGATGGAGTGAGTATATTGTTGAAAACGGAGCAGCAAGGATCAATGTGATTAAAATAGAAATCTAAAATATTTGCTAATATTCGCTGATGTTCAATTAGCTGACTGAATTCTGAATTTTGGTGAAGTTTCCAAAAATGGTGCACAGAAAACAGTGAATCTTGAATAAAGTAATTAATTAATTATCAGCTTTGGAAGTCAGAACAAATTATAAACTAGTAACTTGGGTGGATTCTGAAAAATATGTAAAAATTGTTGGAGGTTTTTTTCATTTATGAGCTGCAATGATCATTTAAATGCGTAAGATGCATTTTCTAAGTCAATGTTTGGGAAGGAGATTATAAACATTCACTTTCTGTAAAAATTCAATTTCGAAATATGGACCAATCATAATTCCTCCTCTAATGAAGCAATCGATTATTAAGAGTGTGTCACTAAAAGATTCGCAGCGACCTTATAAGTGATGAGCTGGAATTTGCTTGTGTATTCGTAAAACCAAAATATTTACAAAAATCATAGAAGGGATTAGTAGTTGAGTAGTTAGTAAATACTGGATTCCAACGCAGAGATCCAGCTGCTGTCCCTCTTAGATTTGCTCTTTCTAGGAGCTACTTGTAGCTCACTGTGCATTGGTAGAGAGTGTTGTCTGTTACGAGAGTACACTGTCAGGAGGCCGGCAGTAAAATGAAAAAAAGAAAAATCTCGAGGGCGCAAATAACCTAAGTTGTGTTCATATTTTGCTCTAATGCAAAAAATAAATGAATCAATTAGCTCAGGTGTTTCACACTGTGTTGTTCAGTGTGCCAGCATAAACGTTGCCCATGTTGTTAGACTGGGATACCCGCAGGGACGCCAAGATTCCTGAAGAAGTGGCTAGTCCACTTCCTTCCTAAGGAAAATACCTCTCATTTCACTAGGAGTAACATTATGTTAAAACATATATTCCACCTGTTTTACGTTTTGTTTTTAGTTACAACCACAAATATACTAAGCCGTAAATCAAGCCTTGAATTCATGTTCTGTCCCATGTAAGCTTGAGGCTAAAACGTTTCGGGCATAAATCAGAAGAAAGTTTTGTAGGGCTATAAAATATCATTAAATTATTTAATTGCTTAGACATTTTAATTGCAATGTATATATTTCCAAGGATAATTGTTCATAAATTATAAACCATAACTGGCTAGAAAGTATTAACATGAGGTAGAAATTTCTAAACAAAGTCTTAAGTTAATCTAGATTAATAGAGGAAGTCCATTCAGTAAAGAAAATATCCCTCCAACGTAGTTAATATTTTAAAAAGACGGTGTCTAAATTTTTTCAATAACGTTGAGTTAAATTGAAAAGCGTTTAGTGATAATATACGAGTATATTCATTCCAATTACTGGTTTTCAATCCAATTTCTTTTAGCGCACAATAAGTACGGTGAAGATTGTGGTCGTTCAATATTTCAATTGGAACTAAGATGACTTTACAAGAGTTGTGGTGGTGAAGTACGTGTTCAACTTTCGTATTTTTTTAAATTTTTTTCTCTTATAAGAATAAGGAAAACGCAAAGAATCTTACGAGAGAATAAGCTGAATACTCAATTATTATATCGTGTGCTCATTTTTGCTACAAATCTTTCCACTTTAAACTATTGTTTGTGTTAAAAGAAGTATTTGAGGCCCTGTTTCTTGAATTCCTTCAAACTATTATAGTATTAGTAATAATAAAGTCTTTTATTTTTAGAAAAAAAGCAATAAATACAAAAGTAATTTCATTCTTGAACATAATAAATAAAAGACATATACTGGGTCCAAAGGACCATCCGTGGAATTGTTGCCTACAATAATATAGTTAAACATCACAAAAATTGCTTTAAACTTTGATTATAATAATACAGAATAAAAATTAATAAACTTTAACAGAATAAAGTATTACAGAATACGAGGTGTGTTCAAAAAGTAACGGGAATTTTTAAATTTCGCGGGTTTGGAGAGTCTGATTGTAAAATTTTTTTTTTATTATGTTGGTACACATGCCCCTGAAGTACGATAAAATTTTCAGTAATATTCATTGTTTACTTCTTAAGTGGCAGCCGTTAAGGTTAGACGTGTTTTTCGAGCTTGGCGATTTTTGTTTGTTAAAAAAAATGGATCAAAGAATTTGTATTAAATTTTGCGTAAAAAATGAAATAAAGTGAAATAAAGTGTGTGAAATGTTAATAAAGGCATATGGTGAGTCTGCTATGAGTAAAACAAGGATTTACGAGTGGTATAAGCGTTTCCAAGATGGCCGCGAAAACGTTGAAGATGACGAACGACCTGGACGTCCAAGCACATCAACAACCGATGAAAACGTGAAAAAAGTGAAAGAAATGGTTATGAACGATCGCCGAATCACAATCAGAGAAGTCGCTGATGATGTTGCCGTATCAATTGGCTCATGCCATGAAATTTTTTCGGATGTTTTGGGTATGAAACGTGTGGCAGCAAAATTTGTTCCAAAATTGTTGAATTTCGAACAAAAACAGCGGAGAATGGAAGTTGCTCAAGAGTCACTCAATGAAGTCGACAACGATGCGGATCTACTGAAACGTGTTATAATAGGTGACGAAACATGGGTTTACGGATATGATGTCGAAACTAAGGCTCAATCGTCCCAGTGGAGGCATTCTGGATCGCCAAGACCGAAAAAGGCTCGACAAGTGCGGTCGAATGTGAAGGTTATGCTCACTGTGTTCTTCGATTTTAATGGCATAGTGCATCATGAATTCTTGCTACAAGGTCAAACAATCAATAAGGATTACTACTTACAAGTTCAGCGCCGTTTGCGTGAAGCAATCCGAAAAAAACGCCCGGATTTGTGGCAAAACAATTCATGGATTTTGCACCACGATAATGCACCTGCTCACACTTCATTGCTTGTTCGTGAATTTTTGGCCAAAAACAAAACTTTAACGATGCCCCAGCCTCTATATTCGCCAGACATGGCTCCATGTGACTTTTTTCTATTTCCAAACATAAAGAGAACATTAAAAGGCCGTCGTTTTACAAGCATAGATGACATTAAAAGAGAATCGCTGAAAGAGCTGAAAGGTATCACAAAGATCGAGTTTCAGAAGTGTTTCGAGGATTGGAAAAAGCGCTGGCACAAGTGTATTGTATGCGAAGGGGACTACTTTGAAGGCGACAATATTAATGTAGATGAATAAATAAATATTTTTTTCAAAAAACGAAAATTCCCGTTACTTTTTGAACACACCTCGTACATTGCATTATACCATTATTTATTTTCTGATTGAATTAAGGTAATTATAACAGAAATTTCAAGCTTGCTTACAAAAATTTATAATTGGATGCCGTTTGCGATAACCATTTAGATAAGTTATTAACTGCTCTTTTGTGAGTCTCTCCTTTTCAAAAAAGCGAATGCGTAACTCTTTTAGTGCCGGACATTCAGCGAGAAAATGAAAAGTATTCTCTGGCAAGGACATATCGCACAAATAACAGAGGTAACCTTCATCATCTTTAAAGAAATCTATAATTAAGGTACATAAGTTCACCTCTCATAAGGTGGACCAGGAGATCTGATCTAGAGAGTACTCATTGTTCATAAACTTATTTTCTCCTAAATCATAGCCCAGTTCCTTGTACGGTCTTCCAGAAGAGGAGTTTCTAGCATTAATAACTAAATTCTGCTTAAAGTTATATTGCAATTTGTCACAAATTTTTTGAAATCTACAATTCAAATTAATTATACAATCTAAATCAAAATTAGCAAAATTAAAATCGGGATCATATTTCTGGAAAAGTATGAGAGTCGTTTGAAAAGTACGTGCAAAAATAAAAACTACTTAATTTTTTGGGGTAAACCTTTTTTATTTTTCAACATAGTCTCCTTTTAGGCTTATTCACTTCGTCCAACGCTGCTTTAGTTTGTTGATCCCTTCCGAATAATACGATTTGTCCAAGTCTGAAAAATAGCCATTCGTTTCTGCAATCACCTCCTCGTTTGAATAAAATCTTTTTCCCGCCAGCCATTTCTTCATATTGGGGAACAAATAGTAGTCCGAGGGAGCCAAGTTTGGAGAATAGGGGGGATGTGAAACGAGTTGGAACCCTATTTCCATTAATTTTGCGACCACAACTGCTGAGGTGTGAGCTGGTGCGTTGTCGTGATGGAAAAGGACTTTTTTGTGGGCCAATCGTGGGCGTTTTTCTTGCAGCTCAATTTTCAAACGGTCCAATAACGATGAATAATATGCACCTGTAATAGTTTTACCCTTTTCCAGATAGTTGATGAGGATTATTCCTTGCGAATCCGAAAAGACAGTCGCCATAATCTTTCCGGCCGAAGGAACGGTCTTGGCCTATTTTGGCGCAGATTCCACCTTGGTAACCCATTGTTTAGATTGTTCTTTGGTCTCAGGAGTGTAGTGATGTATCCATGTTTCATCCACAGTGACGAAACGACGCTTAAAGTCCTGCGGATTCTTCTGGAACAGCTGCAAACCGTCCTTGCAACACTTCACACGATTTCGTTTTTGGTCTAGCGTGAGCAATCGCGGCACCCATCTTGCGGATAGCTTTGTCATGTCCAAATGTTGATGCAAAATATTATATACCCGTTCATTCGAGATGCCCACAGCACTAGCAATCTCACGCACCTTCACTCTTCTGTCATCTATCACCATATCATGGATTTTATCAACGATTTCTGGAGTAGTAACCTCAACAGGGCGTCCAGAACGTTCAGCGTCACTTGTGCCCATATGGCCACTCCGAAAATTTTGAAACCACTTATAAACTGTTCTAATCGAAGGTGCAGAGTCACCATAATGTTTATCAAGCTTCTCTTTAGTCTCCTGAGGCGTTTTGCCTTTCATAAAGTAGTGTTTAATCAACACACGAAATTCTTTTTCGTCCATTTTTTGAAAATCACTCGACTTCCTCGATTCAAACGAATGCCAAACACAAAGAAATAGACCGATCTGGCTGAAATTTGGTGTGTGTTCTTCCAAGAGATGCTTCTAAACGTAACCTCGATACGCGCCAGTGGTGCTATCTCTCTGACTTTGCACGGACTTTTCAAACGACCCTCGTATTTCTAAGCCCAATATGTAAGTTGGGGTATTCTGAGGCAAACTAAATACTTTTTTTTGAAAAAAACGTTCAAACTATTATAGTACTAGCCAATAAAAAATTAAACAAAGTCTTAAAGTTGTTGTATAATTTCTTTAACACAATAATATATTCTAAAATGGTTTATTATTTAATTTATTTTTAATTACAGGTAAGAATTATCGAGGTGCGTGCTATGGAATTATTTATCAGAAATCCCCTACACGTGGACTTCGAGCCATCATCTCACCTTCAAGGAATATAAGGTTGGAAAGTAGACTGTTAATTATTAAAATTTTAATTCAGAGCTATTTAACGATTTCTCCTTGATTGAACTGATTTTCATGAACGTCTAAGGTAAATGAGGGAAAATTATTTTCATTAGAAATCATAAATATCTTCGTAAAAATACAGAGCTTTTCCATTAACTGGCGATCCGCGAACAGTGGTTTTTTTTTCTGTAAGAAGAAAAGACTGACCTACTAAAGATAGAAAATCCAATGATAACCGGGAAACTTCGCACTATGAGTTCAGCGTACCAAAACTCACACAATGCGAGAAAAAATTTATCTAATAAATAGGAAATCTATTGCTTTTCCTGAAGTTTTAAAAAGAACACTTACAGTGAAAGAAAACTTTAAATCCAATTTACGAATAACATGGGAAACATGGGAGAATTTCCCTAGTTTTATATAGTGAGGACTGATTTGTATTTAAAGGATGTAAAGCCTGAACCGTTACCATTTATAAGATGTAATATCTGTTTTTTTTTTTAGATAAATGTTAAAATTAATGATAATAATTGATACTAACTTATAAAATTATTGTCTGAAAGTCGCTAAACCCAAGTAGTTGCCGACATCAACTCCCGGACAAGGCTATTCCAGTGTTTTTCTATATTCTAATCAAGGATCTAGAACTATCCTACGATCTTTTTAAATCTTAAGTACTCATCGCTATTAAAAAGATTAATGAAGTAGAAGAGTTCATGATTTAAGATGCAAGAAAGTATAGAGCTATTTCTGGATTTCAGCACCATCTAGAAATCCAAAAGGCGAATGTTTTGTTGCTCTTCTCAGCTGTTAGTAGACCCCAGAGCCCTTGTCGTTCATCATTGGCTGCCAGAATTAAGAAGTGTTTGAATTACAAGAAGTGGAAATGAGATGGTGAACAATTTAACTGTTGCGGCCAGTCTAAAAAAAATTATACAGAATTTTTAGTCAAGGGATTCCCATTGTTTATCAATATTCATCAACAGATTAGCATTGATTTCCAGAGATGAACAAGTGGCGGCTCAACTACACGTTTAAACATGAAGAGATAGGATCCTGATTGAAAAATGTAACAGAGTCTTGCTTGCTTTTTTTGCAATTCTTAATCAAGTTGATAAATTTGTGATGAGATTGGCAGGCATAATGTTTAACACGAGTGAAGATTGAATGTAAAAGTTGAATTAGAATTTAGGGTTTTCAAGCGGGTAGGTTAGGGTACCATCTGTGCTCTAGGTCTTAATGTGCCTTAGAACACTTGGCCTCGAAAAATAATATTACGTCTAATACTGTCTTATTTATGGTACTTCATCACATATATTTTGGTTCTTGCGACAGATAATTCGTTAAATTTTAGGATAGTTGATATTCTGTTTTGTCACTTAGCACTGCCTTCATAATAGTTCAATTCCAGAATCTTTTCTGACAGAATATTGTCAGACACTGCCTCATTGACACAGTTCCATTCTTTTAAAGGAATCTCTCTCTCAAAATTGTGCTTCCTTCCGCTATATTATATCTCACAAGAGCAATATTATCATCTCAAAATGTTTCAAACCTTGTTTAACATTATGAAGATGATAGTTGGCAAATTAAACAAAGACGAATTCTAAAAAGGAACAAATTTGCATAAAGAAAAAATAATCTTACTAGAGAGCCGAGAAAGGAGAAAAAAAAAATAGTATTAAATTGCGAGCGTTGTAAGAGAATAGATAATGTGAGTAGATAATACAAAAATAGTACGAGGAGAAACGCGTTTTTTAAGTTTTGTTTTATCTAAATTGTGTTTCAAGGAAAAACACAAAAACCCTCTGTTTTATCACAATGAAAGAACAGGTACGTTTTGTTAAGAGTGAAAAGTCATTTGCCAATTGGTTACTCTGTGTTTTTCTCTATTTAAATTTAATTTGAAAAACTACTGCATCAAATTAATTTTACTATTCAAAACAAAAGGAGAAATCTGAGAATGTGGACATTCGCATGACTGTCTCTAAATTAGTTTACTGATGGACTTTTCTTGATATTTAGAACTAGCTATGGAACTAGTTAACTTCAATATTATACACATGTTCTCTAGAACTTTTCAATGTCAGAAATTGCTTTTTAAAAAAATCACCCGAGACAGTATTCCAACAAACTTAGTTATATCTATAACAAGTAATCTACGTTTTCAGCTTTAGTTTAGTTAGATTAGATTAGACTAGGGCGGCCTCAGGGCCTACGCCACTGCGACCCCTTTGGGTCTATTGTGGCTCCCCTAACTTTAAAGCTCACCCTCCAGACCTGTCCTTTTAATTAGACTCTTAATGCTGGAGAGTGACTTTTGGGTAAAACTCACAGGCCTTGGTTTTTCCTCCCCGAGAAGTAACATCCTTAGCCACACGAGCCCCTCACACTGACACAACACGTGCAGTGCCGTTTCCTCCTCTTCCTGACAGAACCTACAAAGGCTATCGTCTGCCAGGCCCATGCGATGCATGTGTTTTCTGAGTCTGCAGTGGCCAGTTAATAGGCCTACAATCATCCTGATAGCCCCACGGCCTTGACGGATTAATTCTGCAGTCAGCCTCGGCGAATAGCCTTTAATAAACTCCTTCGCCTGTCTCTGCCCAGTGGTGGCAAGCCACCATTCCTGAGACCTACTCTGCACCCATAAGTTAATGGTCGCAGTCTTAACACACTTCGGAACCCTAAAACAGGGCTCCGGGCCAACGAAGTATCCCGCAGAGCCTTCCCGGGCCAATAAATCTGCCGCTTCGTTACCCTTATGTCCTGAATGACCAGGTACCTAGACCAGAAAGACCTTATTTTGGTCACTAATTTCCTTCAGGGCACCCAGACAGTCCCAAACCAGTTTTGAGTTAACCTGATAGGAACTAATTGCCCGTAGAGCAGCCTGACTATCCGAGAAAATTACGACCTTAGAATTAATAATTCCTCGCCCTTCAATCTCGGTAGCACAGAACCTAATTGCAGCTAGCTCAGCCTGAAAAACTGTAGCTAGTTTCCCTAGGCTAACCGAAAAGCTACATTTCGGCTTCACCCCGTACACTCCCGCTCCCACACCCTCCTCCATCTTGGAGCCATCAGTGTACCACATTGAATCTCCCAGCACTGGGGGTTCACGTCTCCAAGCCTCCCGGTCTCCAATACAGACTTTGAACGGCTTGTCGAAGTTATATTTGGGAGTCATAAAATCCGAAGGCAGGCCCAAAATAGGATCGGCCTCCAGCTCCTCGTATAACTCTTGATATGCTCCTCCATGCCTAACGGTAATAGGAGCTTTAGTTATTAGGGATTTAACCAAAAACTTTAGAATTCAGTTCAATATCTTTCACAATAATTATAAAAGAAAGAGGTCGATGAATACAGGAAGTGGGAGCCATTATTTCAATATAATTAAATACGCAAATAATTTTATAATTATTCTAAATTATTAAAAGAAAAACAAAAAATTTGATTTAATCAGAAAGATATTTATTGGATCGCTACTTTAATTAGGAGTAAATACTTAGGCAATATTATTATTTTAATTAAGTAATTGTTGAAAGATTTACAGAGCCTCGTAAATCTTTACCTTTGTTCAGAATTGTGGAACCATATTGAAACAACAAATAAATAATCGGATTATAATCTTTTATTATTAAATTGTTATTATTTCATTAAATTATTTATAGTTTATTATTATTTATATTCAGTTGTATTTAAATTCAAATAGAATATCCAGGTTACTTTTAAAGTATTTTAAGTTGGGATGATTTAAAGGTATTAAGAACAGTTAACTGCTGACTACATCATCAATTTGTGCAATTCATGTTAAATATCCAGGGATTTGCACGGCTAGTAGATCAAAGAGATTGCCGAATGTGCTAAATGGGCTTTCTACATTATTTACCTCTAGAGCTCCCTGAGAAATAAGCAAGCCTATATTATAATGGTCCACCTGTTTTCGGCTCCAATTACTAAACAATCCGTCTATAGAGGCCCCCATTTAAACCGCTATAAGGTACTTTTAGTTTAATCTAAGGTAATCTAAGAAGTGGTTAGGAATTAGAATTCGGTAGAGGGTTCTTGGTTATAACAAGATTCTGGTGCTTATATGTAGAGTTCAGACTATCGCCTGTGATTTTATGTTTTGAAACGGTGACCAGCTTGTGATCGGTAAATTATTAGTAGCCAATAAAAGAAATTTACCAAAATTTTAGTTAGATTATCAGACCAAAAAATATTAATTTCCATCACACTTTAAGAACTATAATCCAACAAATGATTTGAATATAAAATACTTATCTCAGCTATTAATCTGCAACACATTGGCTGCTTTGTGAACTATGTCTGTTGTCCATTACATGTACATCAAAAAAATTCTAGGACATTAAATTCACATGATCTTCTTGGATGAAGGGATAAGATGAGAGAAGTGCCTATCTTGATCTCGGCAGAGTCTTTTGGAAGCCCGAGTTGTACGAGTGGACTATATAGTCTAATAAAGCTAGTAATAATGTACGGGAACCTGGACGCTTGAACATATTTCTGCGTCCATTCAGAGGTTGGTGTTGAGAGGTATAATTTATTTATTTATGCAGAAGAACGGCAGTGGAAGATGAGGATATTTTATCACTAAGAGGTTTATCTTTATAAGTATGAATGCAACGACTGGAATGATTTAGGAACCCTAATTCTTAAGAGCACTGCCGTAAATATAAATATATTATATGTATATAATATTTAAGGCCCCACGGTAGCCGAGCGGTTAAAGCAGAGGTCGCCAAAATGGTTTAAATAGACCTCCAGAGGTCTATTTAACAAAAGTAGGGGTCTATCTGAGCCAGAGGGTCGATTAGGGTCGACGGAAAAACAATATTGAACCCAATATAGCGAACTTTGCAAAGGAAACACCAGGCACACCCATCTCATTAATTAAGAAGCAATACTGTAGTTACTTTACTTATTATTTTTACTTATTTATAATTACTTATTATTTAATAAACATTAAGTAATATTATTATTATTTTTTAAATCTTTTATTGAAATTTGCGACTGCAACGATTGTTGCAACAAGCAAATTTGGTACCCGATAAAGAAATACATGAAAATCACGAGTGCAGAAGGCACACCAGTAAGGTGCTTTGCTCTCACGATAAAAGAAGATCACGAGGCCATCTTCTCTTCAATCTCCTTAGATGATTACTCTGGTAATGTGGAAGAAGATAGGTGTTGTATTAAAGGATTAGGATGAGCTGCTGTAAAGGAATGAAGTTTTAAGAAACGAGTTTTAGAAAGGCCCGTTAACGAAAGGGATTTTGAGATCATTATGAATGGTGAGGTTAGAAATGTAGAATGGAGCGTCAAGTAGTTTTCGTAGTATTTTTGACTGTAAATATTAAATTTCAACATTAGGATATTTTTCATAAAACTATTCTTACATAATGTAAAATTACTTTAACAAATGTTTAAAATCATGAAATAAATGTACAAACACAGTACCTGATAGATAGTTTTATTTTAATTAACTGTAAATTACCTTTATGGAGGTCGATGAAGATTTCGTAAAATTATATAGGGGTCAAAGATCAAAAAAGTTTGGCGACCCCTGGGTTAAAGTCTAGACCCGCATAGCTAAGGTGCACAATGTGGTAATGGGTTCGATTCCTAGTCTAGACCTCTTGGATTTTATTTAAAGGTTAATATGAGAACTTTATCCTAAATTACGTAAGGGACACCTAATTAGGCAGTTAACGTAAATCTCGCCTGAAAAAAACGTAGGAATTACCGTACTGTTCTTGAAAAAAAATATTTAACATCCATAAGTCAAGACATTTGACATATTTTGGCCAAGAGTCGGGACCCTCGGAATTCACATCATTCAACGCAGTTTTTTAAAAGATTCAGCCGGAGTCCCAGAGAATGGTAGTTAACAAGCAACAGGTGTCTTAACTGAAAACGGCAGCGGTTAAAACTTTCTTGACATCTAGCGGTACCCGTGAAAAACAGAAGGTCCTCCTGACAACTGCTGCTACTGCAGGCAGTGGCGTTTTCATCAACTTCATTCAAAAGCTGAGCTTTTTCACTTAGTTCTAGAAGGCACCGTTAGATGGTCCTGAGGGGTTTTTAAGCCTTGTTACTAGGCACTGTTATAAACAATAAATTAATTTCTTTTAAATCTACGTTAGCAGTTATTCGTTTCTGTTTAATTGCTTAGTCATGTTTGTTTCTTCATTCTATTACAAAAGCAAGCATCGAATTGATTATAATAAGATAAAGGATAAGAAGATTCACTAAGACTCCCTAAAATACTTCGAACTATAGTAAACGCTCTATTTTAAGTCTCTAACCGGACTGTATTCTGATATCATCACTCCTTTATCACACAAGTTATCCAGAAACCCGATACTGGTAACTCCGCTTCAATTTGTAATCTCCAATCCTCTAGCTCAAAATCTTTCTTCTAGAATTCTTGCTGACAACCAAACAAGACACCTTAAAAGACAATGGCCTCTTGATCTCCTCCCAAGTGATAAGAGTGACTAACAGTCTAATGTTTTGGAATGTTACCACTGGGTAACTTCTCCACTCGTTTACTTCTATCTGCAATCACATATAAATCCTCAAGCTCAAAATCTTTCTTCTAGAACTCTTCCTGACAACCCGACAAGACGTCTTATGAGACAGAGGCCTCGTGATCTCCTTTCAAGTGAAAAGAGTGACTAACAGTCTAATGTTTTGGAGTGTTACCACTGGGTAACTTCTTCACTCGTTTACTTCTACCTGCAATTATACGCAAATCCTCTAGCTCAAAATCTTTCTTCTAGAATTCTTGCTGACAACCAAACAAGACACCTTAAAAGACAATGGCCTCTTGATCTCCTCCCAAGTGATAAGAGTGACAAACAGTCTAATGTCACTGGCTAACTTCTCCACTCGTTTACTTCTATCTGCAATCACATATAAATCCTCAAGCTCAAAATCTTTCTTCTAGAACTCTTCCTGACAACCCGACAAGACGTCTTATGAGGCAGAGGCCTCGTGATCTCCTCTCAAGTGAAAAGAGTGACTAACAGTCTAATGTTTTGGAATGTTACCAATGGGTAACTTCTCCACTCGTTCTACCTGCAATTATACGCAAATCCTCTAGCTCAAAATCTTTCTTCTAGAATTCTTGCTGACAACCAAACAAGACACCTTAAAAGACAATGGCCTCTTGATCTCCTCCCAAGTGATAAGAGTGACAAACAGTCTAATGTCACTGGCTAACTTCTCCACTCGTTTACTTCTATCTGCAATCACATATAAATCCTCAAGCTCAAAATCTTTCTTCTAGAACTCTTCCTGACAACCCGACAAGACGTCTTATGAGACAGAGGCCTCGTGATCTCCTTTCAAGTGAAAAGAGTGACTAACAGTCTAATGTTTTGGAATGTTACCAATCGGTAACTTCTCCACTCGTTTACTTCTACCTGCAATTATACGCAAATCCTCTAGCTCAAAATCTTTCTTCTAGAATTCTTGCTGACAACCAAACAAGACACCTTAAAAGACAATGGCCTCTTGATCTCCTCCCAAGTGATAAGAGTGACAAACAGTCTAATGTCACTGGCTAACTTCTCCACTCGTTTACTTCTATCTGCAATCACATATAAATCCTCAAGCTCAAAATCTTTCTTCTAGAACTCTACCTGATAACCCGGACAAGACGTCTTAAAAGACAGTGGCCTCGTGATCTCTTCTCAAGTGAAGAGAGTGACTAACAGTCTAATGTTTTGGAGTGTTACCACTGGGTAACTTCTCCACTCGTTTACTTCTATCTGCAATCACATATAAATCCTCAAAGCTCAAAATCTTTCTTCTAGAACTCTTCCTGATAACCCGGACAAGACGTCTTAAAAGACAGTGTCCTCGTGATCTCTTCTCAAGTGAAGAGAGTGACTAACAGTCTAATGTTTTGGAGTGTTACCACTGGGTAACTTCTCCACTCGTTTACTTCTATCTGCAATCACATATAAATCCTCATGCTCAAAATCTTTCTTCTAGAACTCTTCCTGACAACCCGACAAGACGTCTTAAAAGACAGTGGCCTCGTGAACTCCTCTCAAGTGAAAAGAGTGACTAACAGTCTAATGTTTTGGAATGTTACCAATGGGTAACTTCTCCACTCGTTTACTTCTACCTGCAATTATACGCAAATCCTCTAGCTCAAAATCTTTCTTCTAGAATTCTTGCTGACAACCAAAACAAGACACCTTAAAAGACAATGGCCTCTTGATCTCCTCCCAAGTGATAAGAGTGACAAACAGTCTAATGTCACTGGCTAACTTCTCCACTCGTTTGCTTCATTTGTTACTCTGTTATCACTGTTACTTATAGCACCAATGCGGTTTGTTGTACCACAAATAAACCAAAACATCAAAAAATGTTGTCTCTTTTCTAGAAGGGCAGCTAAATAATTCTATTAAGTCTACTAACTCACTACAAATTCCCTGAGACATTTTGAAACAAGATTCACTTGGGAATCGCCTTAATTTTTGTTTTGTTTTGTTATTTTTTTTGCTATAATCTCTCTAAATGTTCAGAATTTAGTTAAAGGTCCAAGTAGAACCTAATAAATTTTTAACATCAGCAATAAGTTGTTAGAAGCTCAAAAAAAAGATTAAATTAAATAATTAAAAAAGCAAATTAGCACGAATTGGACTCTTACGGTAATGTGAGCTCACTGACTTACTTCTGACCTAATCTCTTCTTGAATGGGGAGGTACCACCTTTCTTCATTTCTCAGTAGAAGGTCTTAGCATCCTCAAAGGATGCTGAAAAAATAAAACTCTTGAATAGGACAGAAATAACATAGTCTGGAGCAACGGCTTTGATCGTGTGTCGTCCAAGAGTACTTGACAGAATGATGCTCTATTTCAGAGATTGTTGGGATTACAGAGTGTCCCTCCGAAGCAGTATCTGCGGTTTTGATGATGGTAAAGCCTGGCTTCGACGAAGCCCCTAATTAAATGTGATCAGCAGTTTTTTTGGTTGGGGTACGGGTGAGTAGAGAAGGGAAATCCGGAGGTTCCTAACCTAACCTAACCAAAGGTCCAATCGTTAATTTAAAAAAAAACATCTGATTGGAAGTAATTAAAGACATTAATTCGGTATCTCCTAATTCCACCATTTACGAACTATTTTTTTTGTAGAGTATTACACGATATGAGATATTCCCTTTTTTTCCCCCCCAAATCTCTTCCAGGGAATAATTGATCCATTCCATTCGCATTAGGCACTTCTCATGGTCAGTGACTAAGTAATTAATTCGCAACTTTATACGGTTTTAGAAAAAGGTTTGAAGAGAAATAATTGGATTAAAACAATACGCCAGAATGAATGGACAAAACGGTTACCACCATATTTCCACAAATTCAGAAAAGATATCATCTAAATTCTTTTTCCAAGGGTTTAAATACAAGTTTTTGTAAATAAAAAAATTAGTGGGTATTTCAGACGCTTTTTACCCGTTTTTTATTTACCCATTTTTATTTAATGGAATACAATATAACCGGAATTTTTACTAAAAATTAGGTCAGTTATCGTTGGAAGCTATTGTGTCGGGTCAAGATATACACTTGTTTAAAACGACAATTGAGCGCCAAATTTAAACAAAGGAACGGATGTAACGCTAATTTTTCCGGAAATCTTTACGATACAATCTATTACGTACGTATTATGGACGGAGCTAACATAATACTTGTATCAAATACTTTGGAGTAGTTCTCGAACAGAGGCTTTACCTTTACTTCTCTTTTATAGGGCAGCTTTAATGGGACACTTTTTCACTTTGTTTTCTCGAGTATCCAAGCTGTTTCCCGAGAATAAACTTTTGCTGTGCAGGACAACGGTTTTGCGGTATGCTTTTCCGTTCTTGGAGCCTAGCATGTCGAGCCGAAGTTATTTAACTTCAGGTGAATAGAGTTAGCTCCTCAGGTTAGGGGCCCCCTGGGCAATTACTATACTTATAATTACCTGATTACTTCAGATTGTAACCAAAAACTAGGTTATGCCCTCAGCCCTTCGATAATTATTTTTTTTATTAAAGGTATCGAAAACCTTTAGTACAGTCCTTTTTATAGAAATTTGAAAGACAGTATAAAAGTTAGAAGACTGCCTTGTTTAGAAATAAAGCTACGTAAGCAAAAAGAAGTAGACCTAAATCAGGGATGGCGAACCTTTTTGACCTTTTTGGGTCAAATTTTGTTCATTTTTTTTTTTTAGCACTAGCTCTTGGGTCACTAATGCCCTTTGTACAAGTTTAAAGCTTTTAAACTGAATATTTTCAAAACTAAACATCTTTAAAAGTTCAGTTGGCTTAACGGGTAAAACGGGGACGAAACAAGTACTATGGAAGTCTCTTTTTTACATACATAACTGAACAAAACCTTACAAAAGTGTGTTTTATCTGAAGAAAAATCTAAATATGGTTATTTGCTTTGGGTGGTCGATTTTTTTAACAAACAAAATATGAGTAAAATTATACATTTTACTTGATATTTTGTAAACATTTTTGTTTTATTTCAAATACTACAAAAGTATTTGTCGTCATTTGCGTTTTAGAACTGTAATGATCTAACTAAAGGTTATAGATAGCATTTAAATTGCTTTTGTGTCAATGCGTGATTGGAAAAAAAATACAGATAGAATATAAATTATCCACACAGTTAGAAAATCTAAATCAACCCGCGTAAACAAACCAATGGTTGCCTAGCAATTGTGGGTCAGTGAAAAAGCTTGCTCGGATCAGTGTCTGACCCTCGGGTTCATAGGTTCGCCATCACTGGCCTAAATCAAGAAAAAATAATCCTACTAAAAGATATGGAACTTGAAGAGTTACTGCTAATGTAGTCATCATATCATGCATCCAAGAACTGAAGGCCCTAGAAAAACTTAATAGCCTAAATAATGAGAAAATAGCGGTAAGTCTAAGCCAGGATATAAACGCACAGAAGGTAACGAGGAGGCGTACAGGTACTCTCAAAACTTTCCAAAATAGCCTACAAAGAAGACTCCAGGTTCATCCGAAGCAGAATTCAAGTCGAGCCCTACTTATAAAGGCAGGAATTCCTTTTTGAGAAACTGAAAGGCGAGGTACTAGGTGAGGAAGAAGTTTAGACAGAAGATCAAAACTCTGTTCTATATTCTTGGAGAATGCGAGCGTATTGCTCGCAAACTGTTCTTAATGTAATTCCATCAATTGCTGTGCAAAGTAGTTTAACGAGTAAATTGCAGCCAGAACGAAATGTTGCTGCGATATACAGTCCAGATTGGTTCTAGTAAATAAATGGCAATTACGTCCAGAAAATGAATGATTTTTAACGCATGTGCTAAATTATTTTAAATATCTAAAAATTAAATAATTCATAATAATTGTAGTAAAAGAAATACCGTGAGTTTTCTACACCCTACTTCATCCTCTAAAGTCTAGACAGGTTTATTGAATGGCTGTTGATTTAATAAATAACGGACGAGGAAAAATTGAGCTAAATTTCATCAATGCCAGCTCTCAAATCCTGCATTTTCATTATTTATTCATTTATTTAACAAATAATACATATATATTCCATTTAGAGCTCTGCGTTTGTCTAGTGCCTAAATCATCTCTCACCATCCATTTCGCACATCAAACCGATGTGATTGCCAGGCCGTCACAATACATTATCAGATAGATCTTCATAAACACATGTCCGCCGTCCTGTGGATGGACTTGCCTAACGTTTAATGATTTTGTGTCTGTCACAGATACTTGGCACTTGATTTATACTGGCACCATCACCCACAAGTGGGATTCTCCAGTCCAAACTTGCTGCGATAGACTGTTCATGAGAGAACTGATTGTGTTTAACTTGTCTGTTCCGTTTATGGCAAAATAATTGTTATAATTAATTTTTTAATTGTATGACCATTTTATGAGATTAGATTAATTAAAGAACATTGAAGATCAATTTAAAAAATTTCCATATCCTAATTTTTAACATTTGTAATGCTAATTTTATTAATTTTAATTAATTAATTCATTTTATTACTCTTGAAGCTAAACTAATAATGTAAGCCAAAACCAGTAATGTTTCTGTTTTCGTGTAAAATTACAGATGTCAGTGAAGCTTTAAAAGTGTATGAATATGATATTGGCAAAACCAAACTAATTTTTCACTTTGTTCCTACGTGAATTCTGTTGTTGAAGGTTTCAATGTAAATATTGTTTGTATGTGGTTCCCTCGGGAACGCTAAAATCCCTTGTAGAAGTAGCTATACCACTACCTCCTACGGATTGTTTAAACCTTTCACCATAAAAGAAATAAATATAAAAAAAATATTAAATACCAGCAATAAGATCGTACAAAATACATAAAACAGGATAAAATATTGCAATAATTGTCTTGAAGATGTTTTCAATGATTTTTTTGACGCTTTGGTTCATCTCCATTCTTCCAATTACAAATCGTTTTAAATCCATATCTTAAGTGGTACGAGGGTCGTTTGAAAAGTCCGTACAAAAATAAAAACTACTTAATTTTTTGGGGTAAACCTTTTTTATTTTTCAACATAGTCTCCTTTTAGGCTTATACACTTCGTCCAACGCTGCTCTAGCTTGTTGATCCCTTCCGAATAATAGGATTTGTCCAAGTCTGAAAAATAGCCATTCGTTTCTGCAATCACCTCCTCGTTTGAATAAAATCTTTTTCCCGCCAGCCATTTCTTCATATTGGGGAACAAATAGTAGTCCGAGGGAGCCAAGTCTGGAGAATAGAGGGGATGTGAAACGAGTTGGAACCCTATTTCCATTAATTTTGCGACCACAACTGCTGAGGTGTGAGCTGGTGCGTTGTCGTGATGGAAAAGGACTTTTTTGTGGGCCAATCGTGGGCGTTTTTCTTGCAGCTCGGTTTTCAAACGGTCCAATAACGATGAATAATATGCACCTGTAATAGTTTTACCCTTTTCCAGATAGTCGATGAGGATTATTCCTTGCGAATCCCAAAAGACAGTCGCCATAATCTTTCCGGCCGAAGGTGCGGTCTTCGCCTTTTTTGGCGCAGATTCCCCCTTGGTAACCCATTGTTTAGATTGTTCTTTGGTCTCAGGAGTGTAGTGATGTATCCATGTTTCATCCACAGTGACGAAACGACGCTTAAAGTCCTGCGGATTCTTCTGGAACAGCTGCAAACCGTCCATGTAACACTTCACACGATTTCGTTTTTGGTCAAGCGTGAGCAATCGCGGCACCCATCTTGCGGATAGCTTTGTCATGTCCAAATGTTGATGCAAAATATTATGTACCCGTTCATTCGAGATGCCCACAGCACTAGCAATCTCACGCACCTTCACTCTTTTGTCATCCATCACCATATCATGGATTTTATCAATGATTTCTGGAGTAGTAACCTCAACAGGGCGTCCAGAACACGTTCAGCGTCACTTGTGCCCATATGGCCACTCCGAAAATTTTGAAACCACTTATAAACTGTTCTAATCGAAGGTGCAGAGTCACCATAATGTTTATCAAGCTTCTCTTTAGTCTCCTGAGGCGTTTTGCCTTTCATAAAGTAGTGTTTAATCAACACACGAAATTCTTTTTCGTCCATTTTTTGAAAATCACTCGACTTCTTCGATTCAAACGAATGCTAAACACAAAGAAATAGACCGATCTGGCTGAAACTTGGTGTGTGTTCTTCCAAGAGATGCTACTAACTAAACATAACCTCGATACGCGCCATTGGTGCTATCTCTCTGACTTTGCACGGACTTTTCAAACGACCCTCGTATAACTCCTTTACATTACTTCTTGCCTTAGTCTTGTGAGCGAATTTCATGCCTGCGGTTTGTCAATGTAAGATCCTAAAACAACGACAATGACGACGCTAAGAAGAGTATTCATTTTGTTTTTCTTTTTTCTTAACCATTTTTTCTAGAAACTATATAAGTGCTACTTGCTGCAAGATATGAGATGATTCTTTAGCTGTGTCAGATTGAGAAGAGAGAATGGCTTATATCGTCCGCTTCAGTAGCATTTTGTGTTTGGAAAAATTATGTGCTTCAATGATGCAATTGAAGCAATTTGAAAATTGTTATTTAGCTTCCGTTTGAATCAACCATACTTGGATTCGTCAGTCAATCTGCGCTCACATTCAGGCACGCCTCAGATCTACTTCGGTTATAATTGTCCAATCACATCTTTGTCTTATTTATATTTCTTTCTTTCTTTTTTTTTACAACTTCTCCTGCACAAAATCATTGGCTGCCCTGAAGAAAGGTTAAGTCTACTTAAAAGGAATTTTTCGGCTTTGCCTCGCCACAGCGTCGGCCTATCTTATTGACGATCACATGTTACGGCACCCACAGTGAGTAATTATATCTTCCCCAGGTACTAAAACATTCCTGGACCATCCTCGAGTTGATAAAACGAGAGTTCTTCGCTTTTATAGCAGCCTGACTATTGGAGAGAATGAAACCAAATATTCCTGTTGAGGTTAAGCTACACGCATACCTTTCTATTGCGTGCATTTTGTCCTGTAAGACTCTAGAAAACTTCTCCATGGGTACCTGGTCAAATAATCCAGCATCAGTTCGCTCAGTAGTTCTCTAACTTATCTCTACACCAAAAGATCTCATGTTTCTTCTGCTAATTGCTCATTCGAGAAGATTACAGTACTCTTTCATAGGAAGAAGCGGAAGGAACGGATGCTCCGAGTGAAACTGAAAATTGTAGGCGAAGTAGGATGTTATGATGGGTCAACAAATAGATAAAGACACCTTTGAACCTTGCCAATGGGATTGACAATATCTTATCACTTTGTATCTCCAAGGTTTTCCAATTAAGCTATATGCTTAAATTCATTTAATCACAAATAGTTATCTTTGAACAAAGAAAGAAAACTATGCTACATGTATTCGACTAGAAATCTATCCCAGTCATTCAAGTTAACAGATTACTGAAAACGATAAGGAAAAAAAAGGTTATACTAAGTACCCCTATCTGATAGTGTTCAGAAAACTGGGCAAGACAAATTATCGAGCAATCAACTACTAGCGCTATCTAGCAGCCCTTCTGGGCCGATTTGAACACTGGGTAATCATACTTAATTGGAGCCATCAAATAGAAAGGTGGAAACTTTTATCTCTTTTCGCAGTTTTATAGCCAGAGATCAATTGATGGTTTTTCTTACATTTTCTTTTGCTTAGATTTTATACTTCGATTTATGTAGTATTTAAATGGATTGAAGTTTGTTGAACAGAAGAGAAGTCTTAGATTCTTTTTCTATTTTATGAAAGGAAATCTTTTAATAAGACTACCTTGAAATAAAGAAGTCTTTCTTTTTAATTTAAATTCCTCACATAGTACCCATGCTCAAGACTTGCGAGATAAGCAATGACAAAACGTGCTAAACTTCTTTACAGACAGCTTGGATGACGCTCCAAATTACCCTTAGAACTCAAACGCTTAATGTACGAGGGTCGTTTGAAAAGTCCGTGCAAAAATAAAAACTACTTAATTTTTTGGGGTAAACCTTTTTTATTTTTCAACATAGTCTCCTTTTAGGCTTATACACTTCGTCCAACGCTGCTCTAGTTTGTTGATCCCTTCCGAATAATAGGATTTGTCCAAGTCTGAAAAATAGCCATTCGTTTCTGCAATTACCTCCTCGTTTGAATAAAATCTTTTTCCCGCCAGCCATTTCTTCATATTGGGGAACAAATAGTAGTCCGAGGGAGCCAAGTCTGTAGAATAGGGGGGATGTGAAACGAGTTGGAACCCTATTTCCATTAATTTTGCGACCACAACTGCTGAGGTGTGAGCTGGTGCGTTGTCGTGATGGAAAAGGACTTTTTTGTGGGCCAATCGTGGGCGTTTTTCTTGCAGCTCGGTTTTCAAACGGTCCAATAACGATAAATAATATGCACCTGTAATAGTTTTACCCTTTTCCAGATAGTCGATGAGGATTATTACTTGCGAATCCCAAAAGACAGTCGCCATAATCTTTCCGGCCGAAGGTGCGGTCTTCGCCTTTTTTTGGCGCAGATTCCCCCTTGGTAACCCATTGTTTAGATTGTTCTTTGGTCTCAGGAGTGTAGTGATGTATCCATGTTTCATCCACAGTGACGAAACGACGCTTAAATTCCTGCGGATTCTTCTGGAACAGCTGCAAACCGTCCTTGCAACACTTCACACGATTTCGTTTTTGGTCAAGCGTGAGCAATCGCGGCACCCATCTTGCGGATAGCTTTGTCATGTCCAAATGTTGATGCAAAATATTATGTACCCGTTCATTCGAGATGCCCACAGCACTAGCAATCTCACACACCTTCACTCTTCTGTCATCCATCACCATATCATGGATTTTATCAATGATTTCTGGAGTAGTAACCTCAACAGGGCGTCCAGAACGTTCAGCGTCACTTGTGCCCATATGGCCACTCCGAAAATTTTGAAACCACTTATAAACTGTTCTAATCGAAGGTGCAGTGTCACCATAATGTTTATCAAGCTTCTCTTTAGTCTCCTGAGGCGTTTTGCCTTTCATAAAGTAGTGTTTAATCAACACACGAAATTCTTTTTCGTCCATTTTTTGAAAATCACTCGACTTCCTCGATTCAAACGAATGCCAAACACAAAGAAATAGACCGATCTGGCTGAAACTTGGTGTGTGTTCTTCCAAGGGATGCTACTAACTAAACATAACCTCGATACGCGCCAGTAGTGCTATCTCTCTGACTTTCCACGGACTTTTCAAACGACCCTCGTACAACACTATTCTCATACCTAGAGCTATGGGGTTCAGCCATACCTACAAACATACGGAATAAACTGGACATTCTAATCAAAACTACTGCCGACAGATAGCTGACGCTCCTTTCTACGGTGACTAACCTCACTCTTCACAACGACCTCGACATTCCCTTCATAGTCCAACTCGCCAAGACTAAATATCAAAAGTTCCATACTGCTCTCTCTACTTGCTCAAATACTCTTGTACAGTCTCTCGCCTCCTCTGACATCCCTAACAATACTCCTCGCCGACTGTACCGTCAATAGCCCCTGATACCTCCTTGAGGTCTGAACACCATCACCATCATAATCGGTTTCCTGCGGAGAGTGCTACCGCTGGGTAGTTTCTCTCCATCAGCTCTTCACGGACCAATATATCTGATCCACCTTCTAATTTACTTATTGTATTTTCTATTTATACAGATTGTAAAAATTAAAAAAAAAATAATTTAAAACTGAGTGTCAATGTAATGAAGTAACGAAAATGTTAAGATTCAGAATTGTTCCATTCCACTTATCCCTATATAATCCCAAATTATAATCCCTTGAAAAGAATTCAGCAACACAGTAATTATTGGTTGAAAAAATTTATACTATTTTATTATTAAAAAGACGAAGTTCTTTGCCATCAAAATAAAACAAATCACATGCTTCAGAAGTAAAATATAAAAAGAAGATACCCTCTGCCAATACAACGTGATGAAAACTACCCTAACAATTATATAACATTGAGTTCTTAAGTTCTTGTTTATCTTAAACTGAGAGTACTTGCTGATTCAGTTAGATAACTTCCAATGATAAAGTAACAGATTTAGAAAGTTGACTTGTTTAAGTAGTTTGCATACAAAAACTGGACAATTCTAACTTTTGTATTTATTCTTTTGTTTAATAAAGCTCACGATCACAAGAGGCTGTGTGATGTTCTGCGTGGATCAAGAGTACCAAGATTTTATTAAAGAATTTTAATTGTTAACCGTTATTTGGTAATTTCATTGGCAAATATAAAAAAGGACTAAACATTGTTTATCTCTTCATTTGCAAATTTATTGTTAGTTTGTGGTTTAATGGATTATTTAATTATTATAAAATAAAATTTGAATTCGAAATTTAATTATGAATAAATAATAAGCAAAATAACGAACCATTTTGAGGGAAGGAAATAGTCTCAGTTCTACAACGCAGTTCACTGACCTGAGAGGCCTTGAATCTGATTTTCTAGCAACTCAAGCTTTAACGGAAATAGCATTTTTCTGCTCGCAAATGCTTAAACGAAGATCTGGTATGTTCTCCGTTGTGTAGAGTTATCATCTGTAAACAAAATGCCCAGCTAAGGACATCCAGGAATCTGATAAATGTTTTCAAAGACCTATTGTAACTTACTAATTATCTAAACAGCATTTTTATTGCATTAAAAATTCACCAGAACTCAATGAAAAGTACGAGGGTCGTTTGAAAAGTCCGTGCAAAGCCAGAGAGATAGCACCAATATATCGAGGTTATGTTTAGTTAGTAGCATCTCTTGGAAGAACACACACCAAGTTTCAGCCAGATCGGTTTATTTCTTTGTGTTTGGCATTCGTTTGAATCGAAGAAGTCGAGTGATTTTCAAAAAATGGACGAAAAAGAATTTCGTGTGTTGATTAAACACTACTTTATGAAAGGCAAAACGCCTCAGGAGACTAAAGAGAAGCTTGATAAACATTATGGTGACACTGCACCTTCGATTAGAACAGTTTATAAGTGGTTTCAAAATTTTCGGAGTGGCCATATGGGCACAAGTGACGCTGAACGTTCTGGACGCCCTGTTGAGGTTACTACTCCAGAAATCATTGATAAAATCCATGATATGGTGATGGATGACAGAAGAGTGAAGGTGCGTGAGATTGCTAGTGCTGTGGGCATCTCGAATGAACGGGTACATAATATTTTGCATCAACATTTGGACATGACAAAGCTATCCGCAAGATGGGTGCCGCGATTGCTCACGCTTGACGAAAAACGAAATCGTGTAAAGTGTTGCAAGGACGGTTTGCAGCTGTTCCAGAAGAATCCGCAGGACTTTAAGCGTCGTTTCGTCACTGTGGATGAAACATGGATACATCACTACACTCCTGTGACCAAGGGGGAATCTGCGCCAAAAAAGGCGAAGACCGTTCCTTCGGCCGGAAAGATTATGGCGACTGTCTTTTGGGATTCGCAAGGAATAATCCTCATCGACTATCTGGAAAAGGGTAAAACTATTACAGGTGCATATTATTCATCGTTATTGGACCGTTTGAAAACCGAGCTGCAAGAAAAACGCCCACGATTGGCCCACAAAAAAGTCCTTTTCCATCACGACAACGCACCAGCTCACACCTCAGCAGTTGTGGTCGCAAAATTAATGGAAATAGGGTTCCAACTCGTTTCACATCCCCCCTATTCTCCAGACTTGGCTCCCTCGGACTACTATTTGTTCCCCAATATGAAGAAATGGCTGGCGGGTAAAAGATTTTATTCAAACGAGGAGGTGATTGCAGAAACGAATGGCTATTTTTCAGACTTGGACAAATCCTATTATTCGGAAGGGATCAACAAACTAGAGCAGCGTTGGACGAAGTGTATAAGCCTAAAAGGAGACTATGTTGAAAAATAAAAAAGGTTTACCCCAAAAAATTAAGTAGTTTTTATTTTTGCACCCACTTTTCAAACGACCCTCGTAAAAAGATGTTGGAGCCTACATGGAATTTGAAATTTTTAAATAATTTTTTAGGTTAACTTAAAACAAAAACAAAAAATGTGAAAGTTTAAAATCTGTAAATTCACTTCGTCTGAACCGTGCTGTTAAATGAGATTTTAATTTCGGAGCTACCTTTATATAAAAGTACTTCTCTCATTAGTTATCAATGTTTATTTTATTTCTCATTCTTACTAATGTCAAGGATCTTGGAGGGGCAATCCTACCTCTCCTTTTTTGGATGTCCAGATGAATTTCATCAGTCGTTTCGTCGTTTTCTGATTTCCAAATTTGTTGTTCTCAAAAAGGAATTGATAACTGCTTAACGCAATGGCCTCTTCCGCAAAAGTGCAGGAGTTTTGAGCCCTGGGTGGGTAGATCTTAGATTTTCACTTGCAATGAGCTCTAAATATCGTCGGACGTTACAAAGACGGGTGGACTGATAAGGTTTCAGACGTCAATTATTTTAGATGTAGATACGCATTGATTTTAAATATTTCGTTATTTACAATCTGTATAAAATAATATACAATGAGTAAATAGGGAGAATGAAGTATAAATGTATGCGTGAAAGGCAGGAGGAAAGAAACTGCCCAGCGGTAGCACTCTCTACAGGATATGATTTTTAGGCCTTCAGACTGCGAGGAAGTCGTGGGGCTATTGGCGATTCAGTCGGCGAGGAGGATTGTTAGGAATGTCTGAGGAGGGAAGAGACTGTACTAGAGGATTGGAGCAAGTGGAGAGAGCGAGTTGGTGTACGAAGGGAATGTTGAGGTCGTTGTGAAGAGTGAGGTTAGTCACCGTAGAAAGGAGCGTCAGCTATCTGTCTACAGGAGTTTTGACTGAAATCTTGTACAGTCCGTATGTTTGTAGATTTTTGCTGAACCCCACAGTTGTAGTCCGTAAGTCCACATAGGTTTGAGGATAGTACTGTTATATTAAGCGTTTGAGATCAATGGGCAATTTGGAGGATTTAAAATAATAAAATAAAAATCTTGATTAATACAAATTTAGTAAAAATTTTAGAGCCTCAGTTTTGCTTAACAAAAATTACAAAAGAATATTTAATTACTCACATTATTGTTGTTAATAGTAGAATAAACTTTTCACAAAAGTCATCTTTTTGTTATGAATTGTTTTATTTGAACAATAGCCTAAAAGCATCTATTGTATAAAAATTGAAGGCTAATTGAGCAAATTTTATAAAAACTTTTATCTCTATAGCTAGACTAATTCCAAAAATCGGTCGAGTCAATAAAGACTGTTTTTTCTAATCCCTCCTGGATTTTCTCATGGATAGAGAAAAAACTGTATTCCTTATTTTTTCCTTTAACATTCATGAAGAGAGTAAACTGTACGCTGGAATCACTAGAATCCATTTTAAATTTCTATAAGGTAACACTATAACCTTTTTAACTGTTATAATTAAAAATATCTAATTATTTATTAAAGTATTATTTTTATTTCTATATTCCTTTCAATTTTTATTTTATTTTTTTAATATTCGTTTTTTAATTATTTAGTTACGTTAAATAAGCTTATTAAAGTTTTACAGAAAATATTTATGTTAATAACAAAACTTATATCAAGGAAGCACAATAAAGTTTTTCCACTCACTAGTGAGGAAAGTGACACTAATGGGAATTTTTCCCCACTAGTGTGGGAAGTTGGGCATTACACAGCTGTTTTTAATTGAGTAATGAGAACTTCCCTACATGGTTGCAGAAAAAATAAATTTCCTTCGCTTGTCCATAACCTTAACCTAAACCTTCTAAGGTTACCCTAACAACCACTCTATTTTATTCTGCTGTCGTAAATATCCAGATATTTAAGTTTAAAATATTACTACCGTTATTTGATTTTATTTTTTTGTCATAATTTTATTTATTTATAATTTTTTTTAAATATTAATTCTATTAATTTATTTTAGTAATTAAGGCCTATAAACAGTCTCCCGATTCAAAAGTTTGGCTACAATGGCTACCCGAGTGGAAGGAAAAATAAGATAGGAAAACGAATTCGTCATCTAGAGGAATATTGTTGACTGAACTCTGAAATTTCTTAGGAAACCATTTGAAGACAATCAAGAGAGTCTATTTTAGGCAAAGATTAGGAAACATTGAAGAACGTTACCTTCCCATAACTTCAAAGAAAATTGACGAGAAGTATTATAACTCATACGTCATTTAATTATAATTAATCCTATTATTGTTACATTATCATTATTGTGTAGCAATGTTCCTGTTAATTAATGTATTATTAACTTATTTTGATGGCACGTTTTACTGTTGGCTAAAAATTACTCGTCTCCCCATATGCCAACAATGTGTTCTAACATAATTAACATTGTAATGAAGTAGACCAAGCTTTATAGAAGTAAAAGCTTCTATAATGAATTTCATTTTTACTTTTTTATCCTCATCTAAATTAAAAGTCTAATATACTTCCTTTATAAAATGAAGAGTTAAGTTTCAAATTTTTGTATGAAGAAATCATTTTATCAAAAACTGTAACAAAAAATTAAGATATCCAAGTTACATAGTTGAATCTTTATTGAGACCCTGAGAGACTGACCTCATAGTATATCGCTTAGCAACGGGACCCACTCAAACATACTCCCTCAGATCTGTGATAAAAACTGCAGAGGTGACTGCTATGTCCAAACTGCTTGGCCCTTTATTGCACCCACAGGCAAACTCGTAAACCTCATCGAAACCCACTTAAACTGTTTGAGAACCCAGCTATATTTTTCAATTTCGATCTTCTACACTTTTAGACCTGTTACTTTATTTGTACTTAGATCCTCTTTACTTTTTAATTTTGTTGACTAAGTGAATCTGTTTGAACAGTGATAGAAGTAAAGAAAGAAAACTCAGCAGTTCATACTTATTTGTTGGGTTATGTGAACGACTTTCTGGGTTGATTAGGAGGAAAAAATGAAGTCCATGTAAAGAATTTTCATTGGGAAGTGGGATACTTCCCGTCCTAGGGCATGGGGAGATTCAGGCCGCAGGATCTTCTCCTGCCTTTACTATATTTTACCCCTTAGGGCAGATGTAGAATCACTTGTTAGTTTTCCTCAGGGTTTTTTAGAGAGAGTGGAAAAATTTGCTACCGCACTGGTTGTTGGTATGCCTTTGCTTTAGCTGAAAACGATATCTTGTAAGGTTTACAATGAATTTACTTTCCACAATTGCCCTGGGCTCTTATTGTAGGACATTTGCTGAAGAGTTCTTATTTACTGAACGTCTTTTTCTTTAGCGAGAGATCTGGGGCATCCCCATAAATCTTGCGATGTGTTTTACGCCTTAGTTTACGCAAACTATTGGCCGTTTACAATCATTTTCATGCAATGTCTTGCTACGTACGCTTCAGTTGCTTTTTAAACCTCAAGAAAGTGCGTCCAAACTTTTGACTTTTAAAAGTCTCCTTGGGCAGTCAAATATGAGAATCAGGGAGGCAGTATCCACCAAGGAACAGTTCTGCTTCTACTTGATTTTTCTGAACGTCTTACTAATAACCTGGTCAGACCCAAAACGAGGCCCGCAGATCATCGTCTCCTTTCAAGGCCTTCAGTATCCTCTTTTCCATCCTAAACCCTCGCCACGATACGCGTGAGACACAGATATTTACTCTTTAGCTGTCTACAACTCTGTGTCCATGTTCGTGCACTGGGTGCGTAATCTTCTGTAAAGTGTGAATATTAGGGTGTAACTGATTGTGTGCGGGGATGAGCTCGAGCTCTGTGGGTTCGCTAAACCCAAGTACCTGCATGCATCAACTACCTCTGCAGGTCCTAAGTGTACAGGGTTAGGGGAGTGTCAGTATAAGTGTTGGAAGTGATATTGTCCGAAGTCATCACATACGTTTTTTTACACGTTTTTGTCTTAAAAATTCTTGTCTTAGATAATTCTAGGACTTGTTAATTTAAGATTTTATTACAGTTTTAATTAATAAAAAGTTGCCTTTTTTGGTTTTTAGTGCTCTTTCACTTATTTTTTTAATAATTACTTCTCCTTAGTTTAAAGAGCCATCAAAATCATTGAAAAAAAAGGAGTCTCCCATTAAATTTGCTAGAGACTGAATTCAAGGACACTCTATCTAGGCAGGATAAAAGGGACCATTTATACGTTCACTTCAAAAGACAAACTCTTGAGAAGCCGAGATAGTCGTTTCTAAGTGTGGCACATAAAGACACCTTTATTTTTGTGTCACGATTAATGTGCCACTAAAACCAGGGCATTACTTACTAAAGATGTGCGGCAATTTCTTCTAAATTCTCTGAAATGGAAGTATTAAAGTCAAAGACATATTTCCTCCTTTTCATGTAAATAGTAACGTTAGTTCTAAGTAATAGTTAGTCTGTGACGTGTATAAGAGGTACAATGTTCGTAAGTATGAGACATTCTCTAAGTCTGCGAGAAATTCCTCGCTCAGCCTCTAGGACTTATTGAATCCCTTAGTTGGAAAGTAAGCTAATACGTCTGTGAAAATTCCACTGCTGAACAGATCTTTGTTTAGATATTTAGTAAGAAACTTAACAGATCGAATTCTGTTAGTTATTGGAGTAAACACATTCTTATCTATCAAATTGGCCCAATTAAACTATACATTAGCATAATTCAATTAAAACAATTTTTCTTTCTGTTACACCACGTTTTGATTTTACCCTGATTTTGAGTCTAATTTACAGTTTGGTCACTTTCCATCGTAACTCAAAACAGAAAATTCGAGCAAGATTCAAATTTGAGTTTTCTCTTATCTAGATGGCAAATAATCCCTCTTCTGCTGCGTTTTTTTTTTGTTTTTTTTAATATTGTGAAGAAAGTATCCCTAAAATCGAAAGAAATTTCCCGAAGAAGGTTTTATTTTCCTTCAGACTCCTGGTAACTGGCCATATTCACTCCAGGAAGCACCCCCCAGAATTCAGCAAGAAGTTGGCAGTTTGGAATTATTGTTGTACACCATTCTTCTAAAGCGTCACAGATGTTTCCCAGAAGATGGATCCCTAAAAAGAAAGTCTTAGAAGGAAGGGAATCCTATGGTCATGTTATAATTTTACTCCTTGGTATGCTGCAACGGTCCTTCCTAGTTAGTTTTACTTGGAAAGATATGCATCCTTCTCTCTCTAACTCTGGCAACTACCCCCAAAGATTAGATATAGTCTTCTTTCTCGGCAAGTCACAATAAACTCCCAAGTCGGCGTTAGCGAAAAGGCTACTTACTCTGACAGAACGCCTCTTAGAGGGACGCATGGTGGGTTTTCTAAAACGATTCAGTAGCAAATATCAACAATCCCAACAGGATTTATGCAAGTTTTAAGTTAGTCGCTATTTTAGACCGGGCCAATACGTAGAGACGCCAAAATTCCTGAAGAAGTGGCTAATCCACTTTCCTTTATGTTAAGAAAAAAAATTGTATTAAAAAATAAAAATATACCTAACTTCTGTACATAATTATTGCTGTGGTTTTTTAATATTTGCTAATCATTTAGTTCTTATGTTATTTAGTTCATAAGGGTTTTTGGTTTTACCGGCTTTTTGTATTAAAAGAAATTTCCCAATATCTATTTTATTTACTCTTTTGTCAAAATTGAACATTGTAATTACTCTATTGTATCTCTCCCAAAGTCATTACCAAAATTCCCGTGTAAGTCTCGCTATATCTGTATATATCTTCTTATACCTGCTTCTCCAGTTCTGGCTCTTAGTTTCTCTAACTCAACCAACCCGCATATCCACGTAAGATTTCAATGATTATAAAGAATTTATTGTTTTTTTTTTTTTTATATTACTGATTTTTTACTGATTTTCTGTGTTACTGATTCTCGAAATTGTTTGTATTCTTGTATTTGTAATATCCAGGCCCTGAAGAGGACAATATATTTGTCGAAACGTTGGCAAAAAGACGAGTTTGTTTTTTTATTTGGACCGATTCCTCGCCAATCTTGAATCCTTAGTTCAATAATTTACGGTCACGAAGCCTATATATTCGTTAAGAAAAAAACTTATAAACGAAACATCTTGTATACTTATTTCTCCTTTAATCAGAGAATTATAGTTCATTTAGGTTATAAAGTTAAACGTTTGCAATTTAAGAAGGATTGTGGGTGGCATTTGTTAAGTTAATCGACGCTGAATTAGTACGAAATAGTTTTTGTGGAATTATACTAAGCCTTAATCTAAACTTATAAGCTATTAAATCAGTTTTTATAACAATCATTATCACAGAAAGAAGTTGTTAAAAGAACAGTGTGAAAAACCTAGTTGTTATTCAATGTTAACATTAATCCATTATTATAATCAAACGTAGTTTTATTACTATGTAATAGCTAGTATATTTATATGCATTATTCTTTTTTATTGCACTATAAAGCAGTTTTTTTCTTCTTTTTTTAATGACTTTGCGTGACCTTATTCTTTAATGTTTTTAAACAACGTTGGAATATAGAGGAAACAGTTGGTACCGTTGCCTAACTAGAACGTTCTAGACAGTAAATGTTCTTGTTAAAATTCTTGCCTTAAATTCATTGTGTAGTTTGGAATATATATTTCTAAAGGAGAAAGAGGCGAGAGAGATTAAATCACTATAGTTTAGGGATGAATGTTCTTCTTTTTTTTTTACAGTTCATACCTTTATAATAGCCCTTATGAGTCTGCAGTTAAAAAACTAAGGTTCACAGATATAATAAGCGATTTTCTTTTACATGAAAACTGATTCTGTTCTCTTTGAAATTAAAAAAAAAAAACAACAAAAACCTGTTATTTCTGCTCTTAAATATTGATTCTCTATTTTACACCCTGTGTTCTATCTTCTAAATTCTATTTCCAGGCCAGTTGTTGTTTGTAAAAGTATGGTTGGCCAGTTTTAGAAGTGCAAGTTCAGAATACAAAAAAAAAATCATTCGAAATAATAAAGTTCACAGATATAATAAGCGATTTTCTTTTACATGAAAATTGATCCTGTTCTTTTTGAAATTTAAAAAAAGATGCTGTTACTTTCGTTCTTCAATATTTATTTCCATTGTCATACCATTAATTTCGGTATACCGTTTTAGGATCTACACGTGATCCAACCGGTTTTAAGGCTGATGCCTCACGACTGCAGTATCCTATAACTAGATAAATGTTGTTTTAAATTATTATTAATTATTACTTATACTTATAAATTTATTTCCGGAGTTCAGGGGAGTACACTTGGCCCCGTTCTCTGCACAGTATACACATCAGACATACCTGTACAACCCTCTACACTACTCTGTACATATGCAGACGATACAGCCATACTAGCTACAAGTACACATCCTACATCAGCTTCATACAAGTTACAGACACACTTACATAAAATAGAATCCTAGGCCAAGAAGTGGCGGATTAAAATGAACCCACAGAAATGCCAGCAAGCCACGTATACTCTCCGGCGGGGCTCCTGTCCACCTGTCCTCTTCAACAGCAATCCTCTTCCTTGTACAGATCTGGTGCGCTACCTTGGGCTCTACATAGACTCACGTGGAACCCACATACCAGACTTAAAAAAAAAGCAATGACGAAACATGCGAAACTGCTTTACAGACTACTTGGACGACGCTCTAAATTGCCCATTGAACTAGAAACGCTTAATATTCAGTCTATCCTCAAACCTATGTGGACTTACGGACTATAGCCGTGGGGTTCAGCCAAACCTACAAACATACGGACTGTACAAAACATTTCAATCAAAACTCCTCCGACAGATAGCTGACGCTCCTTTCTACGGTGACTAACCTCACTCTTCACAACGACCTCAACATTCCCTTCATAGACCAACTCGCCAAGACTAATTACCAAAAATTCCATACTACTCTCTCGACTAGCTCTAATCCTCTTGTACTGTCTCTCGCTTCCTCTGACATCCCTAATACTCCTCGCCGACTGAATCGCCAGTGGCCCAGCGACTTCCTTACAGTCTGAAGAACTAAATCTCTCCTCTCTCCTACTCATATTCTCCTCCTCACATTCCCCTATCTCATATAGAGAGTGCTACCGCTGGGTAGCTTTTCTCCTCCTGCTCCTCCCGCACCAGTTCATCTAATTCACCTCCTATTTACTTATTGAATATATTTATACAGATTGTAAATTACCAAATAAATAATTAAATAAATTTCCGGAGTTAATAAATATTTCCTTTAATGAGATATCAGGAATATGAAATAGAGGGATTCTTTTTTTAATGCTAACCTTCCTCGTAAAAGGACTTAGAGAAAGTTTGATTAAAAAATAATAATACTCTTTTAAGTTTTACTTTTTTTATAGTTAACATTAATACTTGATAGAGTTTAAGTGCGATTCACTTAGCATTTTCAAAAAACCATCTTATAATTACTATCTACTTAATATCAAACTACGGCCTAAAGTTACACCGCAAAAACTTTCCCTAGTTTATCACTGTCATTAACTAGAGTTTTCCGTTTTCTTTAACAGACTGGAAAAAATTGAATTACATTGTTTTTAAGAGAAACAGTATAAACTTAAGTGGAGCAAACTTTACTAAACTAAACAAAGTGAAATGCTATGGCTTTTTTAAACTTTATAATGTGATAAAGGGTTAGCCAACAGTTTTAAAAGTAGATACATTAATTTTGTTGTTAATCAGAAAGAAATTTGCAAATTTAGATGGAGGTTTTTTTTATAAAAATTACCGAATTTAAATAAAACAATATCTACTTCTTGTTATTTATGATGCATTTTTTAAATTAATATACCAAATACAGTTCCTAGTTGATTACAGTTCCTCGCTTTTAGTTTCTTCCCTTATATTGTTCTTTGGGTTGTAAATCTTAAAAGTAGTTATTAAAATGCATTCCGGAGAATAAATTGTACTATGGACCGCACAATTGCAGCCAGATCGTAAGCGACTATTAGATGTAACTGGAATTCACTTTCGTCCATTTCTTTAAAATTTAGTTTGCTATTGGCACAAAACAGAGTAACGATGAGCCGTTTTTATAAAAAAAAAACTGTACAAATTCATGGAAAGTACAACGGAAATGAATTCGTGTTTCAATCCCTTCTTCTTCTTCTTAAGTTGGCTACAACTCCTCCTCAAGACGTGCCCGTCCAGGCGTCTCTTTCCTGCGCAGCCGCCCTCCAATTTCGGAATCCTAACATAGATGCAGCATCCTTTGCCACACCATCCTTCCAGCGCAGCTTTGGTCCTGTCTGCCCTCCTGGATCCTTGCATGTTTCCTTCCAGCACTTACTTAGAAATCTCATCTTCACTCATCCTAGCTACTTGTCCTGCCCATCGCAGCAGACTACCAAGCTTTATTGCTTTTACTATATCAGGATCTGTGAACAGAGAGTGTACAATTCCTGATTTTTCCTACTTCTCCAATTCGGTCCATTGCGTGTAAGACCATAGGGTCCGTTCATCTGCCTTGGTCATCCCGTACACTTCGGAACCATAGCTAAGCATTGGTCGGATGAGGGTTATTTAAAGAAGCACTTTTTTGTGTCCCGAGAAATGAGTTTTAATCCCTTAAGTAAAAAAAAAAACAAAAAATATCTTTTTTCTCAAATCTCAAATCGAGAGGTTGGCAAAATCCGGACTTAATCTGTAAGTTCGTTCGAGCTATCGAAACGATTCCAGTATATAATGTGATTGGCTTTAACTCGATAGCTATTCGTAAATCTTCATCAACATGATTTGGCTTCCTGTACGAAAATTCCCTTCAGCACTAATATCATGTTAACGAATTATTAATAACGTAAAGTCGACTAATTTTCGCTGATTCAGGTAATATTCTGCTACGATTCCAACCTTGAGCAAGCCTAGCTTCAGCTGATGCACATTTTAACCTAAAATTACTTCTCTAACTTACAGTAAGTCTAATTAGAAACACACTAAAGAGTCTAAAACTTGATATATTAACTTACTTTGTAAACAAATGACGCTACAAATGTAGATGGTACCAAGGCTATCATTGCATTTTCAAATTCCCTGTTAAGTTCTGAATCAAAATATTGGAATAATACAATATTCTAACCTGACCTTTTCATAATAAATGGGAATCAAAAACAATAGATTATTAACAGTGAGTGAAAGATAACAGAATGAAATAATTCTCTCACGTTCATCCCTTAATACCACAATGTATCCCGACAGGATTAGTATAGATGTGGGAACAGCGTGGAAGCAAAGAGAGTGGTAATGGCGATAAGCTATTAAATTCCTTGTCCTATATAGATAGCGACAAACCATGGGATAAATTATTCTTTTTACGAAGAGGTCTTCTAGAGTAAATAGCTAATTAAGTCTTTCAACTGGAAACTGTTACAATTATCAGCGACAAAACAAGCGGCTAATTGAGCCTTTTTTCTCCCTGTTTATCTCGATTGATTGTTATTTGATCTTTAAAGTTCAATTAATATAAGTATTACGAGGGGCACTACTTATATTTTGAGCGTTGGCATCACTGAGTGTTGTCAGAAGGTGCTATCTGACGTTTCCACTTGAAAGTTTGACATTTTTGACCATAACCTTCTTCAGAACGTTTTGTTATTTGAGCGTGATTTGTGTTGTTTACAGTCACTTGAAAATTGTGTCTCAGCGAAAAAATGGAATTAACTCGTGAAAATTTTCGTGCAATGATTTATTACGATTATCAAGACAGTAGTGCATCGATCAACTTACTTCCACTTTTGGCGATAAAGCCCCATCCTTTGCCACTGTGAAACGCTGATATAACGAATTCAATCGTGGTCGTCGTTCGCTCACCGACGAAAGTCGTGAAGGTCGTCCAAAATCAGTTGTTGTGTCAGAAAACATTGATGCTGTACAAAAACTAATAATGCAAGATCGTCATGTGATATACTGTGAAATTGAGGCAACCTTAGGCATTAGTTCCACCCAGCATATGTATAAAATATTGCATGATCATTTAGCCGTAAAAAAGGTTTGTTCTTGTTGGATCCCAGATAATCTGACAAAATCTCAAAAAGATGCTCGTGTTGATTGGTGAAAACAAATGCTTAAGAAATACAATGGCGGTGCTTCAAAAGACGTGTATAAGATTGTAACAGGTGACGAATCATGGATATACGCGTATGAGCCGGAAACTAAGCAGCAGTCGACTGTATGGGTGTTTCAAGATGAACCAAATCTAATAAAAGTTGTTCGCGCTGGAAGTTCTTCGAAACAAATGGTCGCCTGTTTTATTCAGAAAAACTGGTCATGTGTCAACAGTGCCTTTAGAGGAAAGTCGAACGGTCAATTCTGAATGGTACAGTACCATTTGTTTGCCGGAAGTCTTCGATGAAATAAGGAAAACAAACAAGCGCCATCGGATCATTCTTCATCAAGACAATGCCAGCTGTCACACATCTCGGCTAACAACCGACTATTTGAGCACTCAAAAAATCTAATTAATGGGTCATCCGCCGTACAGTCCTGATTTGGCACCAAATGACTTCTTTTTGATTCCGAACGTCAAGAATAAATTACGGTGGACAACGATTTTCGTCGGCAGAAGAAGCCGTTGATGCATTCAAAAACCATGTTTTGGAGGTGTCTCAAGCGGAATGGAAAAAATGCTTTGACAAGTGGGGTTCGAACGCCTGCAGAAGTGTACAGATCATAAAGGAGAATATTTTGAAAAACAATAAAGTCATTTTCAATGACAAATTACTGTTTTTTTTTATTATTAGGCTCAAAATATAAATAGTGCCTCTCGTAAAGTGATGCCTATTTTTTCAGGCTTTACGTCCAACTACCCAAGTTAGGTGTCGCTATAAGCAAACATAGTTTACTATAAAGTTCTCGTATTAAACGTTAAATTAAACGTTCGCCTAGACCGGGAAGCGAACCTAGTACACCACAATACATCTTAGCTTTGCAGGTCTCGTCTTTTACCGCTCGGCTACCGTGGCACCTAATTTCAATTATAAATTATTCAAAACCAAAAAAAACTTGCTAGGACTACTCACTAAAGTAACCACTCCTTCTAGATAAGCGTACATCTTTTCCTACTGACCTTAAATTTTTAGAAGGCCTTCTAATCTAAGCCGACGTCAACTAAGGCCTTGCTAAAACGAAGAGCTGGAAAAGATGTTCATACGTCTTCCACAGATGTTCCTTAGTAAGATGGAGAGTGTGTGTGTGTGTGTGCGTGAAGATTACCTCTCAACTGGTTATAAGAGACAGTCCGTCATACCGTCTTTATTTGCCAGCTGTTCGCAGCAGTTGTTCCTAGGAATACCATGAGGTGTTTTAGAGATCGGTCTCACATTGTGTGCAAAAAAATAAGAAAATAATAAAAATTAAAAATATTAAAATAAAATGAAATAAATAGAAAATTATACATTTATTACAGCCAGTTTTAATTTAATAACTTAATAGCATATATGCCCAATTTGAGTGTAGAATTTTGCATTTTTTATAAAGCGGTTTATAAGGCTTTGATGAGTTTCAGGGCTACAAAAATGGGTAAAGCTGGATAAGCCTGTTAAACTACTGTTAGAATGCTTAAAAAGGCTGTTAGCCTTTTTATCTGAATTTAATTACTGAAGTTCAAAGAACTTTTTAAATATTCCATTGCTTAATAATAGTTCACTTTGTACATTTACCCATGTCTGCTAGGCATATTATAATTTTTAACAGTAAAATGTTTTAATGTAGAATAGTAACCTTAAACACAATGTAAAAGTATGTACATGTATAAAGCTTGGTATTTTATGTAATGTCTTAGTTATTTTACAAAATATCTTACTAATTTTGGCCGTTTAATGCAATGCGTATGTAAATTTTATAAGTTGTCTGTTGCGAGGAAATAATTTTCTTAAAAAAGTAGATTGTAAATATTTGTAAAAAAAAATAATAATAATAATTTCAAATAATTTAAATATTTATTGTGTCTATGTAGGGAACATATCATTTTATATTTTCATTGATTCTCCGAGGCTATTTGCATATATTGGGGCAGAGATTCTGCTGATATTACTTCTCCTACGCTCTGAACTAATCCTAAAATTGTAGGTTCTATAAAATTGTACTTCTACAAATATTTCTCTACCCTTTTAAATAATTACAATTTCCTAAAGAATCTAATAACAGTTTTCTTTATTATTATTATTATTATTATTATCATTATTTAACAGCTTACTTCAGCAAAATTGTTTCAAAATCTGAATATTAAGACTTATTGTTTATCAATATATACCAAAATTCGTAGATAAACCAATGGAATTTTGGTTTTACCAACATCACAATGTTCAATATCTCTTAGTAAAAACTTTATCGTTAGTTATTTCGGTTAGTGTGATTTTAGCAATTCAATATCTTCCCTGTTATACCCAAAAAGATGATGAAGGTAGGCAGCCACAGGACCTAATTATGCAAGAAAGGAGACGACGGCCTTAGGGTTTTCTATGGTGCGGGTGGGGGTAAAGTGGTGAGATGGCCCGGAGGCTGTGAGTACCAAGAGGGAGAAGGTGGTTTAATCTATCTCATCCAATCCTTTACCATCCCTTTGTCTTACTGAAGCTCTTCTAAGTGTGAGAGAATTGTGTATGTAAATGTGTTTATGACCCAGTAAGAGAAGAGAGAAGAGAGCCCCCAAAAAACCCAATCTCTTGAGATACTTGAGAGAATTATTGAATACATCTCTGTGAGAGAGACCCCTTGTTTTGTATATCTATACAGTGTTATTTCTAACAAGAGTTAGCTAACAGTTTCCAAGCGGAGTAGTCGAGAATAGTTTGGAGGTGAAATGTATATGTACCGCCTCCAATACTGGCTAGCGATTTTACCGCCTTTACTGGACTCGATGCAAAATTTAACCTACATCTGACCCGCCCACGTTCATGTTTTCCTCAATCACAATGGCTTGAAATCATTACGATTTTTAAAGCACTTACCTTGAGAAATTTTGGTGACTAGATTGTTAAATTTGAGATTTCATTTTTAAAGTTAATACTTTTTTAGTAATTTTCTTAATTTTTTTCAAGAATACGAGGGTCGTTTGAAAAGTCCGTGCAAAGTCAGAGAGATAGCACCACTGGCGCGTATCGAGATTATGTTTAGTTAGTAGCATCTCTTGGAAGAACACACACCAATTTTCAGCCAGATCGGTCTATTTCTTTGTGTTTGGCATTCGTTTGAATCGAGGAAGTCGAGTGATTTTCAAAAAATGGACGAAAAAGAATTTCGTGTGTTGATTCAACACAACTTTATGAAAGGCTAAACGCCTCAGGAGACTAAAGAGAAGCTTGATAAACATTATGGTGACTCTGCACCTTCGACTAGAACAGTTTATAAGTGGTTTCAAAATTTTCGGAGTGGCCATATGGGCACAAGTGACGCTGAACGTTCTGGAAGCCCTGTTGAGGTTACTACTCCAGAAATCATTGATAAAATCCATGATATGGTGATGGATGACAGAAGAGTGAAGGTGCGTGAGATTGCTAGTGCTGTGGGCATCTCGAATGAACGGGTACATAATATTTTGCATCAACATTTGGATATGACAAAGCTATCCGCAAGATGGGTGCCGCGATTGCTCACGCTTGACCAAAAACGAAATCGTGTGAAGTGTTGCAAGGACGGTTTGCAGCTGTTCCAGAAGAATCCGCAGGACTTTAAGCGTCGTTTCGTCACTGTGGATGAAACATGGATACATCACTACACTCCTGAGACCAAGGGGGAATCTGCGCCAAAAAAGGCGAAGACCGTTCCTTCGGCCGGAAAGATTATGGCGACTGTCTTTTCGGATTCGCAAGGAATAATCCTCATCGACTATCTGGAAAAGGGTAAAACTATTACAGGTGCATATTATTCATCGTTATTGGACCGTTTGAAAACCGAGCTGCAAGAAAAACGCCCACGATTGGCCCACAAAAAAGTCCTTTTCCATCACGACAACGCACCAGCTCACACCTCAGCAGTTGTGGTCGCAAAATTAATGGAAATAGGGTTCCAACTCGTTTCACATCTCCCCTATTCTCCAGACTTGGCTCCCTCGGACTACTATTTGTTCCCCAATATGAAGAAATGGCTGGCGGGAAAAAGATTTTATTCAAACGAGGAGGTGATTGCAGAAACAAATGGCTATTTTTCAGACTTGGACAAATCCTATTATTCGGAAGGGATCAACAAACTAGAGCAGCGTTGGACGAAGTGTATAAGCCTAAAAGGAGACTATGTTGAAAAATAAAAAAGGTTTACCCCAAAAAATTAAGTAGTTTTTATTTTTGCACGGACTTTTCAAACGACCCTCGTAGGTACCAACGAGCAACAATCAAATTAGATCACGTGGACCTAAGCAAAAGTATTTCCTACAAACAAAAAATTAGCTACTTGGCTGGCTACAGCTTACTACAAGACCACGCTCATAACCCTCGCGTGAACTTCGTGCCCTCATTTATTTGATTTATTTGTCTCCCCTCCTTAAAACGTTTTAGAATAAATTTTGCAATCTTTTTTATAGTTGGGGTGCAAATTAACATTACTGATGGTAAAATGACCCACTTTAAACTACGCTAAATGAGAAATTACGTTAATATTTATTTTACTTAATATTGTATTTTCGGGAGAGGAAATTACTATTTACTTAAGTTAAATAAATAAGATCTAAATTAATATTACTGTTTTAATTAATATTCCAGTAAATGTCAACACAGTGTTAGATAGAATTAAACAGCCTGTAGTCTAAAAAGGTATTCAGTATTTGGTCATAGCGGAGTTTGATTTTCATCTTACGAGGAACTTTGATACACTTCCGGGCAATTGGAACAGGAAATTATTTAATACGGTCATTCCATTTTGAACATTTTTTTTTTGTGTAAGTCGACTAAGAGCAAAAATTCTATAGTGAACTCTCAAATAGAACTTTTTCTTACCTAAGTATTATTATTTTGAACTTACAAGTAGCGATTGAAAGTAGTTTAAACTAAGGATTCAAGATTGGCGAGGAATCGGTCCAAATAAAAACAACAACTCGTCTCTTTGCCAACGTTTCGACAAATATATTATCTTCTTCAGGGCCTGGATATTACAAATACAAATACAAACCATTTAGAGAATCGGTAACACAGAAAATCAGTAAAAAAACAGTAATATAAAAATAAAATACAATAAGTTCTTTATAATTATTGAAAAACTTACGTGGCTATGCGGATTGGTTGAGTTACAGAAAACTAAGAGCCAGAACTGGAGAACAGGTATATACTCGTATATATATATATATATATATATATATATATATATATATATATATATATATATATATATATATATATACAGATATATATATATATATATATATATATATATATATATATATATATATACAGATATAGCGGGACTTACACGGGAATTTTGGTAATAACAATGGGACTGATACAATAGAGTAATTACAATGTTCAATTTTGACCAAAGAGTAAATGAAATAGATATTGGGGAAATTTCTTTTGATACAAAAAGCCGCTAAAATCAAATACCCTTATGAACTAAATAACATAAGAACCAAATGATTAGCAAATATTAAAAAACACAGCAATAATTATGTACAGAAGTTAGGTATTTGTAATATCCAGGCACTGAAGAGTACAATATATTCGTCGAAACGTTGACAAAAAGACGAGTTGTTTTTATTTGACCGATTCCTCGCCAATCTTGAATCCTTAGTTTAATAATTTACGGTCACGAAGCCAATATATTCGAAAGTAGTTTACTTCAATATTATACCTGTGTTCTTGAATGATATAATTTTCGATTTAAAATACAACTTGTGAAATCGATTAAGTGAAATATTACGATATTTACGGCTGGTCAATTTTATTCAAATTAAAAATTTTGGTTTCATATTTCATTCTTATAATTACTTTGTTATATGACTATAACCAAAAAAATTAAAATTTTAGAATTACGTGTGTACAATAAATATGCCAAGTTTAAGGAAAATCTTTAGGAACCTTTTTTGAGAAAATCTCAACAAAAAAACTGTGAAAAATGGACTTAGTTTTATCCATGACATACAAGTTGAACTTAACTGCATGTTTTATGATTTTTGAATTTAATCTGTGACCATATACTCCTTTGATACTTTAGGCAGGCAAACTAAAAAGTCCAATTTATAAAAAAAAAATACTTCTTTTTTGGAGGGAGGCTTAGGTGAACCCCAAATTAATATTATTTCTGGTGGAAAAATAACAATAATAATCGAAAATTGGACACAATGGAAAATACTTCTTTTTAAATATTGTAGAAAGAGTAAATAAATCTTTAAATTAATAAAAAAAAGATAAAAATTAAAATTTAGGATTATTTTTGCGCATTATTCATCTTATTTTGGTGACAGATTCAATAAATCCAAAGGAAAGCTAAGATTATTGCCAATTTTAGTCATAATATTAGGCGCTACTGTAGCCGAGCGGTTTGAGGTGAGACCTGTGAAGCTAATATGTACGAGGGTCGTTTGAAAAGTCCGTGCAAAAATAAAAACTACTTAATTTTTTGGGGTAAACCTTTTTTATTTTGCAACATAGTCTCCTTTTACGCTTATACACTTCGCCCAACGTTGCTCTAGTTTGTTGATCCCTTCCGAATAATAGGATTTGTCCACCTCTGAAAAATAGCCATTCGTTTCTGCAATCACCTCCTCGTTTGAATAAAATCTTTTTCCCGCCAGCCATTTCTTCATATTGGGGAACAAATAGTAGTCCGAGGGAGCCAAGTCTGGAGAATAGGGGGGATGTGAAACGAGTTGGAACCCTATTTCCATTAATTTTGCGACCACAACTGCTGAGATGTGAGCTGGTGCGTTGTCGTGATGGGCCAATCGTGGGCGTTTTTCTTGCAGCTCGGTTTTCAAACGGTCCAATAACGATGAATAATATGCACCTGTAATAGTTTTACCCTTTTCCAGATAGTCGATGAGGATTATTCCTTGCGAATCCCAAAAGACAGTCGCCATAATCTTTCCGGCCGAAGGAACGGTCTTCGCCTTTTTTGGCGCAGATTCCCCCTTGGTAACCCATTGTTTAGATTGTTCTTTGGTCTCAGGAGTGTAGTGATGTATCCATGTTTCATCCACAGTGACGAAACGACGCTTAAAGTCCTGCAGATTCTTCTGGAACAGCTGCAAACCGTCCTTGCAACACTTCACACGATTTCGTTTTTGGTCAAGCGTGAGCAATCGCGGCACCCATCTTGCGGATAGCTTTGTCATGTCCAAATGTTGATGCAAAATATTATGTACCCGTTCATTCGAGATGCCCACAGCACTAGCAATCTCACGCACCTTCACTCTTCTGTCATCCATCACCATATCATGGATTTTATCAATGATTTCTGGAGTAGTAACCTCAACAGGGCGTCCAGAACGTTCAGCGTCACTTGTGCCCATATGGCCACTCCGAAAATTTTGAAACCACTTATAAACTGTTCTAGTCGAAGGTGCAGAGTCACCATAATGTTTATCAAGCTTCTCTTTAGTCTCCTGAGGCGTTTAGCCTTTCATAAAGTAGTGTTTAATCAACACACGAAATTCTTTTTCGTCCATTTTTTGAAAATCACTCGACTTCCTCGATTCAAACGAATGCCAAACACAAAGAAATAGACCGATCTGGCTGAAACTTGGTGTGTGTTCTTCCAAGAGATGCTACTAACTAAACATAACCTCGATACGCGCCAGTGGTGCTATCTCTGACTTTGCACGGACTTTTCAAACGACCCTCGTATTATAGTACTTGGGTTCGATTCCCCGGTCTTAGGCCTTGGATTTTATTTAATGGTTAATAAAAGAAATTTACAGCAAAGTATGTTTGCTAGTCGCCTCCGTCCACGACACCTAATTGGTAGTTGGACGTTAAGCCCTGCCTGGAAAAATAGGCGATTACTTCACTTTTTAGTCATAATATTTTCGCCAAGCTTTTCGAACGTCATCAATGATCTTCTTCAAGGCTTTAACTTATTAACAATTATAATATTTTTTACGTTGTTACATCAGAACATTAGCTAGATGAACTATCAATACAGAAGGCACACCAACCTTTAATGTTAACTGTATAAAATAAACAATAATTGCCAAAAAGCATTAGCCCTTAAGATAACCTTTAGGGTTCGAAAGCTGGGTGAAAAATAAGTAAATAAATTATAATAGAAATCGGTAATAGTCTCTGTAACCTTCTTTAATTTAATTTAAATAAATAGATAGATGAGAAATATGGAAAAGGGTAAGTAAATAAATATTACATATTTACTTCTTCTTTAAGTTTAATTCTGTGTAAATAACTTAAGTAAATAGAGAGCAGCATTAGAATTTCACCGAAACGTAAACAGATGTACAAAGAAAAAATAGGGGTTTATTTCTAAGGGTTACTCCATTTTTTTTTTGCAATGTAACTAAGTATTCCACAGCCTCCTTTATTTACTATCTTTATATTATAGTAGGTTCGGGAGGAAATATATATTTGCGTCTCTATGTGTAATACATTTTTTTTACAGGTCATGGTTAGGATAAATTACATTTATTGAAGGACAACCGTGTGTTGAAGAGGCAATCGCAAAAGGATATGCTGGTAAGAGAGAAAAAAAAAGTGATGGACATAGCCAAGCAAGACTGGGAGGAAAATGTGCACCAGGTATGTTAGGGAGAAAGCAAGTGAAACAGAGATAGATTGGGGGAAAACTGGTTAGGTGGGCACCCAAACTGTAGGAAAAGCGCGCATGACTGAAATGGGAAAACATCCCTCTTTACACATCCACACGCCCCCCCTCCTGGAATTTCCCCCAAAAAGGTGGGGCGGGGTTGGGGGAGTGGGAGTTTTCATCATGACTGAGCTTGATTTCCATTCAGTGTTTGGGCAAACCTCTGTCCGTTCACAGAAAAGAAAAGCACAATAAAGAATAACGAATATTTTTTTTGGTTTTTCTCATTTTCGTTTTTACAAAATAATACTTCTCGTTCGCGTGCGTACTCTTTTTTTATTTTGTCGTTTGTTTCTTTTGGTTTATATTTTGTGTCGTTGGGTTTTGTTCAATTTATTTATTTAGTTTATTCGTTACGCGTATTCGTTAGCATTATAAGGCGAATCTCTACGCACAAACGAAATAACCAAAACGGTAAGAAAATTATTTAGAAAATAAATTATTTCAACAGGAAAATCTCTCCATTACTATTCAGCAATATTATATAGAAAAACCAAAATGAAAAATTAACTATTTATTATAATTTATATCATTTTGTAATCATTGAAATTAATATAGCAATTAATTAACCCAATTACCATTAGATCAATAAATGTAATTAAACTCTGCACCTTCCAATTCCAAAAATAATAAATAAATAATAATAATTTCTGAAAAAGAATTTTAATTAAACTCGAATTTATTTAATTACCTAATGGAAATATTAGAATCATCAGAAAAATAAAAGTTTATCATAGGATACAACAATTTAATCAAAAATGAAAATAGAAATTATATTGGGCGGTGCCCTGTAATGATTTACTCACAAGATGGGTCCCCACCCACCCAAAAATAATTTTTGGAACCTTGCTACGTAACAAAAAAAGTAGATTTACTTCGTCATGTTCGCAATTATGTAAGTATGATGTTTCTTTTTTGGTTAAAATTCCTATTGTTGTCTAAAAATAACTTAGTCTCAAATTTTCAACTTGAATTTGATCCATTATTGCGTACTTTCCCTTTCTTTACAATATCCTCATTGTTTCTCCAAAAAAAAATTGTTTTTGAGGAGTACATAAAGCAAATCTTAAATATATTTTAAAAAAAATATCTTCTCATATGTTTTGTTGGGCAAAAATCACGCCCAATTATTATTTTCGCTCTCATTTCTAAATGATTTTGGATTATCAACTAATCCTGAATAGAGAATTATTGGTTCGAGATAACTGTTTTACCATTTTACTGACTTATAAGTCGAAAAATCCATTTACAAACTTTATGTTTGTAACTTTTTGTTTAATAGAAACAAAGACTTTCAAGAGGTTTTTAAAAATGAGGAAGAAAATGAGTTGCTTCTTATAATTAAGCCATTTTTAGATATCAACAGTTTGCTTCTCCCATCTTCAAAAATCTGTATTTTGTTGAATGACAAACTTGTTGAACTTTAATTTTTTTTGTATTTATGGAACCAGTGCGAATTTATGGGGAACAGGGAATTGTGAGTTCATCTTGTTTCATTGTTTCATGTTGTCAATTTTTGTTTTGTTTTGTTAATTAGTTGTTTCGAATTCATTGCAAAATTGGTTATTAAAAAAAAAAATAAGCTCAGTTTCTTTTCCCTCCCTCTGTTTATATTAGTATTCGAAATAAGTTTCGAAATACGGTTGATTATATTTTGTACTATTTCTTGGTTAATCCTTCCTTTTTAGATCTCCTTTTAAGGGAAAACAAAAATTTGTCTCTATGCAGCATTTAATCAATGCTTAGGGAAATTTTTTTTTCCAAAATTTAGGGAAATTTTCGAGGCACCCGCGTGGGTGCACCAACGCTGAGCAGCTCCCTCCTACGCATTGCTTCAATGTTAAAGAAAGTTCAACTTAAATAATATTTCAATTTTAATTAACAGATCATTGAAATTTATGATTATTTGGAGACCATAAATTCAAAAAAGAAATTTATTGCCGTTAACTGAAGTATAAAAAAAGCGTATTTCTGTATTAACGCTACATCTTTAATGAACTTATTTCTGTAGAAGTTTTTTTTTTTTTTAAAGAAGTTTGTGTAAATTATCGCTTACTTTTAAGTATAAATGCGTGACATATCCATGTTGCATGCTTGCTGAAATATTTTCTTCATATGCCTTATTTTTTTAAAAAAAATAATTATTATAAAAACATATTAAAAATGCAACAGATTAAAGTTTTAATTTTATTATTTCTTCATTAACATAAAATAATTATTATATTAATTAAAAGCTGCTAGTTAGAAATACGTTAATTAATATCTGCCCTTAGTAATCGTGTGTTTGTGCCCAGTTACGGCAGTTAAATTCATGTTTGATGTAGTATAAATCCCATTGATGGTATAAAACTATCTGATAATATTTAATTTTACTTTATTTTCTTCTTATTTACAATAGTATCAGCGCATGCGTCATATTTTTTGGAATTGATTAAACTCACTTTGCAAAAAAAAAAATTACAGAAACACTGCTCAATAAGCTGTTTAAAAAAACTAGATTGAAATAATTGAAATTAATCTACAGTTTATGCTGATTCCAGCGAGGTTTTTGTTCTAAATTCAAATTACTGGAATTTCCAAAAATCTAGAATACAAAATTTCCAAGTTCCTATTTAACTCTTTGCGGCTAGGTGAGTTAAAAACTGTCCCACCTTTTGCTGCATGGAGGGATATATTTTAACCCACCTCGAAAAGTTGAAGTTATTCATTACATACATTTTAATATGTTATTTAAAGTTGTTCATTCAGTTGGCAGTGCCATGCACCAATGGTAAATGCGTAAATAAGTGAAATAATTTTTATATTTATTATAAACTTGACCGATAGTAAAAAAATGGTGGCACCGCATACTGTTCTATTATTTGGCTGCAGCTGTTGTTAATTCATATATTGTTTATAAAGAAATTGGGTCAAAACATGGAACTTAAACATTTCAAGGAACAGTGCGCTGAAGGACAGTGCTGTACTGTCTGCAAAGTTCCGCTTTGTTTAGGTAAAAAGTTGTATTTGAATGAACATCATATAAAGCATTAGTTGCATAGTGGTATTATACAATACCAGTGTCCCACACTAAAAAAGGACTATTGAAATGGTATTAATTTTTTATTTCTTCTTTACGTATTTTGAGAGTGATGATTATTTGAGAGGGATGATTACATCTGTAAAATAATGGAAATGAATGTTTAGTTCCATTTTTTTATAATAAAAGAAATCCTGTGCAACTAGGGCTTTAATTTTCTTTAAAATCGTCTGCCTCAAAGAGTTAAAACTCTGAATTACTGAGGGTTACCACCAAGTAAGAGAAATTGGGTATCGGCTTCATGGATACCTCTTCTATTCTTACCATTTATTCCTTTTAATGTTCCTCATAGCTGTAACATGTGACAAAGGCCGCTGCAAATAGCCAGCTGGAGGCACGGCCTCCTTCGCTGGGTTTAAAGTGTAAAGTGATTGTACGTAGTATTTGTGTGACATATCTATAGACACTGTTCTGATGAATGTGCACGGTATATTGAGCTGGGTACAAACCCCGTGGGATCCGCTACTCCCCTAGAGTCTGCATAATACAACAGGGCAACCCCCCCCCCCCTCCATGAGGGGTTTGCTTGTACTTAAAAGCTGAAAGGAAGGGATTAAGCAATCTGGATTCCCACGCAGAATTGAATCCAGCTGCAGACCCTCTCCACTTCTTTCTAAGAGCTTCTTACAGCTTACTGTCCGGTGATGGACGAGAGAACACTGTTCAAGAGGCTAACAATGTGCCGAAGGCCGTAAACACAGATTTTGTTGCGCCTCATACAAAAAAAGAGAAGTCTCTCTTTCGATATCAATGTTTGGAACACCCTGTTGTAAGCAATGTCCAATAAATAACCTTATTTTGATGGTAAATGTTGAAGTTTGAAAATACTTTAACCAAAAACCTGAACTTCAAGTTTCCACTGTATCAGACAAACGGTAAAATGTAAATCGATTCAGGAGATAAATACACCGAATATTCACACTTTTACCCTCTCTATTCTCTTTATTCCATTCCACACTACAAATGTAAGAATTATACAACCAAATTGGAGCTAATGGAGTTAGTGAGGAGAGTGATGAACAGTATTCACCGCCTCCAGTGGTTTTGCAGAGAGAGAGAGAGCCAGAAAAAGTAGGAGTCCCATGAATAAATACCAGCTGATTTAAATGCAGACAGCCTGTCAGACAAGAGGTTACACTAAACATGGAGCAAAAATACAAGAAATCTCTGGTGGCAAGTAAGTTTATTTCTTTATTGAATAAAGATGAAGTGGTGAGAAAATAAATAAATAAAATATACTGTTAAATTAAATCAAAGAGAAAGTAAAATGTCCGAAATGATTTCAGTAGCTGCTGTTTTTTACATTTACTTACGATTCATAACAGGTAAGGGATTAGCCATGCGGTTCCCGGGTTCAAATCCACCTGCTGACCCCTTAGATTTTTTTCTCTTTCTAGGAGCTTCTTACACCTTTACAGTGGTAGACAGTGTTGTCTGTATCTTGAGAACACTGTCAATAGGCAGGCCGGCAGTGTACTGAAAAAAAAATCTTCGGGCGCCAATAACCTCAGATGCTGACGCGCCTTAATATCATACAGAACAAAAAAATCAAAACAAAACAGGAAAACATTCGTGTTAAATTTTCCAAATTGGGTTTTCAACCGGAAATAAATTTTGAGAGTACTCAAATAGTATTTATTTCTATTTGTAGTTTTTATCTATTCCAAAATTAGGAGTACATAACTCTATTCTCTTAACCACTATTCTCTAATTTAGTTTTATAATTCTTGCACTTGTTTTAGAATGAAACCAAAAATGGAAACATCTCGTACAAGTAAATACAAAAGAAAACTACTAATTTTAGCTGACAAATTACAAAATATGAGCAGAAAAAGGATTTTTAAAAGATAAAATTTAATTATCAACAAAATAAGTTAAATAAGAATATAAAAATTATTTTGAGCATTGCAGCTTTTTAAATGGCAGAAATTTAGATAGAATCGAATCCGAAAACTAGCCAGAAAACGAGTCTGAAACGTTTCTTGAAAAGAGAATCTAAAGAAATTAGATTGCCAATTTCAGATTTAATTTTGTTACATCTATAAACGGCCTGTATCTTCCGTCAAGACTGTTAATGTACTGTAAACAGTGTAAAACAAATTATAATTGTTAACAGCGTAAATCCTGAAGATGATCTAGTTTCTAGGTCCCGAAAGCTTGGCATAAATAATGGCTGAAATTAGCAATATTCTAACTTTCTTTTGAATTAATGAATCAGTCATCAAAAACGATGAATAATACTTAATAAAAATAAAATTATGGAGACAGAGAATAAATATTGTTTTGGAGACAATAACAAAGTTATTTTTCTTTTTTTAACTTCAAAGAAAGAGTGATTGCTGTTATTGTATAAACAATGTATGAGAAAAATAAGTTTTTTTTTACCCAAGGTCTAAAAAAGAATTGAAATAGAAAATCTAAAAGAGACAAAAAAAATCTCATAAAACTTAAGACTTTCTTTGTGGATGTTCACTTGCTTCGTCCTTTTCAACGACACCCTGAAATATTCTAAAGAAAGTTTCACCAAATTAAAAGACAAAGGATTCTTTCTATCTTCGTCTCTCTTGGTGTTGGCTCAGAGGCATGGGTTGGTTTAGTCCGTTATGAAGCTTGTATTCGTAAAATAAGGAGATACTTAGTTAGAATCGTGTGTGCTTATAATGAAAGTATGTGCTTCAGCCTTCATTCGCGAAAGCTAACTTCGGTTAGTCTTGGAACGTTAAGCCATCGCCTGAAATAAAAAAAATTAACGAAAACTTTCTTTACAGTGGCCCCTAGGTAGAGCTGGAATGTGGCAATCAGGAACCATTGGCAGCCCCAAAGTCAAAAAAAGTTATTCTCGAAAGTTCTTGATAGAGTGGACAGGATTTCCTTGGTATCCTATGCCCTCTTCTTCAGATATTGTTCCAAATTTAGAAATTAACAGAGTCCTATGGGTGTGTTATACACCCTTCAAATCATAATGCTCTTGGTGAATCCCAGAGATCTGAGAGCCAGCAGTTATTGGAATAACTCTTCTTGGGTCGAAAACAAAATTATACCAATTTCAGTCATTTTTTTTTTTTTTTTGTTTATTTTGCCAATCTTTCGACCTAGAGACTAGCTCAGCTTCAGCGCTTATTGATTCCTTCAGAATTAATGAATCAAGTCTCTAAAAACAATGAACAGTGACTCCTACTGGGCACAGTGAAAGTATCTCATCTTCTATCTCCCAATAACTGTGCAGGCATTCAGGAAAATCACAATATTCTTCCAAGTCAAAAGATAGGCACTCTCTCCGAACTTGTCTCATACAATTCTTTCTCAACCCGGTCACCAGTATGCCATTAATCCTTCAGGAAGAGTTGGCAAAGAGATCCTCGGATTAACTATAGTTATCCTTTAGTTTAGCTAAACTCAAATAAGTTGTATAATATCAGCTGTTTCAATAGACACATAGATATTTTAGATAGAGGTGCCAAAGTTATGTATGTTTTGATTGTTAGGCTGGGATGCCAAGATCGTTGAGTAGTGGCTAATCCACTTCTCTACAGATTTCCCCTTTGTAATCACTCTCTAAAACTAATCTTTAAGGAGTGCAACATGGATATAGTTTAATATAATTTGTACTGAATGAATATCTGAGATTGTTGCGACTAATTCGAAAATGATTGTAAATAGATTTTCGAAATGAGAATGAAATTTTGTGAGGCGCCATGATATTGATAAATGGAATATTTGAAGATAATATTGAAGGATATTTTCGGTTGGTGACATAATATGGGTTAATTAATCGGCCAAGAATTTCAAGATTGAATTGATTGGGAAGGGTAAATATTGGAAAGGTTTGGATGTTGCTCATATCATTAGGAAACAATTTACCTATGCAGTCATTTATTATTACTTAAAAAATCATAATACTTTGTTTAATAAAGTGTAGTCATACGCGGGATTCGAACTTGGGATCTCCCACTTTCAAAACCCCGCTCTTGACCACAGACCAACACCCGCCCATCCCTGGCAAGATATTCTCACCGCAATCATAGTTCAAGAAGTCTTGCGTACAGGGTACATTAAAATGATGTGTTGGTTGCTTTTATTTGATGATAAAACAAATTTATTCTGACACCCATAACCATTACATTGCACTACATTTTTAAAACATTTAATTATTATTATTTTTGTTTTTTGCGTCACAAATAACATTTTTTGTAGTCAGAGGACCTCCCAAAACGTGTATTTCTGGTGGAAAATTAATATTGAAAACCGTTCACGAATAGATAAAATTGTAACTTTGATCTTAAATATCTCAACTAATATTAGAGATATCGAAACGGGAATGGAAAATTTGAAAACTAGGCCAAAATAAACATATAGTTTACTTCGTGGGTTTTTTCGAAATTCCGCTTTCCTAAAATGTTATTAGCGATTGGTGCGTTTTAAATGGATCACCCTGTATATTACTTAAATAGCAATATAGTCCTGCATAAACCTGACTAAACAAGTTGAACGAGAGTAGTTGGAAAAATTATGCTAAAAATGGCCTAATGCTTTAAAAAAATATACTTTCTAAAATCGCAAAAAAAAATGTTTTTGATTGCTAGAAAAACGGTGAATCGACAGAGAAATTTTGGACGCAGTTCCAATCTTTCAATTTCTTGAAATTCTTGGCCGATTAATTAAACCATATTATGTCACCATCCGAAAATATCCAGTATCTTCAAACATTCCATTTATCAATATCATGGCGCCTCACAAAGTTTGTGAACTTTAGGAAGTTTTAAAATAAATAATAATAGTGATTGCAAAAATTATAGAGAAAAATTTCCACACCAGAGTTACCTTCAAGCTCGCCTCCAGCAAAAGAGGTATTGCGTAATTTCACCATCGTCACAAAGTGTATGCAGTAATTGAGTGCGTCAAAAGTATTAAAAACCTACTTGAATAGCTATAGATATTGAGAAGGAAAAAATATAACCTAGTAAGAGATTTCTTTGATATTGTCACATAAATAAGAAGTTTCTCATCAAAATGAAATCCTATGCCATGTTTGGCTCTTTACCTCATTCTCTTCTGCCAAGTTGAAAGGTAATGGTCTATAGGACGGAGGCGGCGATGAGAGTGGAGGACGTACAGAAGAGGCGTTATATTGAACAAAAGGAGCTTCTTTGAAGTACCACGGTTTAGTTGCTTCTTAATATTTGATGTTATCGTCCACGGAAATAACTGACAGATTAAAACAGATTGGGGTGAATGCGGAGTAATGTATATTATTTTTTCTTGTTCATTAGAATTAGATGATGAATTATTAAAATCGAATTTCGAATTAAATTTAAAAATCATTAAGAAACGAGAAACCCTAAATTAAATCATAAAATTTAATCAGTACTTGGTAAACTGGTCGCTCCACCCAATCCGACCACAAAATTTCCAATTAGATCCAATAACCGATTTTACTAGAGAATTTATTGCTTTCAGACCAACCATATTTGCTGCAGAATTGCTCTGCTTCAATATTTATACAGAAGAAATTATATTTGAAAAAGAAAAAGAAGTAAATATAATTAGATTTTTATCATCGTTTATTTGTATTTATTTTTGTAAAAAGACACTTGGTTTTTGTTTTTTTCTAAGTGTTGTACTTAATACAGCTTTAATTAATACTTTAATACTTTAAGTAATAATAACTTTAATTTATATTTATAAAATGAGTGATCAAGAATTTAAAGAACGTTTTTTCCCAAACGTTTCAGGCAAATTTGTAGCCTTTTTTTTTAAAAGAATAAAATCGTTTTGTTTTTTTAAAGTGTTAACTGAAGAAATAACACGTTTCCACAAAAACCAGGAAGCCAAAATTAAAAGGGGAAAAAATACAGTTAAAATTTTGCTTTAAATAAACATGTTTGGGAAATTTTGTAAAAATAAAAAAAAAATTGTCATCTACATTTTGTGCGCTCCTGGAATATTCAATAAAATTAAATAGAACCATTTCTCTTTAAAATTTATAAGATGTAATTTTCAAAATTTGTTCTCATAATTTGCGATTTTCTCTAAATTGGTAGCGAAGGTTTGCCCTGAACTTTTTAAATTCATAATATTCTTGAAACTCAATTACGAAGGTCGTTTGAAAAGTCCGTGCAAAAATTTTTTGGGGTAAACCTTTTTTATTTTTCAACATAGTCTCCTTTTAGGCTTATACACTTCGTCCAACGCTGCTCTAGTTTGTTGATCCCTTCCGAATAATAGGATTTGTCCAAGTCTGAAAAATAGTCATTCGTTTCTGCAATCACCTCCTCGTTTGAATAAAATCTTTTTCCCGCCAGCCATTTCTTCATATTGGGGAACAAATAGTAGTCCGAGGGAGCCAAGTATGGAGAATAGAGGGGATGTGAAACGAGTTGGAACCCTATTTCCATTAATTTTGCGACCACAACTGCTGAGGTGTGAGCTGGTGCGTTGTCGTGATGGAAAAGGACTTTTTTGTGGGCCAATCGTGGGCGTTTTTCTTGCAGCTCGGTTTTCAAACGGTCCAATAACGATGAATAATATGCACCTGTAATAGTTTTACCCTTTTCCAGATAGTCGATGAGGATTATTCCTTGCGAATCCCAAAAGACAGTCGCCAAAATCTTTCCGGCCGAAGGAACGGTCTTCGCCTTTTTTGGCGCAGATTCCCCCTTGGTAACCCATTGTTTAGATTGTTCTTTGGCCTCAGGAGTGTAGTGATGTATCCATGTTTCATCCACAGTGACGAAACGACGCTTAAAGTCCTGCGGATTCTTCTGGAACAGCTGCAAACCGTCCTTGCAACACTTCACACGATTTCGTTTTTGGTCAAGCGTGAGCAATCGCGGCACCCATCTTGCGGATAGCTTTGTCATGTCCAAATTTTGATGCAAAATATTATGTACCCGTTCATTCGAGATGCCCACAGCACTAGCAATCTCACGCACCTTCACTCTTCTGTCATCCATCACCATATCATGGATTTTATCAATGATTTCTGGAGTAGTAACCTCAACAGGGCGTCCAGAACGTTCAGCGTCACTTGTGCCCATATGGCCACTCCGAAAATTTTGAAACCACTTATAAACTGTTCAAATCGAAGGTGCAGAGTCACCATAATGTTTATCAAGCTTCTCTTTAGTCTCCTGAGGCGTTTTGCCTTTCATAAAGTAGTGTTTAATCAACACACGAAATTCATTTTCGTCCATTTTTTGAAAATCACTCGACTTCCTCGATTCAAACGAATGCCAAACACAAAGAAATAGACCGATCTGGCTGAAACTTGGTGTGTGTTCTTCCAAGAGATGCTACTAACTAAACATAACCTCGATACGCGCTGGTAGTGCTATCTCTCTGACTTTGCACGGACTTTTCAAACGACCCTCGTATTTGTAAAATGTACTGATCTACCACCTGAATACAGTACTTGAACAGGCTGAAGTTGGTTCGCTATAACTAAACAGCATCTCAAATCAAGTACGTATTCTCGTCAGATCCTATGTGAACTTGTGTGTATAGTTTAGGGTGTCCAGTGTAAATTTTGTTTGACTGGGGATACCCGCAGGGACGCTAAGAACCCTGAAGAAGTGGCTAGTTCACTTCCTCCCTATGGAGCCACATCAATCATTACTGCATTACTGATGAATTAGGATATGAAAGATTACTTAGCATTTTTGGCTGATTAATTGGAATTTACAACTGCAACGACTGTTGCAACAAGCAAATTTGGTACCTGATAAAAAAATACGTGAAAATCACGAGTGGAGAAGGCACCCAGTGGTTTCACTCCAGTTACGTGCTTTGCTCTCACGATAAGAGTAGATCACGAGGCCATCTTCTCTTCAAATCTCCTTAGAGGATTACCTGGTAATGTGGAGGAAGATAGGTGTTCTATGAGAGGGTTAGAATGAGCTACTGTAGAATGGAATGATGAATTTGAGAAAACGAGTGTTAGCAAGATCTGTAATGAAAAAGGGATTTTGAGATCATTATGGATGGTGAGGTTAGATGCATAGAACGGAGCGTTTAAGAAGTTTTCGAAGTATTTTTGACCGTAAAGTCTGGAGGCGTAGAGAGTTGGAACGCTTAGGCGATCCCTATACTTCGATGCCGTAATTATTATTATTATTATTTTTTTTTTTTTTTTGGCGCATCAACAGCTGAGGTCATTAGCGCCCGGAGCTTTTTCCAGTGCACTGCCGGCCTTCGGACAGTGTTTTCTCGTTACAGACAACACTGTCCATCACCGGACAGTGAGCTGTAAGAAGCTCCTAGGAAGAGAAAATCTAAGGGTCAGCTGCTGGATTCGAACCCGGGACCTCCGCGTGGGAGTCCAGTATGCTAACCTCATAGCTAATCCCTTCCCTTATTGGCGCTATTATTACTATTATTATTATTTTTGTATACAATTATTAAACCAAACTCTTTTGTATGAGATATGTATCTTAAAACAAATAAATTATGTCTTATGTCTTGTGTCTTATGCCTTATGTCTTACTTCGATGCCGTATGACCAAATAGGTCGCAGTAACGGTAGACGTAAGAGTCTTTTTTATGTAGGTTGAGTTTGTCAAGTAGTCAGGCGAGAAGTTTGTAGCGTTGGTTAGTTTCTTGTCTTTTCGAGTCTAGTCTGGGGATTCCATGTCAACCGTTTGTACTAGGTACAGTCCAAGGTAGCGTACTTTGTCCACAGTTGGTATAGGAGTTTGGTTCAAGACGATGGGAGGTATTAGTATTAAAATATAAAATAAGGCTTAAAAGATTATTCCTCCAATTAGAATCTACTTTTTTGCAACTAACACAATTCCACTTTGTCCCCAAGTTAGGTTCTTTAGAGACAAGGGATTCAGTAATACAACCTTCTTTCATCTCCTCTTAAATCGCTTTTGGGAAAATCTCCAGATACTGATACAACTATAGTTGAGCAAAAACTTCCTTTGGACCTGTTTTGATCTTAATCTTATTGTAACATCCATGTGTTGGCACTTAGGCTTGTAATAATATTTGAAATTTTATTGTAAAACGATTTTATTATTTAATTAATGGTGAAAGCATTCATTAATGTAACATAGACACTCACTGAGCAATTAGTAAAATTTACTTTTCCTATTTAGTAAAAACCTCAAAAAGAATATTTACTGCGTAAATTCAAAATTGAAAATCAGTACGATTACAGTATTCTCTCTTATTGCAGTAAGAATCTGAGCAGAGATATTCTTAACGAGAAAAAAAAAATCTGTAAACGTTTTATTTAGACCAGATCTTTTTTAATCATGAACTCTCTTTTTCCAAAAATCATTATTTCAAACTTTTTAACCCAGCCTTACTTAATCTTTGTCTCCAAGTTAGACTAAATTAAACTCCATGGTTTTGCAGAATATCAATTTCGCCCTTTCTGTCTGGCAAATAAAAGAAAATTAGCGTGACTGGCAGACAGGATAGCTAGACAGTTGTCAGAATGCCTTTTTTTTTTGCTTTCTAGACTCCTGAAATAGATCAAGAACAGCTTTTAGGAAATCGATCCAGAGATAGAGAGAGATGAGATACTATAAACTATTTCTATTTAACAATAACCCAAAGAAAGCATCTTGAAAGAGGATTTAAATCTTCCTAGAAAACCGTAAATTAAGATCCCAATTACTTGCTCCCATATTCATCACATCATTGCAAAATGTTTCAACTCTTGTAGATTACATCATTCTCCTTGAACGAGCTTCAAGATGTACGATGAATTAGTTTTAGAGAAAATACCAGCTAAAGTTTTCATCGTTTAAAATACACCCAATACTTAACACCTAATATCTCGCTACATAATCATCAGTTCTTTATGAAATGTTGAACATTTATAATCTACATCATTCTCTGTTCTCAAGTAAAATTTAAATTCTAACGATGACTTAGCTTCGCAGAAAGAGGTAGTTATTGTTTCCTTGGTTCATAACATGTTCTAAACTTAATTACTATATCTCGCTGCACATAAAAGCTAATTATCAAAGTCTTACGAATGCTTTAGTTTCCATTATGAGGAGTAAGAGAAATTATACTTTCATTACATTACATACTCTTAAGGGTTTTAAGAGAAATCAAGCTGTGATTACAAATAATATCTTCTCGGAGAGTTTCTACTGCCTAGGTTTTGCAGATGACCTGGCAGTGGTTGTTAAGGGACGATTCGCTTCTACGGTTTCGGAGCGCATGCAGAGAGCGCTAAATATCGTGGATAGGTGGAGTAGAAAGGAGGGTCTCTCCATCAATCCGCAGAAGACTAAGGTTGTCCCTTTCACAAGGAGGAAGAATCTGGGTGGACTGGAGCAACCAATTTTGGGGGGAGTTACTATCCCCTTGTCCATGGAGGCCAAGTATCTGGGAGTTATCTTCGATAAAAGGCTTACATGGAATTCACATTTTAATATGATTTCCCGCAAGGCTAAGGTTTCCTTAGGTTGCTGTAAAAGGCTGTGTGGGAAAAGTTGGGGACTAAGCCCTAGAATGACACTCTGGATCTATAAAAGTGTAGTTAGACCCATGGTGTCACACGGGGCGGTGGCTTGGTGGGCGAAAACCTTGCAGGTGGGTGGAGTTCGGGCACTAAGTGGTATTCAAAGGCTGGCTTGCCTGAGTGTCGCTGGTGCCATGAGGACTTCCCCTACTGCGGCCTTGGAGGTTTTATTGAATTTACCCCCATTGCACATATTTATTCAAGGCGTTGTAAGGGCCGTTGTCACTAGGCTTATGAAAGGACAAGCTCCTATTACCGTTAGGCACGGAGGAGCGTATCAAGAGTTATACGAGGAGCTGGAGGCGGACCTATCTTGGGCCTGCCTTCAGATTTTATGACTCCCAAATATAACTTCGACAAGCCTTTCAAAGTCTGTATCGGAGACCGGGAGGCTTGGAGACGTTGACCCCCAGTTATGGGAGACTCGATGTGGTACACGGATGGCTCCAAGATGGGAGAGGGTGTAGGGGCAGGAGTGTACGGGGTGAAGCCGAAATGTAGCTTTTCGGTTAGCCTAGGAAAGCTAGCTACAGTTTTTCAAGCTGAGCTAGCTGCAATTAGGTTCTGCACTACCGAGATTATAGGGCGAGGAATTATTAATTCCAAGGTCGTAATTTTCTCGGATAGTCAGGCTGCTCTACGGGCAATTAGTTCCTACCAGGTCAACTCAAGGCTGGTCTGGGACTGTCTGGGTGCCCTGAAGGAAATTAGTGACCAAAATAAGGTCTTTCTGGTTTGGGTACCTGGTCATTCAGGATATAAAGGAAACGAAGTGGCAGATTTATTGGCCCGGGAAGGCTCTGCGGGACACTTCGTTGGCCCGGAGCCCTGTTTTGGGGTTTCGAAGTGTGTCAAGACTGCGGCCATTAATTTGTGGGTGCAGAGTAGGTCTCAGGAGTGGTGGCTCGCCACCACTGGACAGAGACAGGCGAAGGAGTTTATAAAAGGCTATTCGCCGAGGCTGACTGCAGAATTAATCCGTCAAGGCCGTGGGGCTATCAGGATGATTGTAGGCCTATTAACTGGCCACTGCAGACTCAGAAAACACATGCATCGCATGGGCCTGGCAGATGACAGCCTTTATAGGTTCTGCCAGGAAGAAGAGGAAACTGCACTGCACGTGTTGTGTCAGTGTGAGGGGCTTGTATGGCTAAGGATGTTACTTCTCGGGGAGGAAAAACCAAGGCCTGAGAGCTTTACCCAGGAGTCACTCTCCAGAATTAAGAGTCTAATTAAACGGACGGGTCTGGAGGGTGAGCTCTAAAAGTCGGGGAGCCACAATAGATCCAAAGGGGTCGCAGTGGCGTAGGCCTTGTGGCCGCCCTTATTTAATCTTATCTTATCTTATCTTAGTCGCCTCCGTCCACGACACCTAATTGGTAGTTGGACGTTAAGCCCCGCCTGAAAAAATAGGCGATTACTTTACTTTACTTACTTTTACCTCCCTCACAATGCGTCAGTAATATTTTTGACTCAGTTTTTGTACTGATCATTTTTAAAGTGGAACTTAATTGGCTAACATTTGCTGCTACAAATTTATTCATGAAGAATGTTATTAAAATTTTCTTGATTGATACACAGTAGAAAATATTACAGAATTGAAACAGGAAAAATCTAAAAAAAAAATCTTGCATTTAGCTACAGAAACCAATTAATCATTTCTCAGAATGCCGTGCAAATTTAGGTGGCATTAACATCGGATTAAGCTAATCTTAGATTTAACAGCTACTGCTTTGCTTGATTCATGTTGTTCACACCTTCCCAAGTGAATCATAATGAACTCTTGATGAAAGTAACTTAAATGAAGAGAACTGTAAACCCGCAGATTTTTCTTAATTAAGAAGTTCTTTATAGCATGTAAATTAGAATTTATTTTTATATTTTTTTCTTGAAGTAACTTCAAATAAGAAGTGATGTAATTAACAGAACATTAAAGCTTTAGTATAAAAAATAAGAGAAATAAAGTCAGTTCTGAAGATTTTTAATGCTAGTTTGAGGCCAATGTTACTAACAAGACTCAGTTTATCAATGCATATAGTAATTATGAAAACTTAAGATGAAATTTGAGTTGAAAAAAATAAAATTTCAATTAATTTTTAAATAGTAGATTACGATCTTAAAAATCCATCTGAATTTGGATTCATCTGTGGCCTAACAACTTAAACCCATCAATAACCCAATAACATGTAACCATCTCAATTCAAGTCTTCGTTATTCGAAAAACTATCTATTGGTGCGAAACTCGAAACTTTGCGTTTTCAGCTCCGCTGTATCCAGAACTTCATCGATTGCTGTGAAGTTGATGTGGAATGTTTGAGCAACCATCTGGGTAATCTGAACTGCAGTCTGTTTTTTTATAAGGGTGTTTTTCTTTGCTCTGGAATCATCCTTAATATTCGAAAATGATCTTGTATCTTGTTAGTTAATCTCCACATAATAAAATCCGATTTTTATGGCTTTTAATATTTTATAACGATAAAGGTCAAATTCAGGATTTCTCATTTTGAAGATAGTCTCATTTCTTTTCCAAAAAAAAACATAAATAAGTAAATCAAATTAGTGCTAGACTTCGATAACTAAATTTTGATAAAGATATTTAAAACCAAATCATAATTAGGGTAATTTGAGTAAAGCTCCAGATTATAGTAATTGTTTAAAGTAAAGTAATGCCTATTATTTTTAAAGCGGACTTTACGTCCAGGTTCCAAATTAGGTGTCTATCGTGGACTGAGGCGACTAGTAAAACATACTTTTATTTAGGACTTGATCCGGAATCGAACCCACTATATCGCAGTACATCTTAGCTTTGTGAGGTCTAACCTACAACCTCTCGGCTACCGTTGGGGTTATATTTATATGAAAACTCTTAGTAAAACACTTCGTTGAAACAAACTACGTGTAAAGTTCATAAACTTAGAAGTTAAGTTTCAATTAAGTAGTAGTAATACTTGAAGTTTTCATTTTAAGTAAAAAAGAAAAACTTATTAGGTTCCAAGAAGTTACAATTTTAGTGGTGAGATAACTTAGTGAACAACTATTCTTTATGATTTACAACTTATGTTCTAACTTTTAAGAAAGGGAAAATTTAGTGTTAACTAGAACGTTATGTTCTCACATTTATTTCTTTAAACTGCAATATGAAAATGAATCAAACTGTATTATACTTTTTACCTTTTATGAAAGAATTAGCTATAAAAAAATAAATTTACTCGTATTTGAAACAGTTATTCTTATAACTTCTTAAGTTATGTACCTAAGTGCCGTTTATAAGTCGAATGAAATGTGGATAATATAAAAGCATTTATTTTAAAACACATTTTCATAGGTTTTCCCTAAATGGCCAAAAAAACAAATTAAATCCAAAGAACCTTTATTCTGAAAATTAGTGATTACTAACCTCTAAGCAGACTGCGAAGTTCGTTGTATCCGACACCTTGTTTTTATTCTAGAAATCAGGATCTCTAAGGTTCCAATTTTAGATCCAAATTAGGATCAAACCTTTGGGGTTTTGCTAGAAAAAAGTTAAACTGTTCTGAAAGTCTCCGATGTTATTTAGCGCCTAATTAGAAGACTCTTAATCTAGCCAGAACCTTGCCCCAAACATGATTCATGAGTATTGGCAGTGTGTGATTATGATTATTTTTCAGCGTGGAGACTCAATTCTTTTGTTACTTTTGGCCCAACGATTCCTTCTCCAAGAACTGTTTTATAGGGGCACCAGTAAGAAAACATTATTTTACCACAATTGTGGCTACCAAAAATTCCTATAAGGCTCTTCTCTCCAGCCAAATCATTATTAATAAAGTTCCTGTAAAAACCGGGCACATTGTTGCGAGTTATTTTGAAACTTGAACAGTTTAGAAAAAACTTGATAGTTATTGGCCACTCGTTGTAGCGTTACTTTAAATATAAGACGTTAACTCTAGTAATTTGTACATTGAATGCATGAATTAGTACCTGTATTCGTATTAAAAACTAAATTATTAGAGTTCTACAAAGAGTTAATTATTATCGCATTCAGAAGTAACGACCTATGTTAGAAATAATGCATCATCTAACTTCTAGTAATTGTCAAGGCTTTGCAGGAAACGTCTCTCTCTATTTACGTCAGGATTTACGTCCTTCAGACGTTTAAGACGGTTTTCTCAAATCAAAAAGTATCCTAGCCGACCAAGGAAGTTCTAAGTGGAGAAGAGAGCTGATAATCAGGTATAATCTCCCTGGTGTACCTTTTATCCATTCCCGCAAAACCTAGAATTCCAAAAAATAGTTCCAAATTGAAGGTTTGAAGAGTATTCTAAGAAGGCTATGCACCTTTCCAACCCTAGAATCGCCTAGGTACTTTTGGTAAATCTTAGGGATCGGAATAGTCAAAGATATTCTGTTAGAACAACCAAAAATATTTCTAATTTCCTTAAATTCCAAAAAATAAGCTGCTCACAATCTCTTACTCATTAATTTGGAATTTTTTTTCTTAACCTGCAATGCTTTTAAGGGATCCAATCAGGATAGAGATTTAGTAAGACGGGTAAGCCTGACTGGGCAGAAGCTGGTCCATATTTTAAATTTGTCATCTTAAGTAAAACATTTAATTTTTTAAGTTTAGGGACGGTTGAATTCGGTTGCAGTATTTTTGTTTTAATCAAAGATTCTAGGATTGTTTAAGGCTGTATTTTACAATCTAGTAGTGGAGAGTTTCTGTTGATGTAAAACTATTTATTTTTAATCTATTTATAACCTTATTGATTGCTTTCGTTTGCTATAGATGGCGGCAAGACCACACTTAAAAAGAAGCAAAAGTAAAATTTAAAGAGAAATCAAATTCAGCGATGGTATTATGGCGCGTCTTGTTATGTATAACGGCTGTGACTGGAACCACGGTACTAGCGCCGAACGTGCATCATCATCACCATCATCACCATGTTAGAAATGGCGGCCGACACCATCGTAGGCGCCATCAGCATAAACACAATGAAAATGTAGACGGGCCAGCGCCTAGATTACAATTATGGGACTACAACATGCCAGCAGCCTCATTTGGACATATCAGATATTTTGTAGATGAACTAATACCATGGCTACCGATAGATAATGTAATACCATTGTGGCCAATTAAACGAGAAGCCATAGTCGAAGGTGATCTAGTATTGGGCGGCCTGATGATGGTACACGAACGTGAGGATACGCAAACCTGTGGGCCGATCATGCCACAAGGTGGGATACAAGCTGTGGAAACTATGCTATACACGTTGGATATCATTAATGAAAGATTGCGCAGATTTAAAATTGGTGCACATATCTTGGATGACTGTGACAAAGATACTTATGGTCTAGAAATGGCTGTTGACTTCATCAAAGGTATGTAACAAATATTTATTCTAAAAATTTGGGATTATACTTAATAGTAACATGAATTTCGCAATGATACGGGATGCGAGCAAGTATTCTCTGAATCCGATAAGCTAGAGTAGTATGCATCTAAAGCTGAAATTACAAACTCATTTAGAGCTTTTACCTCGGTTTTACAGCTGAAAGATTGTATCTAACCAAAGGGTATGTTGCTCCTCCTCTTAATCCACTATCGTACTTTAAACTATTTAAAACTATGTTTACCAAACGGTTATTGTGTTAGTTTCAGTCATAAATTTACAACTTGTATCAACTTGTTCGCAGGAAGATGGTAGGATTAACGCCTTCTAGATTGTTATGTTCTTCTATCCAAATTTGTAAAACGGTAAACTTTTTAATAGGTTCTTGGCAGCAAAATTAAATTAGTCGGAACATTTCCTTTGGAGTGTAGAAGAATCGCGTAGGTAAGACATACTGTTACATAATGTATTTTATTAAATGGTTGTCAAATCAAGATGGCAGTGGAGGCGTAAGAAAAACAAATTCTGTGCTTGAAAATAATCAGCACTTAGCTTGTTGGGCGAAGTCCGTTACTCTCTGCGTGCAACAGCTGCTATGGAAATTTGGCTGGAGCTTTTTCTTCTGTTATAGCAAAATTCAAACCTGTGAGGACTTCTTTTTTTTTTTAATTTTGTAATTATTTGTCGCAGTAAAAACTAATTTGTACAGATTTATTTTAATTAAATCTAGGAATGAAGTATTTCTAAAGTGACGTCTCCACTATCTCTTACTGATTATCTTCTGTCATTCAGCAAAAGACAGAAGAATCATTTGGTATTGAATGGAGGAATAATATAAAATGCGATTAGCTTAGTCGCTCATAGATTTCTAAAACATTAGCCTTATTAAATGGCTACAATCTGTAGAAATGTATAGCTTTTATAGTCGAGTACAAAATTATAGAATAACCAAAACAGTTGGTAAAGCAGAAACAGGTATAATACGCTTGAAGGAATCGTTCATTAACAAAGTTTAGTTCATGCTCAGATAGCTGTAATATTAAGAGATCTTTAGAAAACAAAGGCGTTCATGCAAGCATTAGATTTTCCTAGAATATGGCGATTAATTAAAGCCACAATCAATGGGGATCGTGTTAAGCAATTAAGGTGTGGAGGATTCGTAATACTGGGTTTAACAATTTGCAAAATCTTTAGGAGCTTAGAGATGGCTGTGGGTAGGATTCTATTATAAGAAAAGTACAGTAATTCTACTTTGCTATTCATTGGTTGAAGTTGATTACCTGCAAGAGGTTACAATAGATCCTTGCGGGTCTCGGTGACTGCAAGCTGTCTATTTCTTCCTTTCCTCTTCTATATTCTGCTGTCTAATCTAATTTGGAATTGACACCTCCTTGTAGAAGTATAATATACAGTTGAAATGGGTTCAGATGACTTGAAGAGGAGGTTTATGATGCGGGAATTAGTTAGAGATTTGATAGATAGATAAAGAGTGGATATTCGGAAAATAAATATATATATTTTAACAATAATTTAGAATGATTTAAATTGTAACTAGAATGCACAACTATAACGACGTTGAATACATATATGTTTAAACACTTAGATAGGGACGCGCTCGCGGTGTAACTCGCTGGTAGAATCTTGAGGTTACGGTGGTAAAGATCTGAAGAATAATCATCGACTGATGCCCCACTTCCTGTAGAGAGACCATATATAGCCCTCACCACACATTGACAAGTCTTGTAATTACGGGTCACACTCAAACATCTCTTGCCGTGTGTTGACCCTAGTCTTGAATAGGCCGGTGAAAGGTGTTGGATGTTGTCAAAGGGCTGTAGCCAGGTAGTCACTGTATACTGACCGTATAATGACCCTTTTGAAAGCGGTGTGTCTTTGGCGGGCGGTCCCTTTTTGCCCGTGCACTGACCGCGGCACTATCGTCTGACTGGCACCACTAGTTATAATTTTTATAATTAAAAATTATATTTTTTTCTTCTGTTATCACATCACACAGTTAAGCTACAAGTTACAGGCCCATTTAGGCCCTGCAGAAAACATGTAACGTCTTGTTTTAGTCACAAAGGCCAGAGCAAAGGGAGCGAAAATTTCGACTCATCAATTTGCACAGGATTACAGGAGTCACTCATATTAGGAATTGCTAGTGTAATGTACATATTCTCCACACAGAGATGACATTCCAGAATTTAGTAAGTATCTAAATAGATTCTTCCTCAAAAGACTAAGTCCCTTTTAATTAAAGCAATAGTTTTTCTTAACTCAAACTTTCCCAACGCAAAGAAAATGTTTATCCGTCTCTTTAGAGCTTCCTCCATGACCTATCCCATTAAACACTAAAACTCTAAAGCGCTATTATTTCGCTAATTATTATCATCTTCATCAACTCTTCAAGGAAATTAATAAGGGTTGATCGTCAAAAAACTGCAGGAAAAAAAAGCGTAACGGTGAAAAACACCTGACTTTAACAATTTTTTTCCCCTTTTTCAATAAAAGATAAAATTCCCAAATTTCCTTTAAATTATAGGGCAAATCCTCCTCTATACATGTAATTTTTTTTTTGCAACAACACCGTCATTTCATTCATTACCAATTTGCCTGCAAACATCTCATTCTACTGCACTCGTAAATATGTCGGAGGGTTGTTCAATAAAGAGCTGTTCGTTCCACTCTTGGACTAATCTTTTGAAGCGATCATATTTACTAGAGTGAATGTTTTAAAAGAGAGAGAGAGACATTGTATTTGTGTATTGTTTTCTATTTTATAGAGGGTGTATACAGAGAAGTGGTCGAAACTTCGGGAGGTGATTCAGCAGCTCAAATGCAACAAAAAATATTCTATTCACTTTGGCCCGATTCTCAATAGTGCCCAAGATATTTGCATTTTTAACTTTTCCGCCGATATTCGCGTTTTCCATCATACAAACGGTCGTAACTTTTCTGTCCTTTATCCTACAACAAATCTGCTTTTATTCTAAACAAAAGAGCATTAAATTACCTATAAATATGCTCAGTATAGAGCCTCAAAACGTTTCTTATAAAATGAAATTTTTACTTTAATGTCAATAAATGCACAACTTTTTCTGAAATTATGTGACTCCTTGATTCATTAATCTTTGTAAAAAAACGCAGTTGAAAATTTTAACAAAAATAATCGAGAACGAAATTTTTAGACATTAAAGTAAAAATTTCATTTTATAAGAAACGTTTTGAGGCTCTGCATTGAGCAGATTTATAGGAAATTTAATGCTCTTTTCGTTTAGAATAAAAGCAGATTTGATGTAGGATAAAGGACAAGAAAGTTACGACCGTTTTTATCATGAAAAACGCGAATATCGACGGAAAAGTTAAAAATGCAAATATCTTGGACACTATTGAGAATCGGGCCAAAGTGAATAGAATATTTTTTGTTGCATTTGAGCTGCTGAATCACCTGCCGAAGATTCGACCACTCCTCCGCATACACCCTGTATATCGTCCTCAAAAATAAAGAGAATTTTGCATTATCAAATTTAGTTAATCTAATATTTATCCAATATTAAATTAGCAAATAAAAATTTACTGTAAATAACCTTGAAAAAGTAAATGGTTTAGAAAAGTTCCATATGGAAAATGTAAATACATTTTATATTATGTCCAGTAAATTTAATACATGAAACTATATGGTGAACAGTGTCTACAAGCTGGGAGAATCCTGTTCCTGAATATTGTACGAATTCAGTGAATCGAATAAGTCGCCTCCAGCTCATAACTGGATGAGAGTTTAGCTTTAAATATTAATGCTGGAAAGAGGGAAATTCCAGTTTACACCAACTTTTCCCGCTCTAGCGCAATTTTACTCTCACTTTCTCTTCCTAAGCCACATGAAGGAGTAAATTAATACATTAAAAGTTATTAAAAATCAATTATTCATAAAAATAAACATGGGTTGACTCCCCAATGGCCATCTTTGTGTACATACATTGTTTAAAAAAAATAATAAAAATTGAATTTGTTAGCTTATTCCTTCCTCAAGCTTATATTTATTGAGGGGAAGGCACGAAAAGGATCTTGTTCAGATGTGTGTATATTACAAGTTAATGTGTAGGTATTTACGTACAAAATGGTTCTAAGTTCTACACCATTCTGGGTACGAGTTAAGGAACGTTCAGTCATTGCTGAAACTTAACAAGAATTCAGGTCTTGCTTGATTGTTCAAGGAGATCGTATGAATGAGACGGAGTCTAGGGGCTTATGAGCTTCAGGATTAAGAATAGACTGGATCAATTAAGAAAAGAGTTAATTCAGAAATTAAGATCTTTGTGGAATGTCTCATTGGAAACGAAAGAAACGTATGATTCGTACTGAGGAGTGTATTGTAGATTGTATTAAAAAGGACGGTTCCACCAGAAAGGGGACGGAACGCAGGCAATCCAAAATGCCCATTGTTCCCTGCCCACCCATAACCTCATAAGAGATACCGGGGTTTAAAAACAAATCCAGCTAAAAGTTGCCAGATGCCAATACAATAAACTAATAAAGTAGTACCAGGACACTAGGGAGCATGGCGACTCAATTGCCCAGTGCACTGAATTACCAGATTACCAGATGCTACAATCTCCGGTAGGGAGACGAGAAATCTAGTTTTAGAATAAACTGGGCACACCTCTACAAATTGCCGCACAGTCTCATTGGACTCACCACAGCCAGCACAGACTGCCTGCTGGGTAAGGCCGCATTTGAAAAGATGGTACGCTAAAAATTCGCATATCCACTCAACACCTGAACCCAACTGGCCGGATCCGGGACCTGCTAAAACCAACTATAGCCGTTTTTGACTGGCCAAGAATATCCGTAGGCTGACGGTAGTCAGCTCGGGGATCTCCACTGTTTCCGATGTTCCTTCAAAATCCACTGCTCCATCTCTGTTCTACAACGTCGATAGGATACAGGGATAATGGACTGAGGAGTGTATATTCTCTAGATCTAAGAATGTTTAGCGGATATCCGCAATTCAAAATGGTGTTCGGTTCAAGTATGTGTCTCAGGTTCGTATTTTCAGTCTTCAGACAGCCTGCTATACAGGTTTAAAGTCCCTATTAGCGGACTTGTTTTCCATTAAGTTGGTCTTGGCCCATTAGACAGTACGATCAAAAGATTTGCCGCCCTGTGTAAACTTAATTCGTCCAACCAATTAAATAGAAAAGTATTGCGAACGTAGAAGCATTGCCGAAACTACGTTGTGTAACTGAAAAATGGCAGCGCATGAAATAAGATGGATTTTGGAGTTTGTTGGCGGAGATGAAGACCCACGCAATGCGTTGTAACGCCAATAAAATTTAATAAAAAATCAACATAATTATTGAAATTGTGTAATATGATTTTCAATTGAACTAATAAGTATTGAACTAATTTAATGATGCCAGAAATGTTATAATAAATCTATTGATGTCTCCAATTTGCTTGAGCGAGAGATAAGATTCTTGTTATAATGAGGGGTAACAGAATACAGCAGCGTCGCTCTTGAAATAAGAGTCGACTTTGACTAGGAATAGTGTGTCCAATCAATCAACTTATGCAGCACTATTGCTTGAAGTCAATTAAAAAGAATATATATATTTAAATTACTCTTAAAACAGTTCAAATAATGCTAGACATTTCTACCAATTTGACCCAGTTAATCCTATATATTGTGATGAGGGATTATTGTTAAAAGAAAATTGTGGTATCTCTCGTGAAATACCTGGTTACACATGTTTGGAAGTGATTCTGATTCAAGGTACCGAGCCTGCTGCCGCCAACAAGTTCTTTCGCAGAGGAAGTCCAGCCAACTGGAGAGCTTTAAGTGTCGATCCAGGGCTGACAGGGTCGTAATGTCTTTGGCTCTCGCATAGCATCTTCAGCTTTCTTAGATGTAGTTTATAAAGAAAACGACTGTATAAGCTAAATCCACGGTGACCTAAAATATATATTGTGACTTCCTATAGTGTCAGTGCTTGTTCCAAAGGAGTAGTATGTCTTGTGAAGTACTATGTGTAATGTGATTGAAGATTGTAATATAATGAGCTATAGTTTTCATCTGGATTCGCTAAATTCAAATAACAATCTCTTTCAAGGCCTTATGTGTTTTAGGATGTCAGTGTAAGTGTTGTTTTTTTATGTTGTTAGGCTGAGATACCCGCAGGGACGCCAATATCCCTGAAGAAGTGGCTAGTCCACTTCCCTTTACGGGGTTCTCTCTTCCTGACTAGCACTGAAGAGATCTACGTTCTCCTCTACGTTGCTTTATGTTATGTCATTTATTTTTCTTCTGTAGAGTTTCAGCCTTTATCATCTTATTAACTGATTGAATACCTACCAACAGAATATCCATATTATAAGGATAACGAAGTAGAAAAACACTTTTGCGATGCAGCCTCTGCCTTCTACAGGGATTACGAAAAAGTAAGTGCTCAATAAATGAGTAAGAAGTGCAATTAAATGGGGATAGAATTAATCAATTAGTGCAGTGAATGTATGCATTGCCACTTCGTGAAAGGTGCCAAGTGTGAAAATTATGCTTGATCTAGGTTATTGAAAGAAAATTTTAAAATCTCCAGAAATTATTGGTGGTAATAGTTGTCACAATAGATGTCGATCTAGAAATACATATCCACTTTATGGATTGTGATCAGATTAAGCTTTCCACCCTCTTGTGAATCCTGGCTGCCGGCGTGGCACTTGTACGCCAGGCTACCGTGATGATCTGGGATAAGCAGTTGTAACTTTTGATTGTGGGACACTCCGTTGATTTTAGATCTTTCCAAGACTGCTCTCCTGGTGGGATCCCTTTATTTTAGGGAACGTATTACAGGTAGTCTTCGGGTTACGACGGTCTCGAGTTACGACGTTTCGTAACAGTACTGTACAGTATGTACTATGAAGAGCCTGCGAACCACTGTTCGTGATTTGGTGTGCAGCGGCTCCGGGACCGAGGAAGACGGCGTCACCAGCATCCCAGTACGCCATTAACATCGTTGTCACGATCACTTTTTGCCCTTCATCATGGCTCCCAAACGTAAGGCAGACTCTTCTGATGGCAGTGCATCGAAGAAATGGAAGGCCATCACCACGTACTGTACAGTATTTTATATGTGTTTTTTGATAATTATATAGGGTACTGTGTTAGGATAGGCTAAGTGCTTACAGTACTGTACTGTTATTATGGTAATACAGTACTGTACTGTACTGTATATGGTACAGTTTACGTATGTTCCGACCTACGTCGAAAAAACGGTTTACGACGCCGCGTAGGAATGGATCAACGTCGTAAGTCGAGGTCTACCTGTATAACTAGCAATACTTACTTATAAGCGCACTGTGATCAGATTTGTGCTAGACTTTTTTTTTACATTTAATATCCAAAGATTGGGTTAGAAGATTTGCTAATTAGGCCAAAGATATATTGCTTTCTATGTGAAACGTTTGTCTCAATGAAGGCCTTACGATAGAATAATCTAATGGGAGAAGTCTGCCAAATTTATGGCAATAAACTACTCGCAAGAACTGACGTCAGTAATATTTGGGTGTAAAATTTGACCGAAAGCTAACTTGGGGGAAGCATGTTGAGAAGCTGGTGGAACGAAGCGAACAACGCATATCGCTTCTCAAGAGACTGACGGGTATTAAATGGGGTGCGACACAGGAAGTGCTTACCCTCACCTATAAAACGTATATAAGACCCTCGTTAGAGTATGGCACGGAAGCTCTGATTACTGCCCCTGAAACAATATGTGGTAAACTAGACAAAGTTCAAAACGCGGCCCTAAGAGTTATACTAGGTTCCCCTCGTTCGACCCCTATTACTTCAATGGAGATGCAAGCAGATATCGAGCCACTTGCCGTCCGACGAGAGATTGCTGCGATTACCCTCGATGAAAGATTACCCATTAAGTACTGGCAAACCGAAGGTGTGCCCACATTGAGGTTGAAAACTCAAAAATGCTTTGCGGGTAAAGTTCGAGATTTACGTGAGCAAATAGAGCTTGAGGATTTACAAAATCGGAAACCCTTTTCTGACCCTGATTCCTGGGAAAAGCCACAGTTGGCGCCGGGTAGACTGAATTTAATAGAAGATGTAAGAAAGCAAAGCAGTCCCCCGCATGAATTAAAACTGTTTGCCCTGGAAACAATAAATAATGTTTTCCCTTCTCCGCCTTGGGTGCAAACCGTAATGCTGGCGCAGGAGTCTACGCAGTGCAGTTCCAATTGAGTGTTCCTGTTGGAAAGTTAGCATCAAATTTTGATGCAGAACTGCACGCCATCGCCATAGCGTTGGAAGAGGTAGCTAAAAGGGACTTTTGCAAGACTGCTTTACTTGTGGATTCCCAAGCAGATATTTCAGCAGTAACCGGCTATGATGATAAAGACGACATCATTATAAAGAAATGCAGGGCTCTCATAGATAGGTTACTTTCGCAAGGGAAGCAAGTTGTACTGCAGTGGATCCCGAGTCATGTTGGACTCCAGGGCTGACAGAAGCTGACAGATCGGCAAAAGAGGGGGCGAATCAAGTTCAGTTCGAGGCCCCGCTGACGCTTAGAACTGCTAAGAGAGAGATCCGGCTCCGATTTCGATCGAAGATGGCCGAAGAACAAAGGGGAAAAGCACAAGGGAAGCAGTGGGAGGTGCTTGAAAATATCAAAGGAAGACTCCCCACCGATCTGCCTAGATCAACAGCTGTGGCATGCTTCGGATTATTGACGGGGCATGATTACCTTCAGAAGCATCTCCACCGAATTGGCATTAAGGACAACAGTATCTGTGTGCTCTGTAGTGGAGATGTTATGAACGGTCCGCACCTGCTAGCATGCTCCCAACTGCAGGATGTCCGGGACAATATGCCCACGGACCCACACACAAAAAATAGTATTTTATATTGGGCTGCCAGACGTCGCATGGCCGTAGCAGCCATTGACCGTGAAGGCGTAGGGTAAATAAAAAAAAAAAAAAATATTTGGGTTGTAAGACTAATTTCTTAGAAAGGTCGCTATCTCTCTCTTTTTAAGATTCCTTGGTTGTTTACTATTTATCTCAAAGTCTTGTTGAAAAACTTATCATACTTTATCAGAAATGCTCTTCGTAGCATTGTAAATAGTTTATATACCAAACTATTATTTAAACATTGTTCTTTTTATTGTAAAATTCTCCCTTTTAACAAGAAATTTGGCAATAAAAAAAGCTGTCCAACACATCACAACAAACAAAACTGTTTAACCAAACAGACCAATCTGGAAAGTAATTTTCTGGAAGTTAGAACGAAGAATGGTGCAAACTCTATTTCGGAAAACTGACATAATTACAGAACTTTGCTCTTGCGGCAAATAACAGTGTAAATAAAGAATAGAGTGCTCAAAACGATCTCACAAACATTTTAATTCAGTTTAGAAGTAAACTTGTTCAATTAGATCCATTCAACTCAACTCTGGCGGAACTTTTTCTTCTTTCTCTTTTACGCAATATATGCGGAGATTTTTTAATTATTTATTTAACTGATAATTTTCTCAATTATCGGGGATGTGATTTCGTTGTTCTTTTTTTTTATTTTATTTTTAGGTAACGTCCATCAAACGTTTATCCAATGAAGCTCAACTTTTAAAAGCTTAAGTCAATATAAAGCAATTTCATTGAAACAGACATTGGGTTTTTCTCAGTAAATCTCTTCTTCACCGAAATTCTGTGAAAAAATGAAACGTTTCTTAAAAATATACTCCAAAAAATGTAGATGTAACTTTAGCTTATACATAATTTATGAAAATCCACCTCTAAAACAAGATGAAATGGATTGAAACTCTCCTAAAATCTATACAGGGTGTACGCGGAGAAGTGGTCGAAACTTTGGCAGGTGATTCAGCAGCTCAAATGCAACAAAAAGTATTCTCTTCACTTTGGCCTGATTCTCAATAGTGTCCAAGATATTTGCATTTTAATCTTTTCCGTCGATATTCGCGTTTTTCAACATAAAAACGGTCGTAACTTTCTTGTCCTTTATCCTACATCAAATCTGCTTTTAATCTAAACGAAAGAGCATTAAATTTCCTAAAAATCTGCTTAACCCAAAGCCTCAAAACGTTTCTTGTAACAATGAAATTTTTTACTTTAATGTCTAAAAAATTCGTTCTCGATGATTTTTGTTAAAATTTTCAACTGCGTTTTTTGCAATGATTAATGAATCAAGGAGTCACATAATTTCAGAAAAAGTCTTGCATTTATTGAGCTTCAAGATCATATGGATTTTTTTGGTTTTTAATAAAACCCTACCCCGAATTTAATCAAATGCCAATTTTTTGGAGAAGGAACAAAAAGAAAAGTAACCATTTTAGTTTTTAACAATTATTATTTAATAAAACGGAATTAAAAAATAAAGTAGCAATAAAACGCGTTTTTTTATGGTGAAAAACGCGAATACGTATCGACGGAAAAGATAAAAATGAAAATATCTTGGACACTGTTGAGAATCGGGCCAAAGTGAATAGAATATTTTTTGTGGCATTTGAGCTGCTGAATCACCTCCCGAAGTTTCGACCACTTCTCCGCATACACCCTGTATAGAAACATCAATCCATCTGATGCCGGCATTTTAAACATTCTCTAATCCTAAAATAGGACTTAAGTTTAAATTATAATCCATGGGGGTTTACAGCCTAATCCACCACGACTCAGGGTTTTCTCAGGGTATGGGGTAGCTCTTCAGTTTGAGTAAAGATAAAAGACACGAGTTTTTTTTTAATTCCGAGCTCTCAGCCATACAAGTACTTTGTACATTGTCAGGAAATACTTAAATTGGGCAGAGCTATTCCATCTTTATTATCTAAAAAAGCAATCCGTTGACAGATGCTTGCAATCCATGTGTTTGCCTTGGCCATTCAATAGGCCACGATCGTCTGAATCGTCATTCCAGCCTAGTTAGGAGTGTTGCCGTTGCAAACTTGATGACCAATTTCCAACCACCAATTGCTACGACTATATCTCTTAGCGAACATCATCACACATCATCAGAATGTCAATCCTGGCAGTCTCACTCACACTAAATCGCCAGGATGTCTCAGAAAATTACCCCCCCCCCTTGAATTGATTATCCTTCACTTATAGTCCTCAATAGCAAAATTTGTTGCAACCAGCTTGAAAAGCCATTTTCCTAAGGCTTGCCGAGATATCTCACCCCGGATTAGCGCCCGTACTCATCAGGTTTCCCCTTCTTCTGTCCTGCCTGGAACGTCCGAGAGCCGCACAAAGTTTAAAGTAATTAACTTAATGGCTAAGTAATTATTCATGACTGTCAATTATCAATGTTTATTTTCCAGCTTAGAGATCATATTGCCTAAGGTATTTTGTAACCATACCTCATTAACAATTTCATTATGTAAGTGTTTGGGTTGAAAACTATATTACAAAATAGTTTAAAATGAAAAAAATAATCATTTCCCTTTTGAAATAGTTGTAGCTTTTTGGAGGAAAGGCTGAAATATTTGAAATATTGGTCCGCTTTTCTAAATTTTTGTCTTGGATGCATTGAAATGTAGCTAGAATTATCTAGAATTTATTTATACACAATAAGGCTGATTTTGATTGAATTCTTTTTTTGTATTTCATTGCGACTCTTTTTTATTTTTTGTAAGCATATTTTTGTTTACGCCCACAATTTTTTATTTATTAATAATAATAAGCGCACTTCGTTTACGTTTAATTAAAGCCAATTGCTCTCTGGATAATTTTGTTTTATTGTGATATTATAATCATTATTTGAACTGTTAATCTGATTAGATTTATTAGTTTTTATTTCTATTAGTAATCTAAGTAATAAGAATGTCTAAAACTAATTTTTATTAAGACTACAGTGTGGTCTATTAGCATGGTTGTATCTTTAAATCTGTTGACGACGAGTTAAATCATTAATATTTTATCGCAAATATTAAATTAAGACTATTATATAATATTTATTACTATTATTATCTATATATTACATTATAACCTTCTGATCGTGATACTATAAAACGAATGGGTCCATAATCTGCTGAATGCTACTTTACTGGGCTCAAGTCATGCACCAAACACGCATTGATTACGCACATTCTAAAGTCTACCCTCATGTTTCCAGCCAGCATGTACCAGGTGCTTTACGTTTTCGCGAACGCCTCTCGCAAACATCTTTAGCCCCTTGTTGAATTGCAGAAATCGATAGATTCTTTGTTCAGAGCGTACAGCCTCTTTTCTTTTTTTTTTTTTTTCTTTTGCTACTTCCTTAATCGGTCCAAGGAATCCTTGGAGGAGTCATTTCCTTTTTCTTTATTTCTTCGAATTTGTTGTAAAAGTGCACACGCAACATTTTTTTCTGATTCCAGTGATATTTCACCCCTCTGATGGCTTTATCAAAGTTTTTTTTGGCCGTTTTTTTTGCATTGGCTTCCGCCATACAGCCAGCCTCGTCTAGGTGCTTATCACTAGAATATCACTCACTCTCCATTCTTACCTACAAATACATTCGCTTCACACATTCATCCATCTACTATATGCAACTATTTACATACAAACTTACAACTAATGGATGGATCAGTACTCTATATTCCTGCCATCCTTATAGCTTATCCTAAATTAAAATCACGTAATCCTTCTCTAATCATTTTCTTCCATTCATTCTACAACTTTTAAATACATTCATATTTCATTGCTAGCTCTGCTATACGTAGACTTAAGCACATATATGTTGGTGGAGAATATTATGTCTTCGTAGCGAAATGGTGCATCTAAATACCTGTATATGTCGTCAAACATTCGTTTCCTTTCTACCACATAACGTGGACATATCATTATTATATGTTTGGAATCCTCCTCCTCATTGCAAAGAGGAGAGGACCTTTTGTTGATCCTGTGAAGTTAATATTATTATTTTAAAAGTATTCGTATCTTTGTCCCCCATATTGTTTCTCATTAACTTCATTATACCAGAGAACTCCCTATTTTGCAGCTAATCCTTCTTCTTCCAATACTACTTTGAGCTCAGTGTCAGATTTCCTGAAAATCATGTAAGGAAAGCTGAAGGCTACATTAAATCTATAACATCCCAACGACATATTGTGCAAGAAAATTAACCTACGCGTTTCACTTTTCGTTTTAGCGTCATGTTAGTAAAGAAACTTGGTTGAATTAATTTACGTTCCGAAATTAATACACATAATGGTTGGAAAATTCATTAGCATCTCCAGTGTTAATGAACTGCGATATGATATTATGCAATTAATTAAGACGTTGATAGTTTGTCAAAAAAGATAGAAAATAGACAAATAGAGTAACAGCATTTGTATACTTTTCATTGGCTTAATTGGTTCGTTATACTACGTCATTAAAGTGAAGAACTTACTAGGTTTTATATAATTATTATTTATTCATAAATTTTTCTAGGCTATTCAAATGATTATGAATACTGCTCTTAAATTTGATCTAATTAAATCTTAACTAGGACCTAATGATGTTTATTCAAACTGAAGAATATTTTGAGTAAATGAATTTACTGTTTCAAAAACTTTTTACAAGAAACTAGAATGACAGCAAATATGTTTAGTTTTAATGAGGAACACAATTAAATAGTCAAGGAATGTGTAAATTTTAATTAAATGTAATTTTTTAAAATCAATAAAGTATTTATTCTGTGACATTTTACTGCAAAATTACTTTCTTTCTACTCGACATACTGGACAATAACTACTTCCGAATATAACCTGATCAATTTCTCGTTGTGACGTTCATTTTCCTTAATTGGGCTGTAAAATATTGTATATATCATTCTTAAAATCTTTTTTTCAAAGGTAAATAGCTTTTACTCCGTCGTTTTAGCCATTTTGGCCCATGCTTCAAAGAACAGGCGGTGTACGAGGGTCGTTTGAAAAGTCCGTGCAAAAATAAAAACTACTTAATTTTTTGGGGTAAACCTTTTTTATTTTTCAACATAGTCTCCTTTTAGGCTTATACACTTCGTCCAACGCTGCTCTAGTTTGTTGATCTTTTCCGAATAATAGGATTTGTCCAAGTCTGAAAAATAGCCATTCGTTTCTGCAATCACCTTCTCGTTTGAATAAAATCTTTTTCCCGCCAGCCATTTCTTCATATTGGGGAACAAATAGTAGTCCGAGGGAGCCAAGTCTGGAGAATAGGGGGGGATGTGAAACGAGTTGGAACCCTATTTCCATTAATTTTGCGACCACAACTGCTGAGGTGTGAGCTGGTGCGTTGTCGTGATGGAAAAGGACTTTTTTGTGGGCCAATCGTGGGCGTTTTTCTTGCAGCTCGGTTTTCAAACGGTCCAATAACGATGAATAATATGCACCTGTAATAGTTTTACCCTTTTCCAGATAGTCGATGAGGATTATTCCTTGCGAATCCCAAAAGACAGTCGCCATAATCTTTCCGGCCGAAGGAACGCAGATTCCCCCTTGGTAACCCATTGTTTAGAAAAGTTCTTTGGTCTCAGGAGTGTAGTGATGTATCCATTTTTCATCCACAGTGACGAAACGACGCTTAAAGTCCTGCGGATTCTTCTGGAACAGCTGCAAACCGTCCTTGCAACACTTCACACGATTTCGTTTTTGGTCAAGCGTGAGCAATCGCGGCACCCATCTTGCGGATAGCTTTGTCATGTCCAAATGTTGATGCAAAATATTATGTACCCGTTCATTCGAGATGCCCACAGCACTAGCAATCTCACGCACCTTCACTCTTCTGTCATCCATCACCATATCATGGATTTTATCAATGATTTCTGGATTAGTAACCTCAACAGGGGCGTCCAGAACGTTCAGCGTCACTTGTGCCCATATGGCCACTCCGAAAATTTTGAAACCACTTATAAACTGTTCTAATCGAAGGTGCAGAGTCACCATAATGTTTATCAAGCTTCTCTTTAGTCTCCTGAGGCGTTTTGCCTTTCATAAAGTAGTGTTTAATCAACACACGAAATTCTTTTTCGTCCATTTTTTGAAAATCACTCGACTTCCTCGATTCAAACGAATGCCAAACACAAAGTAATAGACCGATCTGGCTGAAACTTGGTGTGTGTTCTTCCAAGAGATGCTACTAACTAAACATAACCTCGATACGCGTCAGTGGTGCTATCTCTCTGTCTTTGCACGGACTTTTCAAACGACCCTCGTATTAGTACTTTGTACTAAGTACATTTTGTAGTCCTGGATAGATTTCGGCTTTTCACATACCTCAGGAGTCTGTAATAGCATTTATTAGCGGCCATGAGCTTCTGCTTTAGCTCCTACTTTTACGACATTATCCGCCAATCCCAACTATTTAATTACGCGAAAAAGTTAGTCGTATGTGTTTCCTTATATGGTAAATAATTAAAAAGAATGTTGTTAATTTTCATTTTGTTCCTAAATGCTTTCAGCGTATTCGGTATACTTTCTTTTCTGTTAGTTATTGTAAGGGCTATTCCCTACTAAACGATTTCCTTCCTTCTGAGTTTGTAATTTAAGAAAAGAAATAAAGATTTACTTGTTGCCAAAAGGCATTTAATTAAAAATTCTAAGCACAAAGTAACTGAACAGTTTGAGGCGGAGCCCGAAAAGCTAAGATATATCTGATATAATCGGGTTCGATTACCGGTCTAGGACTTGGATCTTATTAAATTAAATGAGAAAATTTGTTTTAGTAAAGTATGTTAGCGATCCCAACTCCATCAACGACACCTGATCGGTAATTGGATGTCTGAAAAATGGAGATTACTTTGATTATTTCTTTACCAAATTAAACCTAAATTGAGTGTCAATGTTCTGGGCTGAGAAAAATTTCAATTCATCGCAAGTTTGACAGGTACCTCAGTTTTTTATTTAAGTTAAGTAATCGGTTATTTTTCTGGCCGAGCTTTTAACGACCAACTTTGGTGTTGAGGACATTGAAGGAGGCTTGAAGCACATACTTTACCATTAACATTTTTCCTAAAAAAATAGTAGCGGGATTCGATCTGGGGACTTCCCACTTACAAATCTATGCTTCATTATACACAAAACCAGGGGTCGGAAACCTATTTTAAGTCGAAAGCCATTTCTCCTTATATAATTTTAATAAATCTTACCAAGAGCCGCAAGGATGATAGTGTAAAAAAACTCTGTATTATTATTATTTGTATTCACAAATTATTATTTTATGATATTCAATAACATTTAAATCAAATCAAATCAAACTTATTGCTTCTAAAAATGTAAATTTTACAGCAAGGAGTTCAACATATTCAACATATTCTACATAAATCTAAACAAAATAATAGTTATTCTCATAGATGCACAAAAAATAGATTTTTTTTTTTTTCTTCTTTTGATACAAAAACTTACCTATATACGATAAATGTAACAAAAAATATAAAGAATACAGAGATTTTCTAACATTAAAGAACTTTGACTCTTTGTACAGTTACCGCAACTATTTTTTACGATTTAATTTTCTAGTTAATATTATTTATTTATTCTGAAAATGGTACATTTCAACTTAAAATTGTTTTTGCTTTTTAATGTCTGTTTAATTTCTAATTTATAACCAGGGTTTCAATTTTTTTCTAATTTCTAAACATTTTATGACAAAGTAATATAAGTTTTTAATTTCTAACTCTGAATAGGGATTCAAGATTATATCTAGCGCATCTAACTTTAAACCCGGTAGCTTGTCAAAATACTTAATTCTAAGTGCGCTAAATGTACGGCATTCCAACAGAAGATGCTCAAGCGTATCCAATGAGCCACCTTTACAGAATGAGCAATTTTCAGTAGGGTTGAAATCATGTTTATCATCTTTAAACACTATTCTTGGGTATTTTTTATTTGCCAGTCGGATCTGTGATATTAGTTTATATTCAATAACATTTAAATGTTTTATATATTTATTTTCACATACGAGGTGTGTTCAAAAAGTAACGGGAATTTTCGTTTTTTGGAAAAAATATTTATTTATTCATCTACATTAATATTGTCGCCTTCAAAGTAGTCCCCTTCGCATACAATACACTTGTGCCAGCGCTTTTTCCAATCCTCGAAACACTTCTGAAACTCGATCTTTGTGATAGCTTTCAGCTCTTTCAGCGATTCGCTTTTAATGTCATCTATGCTTGTAAAACGACGGCCTTTTAATTTTCTCTTTATGTTTGGAAATAGAAAAAAGTCACATGGAGCCATGTCTGGCGAATATGGAGGCTTGGGCATCGTTAAAGTTTTGTTTTTGGCCAAAAATTCACGAACAAGCAATGAAGTGTGAGTAGGTGCATTATCGTGGTGCAAAATCCATGAATTGTTTTGCCACAAATCCGGGCGTTTTTTTCGGATTGCTTCACGCAAACGGCGTTGAACTTGTAGGTAGTACTCCTTATTGATTGTTTGACCTTGTGGCAAGAATTCATGATGCACTATGCCATTAAAATCGAAGAACACAATGAGCATAACCTTCACATTCGATCGCACTTGTCGAGCCTTTTTCGGTCTTGGCGATCCAGAATGCCTCCACTGGGACGATTGAGCCTTAGTTTCGACATCATATCCGTAAACCCATGTTTCGTCACCTGTTATAACAGTTTCAGTAGATCCGCATCGTTGTCGACTTCATTGAGTGACTCTTGAGCAACTTCCATTCTCCGCTGTTTTTGTTCGAAATTCAACAATTTTGGAACAAATTTTGCTGCCACACGTTTCATACCCAAAACATCCGAAAAAATTTCATGGCATGAGCCAATTGATATGGCAACATCATCAGCGACTTCTCTGATTGTGATTCGGCGATCGTTCATAACCATTTCTTTCACTTTTTTCACGTTTTCATCGGTTGTTGATGTGCTTGGACGTCCAGGTCGTTCGTCATCTTCAACGTTTTCGCGGCCATCTTGGAAACGCTTATACCACTCGTAAATCCTTGTTTTACTCATAGCAGACTCACCATATGCCTTTATTAACATTTCACACACTTTATTACACTTTATTTCATTTTTTACGCAAAATTTAATACAAATTCTTTGATCCATTTTTTTTAACAAACAAAAATCGCCAAGCTCGAAAAACACGTCTAACCTTAACGGCTGCCACTTAAGAAGTAAACAATGAATATTACTGAAAATTTTATCGTACTTCAGGGGCATGTGTACCAACATAATGAAAAAAAAAATTTACAATCAGACTCTCCAAACCCGCGAAATTTAAAAATTCCCGTTACTTTTTGAACACACCTCGTATTGCAAAGTAAATAAACAAATAAATAATAATTAAACCTGTGTCTGAATGAAAATGGCGGCAGTCCTATATATTACGTACTGTATTTTAATATAATTCTATTCAATTTCAAACCTATCACATTTAAAATTCTTTTTGAAAAGATATCTTTACTTTAATAAATGAACTTTTCATTTGTTTCAATAAAATTGAAATATACAATTTATTTTGGACAGGCTGAAGAGCCACAAAATTTGGATAAAAGATCCGCATGCGGCTTGCGAGCCGTGGGTTGCAGACCCCTGGACTAAACCAAAACCTGATTCGAACACAAATGATATTGAAGTCAACCTGTTCTTTTGTTTATGGAAACTTCCATAAAGTGGGTTATGATAAACTTATATGGTTACTTGCAAGCCATATTTTGTATAGATCTACTGTTTATTAATAAAAATTGATATTAAACCCCCTTTAGAGAGAGAGAGACAGAATGAAAGGGACTTCTCCTAACAAAGGATACTATCTTCGAGGGAGTGATTATATTGAAATAGTTAACTTTAGTTTTAGTAAAATCAATTCAATGTGTACAGCAGACACAATAACATTCCAATCTGAGCCAATAATCTCTGAAGTTATGTTCGCCAAGAATTTACCATAATCTTGGAACAAGTTGTGGTCATCTGTTATCTTGAAATAAGGTTATCCAAATTTTTATTTTCTATCTAACCTTATTATTTCTAAGTCCCTTGATTCCAACTCCGTGGACTTACTTTAGCCCAGAAAAGTGCCCTCTTGTTTAGAAGGTCTCATCATTAAGCTCATCAGTTTTCTTTATTACTCTTTTTTAGGGCCCAACAAGGGGTCTTATGCAGTCGTTTGAGGAGTAGCGACTCTATGGATCACCACAGCTCAATAGACCATGCACACTTAACCAGAACAATGTACATAGATTTAAACAGTCACTTACAGTACATAAACTAGGGTTTCCGCCCCTTAAAGTTTTGGCAGTAAACCCTTTAAAAAAAAACACATAGGCCTTCCAAAGTAATGGAGGGTTTTGAACCCTACCCGAAAAAAACTGTATTGTTGAGAAAAGTACCAAAGAATAGCCGAACTGATCTTCAAGAGAACCGACATCGGCAAAGATTGAAGGTCCCCTCGGGAAAGAAAGGAATAGCAAAGTATGACGATGGAATGCCTTTTAAGGATCGTCAAACTACAGAAGAAGAAGGAGAAGACTCTTTCTAGGAGGTTAAACAATTTAATTAACCCCAATGGATGTGAGATATCTAGCAATATCGGAGTTGCGAAAACTAGGTTTTTGTTAAGCCAAATAGTACAACCTTGGTTTTATCATTAACCTTGGTATAATACTTCCATATAGAGTTAAAATTTCTTAAAATTCAAAAACTAGTCTCATTAAACTGGGAATCAATTCTTAAGTACCTCCACAAAGTCTGCAGTATTGTGGTCAGTCAATATTTAGGATAATCACCTACAGATTCATCTTATTCTTAGTAAATACTTCGGAAGAACAAAAAAAGAAATGGTAAGGCAGCTAGGAGTTTCGCCTTCTAAACAAATGAGAATCTATTTAAGATTAACTGTTTTTCAATGGAACACAGACGAACGGTTTTCATTGTATGAGATACATGATTCAACACATATTTTAAGGTACAGTTTATTTTAATTTTCTTTAAAGAGAAACTGAAAAGTTATTCGCCAAAAATGCAAATTTAAATCCAAATAATATAATGCTAGATAATATTTTATATTTCATTGTTAATGTATTTTAATTTAGAGTTGCCATATTGTTAAGAATCTTCAATTCCCTTGTACTTTATACACATTGTAAACTTGTGCTATTTATATTCTATTATGAATCATGTATATCGTCTCTGTAATTGTTAATAATTTAATTTAGTTGAATTCCATTTTGGCTTTTTAGTTTATTCACTTTTAATATTACTTTATCGAGGTCCTCTTCTTGATTATGATTTACTGACAGTTAAAAATGGTAAATTTTTCTTTCTTTCTAATTTTATTTAGTTATTTTGAAGATTAATTTATCAAGCACTTCACTAACTATTGTTTCGTCAACCGATCTTCTGTCTTGTGCTATTGTACAAAATAGTAAATAGGTTAAAATAAGTAATCGGTTAATTCGAAAAGATATTCACTGAAGACAAAGGTCAAGAGTTTTCAAATAGAAGAATAGTCGGAAAAATAGACTTCTAGAGTCTAAAAAGAAAACAGCCAAAAGCAGTCAATCCTCTTGGTCAATTCATTCACATACAGAATTCATGCGAGTTTTGATGGTATTGAGTTGGCCTAGGCTAGGCGGCTCATTGTCGAAAGAGATAGAGGCATTGTGTCATCAGTAGGATTGCATTAATAGGATGGTTTAGTATTGCCTGTGGCAATTAGTCTGATTATAGGAGTACAACCATTGTGGATTTTATTAGCTTCTCTAGGATATCAAGAATAATTAAAAATCTACATTCTGGATTGAGATTCACCATTGAGATACATTCTGGTAACTATTTTGAATTGAGCATAACTGCATTCTGTTAATAAGTCATTAATTTTTAATTACCTGAACGTTACGTATTTGTCTTGCTTAAAATAACCTTACATATTAGCACAGATTTTCCTACTGATAAGTTAGCTCCTAAATAATCTTTAGGCATGACTTTTAAAGTTCTAATCCCGGAGAGAGATGCTTGGAAGCGCGAATTGTCAGTTGTCAGGCGACTCAGTCTGGTACAATGATGTCTCTAAGACGGAAGGAAGGCGAGTAACTCGTTGTCGAGATTATAAGGGAAAATTTTTAATTCTAGAAATGTCAAGCATTTAATTATTGTTATGACTTCAACCATTTTGGCGAATAGTCGTCGTTAATATAATGTTTAAATCATTTAAAAAAATAAATAAATAAATCAGTTGGGAGAAAAATCGTGGTAACTTTGCTTAAATAAGAGCAAAGGTTTCTCATTTTTCTCTTTCTTTCTCTAAAACTGGGTGTACGTGGGTGGAACTTGTGCCCGCTGGAAAACTAACAAACTAAAGAACACTTTTCATCTCTTTAAGCGTAAAGATTTCACCAAGAAAACCTTTTTCTATAAGGTTTAATTTTCTCACAAACTGATATCGCGCAGACGCAGTCGCTTTTAATCTTTCCTCTTAACAGCAAATTGATATAGAACAACCTCTACGTAAAACTAACACTACTATCGCTACTTAGAAAAACATAAAGTAAAGTGATTGAGGCAATCTAGTAGAGAAAAAAATAGTTTTATTGTAGTTTATTTAAGCTTTGTTTATGTCTGCCATCTTATCTACCAACCTAGATCCATTAATAGCACATAGAAACCTTCAGTCTCACCTCACCTCCAAAGAAAAATGTTTCCAAAAAATGAATTACAAAACTGAACGAGATAAAATCTCAAGACATTACCGACACTCCACCTTTTACAATCTAATTCCTTTACCAGCAGTCAACGTAGTCCGCTTTCTTGGGCTCTATCTCGTCAGAAGACTTAATTGGAATCCCCATACCCGACTCAACAGACGCTTCTGACAACTGTAAAGACTACTTGACTACAAATCAAAACTAAGTCTTGACAATAAAAGACTTATTTATGTAAGTGTATTTAAAGCCCGTCTGGGTCTACGGTTTTGAACTGAAGTGTTCAAGCAAACGATCAAAACTACGGAGGATTCAGTTCTTGCAGTCTTAAAATTCTTCGCTCTATGGTTAACGCTCCTTGCTATGTCACCAATCAAAACCATTCATGCAGACTTACATACTAAACAGAAGATTGTTGTTCATTCTTTTTGGTGACTGATTCATAGTTTAAATAGGATGAAAAAATGATTGCCATTTCAGTTGTGATACATTTATTCTCCCGAGCTTTCGAAATTAGGGACTAGGTCATCTTCAGGGCTAGTTTACAAAGTAATATTTATAACTGAACCATGAACAGGTAAGACAGAAGACACACCAACCCTGTAATGTAAAAATATTACTTTGTAAACTATCCCTGAAGATGACCTAGTCCCTAGGTCGAAAGCTCGGCAGAATAAATGTATCACGACTGAAATGGCAATTAATTTTTCATCCTATTTAAACAGAAGATATTAACTTACAATCTCATCTCTATCCACTGATACAACATCTTTCTTCCAAATAACACTCCAAGATAGTCTTAAAAGACAGTGGCGATCTCCTCTGTGATGGCGAGAGCCCAAAGATAGTAAAATGTTGTTAAAAGTTTTACCACTGGGTAAACTTCTCCACTCTGGATGTGTTGAGAACATTATAAATTATCTGAGTGACTTCTAACGCAATAAATGCGTTGATTATAACTAAATAAACGATAAAACAAAACTATAGAATGAATTCTCAAACGACATTATTATGACCACATCTCAAGATTCTAACTTTTACATTTTTCTTTTAATTTAAGGCGTAACAATTGGCGCCCGTAGCCTTTTTCAGTTGCATCGTTTGCCTTTAGAGGAGCATTTTCTCCTAACAGACAACACAATCCATCCCCGCATAATGAAAATAAAAGAGTGTACTGCTGGATTCAAAACGGAGATCTGCACATGGGATCCCAATGAGTGCAATAACCATTTATTTAATCCCATCTCCTCGATCTATTAAAAAAATGTTATGACTGCCATATTCTTGAGAAATCTTCTTAAAAATTCCATTTGTATTTAAAAAATAAATGCTCGGAATTTAGGGTGTTCGCTGCATACGAATAAAAAAAATAATAATGTTCGTTTCTATTTTGGAAAAAACGTGATTAATTCAAACATTATTTTAGTAAAGTCTTTTCCTAAAATCCTCTTTTTATTTTCAGTAGCCATGTTTGTTCCAAAATAAATAGCTTTTTCAATTGTATTTACGGTGAAAAATCAATTACTAACATTTGACCTTATTGCAGTAATTCTTCTTAACGGGAAAGTAAGGAATAAGTGAATGTAAAAGAATAAAACAAGATTTCAAGTTAAGTGGTGAGTTGAGGAAATATTTGTTTGACATTAATTACTGTTTTGAGGTTAAAATGGTGGCTTGAGAAATGGTGTGAGACCCAAATTCTTGTTAAATTTAAGAGCATAAGTACTTCACCCGTTAAGATTCAAACTTTAGCAATTAAACTGACAACCAGAAATTAGCTAAAAGATGTGATTAGGACAGTACAGTAAATTAACTTTTGCACAATTAAAGACCACTCACGACAAACTATTTGCTTGGGGGCGACACTTTTTTTTTTGCAAAGTTGCAGTAACTTAAGTATTTCAAAACCACGTGAGCCTGAAATTATTTTAAGGAAAAAAAAACTTCGTAAACTTCTCTTTTATTAGCGTCCAACATGTTGCCACTAAATTAGCACGTTCTGTTAAATTAAAAAATGATAATAATGCAATGCTGAGGTAACTTCTGTTCTTGGCAAAGCTCAATCCCAACTCATTGTAAAATTGATTTTAGTTGTGAAAATACTAATGCACAATCTCAACTGGAAATTTGTACAATAATCATTTGTATTACAGACGTACTAAGGACACCCCTCCATTAACTTTCAAGTATTTTGAGTTTAAGTGCGAACTCAATCACCACTTAAGAGTAGACTTTTCGCAAGACGGTATCCTGGGTCCACTATACTTAGCGATATTCATAACCAACCAGAAGCTATCCTACTCAACTTCGCAGATTGGGTCACACAGAAATCTTCAAAGCTAGCCACCTTTCTTTTGTAGTAGAATGGTTTGTACCATGGAAAATTCAACTTGATAAAATAAAATCGCCTTTACTCGCAGTTCATTACAATTTCATTCCTGTCCAACCCACCAAAAAGACTCGGGATTTTTATTGAGAAGAAACCAAATTAAAACGACATACAAGGCAGGCTCTAACCAGACACTTCCGTCTACTAAAGAGACTGTTCAACAAGATTCCATCTGTCCTTTAAAATATACATACCTTAACTTAAAAAAATAACCCATCAAGATTCATACGAGGTGTGGCTATTAAATAACAAGACTGATGCTGTAAAAGATTTTATTTTAAATTTATAGATATTTAGTTATTATCACCTTCAATGTACACTCCTCTCCTATCCCTACAACGCTCCATGCGAATTTACCATTGTTCGAAACAGTGCTGGAAGTCTTTTTCTGTGAGCTCCTGTATGACGCGTGCAGCTTTTTCTTTCACAGCTTCAACGGACTGAAATCGTGTTCCTTTTAATGTAGATTTCACTTTGGGGTACCAGATAAAAGTCACATGGGGCCAGGACAGGCGAATAAGGCGGATGGCCTAAAATTAGGATGTTGTACTTGACTAGTAACTGTTCTTGACAGACAATGCAGTGTGAGCCGGCGCGTTGTCTTGATAGAGAACCCATGACTTGGTTCTTCCACAAATCGGGTCGTTTTTTCCTTACTCTTTCACGGAGTTAAGCGAGCACCTAACGGTAGTAATGTAGATTAATTATAATCGATATTTTCATCCGTTTTGGACGTGAAAGGGCGACCCGGGCGGTCATCATCTCCGACGTCTTCTCGGCCATCTTGGAAACGCTTGAACCACTCAAAAACTTGCGCACGTGATAAACATTCATCGCCATAAACTTCTTTTAATAAAAGATAAGTTTCAGTAGCGGTTTCACCAAGTTTCTGAAATTTCACGACAATTCGTTGCTCTACTACATGTGTAGTATCATGTTTTCGGCAAAACGAAACTAACACCTCTTACACGAAACGACGGTTCCGGTCGGACAGATTTCTCTACAAACACGTGAGACACTGCAATCGAAAGAGAAGGCTTTTACGCTGTACAGCTGTCAGTCGTTAGGATTTGGCTCATGCATAGTTCTTCTGTAGCAGCATCAGTCTCGTTATTCAATAGCCACACCTCCATACTTCCATATATAAAATAAAATAAATAAATAAAAATAAGCCTTTATTCTTTTCCTAGATTTACATCCTTGGTACAAAAAAATAAAAAATTTATATTTTCTATTACTTCAATGAAAAATAAAATGTACATTATATTACCAATCCTTTACAAATAATTAAATAAAAAATTTAAAAAAAGTCAATTCTTTGTATAAATAAAATAAACTTGTTATCTTTTGTATTCCATAAACAATTCTTGGAATCAGGCCCATTTCTGGGCAAAGGCCTCTCCCATTTTATTCCAGTCTTCGCGACATCTTGCTATTTTGGCATAATTACTTCCTGTTACTTGGGTTATCTCGCCCCTCCATCTGCGAAACTGTCTTCCTTTCTTCCTCTTCCGGTTCGCCGGGCACCACTCAGTACAGACTTTGGTCCACCTGTCACCTTCTAACCTAGAAATATGACCTGCCCTGTTCCACTTGAGTTTCTTAGCTGCTACTACCAGATCCGTAAGCAGAGTCTTCTTTCTGATTTCTGTGGCTTGAATCCTGTCTTTCTTCTTTACACCCAACATACTCCTCTCCATCGCTCTTTGAGTGGTACGCAACCGTTCCTCATTCTTTTTAGTCAGCGACCAAGTCTGGGCTCCATAAAGGAGACACGGAAGTACACATGCATCAAATACCCACTTTTTAATACTGACATTTAATGGAGCTTTAAAAATATGCTTTAGAGACCAGTACTTCTTCCAACCAATGGAGATTCTTCTGTTTATTTCTTGCGTGGTCCTATTTTTGGATGATATGGTTTGCCCCAAATACACTGCTTCCGTTACCCACTCAATTTTTTCATCATTCAATGTAATAATACTTTCAGCACCATTGGTCATAAGTTTGGTCTTTTTAACATTTATATTCAGCCCAGCTTCAGAGGAATGGATCATTAGGTCTTGTATCATACCTGACAGTTCTTCTACAGATGTGGCAAACAAAATAACGTCGTCAGCAAACCTTAAATTATTTAATTTTCTTCCATTTACCGTTATACCTCTATCTTCCCAGTTCAAACTCCTGAACACCTGTTCCAGCAGTGCGTTAAAAATATTAGGCGACAGGGGATCCCCCTGTCTTACCCCTCTCTCCATATTGAATCCTGCTCCAGTTCTATCCATCTTCACTTGTAACTGCACATGGGAATATATATACTTCAATAGTCTAATATACTTAGAATGCACTCCTTGCTTAGACAGAACATTATACATATAGTCATGGTTTACCTTGTCAAATGCTTTTGAAAAAAAAAAAAAAGCATTTGACTTCCATATATGTTTCCAATTTAATCATCCGCAGAGATTTTGAGATTCACGTTTCGTCATTTTAGTAGCCCGATCGGCGCAAAATGAACGTAGTATGAGCAGACAAATTTACAATTGCTTTAAAAATCTTAATTGGGAAGTAATCAACGACAAGAAAGCAATTCCCAAAGCTAATATTACAAGAAAAGCCGTTCACTTGAGGAAACCCACCATATTGTTTAGTGTTAGAAGGAAAAAGATATAAACATACAGACATTTTCCAATAACCCATATTGTTCTGAATGCAGAAATTGGTTAAATTAAATCACATCCAAAGAACTGCGTTAGTTCTTCGCTTCACCCAGCTTAATTAATTACCAGGACAAGTCTCCATCTAAAGTTCAACTTGCATTCATTTCTGTTCCTCGACCACGCCTCAGGAGGAGAAAAAAGAAACTTTTTCCAAAGCCAGGAGAATTTCCGTGATAGGAATCTGTGATCAACTGAAGCAGGTAGGAATCTAGTTAAAAATTTATTAAACTAAAAATCTAATCATAATAATTAGATTAAAAAGCGAAAAGTTTGAAGAATTAAAAAAAATAAATAAAAGTTGTCAATGAAACAAATTTTCTATTGAATTAAAAACTCACCGACAACTTTAATTTTTTTATCCGCACTAAAAGCTCTCTTTCAATCCATGCAGTGTTCATTCTCTTTTATAATCTGGAATATTACGTGGAGTCTCACTAAAGTTATTACTTTATTCACCATTCCAGTTAGATAGCTACAGCTTTTTACCTTTTTTTTTAATCATTTAAGAGTTTTTATCTTCCTAGATGAATTTGATCCAACATAGGTTATGAATATTTAACTCGCTGCTTCTAAAATGTAATTTAATAGTAAATGCAACGTTTTCCAACAAGCGAAGATTTAATCTTAAAACTTTACTTAAATTCAGAGTGGGGCAAAATTTATTTGAGATATTTCAATTTGCTTAGTTTTAATCCTTTTTTTAATAATAATTAAAATTCTTTTTAATAAAACAAAATTATTTGCATCCTGTTCGGTCGCGATCGGGGACGTTTGGCCTGTTCGGCTAGCTATGACTTCGCGCTGGTCGGCCCATCGCCCGCGCGCGTACTGACGTTCGCCTCCGCTGGTTGGACTTTCAGGTGTATATTTAAAACCTTATTCTTATTCTCTGAAGCTTTGTATATATTTTACCGTAATTTCTATGTTATTCTATGCCATTCTCATGCTACCCAACTACCCCCTCTACCTTCTCTTAGACCATAGGGTCACCTCCTTATCTATTGAGGGAGTCCGCTACTGACCAGCGTCCTGTACGGTGCTTGGTCTGCTGTATGTGCCTTTGAGCCTGCTGGTTTTACTATGCTTCTTACCGCTGCTACGCTTCGCTTCCGCCTTGGGGGTATACACGTACCATCACTCGATCGGCATCAAGGGACATCACCCCAATTATTCTACGCTTCGCGGGCCACTCCGTGGGCCCGCTTCCGGTGCAAGGTTCGTCCTCTCCTTACGCCTTTCCTGAGATTTCCCTCTTCCGCCACGCTACGCTTAACCCTCAGACAAGTATATACAGTTACTATTTCCGCTTTCCTTCTAGACGCATATCCATGTACAATTTCCGCTTTCCTTAGAGACGCTTATACCTCTACCATATCCGCTGTCCTGGCATTCGCCCTTATACCTCTAGCACTGCGCTTCAGGAGCTTCACTTCCGGCCGCAAGGGTAAGTGTTACTCATTCCTACCTCTATTCTACTCTCTATATATATTTGCCTGTATTTAATTGTGAACTATTTACGATTACTGGATCCCGCTTCGCCACTTCCGGTTTTATCGGCTGGCGCATAGCGCCCCGCCTTACGCTACGCTTTGGGGTGTCAACGTTCACGCGCTGACACATCCCATTTCTTTTTCTTATATTTTAATAACTGTACGCATTAATTTTCCTGTAAACAAGTAATTTGCTTGAATTTGAATTTCAAAAATATTCTCCAAATTGGACTCAAAATGCTTTTTTAAAAAAACTCTGCCTACAACCAGTGGTCCATACAGCAAAATAAGCAAAAGACAGGTGATTTTAGATCAATATTATTATTTATTTTTTTATTTTTGAAGTAGGTATCACAATATTTTGACGATATATGGCAAGCCTAAATGGAGCTGGAATATACTCGGGAATCTGTTATCTGACCATAGTACAAATACAAAAATTAGAGGATTCCTGTTTTTTTTTTAAATGAGAAAATCCCAAGCGACAAACTAAGTGCAGTCGAACCTCTCAATAACGAACACTGGCGGGGGAAAGCAAAGTGGCCGCTGTTTGGAGGTGGCCGTTAGAAGGAGTCCTAGGCAAGTTTCATAATGAAAAAATATGGGTTTTTCTCCAAACATCTATTTAAAAATGGTTTATTAATAGTTTTAAAAACGTACATAATTGCATAATTATTGCAGCTGTATGATATGCATCAAGTTTTTCTTAATTATCCAAAAAATTTATCAAAAAACTACATATTATTGACTTAATTAATCATCTTTATAGTAATCATCACATTTATCCATAACAATAATAATTTATGGTGAAATTATCATCATACTATCATCTATTATTAGAAAAATAGAACAAACCTTTCGGCAAGTTGATGATGGCTCGATTTGGTTTTTGCAAAATCTTCCCAACACATTTATTTTCTCTTCTAAAGTTAACCACTTTCTTTTGAGAGACATATCGGAAAAAATAAATATTGTTCGTCCAAAGTTATATTGAAAAATGATTAAAATGGTACAAGATGTATGGAGCTTATATAGGAAACTTTAGGAAAAACCAGAAAGAAAAAACAAAAACTTGAGAGGGGATAATTACTTTGATCACCGCGTCAAACGAACATTTAATAATAAGGTGGTCGTTGGTGGGAGGTGAAACATATAATCTGTTCCCCAAAAATCAATGTCCGCGGTCGCTATGTAGAGTGACCGTTAGACGGAGGTTCTTTTATACAGAAAGTGTATTGGGGGTAAAACGGGGAAATCCAAAAACTGTCCGTAAATGGAGGTGGTCGCTAGTGAGAGTGTCTTTTATGGGAGGCTCGACTGTACCATATTCTTTTTCCGTCAGGAACTGTTCAGAAATATCCGCTAGATGGCATAGGCTGTATTAGTTGCCATTATGTATATTAAAACTTTAAACAAGTCTTTTGACTTGTTGGACTGCCATCATGAAATGTTTATTGTCAACAATAATAACTTGTGAATAACTAAATTAGCTTTGGGCATTTGCTTAACAAACATTTCTCATTCGGTTAAGAATTATCTTGCGTACAGTTATGCTTTTAATTTTTTTTGCAAACAAATGAATTTAAGCAAAGATCCTATCAATACCTCGGTGATATTGTGGAAACTGGTGATGCTATTCATGAGCAAGAAAAGCATAGATCTCTTGCCGAGACAATGTCCACAGCAGAACATAAAGCTGCCAAAAAAAGAATATAAAAACCAAATTTAAAATTGAATACGACTGAAAAAAATTACAGCTTCAATCAATCCAATATTGTTGAAAATATTCTGTGTCTCTAATTGTCCGTCAAATATTGATATTTCACTTTGACGTAATTCACTGGATTCAACCATCCGCATATAAATCGACGACACAGTGTCAAGTTCTCCTTTACACTCTACTACATACATACATACATATGTACAGATAGACATATAAACCAGGTTATAAAGCAAGTAAAAGCTAATATTTACTTTGTGAACAACGTGTAAACTTTCATATTTGCCATACTACGAGTATACTATATATTCTGTTTGGGTGTGGTATGCTTGTTTGTGACTAAATACATTTTTTGAACGTAAATAAAAATGTTATTGTATTAAATTCTGTTTGTAGAATAAAGTGTGTTTAATTTCTACTAATTCGGGTGATTAGTCTAAAGAATTAAGTTAAAAACATGTACGTTAATAAATAAATAGTAAGAAATATGTTCTACTATATATGTACGTATTTAATCACAGATAATTGAGACATTTCTTCACTATAAGATTAAAGACTCAGAAAACGTTTATTCAAAAAGCCAAACTAAATAGCAGGAACGCTAAGCATGAACTTTAAAAAAACGTAAAAGTTTTCTCCAATTAGAAATGAGCTATTATAAATTACTAACAAAATACTGCCTAGAACTTGAAGCCCTGGTTTGAAGACTTGAAACGAACGTGAAACGCCATAATGGAAGATGAAAACCAAGTTTCGCTCGAAACCTTGGTAAGATATCCAGCTACATCTTTGCAAATAGATCAGCAAAAGATGTAAGCACAAAACGGGGGTATCGAAATTTACTTGGAAGAGTTCAAATTATCGACACCTGTTGATAAAGTAGTAATCTCCATGTTCGATGGTGGGAACTTATGGGAATAACTTTGGCATTACAGGAAACACAAGTAATTCATTCGTGACTTAAAGTACTGCCTGATGACGTTAAGAGTTTACGAGAACTACACGCTTAAGTTTAACCGGAATGGAGAATAAAGTAACAGTGTTTTAATTGGACAGCAGTAGATTGCGAATTATTGTGGTAATTCGAAACTTATTTTTAATAAAAAAGCGTACTAAAAGTCAATAAAAGTTCTAAAACTTTCTATAATTTTGATTCACCATTTGACGAATCATTTTGTTCAAGAGGCAGTAAGTTTTTTTTCAAAGAGGCGAATGAACACAAAACGATTATTTATGTGAGGAGAGGATGACTATATATCGTCAGTTTAAAGGAAAAGATATAAGTGGATGTACGAGGCATGTTATATCGGCCCAAGAAAATTGCTGGAGAAACCACGGCCTCCATGAAGATAAAAGAAAGAAAATATAGTATGTATATCATCCTGATTGAATTTGCGCCAAAACAACTTTTCAACTTCACTTGCCTAAACTCAAAATAGGGAACCAATTATTTTTTGGGGAAGGCGTACGAACAAAAAAAAAATGAATAATTTAGTCTACGTAAATAAACTTTTTCAAGAATTTGAATGCCAACAAGACTTGATAAACATAAGAAGTTATAAGTTAGGCGCTCTTGGAATGGGTGGTAATTTCATGCGTAGAATACATATTATTATATAAATATTTGATATTAATTTAGGGTTTCAGTATAGAGTGGCTTTTGGGCTTCATTTAATTTTGATGTAACGGAAAAGTTAGCCAGTAAAAGTTCAAAAAGAGTTTTGGATGTACACGTTAGAGAAAGAGAGATAACAATGGATATTATAGAAGTAACTTTACCACTCATCTTCTTTGAAGTTCACTCTTCTTCATCATAACGTTTCCTTGGCTGTCCCCGCCGCCATAACTTACTTTTCTTGTACACATTATTAACGAGCTCAAATTCTCCTTCCGTCCCACTTTATTTGGATTTCTTTTGAAAAATTAAAGTTAGTTTCGCCCGCTTCTTTTTTTTTAATTTTCTAGTAAAGTTCTAATTAGAAAAATATCTTCTTAAATTACTGCCAAATATCTTAAATTACTTTTTAAAAAGAAAATGCAGTAGGCGATAGTTGAAGGTTTTAATAAAGATAGATGTATAATATAGAATGATAATAATTGTATAATATAAAATAAAAGATCAGCTCGAACATCCCTCTTAGGCTGGAAACATAGTGGAGCGGCGATGATAGTTGGTTCAAATCAAAGAGACTGACGAGCAGCGAGCACATAGTGACAAGTTTAGTCGCGTTTCTCCTTTCGACAGACATGATGGAGGAATTATTTCTATACGAAAATTCTTCCTTGAATATTTTGGTATTTACAGCAAATTAGAAGCAGGAGCTGCAGTGTACATGATATAAACAGGCATGAACTTCGGGAGCATCCTGGCAAGTTTTATTCGTATTTTCGAATGTCTATTTCAACATTTGACTACATACTAGCCAGTGTTGAAGGCATGTTAATCAAGAAAAGGGCGAATTTCAATGTTAACCCCATTAATCCTGTCCCATTCCTTATCCAACACAAATCGGTTGTGAAGTAGAGAATCCTTTTGGTCCCACAGAGGTTTCTTTAAAAAAAACTACCCCAATAAATGCAGCAATATCCATTTTAACCTTGAAAATTGAGCGCGATGAGAGCAAAGAAATCAAACATGTCACAACGCGTTGCTCTACTCTCTCTCTTGGTAGCGTTGCTCTATCTTCGCTTTGCTCCCCACTACGTGCGGTCCCATATGTTAACTTGTGTTTGTTTTCGCCGTTTTGCTCTTCGCTATCATCGCCGCTTTGCTCGCCACTCCACTATGTTTCCAGCCTTACGGAAGGTAAAAATAATAATATTAACAGACATTAGGAGCGCAAGTGATCATAGCTTTGATGTGCAAAAGAATAATTATCGTTGTCTTTTTGCACCTCGCATAGTGAGGGTAAATTTGGACGATAACAACAACAACAACAATAATAATAATAATAATAATAATAATAATAGGGGAGGGATTAGCTATGTGGTTAGCGTACTCGATTCCCACGCGGAGGTCCCGGGTTCGAATCCAGCTGCTAACCCTTAGATTTTCTCTTTCTAGGAGCTTCTTACAGCTCACTGTCCGGTGATGGACAGTGTTGTCTGTAACGAGAGAACACTGTCCGGAGGCCGGCAGTGCACTGAAAAAAGCTCCGAGCGCTAATAACCTCAGCTGTTGATGCGCTAAAAAAAAAAAAATAATAATAATATAATAAGGGAGGGTAGTTGCTGAGTGGTTAACGTTACTGGATTCCCACGCGAAGAACCCTGAGTTGCCTACTTTAAGAGTTTCTTCTTTCTAGAATCTTTATAGAGCTCCGGTGATGAACTCTTTTTGTCTGTAAGGAGAGAAACAAACTCTGGAATTAGAGAACTGTCCGGAGGCTGGCAGTGCACTGAAAAAAGGATCGGGGCGCCAGTGTCCTTAGAGGCTGACGCGCTCTAAATTGAATAATAATAACAATAATAATAAACCTTTATTTTAAAGAAAATGTACCGAATTAATCTAAAAAATTGAAAATCAATTAAAAATTTAGACTTTGATAAATATAAAAATAGTAAGATAAAATAAAAAACACTCTATGTTCCCCTGGGAAATCTCCCAAGCGTGCTTGTCCTTCTCAGATTTCTGTCACAAGGTACTAACAAATCTGTCCAAGTCATTCCTCCAGCTCTTCCTTGGTCATCCAGCGTCTTCTTATCTGATGGACAGGGGCACCATTCTGACAGCGTTACGATTTGCTTTACTAGCACCATCCTTCGGGACATTTGTCCTGCTTAGTACCACTTTAAATGCAGCACAGTATCCTTAATATCCTGGAAGTTTGTTTTTCTCACCCTAATCTTATCTTCTTCCTTCTTTGTCCTTACGTTAGTTCTTTCCATACTATTTTGGGACAGGCCATGTCTGACATCCATGACTATATGAAGGAATAACGTAACTTCGGAAATCTTCTGTTTTAAAATAATTTACATTTTTACATGTTATTAAGGACCAAAAATTTTTTTCTGAATGACTTCCTTTTTCTTATCCTTCTTGTGGTCCTTCCTTAAAAGATACTAACTGAAAAAGGTAATAGGTTTAATGTGAATGCCCTTTGCTTCCACAAAGAATGCAACGGTACAAACCAGAATTGCCTATCTAGGCAGTTTTACCTACACTAACTTCGTAGGCATTTGATAGCCCATAGAGCTACCAGGATGTTTCAACAATTTCAACGGGTCAATTCATTTCAACTAGCCCAGTTTGAAAGACTGTGCAAGTTTTCCAAAGCTTACTAAGTTTTATTACGCTGTAAGCCGTCCGAGAAGCTCACAGATGCGTATAATTATTAAAAGTCAACATTATTAATGTTCATTTTTTGGCTTTAAAATATCAGTTGCATGCATGATTTTGTAAACATAATCTAAGAAAAAAAAATGAAAAAGCAATGCATTTAATTCTGAAACCGGAACCTCTCGCTGGCAGAAAAACATTCTGAGTGTGCTTACCTCATTTGATTGAAAATGATAAACAAGCAAATTCTCGAGGAAAATCCGACTCGAACTCAGTTAATAGCTACTAAGGCAAGTGTTAATATTAGCAAAATATACGAGGTGTGTTCAAAAAGTAACGGGAATTTTCGTTTTTTGAAAAAAATATTTATTTATTCATCTACATTAATATTGTCGCCTTCAAAGTAGTCCCCTTCGCATACAATACACTTGTGCCAGCGCTTTTTCCAATCCTCGAAACACTTCTGAAACTCGATCTTTGTGATAGCTTTCAGCTCTTTCAGCGATTCGCTTTTAATGACATCTATGCTTGTAAAACGATGGCCTTTTAATGTTCTCTTTATGTTTGGAAATAGAAAAAAGTCACATGGAGCCATGTCTGGCGAATATGGAGGCTGGGGCATCGTTAAAGTTTTGTTTTTGGCCAAAAATTCACGAACAAGCAATGAAGTGTGAGCAGGTGCATTATCGTGGTGCAAAATCCATGAATTGTTTTGCCACATATCCGGGCGTTTTTTTCGGATTGCTTCACGCAAACGGCGTTGAACTTGTAGGTAGTACTCCTTATTGATTGTTTGACCTTGTGGCAAGAATTCATGATGCACTATGCCATTAAAATCGAAGAACACAGTGAGCATAACCTTCACATTCGACCACACTTGTCGAGCCTTTTTCGGTCTTGGCGATCCAGAATGCCTCCACTGGGACGATTGAGCCTTAGTTTCGACATCATATCCGTAAACCCATGTTTCGTCACCTGTTATAACACGTTTCAGTAGATCCGCATCGTTGTCGACTTCATTGAGTGACTCTTGTGCAACTTCCATTCTCCGCTGTTTTTGTTCGAAATTCAACAATTTTGGAACAAATTTTGCTGCCACACGTTTCATACCCAAAACATCCGAAAAAATTTCATGGCATGAGCCAATTGATATGGCAACATCATCAGCGACTTCTCTGATTGTGATTCGGCGATCGTTCATAACCATTTCTTTCACTTTTTTCACGTTTTCATCGGTTGTTGATGTGCTTGGACGTCCAGGTCGTTCGTCATCTTCAACGTTTTCGCGGCCATCTTGGAAACGCTTATACCACTCGTAAATCCTTGTTTTACTCATAGCAGACTCACCATATGCCTTTATTAACATTTCACACACTTTATTACACTTTATTTCATTTTTTACGCAAAATTTAATACAAATTCTTTGATCCATTTTTTTTAACAAACAAAAATCGCCAAGCTCGAAAAACACGTCTAACCTTAACGGCTGCCACTTAAGAAGTAAACAATGAATATTACTGAAAATTTTATCGTACTTCAGGGGCATGTGTACCAACATAATGAAAAAAAAAATTTACAATCAGACTCTCCAAACCCGCGAAATTTAAAAATTCCCGTTACTTTTTGAACACACCTCGTATTGGTACATTCCTGAATGAATTGCAGAATAATTTACACGATTCCCTTCTTAATATTAAAGAAATCAGCTGCAAACTATCTAACAACTTGATGTTAGAATCTTCTAAATAGATTTTTCAGATAAATACGAGTATTTCTGGTCCCAATCTTTGCAAACGGAAGATTGTATCAATTCTCTTTTCTTGGGCCTGAATCCCTGGAGATGACAAGATTTTAAAAATGAATTAATTTTTAAGGAAATTGGCCTTTTTAGAAAAGCAGATTTCCAATCCATTCTAAATTCTCCACGTATCTAGTTTAATATATTGTTATCGATTAAAGAACTCGATGTAATTGAGCACACAATGAGACAATTGTAAATTGAGTTGATCACTTTGTTTTTGTGCAGTCAATTAAAACTGGGGTTAATTAAATAACAACAATGCATTTTGCATTTCCATGAACAATTACGTATACATATACATATATATTATATATTTTGAATAAGCCTTAGTAATAATTATATAATATAATTGAATGAATGGTTTTTGCAGTAATTGGTTTGAAATTAATTCAGTTTAGAACAATAGAAATTACCTAATTCCAACATGGTGCTCTCTAGATTATTAAATATTTGGTACAAAAATTTTGTTTTAAGAATATTTATTAAATAAAGCCATCATTCTTATATAACTAAAATTTGTATTCGTTTTACTAGTTTGCTAGAAAGACAGTCTTGATTAAATTTGATTAACTTTAATTGCGGATCATCAGCTTGACAATATCTTGGCGGCCAAAATTCCTTAAGTAGAAGCACTATTGTTCTCTTAAAACATTTTCTGCCTTTTAAGACATTTTTTCTAAAAAATTAATCCTTGATTATCTTTAAAATAAGTTAACTGTTTGAAGACATGATAATCGTTTAAGATTATTAAATTCTAAGTAAAGTTCTTGCGCAGTTTTTCTGTATATTACTAAAAAAACAACTCCTGGTTGTCTATGTATCTAATTTTACAGATCTTCAAGTCAACAACACGTCGGTCCTTCAGCCTCACTATAGAGTTCAGCCGAAGAGGATGTCCTGTAAGGCGGTATCCGTCCAGCATACAGTATATCCTCAGCGGACAATTCCAACCTATTCGGAAACTATACTTCTCACAAATGCGGACGACCCTCACAATTCATTCACCTCATAGCAAGCCATTAGAGACACATCGTAACCTTAAAATTCCATCTCAGAACCTTAGAAGTATGGTTTAAAAACTACAATAAATTATGGGAAATTCATCCTAATCAAACCAAATCCAAAAATATTATTTTCACCATCTTATTTACTATAATTTAACTCCTATTCCTCCAACCTAAGTCGCCCGCTATCTTGGGCTAAAGGAATTCTGTTAGGGAAATAGATATTTACTAATATTTCCAAACAATTGCTGAACAATAACTAGTATTTAAAGAAGTGGGGGAACCACTTCTGAGCCGATCGAAGGACCATTTCTTCTGCACCAATGGCCTCTTCGCAGATAGAAGAAAGAAGTAACATACTCTCTTACTGCCCACAATATTACAACCATCTTGTCTGCTCCAAGTCTTGCGCCAATCTCACGATGAACTATGTTTCCCTGCTTGCTCTTCAAACTCCTGCCGGACAAAAAGAAAAAAAAACATCGTCTAATCTCACAGCAAGGTTCATGTACAGGAAAGAGATTCTTTCCAAAAGACTTCCGTCTGCTAAGACATGTACAGATATCGAATTAGGGCGTAGACCTCGTAGACATTGGCTTTGTGACTTCTAGATTAATCGCCTTTAGCGAGGTTCTATTTTTCTATGAATTTCCTTAGTATTAGCGATAGAATTTATAGCGAAGAATTTTACGAGATATGGCTATTAATAACGAGATTGATGCTGCTACAGAAGAACTATGCATGAGCCAAATCTTAACGACCGACAGCTGTGCAGCGTAAAGCCTTCTCTTTCGATTGCAGCGTCTCACGTGTTTGTAGAGAAATCTGTTTGACCGGAACCATCGTTTGTGTAAGAGGTGTTAGTTTCGTTTTGCCGTAAACATGATTCTACACATGTAGTTGAGCAAACGAATTGTCGTGAAATTTCACATGAAACTGGGTAAAACCGCTACTGAAACTTAACTTTTATTAAAAGAAGTTTATGGCGATGAATGTTTATCACGTGCACAAGTTTATGAAGTGGTTCAAGCGTTTCCAAGATGGCCGAGAAGACGTCGGAGATGATGACCGCCCAGGTCGCCCTTCCACGTCCAAAACGGATGAAAATATCGATTATAATTAAGGGAGGTGCTTGCTCAACTCCGTAAAAGAGTAAGGAAAAAACGACCCGATTTGTGGAAGAACAAGTCACGGGGTTCTCCATCAAGACAACGTGCCGGCTCACACTGCATTGTCTGTCAAGACGTTTCTAGCCAAAAGCACAACATCCCAGTTTTAGGCCATCCGCCTTATTCGCTTGACCTGGCTCCATGTGACTTTTATCTGGTTCCCCAAAGTCAAATCTGCATTAAAAGGAACACGATTGCAGTCCGTTGAAGCTTTGAAAGAAAAAGCGGCAAGCGTCATGCAGGTGCTCACAGAAAAAGACTTCCAGCACGGTTTCTAACAATGGTAAATTCGCATGGAGCGTTGTAGGGATAGAGGAGGGGTGTATATTGAAGGTGATAATAACTAAATATGTATAAATTTAAAATGAAATGTTTTATAGCAATAGTCTCGTTATTTAATAGCCACACCTCGTACAGCTGTATTTAAGAATTTTAAATAATAATTTAATAATTAAATCACTTTATTATTATTTTTTTAAAGAATAAATTATACTGAAATCAATAATGCTCTAAGATAATGTATTTTAGCTGATAGAATAATGCAACTAGAATAAATAGCTTGTAATATCTCCAATCTCATTTCTATCTCCTTGACAAACAGCTGCTGCGGAGTCATACTTTGATGTAAAAGGGAATCTGATAATATCTAGGATGTTCCAGGGCGTTTTAGCGCTTTGTGAACTTGACGTGAACTTTTCTCCTTTACAAACTGATCACTATCAGTTTATATAAAACTTTACTGCAGCTGCTTTTAATATCAGTTTTATCTTTTCATAGATCTTGTTTTTTATTTTACTTCGTTGTCTACTCCAAATATTTACTTTTAATTCTTTTAGTTTTCATAAAAGGATTAGAAATGATACAGGTGTGAATCGGATTCTCTTTATTTTCAATCTAAATGAAACCTAGCGTGATCTTTTCACCGCTGTCTCCTGCTTGAAATCTGAAGGTCAATCATATAAATGTTTCTTCAGACTTCGCAATTTCAAGAACCTGAAATTGGTTATTGCCTAATATTAAAATTTATCCAAAATATTGACTAGGTTATTTATTTTGGCTACGTCCAAAATAACACTGTACACATCTGCAGATTGTAAAAGAACTACTCAAGCATTACGCGAGCGTAGAACAAATAATGGTAAAAGAAGAATAAGAAGAAGTGGAAGTCGATAAGGGAAACACACTGATCAGCCAGAGTTGATGGCCGCCAAGCCAAAGCGCTACGATTGTAGTTCATCTACGTAGAAATACGGTTAGCTTTTGTTACAGAACACTGGAAATAACCCAAAAAAATAAGCTTTGAATCATGTCCCGGACATAAACTGCACGTGTTGTGTCAGTGTGAGGGGCTTGTATGGCTAAGGATGTTACTTCTCGGGGAGGAAAAACCAAGGCCTGAGAGCTTTACCCAGGAGACGCTCTGATTCTGATTAAGAGTCTGATTTGAACGGACGGGTCTGGAGGGCGAGCTCTAAAGCTCCCCAGCCACAATAGATCCAAAGGGGTCGCAGTGGCGTAGGCCTTGAGGCCGCCCTAATTTAATCTATTCTATTCTATGTCCCAGACATGGACTATCCCGCTACCTCAACTCTTAATCAAAAACCAAGGAAATTCCCGGGGTTAGAGTACAAAAGAAAATTTGATTCTTCCAACCCTTGAACATCAGAAAAGAATTGTTTTAAAAAGAAAAAAAAACAGATTTTAAAGCAGATTCAGAGGAAGGGACAAAAGCATACAAAATAAACACTGAATAGTTTGCAATTTTAGCTAAGGGAAAAAAACTGCTCCTTTATTATTATGAAAACCTGATAGTAAACTGCACAAATGTTTGCAAAACGTGACATTTTCAGCAAAACTGGTTGGTTTCTGCGCAGCAGTTGACTACGCATATTATTATTATTTTGTATAATAAATATTTATTGAATTGTACGAACGTGTAAATTAATCCCACCCGGATTCAGGAAGTACTGGTTATAAAGAACACGTTCTTTTGTTATTTCATTTTAATTTGTTTTCTTCCTCTTCCTAGTTGTACGAAGAAGGATGCAGGCATCCTGAAATCACATTTATTACAGGAAATATTTGTGTCTTTTGATACAAGCATTCGTGGAATTGAGGGAATGCTCGCTCGGTCAGAGTTAAGCATTTTAACCAATTGTTAACTCTATTTATTTATTTATTTTAATAGTCGCTCTATGATTCTCTGAAAGACTCGAATAAGTTCAAGAAAATTCTATTTAGGGCACAAGAAATAACAGTTTTAGTTTTTTTTTGTTCTTGTGCTAGACACTAGTTTGTTTGGTGTTAACGTAACTTTAGGGGATACGGAAAAGTTTTAGCGAATAGTCTTATTTATTTGCTTGCTGAAAAACTGTTTTTATACATTTTCCATTAGGGACTCACCCAGAATTTATTTCAGGAAGAGGGAGGCTTGGACTTTAGAAGTAAAACTATTCACTTTTGCATTTTAAACTCATTCTTAGACATTTTTTGTTTATATATAACTACGGTGACCATATTTTTGGGGGTTAAATGAAGCACATATCGAAAATACCTTATAAAATTCATAAGTTCATAACATTGATTACGAAAATAGTGCAATACAACGTTGCATACATTAAAATTTTAAACAATCCTAACCCCCCACACTAGATTTAAAAGAACAGAACTGAACAGACGCTATCGACAACTTAAAAGACTCTTAGACGACAGATCAAAACTCTCTCTGGACAACAAAAGACTAATTTATACTTCTATTTTGAAACCCATCTGGGCGTATGAATAGAGCTGTGGGGTTCAACCAAACGCTCCAATCTTCAAAGGATTCCAATCTCTTCAATCTAAAATACTTCGAACTATTGTACACGCTCTTTTTTATGTCTCCAACCAGACTATACACACTGTCCTTAACATTCCTTTTGACACACAAGTCGCTGAAAGCGCGATACAGAAAACTCCACTTCAACTTGCAATCTCATATAAATCCTCTTGCTAAAAATCTTTCTTCTAGAACTTTTCCTGACAACCCGGATAAGATGCCTTAATAGACAGTGGCCTCGTGATCTCCTCTCCAGTGAAAAGAGTGACTAACCATCTAATATTTGGGAGTGTTACCACTGGGTAACTTCTCCACTCGTTACCTTATCTTTTGTTACTCGGTTATCACTGTTACTTATAGCGCTCACGCGCTGATTATAGCATAAATAAACGCAAAAAAAAACAATCTTAATTATTACACATACAGGCACATTGTAAAAATTTAAATAACATTAATTGTGATACTTTTCAGTAGAATTAATTTCTTTTAATAGCGCCGGTTCACGCTTTAAATTCATAAAATTCCATACATTACATTTGAAAGTTGCATTTGCCGGAAATAAATGCTTCTAATGTGCTTACCTTTACCTGGGTTCTTTTTCATTCGTTCAAATATTATTCACCAATGAAAATATGCGAATTTATTTTAAAATTTGCATCTACATTACAAAATAAAGGACTGTCCTCTTAAATAAAGAACGTACGGTCACCGTAGATATAGTACAATCACACTCATAATGAATTTTGACGTTTTGAATACATGATTCTGTGATGTTCTCTGGCGCTTCAGGGCAGAAAAAGGGGTACCCAAGAAATAGGGCGCTAATCTGTTAAGCTTAGCCAAAAAAACTGGCTTTTCATCCCAGAGCTAGTTGTGACATCAATTATGGTGCTGAAATTATAAAAGAAGGATAATCAATTAATGGGACGTGATTTTCTTAGACATCTGGGCTGGCTACTAATTTCTGAGTTCTGCGATGTTATTAATTCAAAGAGTAAGAGACCGCCTGGATTTACTTTTATGAGCGATGGTACTTATTGTTTTGGGTGCCCTGATATTCAAAATATATGCAGACAATTAGTACAAAAGGTTTTTTTTGAAACTTAAGATTCTTCAAAACATTTATTTTTTCGTTAAAAATAAAAATACGATTGCTAATACTATGTAAGAGATAAAGAGTGAAAAATAATATTTACAAATAGAGTGACGTTGTAAAGTTCATTTTATTGTAAATCTGAAGATATAATAAAGGAAATTTGGTACCAACATTGGTAAAAACAAACTAATATAGATGGATAATGTACAAACGTAATCGTATTGTATTTACTGAGCAGGCGCTAGCTGTCACAGTTTGATATACGGGGTTAGAGTAGAGACTGACAGAGTCTTAGCTTCCTCAACTTCTCTCCTTCAAACAAACTGCCTCAAGAAGGAGCTTTACTACTACGCAGACAACTAACTCACAAAGAGTTTCCACCTTTTAATATGTACATGTTCCTACAGGAAGACACGATAACATCTCGCTCTTAGTAGAGCAGATGAAATAGATGTTCTGTTCTAACTATTGGAAAGTATTGCTAAATTTATCCGATTTACATAGTATTTTATTCAACTAAATTACACGGATTTAGGTCTCCAATATTCGAAAAGAAGAACCTTTATTAACCTTCGTTTCTAATCTACCTGTTTTTTTATAAAGGAGGTTGTCCATCTTTGATATTGCTGTAAATACTCAAATTTAGCTATTTATCAGTTCAGCACATGAAATTCAATTGGAAAGTGACCAAATTCAAGTTCAATGGACTATACTCTCCCAAAAAATCACTCAGTTCCTAAGTTTTCATGGACCTCATGACCTGGAAGAGATGCTGTAAGAGTTTACCTAGCTCCAGTAAGAGGGACACGATAGATCTTGGAAGGCTGCAGTGCATTCTTAAAAAATAAAATAACTCAAATACCAAAAGAAAATAAGGAACTATCGTAACTACTATCGTAGCAATTTTTGCCGTGCAATTTAGTATGTTTGTAGAGGATAAAATAAAATTGAGGGTAAATAAATGTTTAAAAAAATGGCGAACTTAAGCTATTGTTCTTGAAAGAACTAATGGACACGATGACGGAAATAAAAACTGGTATTATTTAGTGGACCGGTACTTTATCTCGACAAGACTTGCAAGAAAATTCTTTAATTGAATCATAAAAAGTAATAGAGTTAAAGTTTTCTTTTCGGCAAAGTGGGATTGTAGCCATTGTGTAACGGCAAAGTTTGCTCTGCTCAATCTGACTGTTAAAAAAGAGAGGGTCCTTGGTTGATGGGAGAGTTTTTACGAATGGAGTTGCCTGAGATGGAAGCGGTGAAAAACCAGAGTGGTAACATTTTTTCTTAATTAGTTATTTACAGACTTTTCCAGAGTTTAGCCTTTAAAAATGTTTTCTCTCTTTACATCCTCCCAAATTTAGCTGAAGGTACTCAGAGGTAAATGCATTATTCTTTGCCTAAATAACTGACAAAACTTAAATCCTTTTACAGTTAGCTTCTTGGTTAGAACACCGCTAATACTACTTTGTTCGTTTACAACTTTGTAACTTAAACTTACAAAAATTTGATGTAATTTTCTTGAATATAAGAATTCTGGAACGTTGACAACGGTTCCGCAAGTGATCACTATTTGCTCAACCAAAACGCACGTAAAATGGAAATCATCTACACAATCGTCTTATCTTATTAAAGATACAAGAATAATTTTGCGAATTTGGGCAGAAAAAAGCTTTGATAAACTATTTTATCTGCTACTTAAACATGAGATTCTTCCAAGAAAGACCATGAACTCCAAGGGTTCCTTAAAGTGTAAAAGATTGAAGACTCCTGGTCTAGAAGATCTGGAGGTTACAGTTGGCTACAGAAATGCTGAAGATCGAGGAAAAGGAAGAACAATGGCAGTGGGGCTTTGAGGTAGGTCTGCTAAAGCAGTACCAAGGACCTACAAAGGCTGTTGAGCCTAATAAAGTAGAAGAAGAATTTCGTTTATTTGTGCAACAATCAGCGCGTTGGCTGTATAAGTAACAGTGATAATAATGAACATTAGAAGCAAACTAGTGGAAAAGTTACCCCAGTGGTTACACTCCAAAACATTAGACTGTTAGCCACTCTCTTCACTAGAGAGAAGATCACGAGGCCACTGTCTTTTAAGGCGTCTTGTCGGGTTGTCAGGAAGAGTACTAGAAGAATGAATTGGAGCTAGAGGATTCACATGTGATTGCAGATTGAAATGAAGATTTAGCGTCTTGTGAGACAAATGGAATGTTAAGGTCAGTGTGTATAATCAGGTTGAGAAATGGAGCGTTTACAATAGTTCGAAGTATTTTAGATTGAAGAGATTGAATCCTTTGGAGATTTGAGCGTTTGGTTGAACCCCACATCTCTATCCAATACGCCCAGATGGGTTCCAAAATAGAACAATAAATCAGTATTTTGTTGTCCCGAGAGAGAGTTTTGTTCTATCGTCTAAGAGTCTTTTAAGTAGTCGATAGCGTCTGTTTAGTTCTGTTCTTTTAAGTCTAGTTTAGGGCTCTGAACATTAAATTTAAATTAAGAGCACCAATAGTTGCGAACACTAATATCTATAGAATCTAATTATTATACCAATCTGTTATTAGTATTGTAACAGGAATACCAATCAGAAACAGTTATATATAATCACACAAACGCGCATTATATCCATTTGTTTGCCCCCCCTAACAAACTGTGACGTACACCCTCACTGGAACAGGATTAGCCATCTTGCTAGAATTAGGTCACATATGAGCAAACAAATATTCTGAATTAAATACGATTGCATCCCAGTAGGGACTTTTGTGATTACCAATAAATGTGATTACTACGAGAGATATCGAATTACTAATGTAAACTAGATTTAAACAAAATTATAATCTTTAATTTATACTAACGACATCTGGTGGGTGAATTTTGTCTTCTAAATTAATGTATTTTTGCTGGTGATAAGCTAACCGATTAGTTTTGGGCAATTAGTAGTAGCTGACTATAGTTAGTTATAGTTATTAGTGGGGACGATAATTGGTTCTGTGCTGATTTTTTTGGATGTAGTACGAGATAACTTTGAAGTTATTAACTGTAAATAGCACGTAGCCCTTGAAATCGACTAACTAAGTGTATTTGGATCCAGATCAAAACAACAGGATTCTGTGCAACGGAGTTTATTCAACCAAACAATTCTCAACTCAGAACTCGCAACTCGTTTCTATAAACAATAAATATTTTGGTACTTATATGAATAATATGTGCTATCAAATTAACAATAAATATGACATTTACCACATTTGTCTGCTTCTCCAGATCCAAAACCCAAAACCAAATACCAACTTAACTACAAACTGAATACTAATAAAGTTCTTAACACTTCAATCATATGTTAGTTGTTCTAAAATAAAACCCATATGTTCAATACTTATTCTAAAATAGCAACCCATGTGTTGCGCACTAACACTAAGTTCTGTGAGTTCTCAAAATCGTTTAAAGTCATTTATTTAAAGATAAAATGTTTCAAACTAAGTTGTATAATTAAGGGCTTAAGCTAGTGGCCCATTTATGATTCCCATGGGAATTGAATTGCCAATTTCAGCTAGAAAGAATTGTTCCGTTCATTTCCGCCATTCTTCCCAGTTTAATACGTCATCTTCCCAATTCCGGGCGATCAACATGCTTCTGAAATCCTACTAAACGTATTGATCCGACATAGCTTTAATATCTGGGCACCTCATTGAATGCAGTTCTAATCTCATGGACTGCCTACACAACTTGATATCATTTTACAACGCATAGACGCAAAAACTCCGTATTAGGATGGCTTCTCCAGGAGGTTACCTTCTTCCTATTAAGTCCATATGTTTTGGCCAAGAATCTTCTTCATTCGCAACCGTTTTTACCATACATTTTAGGAAGGGAGGAGGGTGAAGTGATGAGTTTTCGTTTTCACTTCAAGCCAAGAACTTTGTCGTACAGAACAGAGTTAACAATTGTCTGGAATGAACAAACGATACTTTTCTAACTGAACATTGGGTATTATTAACAGAGCATTAAACTTTAATAAAGTAAATAAAGTTCATGATTCATGAATGATACAAGATCATCATGATTAAAGCGGGCATCATCTTTTCAACAACCCAAGAAGGTAGCCGTAAAACTAGTCTTTATAGTTTCAATACTATCAAACAGTTAATCATCTCCAACTGGAGCGCAAATACAGGAGGCTGTGAAAAGAATCAGCCTTTCGTGTAATTCTTGAAAGATTAGGCTTCATTTTTCCGTAAAAGAACGTAATTTAAATTATTTTTCTTAATCAAATCAAAGCATCAATGAAAGAAATTGAAAACTCCAATTAAAAACTCAGTCTTAGAGCCTAAAAAATAGTGTCGCCATTGCATATTGCAAACTGCACCAATATATTTCATAAGCAATTATTTTAGATAGCTTGTGCAAGCATAATTAAGTTAGAATATAGCTAAAACGTTAATTAATAGTATCTTAATTAGATACCATTTATCTTCAAGCTACAGTTCCTTCGATACTATCACTACTATGTCTCGTATACAATTTTACTTAAGCGTACACATTACTTTAGATTAAACGTGGCGTGAATAAAAGATTGAGAAATTATAATTTGTTTTACATTCAATCAAAGTACACAAAATTGAAGAGTAAAGTGCTAACAATTAAATGTGTTTTTTTTATGTCTTCAAATACGACCAAATTTTTGAAGGAGAAAAACAGAAGACGTATTGACTAAAATTCACCATAATTACAAACATAAGAAGGGAATCCATTATTATTTTTGAAAGATTAAAGTTATATCGATTCCACGATCGTACTAAGCATCACGTTTAAACAAAATGAAAAAATACTCTTTAGTATTGAACTAAAAGTGTAGCATGTTCAATGATCCGTCCATTGGCTGTCTGGTTTATTGCGGAGCAATTGCAGAACTCTCCCTTTTTGGTTTTCATTGAATATAGTGCTGACTTTGGCAACCAGAGCACGCTTTTAACACTAGAACCCTTTTCGCCCGTGTTGAAAACCCCAAGGGTGTATATGAACATGAACTACTGCAGAAAAATGTTAACACAACCATATTGCGAAAGGATAGAATAGAATGCACGCTATATATTTTTATTTACGTATATTTTGGGGCACCAATTATTTCGAGTAAAATATTGCATTCTTGTTAAAAATAAAATTCACCTACACAGGATTTGGATTGGGGAAAAGTGGGTAGAATTTCATATTTTGCTGACCCTAACTTTGGCCGTTCAACCCCATTAACATGCAGGGGTTGCACAAAATATTTTGGACAAATTGAATTTATAACCTATGGATAAGACCCCAATCATCTTTCAAAGCCATTGATGGGCATTGAGTTTGATAAACCCAGAATGGTGTTGAGTGAGTGTTGTTGGGGAGAGGTATGGGTTTGTGAGCCCACGTGGAATACTCACGTACGTGAGTTAGCGTTTACCCAGTGGAATAAGCTAAACCCAAATAGTTGCAATAACCATTGCCACAGCATGCCTTACATAGAATGTGTGAACATTGAAAAAATTGATCCAATAATTTTTCTTTATATTCGTTTTACGTGCCACACATATATGAAAGTCTATCAATTTCATTTTGAAACATTTCAACTGAAACTATATTTAAACCAGTATATTCAGTAGAATAAAAATATATTGGAGAGTAAGACAAGCTTAGCTGCAACATCTTACGCATTCTCAGGTAAGCTAGGGGAGGTGAAGTTTCTGTTACCAGTACAGCTAATACAAGGAACTTATAAGGATCAGGATAAGGATGTACACTTAATAAATCCGGAAAAAGGGAAAAAGGAACGAACCGTCAAAAATCGCGGATAGTAAGCAAAAGAACCTCTTTTAGTCGCCTCTTACGAAAGGCAGAGGCATACCGTGGGTCTATTCTTAGCCGGACTGCAAAAACTGAATTGTTGGTTAGTGGGTTCGATTCTGCCAGTCTAGGTCTTGGATTTTATTTAATGTTTAATATCAGAACTTTGTAGTAAAGTAAAAAATATATATGTGTGTGGACGTCCGATAATCGCGAAGGTTTAAATTTTATATTTAATTGAGGTTGCACTGGAGGGCCCTTACAGTTTTCACTGCAAGCGATCTTGTATTCAACAGGTGTAACAATCAATTCAGATTTTCTAAATCATTTTCCTATCAAATTTAAATTTAAAATACAAAAAATCTCGTAATTTTCCGCTATTAGAAATTCCATCAAATCTGACAGAATATTTCCAAGCCAGTAACATTTATTTCACGTACCCTTCTATTCAGCGGGTTTTTGCTTTTTTTGGGTTTTCCTTTCTTGAAAGTTTATGAATACATAATCAAGTGAAATATAACTTCTGAGAGAGCTCCCAGTTATTGATATGCAAAGCTTTAGAAAAGAAGTTATTGGTGTTATAGTTGAATTGAGTTTCACGTTTGCAAGTCTGGAATTGTTGTTAAAAGTTATAACAAAAATATTAAACTTTATGCAACCAGTCAACAGTTTTTTCTTAAATTGATTTTGTTATTACAAGAATGAATAGAAACAAACCTTATTATTTTCTAAAATTAATTAAAATTTTAAAATTCATATTTTTAAGATGAAGTAACAAATTTCGAATAACCGAGCAATTACCGTTAAGTTTTGAAGCTCCAGGTTATTTTCACAATTGGAGGCACACCAGCTACTTTACCGTCGTACCGTCGTACTTTATCTGGAAGAAAATTTAAAATTAATTCAACTAGGAAGAATCCAAATGGGTATTTAGTGTAGGATTAAATTCTGTGAACTATGGTGTACCCAAATGGATGGGTTTAAAATGAATCTTGAAATTTTTCAGAATATTGTCTCCACATTTATTGATGGGACCATTCCACATTTGCTGACAGATAATTAGTGTTGGACTGAACAATTAGTTCATTGAGCTCATACAACTCACAACCACTAGACTTATGCACCACACGAAAAGGTAAACCAAAGTTTGTGAATCAAAGAATATTGGAACAAAGAGATTGCACAGGATAACTTACGAGGGTCGTTTGAAAAGTCCGTGCAAAAATAAAAACTACTTAATTTTTTGGGGTAAACCTTTTTTATTTTTCAACATAGTAGTCTCCTTTTAGGCTTATACACTTCGTCCAACGCTGCTCTAGTTTGTTGATCCCTTCCGAATAATAGGATTTGTCCAAGTCTGAAAAATAGCCATTCGTTTTTGCAATCACCTCCTCGTTTGAATAAAATCTTTTTCCCGCCAGCCATTTCTTCATATTGGGGAACAAATAGTAGTCCGAGGGAGCCAAGTCTGGAGAATAGGGGGGATGTGAAACGAGTTGGAACCCTATTTCCATTAATTTTGCGACCACAACTGCTGAGGTGTGAGCTGGTGCGTTGTCGTGATGGAAAAGGACTTTTTTGTGGGCCAATCGTGGGCGTTTTTCTTGCAGCTCGGTTTTCAAACGGTCCAATAACGATGAATAATATGCACCTGTAATAGTTTTACCCTTTTCCAGATAGTCGATGAGGATTATTCCTTGCGAATCCCAAAAGACAGTCGCCATAATCTTTCCGGCCGAAGGAACGGTCTTCGCCTTTTTTGGGGCAGATTCCCCCTTGGTAACCCATTGTTTAGATTGTTCTTTGGTCTCAGGAGTGTAGTTATGTAACCATGTTTCATCCACAGTGACGAAACGACGCTTAAAGTCCTGCGGATTCTTCTGGAACAGCTGCAAATCACTCGACTTCCTCGATTCAAACGAATGCCAAACACTAAGAAATAGACCGATCTGGCTGAAACTTGGTGTGTGTTCTTCCAAGAGATGCTACTAACTAAACATAACCTCGATACGCGCCAGTGGTGCTATCTCTCTGACTTTGCACGGACTTATCAAACGACCCTCGTATGTGTTGGTAAAACCAAAAATTGGATGAGCTTTTGGTCGTAACAGAATCTCAACTCAAAATGAATGAAATGCGAAATTATCATAGTTGCCATTAATAACTAAGTGGTCGTATGATATCACAGTTAATCCTAACCTAAGAAATCCATCCATTTGGAACAAAAATATGCTACTCCATCCATTACTTATTTCTGTATGGAATTAAAGTAAAGTAATCGCCTATTATTTCAGGCGGGGCTTAACGTCCAACTACCAATTAGGTGTCGCGGACCGAGGCGACTAGCAAACATACTTTACTGCAAATTTCTTTTATTAACCATTAAATAAAATCCAAACCGTTTGGCGCCTTCAAAATTCTGATATAATGGAATTGCCTTTCTTCAAAAGAGTTTAAATAAGATTGTCTGATCAGACACCCTGGATCTGTATGGAATTATTATTATATTTTAATGCAAATTAAGTATGATTATACAGCTATTCTAGAGTTTAGAGATAAAATTTTAACTTTGCTATTAAACATTCAACTGGATTTGGTGGCTAATAGTCGCTATTCTAAAACGCATATAAAATGCAAATCAGGCAATAACTATTTATATTTCAAAACAACTTTTCGAGGCAAAAATTCCACGACCATCAACAAAATATAAAAGCAAAACTACTGCTGAAATGCAATTATTGCTTTAGTTTAAACCAATCCGGAAACCCATGAAAATAAACTTCCTTTCAACTCTCGTCAAAAATGGCGAATACTGTTTTGTTTAAAATATTGATGAATAAAGTTTAACTATATATAACTATTCTTTTGCAAATCTATGTATAAATTCAATGTATATAAATGAAATATCATTCAGGTATTCATGTTTGTGAGATTGTTCTACATCTTCGTGTATATTATAGCGGAACATTGTATGCAGCTAGAAAATTTTACATTCTGAGAGTTTGAAAAATACATAATAAAAATTTGAATATCATGATTAGGTATGAATATAAATGATATGCCTTTATTTGCAGCGGAAATAGAATGTTTCTCTTCCCATAAATGCTAACTAAATTTTTGTATTCCTCCCAAACTTTTGTCGAGCACACTAAACTATATTATCTAAACTAACAAATAATTAAAAATTATAATAATAATGATTACTTAAATAAAAAAATTAAGGATGGCAAGAGAAATGCAAACAGTCTGGGCTGTATTAGAAGTGAGTTCGAGAAAAGAAATCAAACTTTAATAATATTAACTTAAGAGAATTTTGTATTAACTTCATAAAGACTTTTTAATTGAAATTACGAACGGAAGTAACCAAAATTAACTGTTTAATAATGCAAAAATAAAAGACTTCCATAATAAAAGAAAAGTCTAGACTTATATATTATGATGGCTGTGTATAGAAAGAAACAAAGAAGTGACAATGGACGAAGGCAAAATAGCACAAAGGGACAAATTTCCAGTTGGGTTGACCTAAATAGAAACTAAGGGATGTACCACATTAGCCATATCAACCGCTAACAGTGGGGGTAACCCCCTGCCTAGTTTCGAGCTCCCCCCTGTGTAGGGACACACACACACACACACACCCAGAGACCCCTATCTCGGCATATTGGTTAGGCAGAGACAAATTATGTTAATTTGTACAATTTGTATAAAGCCACGAAATTGCTATTATGACAAATTATTATATAAATCTGTAATGGATTTATAAGGGCAGCCAGTCGGGGGAATGCCGAAGATTAGAACAGAGATTATAACATTAACTGAAGATTATAAATGCAAATATTACATTTAATTTAATAGTTAACGTGCATTTTTTTAATCTGGTTAATAATCTATCCATAACTGGAAATCGAACGCCAAAAGCCACAGTTAGACAAATACTAACAACCTGAATTTCAAGTAATGAGATCTTTCTCTTACTGAAATAAGAAGAAGTATTGTAATTATGCTAAATTTTTGATTCCCAGTTTTTTACCGGAAATGATATCCAATCAAGTTGAAACCAATAAAAAAGATCACAATAAAGATTTGCCCAAAATCCTGCTACCGGATATATACCACTTTACAATATAAATTTTTCAATTTCAGTACATCATTCTCAAGGGATTCCACCTCAGGATTTTTTTTTATATATTGTATATATTTATTTATTTACAACCTGTATACATATACATCAAGTAAATGTGTACTTAATTGAGTTATGCACAGATTGTAGGCTGAATCCTGGAGGATCCAGCGCCACAATCGGGAAGGCATGCCGAGAGGGGCCCCAGCCAATGCTGGAACTCTCTAGAGGTTGGAAGGAAGTTTAGGAAATTGATAAAAGTTCGCGGGGCCAACGTCGTTTCAGGCGTCGTGGAGGACTGTCGGGGTGGGATGTTGTGGATAAGGCTTGTGCTGTGAGATTAGGATGTATGGTTACGCTATTATGGAAATTAAGGAAGCCGAGAATGGATTAGGTCATTGACAAAAAGGGATATTGAGGTCTGTGTGGAGGGTTAAATTGGATACATAATAAGGAGAGCGTTGACGATATGCCGAAGGACTTTAGATTGAAAGGATTGGATTCTTTGGATGTTGGAAGGTTTCGCAGAGCCCCACAGCTCAGCTCCGTAGGTCCAGATGGGTCTTAGTAGTGTCACCTTGGGATTTATATCTCTTTTTTTAAAGATTTATATGCAAATTAATATATCATGGATTCCGTTCAACAGGCAAATAACTTTTAAAGCCTATTAAAAGTTCTGTACAGTAACAATTTTAAAAATACGAGAAAGAAAAATTTGATTTTAAACGAAATAAGTTACTTATAAATTTACATAATAAAAATTAACACAATAGAACAACCCTCTTGGATTTATTATATAGTTTTCATTTCTAAAAATGAAATAGAGAAAAAAATTATTATTTTAGAGAACTTTTTGTATGAAAATAAAAAATGTAACATGACTATTTGTTAAATGAGAAAATAAACTAAAAGTTAAAATAAAATATTAATAAGTGGTTAACATGGTTGATCTTAGATGATTCTCACGCAACTGAATGGAAAAATAGTTCACATAAAACAAATTGTTTGATTAAATATGAATTTGTGTAATAATAACTGTATAATAAATAAAGTATAATGCTTTATTAATCATTTCGCTGGAAGGCGTTTGCGTCTCGGAGTTGAATTGCTCACGGACTCCTAATTTTTGTTGAAGATCTTCTATATCCAGGAGCCTCCATTTTAAATACGGCTTTATCCAGATAACTCTCCTCTTCTAAATGCCCTTCCTTCCAGTTTTTTTTTTTTATTTATAAGCATCTTTTTTTTCTTCAGTTCGTGGGTAATCATCCTTTTAGCTTGGTTTACCATCTAATCAGCTTAGATAAACCTGCTTGATCTGTTTATTTTTATGGTTGCTGCTTATCTTACGACATTGTTAAGGGGAAGTTATGAAAATTATTTTCTGTGGCAAAATAAACTTGATTTAGGAATGACTTTTTAAATGTTCGTCAGCCCAAAATATTCGTGCTTAAATTGCAGTTTTCTCTTTCCAAGTGCATCTAAAAGTGGTAATTTTCTAAATTCCAAAACACCTATAGAAAGCTTATAATGCAAAAATGTTTGTGAAGTTTCACACGTCTAAAGTTTTTAGTTAGAGATTAGTTATTTCTTTGATTTCATCAATTGCAGTTTTACCCTGCGTTCTTTATATTGCAAGTGGCTATAAAATTAGGTAGTTCCTTTTTCTTTTCTTTTTTAAATCTCTTCCTAAATAATATGTATACATTCTATTTATTTCCTCTGAACAAACTGTAAGCAACAACAAAGGTTTTTAATAGAGTTGTCAGTGAGCTAGATGCAGCACCACAACTGGGATACGTGATGAGACAGCACTGGAACACTCTAGGATAGGTTAAGAGCACGGGAATAAGGATATCCAATAGCTGGCGACGTTTTTAAACATCGCGGTAGATTGTCGAAGTGAAGTGGGTACGCTGAGAGATCATACGAGAGGATTAAAATGATCTTGTAACTTGGTATGAAAATTCTGAAAACGAGAATGGATTAAAAAAAAAATGGAACACCGAAAACGTGATGAAGGCTACAGTTCCGAAACTCGAAAAGTCCATGACGTCAGTTAAGTTTCTGTCTTATAAGCCCCATGTACAAGTTCCATGTTAGACGATTGTCTAACTTAAGCAAAAATAACATCACTAAAAATGGTAATTGTAAGCTAAAAATTAGGTATTAGTTAGATGTCAGAACTTGAAGAGATCTTCCAGTCAGCAGAGTTGAGGGTGAGATTTATTTTGGTTATCATCAAAACCCAAAGCAAGGTTATCATAACTAAGTGTTCGAACTATAGTTCTAAAATTTATTTAGCACTTATTAAGTGCAAAAAAAGATATTATTGTATCCTCCTGTGAATTCGACTTTCAGAAATCAGTTTAATGATGAAAGCAGATCTGACACTATTCATAATGGTTGCTTAGCATGCTAACCTCGTGTCGCACATTCATATACTAAGGATTATCCGAGATTGAAACTATTGCTCCATCTGTTACGTGCTACAATAGATTATGATTTAATTAAATGAATTATGGATGGCTGGATGTTAAGCATAACTCACTTTAGGGAGGCTAAGCTTCTAATGGTAACGGCTACTTCCGGCTATACGGGCGGAATAACAATGACCAAATGATTGAACGTTCACTAACCATAAACAATAAATTATCAATATTCATTTCGATTTAATAACGTTTTTATGGATTTAAATATATTCGGCCAATTTAGTTTAATTTAAAAAAAAAAAGAGTTCTAAAACTTCTTTACTAACTCTAATTCAGCCTCTTCATCAAATGGGAAAAGTTCACATTGTTATGGCGTCAGTAATCATTGTTTGTAACCATTGTGCAATGATACAAAAACCAATTTACTTAGGGACGGATTTACAGAAAAATCTCACCAATGAAGTTAATCACTAAAGATTAGGCGGAACCAATCAAAAAAAATTCTCCCCTGTAGTAACAATCACAAACTGTATCATTTTTGAAAACAATTTAACTCAATTAATATTCTTTTATTTTTCTTGCAGGTGAGTAAAGAACTATGCTCAGGTAAACTATCAATTTATCCTTCAAAACGTAAGTAATTAACTCATAGAAAATTAAAGCATCTTTACATCCGATTTGGCAGTGGTATTCTAAAAATATCAGCTAAACTGTTCTTCAGTTACACTAGAGATTAAAATATAAATAGTAATTTAAATGGTGTCAGCATCAATGCCCTCACTTAACGATCATTGGACATTTTGCTCCCCAAGACATGGATGGTTATAGCGCACCCACAGTACATATATATCACATGTTCACTTAAAAAATGATACTTCCGAAATTGAACAATTTGATATATTTTTTTAAAATTTTGGCATGAAAATTAATTAATTGAAACAAATACTTATTTTAAGAATTTTCCGAAAACAATGAGTTTAAGGTTCTGAGATGCATGAATTTACATAAATAACTGATTTCAGAATTTTATCGTGTTGGTATCAGCAATTTAGTGATTAGAGTACCTACCATTTAGTTATTGTAATTTATTACTAAATTATAATTTATGGCAGGCTTATTTTTTTTATAAAAATAAGTTATTTATTTATGAATAATTATGCACAGTCTGTAAAATTTAGCATCTGTCAAAAATTCGTTAATTTAAATGTGACTAATGAGAAACAGAAAGTCAATCTTATTTTTTCATTCGGTGGATTTTGAGAACAAGAACTACAGCGAAAAGTTATAAGAGTTAAAGTTAAAGTTATACGTATGTCGATCACAATATTTCTTACAGGGAAAAAAGTCGTAAACTCGTGTTACTTACTGGTGAGGGACAAGGAGAAGTGCTGGCGCTGGACACTGACTTTTCATTGTCATCTGGCAGTTCAACTGAGCTCATTCTCATATTTCTTGCTGACAATAATCTCCTGGAATGCACGGGACTGGAAGGGGCTGTAACAAGATCATTTATTTCATTTAATTAATTAAATAAATTCATTTCTGTCTAATATGGTTGTAAAGAGAAGCATGCTAGCGGTAAGCATCATACACCTAGAATATAATAAAAGGATACAAATGAAACGTTACGAAAAAAATAAATTCACTATCATTTTATCATCACATTTTACCAGCTACTTTAAGTAATTATTTTTGTATTAATTGAAAAGGGAATTTTAACACAGCTTTCGTCAAAAATCTAAATTATTTCTTATAATTCCATTGTTTTCTTCAAAAATAGATTACGAATTGGAGGGCCCATGCAAAAATAAAATCAATTAGGCTACATTAAATTTCTATCACATTATTTAATTTTAAACAAAGTTGCGCCTTAAACAATCTACCAACTATTCTAAATATCGCAAGCTTGTTTCCTTTTCTTTTGTATCTTTGACACTTACTAATTATTTGCTTCTCATTGCCTATTTAAGTAGATAAACATCATTTTATTAATTTTCATCATGTTCGAAAAAATTAATAAATTAAAACAATATTAATTTTATTTGTATTCAAATAGTCTTCCTTATGTTTTCAAATATTAAAAGTTTTTTATAAATCGCAAGCATGCTTCGTAAACAACCGTAAACATAACGGTAAATAGCTTGTAGTATTAATAATTATTTTTAGATATATATTTATGTATATATATCTAAGATAATAATGGATAAATAAATTTACTCTACATGGCTACCAATTCACTGTTAACCAATTAAAGCAAAAACTACATTACATCATAATACAAATAATTAAAGTAATTTACAAGGTTCAATTCTGCTTGTCCTCTAATAATTGCAGCTACAGCTTCTAGGACTATTAGATTGTTACATCTAATGTATGGATATATTCAAACTATATTAAACATTTCGTTTGGAGAGCTACTTGACCAATAGCCGCAGGTTTTGAATACTTCATTCTGTGGCAGCTGACGTCTTCTTGGCATTGATTGGATGTGCTGGGGCGGTGTAGCTGCTGTAAAATATTCCCACTTAAGGATGTAAATAAAAAAAAAAATGGAAATCTTTTTTGAAGGTATAAGAGAATAATAAATCTAACAAAAAGTAAATAATTTTCTAAAATCCAGTAAATGTCGTCATAGGAACTGGTAGCGAATCAAAATCTGTGATCATTAACGCCCGGAACCTTTTTTAGTACCCTGCCAGCTTCCGGAAAATGCTCTCTCGTTACAGGCAACACTGACCATCACCGAACAGGGAACTACATGAGTTCAGTTCTAGCTTTCATAGTGTAAAGATCGCTCTTCAAAGTTTTGTATAATTTATGTGGTTTTCAGTGTAGTTCATTGATAAAATTTGGTACACACGTAGTTCAATGAATAATAGTCATTATAGTAAAATTTGATTAACTTTTGTTCGCTATTAATTGTGCAAGTATTTAACAAACATTTTTCATTAAATTAAAGTGAGTTAGAGAATTTGGTTTATTTGAGTAGAGGGGAGAGATGACGGATAATCCAGTAAACACAGGTAATACTAGTGGTGGGGACATTCTAAATATTAGAGAGTCCGTTCTAACTGGTATATCTAATTCTTTGGCTTCTATAAACATTCAAATAGCAACACTAGCTAAAGAGCTGGACAAAGTCAGTGAAGAAAATAAACGTATTTCGTTGAGTGTTACATCTTGTGAAAATCAACTAAAAAAATCTCTTGCTCAACTTAAACAGGAAATTATTCATATTAAAAAAGAAAATAACGACCTAAAGAAGGAGAATAAGCTACTTAAAGATGATATAATACAGTTAAAACAATCCATACGCTACAATGCGATTAAAATTTCTAACTTTCCTAAAACTGAAAATGAAAATTTAATAGCAATTATTGATAAGATATTTAAACAAATCAATTTTGAATTTAACCTAGATTTTTTACAAGATTATTTTCGTATGAAAAGTAGAAATGATAAATACCCTCCCCCTATCATAGTTAAATTCCTAAAAAACAAAGACAAAACATCACTATTGAAGATGCTTAGAGAAAATAAAATACGTTTGTCATCTCAAATGATTGTGGAAGGAAGTGCTGATGTTCCTATTTACATATCTGTCGCCTGAACTGAATTTCTTGTTTAAACAAGCGAGAATTAATGTAAGAAATAATGAATTAAAGTATGCATGGGTAAGGAATGGGCAAGTTTTTGTGAAAACTACTGAAAATTCTACCCCGAAAATAATTAGAAATAATTTCGACCTGAACGAGTGTTTGAGTTCAAGTTCCGTTATGGCGGAGAAAGTTTATGAAGAGACTGATTTTGACGAATCTGATGCTACTGATATATCAACATTGAGTAAGGACAGCAAAAAGAGAAAGCTTAAGAATATAACAAGATCAAAGAAAATTGACAAATTTTTTCGTCCCCCAGAGAAGAAGGAAAAATAGGAAACCTCGTCTTCCCACAAATACTGGATTTCAAGCTGGATTCTGGAATATCAACGGGTATGGAAACTTATATGAATTAGGTAATGAGAATATTGATACTTTTATGCAATTGGATGTTATTGGTTTGTGCGAAACTTGGCAGGCGACCAGTATCTTCCATTTCCCTGATTTTCTTTCTGAATATGATAGCTTTCAAGTAATAGCAGATAAAAAAGAGTGTGCAGGCCGTCCTTCTGGAGGTATAATTGTTTTTACTAAAAGAGCATCTGTCAGGGAGGTGGAGGTTGTTGATCGCAAAAATTTTTGGATTGTATTAAAATGTGTAATCAATAGTAGAGTAATTATTATAGCAACAGTTTATTTTAAACCAAACTCAATGAATAGTGTTTTTGAAAAATTCAATGAAACTTTATATGAAATATTTATACAGTATGGTCAGTGTGAAATTATAATAGCTGGCGATTTCAATGGCCGTATTTCCGAATTAAATTCTTTTGATGAAGATGTTTTTCAAAATTCTTGTGTCTATGGTTCTAGAAGATCTTTAGATTTAATTGTAAATAATCAAGGCCGAAGAATTCTGGAAATAATGGAAAACTATGGGCTATGCGTGTGTAATGGCAGATCTTGTAAAGATTACCCGGCTTCTTATACGTATATTTCAAGTAATGGTTGTAGTATGGGTAAATCAGGTTCTTCTGGATTCTAATTTAGGTTTTGAAGTATTAAACATCCCGGAAATTTCTGATCATTTGCCAGTGGCATTAAAGGTAGACACCCCTTCTACTAACGCGGCGCTTCTAAATAAGTCTGATTGCGAGTTAAATTATTACAGTTTTAACAAAGAACCCTTATATATAGAATTTTTTAAAGAGATTTTATTTAACTCTAATAATATTTATTTTTATAGCACTTCCGTGGACGACCTAAATGAAAATTTAATAACGACTCTTTCTGAGGCTTTAACAAATAGCGGGATGAGAGTAATCAGGAAAAAAATAAATTTTTCAAGAAAAACAAATAAAGTTTGGTTTAATAAGGAATGTTTTCTTGCAAAAAAAGAAGTTAAACAAAATTATAAAATCTGCCGGAAATTTAAATTCAAAAAACATCTTGTTAGTAGTTACGTACTGTCTAAAAAACATTATAAAAAGACTATATTGACCGCAAAAACCGATTATTTCCAAACAGTTAAATTGAAATTGAGAAATGCCAAAAATAGTAGAGAATTTTGGTCCGTTTTAAGTAAGTTAAAAAATAGAATAACTGTTAAAAAATGTCCTATTGAAATAAAGTCTTGGGAGGAATTTCTTGAGAAAACGTATAAATTTAAGTCATTAACTGCATACACTCCAACAATTGACAGCCATCCATTTTTGGATAAAGAATTAACTCTAGAAGAATTAATAGCAAGCATAGAAAGTGCTAAAATCAATAAATCGGCTGGTAATGACGGTATTATGAATGAATGCTTTAAATTACTTCCATCAAATTGGTTGCATTATTTACTTAATGTTTATAAAAATGTTTGGGAGCAACAAAAAATTCCTTCAAGTTGGGGAAAGATTAAACTAAAAATGATCTATAAAAAGTCAGATCCCTGTGATCCAGGCAATTATAGAGGCATTGCTCTTGTTAATAACGTTGTTAAAATATTTACAAGAATATTATCTAGACGATTAGTCGACTGGGTAGAAAGTAGAAATATGTTGCCTGAAGAACAAATGGGGTTTCGGCAAGAAAGGGGCTGTAGAGATGGAATTTTCTCTCTATCAGCTTTAGTTAATTTGAACTTGCGGAAAAAAAGAGCAAAAGTTTATGGAATCTTTGTAGATCTGCAAAGGGCATTTGATTCCCTGTCGCATGTTAAATTGTGGGAAAAGTTATATAAAATAGGAATTTGTGGTAAAATTGTTAATATAATAAAAGCTATTTATGACAGGGCTTCAATATTTATTGAAAGTGACGGTAATCAAACAAAAGAGTTTAATGTTACGGAGGGAGTTCTCCAAGGTGAAAATCTTAGCCCTCTTTTGTTCTCTTTGTTCATCGCGGATATCGTAGATTTTTTCAGGGATCACGGTGCAGTAGGGCTTAGTATAAATGAAAGACAAGATGTGTTTATACTCTTATACGCTGATGATATTGTACTGTTGGGGCACTCTTGGATAGACGCACAGTTCAAATTGGATCTCCTAAATAAATATTGTAAGCAAAACGCACTAAATGTTAATATTGATAAAACTAAAATTTTACCTTTTCAAAAAGGAGGGAAACTAGGTCAACAGAGGAAGTTCGTTTTTGATGGGAAGGAAGTGGAATTAGTCAGGGAATTCAGGTACCTCGGGATCACTTTCACAACTAGTGGGAAATTCAGAAAAACAGCAGAACATAATAAAACACTAGGCATAGCGGCAGCTACAAAAGTTAAACAGTTATTATCTAAGGGGAAATCGGATTCATGGGAAACTAAGGAAATTCTTTTTGATAGTATGGTGGCTAGCGTACTTTTGTACTGTGGAGAAGTTTGGTCTGCCCCTTACGGAGATATTTTGGAAAAAGTACAAATAAAGTATTTTAAGTCTCTCCTTTTACTTCCAAAATCGACTCCCGATGCCTTGCTGCGACATGAAGTCAGTAGAATTCACTTAGATTTCTTTATCTTTAAAAGGATGATCGGATGGTGGATAGTTCTACTCAAAATGGAAAACGATCGCATTCCGAAATTATGTTTTAACAGGCTATTAAAGTTAATAAATTCTAAGCAGATTCCTTTTAATTGGTGCATATATTTAAAATTGTCATTAGAAAAAATTGGTGCAATAAATCTCTGGGAGTCACAAGATTACAGTGAATTAATTAGAAATAGAAGTGGCTTAATTAATGCTTTTAAATTGTATCTCTCTTGTAAGGACATTGAAAAACTCTACAATGCTAGATTTAATAATTATATTCGATTTATTAGTAATTATAATTGTAAACAGTCTTATCTTTTGGTGAATGCGCCAATTAAATGTGTAAGAGTAATTTCTCAAATCCGTTTAGCAAGTGATAAGTTCCCCAGAATAATAATAAAAGATAAAAATTACGAATTCAGACCTGAAACCCAGTGTGCGCTTTGTAATAGTTCACCGGATTCAATAACACACTTCTTGCTAGATTGTAAGACCTTTGATGCGTATAGAGCAAAATATTTTAGTAAATTTACATTGTTAACTAATGAAACAGAACTTGACTTTCTTGAAAGTATATTAAATTGTTCCAATATGGATTTAGTTATCAATTTATATAATTATGTTAAAAAATGTTTGGAAATAAGAAATAAACTAAAACAGTGGCTATAAGCAAATAATAATTATAATTAATAAATAATGAAAAAAGTAAGTAAATTTTTATCTGTGTTTATGTGGGTAATAAGTTGGAATTTATTTTTTTCTTTAAAAGTGATTTCTGTATGTGCACTTCGCACTGTCCTCTATCTAATATGTAATCTATTAATCTATAATATCAACAATGTTATAAAACTTTCTGTTCTTAAGTTAAACTACGAAAAAAAAAAAGAAGGAAAATTTAGTTTAAATAAATGTATTTATGTATATTTATGATGGATAAATAACTTTGTTTTATCTAAAAAAAAAAAAAAAAAAAAAAGAAACGCATATTATTAATTCTTATTCGTTTATTTTATTTTTATTTTTTATTATTGTATAGTAACTGAACTCTTGCTGTAAAATTGTATTTTAAAAGCAATAAATAAATTTCAATTTCAAAAATAGTAATTTAAAGGTTACTCTCAATTTCAAGAAAAAATTAGATACGTACCAATCCAAAATAAATAGATGAGTTATTATTAGATTAGAGGTTAGACGTTTCGTATTTGGAAATAGAAGTACGAATACACAAACAAAAAATTGCAAAATCCGAGCTTAGTTAGAAACTTTAAAGGTAACTTTTGTCTCGAAACCCGACCATTGTTAAACTGAACAAAGAGGGTCGCCCTTATTTGAAGACAGAAGTGCAAATGCACGAGGAAAAAGTTGAAATCGATGTCTAGTTAGTGTGATTAAAAGGTAATTTCCGCCTCTGAAGTCCCAAAATTAGGTCAGTCTAAGAATGTACCAACAGGGTCGCCCTTATTTGAAGACAGAATTGCAAATGCACGAGGAAAAAGTAGAAATTGAAGCCTAGTTAGTGTGATTAAAAGGTAATTTCCGTCTTTATAGTCCCAAAATTAGGTCAGTCTAAGAATGTACAAACAGGGTCGCCCTTATTTGAAGATAGAAGTGCAAATACACGAGGAAAAAGTAGAAATTGAAGCCTTGTTAGTGTGATTAAAAGGTAACTTCTGCCTTTAAAGTCCTAAAACCAGGCCAGTGTTAGAATGTACAGACAGGGTCGCCCTTATTTGAAGGTAGAGGTGCAAATGCACGAGGAAAAAGTAGAAATTGAAGCCTAGTTAGTGTGATTAAAAGGTAATTTCCGTCTTTATAGTCCCAAAATTAGGTCAGTCTAAGAATGTACAAACAGGGTCGCCCTTATTTGAAGATAGAAGTGCAAATACACGAGGAAAAAGTAGAAATTGAAGCCTTGTTAGTGTGATTAAAAGGTAACTTCTGCCTTTAAAGTCCTAAAACCAGGCCAGTGTTAGAATGTACAGACAGGGTCGCCCTTATTTGAAGGTAGAAGTGCAAATGCACGAGGAAAAAGTAGAAATTGAAGCCTATTTAGTGTGATTAAAAGGTAATTTCCGTCTTTATAGTCCCAAAACCAGACAAGTGTTCGAAAGTACAAACACTTTTTTCAATGTAACGCTTTTTTGAGCTGATTTGAAAACGTGTATTGCTTGATTACTCAATGTAAGTGGTTTTCTCTTACTATTAGAAGATTGTTTTATTTAAAATTAGTGTGCTAGGGCAACTGCCGAAGTTCTTCGTATAATACTAACTAATATTTTTGCTAAAGAAAACATCAAATATGAACATATAAATGTTGTTATCCAAATCTCTGATGTCTAAAATGTAAAGTGTAACTTTGTAAGTTAGAAATCTAATTTGCCAACTGCAAGCTGTGAAGCTTTCATTTTAGTGCCTGCTCAACGGCCTAGATTGACATTGGATGTAGGAAACACTCTAGTTTAGAATATTTAGAGATAATTAATCTTAAACTTCATTAACAGAGTTGTAGAGAGAAAATTGTAACAAGGAAAAATTACTCTTGATCCGTTGCCTTTTCCTCTTATTGCGAGATTTGCCCAGTAGATTAAGGGTAACTACATTTTCATTAGCGGGAAAACTGCAATTATAAAGTGAAGGACACTTTTTAACATTTACGTTTTTAATTCAGTATATGTTCCATCTTATGAACCAATTCTCCAACTAGGTGATGAGACTTATCACTTCATGCTGTGCATATCTAGAAACAAGTTAGATCAAAGGAACTTGAAACTTGACATTAGTTGGAGAAGTTTTGAATCATGGGGGATTTGCTTCTTTGTTCAACTACCCTGCTTTTACATTCCTGTTTAAACCTTTAGAAAAACTAAGATCATTAGAAACGCTAATAATGTGCAAAACCAAATGATTGCAGAGAGGAATAGACAACAGGGATTGCTGATTACAAAAAGAGAGGCAATAGGCTAAATTTACTGCATCCTAAAAGTATTTATTGTGGCTCCCACAATGTATTAGTGTTCGTGCATAGAATGTGGGTGTCTATATAGTGCTAATAATTGTTAATGCGTTAATATGTGGGCGTTGAGCTTTAGTATAGTTGATGGAGGATTACGTTGCCTGCTCGTCAAACTTGATGAATCTCATCAAGCTTTCAAAGCCGATTGATCAGAGTGATTTTTGGTATCAGAGTGGTCCTTTAGTTATCCAATTGAAAAATAAAATTGTGAATTCTGGTTCTTTTTAACATAAAAGAATTAGTTACTTATGAGAATAACAAAAATCTTGCTGCACTGAAAAGAATCTAAATAATCCAATAGTTTCACAAGAATGTTTTTTTGTTAAAAAGAAAGCAAAGTGGATGCTGAGAACGGAAGTACACATTGTGATACTTTTTTGGTGATTGCGGCGAAGAAATAAAATGGGCCCTTGTTTGTTGTACATCAGACCGTTCGAACTAAACACACAAATTTAATTAAAGCTGGGAATACCTCCAGATGCGAGACTCTACTCTTTTATTTTTCATTTTGTGTTTTGGTTTTTGTCCTTTCTTTTAACACTTATTTCGCCATTCCCTCTTTTTTTTATACGACAAATCCCTAATTGTTATCAGTGTTTAATTTCTTCATACAAGAATTTTATTGATGAACTAAATGTTCATTTTAATGAAAATTCAAACCATGTACGAGGGGGTACCCAAAAATAACCGGAATTGCGTGGCCGCGCATGGAGCTTATGTAGTACGCATTTCTGCCGCTAGACGTGTATAGCGCAATTCCTTGCCAGTTCAGTCCTGCCTGTGTTGTCTGCCTGGCTTGTTCTGTTCATCTGCAGAGATTGTTTTTACCAGCGCTGTTTTGTTCTTTTTTCGTTTTTTATGATGGCAAGTTTAAGTGAACAACGTGCAGCTCTGAAATTTTGTTTTCTACTCGGCAAAAATGCTGCTGAAAGTGTTTTAATGTTGAAAACAGCTTACAAAGATGACGCTATGGGAAAAACTCAAGTATACGAGTGGTTTACTCGGTTTAAAAATGGCGACATGTCGATTGATGACAAACCTCGTTCTGGACGTCCATCAACTGCCCGAATCGACGAAAATGTTGAAAAAATTCGAGACGGTGTTCACAGACCGTCAACAGACAATTGATCAACTGTCAGAGAGTAGTGGGTTATCTTGGAGCTCGGTTCAGCGAATTTTAACGGAAGATTTGGGGATGAAAAGGGTTGCTGCCAAGTTTGTTCCTCGAGTTCTGACTGACAATCAAAAAGAACATCGAGTTGAAACATGTCGTGCTTTGAAACAACAGCTTGAAACTGATCCAGACTTTCTGTCAAAGGTCATTACTGGTGATGAGTCATGGTGCTATGGTTATGACCCAGAAACAAAGCAACAGTCGAGCCAATGGAAGACGTCATCTTCACCCCGACCAAAAAAATGTCGTCAAGTCAAGTCAAACATCAAAACAATGCTGATTTGCTTTTTTGATGCAAAAGGCGTAGTCCATTCAGAGTTTGTCCCCCCAGGTCAGACCGTCAATCAAACCTTGTATTTGGAAGTTTTGAAAAGATTGCGCAATAGTGTTCGCCAAAAAAGACCCGATTTGTGGCAAACAGGAGACTGGTTCTTCCACCACGACAATGCACCTGCACACACAGCCATCTCTGTTACACAGTTTTTGGCTAAAAATGGCATGGTTACGCTGCCCCACGCACCTTACTCGCCTGACCTGGCTCCGTGCGACTTTTTCTTATTTCCACGCATGAAAAAGGGCATGAAAGGTCACCGATTTGACAACATTGAAGAGGTCAAGAAAAAAACGAAGAAGGAGCTGTCAGCCATTTCTAAAGATGACTACAAAAAATGTTTCGAACAGTGGAAGCACCGGTGGGACAAATGTATTAGTTGTAATGGATAGTATTTTGAAGGGGATAAGGTTGTTCTGTAAAAAATTTGTAAATAAATAGCTTTTAAAAAATAATTCCGGTTTTTTTTGGGTACCCCCTCGTACAATAATTTTTGAAAATGAATTAGCCACTTAATTATAAAGTTCTAGAAGTAAGAGAAAATTAGATGTTTGGTGAAAAATATCCATTAAACTTTCTCTTGCCATTATTTATTTTATAAAATTTTAGTTAAAATTATTTTTTGGACACAAAACAAATATTATACAATAGAGAAGAGTTTAGCTCAGTGTTTAGCGTATACTAGATTCCCATGCTGAGTTCCTGGGTTCGAATCCAGCTACTAGCCTTTGATTTTTCTCTTCTAAAGAGTTTCTCACAGCTCATTATCCCAAAAATGGGCAATGTAACGAGAAAACACTGCCCGGAGGCCAGCCAGTGCACTGAAAAAAATGCTCCGGGCGCCAATAACCACAGATGTTGACGCTTATTGAGGGACAATGATGTTGCTCATATATTTTTTGGAGATAAAAAGCCGTAGTGAAACGTTTTACGTACATCAAGTACTAGTTTTTAAATGAGCCGTTTATTTTGAAAGTGGCATAAGTCACTTTGTTTTTAAGTCGAGATATTTAAGGGTTTGCGTTTTAACATGTTTAAAAATATGGATGCTAACTTTCGAGAAGATTTACTTGTATTTGTTACTCATGATACTGATATTTCAAATTGCAAATTTTTAAAAAATGAAAAGATACCGTTCAATTGTATTTAGTGTTGCGATTAATTCGATTTTTTTGAAAAAGTGACTTATGCCACTTTCAAAATAAACGGCTCAAATATGGCATGTCTTCTAAAGGCATTCATTGACCCTTTATATTTCTATAATTTTTAATCAGGCTACATTTATATTCGCATACAGTACTTTAGAGATCATTTATATTAATTTTTATTGTCTATATTTGTTGAATACCCATATTTAACATGGTTAATAGGAATTAAATTGATTGTTATGAATTTAGAACAACCATTCATCAGTGAATAATTATACAAATTTAAATGATGATAAAGCAAAATCAGGAAATCGATTTAAATGAAAAAAACAATTACTTCGATTTAGTAATTGCGTTTAGCATCAGTTATCAACGTGATTAACTTAAATGTTGTGAATAACTGCACTATTTAGTCAAATTAATTATTTTTTATTTTCTTGTATTCCTCTAATTAAGAGGAGATATTGTAATCGTACATATTTGTTTGCATTGTCATTGTAAATATCTGTTTTGTAACTCTCTGAGTTCATAAAACAAAAAGAAAAAGTTTTTTACAAATTAGGGAGATTGAGCGTAACTAAAAAAAAAGAAGCAAAATCGCAGGAAACTCAATTTTTTTTTTCCAAATCGGTGGCACCAAAATAAGCGATTAATAAGAACAAATCAGCCAACTTGAAATTGTTCTTGAATTCGTTATTCTAGAAAAATGGCTTCAACAAGTATCTGCCCAATTAGGTAATTAACTTTTATTGATTTAATTTTGTACATTCTCCAGGTAATTGCTGCTTAAGGCAATTCTGGAGGGAGTTTTGGAGTTAAAAACTCTATCTAAAGTACCATTTTCGTATTATGTACGAGTTTATTACCTGTACAATATTAATAGAAATAAAGTATGTAAATAAAATTCAAAAATTTGAAACAAATCTAATTAGCGAAAGTGCCACTTTATAAAATAAATTTTGAATTGTTTTTGGAGATTTAATTATACCAAATTAATTCAAGATATAATTGTTTTATGTAACTTGCAGAGAGAAGTCGTCCTGCAAAGTTTTCTACCAAACTTTACAAATCATTTAAAATATAATACTATTTTTCTTTTTGTGAGCAAATCTATCAGTTATATTTTTGGAAATAGAAATGTTAAAATATTATGAAAAGATATAATAAGTAACTGTATCTATGAGATACGTACAACACTCTGAAATGGCATTTAAGAAAAAAGAATCCTTACTTCTACTCCACTTATTCTTGCTAAAATCAATTTTCCGGAAAAGAAAGTTGAAATAGAAAAGTTAGGAAATCGTGGAATGTTGGAAAGAAAACTCTTTAGAAGATGCCAACTTCTGATAAGGCATTTTTACAAAATGCGAATAACGCTATCTAGTAACTCAGATGGGGGTTATCATTCTTATCAGTCTTTTATTAAAGCCGGAAGGTGGAATGCCTTGTTATTTCTAAAAGCAAAAACCTATCCCCATCCTTAGTTCAACATTGAATTGAATTTTACATAAATGTTCTTTCAGAATTAAATATTAGATCTGATTCTAAAGGATGCTTTATACAGAACAAAAGCACTAGAATGAAATCCTCTAAATGTTTAATGAGAACTTTTTGAACGGACTAGAAGAATTGAGAAGTGAACTAGTTTTGTAGAGAGGGTAAAGCTCCAGTTTATATACTTAGGAGCCTTCGCAGCCGACTATAGATAATGCAGCATGTGCGGCCAAGGTAAATAGGCGGCTCCTTCATGAAAACGACAGGTTCTTGCCTCTAATTGCTTTGTTACTTTTTGATTAGTTCCTTGGTATCATCAGTTTTACTTCTAATTCTAGCCAGAGATTTATTTTTCCAGTAATTTTCTTAAAAGATTAGTTCTTATTTTGATCCTGTACCAAAACTTATTTTTAAAGAAATACGTGTTAATCTTGTCATTTCCATTTTTTTTTTTTGCGCATCAACAGCTGAGGTTATTAGCGCCCGGAGCTTTTTTCAGTGCACTCTCGGCCTCCGGACAGTGCTCTCTCGTTACAGACAACACTGTCCATCACCGGACAGTGAGCTGTAAGAAGCTCCTAGGAAGAGAAAATTTAAGGGTCAGCTGCTGGATTCGAAACCGGGACCTCCGCGTGGGAGTCCAGTATGCTAACTCATAGCTAATCCCTTCCCTTTGTCATTTCTATTGCAATTAGTTTTGAAAGGGAAGTATTGAAAGCGGATTCAGTTATCATAAATGAGTTGCGACCCGGAATATACCCATTTTGAGGATTATCGGATCCAAAAATGGTAATTGTACTTTATTTTGTGTTTAGATTCTGCTGCAGGCACTGACTTTAGCTAAATGATCGAAATTTCTAAACTGAAAGCGCCATTTTATTAAAGAAATAGATTTTCTTTTACTTTTCTGAGGCTTTTTCACAAATGGCTTCATCCATTTTCTTTAAAATCCGTACATACAAACAGATTCCTAAATTTATTTTACTTCTCTCTGTTCGTACAAATTTCATTCTACTGGATTCCTGATGTACTGTGTGTTCATCGGTTATTATCTAAGATTCTTTTTCTTTCTAGATCTAATTTGCCCTATACTTCCTCTTCTGAAGTCTATAGACTCTCTAGTGTACGCTATGATTACTTTACCAAAGCAAAATCGTTGTCAGTATGTAAGTAAGTAGTCTGTATTATAAGAAAAACTAATTTGACGTTCACCTGGTTTTTGCGTGTTAACAATTATTTGATCCAGAATTGTCCAGATTATCTTCTAAAACCTTAAGTTACACAAATTTTTAATTTCTTCTCCCAAAAGAACAGAACTAAACGGACGCTTTCGATAATTTAAAATATTCATAGAAGATATATGTAAACTGTATCTAGACAGTTTAACTGTTTAGTTAAAGACTAATTTATACTGATATTTTGAAACTCATCTATGGTATAGAGCTAAGGGATTCAACCGTGCGCAACAATCCTCCAAAGAATTCAATCTCTACAACCTAAAATACTTCGGTAAACGCTCTTTTTTTTATCGAACTAAACAGATCTTATAACATTCCTTTTATCACCCAAGTCGCCAAAAACCCGGATACAGGAAACTCCACTTCAATCTGCAATCACAAGCAAATCCACTAGCTCTAAATCTTTCTACTGAAACTCTTTCTGATAACCCGACAAGACGCCTTAAAAGACAAGTGTCCTCGTGATCTCCTCGCAAGTGAAGAGAGTGACTAACAATGTCTAATGTTTTGGAGTGTTACCACTGGGTGTAACTTCTCCACTCCTTACCTTATCATTTGTTACTCTGTTACCATTGTTACTTATAGAGCCAACGCGCTGATTGAGCATAAATAAATTGAAAACAAAAAAATCTCATTTTCCTACATTCCTTTTAACCTCTTCCAAACGTCCCCAGCCTTTTTGGAGTTTTATATACATATTTTTTTTTCAATTTGTTAGTCTACCGTAAAATACATTTGACGCGACCATCAGAGCCATGATAAAGCAGATTTCTAATACTTTTTCTTTAGAATTTTGTGAAGCTCTGATCTTATTCAAGGATTTTTTTTTTTAAAATAGAACAGCGCTAATCTTGCTTACTCCCTTTTCAGAAGCCTTCATAATCTTTTCTTTATTACATAACCTGAGTTAAATTCAATCTCAAACTCACTAGAGCTTGTCAGAGAGAATCTTTTAAGTACTTGGAAAGATTATATTGCGATAATCCCCTCATCCTTTATGAAACTTGAGGTTCTAGAAAGAAACAAAAAAACAAAATGCAGTCTTTTTTTGTGCCTCCTTTATCACCATACTTTTACTTAGTGAGAAAGAAATTTTTTATTTTGTTGCCTGCCAATCCCACTCGTGACTAAAATGGGTCAACTTTCTCAATAAGGTACTGGAAAAAAAGAAGTTTTCAACACTTAACTTTTCACTCAACAACTTACCTCGCGATAAATAAACAAAAAAGAGAAAAAAGAACAATTTTTTTGAATAGAAATTAAAAAACAAAATCCACATTTATCACTTATCACCCCACTCATTCTGCTTTGGCATTTTAAAGCAAAAATCAGGTGTGTTTCAGCAGTACAGGGTGAAAGTTAAGAACTGAACTTAAATTTAGTCAACCAAAGCATCATATACATTTAGAAATTCACGATGAACTAGTGCTGCACGAGAAACGAGACAAATCTCGAGTCCGAGACTACCGAGACCGAGACCGAGACGAGACTTGAGCAACCGAGACCGAGACCGAGATCGAGACATCATATATATCTCGTCGAGAAATCTCGGTCTCGTCTTGGTTTTTCAAATATTAATTTTTAGAGACCTGCGACACAGGGAAAACACACACTGCCCCCACCCCAACTGGGGCTTTTATATAGCGGACCGTTATAGGCTTCGGTCACTAAACTCCTAGAACAATCTAGCCCTTTCTTCTCCGGCTCAGGTAAGCCTGGGCCTTCTGGTGTATATATATACAGATATAGCGGGACTTACACGGGAATGTCGGTAATGACTACAAAGAGACGGGGTAGATAGAATAGACTAATTACAATGTTAAACTTTGACAAAAGAGTAAATACAGTAGATATCGGGAAACTTCTTTTAATACAAATAGGTTAAACACAAAACATCGGAAAAACCAAAAACCCTTATGAACCCTTATATAGATACAGAATTAGTAGTCAACCATAATTGCCCAAAAAATGGAACACTATAAAACAATACACAGAGATACCGCCACAGAAGTTAGGTTTTTCCGATGTTTTGTGTTTAACGTTTTTGTTAATTTTTAATTTTGTTAACTGATTTTCTACATTACTCATTCTCTAAATTGTTTGTATTTTTGTATTTGTAATATCCAGGCCCTGAAGAATTGGCCATCTATCCCTACTGTTTGATGGCCATCTGTCCCGAATCCTAGAGAGAAATGGCCAACATGATAAACATAACTCAACGCGTACTTTTGACAGTTTTAGAAGTTAGGATTCATTAATGTATATAGTACTTCCCTAATATGTAAAAACGACACTAACATTTCGACATACATTTGCTGCAGCACGCAATATGCAACTATTATAAAATTTTTTGTTGAGACGATAATGTTTTTATTCTCTGAGTTAATTAATAACGCTTTGACGCAGACCAAAATAAACGCACTGTAGTCAAACATGAACGTTCATCACTTGAGAGGTCACGCAGCGCCGTCGGACGACATTTCGGTTAAATTTCGACTATTGGCCGTCTCTTCCGATTGGTCATCTCACCCGACTTTACCCTGTAGAAAAAGAGAAAAAAAAATTCAAAGTTGGGGGTTTTCCAACGTTACGCTTTTTCGTGCAGTTTTTGACGCTCAACCCTTACACAACTGTCCTACCGGACAGTTTTAATAATAACAATTTTTGAAAAGATTATAAATAACAAACCATTTTTTTATTCATTTTGATTGCCTCAGATATTGGGTTCATTTTTTTTTCATTTTTAATACTTAAACAAAAAAAAACGAGATATCTCGACGAGACCGAGACAAGATCGAGACCGAGACCGAGATTAGAGCGACCGAGACCGAGATTAAAGCGACCGAGACCGAGACCGAGATCGAGACGAGCACTTGTCATACGAGACTGAGACCGAGACTGCATAAAGTCTCGCCTCGACTCGGTCTCGTGCAGCACTACGATGAACACGCTGAAGTAACTAGCATATCGAAATCTAAATTACAGTTCTAAAAATACGCCCAGTATTCAATGTTTGATTAGACACAGCTATAACCAACCAATTCTATGGAATATCCAGGTTATGAAACATTAAATATTTTTGCCAACTATAATCTTAAAAGCATGGAAAGTATGCACATAAATTTAGCTAAACAATTATCCAGTTCCTTGAATTAATGTTTAAATTTTGCATACTAAGTTAAAATTAGAAACTAAGCATCACTTAGCACCTCTTGAAATGAAGTTACCATAAACAAATGTGTGTGCATTAAGATTGTATCAAATTTCAGGCAAACATCATTTTATATGCATAATAGTGTGATGAAAATGAATGGAATTCCTTCTAAAAATTACCTCAGCCAAACATGAGGACATTTTGAGAATTCTCCAAAATTCCATTTTTGTAAGGACCAGAAAGTGTAAAGTGCGTTTTTTGGGAATTCTACTTATTTATTTTCTTCAGTTTTATGGAAATTACTTTGCCTAACCTTATATTGTCTTGTTTTGTTTATTTTATTTTATTTATTTATTTTTTTTTACTTAACCAATCAGAATGCAGTGGTGTAAAACATGGCCGTGTTGGTTAGCAAATCAGAAGCTAGAACTTTCAGAGTTGACTACCACATAGCCATGCCCTCTTTCATTGGATTGCCAATGAAATATGCAGCCTTCTAAAGCTCATGAGTAGCTTTGAAATGTAGAAATAAACTATTCAAAAATTATGGTTTTCATTTTATTACGCAATTATCAAAAATGGCCTATGGTTTTCTTTAAACTATAAACAAAATTGTGATCATACTGCTACAAATGGATGTAAAAAAAAAAAAAAAGTAGTGTGGGTTTAAATACTGCGAACATGTGTACCCAAATGTATGGGTTTACAATGAATCTTGAAATTTAGGAAGGTAAAATTAAAATGAACTGGCGTTGTCATTATTGTACTGAATACTTTTTTTTCCAGAATATTGTCTCCACATTTATTGATGGGACCATTCCACATTTGCAGACAGATAAATAATTAGTGTTGGACTGAACAATTAGTTCATTGAGCTCATACAACTCACAACCACTAGACTTATGCACCACACGAAAAGGTAAACCAAAGTTTGTGAATCAAAGAATATTGGAACAAAGAGATTGCACAGGATAACTTATGTGTTAGTTGGTAAAACCAAAAATTGGATGAGCTTTTAGTCGTAACAGAATCTCAACTCAAAATGAATGAAATGCGAAATTATCATAGTTGCCATTAATAACTAAGTGGTCGTATGATATCACAGTTAATCCTAACCTAAGAAATCCATCCATTTGGAACAAAAATATGCTATTCCATCCATTACTTATTTCTGTATGGAATTAAAGTAAAGTAAAGTAAGAAAAGTAATCGCCTATTTTTTCAGGCGGAGCTTTACGTCGAACTACCATTTAGGTGTCGTAGACGGAGGCGACTAGCAAACATACTTTACTGCAAATTTCTTTTATTAACCATTAAATAAAATCCAAGGCCAAGACCGGGAATCGAACCCAGTACCACAATACATATTAGCTTTGCAGGTCTCGCCTCTTAACCGCTCGGCTACCGTGGCGTCTAAATGGATGTTTTAATGGTGTTTTTTAAATTAAAATTCTGACACTACAGTTTAATGAAGAAATCTTCCGACCAGAATTGCGATTTGAAGAGACATTTTCTCGTAATAAAAAAGACTAGATTTCTATAAATTGTGAAAAAATTATTTTTTCACAATTTTTATTGTTAATAGTTTCGTAATTTAAGTTTTTGCATTTATGTAAATATTTTAATGGACATTAAAAGCATGATTAGAATGCTAAGTTTGAATAATTCATTCACACGCACATTTCATGTGTTACGGGCGTTTGTCTGTACAGGTTATTTATTAACTATGACAGGCGTTTGCACGAAATCCCGTTTAAACACGTTAGAATTCCATTTTATGTGTTAAACCAATGTGATAGAGCAGATGACGTCAGCTAGATCATCTCTGATCGCCATTACAACGAATGATAATTCGACTATACTGACGACATACGACATTCAGAAATTTGGTGGACAAGAGCAGATAGTTGGAGGCACACACTAACTGTAAAATGAATTACTCAAGTGGATTATTCACTTTATCACTAGTGTTCTATTAAACTGTCAACATTTCGCAATAAATAATAACTATGTGTCTAGCTTTTGTGTCACATATGACCCAATTTTGGATAGATCTTATGATTACTACTAAATCTAAATTCTAAATTCTTACTTTCTCTTAGAAATTTAAACTTTACAATATTCTATTGTTAATCACCTGTTAACAATAAACTTAAAAGCTTCTTGGACAAGAAATTCTTTGATTTTATTGATTTTGCATCAATGTGTTAGACCGTTTTAGTAATAATCCAAACTGCTTTTTTGGTTATCAGATTTGTTACTTTGTGGATGGAAGTGTATCTATAGGGACTATCAATTTTACAATAACTTTGGCATCCCTTTGGATATAACAGACCAACATCACACGAACAACTTTATCCATCAAACACTTATTATAAACTTTACATAAAGAACCTGGGCCAGATAGTTGATGTGTGCAATTATTTTGAATATTAACGAATCTGCAGGCAAATTTTAGCTGATCATCAAAGGCATTATATGAATACAGTTGCCTATTTTCATGCACAAATACACTGACACTTTAGGCAGAATAGGACTTTAGGTCGCAGTGGTTTCTATTTTTAGTTAAAATCATCAGGAAACGGATCTGCAGTCAAAGCCAGTTTCGTCACACCCAAAAAAAGAGGCTATTTTTATACCTATTCCAAAAAGAGATTCTTATTATTTATTATCTTGGCAGCTAGAACAATAAATGGTTGATATTAAGAAAATCTGGACCAACTGGTTTAAAACCAATTCTTGAGAAGGAAGCCTGTATTGCGACCGAATATTTGATCAAGACGATTCACTTGCTCACAAAGATGTTTTAGCTGATGATCCGAAGCGGATGGATTCGAAGTAGAAGCTATTGTAGACCAGTGTTTGCTTCCTTCTGGGACACCATCAATTTCCAAATCTAAAGATATTGATTACTAAAAAAGATTATGAATCAAATGTAAAAGCAACGGCAACCTTAGATAGGCTAAAAGATGCATATCTTTTGTGGAATACATTCATTTGGAAAAAACGTAGAACGAAATAGATGTCCGTCACTGTAGGTACCAAGATAGCCGAGCGGTTAGATAGGCTAGACCCGCAAAGCAAAGATGTATTGTTGGTTTAGTAGGTTCGATTGCCCCTAGTCTAGGTCTTGGATTTTATTTAAATCGTTTAATATTGTATAAGAAATTCATAATTATTAAGTTGGCCAACTACCACCGTCCATGACACCTAAATTAGGTATTTGGACGTAGGGCCCGCCTGAAAAAAATAGGCAATTATTTTAATTTTTTTATACTTTACCCCGTCATTGCTTTGCCAGGCTGTGAAAGTTTTCACCTTGTTCTAGAGCAGCGGTTCTCAACCTGTGGGTCGCGACCCCGGCGGAGGTCGAACGATCATAACACAGGGGTCTCCTAAAGCCATCGGAAAATACATATTTCCGATGGCTTTAGCCGCTGAGAAGACGCGCTACCGACTGCAGCAGCGCTATTCAGCTGGAACGCACGCCGTTAATGTTATTTATTGGAATTAGTAATAAATATTTCTAAATATATAATTTAAATATTGTTTTTTTGATTAATCACTACGTTTAAATTATGTTTGATTTGTAGCAATGAGAATACATAATGCATATCAGGTATTTACATTCCGAATCATAACTGTAGCAAAATTACAGTTATGAAGTAGCCACCAAAATTATTTTGGGGTCACAGCAACATGAGGAACTGAATTAGAACTAAATATTTTAGCATAATGTCTAAAATACTTAGTTTATTGTGAACATATATTTATAAAAGTACTGAATTATATATTGTTTAATTTAATCAGAGTCGAGCAAATTAATGAACAAGTACAGTTTTTAATTCAAACGAAGAATTGATTTTAAATTTTAATGTGGAATCCTTCAAAATTTCCTGATAGATTTGTTTTTTTCATAAATAATAATTACATAAATATAATATATGGTAATAATCAGCTAAACCTTCTTATAGTGTAGCTAAACTCCATTTATATTCTGGGAAATCTTAGAGGTCAGCTGAAACGTCAGTGTGTTTTAAGATATTCTCAATTGGCAGTTGTCAAATTATAGTGACCATCGATTGGCAACACCTTCATGTTGTATATGACATTGATGTATTATCATCAAATTAACTAATTGTGTACAACATAACAGGTGTAAATTTCAAAATAGTGAGAGATACAATTTCATTTTGTAAACAAAACTCTATTTTAGGGCAAAAAAACCAAACAAAACACTTTCTGTTATACCCCGTGATCACAAGCTACTCTAACTGATTGGGTAATATGTGTAATAGCTTGTGTAGTAGCCAAACTTCCTTTTTAGGGGATTAATTTTCGGTCTAATATTATTATTAAGTTGGTAGACAGGTTTTTCGGGTTTGAATCTGTACTTTTTGAACAGTTTTTTACTGTTTTCTCTTGAAATCTTGAACAAGTTGTTTGGCTATTTTCAGCAAATGTTGTTTTTTAGAGTATGCCATTGTTTTTTTTACTTAATTTTATTTTTTAGGACAATTTCGTTATTTGTAAGTTCTAGCAGAGTGAAGTACAGCTAAACCAGTTCAAAAAATAACGCTTTTGGGGGCAATAGTAGGGTTAGTTGAAAGTATTGTGTTCATCTACCAATTGGTAATGGAAGATGATGGACCAACGTGGAAGCTGATCCATCTCTAACGGTTCAGGGCACCGCAGAGCAAATGGACATCAGCCAATGGTAGATGGTTTAAACTGCAATAGAAAGGTGAGTAAAAAAATCCGTAAAGTGTGGGCCTCAAGATTTAAATGAGCGTCAAAACTGCTAAACCAGTTCAAAAAATAACGCTTTTTGGGGCAATAGTAGGGTTAGTTGAAAGTATTGTGTTCATCTACCAATTGGTAATGTAAGGTGATGGACCAACGTGGAAGCTGATCGTGTTTTGAATCGTGTTTTGTGTTGAATAATAATTTGGAAATTCTGTACGATAATACGAAACGTTTTGGACTGTGATTAGACAATACTAAGGTCTCTAAATACTACAAAACCGATGAATCTATCAGCCATCATCCAATATATTTATATTTTCCAATAAATTTTCTATTGTACAACAACTACCGGCAAGTTACACAAATTAACATCCTAAAAAATGAAATGGAAGTTCTGTCTAACCGAGCAAATTCTCTAAATCCATGGATTATCACAATTTCATAACCTTTTCAAGCACCTGGATAAAATTTCTTACTAGTAGAAGGACCAGGCATTCCAAAAAACCAAATTTTACCATAATGAGATAAATCGACTGGTTTCTTTTTAGATAAAATGTGCTATTAATAATGTTTGGCTTCGACCAAAAAAGGGTAAAATATTAGTTTGCGTAATACTATTTTAATTTGCACTAACCATACTTCTAAGGTCTAAGAAAGGGGCTTATCAGATTCGACAATATTTAATGCATAAAACGTAACGTGAATGTACAAAAAAATAATTAATGATAAACAAGTTAAAATCTTACTTTGTAAGACCCGTAGTTTTGTAATAAATTTTTAGCTTTAATCTAGAAGGAATTGTTTTAGAGTTACAATGAACAATATTTCTTTTTTAATTCAATTTAAAACAATCTTAATTTGTTACAATAAAAATTTAATCAACCACGTTTTACAATTCTCAACTCGAAATATTGTGAATAATTTATAAATTAGAAGGAAAAAAAAAAAAATTAACTCTAAATTAAAATGTACGTAGGATAGAAGTTCAAACGACTTGTTTTACTTCTTTGTCCGAATCCTAATGAGATTATGGATGCACTTTGTTCTAACTAAACTTAGTATTCTCCCTTTGGCGCAGATCTTACCTGGATTGCTTTAGTAATGGAGCTGAACTTTTGTTAAAGATAATCTATTTTATTTATAAAACTCAAATTTTGTTTTAATGTTTTGTAGGAAATTGCAGCAGATTTTCATTTTTACTTTCTCGCTGTTTTCTTAGTTTTATCTGAAGTTTTTCAAAATTATATTACACTTCGACAAATCTAAAAATTATTTATAATTAATAATTGTTATAAATGTCCAAATTTACTCTCTTAATGCAAGGTACAAAAATGCCGTCACCTTGATTTCTGTTTAAGAGCACATTTCTAACCACAGCCACCCTAATATCACGCTAACTTGAAATATATGTACACATACACAAATTTATCATTTTTTAAAGCAATTTTTCTAGCGATTGTCTTTAAAATTGACGCACAGGATGTTGTGTAAAGATTGATGGCCAAAAACTGCACGATAAAGTGCACTGTTAAAAAAGAAACATCTAACCATGAATTTTGTTTTTCCCTTAACAAATAAATAGTTATTTATTTAACAAGTGTGGAAAGTAGTACTTTTCTTCACGCGAGGCAGGGTTTGCACGCACGAGCGAGCGAAGCGAGGCGAGTGCAAGTGCAAATTGCCGAGTGTGAGGAAAATACTTTACACACGAGTTAAATATTATATTTTTTCTGCAACCATGTAGGGAAGTTCTCATTACTCAATTAAAATCAGCTGTGTAATGCCCAACTTCCCACACTAGTGGGGAAAAATTCCCATTAGTGTCACTTTCCGCACTCGTGTGTGGAAAAACTTTATTGTGCTTCCTTGATATAAGAAGTTTTGTTATTAACATAAATATTTTCTGTAAAACTTTAATAAGCTTATTTAACGTAACTAAATAATTAAAAAACGAATATTAAAAAATAAAATAAAAATTGAAGGAATATAGAAATAAAAATAATACTCGCTCGTGCGTGCAAACCCTGCCTCGCGTGAGGAAAAGTACTACTTCCCACACTTGTTAAATAAATAACTATTTTCTGCAACCATTAGATTTATTAACTAAAAAAATTAAAAATTTCATTTTTACAGTCTACAAAAAGTAATTTATTTATTATAAACATTTATTGTTATATTACAATTATTTACATTACTTACGTATTTACATTACTTATTACATTTTCTGCTGTTTCTTTTATTGATGGAGAAGTGTTTTCTAAACAGGAATCACTAGAATCCATTTTAAATTTCTATAAGGTAACACTATAACCTTTTTAACTGTTATAATTAAAAATATCTAATTATTTATTAAAGTATTATTTTTATTTCTATATTCCTTTCAATTTTTATTTTATTTTTTAATATTCGTTTTTTAATTATTTAGTTACGTTAAATAAGCTTATTTAAGTTTTACAGAAAATATTTATGTTAATAACAAAACTTCTTATATCAAGGAAGCACAATAAAGTTTTTCCACTCACTAGTGAGGAAAGTGACACTAATGGGAATTTTTCCCCACTAGTGTGGGAAGTTGGGCATTACACAGCTAATTTTAATTGAGTAATGAGAACTTCCCTACGTGGTTGCAGAAAAAAAAAAAAAAATTCTAGACAATCAAGAGCTCATCGTTGTTAAATAACAGTAATTTATTGCACCAGCGGAAATGAAAAAATAAGAAAAACGAGCAAACATTGTCAGTTAGAGAAAAAATTGCCGAGAAAAAAAAACATTGCCAAAAAAATGGGCAAAAATAGTTATTTTATAAATGATTCTCATTACTTTTTTTCGAGAACTATTTAGTAATTAAACGCTGTACAAAATTTTCAGAGACAATGTGAGGCCTCTATTAATCTACGGTTATAGACCTGTAAATAATCTGAACGTAATATAGCGCACATAGTTGTAAGATCATAAACTGCAACAAATTTTACGAAAATTAATATTTTTGAGTTATAAAATTCAATTGTGAAATGTTCAGGGTGCTAATAATAAAAAAGATGTAAGAAATTATGCAACAACCTAATAAAATCTGATTTTTATTCTAAAATACCAATATTGAATTATCTCTTAGGTACAAGAAAAAAGCATTATTATTACTATTTTTTTAAGAACTTAATATTTCCTTTTTTTTGTTCCTGAGGCTTTCCTGATAACGTAACCTTTACATAACTTTTATGTAACCTTAGCATAATCTACATGAAGTACTCTGGTATCCAATCTAGGTACAAGTAAGAAAGACAACTCCTTCACATCATTTCTCCAATATTCTGAAAGGAGGAAAAATGTAATTTTATCTTTAAAGTTAAGGGTTGGTTAATAATTTCTGCATTTTTTTGGTTTTTCAATAATCTCAATCTTAATCCCCTGAATTTGAACGGGGTTCAATGTCAGAAGATCAATTTCTTTCCTCCTGTTTGATAGCGATGTTTTAGGTCATTTCTCGCATGTTATATCACGGATGTACTCCATTATTTTATAAAGGTACTTAGTCATTTAACGAACTAAGTACAAGGTTTCGAGTTACTAAGTTAACAATCATCCTTGTTGAATACTCAGAGGTGTAATATCTGGAATGATATTTTTCATAAGCTTAAGACAAATTTTATCTGTTTAAAACAAAAATAATAAAATAAATATTAAATTTACAAAGGGAGAAAGACAATGGCCAATTTCAGTCCCAATTTTTCTTATTTGTATAAATGTCGAGCTTTAAACCTAGGTGCTAAGTCATCTTCCAAGGCCTAAACTTATGAATAAAGTAGAATTTGTTTTTTTAAATTATAGGCGTTTGCCTTGAAAGGTTGAGTGTCTTTGGTCCTGCCTGTTCAGGCTGACGTAACGCTTCATCTAAGTGTTCAACATTAAATTATTTACAGCATCATTTCATTAATTCAGAAGTAGGGTTGCCAACTGCCCCTTTTTGGAAACGACAGTCCTTTTTTTAACAACTGGTTGTCCTTGTCCTTTCTTAAATTAGGAAAGGACGCCTTTTGTCCTTTTTTTCAGATATTGTTCACACAAATCTAATTTATTTTATTGTATTTTTGATTTAAGTTCTGATTTCCGAGACTTCTTCATTTGGCGTGTTGTTTTTCTGTTCTAAATGAACTGAATAGGTCAACAGGTTATTGATGTAACGATTAACCAGAATGCAAAAAATGGTACTGGATTTGATGATTCTGATTAATTATGTTCTTATGGCAGATAAATTCCTTTCATAATGCCAACGCTGTTTTGAGGCCCACTTTTTTTGCAATTAATCACAGATTTCTGCATCAATTTTTAAAATAACCCCTACGCATTGTATACCTTTCGAAAGGTAATAGTATGTAAATGTTTTTCATGAGTAGTGCACGTTTCAAACATGCGTAATATATTTGAGAAAAATGAAGTCAAAGTTTTTTTGGAAATAATTAGAAACTTGCTATTTCTTATGTTTGGGCCACAAAGTGAAATTCTTATTTTTATTATTTTGGAATATAAATTAGCTTATTTAAAAGGATATTTAACCTTCTTTCTAATGAGCTTATTGAAATTGCTGTAGCTTTAATAGTTTGTGAAATATAGACAACTGTTTGCTAAAAAGTAGTAAATACCTTGAAAAAAACATAAAATTAAAAATATCTATAAAACGGAGTCGAATCGTGCCATAGTTTATATAGAATTTTTTGTTTCAAATGATGCCCAGAATAGCCTCCCGAAGTAACGGTAGTCTTATGCTGAACATCCTGTATATTCCCGGGCCCCAAAATCCAGTCGACGGCCCTGAATGTACCTAATTTTTTTTGTAGGGTGCCCTTTTTTGGAACTTTATAGAGATGGCAACCCTATTCAGAAGTAAAACTCTAGAAATAAATGAAAAGGCTACCCGTTGAAATTTCCTCAAGTTATTTCCACAGAAATAACTTTAAATTGACAAGATTTATTTTTAGAAATTGTTTTCTGGTGGTTATTGATGTCTATTGTGCCTACAATAAATTGTATCCATAACTGAAATGGAAGGCTATGTAGTGTTGATTTGTTGAACTATTAATTCTAATAAATCATCTGAGACAGTATCAGATTTCTCGTACATATGAATCCTACTATCATAACTGTCTATTCATTCTAATCGTTGAACGCAATATCTATTTAAAACAGTTTCCAATAATACTGAACTTAGATCTTGATTAAAATGTTTCCCGTACTTGTTTTTAAATAAAAGCTGAACCTCAGTACTGTAAAAAAAAAGCAATATCACTTAAGATCGTCAAAAAACAATTTTGTTAATACTTCAAGAAAATATCTTTTAGATATTTATATTACAGAAAAATCATCTACAATACTTTTTGCGTTGTTATGTAAAGAATAGAACATACTTATTCCACATGTTTGGAAAAAGATTTACTGCACTTGACGTATTTAATGCTACTGCTCTCGGTCGGTGCGGTGACCATTGGAAAGTTTTCTAGGATATCTACTGCCCTTGAGGACACTTGACAAACCTTTTCTCCCTTTACTAGGGAATTCTATAGCAGCTATAGTTTATAACAATAGAAATGCCTTCCAATGATTTTTTTTTTATTTATTTATTTTGTAATTTACAATCTGTATAAATATATACAATAAGTAAATAGGAGGCGAATGAGATGAACTGGTGCGGGAAGAGCAGGAGGAGAGAAGCTACCCAGCGGTAGCACTCTCTAGATGAGATAGGGGAATGTGAGGAGGAGAATATGAGTGGGAGAGCGGAGAGATTTAGGCCTTCAGACTGTAAGGAAGTCGCGGGGCCACTGGCGATTCAGTCGGCGAGGAGTATTAGGAATGTCAGAGGAAGCGAGAGACAGTACAAGAGGATTAGAGCTAGTCGAGAGAGTAGTATGGAATTTTTGGTATTTAGTCTTGGCGAGTTGGTCTATGAAGGGAATGTTGAGGTCGTTGTGAAGAGTGAGGTTAGTCACGTAGAAAGGAGCGTCAACTATCTGTCAGCAGTAGTTTTGACTGAAACGTTTGTACAGTCCGTATGTTTGTAGGTTTGGCTGAACCCCACAGCTCTAGTCCGTATGTCCACATAGGTTTGAGGATAGTACTGTATATTAATCGTTTGAGTTGTGGGTGATTCGGAGCGTCGTCCAAGAAGTCTGTAATGTAGTTTCGCACGTTTTGTCATTGCTTGTCTTTTAAAGTCTAGTGTCTGGGTTCCACGTGAGTCTTTTGTCTATGTAGAGCCCAAGGTAGCGCACCAGATCTGTGAACAAGGAAGAGGATTGCTGTTGAAGAGGACAGGTGGGCACAGGAGCCCCACCGGAGAGTAAACGTGGCATGCTGGCATTTCTGTGGGTTCATTTTAATCCGCCACTTCTTTGCCCAGGATTGATTTAAATGATTTAAAAAAAAAAAATTGTGTGATTTAATAAAAATAAAGTATTGTAAATACTATAAATAATAAATATTTATGAAGCAAATTTTATGACTGCTCTTACTTTAAGAGGAAGTATTAGTTTTAAAATTGGAAATTGAAGCGGAAACAGACAGTTTAAAGGTCAGTGAGTACAAAAGTATGACAAGATTGGCAGATAGTCTGGCGGCGATGAATTCCTTCAACTCGATTCTTCTGTGCTGGAAAGTTTTTTGAAAACTAAAAGAACTCTTCTTTAATTGAAGATGTTCATCTTGTATGAGGTCATGTTATAAGGGGCTTTCGGGTATTCCATGCTAGACAGCATTGCTAAATTCTTCCTTTCATTAGTCTAAGATTGGCAGCCCGATCTTGACTGATTAGTGCCAAAGTTGATGAGTCTTTCATGGACCTCTCTCAAGGCTCCTGACTGTCATTACTGTTCAAGAAGAGGCCACAATTTTGCTTGAGTTTCAAACCATACCCTGATAAAACAAACTCTACATCTTCTGCGAGACAACCCACCCACATTGTAACTGATCGGGGCTAACAGAAAAACTAAATTTAGTATCTTTAAAGCGAAACAGATTGTGCAAGGGAAATGCTTTGTCTAGGAAGTTGTAATCTAGTTTTCTTGTGAAGACTTTGATGGATTAGGTCTGAGTCAGGACATGTCCTACACCTCCTTCTAGGAGTAGCCGTACGCATCATTTCTCTTCTGTTTCTTCTTCTGCCTTGTCAGCTTCTTCTTCTTCTACCATTGCTGTTGTTCCTTACCAGCTTCTTTCTTTCGAACCTCCTCCTCGTACACTCCTTCTAGCCATTTTCTTTAGTTTTTGCGAAAATCTCATACTCACAGTTGTCCTTTCATTTGTATAGTATCCATCTCTTATTATCTTCGCATATTCAATAATCGTTTAATAACCAAAAAAGCAACATAAAGTTTAATCCGTACTTAAACTCTTTATCTATTGTGCCAAATTCGTTTTCAGTTGAATCCAGAATGTAGGATTCGCACCTTTTCTGGTTCAAAATCAAGATTAGCACAGATACTTCCTTGCCAGCTTCATTGATATCCAGATCTAGCAAGAATATCTTTTACTTTATGTTTTTCATTTACGTTTTTTTTTTTTTTTTTGCTGTTTTTCCTTTAATAAAGATAGGATTTTATATAGTACAGCTTTTCCCGAATCCTGAATAAAACAATTTTTCTAATTAATAGTCTACTCCTTCTCAGCTTTTAAATCTTTAATTTAATTTTTAAAAAGTCACTTAAAGCTTCTCGAAACCTGGTTCCGAAAATGGAAAATAAAAATTAATGAACAAAAATCAGTGCACATTACTTTTACATTACGAAAATCTGCAAGTCTACCAGTTCGACTGAACGGTGTAACGATTCCTCCAGCTGACGTAGTACGATACTTAGGACTGTACATTGACAAGAGACTCACCTGGAACCCACATACTCGACTGAACAGACAAGACGTGAACAGACGCTACAAGCTACTTGACTAGACTATTTGACCCGCAGATCCAAACTCGACTTGAATCACAAACTGACAATCTACAAGACACTGTTAAGACCCATATGGACATACGGAGCAGAAGTGTGGGGCTCAACCAAACCCTCATAACTCCAAACGCCTGCAGACACTACAGTCTAAAATCCTACGGAAAATCCTGAATGCTCTATACTACATTTCTAACCTCACCATTCGCACTGACCTTCACATCCCTTTTGTCACCGACCTAATAAAGTCTCGCTACCGCAACTTTCACAGCCTCCTAGCTCTCTCCATCCTAATCCTCTTGTCCAACAACTCTCCTCTCCTCACCTTCCAGACAATCCTCCTCGTCGCTTGAAGCGGAGGTGGCCTAGGGACCTACTGTTGTGAGTGCAATCCACTGAGAAAGAGTTCCATCAATGGGTGGTGACTCTTACATGTGAAAATTTAACCAGTTTCATCAAATTTACTTGATGCAACATTTGTTGTAGGTGTAAATATGACAAATAAAGTAAAAAAAAAGAAAAAGAAGTTTAATAAAAATTAATTGGGTTTAAATTAAGACAAAATTTATTGGTATTTCTTTAAACGGCAATGAATCGTAAAACTGATCATTTCCTTCATTGATTTATAACATTGAATAGCTAGAGGAAAAGTCCAATGAAAACATCCCTTTGTGTACTAATGTTACATCGTTCTCATGAAATATGATTCCTGTTCTTTGTATACGAAACTACAGGATACGGCAAAGAAGTATGCTTCCGTTAGCGTTGGTTACATCAATTTACTTTCTTTTTTTTATTTGTCATTCGAACTGCTTCGCTGAAACACCAGTTTCTAGAGATAGTTATTCTTCTTTGTGTAACTCCTTTTGTTATTGTATATAACAATAAATAAAGGAAAATTACATTTATTTCAACCACCTTAAATGTATTTGATTGTCAAAATAGGCAACATAGAAATGGAACCTACTTGTTTATACAGTACAGTATTTTAGGTTGGAAGGACCTAACCAGAAAACAAAGTAACTAATTATTTGCAAGGAAATCTTTTTAACTTTAAACGTTAAATAAAATAGTTAAGATTTAGAAGGCATAAGAAAATACTGAATTAATGTTTTTTGATTTTACGTTCGAAGACCCGAAATATTTTTTTGTAGGTGCGCAGAACTTTAAACAGTACCACGATTTTTAATCCATTAATAACAGAAATTACTAGTTAAGCTTGCAACAATGATGTTAGTTATCAATGATTTACCTAAATTACTTTTATCATCAAAGTTAGTATCAAATAAGTCCGTAGAAATCTAGTCCTTCGATACCCTTAAGCACTTTGTTTGCATTATGTCTGCAATATATTTTTGTGAAACAAAACGTGCCTTAATTAATAAAAAGTGAAGCTGTTTCTTCTACAAAGGAAGGAGACAGATCTTTTTGAAAAGAACGTGGACAAGATTAAGTTCACTGTGGTCAATTTGGAACCATCTGATTTACCATAGACAATGAAATAGCTTTGCATTCATGTCGATTACATTCTGGTTTAACCAAATTAGTTTATTAATCAAACTAGACTACGGTTCATCAGGTATTCTTTGTGAGAAGATTCTAAATAATGCTAAGAAAAAAATTACTTTAATTCCCTAGCAATAAATTACCGGTAGGGGCTAAATTACCTCGATTAACTGGGCTGACCGCCGGCTATACCCACCCCGGAAAACTGAAATCCCGGTTATACCGAATACACAGTATAATGCCGGTAATTATCCATAAAAATATTACTTATAACCGTGAAGTTGAAAATCAACCATTTACCATATGCAGACATACGGAGCAGAAGTGTGGGGCTCAACCAAACCCTGCAAACTCCAAACGCCTGCAGACACTACAGTCTAAAATCTTGAAGAAAAATCCTGAATGCTCCATACTACCATTCTCGCTGACCTTCACATCCCTTTTGTCACCGATCTAATAAAGTCTCGCTACCGCTTCGTAAATCTTTTGTAAAACCGTGGTAAATCCCAAGAAATTCAGTACTAATTGCACCATATTTTGGGTTTTTACATACATACATACATGACCCTTCAAGAAAATCAGTTATAAAAGAGTTGCTGCCACGCCTACAATTATTTTACAGTAGGAAGACAAAAAATTTTCCTGTCGCCACCGAAAATTAACTTTTGTTTCAGCGCCGATCTGAGGTGTTCTTATGATGACTCAACATGATCCCAGTTAATCCGAATCCAGGTTAACCGAGGCCCGGTTAATCGAGGTTGTACTTTAGTTAGTAACTTAAACAACTTTGCAATGTAGAGTTCTCGAAATTCAAAGCTTCTTGATGATACAGTGATGGCTTTAACGAGAGAGCAATGTCCAGAGACAGGGAAAAGATCCAGTCGATTATGACGTACCTAAATTTAATAAATAAATCATTATCTCAGCAGTAAATGGAAGAGGCTGTACAAGAGAACCTTTTTTCTACAAACCATGGAAGAAAGACACCATTGGCTCGTAGTTTTATTTTGGAAGCATTTAGTATCAGCTGCAGAGGACAAAGAAGATGTACCGAAAGGAAGGCAATAAGTACGCTGAACTTCTTAATTTTTCAGCTCCATTTGAAAAATTTCACAAATAAATTGATCTTTAACGAGAATTTGCTGAAAAACTGGAAGTGTTTAGATAATTTCAGCATTTGAGTGATCAAAATATCAATGAAGCAACAAAATTCTCCAAAAATCTAAACCCGACATCCCGTTCTGATACTGCGAACAAGATTTCGATAAATCCAAATTTTGGATATTCATTCTTTAATTATTTTTAAACAAATAATTAAAAGAAAAAGACCCTATATAAAACTAGTTTGGTGTGGTTCCTTTGGTTTTGGATGATGCAGTAAAATTATTGAAAATAAAATGGAGAATAAAAGTAAGCAGATAAAAAAGAAAATAAAGAACTGACGCAAAGAGATGAAGGTTTGGTAGCTGAGGATTAGAGCTTTCATAAAAGCTATAGAACATTTATAAAAGAGGCTTTATCCTGGAGCTTTTTTCATTTTCTTTTTGCTTTTCTCCAAGATTTGCTCTTTAACCCATCCATTCTTCAACCGAATGGCAGAGATTCTTCAGCGTATGTCCTGCGTAAATAAACCTATCCCTGTACAACAACAACAAAAAATACGAAGAGAAGAATATTATCTTTCTATTATGTAGGACAGTATTATGGGACTGACCTAAAAATACTCTACGATGTTCCAGAGTGTTTCGAAGAGTAAGGGTCACAGTGGGTGAGACATTAAATGGGTCTCCCAATTTATCTGTTTTTACTTCCTCTGTAGTTATAGGAACTGATGAAATTCCCAAAATTTATACCAAGAAATGCCTATTTTTAGGTACTAAGCAAAATATTTGACGAAGGCGCTGTGAAGGAAAATTTAAAAAAGAGATCATCTCAACCAGAAAAATGCCTAGATCCTAGGATTGAACTGTACGAAAACAAAAAACAGCCTTGATATTGCAAATTGTGCGAATTTCGACCCTTCTCCAATTTACACAGTCAAGGATTAATATCTAGCACATATTATCAACAAATTTCTTAGCCCTTAAACGGTTATATACACTTAAATTGCTTATTACGAAAAATTATTGTATTTATTTCAGGGAAGCTTTATTTGTTCCCTTACAATGTTTACGTGGCTGATCTTAATCCTAATACAAAAATCCTTCATCCTATGCCGATGATAACGCAATCCAATCTCTCCAACACGGACCCCGTCACAGCCTAAGCTACAAAATCATCTTCAAATCCTTAAACCATATTACCACCAATGGTTGATCAAGATTAACGAGCCAAAATCTCTCTGTTTACCTCCAACAACATACCGCTTTGCGAATCAAAATAGAACATTTCGGCATTTATCAAAACCAACGTACCAACTTAGAACCATCGTACTCCACTAAAAGGGATTGTAGATTTGTAGATTGTATTAGAAGGGCGGTTCCACCAGAAAGGGGAAGGAACGCAGGCGAATCCAAAATGCCCATTGTTCCCCGACCACCCCTCATCTCATAAGAGATACCGGGGTTTAAAACAACAAATCCGGCTGAAAGTTGCCAGATGCTAATATAATAAACTAATAAAGTAGTAACAGGACACTAGGGAGCATGGCGAATCAATCGCCCTGTGCACTGGAATAAACCTAGAAAGTTCATTAAGATTACCAGATGCCACAATCTCCGGTAGGGAAACATTTACCCTACCGAAAACGAGGAATCTAGTTTTAGAATAAACTGGATACACCTCCTACAAAGTGCCGCACAGTCTCATTGGACTCACCACAGCCAGCGCAAATTGGCGACTGGGTAAGGCCGTATTTGAAAAGACTAAAAGGGATAGACTACATATAAACAGAAACAAAATACTGAAAAGACTGCTAGGAAAAAGCTCTAAATTAACTCTAGCGAACTTAAGAAAAATATACAATACCTTACCCGCTCTTTATATGGGCATTCGAACTCAAATTGTACGGAACAACCAAACGAACCGAACGTTAACCAAATAAAAACCCTTAGAACCATAGTAAAGGGTACTTAATATGGTTTAGTTACTCTTTAATTCAAGGCTTTGTATGCTTAGTGTAAGAGGGTGTTAAGCAATTATCTTTAATGCTTATATTATAACTTTAAAAAAAGGATCACGTTGTCAAAAATAATTTTGAAAACATACTCTAATTGAGAACTACATAATGGTGCAGTATTATAAATGAAAGAATGCTTTAAAAATGACAATGATAGATTTACTTCTCAAACAAACTTTTTAACAAAACCTTTGATTTAAATATCGTTACTTTTCCTTTTTTTTTTACAGTTGTGAGATACTTTAGGATATAAACCATATCCTAACATTGCTGACATGAATTTAACCATCAAGTTTTTAAGATATTATAAACTGGATGATATTCCTTCCTTCCAGTGGAGAATCCATGGAATTGTAGGCATTCCAACAGCATTGTCTGCACCCTATCTCTTACAGTATTTAGCGATAATATTTACGCGTATAAAATATTTATTCAGGAATTACTATATTTAATAATATTATGGGGTAAATTATTAAGGTAATGGTAAGTGCCATCTGCCAATGTTTATAAGTGAGCCTCAAAAGAAGAGATTAATAAATAGAAAAGTAAACATTTAAACTACAATCAGGCTAATACTTTACAAAATTTAAATTCCATTCAATCATGAAGAAACTAGAAACACATCTTCATTTACAGGAGAAAGTATTAGATTAACAAAAAAAGGAATGAAGTAGCCTCTTAAATACAGTGGAACCTCGCATAACGAGCACCTCTCTTAACGAGTAATTCGCATAACGAGTAAAACAAATTGATTCTTATAGCGAGCGATGTTTCGCATAACGATAGTTTTCTAATGACATTTCGCTGACTGCGCAGTTTTCGCTGACTCATCGAAAACTGCGCATTCTTCGATTAGTCATTCCTGTTTACGCATATGCGTTTCATATTCTCCACGTATCTAATGCATTGATACAGTCGAAACCGAACTTCACCGAATGAGTGGTGTATAGGGGAAGTCCATATAGTGACATTTGTGTTTAAATATTATTGTGTTTATTTTGTGATCCCTCTAACAAAATGGCTTCGAAAAGAATTAAAATAACGTTAGAATTGAAACGTAAAATCATTGAGAAACGAGAAAATGGTGTAAGTGTGGCTGATCTAGCAATTATCCCCTTTTATTTTAATTTATATAAAAAAATTGTTTCGCTTAACGAGTATTTCGCGTAACGAGTAAGGTTCTGGAACGAATTATGCTCGTTAAGCGAGGTTCGACTGTACTTTGAAGTCATCAAATAAGCTGTAATTATTTATATTTATAATTAACTTAATATTATTATTATTATTATTAATGATCAAGCCGATAGGCGTGCGTAGAGTTTTGAAAAGATCGATGTTAGGACTTTCCCGAACAAATATCCAATGATGTACTCCCTGGAGAATGAAGTTTCCTGAAATAAATCTGAAGAAACTCATCTAGAAGAGGATGTACCTTAAGAAACTGACAAAACTCTATTCCAGAACATTATAGTTACAAATAGAACAATTTTATTTAGGTATCGCAGACTCGATGTAACCAATGTCTTCTGTTTCAGCCATCTAGTTTGTGAGAAGTTTATTTTATCAAAAAGGAAATCATTAAAGCAATCTTTACACACACTAAATGATTTCTAACAAAAGAAAACGTTCTAACTCGGCTAACCGATTGTAAGAGAAGAGATTCCCAAATCGAAGAAACTGATAAATAAAACAGTCTACTCCATTTTTGAAAATCAACGAAGCAACCTCTAAAAATCATGAGAATAAATTCTTAACAAAGAAAGACATTGCTGAACATAACAACTTTTTACTAATACTTTGAAAAGCCATTTTCTTAATAAATGTGTTGTCAGATAGGAAAGCATTTTCTGAATGTATTTAAAGAGGTGTGATAAATTTTGGGTCTTCAATTTTTTGAGAGAACATATAAGTTGACGTAGTGAATCTCTGAAATTTCTCTAACAAAATTTTAGAACCGAAAATACCAAACCAGGGTACCCTAAATTTTTAAGAAGAGCGCGAAAAAGTTTTATAAAATTTATATCGATTATTTTAAGAGCGCTTTAACTGAAAATAAATATACATAAATAATTGTTGCACGGCCTTTATGATAAAACTATTTGTAAATAATTTAAAGAACTAAATTACTTAGTTTAATCATTTTATAGTGACGTCTCTATTTAGCGTATCCAATTCTCTTGATTCGCAGCTCTAAAGCTGCCTAGTACATTAAGCCTTGTCCTCAGGTGTTCCAACAGTAATTGACTTAGAACCGCTCCCCGCTGAGATAGCCGACAATCATATTAATTCATTTTACTCGCGGAAATCCTCATTTCTAGTTTCTACCTTTATTTTTCTCTCATTTAATGTATTTTCCACTTTCCTCTTTTATTGCTTTTCTTTTTTCTAAACCATGCAATAAGGTCTTTGTTTCCGGATAATGGCAGAACTTTATTTAAAAATAATAATAATAATCTTAAAAGATGTACGCTTTAGCTTGGAAATTTCAAAACAAACTGAGCACGAAATTGTGATAATTTGAAGAGTTATTTTTGATAGTCTGTCAAAAATGAGCTGTCTCATTTCATGTTGAGGATGAATGTAATGAAGTTCTTACATATTATTCCTCAACATCTTCACAGAAGAAGTTGAAGAAAGATTCCAGTATTTCCAAATTAGATAAATGTACACTTCCATATTGTAATAGCCACTGATAAAGGTGTAAAACCATGACACAAAGAAACGTTTGACAAAAATAAAAAGAAAAAGAAGCAATATCCAACAAATCAGAGTTTAAAACCTAGAAAATGAAATCTCTTTGGAAAACTTAGGATGGAAGATTTGCGAGGAATCGGTCAAATAAAACCACTCGTCTCTTTGCCAACGATTCGACAAATATATTGTCCTCTTCAGGGCCTGGATATTACAAATACAAAACAATTTACAGAGTCAGTAACATAGAAAAAACAGTAAAAATCAGTAATACAAAAATAAACATTAAAATACAATAGATTCTTTATAAATATTGAAAACTTACGTGGCTGTGCGGGTTGGTTGAGTTACAGAAACTAAGAGCCAGAACTGGAGAACAGGTATATATAATATACAGATATAGAGGGACTTACACGGGAATTTTGGCAATTACAATTGGACAGATACAATAGACTGATTACAACTAAAGAGTAAATACAATAAATATTGGGAAATTTCTTTAAACAACAAAAAACCGTTAAACACAAAGCACAGGTGAAACCAAATAACCCTTATGCACTAAATAACAAATAACCAAAAGATTTGAAGTAAATTTAAAAAACCCAGCAATAATTATGTACAAAATTTGGATATCTATTTATTTTTTAATGATAAAATTGTAGCAGTTGGCCAAATTCGACGTGTCTGTCCTAAAGTTAACTGTGTTGTTCTGTTTTACTATGTGGCACATTTCAAGAAAATTTCGCTTATACTGGTTTTTTCCCTATCGAGTACTGTCGAATTCTGAAAGTCAAAATTGTGTTTGTTGTCAATGTGGTGTCTAAGGCTGGAAACATAGTGGAGCGGCGAGCAAAGTGGCGATGATAGCGAAGAGCAAAGCGGCGAAATCAAACACAAGTTAACATATGGGACCGCGCATAGTGGCGAGCAAAGCAAAGATAGAGCAGCGCTATCTCTAGAGAGTGGAGCGAAGCGTTATGACATGTTTGATTTCTTCGCTCTCATCGCGCTCAATTTGTAAAGGTTATTTTTCAATGGTTATGGATATTGATACATTATTGGTTTAGTTTGTTTAAAGAAACCTCTGTGGGGCCATAGTATTTGTGAAGCTACAATAGTTTTTAATAATTAATAGTTTAAATTAATTAACAATTAGTAGTTAATGGAGAATTCAGGTAATTTTTGCTACATTTAATTTGGTTCTCAATCCCTTAATGCTAACTTTCATCTAAATACTAGGCAAAATTAAATTACATTTTCACGTCCTACTACTTCTGATCAGAACGAATTCTCCAATCCTTCTTCTGTAGCGTCGTACTACTCCAGTTTTTCAGATGAACAACATTAATTTACGACAAATCATGGTGTAGTGATTTAATAAAATTATTGTGTTTTTTTAATTGACTAATTTCTTTTTATCTGCATATATTTCTATTTTATTTTTATTTATTTTGATTTTCTTATCTTAAAGTAACTGCTAGGATTAATGGGGTTACACAGATTTGTATTTAGTTAATAACCTACATAGTTAATTTTTCTATATTGTGCCTAACTCATGTTATGAGCTGTATTACTCAAAAACAATATTTGATTTTGATTAATGGGGTTACACTGGGCTAGTATGTAATCAAATGTTAATAAAGACATTCGAAAATACGCATGAAACTTGCCAGGATGCTCCCGAAGTTGTTGGTACAAGTGATGAAATTCACCAAGTTCATTTCTAGACTTATTTATGTCATGTACACTGCAGCTCCTACTACTAAGCTGCTGCAAATACCAAAGTTTCAACGAAGAATTTTCATATAAAAATAGTTCCTCCATCTTGTTTTGTCAAAAAGGAGAACGCGACTAAACTCGTCACTATGTGCATGCGAATCTTTGCTCGCTGCTCGCAGCTCTCTTTGATTTGAAGCGGCTATCATTGCCGCTTTGCTCGCCGCGCCACTATGTTTCCAGCCTAAGTAGCGTAACCTCTTTGGAAACCAAGAAAATTTTGTTGATCACTGAGAAACATTTAGAACCCGGAAATAGGGTCCTATCCATAAGCTATATTTGTAATTATTCTTATTATTACCAATTTTTTTTCACGCAACACAACAAGCGGATTCAGGAAACACAATGCCATAGTAATCCGGAACTCTACGTGTAATGTTTTTCAGTACTTATGGAGAAAATCGTTAGTTACAGTAAAAGATATTGGGGAAAAAAATACTTACAGCGTATCAGATTTGTTAATATTTATGGCGCCTTTAGTAACCAGGTTCGGTAATAATTTATCTGGAGCTTGTGAATCTTTTGTTGTTTCTCTTTAAAAATTATCAAACAGAGGATCTCGTCAGTTTTTTTTTTTTTGTTTTTTTGTTTTAATAACTGTAATAAAATGTAAACTGAACCAGTTCTCTGAGAGGGTTTTCTGTAGAAAAACCAATATTTCCATAAATGTAGTTAATATTGTTTTCCAGAAGATAGAAGAATGTCTCATATTGTTGTGTATTGTTTCTGGGCAAAAAAATTGTGATCATAAAGCGGATTATATTCACACGGCTCCCGTGTGTTCAATTAAAAAATAATTAACAATTAAAAGACTGGCAGATAGAGAGAGAGATATATGCAGCCAGCCAATGAAATCCAGTGAGCAGTAAGTAAAAACAAAAACAACGAAAAACCCTACTCGGACCCAAGAGAGAACTCGATGGGCTGAAGTATTTTGTAAAAAGGATTTTAAACAAAGCACCTATTTCTACAAACACAAATTGCCAGTATTAAATTCTCAAAATGGAAGTGAAAACAAAAAAATTATTATTATTATTTTTTATTGAACAAACTTTGTATTGCAAATAAACAATTTTTTGAAAGAGGCTGGATTATTAAAAACTTATCAAGAGTAAAGAATAAAAGCAGTAATTACTGGAATACTACAAACAATAACGGCAGAGACTCCAAAATTGTTTTATTTTTATTTTTTTAAATTTATTTTGTTATTTACAAACTGTATACTGTAAATATGAAGACTGAATATGATGAACTGGTGCGGCAGGAGAGAAGCTACCCAATGGTAGCACTCTCTTTAGGAGAGAGGAGAATGTGAGGAGGAGATACGAGGAGGAGTGAGGAGAATAATAATTTAGTTCTTCAGCCTACAAGGAAGTCGCCGGGCCACTGGCGATTCAATCGGCGAGGAGTATTAGGGATGTCAGAAGAAGTGAGAGACAGTACAAGAGGATTAGAGCTAGTCGAGAGAGTAGTATGGAATTTTTGATATTTCGTTTTTGCGAGTTGGTCTATGAAGGGAATGTTGAGGTCGTTGCGAAGAGTGAGGTTAGTCTCCGTAGAAAGGAGCGTCAGCTATCTGTCGGCAGTAGTTTTGACTGAAATGTCTTGTACTGTACGTATGTTTGTAAGTATTGGCTGAACCCCACAGCTCTAGTCCGTAAGTCCACATAGGTTTGAGGATAGTACTGTACATTAAACGTTTGAGTTCTAAGGGCAATTTGGAGCGCCGTCCAAGTAGTCTGTAAAGAAGTTTCGCACGTTTTGCCATTGCTTGTCTTTTAAGACTAGTGTGTGGGTAAAATTGTTTTATAGTTTTTTTTAAAGAGAACTTAGAAGAACTGAATTATAAATAATATTCATAAAGATATGTTAGATATAGAAATTCCATATTATATGAAACGATGAATACTTGCTTCTATTTTGGATACTATCTCTGAGTGTAGCGAAGTAATCCTACAAAATTATACAGGGTGACCCAGTGAAAATGACCACATTTATTTCTTTAATAACAATAAAAGTAACAAAAAAATCTTTGAAAAGTAGAAACATGGGAGATTATTTGTGGAATATTACATCCTTCAAATGATGACCGTTCTGGGCTTTACATTCTTCCAATCGTTTTACGAAGTTTTTGAATACTTTCTTCAGCATGGAAGCCGAAATTTTTGCGAATTCGGCTCTAATCCTCGATTTTAAATCCTCTAGATCATGGGGCTTGGTTTCATAAACACGACTTTTCAAATACCCGCACAGAAAAAAATCTGGAACCGTCAAATCTGGCGAGCGAGGCGGCCAAGCGAAATCTGAAGAACGTGACAATAAACGAATTCCAAACGTTTCTTTCAACAACGCAAGTGTAAGAGCGGCGGTGTGACAAGTTGCCCCGTCTTGCTGGAACCAGGTTCGATTCAAACGACGTTTGCGGCGGAGTTGGGGGATGAGGAACAAGTTTAACATCTCCCTGTACCTCTCTCCATTGACGGTTCCGTCGAAAAAATACGGTCCGATAATTCCCCACGACGCTACACCGGCCCATACTGTAACTCGTTGGCTATGTAACGGTTTTTCTGGAATGAATTGGGGATTACCACTTGCCCAGTACCGAAAGTTTTGTTTATTTACCGATCCAGAGAGTTCGAAATGAGCTTCATCCCTCATTAAAAGATTATTTAAATCAATCTCACCATCGTCCAATTTCTTTAACATGTTTACGGCGAAAAGTAATCTCTGTCGGTAATCAGCTTCTTTCAACTCTTGAGTGATCATCAACTTATATGGATGGTGGTTCAAGTCTGAGGTTAGAATTCCACGCACAGATTCCCTTGATAACTTTAAAGAAGCTGCGTGACGGCGAGCGGAACGAGTTGGACTAATTTTTATTGCTTGGCAATCTTTTCCGATGTTTTCCGGTGTACGAACTGTTCTTTTGGCACCTGGATGAATCTTATTAGTCGTCTTGCCACTTTCACGGAAGTTTTCAACCCACCTGAGGATCGATTTTCGCGTAGGAACAGATTCATTACTTTTAACTTTGAACTGTTTACGAAACGCTCTATGAACTTTCACAACTGATTTATCTCGAAAATACGCTTCTACACAAAATGCTCGTTCTTTTGCAGTGTAACGTCCCATGATTACTAAAATGTTGATAGCAGAAATCTCCCAGGTCTCTACTAACCATAAAGCGCGCGTTCGTCCCTATAGCAGTGTTACCACCAGAGTTATTCAAAAAAGAAATGTGGTCATTTTCACTGGGTCACCCTGGGTAGATTATTATTATTATAATTAATTATGGATCTCGGCAGGGACTTTTAAAATATAGAAGAAAATGCTAGACATAAATTCTCTTAGGGAGAAAACGGAAGTACAAAAAAAAAATGGATTAATCATCCAATCTAAAACGGGATAAAGGATAAAGATGACAGCTTACTTCAGGAGCCTGTCTGAAATTGTGAATACTATAATTCACTTAGCACAGGAAATAATTGAAACAATCAATTAAAAGCTTAGAACAATGGTAGAAGTGGACTGGATGAGCTAGTAAATCTATTCACTCAAGCAGAACTAATAATTTAAATTAAGAATATTGAAACGGCTTCTCACTAGTAAAGCGATCTGAGAATAGTATTGAATGGTTGGTTTACGAAAGCAATCTAAATGCAATAGGATAGATGTTGCAAGGCAGATTGCCTTACAGTAGCCGTGAATAGATAAAATATTCTGTGCCTTTAATCGTATAGCATTTACTCCAAATAAACTGAAGTAAATTAGTGGATAATTAAACTTTAATTACAAATTAAAAAGATTTTATGGCTTTAATGAATTAATAGATTGGAGTAGACTTCATTTCATTGGAAATTATCATTTCTGAATCTAATTAGTTAACTAGTCTAGCCAATCAGGTAATTAATTATTGGTGTTTATCTAAACGGAGAGGGGGATGATGCGCATAGTCGGACTATGCAATCGATTATTTCATGTCTTAAGCTAGTTTACATCACAATTAACGGTATGCCGAATAAGGGATAAAATAAAATTGAATAAACCGTATGATAAAATACTGAAGACTCATTAAATCGTTCAACATATTTTGAACTCTTATTAGTTGGACATAGTTTTTATAAATTGCAAACGTATAAACTAACGATTATACTGTGTTACACTTATTGCATTTGTTTTAACAGACAATTTATAAAAGGAAATGAAACTACGTTGTGTCTTATGAAATGATGGACGTAACATCCCCCAGCGTATTTTGAAAGAAAATCTGTCGGATGAAATGAATATGAAACAACCAGAATAGAACCAGATAGAATTTAAATAAAAAGTACACCTATTACAGATTAAAACAATTATGGAGAGACAAATTTCTTATAAAACAAGAAGAAAGACAAAATAACACTAACCCAAGTTTAGTAAAAACGAAAAACTAGTAAGAATAATCATTTTCATGGACATAATATTAGTTTTTAAAATGTTTGAATGCCTTAAATAAAGAAAAAAAGTAAATTAAAAGCAGAATTTGAAATAATCTATCTCAGGTTAAATTTCAGACATTTTAAGATTTCAAAAGTGAGAGAGGGAGAGAATTATGAAACAATTATGGCAAAAGAAATATGTGATTAAACTATTAATAATATAAAATAAGAAATAATGCATTTAAAATTCACCAACCTGACTTAAATCAATCTACGAAAACCATGCAATAATTAGTACTGAAATAAAAGTAGATTCAGGGATATGTCTCGCGACTTCATATTTGTAGGGATTGTCAGTAGTTGAATAAGTATGAAAGTTTCTGACTCTAAATTTACATTGATTAATTTAGGTAATTTATTGTATCGCAGAAGACAAACACCTACCAATCATTTGGACATAAAACTTTCTTTAATATAACTGTTTATTAGGAAGGAAATAACTCCAGCTGATTTTCCATCTCTTTAGAAAAACAAAACGACTCTTCAATTACAATACTCTCAGATTTCACCACGGAAAGACGATAACAAGCTGGTAACAAATGACGAAGAAAAATGCAAGGTAATAGATCATTTAATATTTGATAGACAAGTTCAACTATATTTACGAATGACTAAGGCTCTTAGAGATGATTAAATACCTGTTACAATAATAATGAATTAGTCTTAAGAAAGATTTACCTTTTCTAACCATCATTTTATCGCCCTGTCTTCCATCAGGATATATCCCAGAGTAATTTAATTATGCGTTCTTAATATTTAAAACTGGCAACCGAAAAATGTTCTTAATAGTCACCGAACTATCAACTTCTTCTAAAGTACTATATAAACTAATTAATAAAGAACTTTTAAGACACTTTGACTGCTACAAACACACTTCCACGTCACCAATTTGGGATTAAACCAAAATAATAACCAGAAAAACAAGTTAAAGAAGAAAATAGATAACATCCTACTCAATTTTCAGGACAGAAGATAAACAAAGGACATAACACGTAAGATGTAGCCAAATTAGATAAAAAATTTAGCAGACTGGACTTCTAAAGAATCTTCAGAAGTAAACTATCAACAGAAACAAATCTCGTTTAGAAAAACCACAAACAGAACTAAACTAATTCTAAATTCTTGATGATCAGTGCCTGCCTACAAACGGGTAAATTTTAAACCCAAAGGATGAATTAGTTTAAGAGGTTTATTAGTGGCAACTAAACTTTTTATGTTTTAAAACAAGCCCTAAATTCAACTCATAATATCTCCCTTCATATGCATAATATTATTGTGAAAACCTAACCAAAGATAGACTATATCATAGCCTACAAAAAGGTAAATTTTAAACCTTAACGATGAATTAGTTTTGGAGATAATGGAGCTAGACTTTTCAGTTTTAAGACAAGGCCTGAATTCAACTCTTAATATCTCGCTTCATATTCATATAATAGTTATGCTGCTCCAACCAACGTCAATCTTCAAGTTCAGTTCCTCATCCAAAGACAAAAGGAATGGAGTACAAATAAGCCGCCTAATCGAAACTATAATTACATTTCACCTACAACTGATTCACCCATAATCTCTCTTATCAAAGATCTATTGAGGCATCTAATCACACTTAATACATCTCCCCATTCATTCACTAACCTAACAAAGAGATTCTCAAATTTCCTAACACAATGGGCAGCTTTCTGCTAACCACTTCCTTACCTTGATGTAATGAGATATTAGCGACAAACAACTCACACCTACCGATGGACTGAAGCTACCTGGATATATAAATACAAATAGAACTGGCAGCTGTCATATGATGCTTCAGTTGCATACGCATTCTGACTAAAAAGAACATCTAGCACGAGGAATTTCCCCTACACTTAGTTGCATAATCTTGTAGCTGTAGCTATCCGAGTAACTACTGCAAACTCTAAATTTTCAGATATATTACCTTCATGACATCATCACTCAAAACACTACTTGGAAAACTCATTAGTAAACACACTTACTAGAAATGTCGAACAACTAACAGCAACGCGTTACTTGACTAATGACTGCCAAAGGACAATCTCAACATGCTAAACTCCTGAAGAATCTACATTTTAACCAACTCAACTTAACTACCAACACAAAGAACTGGACGTTATACAATTACGCAGTATGATACACAAATATACTTAAGAATAATCATGTAAATTAGGCCGAATAGTACAATAATTATAGTGAACGCTATTTGGTTCATCAGAAGTACCAAAAAATACCCAGAAGACTCAACTCGACATCATTATACAAAGACTCTTTCAGCAAATTACTTTACTCTGAATTAAAACTGTCCGGTAGGACAGTTGTATAAGGGTTGATCATCAAAAACTGCACGAAAAAGCGTAACGTTGAAAAACACCCAACTTTGACAATTTTTTTCTCTTTTTCTATAAAAGATAAAATTCCCAAATTTTCTTTAAATTATAGGGCAAACCCTCCTTTATAACTGCAATTTTTTTGTAACAACCCATATCTAATAGGTTTCGAGAAAAAAGTTGCCAAAAATGAGCAAAAGCGGCTTTTTCAAAAAATGTTCTTGTTCTTCTTCTTCTTGTTACCTTTTTTGTAAACAACGTAGCGCCTAAACGCGTGAACCGATTTTCATGAATGAGGTGTCATTCGATTCGGAATTTTATGTAGATGTGCCTTTTGGGGGTCTCGATCCTGTACATTGAATGGGAGAGGAGTTAGCCCCCTTTATGTAAGGCCCCCTCCAAAATTATTATAACTAATTACTCTGTAAATCTTGGTCCGATTTTGATAAAATTTGGTAGGATGATAGGGTTAGGGCTCCCCTACGTAACATTAAAGCGACGATCTGCTCTTACACTTGTTAAGGGGAAGTATAGCAATCGTTGCAAATTATCGACACGTGAACCGATTTGCATGAATGAAGGGTCATTCGAATCGAAATTTTGTACAGATTTGCACTTTAAAAGTCTCGACGCCGTGCCTCATAAGGAGGGGAGTTTGCCCCACCCAAATAAGGCCCTTTCTAAAACTATTATTACCAATATTTCTATAACGCTTAGTCCGATTTTGATAAAATTCAGCTCGAATAAGTGGTTAAAGCTGCTCTACGTTGCTGATGCTCTTGCACCTACTAAGAGGAAGTACTGCAATCATTTAAATTATCAATGAGTGAACCGATTTAAATCAATGAATTGTCGTTCGATTAAAAAATCTTTGCCTCTTTGCCTTTTAGGGAAAAGTACTGCAATCGTAGTTTATTTTTCTTGCTCCTCTTAAAAGGAAGTACTGAAATCGCAGTTTAATTTTGCTATTTACGTACAAATACCTTCCTATGTTATTCAAAACGCTTTTTCAAAAAAATTGTTATTGAGGATGGTTTGAGGGAACGCAACTATAATCATTCTTTAAAAAGATCTCTCCAGTGGTAGTTACGGTTCCGACTTAACACCTTATCAGATTATAATGATAGAATTGTTTATTCCAAATTTTAAAAAAATCTGTAAAGAAGATATGTAACTTTGTAAAATAAACAAAAAGGAAAATCTATCCAAAAGGTACAAAAATCTCCTTAACAAAAACTTACAGTTTCAAATGTTAAGTATAAGGGTTGATTAAACGCCAAAAGGTACACAAATCAGCGAGTACCCAACATTTCATTAATACTTCATTAATAGTTAAGTAATTCTACTGCATTAATTTTCATTAATAAGTTATTTTTTAGAATTTATTAGATGTCACAGACCCTTATGCTGGCCACTTCATTTATAATATTTTTTTGTTATAATTATGATAAATCACATAAATATGTACATGCATGTTAAAGTAGAAAAAGACAGTTAGAGTAGGCTACTGTCTTGAATTCGTCTTACCGAAATATTCGTGAGCACAAATAACACACAGTTAATAACAAGTAGATTATTCAACAACAATTATTCATTTCTCAATTGTAATTTAATTTAGTCCCCCTAATTTTACTTATAGTAAAATACTGGAATAATTAGCTGCCCTAAAAATATGCATATCTTATTTACTTTATATTACATATATACAACATTGTGGGATGAATACCTAGATTGAGAGTGTAATTGAAGAAAACTATATTATTTGCGATAAAGCCAGATAATTATTACCTATTATTATAAACGTTTGACTACTACATAAAGTAACAATTACTTTAATCGAAGAATGAACTTAAACCGACGATTTTTATTTTTAAATAAAAATCAATAAATAAAATAAACAAAATCATTGATGTAAGTTTTTTATAAAAAAAAGTTTTGAATTTTTTAGCCTCATAATTTTTTTTTATTTTTTATAACTTTTTCTTTTCCACCTGTAATTAATAGTTTCATTATTATAGATAACTAGATATTTCAGTCAATCTACAGTGCTACTTGAACATATATTTTGTAGACGAAAATGGCCAGCATAAGGGTCTGTGACATCTAATAAATTCTAAAAAATAACTTATTAATGAAAATTAATGCAGTAGAATTACTTAACTATTAATGAAGTATTAATGAAATGTTGGGTACTCGCTGATTTGTGTACCTTTTGGCGTTTAATCAACCCTTATACTTAACATTTTAAACTGTAAGTTTTTGTTAAGGAGTATTTACTTGCATTGCGTAGTTTTCATAACACACCTTCAGCGCAGTTAAACGCCAAAATTAATCTCTAAAAATGTAAGCACGGACAATTCCCAGACACGACTTACAAATAGAAATTATCTCGCAGACGAATTATAAAGAACTCTACTACTAAATCTTCGTACCAACAGACACATCTGGCTACCTAACTATCTATCTGTTGGCTAACTTAAACCAAGAAAAACTGGCGTGCATTATCAAAGAGCAACGAGAGCTGAAATATCTTTTTGGAGACTGATTCATTAATCCAAAAAGAAGGAAAGATTTTTTTGCTAATTTCAGTTATAATCTCTGTTTTATTTTTTGTAAAAATTTCTAACCAGAGAATAGGTCATCTGTAAAGCATATAATTATTAAAAAACAAAATACAGTATTTGTAAACCAAACATTGATAATTCAAATTTCTTAAAATCATAAATGCAAAAAATAAAGTAAAATCATAATTGAAATTGGTAATAATCTTTCTTCCTTTAATTTAAAAAAGTTGAAAGAGAAGATCAGAAGTTGTCAAAAGTTAACATTATCAAAAAACTAAGTGACCGCAAGATTACCGTCAGAAATTTATTTCATGCAATCAAAAAGAACACTTCCTTGAGAACTATCTCAAACAATTTAGGAAAATAAAAGAAAGAATTAAGGAGAGGTAATCCCTAATTCTTATTCCAACGACAACCCTTAATTTACACATACACCCAGGGCCGGATTTTCCTATAGGCTAACTAGGCTTCAGTCTAGGGCCTCAATACATTTAAAATTGAAATTTCGCGGAACACTTGGACCATATTCGCGGAACACTGCTTAAAAACCAATGCTTTATATCTTCTAAAATAATAGATCTGTGCACAAAATAACTATAGTTTATAATTGAGAAAAACAAAGTGTACAAGAGAACAAAATTTCATACGAATACGTGGTTCACAGTGGGAGATATAGAACGGCCATAATTTTACAGAATTTCATGACCCAAAAAATTTTAAACCCTTTATATCTTCTACCATTTTAGATCTATGCACAAAATAACTGAAGTTTATAATTGAGAAAAACAAAGTGTACCAGAGAACAAAATTCCATATCAATACGTGGTTCACAGTGGGAGATAAAGAACGGTCATAATTTTACAAAATTTCATGACCCAAAAAATTTTCAACCCTTTATATCTTCTACCTTTTTAAATCTGTCCACAAAATAACTGTAGTTTATAATTGAGAAAAACAAAGTGTACAAGAGAAAAAATTTCATACGAATACGTGGTTCGCAGTGAGAGATATAGAACGGCCATAATTTTACAGAATTTCATGTCCCAAAAAATTTTCAACCCTTTATATCTTCTACATTTATAGATCTGTGCACAAAATAACTGAAGTTTATAATTGAGAAAAACAAAGTGTACAAGAGAACAAAATTTCATACGAATACGTGGTTCGCAGTGAGAGATATAGAACGGCCATAATTTTACAGAATTTCATGACCCAAAAAATTTTCAACCCTTTATATCTTCTACCATTTTATATCTGTGCACAAAATAACTGAAGTTTATAATTGAGAAAACCAAAGTGCACAGGAGAAAAAATTTCATACGAATACGTGGTTCACAGTGAGAGATATAGAACGGCCATAATTTTACAGAATTTCATGTCCCAAAAAATTTTCAACCCTTTATATCTTCTACATTTATAGATCTGTGCACAAAATAACTGAAGTTTATAATTGAGAAAAACAAAGTGTACAAGAGAACAAAATTTCATACGAATACGTGGATCACAGCGGGAGATATAGAACGGTCATAATTTTACAGAATTTCATGACCCAAAAAAATTTCAACCCTTTATATCTTCTACATTTATAGATCTGCGCACAAAATAACTATAGTTTATAATTGAGAAAAACAAAGTGTACAAGAGAACAAAATTTCATACGAATACGTGGTTCACAGTGAGAGATATAGAACGGCCATAATTTTACAGAATTTCATGACCCAAAAAATTTTCAACCCTTTATAACTTCTACATTTTTAGATCTGTGCACAAAATAACTAAAGTTTATAATTGAGAAAAACAAAGTGTACAAGAGAAAAAATTTCATACGAATACGTGGTTCACAGTAAGAGATATAGAACGGCCATAATTTTACAGAATTTCATGACCCAAAAAATTTTCAACCCTTTATAACTTCTACATTTTTAGATCTGTGCACAAAATAACTATAGTTTATAATTGAGAAAAACAAAGTGTACAATAGAACAAAATTTCATACGGATACGTGGTTCACAGTGGGAGATAAAGAACAGCCATAATTTTACAGAATTTCATGACCCAAAAAATTTTCACCCCTTTATATCTTCTACATTTATAGATCTGTGCACAAAATAACTGAAGTTTATAATTGAGAAAAACAAAGTGTACAAGAGAACAAAATTTCATACGAATACGTGGTTCACAGCGGGAGATATAGAACGGTCATAATTTTACAGAATTTCATGACCCAAAAAATTTTCAACCATTTATATCTTCTACATTTTTAGATCTGTGCACAAAATAACTATAGTTTATAATTGAGAAAAACAAAGTGTACAAGAGAACAAAATTTCATACGAATACGTGGTTCACAGTGAGAGATATAGAACGGCCATAATTTTACAGAATTTCATGACCCAAAAAATTTTCAACCCTTTATATCTTCTACATTTATAGATCTGTGCGCAAAATAACTATAGCTTATAATGGAGAAAAACAAAGTGTACAAGAGAACAAAATTCCATACCAATACGTGGTTCACAGTGGGAGATACAGAACGGCCATAATTTTACAGAATTTCATGACCCAAAAAATTTTCAACCCTTTATATCTTCTACATTTTTAGATCTGTGCACAAAATAACAATAGTTTATAATTGAGAAAAACAAAGTGTACAAGAGAACAAAATTTCATACGAATACGTGGTTCACAGTGAGAGATATAGAACGGCCATAATTTTACAGAATTTCATGACCCAAAAAATTTTCAATCCTTTATATCTTCTACATTTATAGATCTGTGCACAAAATAACTATAGTTTATATTTGAGAAAAACAAAGTGTACAAGAGAAAAAAATTCCCTACCAATACGTGGTTCACAGTGGGAGATATAGAACGGCCATAATTTTACAAAATTTCATGACCCAAGAAATTTTCAACCCTTTATATCTTCTACATTTATAGATCTGTGCGCAAAATAACTATAGTTTATAATGGAGAAAAACAAAGTGTACAAGAGAACAAAATTCCATACCAATACGTGGTTCACAGTGGGAGATACAGAACGGCCATAATTTTACAGAATTTCATGACCCAAAAAATTTTCAACCCTTTATATCTTCTACATTTTTAGATCTGTGCACAAAATAACAATAGTTTATAATTGAGAAAAACAAAGTGTACAAGAGAACAAAATTTCATACGAATACGTGGTTCACAGTGAGAGATATAGAACGGCCATAATTTTACAGAATTTCATGACCCAAAAAATTTTCAATCCTTTATATCTTCTACATTTATAGATCTGTGCACAAAATAACTATAGTTTATATTTGAGAAAAACAAAGTGTACAAGAGAAAAAAATTCCCTACCAATACGTGGTTCACAGTGGGAGATATAGAACGGCCATAATTTTACAAAATTTCATGACCCAAAAAATTTTCAACCCTTTATATCTTCTACCTTTTTAGATCTGTGCAGAAAATAACTACAGTTTATAATTGAGAAAAACAAAGTGTACAAGAGAAAAAATTTCATACGAATACGTGGTTCACAGTGGGAGATATAGAACGGCCACAATTTTACAGAATTTCATGACCCAAAAAATTTTCAACCCTTTATATCTTCTACATTTATAGATCTGTACACAAAATAACTATAGTTTATAATTGAGAAAAACGAAGTGTACAAGAGAACAAAATTTCATACGAATACGTGGTTCACAGTGGGAGATATAGAACGGCCATAATTTTACAGAATTTCATGACCCAAAAAATTTTCAACCCTTTATATCATCTACATTTTTAGATCTGTGCACAAAATAACTAAAGTTTATAATTGAGAAAAACAAAGTGTACAAGAGAACAAAATTTCATACGAATACGTGGTTCACAGTGGGAGATAAAGAACAGCCATAATTTTACAGAATTTCATGACCCAAAAAATTGTCAACCCTTTATATCTTCTACATTTATAGATCTGAGCACAAAATAACTATAGTTTATAATTGAGAAAAACGAAGTGTGCAAGAGAACAAAATTTCATACGAATACGTGGTTCACAGCGGGAGATATAGAACGGTCATAATTTTACAGAATTTCATGACCCAAAAAATTTTCAACCATTTATATCTTCTACATTTTTAGATCTGTGCACAAAATAACTATAGTTTATAATTGAGAAAAACAAAGTGTACAAGAGAACTAAATTTCATACGAATACGTGGTTCACAGTGAGACATATAGAACGGCCATAATTTTACAGAATTTCATGACCCAAAAAATTTTCAACCCTTTATATCTTCTACATTTATAGATCTGCGCACAAAATAACTATAGTTTATAATTGAGAAAAACAAAGTGTACAAGAGAACAAAATATCATACGAATACGTGGTTCATAGTGAGAGATATAGAACGGCCATAATTATACAGAATTTCATGACCCAAAAAATTTTCAACCCTTTATATCTTCTACATTTATAGATCTGTGCGCAAAATAACTATAGTTTATAATGGAGAAAAACAAAGTGTACAAGAGAACAAAATTCCATACCAATACGTGGTTCACAGTGGGAGATACAGAACGGGCATAATTTTACAGAATTTCATGACCCAAAAAATTTTCAACCCTTTATATCTTCTACATTTTTAGATCTGTGCACAAAATAACTATAGTTTATAATTGAGAAAAACAAAGTGTACAAGAAAACAAAATTTCATACGAATACGTGGTTCACAGTGGGAGATAAAGAACAGCCATAATTTTACAGAATTTCATGACCCAAAAAATTTTCAACCCTTTATATCTTCTACCATTTTATATCTGTGCACAAAATAACTGAAGTTTATAATTGAGAAAAACAAAGTGTACAAGAGAACAAAATTTCATACGAATACGTGGTTCACAGTGGGAGATATAGAACGGCCATAATTTTACAGAATTTCATAACCCAAAAAATTTTCAACCCTTTATATCTTCTACATTTTTAGATCTGTGCACAAAATAACTATAGTTTATAATTGAGAAAAACAAAGTGTACAAGAGAACAAAATTTCATACGAATACGTGGTTCACAGTAGGAGATAAAGAACAGCCATAATTTTACAGAATTTCATGACCCAAAAAATTTTCAACCCTTTATATCTTCTACATTTATAGATCTGAGCACAAAATAACTATAGTTTATAATTGAGAAAAACGATGTGTACAAGAGAACAAAATTTCATACGAATACGTGGTTCGCAGTGGGAGATATAGAACGGCCATAATTTTACAGAATTTCATGACCCAAAAAATTTTCAACCCTTTATATCTTCTACATTTATAGATCTGTGCACAAAATAACTATAGTTTATAATTGAGAAAAAGAAAGTGTACAATAGAACAAAATTCCATATCAATACGTGGTTCACAGTGGGAGATAAAATACAGCCATAATTTTACAGAATTTCATGACCCAAGAAATTTTCAACCCTTTATATCTTCTACCTTTTTAGATCTGTGCAGAAAATAACTATAGTTTATAATTGAGAAAAACAAAGTGTACAAGAGAACAAAATTTCATACGAATACGTGGTTCACAGTAGGAGATATAGAACGGCCACAATTTTACAGAATTTCATGACCCAAAAAATTTTCAACCCTTTATATCTTCTACATTTATAGATCTGTGCACAAAATAACTATAGTTTATAATTGAGAAAAACAAAGTGTACAAGAGAACAAAATTTCATACGAATACGTGGTTCACAGTGAGAGATATAGAACGGCCATAATTTTACAGAATTTCATGACCCAAAAAATTTTCATTCCTTTATATCTTCTACATTTTTAGTTCTGTACACAAAATAACTATAGTTTATAATTGAGAAAAACGAAGTGTACAAGAGAACAAAATTTCATACGAATACGTGGTTCACAGTGGGAGATATAGAACGGTCATAATTTTACAGAATTTCATGACCCAAAAAATTTTCAACCCTTTATATCTTCTACATTTTTAGATCTGTGCACAAAATAACTATAGTTTATAATTGAGAAAAACGAAGTGTACAAGAGAACAAAATTTCATACGAATACGTGGTTCACAGTGAGAGACATAGAACGGCCATAATTTTACAGAATTTCATAACCCAAAAAATTTTCAACCCTTTATATCCTTTACATTTTTAAATTTGCGCACAAAATAACTATAGTTTATAATTGAGAAAAACAAAGTAAACAAGAGAACAAAATTTCATATCAATACGTGGTTCACAGTGGGAGATATAGAACGGCCATAATTTTACAAAATTTCATGACCCAAAAAATTTTCAACCCTTTATATATTCTACCATTTTAGATCTGTGCACAAAATAACAATAGTTTATAATTGAGAAAAACAAAGTGTACAAGAGAACAAAATTTCATACGAATACGTGGTTCACAGTAGGAGATATAGAACGGCCACAATTTTACAGAATTTCATGACCCAAAAAATTTTCAACCCTTTATATCTTCTACATTTATAGATCTGTGCACAAAATAACTATAGTTTATAATTGAGAAAAACAAAGTGTACAAGAGAACAAAATTTCATACGAATACGTGGTTCACAGTGAGAGATATAGAACGGCCATAATTTTACAGAATTTCATGACCCAAAACATTTTCATTCCTTTATATCTTCTACATTTTTAGTTCTGTACACAAAATAACTATAGTTTATAATTGAGAAAAACGAAGTGTACAAGAGAACAAAATTTCATACGAATACGTGGTTCACAGTGGGAGATATAGAACGGTCATAATTTTACAGAATTTCATGACCCAAAAAATTTTCAACCCTTTATATCTTCTACATTTTTAGATCTGTGCACAAAATAACTATAGTTTATAATTGAGAAAAACGAAGTGTACAAGAGAACAAAATTTCATACGAATACGTGGTTCACAGTGAGAGACATAGAACGGCCATAATTTTACAGAATTTCATAACCCAAAAAATTTTCAACCCTTTATATCCTCAACATTTTTAAATTTGCGCACAAAATAACTATAGTTTATAATTGAGAAAAACAAAGTAAACAAGAGAACAAAATTTCATATCAATACGTGGTTCACAGTGGGAGATATAGAACGGCCATAATTTTACAAAATTTCATGACCCAAAAAATTTTCAACCCTTTATATATTCTACCATTTTAGATCTGTGCACAAAATAACAATAGTTTATAATTGAGAAAAACAAAGTGTACAAGAGAACAAAATTTCATACGAATACGTGGTTCACAGTGAGAGATATAGAACGGCCATAATTTTACAGAATTTCATGACCCAAAAAGTTTTCAATCCTTTATATCTTCTACATTTATAGATCTGTGCACAAAATAACTATAGTTTATATTTGAGAAAAACAAAGTGTACAAGAGAAAAAAATTCCCTACCAATACGTGGTTCACAGAGGGAGATATAGAACAGCCATAATTTTACAAAATTTCATGACCCAAAAAATTTTCAACCCTTTATATCTTCTACCTTTTTAGATCTGTGCAGAAAATAACTACAGTTTATAATTGAGAAAAACAAAGTGTACAAGAGAACAAAATTTCATACGAATACGTGGTTCACAGTGGGAGATATAGAACGGCCACAATTTTACAGAATTTCATGACCCAAAAAATTTTCAACCCTTTATATCTTCTACATTTATAGATCTGTGCACAAAATAACTATAGTTTATAATTGAGAAAAACAAAGTGTACAAGAGAACAAAATTTCATACGAATACGTGGTTCACAGTGAAAGATATAGAACGGCCATAATTTTACAGAATTTCATGACCCAAAAAATTTTCAACCCTTTATATCTTCTACATTTTTAGTTCTGTACACAAAATAACTATAGTTTATAATTGTGAAAAACGAAGTGTACAAGAGAACAAAATTTCATACGAATACGTGGTTCACAGTGGGAGATATAGAACGGTCATAATTTTACAGAATTTCATGACCCAAAAAATTTTCAACCCTTTATATCTTCTACATTTTTAGATCTGTGCACAAAATAACTATAGTTTATAATTGAGAAAAACAAAGTGTACAAGAGAACAAAATTTCATACGAATACGTGGTTCACAGTGAGAGATATAGAACGGCCATAATTTTACAGAATTTCATGACCCAAAAAATTTTCAACCCTTTATATCTTCTACATTTATAGATCTGTGCACAAAATAACTATAGTTTATAATTGAGAAAAAGAAAGTGTACAAGAGAACAAAATTCCATACGAATACGTGGTTCACAGTGGGAGATATAGAACGGTCATAATTTTACAGAATTTCATGACCCAAAAAATTTTCAACCCTTTATATCTTCTACATTTTTAGATCTGTGCACAAAATAACTATAGTTTATAATTGAGAAAAACAAAGTGTACAAGAGAACAAAATTTCATACGAATACGTGGTTCACAGTGGGAGATATAGAACGGCCACAATTTTACAGAATTTCATGACCCAAAAAATTTTCAACCCTTTATATCTTCTACATTTATAGATCTGTGCACAAAATAACTATAGTTTATAATTGAGAAAAACAAAGTGTACAAGAGAACAAAATTTCATACGAATACGTGGTTCACAGTGAAAGATATAGAACGGCCATAATTTTACAGAATTTCATGACCCAAAAAATTTTCAACCCTTTATATCTTCTACATTTTTAGTTCTGTACACAAAATAACTATAGTTTATAATTGTGAAAAACGAAGTGTACAAGAGAACAAAATTTCATACGAATACGTGGTTCACAGTGGGAGATATAGAACGGTCATAATTTTACAGAATTTCATGACCCAAAAAATTTTCAACCCTTTATATCTTCTACATTTTTAGATCTGTGCACAAAATAACTATAGTTTATAATTGAGAAAAACAAAGTGTACAAGAGAACAAAATTTCATACGAATACGTGGTTCACAGTGAGAGATATAGAACGGCCATAATTTTACAGAATTTCATGACCCAAAAAATTTTCAACCCTTTATATCTTCTACATTTATAGATCTGTGCACAAAATAACTATAGTTTATAATTGAGAAAAACAAAGTGTACATGAGAACAAAATTTCATACGAATACGTGGTTCACAGTGGGAGATATAGAACGGTCATAATTTTACAGAATTTCATGACCCAAAAAATTTTCAACCCTTTATATCTTCTACATTTTTAGATCTGTGCACAAAATAACTATAGTTTATAATTGAGAAAAACAAAGTGTACAAGAGAACAAAATTTCATACGAATACGTGGTTCACAGTGAGAGATATAGAACGGCCATAATTTTACAGAATTTCATGACCCAAAAAATTTTCAACCCTTTATATCTTCTACATTTATAGATCTGTGCACAAAATAACTATAGTTTATAATTGAGAAAAACAAAGTGTACAAGAGAACAAAATTTCATACGAATACGTGGTTCACAGTGAAAGATATAGAACGGCCATAATTTTACAGAATTTCATGACCCAAAAAATTTTCAACCCTTTATATCTTCTACATTTTTAGTTCTGTACACAAAATAACTATAGTTTATAATTGTGAAAAACGAAGTGTACAAGAGAACAAAATTTCATACGAATACGTGGTTCACAGTGGGAGATATAGAACGGTCATAATTTTACAGAATTTCATGACCCAAAAAATTTTCAACCCTTTATATCTTCTACATTTTTAGATCTGTGCACAAAATAACTATAGTTTATAATTGAGAAAAACAAAGTGTACAAGAGAACAAAATTTCATACGAATACGTGGTTCACAGTGGGAGATAAAGAACAGCCATAATTTTACAGAATTTCATGACCAAAAAAATTTTCAACCCTTTATATCTTCTACCTTTTTAGATCTGTGCAGAAAATAACTATAGTATAATATATGTATATATTTTTCTCGCGGAACACTAACATTAAATAATTTGAAATTCGGTATTTAGCAAGAACTTAAAATTAAATTCAAATAAAAAAAAAGGAACAATTTTTTGTTTTCGTATCTTTCCTAAGTTTCTAAATTTCAATACATTTAAAATTGAAATTTCGCGGATCTAGGTAAAATGTGAGTGTATGTTAGTCCTATCTAAGTATAGTGTGTGGTAAACATGGTTAAATGTGAGTATTTGGTTGTCCTAAGTCTTGAGAGTCACCAACATGGTATAGATGAGATACCAGACTGGTAGAATGAAGGTGCCAAGTTTGGAAAAGGTGATAATATTGATAGAGAAGAGGCACCAGCTTGGCAGAATAAAGATGCATTGGTCCGATTCTGGTTTAACCGTTGGCAATGTTTGGTTTTAAAAATTTAATCTCTCAAATTTTGATTATATTAAAAAATTTAATCGTACAAAGTGATTAAAACTAAATTTGGAATTTAATTCAATCAATTAAAATTCTTATTATTTAATTTTAATTTTAATCTTAAATTTTAGTTATGATTAAAAATTTTAATTGATTAAATTCCGATTAAATTAAAAGTGAATTTAATTTTAATCAACTAATTTTGGCCGATTAAATTTTTTAATTTTAATCATGATTAAAATTAAATTTCGGTTTAATTCAATTGTTTTTTAATTGATTAAATTTTTGCCCAACTCTGTTATCAAATGAGTAAAACGATTAGTCGGAGCACAATTCCAACCACATTCCACTATCTAGTCAACAACACAAAATCTCTCTGATTGAATAGATAAGAATATACCGCATGATGAAAACTGTATCAATATTCTACCTGCTCCCTCCAGATTGAGGCATTGTATTTCTCAAAAAAAAAAAAAAAAAAAATCCAAAAAAGTGCCCCCACCTAATCACAACCCCCAACTTCATTCAAATATCATTAATCATACCCATAATTATTCAAATGCAAAGAAATAGACCTAAAACTCCGCAAGACTACATTAACAATATTCTAATGATAAATAGATGGAAGAATATCACGCTGGATCGCAAAGCTATAAACTTCCACTCGTAGACTATTACCATAAATGGAAGTAAGGAGAATAAAGGAAGCCCGATGACCACACCAATCACATTCCACTACCTACAGATCTAATTAACTCTTGACGCTAGATCGCAAATTAATCAACATTCTACCCACACCAAGTTTCACCCATAATCCCTCTTATCAAAAGCCACCTTATTAAACCTGCCAATAAATTTCCACTTTTACCTAATTAACACCCACGTATTCTAATTATAGGAAGGCACAAAATATGCAGCATAAAGAAACTCCAAACAAATATTATCCCTAAACCAATTTAAGCAATAAAAATTCAACTTAAAGGAAACAGGGCGAATACGGACGCTGTATTACATTACTATCAACATTTTTCCTTGTTCTTTTTTTAATACAAAATCACCTATAATATATAAGTCAGTTATTAATTAATCCTTCATTTTTATACTTAAAAAAAAAAAATAATAATAATACAAAATATAAGTAAGTTATATAATATATAATATACAGGGTGGAACCGGATAAGTGACGAAATTTTTTTTCTGTTAAACTACATTCAAAATGTAGTACAACGCCGCCTGAACGAGTGTCCTATCTCTATCTGTTAGAAAGTTATGATTTTTTCAGGTTTTTTTCGACTAAACCCGACCTTACGTCATAAAAACACTATTTCTCAACTTGTGTCTCACTTATTTACATTTTTCACCTCACTTTCGTATTCAGCATTAAATTTCCTATAATAATAGATAATTTTCGTAGTTATTTAACTTTGATCAGATTCATTTATTACAATAAGAACGTTAATTTTTTTAGGAATTTAGAATTTTCATGAATTTTCAAAAATTAGCCTCTTCGACAAAATTGGTCTTAGAGGCTGTCAAATTTCCCAAAAACTGCTCCTTTTAATACTCTTTCCAATGGTATAATAATCAGTTTCAATAATAGCTGTTTTCTTTGGTCTACTACTGAGAAAGTGCTGAAAAATACGGTGTTAGCGAAGGAAGCAAAGGGGAATGGATGAAGCGTACTCGCATATCAAAATTATTATTTATTAACAAAATCATTTCTTTAAGCATGTAAAATACATAATTACTTAGTAATTATTGATGTATCATGTTCTCAAAATGCCGACCTCGATTCTTGACGCATAACCAAGCGCGTTTTCGCATTGCTCCCACTGTTGCTGAAAATGTTCTTTCAGTTTTTCTGAAGCAGCAATTACCCGTCTTCTCACCTCTTCTTCACTGTTGACTTCAACCTTGTAGACCTCACTCTTAAGAAAACCTCATACGAAGTGGTCCATAGGGTTGAGGTCAGGAGATATCGGTGGCCACGCGGTAGTTCCACCTCGCCCTATCCACTCAGGAAAACGTTGCGACAACCATCTTCTGACGTTCACCGAATAATGAGGTGGAGCTCCGTCTTGTTGATAAATTAAATTTATGCTAACGTTGTGAGGAAGATTCAACAACAGTGGGAGCAATGCGAAAACGCGCTCGGTTATGCGTCAAGAATCGAGGTCGGTCGGCATTTTGAGAACATGATACATCAATAATTACTAAGTAATTATGTATTTTACACGCTTAAAGAAATGATTTTGTTAATAAATAATAGTATTGATATGCGAGTACGCTTCATCCAGTCCCCTTTGCTTCCTTCGCTAACACCGTGTTTTTCAGCACTTTCTCAGTAATAGACCAAAGGAAACAGCTATTATTGAAACTGATTATTATACCATTGGAAAGAGTATTAAAAGGAGCAGTTTTTGTGAAATTTGACAGCCTCTAAGACCAATTTTGTCGAGGGGCTAATTTTTGAAAATTCATGAAAATTCTAAATTCCTAAAAAAATTAACGTTCTTTTTGTAATAAATGAATCTAATTAAAGTTAAATAACTACGAAAATGATCTATTATTATAGGAAATTTAATGCTGAATCCGAAAATGAGGTGAAAAATGTAAATAAGTGAGGCACAAGTTGAGAAATAGTGTTTTTATGACGTAAGGTCGGGTTTAGTCGAAAAAAACCTGAAAAAATCATAACTTTCTAACAGATAGAGATAGGACACTCGTTCAGGCGGCGTTGTACTACATTTTGAATGTAGTTTAACAGAAAAAAAATTTCGTCACTTATCCGGTTCCACCCTGTATAAGATAACAGCATTCCACCTACTTTCTTTATAATATTAATATCTCTTACCAAAGGAAGTTAAACGATCAAGCCAACCAGTTCAACACTCTAACTACTCCTTTTTTAACTCATAATCCCTGTTTTAAGAAAAGGAAGAACGAATATTTCACCTGATAATAACAGCTTACTTCTAACAAACTTTACATCTCACTTATCAAACAAATTAGATCATTAAGCTGCCTGATCACAATTTGCAATGACATTCCACCAACCATAAACAACGCCTAAACGTTTAGATCATAGAAACAGAAACGAAAACCACAATTCTGTTTAATATTCCTTTATAAAAAAAAAAAAACAAACACTTAACTAAGTATCTGAGAAAGAAGACAGAAAGAGCCGAAATATTGTAACATCAAAGAACCTTATGCTGATGACGATTTCGATAATATTCTACCTAAAATTAAAATCTATTGTTTTTTTTACAGAGGGATGAAGAACGACTACGTCTAGTCGTAAATACAAATAGAGCATTCTACCTAAACTTATATTCTATCTTATCAAAGGCAGTACAAAGATTCAAATCCCTGTCAAAACTTCGACATTCTCTTGCTGTTAATTAAACTACAAAATCTCCATCATAAAAAGCATCACAAATAAATCACAGAATCTCAATTCTATAAAAATTCCACTAACTCCTTTGTAAACTAAAAATAAAAAAATCAAAGAAACGTGAGCTAAAAAGACATAAGACTGTACCGACAAACACCTATCACATATCCTAAAGAACTTAACATTGGATTTATTACATTATATCTACACCTAATCAACCTAAAATATCTCTTTATCAAAGAATATAGAACGATTACATCCCCAGATCAAAATTCCAACAACACACTATTTATTACTATTTAACTTAAAATTTGTTTTAACACTATTAGGCCATCTAAATTAAACTATTCCAACATTACAAAATTGAATTCATCCATAAATTCTCTAATCAAAGGAAGTGAAACGATGTAATCACTTGAAAGAGATCTAAAAAGATTCCCTTTAATCCACAATCCATTCTAAAAGGAAAAGGAACAAATTATTCTGCATAAATGAACTCCAACATTTCATTCACACTTAAATTAGCCATCTTCATTCAAATTGGTAAATAGTAGAACGAATATTAAACCTACAACTCTATAAACATCCACACTAACTCTTTCCTTAACTTCAAATCACCATATCAAAAAGAAGTAACCAAAGGAACTGTATGTATGGTTACTCCTTCAAAGAGAAGTAACCAAAGGAACTGTATGTATGGTTACTCCTTCAAAGAGAAGTAACCAAAGGAACTGTATGTATGGTTACTCCTTCAAAAAGAAGTAACCAAAGGAACTGTATGTATGGTTACTCCTTCAAAGAGAAGTAACCAAAGGAACTGTATGTATGGTTACTCCTTCAAAGAGAAGTAACCAAAGGAACTGTATGTATGGTTACTCCTTCAAAGAGAAGTAACCAAAGGAACTGTATGTATGGTTACTCCTTCAAAGAGAAGTAACCAAAGGAACTGTATGTATGGTTACTCCTTCAAAGAGAAGTAACCAAAGGAACTGTATGTATGGTTACTCCTTCAAAGAGAAGTAACCAAAGGAACTGTATGTATGGTTACTCCTTCAAAGAGAAGTAACCAAAGGAACTGTATGTATGGTTACTCCTTCAAAGAGAAGTAACCAAAGGAACTGTATGTATGGTTACTCCTTCAAAGAGAAGTAACCAAAGGAACTGTATGTATGGTTACTCCTTCAAAGAGAAGTAACCAAAGGAACTGTATGTATGGTTACTCCTTCAAAGAGAAGTAACCAAAGGAACTGTATGTATGGTTACTCTTTCAAAGAGAAGTAACCAAAGGAACTGTATGTATGGTTACTCCTTCAAAGAGAAGTAACCAAAGGAACTGTATGTATGGTTACTCCTTCAAAGAGAAGTAACCAAAGGAACTGTATGTATGGTTACTCCTTCAAAGAGAAGTAACCAAAGGAACTGTATGTATGGTTACTCCTTCAAAGAGAAGTAACCAAAGGAACTGTATGTATGGTTACTCCTTCAAAGAGAAGTAACCAAAGGAACTGTATGTATGGTTACTCCTTCAAAGAGAAGTAACCAAAGGAACTGTATGTATGGTTACTCCTTCAAAGAGAAGTAACCAAAGGAACTGTATGTATGGTTACTCCTTCAAAGAGAAGTAACCAAAGGAACTGTATGTATGGTTACTCCTTCAAAGAGAAGTAACCAAAGGAACTGTATGTATGGTTACTCCTTCAAAGAGAAGTAACCAAAGGAACTGTATGTATGGTTACTCCTTCAAAGAGAAGTAACCAAAGGAACTGTATGTATGGTTACTCCTTCAAAGAGAAGTAACCAAAGGAACTGTATGTATGGTTACTCCTTCAAAGAGAAGTAACCAAAGGAACTGTATGTATGGTTACTCCTTCAAAGAGAAGTAACCAAAGGAACTGTATGTATGGTTACTCCTTCAAAGAGAAGTAACCAAAGGAACTGTATGTATGGTTACTCCTTCAAAGAGAAGTAACCAAAGGAACTGTATGTATGGTTACTCCTTCAAAGAGAAGTAACCAAAGGAACTGTATGTATGGTTACTCCTTCAAAGAGAAGTAACCAAAGGAACTGTATGTATGGTTACTCCTTCAAAGAGAAGTAACCAAAGGAACTGTATGTATGGTTACTCCTTCAAAGAGAAGTAACCAAAGGAACTGTATGTATGGTTACTCCTTCAAAGAGAAGTAACCAAAGGAACTGTATGTATGGTTACTCCTTCAAAGAGAAGTAACCAAAGGAACTGTATGTATGGTTACTCCTTCAAAGAGAAGTAACCAAAGGAACTGTATGTATGGTTACTCCTTCAAAGAGAAGTAACCAAAGGAACTGTATGTATGGTTACTCCTTCAAAAATTTTCCAGTTCTACAAATTAACACACAAAATTCTAACCAAAGGATGAAGGACGAATTGAAAACTTGATTTCAAGTCCAACAAAATTTCATCTACACCTATTTTTACCTATTATTTCATATATGAAAAGAAATTGAACGATTACCACGAACAATCAAAAAGAATATTCATCAGAAAGATCCAACTACTCATCATGAACTCTTTAAACACAAACGAATAAAAATTCTGACTTTTTTTACTCATAATCATCATCAAAGGAAGTAGGATGATTACGATGTCTGACTTAATTTCAGCTACTTCTCATCAACCCGTTAAACACTATGAATACACCACTTCAGGTTCTATCTACATTCAACCTACTAGTTTATCAACGCTTTATCGTATAATATCAAATAAAGAAGTCGATAAAAGCTTCATGGTTACATTACTTACACAATTTCAACTAGAAATCAATTAAACTAATGAGCAAATAGAACGATTATTAAGATATTACAACTCTATCAACATTTCAGCTGCACATACGTCTAACTGTAACCTTTCTAATCGAAAGAAGATGTAAGATTATGCCATAATATTTCACCTACACCTAATTTCCCTAGAAGTAGCAGGAATTACTAATAATTATCCTATAATGCTCCTGCTTTAAAGGAGAAGAACGACTACACCCTCAGATTACCACTTCTTTATTCCTCCAACTCCTAATTAACTCATAATCATACTTAATCCAAGAAGAACATTACGCGGATGGCCTCGCCTACTATATTTTTCATATACATTTAAAATAAACCTAATATTCTTTATAGAAGAAATTCAATTTCTGTTTAATCCAATCCTAAAATAACCTGTAATCTCTTTTATCAAAGAGATAAAAGTAGAATAAATAAGTTTCATGATCACAATTCTATAAAAATTCTTCTACACCTATTCAATCCATTATAATTCTTGTCAGAGTCAAGGGCCCGAAAACACCAACATCTAGTAATTTCATAATCACTCTATTGAAGGTAAAAGACAAATAACATGTCTGAATACAACACCTTCAGTATTTAAGGTCACCAAATTAACCTTGAATCATTCTTACCAAAAAAAAAAACGGAAACCAATTACTTACTTGGAGACCACAACAGCTGCAAACATAACTGGAGATCTTTGTCAACAAACAGCAATAATACAGAACATCTTCACACAAAATTGTGCCCACCTATTTGTGACCTTAACAGCAATCAAATATACTAGGGATGTCGAAATCTATGATTGCTTACTTGCTTATAGCCACGGTCAATTTAAACATACTTTGGCGAATCTTAAACTACAAACCTACTAAACAAACCAACTAAACTTACCGACCCATCGTATTTTTATCCGCTTTAATTTAAAATATTAATTCACTAAAATTCTATTCCTATTGGGTAATAATATTATTATCTGCTTACTTATGTTCACTATACTTTACGGTAATGCTATTTTCAATTGTACTTTGGAGTACTTAATACATGAAAACATAAATATAATCACGTGTAAAACATTTTTGGGAATATGAAAATTAATTTAATTTGGTTGCGTTTCGATAAACAACCTTCAAATTATTTGCATAAAGAAAAGATAAAAATAACTTTATAGATACTGTAAAAATAGAAGAGGTTCGGGTATTGGTTCTGTTAGTCTGCTCAGAGGAGCAGTTTCCCGAGGGCACCACAAGGAAGTAGAGCTTAGATTTCTGTATTCCCCAAAATAAAAACCATTCTTACCTAATTTATAAAAACCCATGTTTCAGCCAGTTTAAAGCAGGCTTAGCAGCAAATATCAATTATGACAAACATTACCTGCAAAGAGTAGAAGGTGGAAAACCAGAAAAGATCGCGATTAAGAAGGAGTTAGTCGCAAAATAATTGTAGGGAAAATGGCATGAATGGCGGAATACAAATTAATTGCGAATGGGAAAAACACATATTTGTTTTTCAATGTACAGAATAGGGGAAAACAAAAACCTATAATACAACTAACTAACTGAAAAACAGCAAAAGACAAAAGGTATAAAGCAATCAACTAAAACAACAACAGAAGAACTGAATCAAAATCTACGAGAACAAACCACAACAAATTTAAATTCAATAAGAGTACTTGAAAATTGATGACTTAATAATTGAAAATTGAAAACATAATATGTACAAAGTATTTAAATAAATTACAAGAAGTTAAATTTCAAAAAAATTTGAGAGTAAAAAAATCATGCAATAAAAGAAAACATGCTTAGTAACATACAGAATTGACTTACTTTGCTGTTGGTTGGGATATTGTAATTAATATATTGCTGTTACATATCCATCGATGTGGTCCTCTGCGTCATCAGGGTAGAGGAATGTGGTAGATCCTGGGACACTTGACACTGATTAAAAAGACGATTTAACGAGCAAAAACACTTTGTAACGCATTACTGTAACGCAATTTTGAAGATACCCGAATCACTTTTCTTTTTCTTTTTTCACTAAACGCACTTTTTCATTGTAAAAATTATTTTTTAAACAAAAAACACTCCCGAACAATCACTCCCGGGGATTTGAACACTCCCGAACTCGGTCCTTTAAAAAAAGAAACAAAAATACAAATGTTAGATAAAAAGAATTTTTATAAAATACAAATAATGTTTTATAATAACTATTTAATAAAACTAATTGATGAAAAAGAAGTTAAAAGAAGGACAGCCAATGCTGGGAGCAGCTGTGATCCAAACAAGAAAACTGAAACTCCAGTAGATCACTGGAAGAAGGTGAAGAATTCTTCCAACAAAAACAAGAACCAGTGGTTCGCCAAATTATGGTGTTCACTGAAAGGTTGCTTAATACTGGCGAAATTTGAGGGTTTTTTTTTAACGATAAACAATAAAACTGTTCTTAAAAACTACTTTGTTATTTAAATAAAAAGAAGTCCTAAAAACCATAGTTAAATGTTGGTGTATTTATCTCATCAATGTTTAGAATTCACATCAGAACACAAAGAAAGGTATTCCAGCATTTAAAGAAGCTCCACAGCATAAAATATTTTGTAACAGCTTCAAAGAACAATTTAATTTTCAAATTTCATTCTAAAACTATTGCAATTATGTAAATTTACTGCTAAAAGTAGAGTGTGAGACGAAAATATAAATGTAGTTGAAATTTCTACACCAATCTGATTAATCTACCTCTGTCAATGAAAAACCAAACCCAATCTTAAAGCTTAATTTTTCATCATCGATTTGAAATGCAAATGAAAGCAATTTCAATTGAAATACTTGTTTTCAATGTGTTTGGTGCCTTAAATTATGCTGGCAACAATTTGGTAGTTTTTAACCATTAAAAATCCATAAAATATTAAAATACCTACTGCTATTTGATCTAAATTTCATTATTTGCTTTTTTTTTAATAAAGTCATTTCAAGTAAATTTGCATAACTATTAAAGTTAACCTTTTATAATTAAATAAAATAAAATTTTTAGTTAAAAGAATGCACCTAAAATGTTGGGTTCATTTTAGATAAATAAACTAATTCTTTAAATACAATTGGTAGATAAATTGAATTCAACCTTGTTCAACATGCTTTTAAACTTAAAATAAATTAGTATTAAATTAGGTTTAATAAGAATCATTTTGTATGAACTTAACTAAATACAATAGGCAAAAAAAGTATTTGCACACCCTGTTATTTCAAGGTTTCATATAAAAAAAAATCGCTTTTTTACCCAAATTACGTTTATTTAACTTCTTAAATCAAGCACTATAAGATGATAAATAAAAATATGCAAAAGAGTCAAATAAATTAAGTATAAAGAACATAATGTTATTTTATACTGCAAAAAAAGTATTTGCACAGCTGTAATTTGGGATCTCTTGACATGTAAATAAAACAAATGCCCTAACAAAAGAGGATTAACGTCACCTTTGGTACTGTCTATACTCCCTTTATTAGATTCATTAGTTTTAATTGTGTTTTCAACTAGTGCATTGAGATGGCTCCAAAATCTAGAAAAATTCCTGTGAGTGTGAAACAGGAAGTGCTTATATTACATCGTGCTGGAAACAGTAATAGAGAAATCGGAAATAAAGTAAATTTATCGTTTTTAACAGTGAGGTATATCATTAAAAGAGGAACAACAGAAAATAAACAGCGAACAGGTCGACCAAGAGCCTTAAATGAACGGGAGAGGAGGAAGGTCGTCAAAGACACGCTGAGGAAACCAACTCACAGCGCTCAAAAACTTGCGCATGACCTGGCGTCTTGTTCAGGAAAGACGGTTACACCTCAAACAATAAGAAACGTCCTTCACAATAAAGGCATACGAGGCAGGCGACCCTTAAAAAAGCCATTTATTAGTGAGGTTAATAGGAAAAAACGTCTTGAGTTCGCCAAAGAATTTGTTAAAAAACCTGTTGAATTTCGGGAAAAAATTATTTTTTTCTGATGGAAGCAAGATTGAGGTTTTTAAACCACAAAATATAATAACAATCTGGAGAAGAAATAAAACTGGTTTGAATACAAAAAATATATTAAAAACTTTTAAGCATGGAGGAGGATATATCTTGGTTTGGGGCTGTATGGCTTACTCTGGGGTGGGTAATTTAGAAGTTATTGAGGGCATAATAACAGCTCGGTCTTATTTGGAGGTGTTGCGAGGCAACTTGAAGGCAAGTGCTGTAAAATTATGTTTGGAGAACGATTTTCATTTCCAGCAGGATAACCATCCAGAACATACGGCCAACATTACAAAAGAATGGCTCCTTTATAATGCCCCAAGAAGATTACTGAACCCACCTCAATCACCAGACCTGAACACAATTGAAAATCTGTGGCATATTTTGGACAGGAAAGTCCGCCAGACCTCTATTACAAGTAAGGAGCACTTAAGACAAGTGTCAGTTAATTCCTGGAACAATTTATCAGATGAGGTGACAAGAAATTTAGTTGAATCAATGCCAAGGCTTTACAAGCCGTAATTGAAGCTAAAGGGATGCACACTAAATATTAAGGACAATGTTATGATTGGTTATGGTCAACCAAATTATTTTTTGAAATGTTTCACTAGGTGTGCAAATACTTTTTTTGCAGTATAAAATAACATTATGTTCTTTATACTTAATTTATTTGACTCTTTTGCATATTTTTATTTATCATCTTATAGTGCTTGATTTAAGAAGTTAAATAAACGTAATTTGGGTAAAAAAGCGAATTTTTTTTTATATGAAAACTTAAAATAACAGGGTGTGCAAATACTTTTTTTGCCTATTGTAAGTGCTTTGCCTGTTCATCTTAATTAGTTCAATATGTAAGTGAACAAATTTAAGTAGTCTAATAGTTTAAAATATTCATACTTATACGTTGTTATTCAAGTTAAAAATCAATTTCTTTTTTAAATGAATACCTACTAGAATTTAAATTAAACCTAAATCGTGTTTAGTGAAAACGAAAAAAACCACAAACAAATATCAGTGTTAAGATGAGTTTACTCATCTTAAGAGGAGATAGTCTGTTTTGGAGACATTACTAGCTTTTTATCTCTCTACTTTGGTTAAATAAAATTATGAAAATCAATACATTAGTTTATCAAAACTCTAAAAAATTTAATAAAAACAGAGGAATACTTTCAATTTTAATTGAGAAAATGGACTTACCTGCTGCAGAGATGTTACCTGGCCAAGATCACGTGAGTAACTGGCCTAATGGCCGTCAAGGTACATGTGGCATTACTTTTGTTTTAATATTTAAAAAATTACCAAACAAAAATGGACTGAAATTTATTTGAATTTCGTTTCAATATTTATATTAAAGAATAGTTTTCTGGTGGATGGATACCATGCGGTACTAAAATAGTTCCAACTGATATAAAAAAAATATCAATTTTGTTATTAGAAAAGTAATAACCTACATTTTTTTAAATTGTATTTTCACAAGAAATCTAAGCTTTTAAGACGAAAATGAACAGCTGATACAACTTTATTTTGGCAATTCTGCCAAATCCACTATAGATTTCATTTATAATTGATTTTTTTTTTTTCTCTCTCTAATATTAACTTTCTTTTATGTTAAAATTGGAGTTGAATTGTATCTTAAGTTTAAGGAGTGCTAGAGAAGGAAGGTCGAGAGATAGGACTCCCCCTACAGCCCCCTGAATTCGCGGCTCCAATCAAAATGATAGAACATTACATGGAAAGTTACTGTACTAATATAAAAGATATTATTGAAACTGTTTTAGAGAAAACCATAGAAAACTAGATAAACTCTGTTTTAATCAATCGAAATCCATCTGAGTAGAAATTACAGTATTATTGTGTTATAGTACATCGTTAAACTGGGTCTATTAATGCAAATTAAGGTGTTAAAATGGAAATTTCTTCACATTTTTTACAAGTGGTTTCTCAAAACATTTCTGTTATTAACTTGACTCCAGATTATTGCCTAAATGCTTATTTGATAAATTTACATAATTTTCATAGAAAGTATCAAGGCACAAAAACAAACTATTTCTAAACTATAAACAAGTGTTTGGTGTATCTATTAGATGAATCATTAATTTCACAATTAGCAATGAAGATGAGGCTACTACATTAGCTTAGGCTTACTTATAGGTAGGTAATCGTAACTCAAAATCTCAAGCAACTCATTTGAGTGGTTTCAGAGGAAATTACTGAAAACATGGTTTTATATTTGGGATTATATACTAATTTAAAAAAGTGTATCTTATGTTAATCTGATTAGGCTTTTTCTCTTGAACAAATCAAATATTTTTCCAAAATAAAAATAGAAATTCTAGCATTCTGTAATCTAATGATACTGGAATTGCTAGAAAATTTTTTATCTTGCTTAATTTTGTCCAATAACAGGTTTAACAAGAAATTAAAGAGTGTTCTTCTATATTCTCTCCTTTAAAACATTCTTAAATGCATACTAAAATAGAGTTGCATCTAACTGTAAGACAATTATTGTTTATACATTTTTTTTTTTTAGCATACGTATATCTCATTGCCATGTAAATGTTCAAAATATTGTGTTTTATTTTTAAAAAAAATAAAACATCATTTATTCAATTGTAGGAATTCGATTAATAGTTGGTACATACATTAAAAACATCGTTTAAGGTTTTTACAAGTGTTTGATAGATCTATTATGTAGATGAATTATTAATTTCACAATTAGCAATGAAGAGTGAATTTTAAGCGTAAATAAATAAAACCTGCAAAAAGTGTCCATTAGCTTAAATTAAAATGTAAATTCTTTCAAGAGGGATTCATTTCTATTGAAGTTATTTTGAGAAGGTTGTGAAGTAATATAAAAGCTCCCTAAAGAAAAACTTGACTGGAAGTTTTTAAAAACTGCTAACGTTAGATTTAAAATTTTCTAGCAATTCCAGTATCATTAGATTACAGAATGCTAGAATATTTATTTTTATTTTAGAAAAATATTTGATTTGTTCAAGAGAAAAAAGCTAAGTCAGATCAATATAAGATACAATTTTTGAAATTAGTATACAATCCCAAATATAAAATCATGTTTTCAGTAATTTTCTCAAAAACCACTCAAATGAGTTGCTTGAGATTTTGAGTTACGATTACCTACCTATAAGTGAGCCTAAGCTAATGTAGTAGCCTCATTGTACGTGGGCTTCCTTAATAAAGTAAATATGCCCAGAGTGTAACTTTCATTATTTCTGAATTATTCAAGAAAACCAGGATATAAGCGAGAAAAGAGTTCAACTCTGTTTGGCTTCAAGTTTCAAGCCCCTACATTACGAAATGTTGGCGAGTAAAACGTAGGAACTGTTTCAAGAGATTGAGCGGATTTACTAGTGTTTGCTAGTGCCAGGCCTTTTAACATAACTTCCATTTTATTTGCTTGGATCATCTTTGATGCTGCGCTTCAAATATGTTTTTTATTTTATTTTATAATACCTACAATAGACTGAATATTATTGTGGATTTGTGACAGTAAAAGTACAGTCAAACCTCTCAATAACGAACACTGGCGGGGGAAATCAAAGTGGCCGCTGTGCTGGAGGTGGCCGTAAGAAGGAGGTTGGCAAGTTTCATAATGAAAAAATATGGTTTTTTTTTCCAAACATCTATTTAAAAATTGTTTATTATTAATTAGATTTAAAAATGTGCATAATTGCATAATTATTTAGCTATATGATATGCATCAAATTTTTCTTAATTATCCAAAACATTTATCAAAAAACTACATATTATTGTCTTATTTAATAATTTTTATAATAATCATCACATTTATTCATATCAATCATGATTTATGGTAAAATTATCATCATACTATAGATATATTCTTAGAAAAATAGAACAAACCTTTCGCCAAGTTGACAATGGCTCGATTTGGTTTTTGCAAAATCTTCCAACACATTTATTTTCTCTTCTACTGAGTTAATCACTTTCGTTTGAGATACATATCGTATTTAAAAACTAATGTGCAACCTCTCGGCCAGGGAACCTGGCCATTCCCCAGATGACTCTTTTGTTTGGAAAGAAAGAATGTATCTGTGAGTGAATTAACTCAATCTTCATCATTTGTACATTTATTTGCTTGATACTAAATCATGAAAATGAATGTGCCTTACAGAGGCAATGATTATAGTCGAGACAGTTGTATGGAGGAGTTAGTTTACAACAATTATTATTTTATTTTTTTTTTCTATAATTTTTCTAAGCCTGACATTGCTATAAAATAATTACCATAAAATAAAACATCAGCTCTACTATTCCACACTGTTTTTAAAATAGAAACATCTAGGCTGGATAAATAGAATTCACAACTGAAGTTATAAATTCATCGTTGAAAGTTTGTTTACCCCTAAGCTCATACTACTAAAATAAATGATACTTGTATGTTACTGTAGGCAATAAAAATTTCGATTAGAATTCATATTTTCAGAGAAACTGTAGAATGTATGTTTGTTTTCCATTGTGAAAATAAAAAAAAAATATATATATATATATACGCACCATGTTTAAATGTGCCAAACAATTTGGAACGCCACATATTCCCATTGTTATCAGGCAGAGATGTGGAAATGAAGAAAAACAAGAACATGTGGACTGCAACATGCCATGCATACACCACATATTTCACATATATCATACTGAATTGTCCCAATTTATTTCACTATATATAATCACACAATATGTGAACTGATGAACTATTTTTTTTTGTTTTTGAAAATTATTTATCTACCAAATGTAAGAAAGAGAAAATTATTTGTTCGCACCAAATGTTCGGAATTGAGTTCTCTTTGAGTTAGAAACAGTACCTTTTTTTATTTAATCGAAAATGGTCACTTGTTAGCAAAATATCCTAAAATAAAAACTTAAAAAATCGCTTAGTTGAAATTTTTCATTTCGACTGTGTTCCACAAGGTTTACTGTGGTTTAATGATGTAAACCTCTCAGTATTTCAATGATGGTTAATGCACTGGATTTCCACGTGGAAAATTCCAGGGTTGAATCCAACTCTTTGCCATTAGACTGTTTTTACCTGGAGTATGAATAGTTTTGTCTGCAATGAGCACACACTTGTCAGGACGCCAGCAGCTCTGAAAATGACTACGGTCACTAATAATATTAGATGATGAGCTGCCTTTAATACAACAAAATGAAAAGAAGAAATACGTCTTTACGAAATGAATTTAATGCTTTCTCTTTTAAGATTCTCTCAAAAACGGTTCTAAAATTTTTCAAATGTAACATTGTGTACCAAGGAAGTTGATGTTTATTTATTTAAGGGCACATCCAGAGATAAGAAGTTGTTTGTTTTACATTGAGAGTTTAATTTTGCTAAAAAGTGAGTTTAAATTGAAGAATATCTGACTTGCGAATTTCCTGTTATTTTTTTAGCAATTTTGTAAGTTTTCCTGAAACATTCTTTTCTCACCACTTACCAGTGTATTTTCCTCAAAAATGGTTCCTTCCATTTTCTTTTAAACTTCATAAAGCTCCCTCATGTAATACTTTCATTTAATTATTTTTCTTGCTTATTGAAAAATGCTTCTTAAGCCAGTTCAGGGGAGAAGTAGGTTAAGCTACTTTCTAAATGTCATTACAGGATTCTAAGGAATTCAATATGTCACCCAATTTCCAGATCCAGAAGAAAATAGGTCGACTGGAAAAAGAGCCTCTTACCTGAATTGATTTAGTCTTTAAATTTTTTTTTTTTTATTCGTTCCAAGTTTCAAACGAAATTTCGTTATATAAATTGGAAAAGGTAAAGAAAGCCATGTGTGTTTGCCTTTATTATTAATATAATTAATGCTGCTACAAATAAATAAATAAATACAGTTTTAGATTGCAATGGATTTCCTTAAATTACAAAACTTGTTTTTATTTCTCTCATTCCTTTTTGAAAGTTCCAAAAACAATGATGAATGGTTTTCGATTATTGTTTTAACCATGAATTGTATTACACTGTGCTAAATATGAAAGATTAATTTTAGGGATCAATTTAAACAATACAAATATTGAAGAAAGAAAAAACTGAAGCTTTATTTACAAATTATATACATGAAACAAGTTTTAGGATGAGGATAAATAACCAAAAAAAAACATGTGAAATATTCGCTATAAACCCCTAGAGAGGCGAAACATATCCATAAACAAGTAAATTTATTCATGGAACAAAAGACTTTTCAGAATAGAATTCGATATTGGATCCTTTTCTTTCTGCCTTTAAAGTATATTCTTCATTATACTCTTCCTCAGTACATTTGGCGAAATTAATGCAAACTTCTATAATAATTTAAATTATTTTGACTTGTAATTATCTAGTAGTAAACAAATGTTTTCCACGTAATATAATTACGGGAAGAACTAAATAGACGATACAAACTTCTCTCTGGAATTCTCAACAAATGATCAAAATTTTTACTAACCAACAAACGACCTAATAGATACTCTGTCTAAAAAATCACATACTTAGGCACATACCTGATATCACTTTGTGATCACAACCACAAAAATTACCAAATTCGTTCCTTAATATTTAAAATTCAGACGAAAGTGATATATTCATCTAAAATGTGGTAATAAAATCATCTAAATTGCAATTTATAAAGTTTCAGATGGAACATTTTTATGTAGTACAAAAAAACTACATATACTTTTCTGGAATAGGTTTTTTTCCTAGTATCCAATTCATTTAATACAAAATACTATAACTTTTCTTTAAATATAATACTTTTATTGAGCTTTTCTGGTTCTCTATGTGCCCTAAGATACAAGATCCCCGATATACCAGGTTCCTAAACCTCTTCTTTCACAGATCCCAAATCACTCTGCTTAGTCAGAAAATCATTCTAGACGATTGAAGCACCGAAAGCCACGTAAATTCCTAAATGAAGGGTCAGGGTATAGTAGAGTAAAATGCTCTGCTTTGGGAATTCCACCACTTGGTGAATTCTATTCTCATGCTATTGTATTATTATGTATCCATGTATCAGCTGCAACAATGCACTAGAGTTGTTAGAAAAATATATACTATGTTAAAGTGAAGTGTCCCTTTTTGATTTTTGTTTTTAGCGCGCGCTTTGTTGTGAATTGTTTACATCTTAGAAGGAAGGTAAAGTGAGGTTAACAAAGCATTGTACATCTTACACGCGTTTAGAGTTAGAAGTTTTACTTGTTTAGTAACAACTTATAGAAATTGACTATAAGAACCGATTTTCTGTTTTAGGAAGGATTTTTGGTTTATTTATTTCTAAAGTTGATATTAATTGCAATTATTATATTATTATTGTGACAAAATAAAGTTTCTGTTATAGGATAAATCGGTTTATAGTTACTTTGCCAAATTAATCCTATTTACAACATTATTTATCATATTTAATGAAATTAATTATTAACTTCTTTATTGGCTTAAAATGTCCCCAAATAATTGAGAAGAAATTTCCTCTAAAATGATAGATTAGAAAGTTTATAACCAAAGCCCATCAAATTTTCTCCATCATTACAAAACTTGTCCTTAATTAATATTAATTATTTCAATTAAATTACCGCAAAGTAATTTAGGAATTTCTTCTTGAAACGACTTTCATCTGGCCATCACGTAAAATATCGTTGAAGATTATTTCATTCATGAGAAGAAAGTAAGAAAGTTTGAAAACAATGAACAAGGTGTACCACAGTAATTTTGGTGAAGAGAATTTTAGATGAGAGAATGAAATTATAGAAGGAAAAGTGCCTGTGATTAAAATGAAAGGTACGAGTATATAGATAGTAAGAGAATTGTTCTAAAACAGTAAGTGGAAATATTTTATGGAATGAGGGAGGAGCACCATTATTAATACTGTATAATTTACATTCAGAGCTAAAGATGGAGGACGTTGGGCAATTAGTGATATGCATGGATACACCTGCGGAGTGCGCCAAGATTACTCAAACGATCTGCGAACGTAGACTCACTAATACCAGTGTGTCTCAGATATTACTCTGGTGGTGAATAAATTACTATACCGGGAGGCAAGGCTCTACTTTCACGTCTATTAGGATTAAACTTGGAAAAAGTTATGAGGTATGAGTTTGTTTATGTGCGCTTGTGTAAGAGAAAGATATTGAAAACTCTGATTTCAAGGTTGAAATCTTCTTCTTTAGTAAAAAACAAAATACAAACTAAAGGTAGTTTTAGCAAGTAATTAGATGAAATTAAATCAGATTAAATTAGAACCTGTTTGCTAGGCATAGTAGCTAAAAAAATATCCTTTTTTATATGGACCAGAGAATACCGACAGTAGTTTTAGTTATTGATATCCAGACCCTGCCCACATCTGTTAATCCAACTCAAAACTAGGCCCAATCTCTGTGTATATATTTTCTGAGCTTATTGTGTGTCAGCTTAAGTTGATATGATCCACCCGCTGTCCACTCGAAATGGTAAATGGACCAATATAAAGGTTTAAAGGGAACTCTTGAGGAAATGTCCTCAGGAACCAGGTCTTCGCCAATGCGAATAATAAGTGGTGTAGCCCTGTGCAGGATGTCCAAAACTATATATTAAAAAAAATGATTCCTCTACCATAATGTTAGGTTGCAACATTGAGTTCATCACAGACCAGGAACATAACTAACTCTAAAGACTATTCTCTGCCACCACTTCGTGATCACAATCACGAAAATTTAGAGGAAAGCGATCTATTTATCTAAAATGAGGTATTAAAATAATCTAAATTACAATTTATGGTATGGAACATTTTATATAGTACAAAAAACAAACTATTATATATATATATTTTAAATTTAAGTCCATGGCGGCATCCAAACTCTTCGCAGTCTCTGCTGCTTCCTTTTGACACTCTTTTTAGCAGCAATCATCTTCAGCTTTCCTAGATACTGCAAAAGAGTGAGAAAAAATTCTATTTAATGTGAAAGTGAAATGTTGAAGTGAAATAATATTTTCGGGTTGGTTGATGTAAATTTCAAAAAATAAAAATGAAAAAGAATATTAAGGATTTATAAAGCATGATTGAGATTGGGTAAAGATATGTTACGAAGATAATTGGAGGCGTTTAGGTGTTCTTTGAACTATACACGTTTGGATCAAATTGGGTTAAAACATTTGGTGAGCTCTAAAGCCTAAATTATCAGTTTGAATAATGTATAGGATGCTTCGGATGATTTTTATTTTACAAAAAAAAATCCAGTGCCTATCTTAAATCACTTCCAGAGACGATTATCGTTGACAGGGGTTCCCGCAAGTGATCACTATTTGCTCACCCAAAACGGACGTAAAATGGAAATTATCTATACAAGGAATTTTTCATGTAGAAACCAGGAGTAGTGGACTGTCTTATTAAAGTATTAGATTAATATAATATTTAAGTAAAAATTACAATATTAATATAAATTGGACATTAAAAGGCAGTTGATTGTTAAAAATAAACATTTTATTATAAAATTTAAAAGTTATTTATTCATAAAATGTATTCTAGAAAATAAATAAAATAAAACCTGATTCGCTACCTCACTATACAATTGCTTTATTAAGATGTTTGTATTAAGATTAAATAAAGATACAAGAATAATTTAGAGGAATTTGAGTAGAAAAAAAGTTTTGATAAACTATGTTATCTGGTACTTGAATATGAGGTTCCTTCAAGAAAGACCGTGAGCTCCAAGGGTACCTAAAAGTGTAAAAGGTCTTGAAAACTCCTGACATGTGTAAGTAATATAGATACCATAGGTTAAATTCCTTGTTTGGAATGTGACTGACAAATAACAGTAGTTACGTTTTCCTTGTTCAGAACAATAATATACAGAGAAGAAGAAAATCCTGTCTGGAATTTACTTTTTAAATTTCCTCATAGTTTTCCTCATAGCGACAATGATTTTTAATATTAATATTGTGCCAGCACGAAATCATTAAATTAATAAAGAATATGCTACTGCAACTTCTACTATAAAAAACAAATATAAATAAAATACTCAACTATCGCGATTTGACATTATTTGGAACTGTGAGACAGAAAAATACTATTTTATCTTCTCGCGTTTAGTAAGATCTATCAGAACTGTCACTATCGAGTAGCAGCTTGAAGGGGCGTGGCCAACTTGAAGATAAAATTGAATGTAAAAGTAAAGAAATTGAATAATGGACTTAGTAAATAATCATATTGCACCCTGACTTTACTGTAAAGTTACTTGCCTACATTATTAGCATTCCTAGCAGCAATTTTCTGGCTCTGCCTGGTTTCCGGGAGGGGGGGTATCTTTTTTCTGAATACTTTTTTATACTTGCAGTATTGAACCTTTTTTTCACAATGAACCCTTATCATGAACCCCTTTCAAAATATACCTTCTCTTTTCTTACAACTGTAGCATTTTTTTTATTCAGTTATTTTATTTATTTATTTTTTTATACTTCTCTAGCTAACCTAAGAGGAAATACTCAGAACTTCTTTTAATTTTTAGAATTTAAGTTGGAAATACTTAGAACTTCTTTTAATTTTTAGAATTTAAGTTGGAAATACTCAGAACTTCTTTTAATTTTTAGAATTTAAGTTAGAAATACTCAGAACTTCTTTTAATTTTTAGAATTTAAGTTGTCATCAGAAATAAAAATTTTGAGATCACTGAATATACAAACCAAAAATCTGGTGAATACCAAGATGACTTTTTTTTTTGCCTTACGTTTCCTTTGCTTGTAGCCTCCACTGCGGCCCTCTGAACGAAAAACTAGCGTTCTCTCCATGCAGAAGACCCTGTCTATTAGCTACTGAGGGCTTCTAGGAAGAGATAATCTCAAGAATGATCAGATGTTCTTAACTGATTAGATGGAATAAACCTGCTAAGCATCACCATCATCATCAGCATAAACGGAATCCTCGCTGAACCAATCAGTGTTAAGGGTTTTTTGGCAGATTGCATTCCCACACTTGTAGCAATCCTGGACGAGTTCATTCTCACTCTTCCAGTCCATTCTTTTCTTCATTGCTTCTTCAGCTTCTACCTCCCACTTTAATCTGTACCTTCTTTCACTCTTTGGCTGTTATTATTCTGCTCTGGAAGTTCTACTGGGATCCATTCGCAATATACGTAAACCACAGCCACCTTAGCGTTTACATACCACCTTTTCAACGAGAATTGTCCTGATTCCTTAACACCGAACTCTGTATAACACCCTACTTTTACTCACTAATTTCCTTACACAATGCATTTCGGAGAATTGGTTTTCGAGTCAGACTCGAACATCCCGCTTTGATGCTCTTATTCTATCGATGATTGCACAGTCTAAGATGCGCGCTTAATATGCGGCCGAGATACTTCAAGGTTTCAACTGTTCTACTATTTCTCCATTTAGCCTTTTGATTCTCACTGCTCTTCCACAGAATTCTTTTCCATCTTCAAATTATATTCAGTAATAAGTGGCTGTTCATCCTATCACATGCAATCAAACAAGGGGAGGATGTATGGTTTCAATTTTAATTATCTAAGTCCCCCATAAACCTTCTTAAGTTATAGAACTGTGCATAGCTCTAACTTGGCACTTTAAAGAGAATTGAAACCTGGTATCGGAACTTCGATAGCTTATTACCAATTTTAAATAAATAATAGATAATAGATTACAGATAAAATAAGAACATACAGTGAATAATTTATTTATTACCTTTGCAGGTTCGATTAGTAACATCGATGACGGTGAATATCATTGCAACAAGACCCAAGTTAGAAAGGTGATCTCGGGAGTGGTTGGAGCTGCCTCCAGTGTCACCTCTATACAGGTGGCTAACTTGCTCAGACTGTTCAAGATTCCTCAGGTAAGATATTATCATATATTATCGAGAAATTTATCAATGTTATCAAACAAAACTGTAAAATTGTTATCATTGAATATTTCCCAGTCCTCTCTTTTTTTCTGATTTCAACCTAAAACAGAATCCACATTAATTAGTTATCGTTTTATAATTAACTTATTTATAATTTTAGTTAAAATAAGAGAGTTAGTTGATGCAAATAAATAAGAAGCTAACAAAATTTTGATAAACAGTCAGAATGTACTGAGTACCAAACCATTATTGAGCACATAGCTGGATTCCGAATGCTTGACAAAATATTGATACTGTCTGGATTTTATCCGCCATAGTGTGCTCGTTTTCTGACATTATCAGCAATAACGTATTTTCAATCATCTTCAGAGATTGGATATTAGACTTTTATAAGGAAATTTGACTTCCACTTATAAAGTTTCCTTCACATTTTTGAATCACAGGGCGGGTACTGTTCCTTACAGCATTATAGCCAATGAGTCTTATTGCAGCATCCCCCTAGATCGTCTAGCAGGTAACCTTCCACCCCTATTTATAAGATTAAGAGTCGTCTTCCTCACTCGTCTTTTATAACAAATAATCACTGATCCCTAACCTGATATAGGATATTTGACTACCTCCTAGAACTCGCGAAGTCTACACAGACAGGTTGGTTCTACGTTTAATAACCCAACCCTGTGGAGATGTTCACCCTGAAACTGTGGTGCTCTGTAAGGAGGCGCTATTTCCTCGATTAATCTGATTCCTACTTCATTTCAAAGATCTCTTCCATTCTGATTTTAATTAAGTCAGGATCAAATGCCTACTCACAGTATTTCTAAACTTCTAAATTGTACACATGTATCTTTGATCTTTGGAAGTTTTATTAAAAACATTTTTTTTTTTTTCACAGGATGTAAATAAATAATTTTATTAAATGTTTCTACGCAAATTCTGTTACGAGAATTGTGAAAAAAGGATAAAAACATTTCTATGTAATATCCTGTTGTAAACTGGATAACTTTTTTGAATTTCCGAGGGTGAAAATATTTACAAGTTAAAAACCACGAGAATTGTAGTAAATCGTCCGTAAATCGAATATAAGGGTTCAATGTTTTATATATTACAGTTAACATTTCAGTTAGCAAAATGTTCAATAAAGTTTAGAATTTCATACGATGCCAAACTAGACTGAAATTTAATTAAACTGAGGTTATCTTAATTAAATGTCTACTTAATTTAGGGACAATCAGGTTACTACAGGTAACAGTAATAAAACAATATTGCTGAAAAAGAAAAAAAAAAATTGAGTTTACAAACAATTTTGTTTTTATAGTATTTCTTTTGACTTCTAATTTGCATTGCTCTGACCATTATAAACTGTAATACTTTGAACGTTACCAATTTACTGTCAAGTACCCCAGAAATGAAACGAACTATTTCTCTTTAAAAAAATCAAGATTACGCCACGCCCTAAACGTGAGTGAAGAGCTTCTTCCCCAGATGTTCTAAGGTTGGCTCACCCAGATAGGGGGGAAAAACAACCTATCTTTAAAGAAATCCCAAGAAAGATAGTGCGGTATAAAATCCTCCAACTCTGGCAGTATACACCCAGGATCTCTGGGATACCTCTGGAAAGAAAGCTGAGCCACAGCAGTTGGGAGCACCGCTCATTAAAGCCTTAACCAAAACTTGAACCTTCTTTGTTTTTGTACGAAGGCAAGGACACAGTTATCGTCAATAAAAACGCAAATAAAAAAAAAAAAAAATCTGAAGTAATAATAATTTATCTTACAATGCTAAGAGAAAATAAAAATGCTGTATTTTCTCTTAATTAGTAAAAGAGAAAAAGTAAATTTACTTTGTAAATTAATGCTATTTAAATGAATAAGGTAAGACAAAATGGGAGGCTTCGCGTTGTATATGTAAAAGAAGATTAGAGAGATAAGATTCAGAGTGTTACTTAGCTTCTTAATGAAGTCACAAGGTATACGCTTATTTGTCACATTATACTCCTCTTATAAAGACACATCAGGAGAACATAATGTACTTCCATTATCTGTTCTTAGTTTGTACATTACCATATCATTTACCTTCACTACAACTTTAAAGTTTAAATACCGTAAACAAGATTTACCTCGGAGTTTATATATTAGGGCTGGATAAACTTCTAAGGTAAAACATAAGTTGAAAAGTGAACAAAAGTAAAAAAAAAAGGTCAAAAAAAGTTAGATAAGAAATGCGTTAATATAAAAGTTCAAAGTGACGCGTGCAAAAGTATTATAAATATGTAAATTGAATGAGATGAGGATAAATAAAAAATAATAATAAAACTTAAGATGCAGTTGTATAAAGGAAACCCCCCAAAAAACGTAAAAACACCACTCTATCAGTTAAAAAACACAAACCTTTTGTAAACCATCAAGGCTATTTAATTTAAATTAAATAAATGGAAGTACCTAGTTCTGTATTATCAAGCAATGGATTAAGTGGAATTGTATTGTTTACTTCACATTAAAATCTTTGTTTATAGTACAATAATAATTAATATTATGCGCAATAATTCTATAAAAATTAAAAAACGATAGTTCTGTATTATCAAGCAATGGATTAAGTGGAATTGTATTGTTTACTTCACATGTTATTAAAATCTTTGTTTATAGTACAATTATAATTCATATTATGCGCAATAATTCTATCAAAATATGGACATATAGATATTAATAAAAAAAAAATCTAAGCCCAGAAGATGAACTAAATATAATTCGCCACGTTGGTGTTAAGATTTTTTTATTTATAACTAAACAAAACAAAAATTCCTCCAAAAAAAATAATATCTCTTAAAGGCCTGGTCAAAGAACTGCAAATATCGTAATATACTTATATAAAATACTGAGTTAACATCACCGAACAAAATTAGAAATTTATTAAAACCAGTGACTAAGATGAAACTTTCATTACCATTAATGTAATAGAGTTAATGTAACTTATGATGGAAGATTTGCGAGGAATCGGTCAAATAAAACAACTCGTCTTTTTGCCAACTTTTCGACAAACATATTGTCCTCTTCAGGGCGTGGCTATGCGGGTTGGTTGAGTTACAGAAACTGGTATATTTGTCGAAACGTTGGCAAAAAGACGAGTTGTTTTATTTGACCGATTCCTCGCAAATCTTCCATCCTAAGTTTAACAATTTGCGGTCACGAAAACTGTATATTCGTTAATGTAACTGTATGATATTTCAAGGAATTGAAGCATTTGAACATTTATTACTAGTTTGTACTGTTTACAAACATTTGCGCATTGTTGATTTAAGAAAACATGGCACAAATCTTGTAGTCTGGACTATGTTTACAAGTAATGAATGATTTGTTTTTGTATGTAGTTTATATGTTTTAAGCTTAGACCATTTATCATTAATGAAAATGAATAATACTAAAAGTATGCATATTGTAGGAGCTTATTAATTGTTGGAAGAATAAATTTTTAATTAAATTTAAAGGAATTTTAAAACTAAAAAAATCTAATTTAAATTAAATTTCGAAATGTTTATTTTAAAATTGTCCTCCTACTATTTGAAACAAAATTCTTATTTTTAGTTTATATTATCTTTACAGATGATGATGTTTTTTGGTTTGTTTTGAACTGAACTCATTTGTATCGCCTACAAATAAATAAGGATTAAATATGCAACCAAATTTCCTAAATTAGAATAAAATTAGCTGTCCCCCGAACGTGCGATTTTAGACAGATTAAATTAGGGCGGCCTCAAGGCCTACGCCAATGCGACCCCTTTGGATTTATTGGGGCTCCCCTCACTCTAAAGCTCACCCTCCCGTCCCGTCCTTTTAATCAGACTCTTAATGCTGGAGAGCGGCTCTTGGGTAAAGCTCACAGGCCTTGGTAACATCCTTAGCCAGACAAGCCCCTCACTTGCAGTGCTGTTTCCTCCTCTTCCTGACAGAACCTACAGAGGCTATCATCTGCCAGCCCCATGCGATGCATGTGTTTCATGTGAGCCTGCTGTGGCCAGTTAATAGGCCTACAGTCATCCTTATAGCCCCACGGTTTTGACGGAACTTGCGATTTTACGGAACAGATGTTTTAATTTTTTGGTGATTATTTTGAAAATTGGTTCCATTGAAAGGAACTAACATTGTAATCAAGTATCTAGTAAGTCCAAAATCTAAGACCATATTTTTAAATTGCATGACCTTGGAACGTTAAAAATAGAATTCAAAGCAAATTAAAGTTTTTATACCTTTCCCTGCCGTTTATGAACAGTATTTCATTTCTTCTGCGAACCTTACACGTTGCTTAGCAACGTGAGATCCTTTAGTACAGTCAGTATTCATTGATCTTGTATTTTTTTTTGTTTTTTTTCCACAAATTAGCTTTTGTCTCGTTTTCCAACTTATAAGCTTTATCACGTAGCGTCTTTAAAACCCTCTTCTCACGTTTATCTTGACTTTTCAGCGGGAAGGGGTCTTCGTACATCTCATCTGGTAGCCTTTTATTTAGATTGTCTCTGATTATAGCGACACTGAGGTAGGGTTCTTCTTCTATGTAGAGAGAGAGATTTCCACTTCATCGCCGTTGGGCTCTGTACAAAGCAGATGTCTAATTTAAATAAGTGGTGAAAGATTAATTAATTTTTAACCTCTTTTTTTATAATATAGCTTTTAGCTTTAACTTGATTGCTTAGAGCAATTGTTTTTTATAATTCTTGTCGAAACTGTTTTGAATTTTCTTCTTACACAATTTTATGAACATTTTAATATTAACAGCGTAAAATTTCTAAATTGAGTTGTGCGTAGAACAGAAACAACTCAAAAACAGGAAACACAAACTAGACAGTAACTAAACTATTGTTGTTTGGCATTTGTAGCTTCTTCAGTTACTGAGTACCAATTTAAGACTATTATTATTTGGAATTTGAATTTAGATGTCTTTCATCTCCTCTTAAATTGTTAGAACCATTATTATTATTATTAGTGAATGCGAAGGAAAGCTCTAGGCTACCCAAAGCAACATTTTAGGCCCATATTGTTTTTTGAGAAAACTAAAACAACATCAGACAGAGAATACTATCGGTATTGACCTACATTCACAGATGACGAAAATGATTGTGACAACAACTCTAAGGTGAAACTGCCAAAGCTCGTACACTGTCAACCTATACTGGACCAAAGATCCTCCCTAACAACTTAAACAATCCTTCATGCCTTGGAACCTGACATAACATGAGTCAAACAAGAAGGTTATACACCCCAACAGCTGGTTAAGAATCGATTAGGGAATGCACACGATTTGGTCGCTTTCCTCGCTGATCTAAACCGTAAAATAACCATAATGGATAATATATTAATAAAATATAGAAATTCCAAATTTGTTGAACAAATTTAAAACAGAAATTTTACAGAATTGAATTTTGAGTACTTATCATTACCTCGAAAATTATTGGACTTCCACCAAAGACTTTCTAAAAAATTTTGAATTGATAAGTGCTATTTCAATTTCAGGAGAAAACTTGAAAGCTTGGCAACCGTGGCAAACATTTAAACTTTTAAGTTCTGTCTCGTTTAAATACTTTTAAATAATACTTAGGTTTGCAAATTAATAAAAACATGTCATTTCTAATTTTATTTCAACCTAGGAAGAAAACATTAATTGCATATACGCATATATATTTGAGCAAAACTAACCATAGCAATAATAAACTTTGCCTGGAGGTTAGTAGAATGTTTCCTTTAATTTAAACCGCTACGATAAAGTTTCATGCAAATAAGCTTTTACTAAATACTAACTGAATTTTGATGAGTAATTAAATTTGAATTAATGGGAAATTTTCAGTTAAAATATTTTTAGTTCAACAATTTATTACTATTTGTCTGTGGGTAGAGAAATTTTGCGAAATTCCTGACCCATTTAGATGCCCCCACCTTCAAACCGAGTCTAGGATGGCAATCCAGTCCCGAATCATCCAAGATTTGCAGTTGTCCGAAGAAAATCAAGAAACAACCCTAACGGAATTTACGCTTTTAAAACTAACCTAAAAATTCACCATAAGATGGACGTACGTTTGTCTCCTTCGTCTTAGAAACTCTATAAAAATGGATCGATCATAAACCAAAATGTCCAACACAATCTACAAAAAACAACGCCATGTAACGAATCAAAATTTTGGACTGTCAACGTCTGAAAACCCAACTGTAAGCATCACAAATGACTAGCATTGATTTAAGACCGTAAAGGGAGGGATTTGGCTGCCTCATTACTCGAAATCCCTACATGACCCGGCACATAGACTCGACAAAAAGAAGCGTCAAGTTTGGGTACATCTTTACTTGTATTACAACCTTCCAAGCAAGGGCATCCTCACAATATCCTTTCTAAAGGATGAGCTCGGTGGATGGTTGGCAATTTAAGATGTTGATTGAGATTCCATTCAGGACTGACGGTGGTTCATTCGCAGACCTCACTCATTTACACTAATACGATTGTGGGTAATCTACTACGGCACAAACCATGCGACAATAAGTATGGAATGTTTATAGTATACATAAACAGTGAACAGAAAGAGATATAAAACTATAAGCTCTGTGTTACGACTGGTACGTTTGAGAAAATTCTCAGAGATTCTATGACATTCAAGTTGAGACAACGAAGGATTTATTTTAACCTAAACAGTCAAAATAATAATAAGAAGTCTCTTACCAAGAATTTTATCTTTAAGCAAGAACACAATCAGTTTAAATCGGCGTAAAGTTATACACTTTACAAGCAAAGTTAATTCATATTATAGATAAACAGAATCTTGGAATTGACACTATTTATCATTTATTTTAATACAGAAAACTATATGCACATTACTTAAAGCAGTTTAAAGTGTAATTATATTCTTTGTTACAATACTATACTATATCATATAATTTCATACTTTACTTTTGTGTAAGAGAATTAATATTAAATTTTCTATAGAGTAAGTGAAAAAGGTTAAATGAATAAAATAGGTATAAAAAGAGGTTCTCCACACAAATACAATTTGATTACAATTTTAATTAAAACGGAGATGAAATGTCTGAACAAGGAACAGCCAGCCCGTTTCTAAAATGTAAACATACTAAGGTAAACTTTATATATATATATATATATTTAGAGAAAACAAGAGAGCACAGAAAACACAAGATAGAACAGTTGTGAGTTGTGTAGGAAGAAAAGAAAGATGGCGTTGGTTACAGTCGACAGTTCTAGGTAGTACTGTTAGAGACAGTAAACAGTACAAAATAACAGTCTGTATGTCACATTTTATACCTTTAACGTTATCCCAAGGACTCTGTTGTAAACTGGACTTTGTAAACAAACTTTATAATTTATTACTAATTTTATGTTTTTAAATGGATGATGTTTTACTGTTTTGGACATCAAATAGATTGAATACAGACATCAAAGTGAGCAGTTGTAATAATATCTGTTACAATTGGAATTGCTGTAATTACTATCCACTTTTTTAATCGGAAGTTACTTTTCACTTAAAATCTATAGAATTCAGGGAAATCGAAGGCCCCTATATAGCATTAGATTTGTAACAGTTTCGACTACTTAAAATCGCTCTATTTAAAATTGGGTACATCTTTATTTTTTTCAGGCGAGTCTTAGCGTCCAACTACCAATTAGGTGTCTAGAACGGGGGCGGAAACTCATACTTTACTATAAATAATTTTTATTAACAAATAAAAAGTAGCATTGTGCGGGATTCGAACTGGCGATCTCTTACACACTAAGCCAAGCTCTTGACCACTAGACCAACACCCAGAGATACCTACTGACTCGGAAATCAGTATGTAAAGGGACATAGTTCTTACTTCTATTGCCATTTTCGTGGGCATCCTACCCAAAACGACTGACATTATTCTTATAAGGACAAATCTAAAGACAGTTAACCGCTCACTTTAAATCTGATTTCTTCAGAAACCCTTGATTAACAAAACAAGGGAAAAAAATCATATTTTTTTATTAAATGAAATAATAATACGAGTTATTATGTCTGTTGAAACATTAACTTCTCTTATTATAAGTGTTTTATATAAAAAAAAAAAAAGGGAGTTAGCTGAATACATTTAGCAAAATAAATCACTTTATGATTAAAATTACACGCAAAAAGATCTTATAAACAAAACAAAATCTAGAGAACGCTAAGTATTTTACAAGACTTTAAAAGGGTGGTTTAATGTTTACATAAGTTCCCTTGGTAGTAGTAAAGACGTGTGGGTGACGTAATATGGTCACGTGAAAGCGAATAAAGAATGACGTAGTAGAGCGACACTATTTGAATTATATATTAAAGTAAGGGTCTGTATCTCAAACACTCGAATTCTACTCGGCAAAATAGAATTTATTACTAACGTAAACACGCATAAATTTAAATATTTTATTTTCTCACTGTTGTATACTAATGCGGCCGAGGGATGAAGTCCAGTATACAAGCTCTTCTTCTCACCGCTCGCAGGTACAAGTGACTGGATGGCCCTGAAAAGGACCGTTCACAAAAAAATGTGTCGGCGCTTGACTCGCCTATGGCGCTCCCCAGCGGGGTAGCCGTACAGTTGGGTGGCCCTGAAAAGGGCCGTTCACACTGTTGGTTGAAGTGACTGCGCCGCTCCGAGAATGGCTTGCTCCCAGCGCGAGGCCACAGCAAAAGTGATGTGAGAGGCCCTGAAAAGGGCCGTTCGCTAATACCAGTCAACCGGCTTTGGGAGCCCCGGCAGTGTGGCCAGCACCCCGATAAACCCCGGTACCAATTGGCCTGGTCCTCGCTCGTATCTCACACTGTGGCAGCGCTGGTGATTTGGCTTGCCTCCGTAGCTGGCGAACTGCAGCGGCTCGTGTGCTGGGCTTGGTCCTCGCTCTTGTCTCGCACTGCGGCAGCGCTGGCGTTCGGCTCGCCTTCGTAGCTGGTAAACCAAGGCGTCTCGTGTGCTGCACTTCCTTCTTTCTTCTTTCTTCACAATACAGGGGTTAAGTGATCGATTTTTTGTTCTGGTCCGGACAGGGAGGTCCTTTGGCCGGTACAGAGATCCAGGTTGAGAGTAAGGCCCAGTCAGCAATCTTCCAGCTAAGGTAGCTATTGTGGATGTTTTCCCGTTGAAAAATTATCTTGGACTGATGCAGACACGGCCGATTCTGCCCTTTTTATAGCGAAGTCGACCGTGCTGCGCCCTGGCGTCGCGACTGCGTCGCTATCTCTGTACCGTCCAAAGAACCACACTGCCATTCCAGAGTCTTGAGAAAGACTTTTTAAAATGGGCTATTTGCCTCTTTTCCTTTTTTATTTTTCTTTGATAAGCAATCATATGTACATATAAAAATTATTTTTTTTCTATTTACAAAAATTATGTAGCTGTTCAATTATGCAGCAAAGTGAAGTTGGGGTTCCAACACTCACAGATGAAACTCTCAGTTTTTTTTCACAGAAAAAATTGTAATTTTATCTTTACTGCTGCTAGAAATAGTAATAATAATACGCTTATTGTGGAAATTTTATCTAGGCTAAAAGAAAAAGTAGTGTAGACACAACGACTTTTTAAAACTATGTCAACTAATCTATTAAATTTTCATTTACAATTAAAATATTTTTTTTTAATTAAGATTTTAGAATAAGATGACTGGAAACTAATCCCTGTTTCTAGAAGAAAAGAAGGCAAAATATTTCGGGAATTTAAACTAGCCGAACCTCTAAATGTATTGGGTTACGAGAGGATTAATATTTCTAGGAAGGAGACGATACAGTATTTAAATTGAAATGGTGTTTTGTGTAATAAGCAGATTATTTGTGCTGCCTTTGTGTTTATGTCAATAGAAGTGTGCCTGCTTCATAGGACATTAGAAAATCAGGAATGTCTAGTACAAAATAGTGGGCGTGGCCAATTTAACTGTTGGGGTAAGATAAGAAATCTGTATACATTTTATTTTCAATAAACTCATGTTGGACAAAATAAAAGTTTTCTTTCATAAATGGTATTTTCATTTATATTTATTTATTTTTGCTCCCGTCATATTTGTTTATTCAGTTATTTATTTACATTATTTATTTTTGTTCAATTTATTGTAATTGATAGTTTGTTCAAATATGGCTGAATGAATAGAATAAATAGCTACAGTTTTTTCCTTCAGTGTTGCAAACAAGCTTACTTGACACTTTTTTAATTAAAAATATTTTTAAAATATAATTTATACAATTATTTGTATCGCGATCATTTTGTTTGATCATTTCAATGTTAAAAATTTATTGAAATATTGAGCAAATTAATATTGTGCTCTATATTTTCATGGATATTTATTTTCTCTTACCAATGTAAGGGGGAAGTAATTCAATCGTGATATATTTTTTACCTAATAGCCCAACCATTGCAATTTGTATTTTTTAATTAAGTCTGGAAAAATAACCAAAGTATCACTGGAGTGGTACTTTACCTATATTAAAAAGAATATCTGGAGTTCAGACTTTGTTGAGAGGCAAAATTGGGATAAGTAGTTCGATTTAGGATGCTTACTAATTTAGCTTATATTTTCCAGTACGGTTACCAAAAAAAAAAATAACTCTTGCTGCTTTAATGGTTTTCTGTTTTAGTAAAATCGAAGTATGGAATCCACCAATAGTATTAAAACTTTCCAGTAGGATAGTAGTATGAGTAGGTGGATCGACAAAAAATTGCACGAAAAAGCGTAACGATGAAAAAAACACACACAAATTTTCTTTAAAATAAAGGGAAAATTATCTTTTATAAGTATCATTTTCTTTTGGTAACAACCCAGTTCTAATAGATTTCGAGAAAAAATTGCCGAAAATGAGCAAAAACGGTATTTTCAACAACTTATTGTTGTTCTTGTTCTTGTTTATATGATAACAGCTGAGAGAAATCAATCTTTAGGTATATTGATAATTTTGGTGACTCAAATTTAGTACAGGAAGTCATTGATTTTGAATGAAGGAAAATAATTTCTCTTTAGAATGAAATGAGTATTTAAAAAGTAAAAGAATATTGTTGTTTATATTAATATGGATCCATAATCCTAGATAACCAATTCCTAAACTTGAGAATGAAATAATAATAATAATAAATTTCGGACGTTCAGTACTTACGAGAGAACAACTGATTTCTTTCCTAAATGGAACACGAAATTGTCAACCTCTTATTAAATATGCTCGCCATGCCTGGTCTTATCGTTATCAGCTGGTTCAGGAGTTTAATTATTAATTTATAATTCTGTTATATATTGGTTATATCGTTTTATTTTTATTTCTAGGTCGGTTATATTTTTTGTTTATTATTGCTATTATTATTTTTTCTGGTTTATTTGTTCTTCTTTTCTCTATGTATTATAGTAACATCGACTCCGGCTGACGGATTTTCCAAGCCGTACAATATTTTCATTTTGTAATTTGTAATTTATATTTCCTATGAAGAATAAATATTATTTAATTTTATTTTATTTTTTTAAATGATTTAAGGCGCGACAACATCTAAGGTGTTGGCGCCCGGAGCTTTTTTCAGTGCACTGCCGGCCTCCGGACAGTGTTCTCTCGTTACAGACAACACTGTCCATCACCGGACAGTGAGCTGTAAGAAGCTCCTAGGAAGCAGCTGGATTCGAACCCGGGACCTCCGCGTGGGAGTCCAGTACGCTAACCGCATAATAAATATTATTATTATTATTAATAATAATAATAATAATAATAGTAAGTAAATAAAAGTAAGTAAAGTAATCGCCTATTTTTTCAGACGGGTCTTACGTCCAACTACCAAACTAGGTGTCGTGGACGGAGGCGACTAGCAAACATACTTTACTGTAAATTCCTTTTATTAACCATTAAATAAAATCCAAGGCCTAAAGACCTGGGAATCGAACCCAGTACCACAATACATATTAGCTTCGCAGGTCTCGCCTCTAACTCGTTCGGCTATCGTGGCGCCTTAATAATAATAGTAATAAGGGAATGGATTAACTAAGCGTATTGGATTGTCCACAATGGGGACCAGGGGGTTCGAATCTAGTTTTTTCTAGAAAAAGTTCCGGGCGTCAATAACCTCAGATGTTTATGCGCCTTAAATCATTAAAAAAAAATGATAATAATAATAATGGCTAACTTGTGATCACCATAAAGCCAAGAAAAATAATAATAAAATAATAAAAAGGGAAGGGATTAGCTATGAGGTTAGCATACTGGACTCCCACACGGAGGTCCCGGGTTCGAATCCAGCTGCTGACCCCTTAGATTTTTTTCTTCCTAGGAGCTTCTTACAGCTCACTGTCCGGTGATGGGCATTGTTTGTAACGAGAGAACACTGTCCGGAGGCCGGCAGTGCACTGAAAAAAGCTCCGGGCGCCAATAACCTTAGATGTTGACGCGCCTTAAATCACAAAAAAAATAAAATAAAATAAAATAATAAAATTAAATACTTTTTGTACTAAACAAAGAAAAATATTGTCTCTTCAAAAGCAATAACGTTCAGGTTTAAAAAAATAAATACAATATAAGATTAATTTGGCAAAATGATTACCCAAGGACAAGAACTGTAAACTGCATATTTTTAACTGAGCTTTGCAATATACAAGGGTCGTTTGAAAAGTCCGTGCAAAAATAAAAACTACTTAATTTTTTGGGGTAAACATTTTTTATTTTTCAACATAGTCTCCTTTTAGGCTTATACACTTCGTCCAACGCTGCTCTAGTTTGTTGATCCCTTCCGAATAATAGGATTTGTCCAAGTCTGAAAAATAGCCATTCGTTTCTGCAATCACCTCCTCGTTTGAATAAAATCTTTTTCCCGCCAGCCATTTCTTCATATTGGGGAAGAAATAGTAGTCCGAGGGAGCCAAGTCTGGAGAACAGGTAGGATGTGAAACGAGTTGGAACCCTATTTCCATTAATTTTGCGACCACAACTGCTGAGGTGTGAGCTGGTGCGTTGTCGTGATGGAAAAGGACTTTTTTGTGGGCCAATCGTGGGCGTTTTTCTTGCAGCTCGGTTTTCAAACGGTCCAATAACGATGAATAATATGCACCTGTAATAGTTTTACCCTTTTCCAGATAGTCGATGAGGATTATTCCTTGCGAATCCCAAAAGATAGTCGCCAAAGTCCTGCGGATTCTTCTGGAACAGCTGCAAACCGTCCTTGCAACACTTCACACGATTTCGTTTTTGGTCAAGCGTGAGCAATCGCGGCACCCATCTTGCGGATAGCTTTGTCATGTCCAAATGTTGATGCAAAATATTAAGTACCCGTTCATTCGAGATGCCCACAGCACTAGCAATCTCACGCACCTTCACTCTTCTGTTATCCATCACCATGTCATGGATTTTATCAATGATTTCTGGAGTAGTAACCTCAACAGGGCGTCCAGAACGTTCAGCGTCACTTGTGCCCATATGGCCACTCCGAAAATTTGGAAACCACTTATAAACTGTTCTAATCGAAGGTGCAGAGTCACCATAATGTTTATCAAGCTTCTCTTTAGTCTCCTGAGGCGTTTTGCCTTTCATAAAGTAGTGTTTAATCAACACACGAAATTCTTTTTCGTCCATTTTTTGAAAATCACTCGACTAGCTCGATTCAAACGAATGCCAAACACAAAGAAATAGACCGATCTGGCTGAAACTTGGTGTGCGTTCTTCCAAGAGATGCTACTAACTAAACATAACCTCGATACGCGCCAGTGGTGCTATCTCTCTGACTTTGCACGGACTTTTCAAACGACCCTCGTAGTTCACATCAGCAGGCGGAACAATTAATAAAAGTTAGTCTCTGAAGTAATTGAAATTGCAAAAAAAATTTCATTTAAATTATAGCTAATGTCACTCGCACTTTTACCATATTCAACCTTTTTTTAAGCTTAAAATAAAATAAGTGAGAAAAATTAGGTATGAAAAGAGGTTTTGTGTCCAGAATATTGTAATACTTAAGAGTGTCTAATTTACTTGTTTTTAGGTCTATCGCCTGGCGTATTGTGACGAAAGTATTTTATAAGAAGTTTTCTTTGAGGTAGTTATTCTATTATGTTGATGCTGGTTAGATGGTGTCATATTTTATACACTGTCTTCACTTTATATACACTAAATTTAACATGGAAGCCAAAAAAGAAAATGTTAATGTTTTGGTTTAATTTAGAGGAGAAAAGTTGTGAGGAAGAAGAACAAGACCTAGTTTGGCATACTTGGAACAGAAAGAGAGAACAACGCACACATGTGAGGGAGTAAAACCTACGCATCTTATCTCTACCGACCACCTACATAATTCAATAGCTGCGTTTATTTATGTTGGCGAAAACGTCTATGCTGTAGGTTACGCTTGTGGTTTTTTTTAGTATTCTCTAAGAAATATTTCTTTTACCACAAAAGCAAAACTGAATCCTCTCGCACCATCTCCTCTTTCTTTGAATTTATTCTCTTTTTCAGTATATTTTTTGACAAACATCTCGTCCCATATTTTCACTTTGTTGGTCACAGTTTTTCTTGAAGAGAATATCTGGTATTATATATTCAGGAATACTTATCGATTGTGTATGGGATTTCCCTTTGTTATATCTGTATACTATAACCTCTTCAATCGTCTTTTCTTTTTTATCTAAAATTCATTTCGTTTCTGTGATTACCATCTGAATACAGGTAACTTCTCTTTGCAGGCAATAATGAACCCGTCTAACACGACTTCCTGAAATGCAGCAGCAGACAATTAGGGGAGATGGGGGCACATTTGAACAGTTTTAATTTCTCGCCAAATATTTAAAACATTTATGATTGGTTATTTTCTCCATATGTTGTGGTAGACCTGTTGGATAATTGACAGAGTTTCACTTCGTTTTCATTGTTTTGTAAAGTCTAGAATTGACGAATGTTATATTAAAACTGTCCGGTAGGACAGTTGTATAAGGGTTGATCGTCAAAAACTGCACGAAAAAGCGTAACGTTGAAAAACACCCAACTTTGACAATTTTTTTCTCTTTTTCTATAAAAGATAAAATTCCCAAATTTTCTTTAAAATAGAGGGGAAAACCTCCTTTATAACTGTAATTTTTTTGCAACCACCCAGATCTAATAGATTTCGAGAAAAAAGTTGCTAAAAATGAGCAAAAACGACTTTTTCAAAAAATGTTCTTGTTCTTGTTCTTGTTCTTCTTCTTCTTCTTCTTCTTCTTGTTACCTTTTTTGTAAACAACGTAGCGCCTAAACGCGCGAACCGATTTTCATGAATGAGGTATCGTTCCATTCGGAATTTTATGTAGATGAGCCTTTTTGGGGTCTCGACCCTGTACATCGAATGGGAGAGGAGATAGCCCCCTTTATGTAAGGCCCCCTCCAAAATTATTATTACTAATTACTCTGTAAATCTTGGCCCGATTTTGATAAAATTTGGTAGGATGATAGGATTAGGGCTCCCCTACGTAACATTAAAGCGGCGATCAGCTCTTACACTTGTTAAGGGGAAGTATAGCGATCGTTGCAAATTATCGACACGTGAACCGATTTTCATGAATGAAGTGTCATTCGAATCGAAATTTTGTACAGATTTGCACTTTAAAAGTCTCGATGCCGTGCCTCATAAGGAGGGGAGTTTGCCCCACCCAAATAAGGCCCTTTCTAAAACTATTATTACCAATATTTCTATAACGCTTAGTCCGATTTTGATAAAATTCAGCTCGAATAAGTGGTTAAAGCTCCTCTACGTTGCTGATGCTCTTGCACCTACTAAGATGAAGTACTGCAATCGTTTAAATTATCAATGAGTGAACCGATTTAAATCAATGAATTGACGTTCGATTAAAAAATCTTTGCCTCTTTGCCTTTTAGGGAGAAGTACTGCAATCCTAGTTTATTTTTCTTACTCCTCTTAAAAGGAAGTACTGAAATCGCAGTTTAATTTTGCTATTTACGTACAAATACCTTCCTATGTTATTCAAAACGCTTTTTCAAAAAAATTGTTATTGAGGATGGATGGGAACGCAACTTTATAGTTATTCATTCTTTAAAAAGATCCCTCCAGTGGTAGTTACGGTTCCGACTTAACACTTATCAGATTATAATGATAGAATTGCTTATTCCAAATTTTAAAAAAGTCTGTAAAGATTGCGAAATAGATAAAAAGGAAAATCTATCCAAAAGGTACAAAAATCTCCTTAACAAAAACTTACAGTTTAAAATGTTAAGTATAAGGGTTGATTAAACGCCAAAAGGTACACAAATCAGCAAGCACCCAACATTTCATTAATTCTTCATTAATATATAAGTAATTCTACTGCATTAATTTTCATTAATAAGTTATTTTTTAGAATTTATTAGATGTCACAGACCCTTATGCTGGCCATTTTCGTCTACAAAATATATGTTCAAGTAGCACTGTAGATTGACTGCAATATCTAGTTATCTATAATAATGAAACTATTAATTACAGGTTAAAAAGAAAAACGTTACAAAAAATAAAAAAAAATTATGAGGCTAAAAAATTCAAAACTTTTTTTTAAAAGAAACTTCACCAACATACATCAATGATTTTCAAAAATCGTTGGTTTAAGTTCATTCTTCGATTAAAGTAATTGTTATTTTATGAAGTAGTCAAACGTTTATAATTATCTGGCTTTATCGCAAATAATATAGTTTTCTTCAATTACATTCTCAATCTAGGTATTCATCCCACAATGTTGTATATATGTAATATAAAGTAAATAAGATATGCATATTTTTAGGACAGCTAATTATTCCAGTATTTTACTATAAGTAAAATTAGGGGGACTAAATTAAATTACAATTGAGAAATCAATAATTGTTGTTGAATAATCTACTTGTTATAACTGTGTGTTATTTGTGCTCACGAATATTTCGGTAAGACGAATTCAAGACAGTAGCCTACTCTAACTTTGTCTTTTTCTACTTTAACATGCATGTACGTATATGTGATTTATCATAATTATAACAAAAAAATATTATGAATGAAGTGGCCAGCATAAGGGTCTGTGACATCTAATAAATTCTAAAAAATAACTTATTAATGAAAATTAATGCAGTAGAATTACTTAACTATTAATGAAGTATTAATGAAATGTTGGGTACTCGCTGATTTGTGTACCTTTTTGGCGTTTAATCAACCCTTATACTTAACATTTTAAACTGTAAGTTTTTGTTAAGGAAATTTTATAAGGTGGAAGTAAAATTTCATGTTGCAGCTTTAGAAGTGTATTGTGAAGACTGTAGAGGACAAGGTGTAAGTATTATTGGTCCATATTACCATTTGGAATTCGTATTTTTAAACTTAGTATTTACAAAAGTCTATTTGCTTACAAAAAGTCTCTTTTATGGAAGGAGAGGGAGCATATTTCAACATCACCAGTTAAAATGTGCCCTACCGACCTGCAAGTTTGTGACTTTGTTTAATCGCAGAGAAGGGGAAAGTGGTCCGAAGCTACATTAAGAAGCGCAACAAACCGAATATTTTGTTCAAACTTCCTAAACCCATCATCACTTCGGGTACAAACATCCCGAACTGAGTCATTCTTGATTTTTGAACTAGATTTCAGTGGTTTAAAAGAGAAAGTAATGTAGTAGTGAGAGAAATAACTGATAGAAGGTAGATTCAGAGTAAAGTAATATCATTTCTTTCTATTTTATATTGTGTTCAAAGCTACCCCCACCAGTGGGGCAGATATTAACATTTGGCACAAAGTTTTTAAATTAAAAAAATATAGATATGTATGTAAAGTACCAACTGTTTATTGATATAGATCTGTTCAGAAGACTTGAAAGTTGTAGAAGACAAAATAAAAAGGTTCAATAATACGATTCTGTGCACTCTGCAACAGAAAATGTAAATTCTGTTCAAATGTGCCCCCTCTCCACCAACTGTCCAACTCTAACTGTAGGTCTAAACAACGGAAGTAATGCCTTTGCGACATTCATATTGCTTAAAAAATGTTTTACCCAAGTGAAGAGATTGTCGGTGGACAACCATTACCAAATGATTTTCCGAAATACCCAAATAATTTAATACATTTCATATCCTTGATAGAAGAAACTTTTTACAGACTCCTGGACCATTCCAAAATCAATATCGAGGAGAAGATAAGCGAATTAAATTAATTGACTTTAACGCACGTTGACTTGGACTTCAGACTTATTGCGTCCAAATTGGCTCAGCGAGTTCATCCGTAAAGAAAATGTCAATTTCAGGTTTATAGATAACAAGTTTGGGACAAATAAAGAAGACACGAGTTTTAACTAGAATAATTCTAAACTTAAGCAGTTCTCTGTACAATGCTTTGGATCTGCTAAATACTTTTAACATAACTGTTCCGATCTAATAAAGTTTCAACATCACACTTAAAATTACTCGTACAAAATGTTGATTTTAAGCTAATTTAGAAAATAGATTTAAACTAAAAATTAAGATAAACAAGCAAATAAAAACTAATAACTGAAACAATAATCAATAATCTCCTTACAATATTATCTAGTTTGTTTGTATTACTTAGAAATACTTCTTTAAAATTAAGTTAAGTTTGTTCACTGCTGAAGTTTACTGTTTTGTTATGATGAAGTAGTTTTGTGCATGTTTATATATTATTTTTATTCAATTTAGTTTTTGTAGTTCGCCCAAAGGGTTTCGACAAAGGCGTGTGTGATTTGTTTATATTCATCTTTTTTTTAAAAACAGTTGTATTAAAAACGCTTGAATAAATAAATTAACTTAAGTAATATGACTTGAAACCTAGCCGGACTTGAATTAAATAATTATTTAAATAAGCTCTTAAAATGTCATAAATTTCTTTTCTCAAATTTTTAAATTTTCTAAAAATCCATATGTAAATTTATATATTATTATTTCAAGATAATATTTAAAGAAAAACACGTGATTGTAATCAATTAACTCAGCTAGAAGCAGTTAATTGTAACTCAAGAGACCATGGATAAATCTAAACAGCAAGACCGTTGCTGCAATAGGTATGTTCATTTTACTTACCATTAAAAACAAACATGAAGTATCTAGCGCACTAAGTAGTAGATATTGGAATTAAAATCCTACTTCGTTGGTAGCCTTTTAGCACATTTGGTAGTCTACATCCATTTCAAACTATTTTTTCTGTACCAAATTTAGTCTGAATAAATCACCGATGACCTAAAAAAATAAAACAAAAACTTATTCACTTTTTCAAATGAATACAGTAGACAGAAAATTTAAAAGTACAGAAAAATTAAACATATGATTACTACAGCTGTAATTATTATTGGTAACATTAATATTATTTTTAATTTGTTTTTCAAATATTAATTTATTATATTTTTCGTTCACCTATATAATATAATTAGAATTAAAAAGATATTAAAAAACACTAACTACCGTCATTTACTTAGCAAAAAATATGTAAGTTAATTTTATTTTTTATTGACATTAAATATATATGTATATTTAAAAAAAATAGAAGCATCTAGTCTCACCAAAATTCATATATTTTATTTTTAATCATTACTAATAATATTAATCTTAATATTGCAGACTAATTAATTACTTGGGAAAAAATGCCAGATGCACATATCGTGCAGAAACGACTGAATGTAAACATAATAGAAAAAAGGGCATGCTTAAAGACACCTCAGACTACATAATGATTGGTATCAAACTAATTGATACTTGCGAAATTATATCATTAACTATGACGTACGCTATATTAGTTGCGTCATTAATTTATGGTGGAGATTCATTTTGGACAAAATTGGGTGTACCTGGAATGATTGAACCAATATCAGAATGGTGATAATTGTGTGTGCTTAAAAATAGTTATGAAATAATTGATATTTCATTTTTTTTTTTTTTTTTTTTTAATAAACAAATTTGGAATTTTAATTATTTATTTTGGAAGAGAGGTATTTTTAAGATGAAATTTCTTCTCAATTTCTAAAAATCTCTCCTTTTATCACAATTTTTTTTTTAACAGTGACGTTTCAGTCGTCAATAGTTCATCCTAATCATTTTCACTAATACTTTAAATAATATTTAATTAATTTGTATTTATAACAATAAATGAGAACAATTTATTTTATAAAACAAATAGATCGAATTCGTCAAAGAATTCGTTTTCTCAAATTTCATCCTCTACATCAGCTCATACCTTATCGTTTAATCCAGTGGTTCCCAACCTATGGTCCGCGAAACACTTAACATTTTTAAAATAATAATCTATTTATTTTCAGGGAACGGAATAGCTATGAGGTTAGCATACTGGACTCCCACGCGGAAGTCCCGGGTTCGAATCCAGCTGCTGACCCTTAGATTTTTTCTTCCTAGGAGCTTCTTACAGCTCACTGTCCGGTGATGGACAGTGTTGTCTGTAACGAGAGAACACTGTTCGGAGGCCGGCAGTGCACTGAAAAAAGCTCCGGGCGCCAATAACCTTAGATGTTGACGCGCCTTAAATCATTTAAAAAAAAAAAATTATTTGACATGCGGCCGCGTGTGCGGCGACGGCACGGTGAATGGGACGTCGAGCGGAGCTTGAAGCGCCTAAAAACAAGTACAGGAGTCGACTAAAAGCAAATGATGGTATGTGTATAGCTTTGAGCAATCTCATCAATCCCAGGATTACCCATCTAGTTAAGAAAATGCAAGCTTCAAAAAACACATTAATATATAACTGAAAACATAATCACAATGTTAATTGAAGTTTATTTTTAAAATCTAAAAGTAGTTTACTGTGATATTGAACCTTGTGGTTCCTGCTAACAATAAAAATATTAAAATGGTCTCTGGTCATAAAAAGGTTTGAAACCACTGCTTTAATCGGACATCTAAATTCTTCCTGTTTACCTAATCCTCCAAGGAGCTTGAAAAGAAGATGGTCTAACATTATCTTGACAGCAGTAAATCATATGCGTTCACTATCAACTGAATGATACCAGTGGGTGCCATTTCCACTCAAATAATCCAGATATTGTGTTATCATGTACCAAATTTACAAATCTTTAATTTAATTTTTAGAAATCACTTAAAGCTTCTCGAAACCTGGTTCCGAAAATGGAAAATAAAAGTTAATGAACAAAAATCAGTGCACATTACTTTTACTTTACGAAAATCTGCAAGTCTACCTGTTCGACTGAACGGTGTAACGATTCCTCCAGCTGACATAGTACGATACTTAGGACTGTACATTGGACAAGTGACTCACGTGGAACCCACATACTCGACTAAAACGACAAGACGTGAATAGACGCTACAAGCCACTTACTAGACTACTTGACCGCAAATCCAAACTAAACTTGAATCACAAACTGACTATTTACAAGACACTGTTAAGACCCATATGCAGACATACGGAGCAGTAGTGTGGGGCTCAACCAAACCCTGCAAACTCCAAACGCCTGCAGACACTACAGTCTAAAATCTTGAAGAAAAATCCTGAATGCTCCATACTACATTTCTAACCTTACCATTCACGCTGACCTTCACATCCCTTTTGTCACCGATCTAATAAAGTCTCGCTACCGCAACTTTCACAGCCTCATAGCTCTCTCCATCCTAATCCTCTTGTACAACAACTCTCCTCTCCTCACCTTCCAGACAATCCTACTCGTCGCTTGAAGCGGAAGTGGCCTAGGGACCTACTGGATGTGAGTGTAATATCCACTGAGAAAGAGTTCCATCAATGGGTGGTTGCTCTTACATGACATTCATGAGAACTTAACCAGTTTCATCAAATTTACTTGATGCAACATTTGTTGCAGTTGTAAATGTACTAATAAAGTGAAAAAAAAAATTAAAAATTAAGTCTCATCTTGAATTAACTTAATATGAACCAGGAACATATTCTTTAAAAGCAGTGCCTAAACAAAATAGATCAACTGCAACATTTTTCCCCATCTGGGACATAACCTTAAAAGAAAAAAATTACCACGACCATTTTTTGTCACTTATTTGAACCAATTCCAAAAATACACCACTTATTTAATCTAATCCACTAAAATAATCTAAGTTTACTGCTTAACAAATAGGATTTTTGGAAATTAAAACATTTAAGTACTGAAGTACCAAAATAGTTGCTTATTAAATGGCGCACTTCCATATACTGTACCCACAATACTGGGCGTATTGATATTAATGAGGCTTCGGAGGAGCTGAAACGTCATGTTTCAAGAGTATCTTTATATTCTAGTAAAGTAATCCTTAATCCTAAATTCAAGTTCGTTCTCAAGATGTTATTGAAAAGAACTTTTTGCGCTATCATTATTTACAACCATCTAAACATTTACAATCATCAGTTATGATGATGTTATCCATAAAGAGGGAGAGTCTTTCAAGAAACTGGTCTTCCAAGTTTTTCATAATGCTACTATCCCCATATACCAGCATCTTGCCCTCCGAAATACCAGCCCACACGATGAACTATCCCGTATAACAACCTACGCTCTCTTATCTCCAAGGTCGCTACATCATGCTAGTACTTATATAAAATAGATTACGGCTTGGGAGAAAGCGCTGCAACTGAAGCATGAAAAGAGATATAAAAAGATTTCCAAGAGGATACTTTGAGGTTAGTTTTATACACTTAACCTTTACACATATTCATATTTACAATTTGAAAAAAAAAAAATCCAAAATAAATAACATTCTTCGATGTAAATAAAATTAATACTTGTATTTACAAAAAATCTACCTCAAACTAGCCACCTTTTAACGCAATAGCCCTAGCTCTCAACGCAAATAACACTAACACAATAAGCACTAATAATCTTTAAACGTACAATATTCATGTATTGGTAATTCAACCAAAGGTATTGAAGTAAGCTAAATTTGATTTAGAGCAAATATTACGACAGTTCTGCTCAATGTTTCCAAAATGGAATTTTTACAATTCCACGAGATATAATCCAAATGAAAAATTAGAAATAGAAAAGGGAAGGGATTAGCAATGAGGTTAGCATACTGGACTCCCACGCGGAGGTCCCGGGTTCGAATCCAGCAGCTGACCCTTAGATTTTCTCTTCCTAGGAGCTTCTTACAGCTCACTGTCCGGTGATGGACAGTGTTGTCTGTAACGAGAGAACACTGCCCGGAGGCCGGCAGTGCACTGGAAAAAGCTCCGGGCGCTAATGACCTCAGCTGTTGATGCGCCAAAAAAAAAAAAAAAAAAAAAAAAAAAAAAAAAAAAAAAAAAAAAAAAAAAAAAAAAAAAAAGAAATAGAAAATAATTTAGTCTATTTAATAAACATGTGACTTTAATAAATATACAGTAGACTCTTGGAAATCTGAATCGGCCTAGTCCGGATCGATAAACTTGAATTTAAAAAAATAAACTTTCTTGCAAATAAAAACGACAAAACGTTGATTTGATATAAAATGTGCATGGCAAATGAAGAAACCTTAAAAGAAGAAGAACTAACCGAGAACCAGGCAAATCTTATCCCACATTCAGAAGGGTTTAAAATGCTAGACGGAGCGCTAGAGTACGTTACTCAACAAGAAGGAATATCCGCAGCCGACATTATGTGTTTGAGGAAGTTGAGGGAAATTGCAGCCAGGCAAGAGCTATAACTGTGAAGCAGACCAGAGCATTAAGGACTTCTTCAAAAGATAACTTGTAAATAATAATTATTTTCTCTCCAGTGTTTTACTGTGTATTATGTATTATTCCAGAGTTTTATTAATTACAGTACTACTCTACAATATAATACAGAACAGCAGCTATTAATACAAACATATTACTGTTAATAAACGTTAATACATACAGTATTGTCATAATTGTTCGCCATAAAGATGAAAATCATCAGTCATGCCAAACTCCGGGAAATCCGGATTTTTCGAAATCCGGACAGGCCGCCCGCCACAAAAGTCCGGATTTCTGAGAGTCTACTGTATTACAAAAAAAAAAAGTATAAAAAAATGCCTATAGAGTTAGCATGAACATTTTTATTAAGTAAGGGAAAAAATATGTAAGAACACAAACTATCTCTTAATGTTGTTCACTTATTACTATTCTTAAGGTTCTAGTACCCAAAATTTTTCTTCAAACCCTAAAATTTGGGTTACAATTAACTATTAAGAAACACTATACACTTTGTATTTATAACATTTCTAGATAACCTATCGTAGCCCAAAATAGAATTTTTTGATGATAATAGATAAAACTCGTATTGTAAATCTATGTGCATGTAATGTATATCCGAAGATTACAGGAAAAGCTCGGAGCCATTTTATTTTTATAAATTTATTTTTTTGTGAGAAAGAGAAGAATCTATTCCAGTATACATTGAATCGTACATTACACTGGAAAAAGTGGCACTTTAGAGAGAATCTACTCACTATTTTTTCACAGAAGTATACCTAATCGAATTCTACAAGAAAATTTTTCTAATAAAAACTGTATGTAAAATGCTTTTAGCTAAACCAGTTTAAAAATAAAAACAATTTAACGTCATTTTCAGAAGTTTTCAGTCTTTCAGTGAATGGCTGCCATGATTTTGCTTGAAATAAACTAAAATAACCCTCCTGAGTTATTCAGATTTCTTTTTGAGCATTTTACTCACGTTATATGATTTTTTCTTTTTTGTAAGGAAAATAAAACCACAGGTTTTTCTTTAAAACAAGAGTTTCACTTCTGACTTTATTAAAAAAGGCTCCAACATCCTTGTTGTTTCCATAGAAACATAAAACTCGAGAACTATCAGCCAAAAGAGGAAACCTTTTAATGGTTATAACGCTATAAATTTTAATCCACTAACGTAGAATTTTGTTTTTCCTTCTTTTTTTCTAAAGTTATTACTTTGTTTTATTACAATTTTATTTCATCCTCCTTTATAAACTTTGAAACTTTTATTATTTCCAGCAATTTATAGTCTTATAAAGGTGAAGCGTAAAAAGAAAGTAAATTATTTTTCATTTGTTTGCAACCTGTAGGTATATATCACATTTTGAGACATGTTTTTCTCAGAATGCCTCGAAAATTGTTTTAATACCCACAATGATAATTGTATTCATAATAAGGCGCCACGGTAGCCGAGTGGGTTAAGAGGCGAGACCTGCAAAACTAATATGCATTGTGGTACTGGGTTCGATTCCCGGTCTTGGCCTTGGATTTTATTTAATGGTTAAATGAGAAATAGTAAAAGTACGTTTGCTATACGCCTCTGTCCACGACACCTAGTAAATGGTAGTTGGACGTTAAGCCCCGCCTGAAAAAAATAGGCGATTACTTTACTTACTTTAATAATTGAATTCATAATATAAAATATACAACACTATTTTATGTACACATATTTTAAAAGATCAATCAAAACATTGTAGAGAAATGCTACCGCTACTAAACACGGTAAACCTAAATTCTAAACCTACATCTGAGTAGTTAGATATAATTCTTTCAATGCATAACTCAAGATAACTCATTAAATGTAGCTCCGATCTTGAAAAAATTCACACATTTTTTTTTGTCAACATAAACAACACCTTGAAGACAACGAAAATCCTTCCTCTACCCAGTTCTAAAAGAGGGCCAAACCCAACTCTGGTGTCCAGGAAACCCCATGCTTCTACTGGTAACCAGCTCTAGGGATGGATGCTCCCCCCCAAAAAAAAATCTCCAGAGAGGTATATCCTTCTTTACTTGTTTATCATCCAGAGCCTCTTAACAAAAATCCTAGGCATAGCGAGTAGCCCCCGGCAGTTAGGGTGTAATTACTTCCTGATTTTTTTTTAAATTTCTCTTTCTCAACTCCCAGCTTGGCTCTTTACAGGAATAGAGAAGAGAACGAATCCGGTAGTCAGGAATTGATGCTCTCATAATCCATTACCAATAGTAAGAATAATTTTCTTTTTTTTAAACTAGTTATTTAGGCTATTCGACTTGGTAATTCGATTTTCCCATTTATAAACTCTTGTAGTATTGTTGTTCGTTCTTTTTGGTGACTGATTCATAGTTTCAATAGGATGGAAAAATAATTGACATTTCAGTCGTGATAAATTTATTCTACCGAGCTTTCGACCTAGGGACTAGGCCATCTTCAGTCCATGAACAGACAAGACAGAAGACACACCAACCCTGTAATGTAAAAAATATTACTTTGTAAACTATCCCTGAAGATGAACTAGTCCCTAGGTCGAAAGCTCGGCAGAATAAATGTATCACGACTGAAATGGCAATTATTTTTTCATCCTCTTTTAGTATCTTTTATCACACAAAATTTGGTAGTATTTACCTGTAAGTTCGCTAAACTTGTACCACTGCCATAAATAAGTGAACCTGCCACTGCAGGTTTTATTTCTTCTAAGCGAATTTTGGAGGCATCATTAAGTTTGGGATGCTTAAAAGCCTTGATAGAAGTGTTTAAGCTCCTTTGTCAGACAGAAGTTTCAGCTTCATTCCTGTAAATAAATAATTGTTTGGTCAAAAGTGGATATTAAATATAATGTGGTAAATTATGTTTAATCTAATAAAGTGCAGACAGTCTTTCTTCAATTTAAAAAAAATTAATTAACATATTATTCTTAAGAAGGCGCCACCACGGTAGCCGAGCGGTTAGAGGCGTGACCTGCGAAGCTAATATGTATTGTGGTACTGGGTTCGATTCCCCGGTCTTAGGCCTTGGATTTTATTTTATAGTTAATAAAAGAGATTTACCGTAAAGTATGTTTGCTAGTCGCCTCTGTCCACTGACACCTAATTTGGTAGTTGGACGTTAAGCTTCGTCTAAAAAAAATAGGCGATTACATTACTTTACTATTAATTCTTATGATAATAAATAAGAATCGATAGCGAAAAGTCGAAACAAAAGAAGAAAAAGCTGGCTGTGCAAAAACCAAGTGCCACAGAAATGGTCTCAACAAAACCGAGTCTTGACCTATACACTTTATCTACTTTGTTCCTGTTGGCTGGACACGAACTCCTTTCCCTTTTCTTTTTTTATATATAGGAGAAGGAAAACCGAGGTCACCTTCAAAGACTAGCAAGCTTAATGGAAAGGAACACTTAAACCTTAAATAAAATCTCACCATGACCTTAAGAAATGGTTAAGGTGTTTTTTTTGCGGCTTTCGTTTATAGAAAGATAAACTTAGCAATAGCATATAAACTCCAAGAAATAAACCAAAAAAAGGTTTATTTTCAACTTGCGCGTGCTTAATTAAGGATATGCTATTGCTTTTTTTGCAGTTGTGACAGAAACCAGACTTACATTGTAATATCTATAGAACTTCTGCTTCAGAATAAATAATCTTAGTTCTGCAATAATAATTAAACTAATTCTTAGTTCTCAAGACGATACAAGCATTAACTTAATAAATAAACTACGCAAAAAATTGTGCAATAGTTAAGAGTCAATGATCAGTTTTCTAGAAGAAGTGGTATACTACGAAAAACATAATCTTATATTGCCGCTAGTGATACCAGGCTCTTAAAGTCGCTCTCAAAATCTAAGTTGTAAGTGTTGTCCGGAGGCAGGCAGTGCACTGGAAAAAAGCTCTGGGCGCTAATAACCTCAGATGTTGATGCGCCTTTAAACATTTAAAAAATAAAGAAAAAAACCAAGTTTTTGCATCCATTATGATTAGTTATAACGCTATCGTCCATTTGCTACATAAAAATATTTTTTAAATAATTTTTTATAATCATCAATAAACCAAATAATACTTCAAACGTTCAACATATTTGTCAGAGTATTATACGATATATACACGTATATACAGGGTGTTCATTTTAAGACGGCTCTAATGTATTTCAAGCTGAAACGGTTAATCTGAACAAAAAATGGTAGAGGAAAAATTTAAAAACACAACTTCTGAAGCATGTACTGTGCCTTCAAAGGTGCCTCCTCAGATACAGAGAGCAGTTGATAACCTCCTGGCTAACCTGGCACCTTTGAAGGCACAGTACATGCTGTACAAGTTTAGTAAAGTGCATTATTTGATAAATTAAGGAATAAGTTTGATCCTTTAAATGAAAGATATTGATCACTTAAATATAGGGCTTCCAATTTTTTTGGCAATTAAACGCAACTCTCCCAAAATTACCAAATAATTATTAAACCTTCTTGTTTGTAACAGATGTAAAATTAATTTTTAGCTATTTTGTGTATGCTAGAGAACATCTAAAGCTCTTAACATTTGATTTTTCTTAGAAAAATCACTTGGAAAACGACTTATTTCCCCGATATTAAGAAAAATACTAGCTTTACTGCCTTGGCAATATTTTCAGTAGAAAGGGGATGAAAAAATACATAAAAATGACCTATCGCGTGCTCTTCTTTCTCTTTGATAACAAGTTAAAAAATTGAAATATGATTAATAAATACCAGATTTTGAAACGGCCTAGCACCTTTAATTTTGAAGATATCGAATTGCGGTTTCCGGTTTCTTTCATAACTTTTTATACTCTTTAAAACTGGGTATATGAAAATAGAGGTGAACTGCGAACCTTCACTTTTGGTTGCGCGTTAGCCGCGTATGCGGGCAGGATTCTAAAATCAAGTCACATATTCTGAAACTAGAGGTGACGGGCAACAAATTTTTCCTCTACCATTTTTTGCTCAGATTAACCGTTTAAGCATGAAATGCATTTGAGCCGTCTTAAAATGAACACCCATAGAACAACTCCACCTAATGGTTATTTATTTAATGTTGAACATTTGAATGTCCTAAGTCAGCTAAGAATGTTAAATATTTAAATGGAAAAATAAAAGTAACACAAAATCAATTCAAAGCAATGACATGGAAAAATGAAACGATAATTTGAACCCATCGTTCAGGACCTTATTACACGCCCGAAAGATTCTATGTGATGTTGCCGGGCGTCTAATCTATTTCAACACGTGCCTGAAAAATGTTGATAAAATGAGCACAAGGAGACAGACAAATGGCGAATATTCATAATATAGTGTACTTCTTTATGAAAATATTTTCCACTATATAAAAATATTTATTTTTTTACTGTTTATTGGGAATTAAAAAAGCTAAATAAAAAATGACTTCTACTAAAAGATAGTAAGATTCGTAAAATTTGTTACAAGATCTTTTCAGCCTCCCTAATTTTGTGAACCGCTCAAATCATCCATTGCTAACGATGATAAACATCTTCTGCGCTCGACCATAAGGCGACTAGAACTCACATACTGTGACTTCTTTTTTGGAGGAGGAGCAAATGATACTTTGAAAACATTTTCTACATACTGTGCAGTGGTGCCTGGGGTACAGGATATTCTTCAGATTAATGTAATTAAATAAGACAGATGGAAGATGACGGATCAAATCTTACTCTTCAAGAAAAGATCTCAACATAAGTTTCTTACAACGTATACGAGGGGGTACCCAAAAAAAACCGGAATTATTTTTTAAAAGCTATTTATTTACAAATTTTTTACAGAACAACCTTATCCCCTTCAAAATACTCTCCATTACAACTAATACATTTGTCCCACCGGTGTTTCCACTGTTCGAAACATTTTTTGTAGTCATCTTTAGAAATGGCTGACAGCTCCTTCTTCGTTTTTTTCTTGACCTCTTCAATGTTGTCAAATCGGTGACCTTTCATGCCCTTTTTCATGCGTGGAAATAAGAAAAAGTCGCACGGAGCCAGGTCAGGCGAGTAAGGTGCGTGGGGCAGCGGAACCATGCCATTTTTAGCCAAAAACTGTGTAACAGAGATGGCTGTGTGTGCAGGTGCATTGTCGTGGTGGAAGAACCAGTCTCCTGTTTGCCACAAATCGGGTCTTTTTTGGCGAACACTATTGCGCAATCTTTTCAAAACTTCCAAATACTTCAAATTGACGGTCTGACCTGGGGGGGACAAACTCTGAATGGACTACGCCTTTGGCATCAAAAAAGCAAATCAGCATTGTTTTGATGTTTGACTTGACTTGACGACATTTTTTTTGGTCGGGGTGAAGATGACGACTTCCATTGGCTCGACTGTTGCTTTGTTTCTGGGTCATAACCATAGCACCATGACTCATCACCAGTAATGGACCTTTGACAGAAAGTCTGGATCAGTTTCAAGCTGTTGTTTCAAAGCACGACAGGTTTCAACTCGATGTTCTTTTTGATTGTCAGTCAGAACTCGAGGAACAAACTTGGCAGCAACCCTTTTCATCCCCAAATCTTCCGTTAAAATTCGCTGAACCGAGCTCCAAGATAACCCACTACTCTCTGACAGTTGATCAATTGTCTGTCGACGGTCTGTGAACACCAGCTCTCGAATTTTTTCAACATTTTCGTCGATTCGGGCAGTTGATGGACGTCCAGAACGAGGTTTGTCATCAATCGACATGTCGCCATTTTTAAACCGAGTAAACCACTCGTATACTTGAGTTTTTCCCATAGCGTCATCTTTGTAAGCTGTTTTCAACATTAAAACACTTTCAGCAGCATTTTTGCCGAGTAGAAAACAAAATTTCAGAGCTGCACGTTGTTCACTTAAACTTGCCATCATAAAAAACGAAAAAAGAACAAAACAGCGCTGGTAAAAACAATCACTGCAGATGAACAGAACAAGCCAGGCAGACAACACAGGCAGGACTGAACTGGCAAAGAATTGCGCTATACACGTCTAGCGGCAGAAATGCGTACTACATAAGCTCCATGCGCGGCAACGCAATTCCGGTTATTTTTGGGTACCCCCTCGTAAGTATAATTTTTATTTGTTTTCAGGGTATTACCCTATATAAATGGAGTATTGGTACAAATTAAACAAATTAAATTAAATACCATGTAATTACACATCATAAAATTAAACTGAAAACTAAAAGTATTTAGTTTCTTAAATAAAAGATAACTAATAGAACTAAAATTTTAATTTTCAACATTTACAATAAAATCTCTTAATTTTTAATGCAGACACCACTTATTAGTACAGGTTATTAAATTTAGTGAGACTGTCTATAACTAAATAAATTATGTAAATTTTCCTCGTTATCTTGGCTCAACTTTAATAAATTCTGCTAAATATTCGTTCCTGGCAGATCTAAATGATGGACATACCAACAAAAAAGTGATATAAAGTGTCTGGGGCACGAAAATTGCAGCAAATACAGGTGATTGTTGACAATAAAAAATCTGAAAAGACTTCCTTTAAAAATTACACGACAATTATCAGGATGCCCTAGCCTCAGTTGACTAACAATTCTTTGCTTTAAAATGCTAACCTCTGTATTCTAAATAACTTGTACCCAAGTTACTGATTTTTCTATAATATTTAATAAATACTTACATAGGAAATATTTCCTAACCTTTTCTCAAATATTTCAGAGAGTTTAGAATTATTATTTTTTTTTTAGTACAATTTGTAACCTTTGACTTTCTTATTTTAAGACAGCCTACTTTAAAAATTGACTACTGGTCCATCTAAAAGAGTTTTCAATGAATTAAAAAACTTGATAACTAACACTGTGGTGTGCTCGTGAACACGTTTTCTAGCAAAACAAACGTAATTTCTCATACGAAGATAAAAAGAAAGCCCACATTAGACAAGGAAACTTTTACAAAAAAGTGCCAAGCACCTAGGTCTGGATAATGATCACGTAAGGGCCTAATGAGTTTTCTTTAAAAATTTCGATTACTTTTATTTTTCCTGTATTCAGAGGAAGATTGAGGCTGTTTGGAGAATAGCTTATGCTTCAAAATGGTGTCAATTTTTAGAAAATGTATCTGTCTTTCTAACCGTGTCATCAGAATCGAATTCGGACTAAAACTTTCTGAGTAATAACATTTTTATTGCAAAAAAAAAAGTAATGATTTTAGAAAAACGTCACTCAAGAACAGTAGGGAAATATGAAGTTGGCCAATACGTCTTTGAAGTCCACTTCAGATGTACTACACACAGTAGGCCTATGGACATTACTTACTGGTTCACCCTGTATAAAGGATGTAAACTAGAGTTTAAAGCAGAGGCTATGTTGACTGAGAGATCTCCAAATTTCTTCCATTTCCTTCGGGCATCGAGCATTACATAAGGGTTGCTCCTTTGGGAACTTTGTATAAATTTATATTAAGATCTTAAAGTTTTATAATCTATACATTCATGTTAAAAGAGTAAGCTTTTTTTCAATTATACTCCATATTGGAATTTTATATAAGTAAAGAAGAATAACTGTAAGATTTTCATTTCAGTTGAGAAAATACAGGAAATCCTATCTTTATGCTTATTACTGTAAAGAAAAGAAAGAGAAGTTTTTCCAGTAAAATGTGGAGAACATTTCAAATTATGTGACAGCAAGAAAGGGATTTAAAGGGACGCAGTGTTAGTGGGGAAAAATAGGAAATACAAAAAGAAAAAGAATAAAATAAAGACTGTCAAAATAGAATAGCAACACATTTCTCTGTTCCCTGTTTTGTGAAGTCTGCACAGTGTTTTTGATGAATTTCACAGCCAACCTGTCTGTTACCTACATCATCTGCCTTCCTATTCTCCAATTTTATTTTATTTATTTTCTTGCCAACTTTTAAACATATGTGCAGACTAGGCTAAGAGGAAAACATGTTTTTCATTCTGGGAAGACTGCCATTGCTTTTGCTAAATTTAATTCTGTAAAAAATAAAAGGCCAAAACAAACATACATGAGATTAAAAATCTTCCCAACTAACTAGCTGAATGCAGTTGGATATTATATTGGAGAAAATTACTAAACAATAACTTTTGAGTTTCATCCTATCAAACACATAAAAGCTTTAGTCCACTACAAGAAAGACAGTTCAAGTTTTGGAAAAAATATCTTCAAACATATTCCAATTCTAATAGCTCAAGTTTTCTGTAATTTTTTGCTAGCACAAGATTTGTATGAAGAATCAATCTATACGTGAAGCTAGCTGAGGAAATGAATGAGAAAATTAGGCGCTAAATCCTGAGTATGAGCCTAAGATAACTTTTCCAAAAGTGAAAAAGTGAAAAAAAAAAATGCCTTCCAAATTAAAAAAGAAAAGATATTTTGTAAAAAAATAAAACAATTTAGTCCACAACAATTAAATTCAGAAGTGGCGTCCATGATGAATTTTTTTTTAACTCTCTTTATTTAATTTACAACTGCCTATTGGCAACAAGTAAATCGGATTACAATATATAAATAAAAATGGCTGGAAAGAGATTTGAATGAGGGCCATCCAACGATAACCATCATGAGTCGACTAACACAAGATGCCGTTGAAGTGAATTCGAAGGATGCCCAATTTCTATCATGCGATCAGGTGATCACGAGACCATCGACGCTTCAGTCTTCGGCGAGGATTTGAGGGAAGAGTAGTTTTGGGATGGATTGTTTTAAGAGCGGATTGAAGTGTTGGGAAAGTTTCGAATTGAAATTTGGTGTAACGGGATTTGGCTAGGTCAAGGACAAAAGGTGATTTTTAGGTCAGTATGGATGGTGTGATTGCTTACGTAGAAAGGAGCGTCAAGGATTGTGCTTAGGATTTTCGATTGAAGGGATTGGATGCGGTTGAGATTGGAACGCTTTGCAGCACCCGTACAGTTCCAAGTCCGTTATGTCCAGATTGGGGCTAGTAGAGCTATGTAGATTTTCTTTTTGTTGGTTTAAGAGACAATTTGGAGCTTTTTTCGAGGAGTCTTTTTGGTCATTCGGTAACAGTAAGTAAAGTTCCTTGAGTCCGCTTGAGTCGAGTATGAGGGTTCTAAGTAAGGCGCTTGACGAGTAAAAGTCCAAGATAATGCACCTTATCTGCCGGTGGAATAGAAATATGGTTAAGTTGAACTGGCTGGAGTACCTTGTGATTGAGGATAAAGATTATGTAATGAGATTTAGACTCGTTGACCTTTATTCTCCATTTGCGAAACCCAGGGTTTGTGGATATGAAGATGAGACTGGATTGATCGGATTGCGTTCACTGGATCTGAATTTTATGGGATAGAAAGGCCGTATCATCGACATACGAATAAATTATAGTGTTTGGATGGAGCGGAAGATCAGCCGTATACAGGGTACAGAGAAGTGGAGCGAGAATACTTCCTTGAGAAACTCCTGCTAGGATAGGATAAATGGAAGAGGAGGAAGAGCGTTGGATAACTTGAAAGAAGCGGTTTGGTAGGTAGGACGAGGAAGTAGGTGCTAGGAAGAATAGATTCGAGCTTAGCTAGAAGGCCAAATGCCTGGGAGACATCTAGAAAAACTCCTAGGCAATATTGCTTGAGCTCAAGAGAGGTGGCGACAATATCCACAACACGGTGATGAAATATTTACATTTAGTTTTGATCCATCAAAACTTTTTGACATAGATTTGAAAACTAGAAACATTCCAACTTTGGTCTCTAACCAATCATAGCTGTTCCTTGTATCCAAAGATATCTATACTAGTAAAGTGGCTAAGTGAGTCCAAAAATCAAAATATTTATATGCAACTTTTGTAGACCCAACATGTGAATCGCTTAATGGTAGGACTGTTGTTGTTAGACCAAACTTTCTAAAGAAATGGCTAGTCCACGTCCTTTTTTCTTTTCTTTCTCTAAAGAGTAACTACTTGAGAGAAAGTAGTAAGAGGAACTACTTGATCGAAGTAATATTGCGAAATGGAGTTTACTTCGTACAAAGATGTTTTCGAAGAACCCTAACCCTAAATGTATATCATATACAAAAATAGCCTTAAGGTTTTTGTTTAAACTCTTTATAATAATATATATATTAAATAGTAAAAGCTCATTTAATGGATGAAGTGGGAGAACGAATAATTGATTTAGGATAGAAATAGATTTTGATTTAATATAGATTTGGAGAGAATTAAGCATTTAGCTTAATAACTTTAAATTTCATGACGATTCTATTTTCAATCTGCCTAGACTAGGCAGATAGAAAGGGATAGGCGCTCCTATTCGCCTAGAGAAAATTGGGCAACAAAGAGGATGTTTTACCCATCTACAATCATCGCACTTTCGATTTCTTTATCTTCAACCCAATTTTTTTGCTGCAGCAGCAGCAGTAAGCACTTTGCAAGCACGTTGTTAAGAAATAATTTATGTTAAAATTAATAACACAGTAGGTGTGTTTAAGATGGCGCTACTATCAACAATATAACTAGTCACGTACCCTTATTAACTCAAGGAATAATTGAATATTAAAGTACTTTGCTGTTCACGATAATTCAAAGATATGACAGAACAATGTTGAAGAAATTAAAGTTATTATTTCACTCAGAGAAAGTGGACTTCACGGCAGATTTTTATGAATATCACTTAATCGTAAATAAATTTAATAATAATAATTAACTGTAAGGAAGGGATTAGCTATACGGTTAGCGCACTGGACGCGGAGGTCCCGGGTTCGAATCCATCTGCTGACCCTTAGATTTTCTCTTCCTAGGAGCTACTTACAGCCCACTGTTGTCTGTAACGGGAGAACACTGTCCGGAGGCCGGCAGTGCACTGAAAAAAGCTCCGGGCGCCAATAACCTTAGATGTTGACGCGCCTTAAATCATTTGTAAAAAAATAAAAATAATTAATATGTGCAATTTTAGAGATAATTAGGAGGACTAAATACATTTTGCTAAAATGTTGCTGAAAATTAAAGCAAAAAAAAAAAAAGACAGATCGAATGTAAATATTCGATTTTGCAATGCTATAAATGTGGTTTAATTCGGTAAAAGAGGCCCACAGTCAATGTTATTGTGGTCGATTATGTATTTGGGATTGGAAAATAGCATCAGTAGTAACCAATGATGGCCGACCATTTTATTCTTCTCCTCTATATATATATGTATATATATATATACAGTCAGTAAATAGTATATATATTTCTGGGCAGAAATATACCCAGAACTAACTCTGATGGTCTCTGTTATATATCGCCACAATGCTACCAGTGTGTCGGTTTAGTATCCACCATACTCTTCTCAGCCTTTTCCAGCTGCTGTCTCCACTTTCATTACCCAATGAACGTTCATTCAATTTAACGAGAATTGTGCACATAGGCCATACCATGCTACCACAATATATTACGCACAATTTGATGCTGAGCTGTGTTGATTCTAGGTTTGTATATACCCATATTCCGTGTATAGGGTTATGTTAAGACAATGTACAGTTTTTTTTCAAAGATAAATACTATAAAGTTGGCTGCCAATCCCTACCTTAGATCCTGTCATAAAACTAATTTTTCTTCATAATTTTTAACGATAAAAGTTACAGAGCTAAGCATAAGAAAGATATATGAAGGTGAGAGAAAATGGTAAGAATATCAGATCATTTAATAGTAAGTAATAAGTAAACTTGACAAGTACCTAGCAATATTCCTGAAGTAAAAAAAAAAGTAGTAATCGCCTATTATTTCAGGCAGGGCTTAACGTCCAACTACCATTTACTAGATGTCGTGGACGGCGGCGACTAGCAAACATACTTTACTGTAAATTTCTTTTATTAATCTTTAAATAAAATCCAAGGCCTAAGACCGGGAATCGAACCCAGTACCACAATGTATATTAGCTTTGCAGGTCACGCCTCTTAACCCGCTCGGCTACTGTGGCGCCTTATTCCTGAAGTAATTCTAGACAATTAAAATTATTCTAATCCTTACAGCAAGAAGAAACAGAGAAAATGTATTGAAAAAAGTTTAAATAAGTTATTATTCCCAATAATATGTAACAGATTACCCTAAAACGGTAGACTAGGATAGGTCTTCTCTCCTCCAAAATACTCTTAATAGAATTTTCGAGTAAACATTTTTGCAAATAAAAGTTTTGTGGATAAACTTGCAAAGGAAGCCAATAGTGGGGAAAGTGGCTAATTATAAATTACCACAAACCGATATGAAGGGTATAATTACAAAAGCAGCACTACAAAAATGGCCAAACAGATTACAAGTAATGGTAATAAAGGGAGATTCTATAAAACTATGGCAGATCAGTTACCTAGACAACCATGGTTTAAGGGAAATGTCAGAAATAAATGGGTTGTTACGACAATAAGCAGGCTGAGAGCGAACCACGCGGTGTGCGGATCGTATCTTCACAGGATCAACAAAAAGGTCCTCTCTCCTCTTTGCCGTAGATTGCAATGAGGAGGAGGATTTCAAACATATAATGATATGTACACGTTATGTGGTGGAAAGGAAACGAATGTTTGACGACATATACAGGTATTTAGATGCACCATTTCGCTACGAAGATATAACATTCTCCACCAACATCTATGAGCTTAAATCTATAGCAGAGCTAGCAATGAATGTATTTAAAAGTTATAGCCGATTAGAATGAATGCATGAAAATGATTACGGAAGGATTACGTGATTTTAATTTCGGTGAAGCTATAAGGATGGCAGGAATATAGAGTACTGATCCATCCATTAGCTGTAATTTATGTAAATAGTTGTATATAGTAGAGGGATGAATGTGTGAAGCGAATGTATTTATAAGTAAGAATGGAGAGTGAGTGATATTCTAGTGATAAGCACCTAGACAATGCTGGCTGTATGGCAAAAGCCAAGGCAAAAAAATAAATAAAAAAAAGTTATAGATCTTTAAGTAGGGTTCGCCAAGTTTACAGAAAATATGTTGAAGCGTTATTCATACATAAAAATATCCAAAAAAAAAGAAGTGAAAAACTGCTCAAAGTGACAGTTTCGGTTAAGAGATTCTCTTCTCAAAGTTACTATCAGGTCCCTTGGGGCTAGACAATCGAAATATAAAAACTGAGCTAGCTTCTCTTGAACTAAAATACAGTTCCAAAAAGTACCATTTCTTTTTAATCTTAGGAAACCACAAAAGAGAAAGATTCCTGTAGATGCCTTCATTCAAACAAAATAACGAAAATAGTGCTGAACATCTACTTCTAATCTCTTTAAGAAAGCGTTACAAGAAATTAACTCGTCATTTCCAAAAACTATTTCATTTGTACTAACAATTTCATGTAATACTGCCAAGAAGTTGTTAAGGGGAAAAAAAGTTCTTTCTTGAGGCTTTTCGGGAATCTCACATCAAATCCAAGACAGGCACTCGCGCAATTTTTACAAAACTGAAGTCAAGTTACTTTTAGAAGACATGTTTGTGCTAAAAGAAAGTTCCGTTTGAATATACATCAACTGACCGAAAGTGTATTATACTTGACAACTTCTCTTTACAAAAAAAAAAAACGTTCTGTAGTACGCTGATATACAATAATAGTGATAACTGATAAGTAATAAAAATGAACTTTACCTGCGACCTTCTAAAGTAATCAATAAGTTGGATCACGTTCATAAACCATTTCTGACTGATGCAAGAGATCAATTGCTGGCTCGTTATCTGAATTCATGAAGGACAAATTCATCTGTCGAACGGATAGATGTGCAATAAACTTCGCTCTTTGCTGCCATTTAAATCGTACACACAGTAAAACTGCCCAAAGTTATCTGCAATTAAAAAATAAAATTAGGTAAATTTTACCAAATTCATCTTTGGTGTTCATTAATAATAAGAAAACATATTTGACTAGATAATAGCCCTAAACTTATTGATTTAAAAAATGAACGTTTTGACCCAAAAGAATCATTTTCAGAAATATGCTCTAACAAACACTAGCACTGTTTTGCCATTGAAAAAAGTTAACATCTACATACTTATGGTAAACTAGGAGGTAATACACAGTAGCTAATTAGTCTGTTGCTGATTAGTAAGGTTACAAATGTTACAATTATCCAATTTCATGAGGATAATTATAATGGAAATGGGAACTCACTAATAAAGTAAATTGTCTAAGTACATAAATTCAAAATTAAAATAAAACCAAAAATAAAGATAAACATTTAGTTGTTAATTTTGAACTCATTTTTGTGAATATTTTTCAAGTTTTCTAGGATCTTATTGTTTATTTTAAACTTTTTAAAAGGACTTCGTGTAAGTGATACAATACCGTGGATTATTTTCTGTGAGATTATATCATCTATGAGAAAATAAAGTTGAAAGAGTGAATAGTTTATTGTGTTTTTCCAAGGAAGTGTTCATTTTAACGTTTCCTCATCATTTTTTTGGTGTTTGTTAGAACCTATATGGAGGTACATCCATTAAAATAATTGCCTGGCCAACCATTGTGTTTTATTTGGTACACCACTTGAGATTTCCTTTCGTTCCTCAGTTCTTTTCTTTTAGTAAGCTGTATTTTGTGATGTTCAATTTGCCTACAGGTAAAAGCAGAATATTGGCTGATTATCTTTTAGTGCCTTGTTTGCATATGTTAAGAATGGTGTTATATTAAGTCAGTTATGGGTTTGTGATTTTTTTTTTCAAAATATCACATATAATTTGGTAATTAATATTAAAAAATGAAATTATCTTATATTATTACCTTTGAGAAATGTTCTATGACTCAGTAAAATGAGATTATTGAAATCCTTGGCTCATCATTAACAACACTGGCAACATCGTCAACAATAAAATAAATTTTTGGTTTAACTTTAAAGAGAGAACCTATCACCTAGCGCATTCTTCTTTTTGTAAAGGTGAAACAGAGGGAGGTTATAAAAACCTTCCTTCTCTATTTAAAGTGTTGAATAATTTTTGTGTTAAAATAGAATAGTAATTTTCTATATTTGTTTTTTTTTTTTCTATAATTTACTCAAGTTGGAAATATATAATAGGAGTTGAAAAATCATTTATTTTAATGCAGTAACTTCTCGATAGTTAACTTTTTAAGAGCTGTTAATTATTGTGTTACAACTTGCCATAATTCATAAAATAAGATCTATGTAACTCTTAATCAGATCTATGTATATAGAAAAAGTTACCCGGGTTCATTAGAGTTAGGATTTTGGTTAGTTTTGTTGGAAGAAAACCCAGTGAAGGTACCGGGACCGTAGATCCGGATTCGAGAAGGCATCTAAGGAGTTTGAGAGAGCATTGCGGGGAAGTCTACTTCATTAATATGTAACTAGTTATTTATTAGTTATGTTTATACAAATGAGAAAACGTTATTTCATTTATTTTGTATTTAAACTATTTTTTGAATTAGAGATCCACCAATGCGTGGCATAGCTCCTCACATGTCACAACCAGTCATCTTCTATATTTGTTGCAGTGGCAATTGCTCCTGCAGTTGTTTATTTTAGATGATTTTTATTAAATTAACTGTTTTAATTATTCAACTATGCTGGCGACCCTCAATGAAAATTGCTTTCAAGTAGAAACTTTTTTACCAGAGATACTACATACTGAATAAAATTATAATTAAATCATAAATCAGAATTTAATCGGCAAAATTATTCATTCTTTTAATATGGCAATTAGTTAATAAACTAAATTTCAAATTTAATCGTTAATCAAATAGATTTAATCACATCCACTATATGACTTTTCAACTAATCGTTAGGACCAGGTTTTTGCGAGGCCTCTTTCTGCCCAAAAATTTTCGATTAATTTTTTCAGACTTGAATGACAAGCCTATGACACACTAAACCAAGATAGGTCCATCCTTACACACATATTTAACTGTGTTGGTGACCCACTAAACGTACATAGGACCACCTTGTGTTCTTATTTTAGGAGGAGGTAAATAAGATTTTCTAAACTTCTATTTTAGATATTTTAACATTATTTTCACCACCTCGAAGTATTTGATTATTAAAGAAGTTTGGAAAAATCAATACAATGGAAGTGCAATATTTATCTGAAATGAGCAACACAATTTAAATATAATTTTATGATTCAATTTTTTTTTAAATTTTAATTAGAATTTAATCAGCGAAATTAATCCGTACTTTTAATATTTTGAGATGGAATGTGTCGCATTCTATCAACATTATTATTAAATTGATTTTTTTTTTAATCTATTCTAAGTCACAAGAAAATTTAATTATATTCGTAAATTACGGTAAGAAAAAGTCATGTGAGTGTTCATACGAGATTCTTTTCATGAGAAAGTGAAGTGAAACTGTCGAATATTGGCGAAAACGAACTTAACTTATAAAAAATTTCTTGAAAATTGAGAATGATTTTTTTTTCGAATAATTAGTAATATTAATCTACGTAAGATTAATATTACTTCTAATATAACAAAACAACAAAATAAAATATGAGAAAATAATAAGAAATTTAGAAAAATAAATGAAAGGCATTGAAGCGCCATTGTTAAATACGCTTTGATCAGCCTTGACTCGCTATCATTGGTCGGGGCGTGTCTACACTAGTGGTGGGCGTGACTACAATACAGGTGGGCATGACCCGCCCACAGTCTGCAACCGTACTGCTTTCTGATTGGCTACTGCTTAGAAATCAGTGAAATAATTAATTTAAACATTTTTTTCTAACATTTCTCCCATAGGTATTTGATAAACTATCGATTAAAACAATAAAAAAAAATTCCCTATAAAAATATAATAAAAAATATTTCTTTTGCGATAATACTTCATGTTTTACACAATTATCGTTAATAGAAACAAAAAAGTTGAGAATTTGTATTGTTTAACCTTGAAATAGGTATAAGAGAAATAGGCTTGTGAGCCGCCATTAAATAGGCGTTAAGCTTAATTTATACTCCATCCGGTGGAGATCTCTAGCGGCAATTTTTGTAAACACAAATGCAGTTTCTACAGCTTGGCTGTTTCTTGATATTTTCCTCAGTATTTTTCAAGGTTATAAGTTGAATTTGCACTGAACGTTATTTCTTTCTATTTCAGTTCATGAAATACTTCTTTAACCATGATGAAGACTTACTAAACTTATATAGAACTATCTTATACTCTTATTTAACCTTGTTGACGACTCACTAGTTCTATATAAGACTACCCCAAACTGACATTTAACCGTGTTAGCGACTCACAAGACTTTTATAGGACTATCTTACACTCATATTTAAGCATGTTGACGACTAACTAGACTTATATGGGACCAGCTTACATTCATATTTAACCTATTTTTTACTGCGTTACTTAGTAATGTAATTGTCTATTTTTTGTCAATCTATCTACTATACATCTTCATGTGGGTGTAAGTAATTTGAGCTACTTCTGTTTCTCTTTTGCTATTTTCTGGTGGAATATCTTTTTGTAGGACGTTCTTCGACTATGAAGATCCTACGAAAGGCTACTTTGCTGAAAGGGAGTCAAAGGCTGCATTGGACAAAGGCTTAATCAAGATTAAAATTAAATTTTCCTTTAATTAAATTGGAATTTAATTGATGAAATTTTTGCTCATTTCTATTTCATACAACGTTTCTTTCATTATACTTTTCAATAGTCGATCTTAAAATATTCGTTGTCAAAATAATTTAAACAATTGGATTTTATAATACTGCCTAATTAAATAATCCTATTAAAAGAAAATAATAGAGTGTTGTGCATTTGAATTAAACCTAAATAAATTTTCAAAACTTGCTACATAGCTACTTCAATTATACTGTTCACTGGTTTGAAATAATACGTGTTCATAAGAACCAGAACTTGGTGAAACGTTTGTAATTCCCTGTGGTTGGCAGGATTTTGCTCCAAATAAAAGATGAGGGCAAAAAATAATCTATACTCGGTTTTTTGTGATCCTCTATTCAGTGTGAAAAATATTTTTTTACCGTGATAAGAAACTAGTATTTAAAAAAAAAAAATAATCACGCTAAGTTAAAGTTTTGATGGAAATTCAAACTTATCAACATGTTTTTCATGAATGTTACTGAATTCCGGCAATAAATTGATAAAAAAAAAAATTAGTTTTCTCTTATCTCATCTTTTTCATTTGATATCTTTCGACTCGACCATTTTGATAATTACTCAACAGGACGTCAATTTAAGGAAAAGCATTAAAAAAAGATTCACGTTTGAGGGGAAAGTACTGTAGAAGCTAAACTTGGTAGAAAAGTACCTAAAGTAAAGTAACTGCCTATTTTTTCAGGCAGGCTTTACGTCCAACTACCAATCTACCGTGGAACTACTTATCATGGAAACAGGCGACTGGCAACATAAAATTTACTACAACTTCTTATATTAAACATTAAATAAAATGAAAGGCTTCTAGAGCGGGAATCGAACCCAGTACCACATACATATTAGCTTTACATGTCTCGCCTTTAACCCCTTAGCTTAGGCCATAGTGGCGTCTCCTTATCTTTGTAGATAACAATATGAAATTGAATAATTAATTTCCACAAAAAGTCAGAAAATCAAATGCAACTTTTATTTCCTAATTTACCTTAACTCAAAATATTACTTTTACTCTCCGCCGCATCACTCTTCCTCCGATCTTCTATGACTCAATTCCAATTCCTCCTGCCAATGTTGTGTCCGTTATCTTCGGCTTTATTTAGACAAAAGACTGGACTTGGAACCCTCACAAAAGACTTAAACGAACTGAAGTTAACAGGCGTTATCGACTACTTAAAAGACTACTAGACCAACGTTCAAAACTTTCACTTAATAAACGACTGATTTACAGTTCTATACTAAAACCCGTCTGGACGTACGGTATTGAACTGTATGGTTCAACGAAACGCTCCAATCTTCAACGAATTCAATCGCTTCAGTCTAAAATTCTCCGCACTATCATTAACGCTCCATTTTACGTCTCAAATCTAACTATCCACACAGACTTGGAAATTCCGTTTGTAGGTCAGATTGGCACGAACTCGCTATAAAAGTTTTCATCAGAACTTGCACTCTCATTCCAATCCTCTTGTCCGCCATTTATCCTCTCATCACCATTCAGATCATCCTCCTAGGCGATTAAAACGCCAGTGGCCTCGCGATTTTCTCTCTTCTGAGGAGAGTAGCTAATCCTGGGAGACGACTTAGGGAGTGTCATCACTGGGTAACTTCTCCCCTCAATTAGTGAGTTTGATGTCAGTTATTGTCATTGTTACTTATAGCGTGTCTAGCGCTGGTGTAACTTAACAAATAAACTTAAAAAACTAGTTTCTCAATTGTATGATCATTTTTTTTCCCCCTACTTTAATACACATATCCAGAACATTCAGCAGTATTTGCGATAATGATTTTACCGTTTGTGTAGAATCAAATAAATGTTAATAAAATTAAACACAGGCGCCGCCACGGTAGCCGAGCGGTTAGAGGTGAGACCTGTAAAGCTAATGTGTATTGTGGTACTGGGTTCGATTCCCTGTCTCTAGGCCTTGGATTTTATTTAATGGTTAATAAGAGAAATTTACAGTAAAGTATGTGTGCTAGTCGCCTCCGTCCATGACACCTAATTTGGTAGCTGGACGTAAAGCCCGCCTGAAAAAATAGGCATTACTTTACTTTACTTTTAATACTGTACATTATGCCCACTTTTCTTACTACATATTTTTATTTGTGAAGATTTTATGATTCGTAAAAATTTTAATAATACAATAATAGAAACCCCGTTGATGCAAAGAAAACTAAAGAAGAAATTATTAAATTGGAGACCATTGGAAAATTATGAAAAAATAAAAATAAAGACGTTTATAAGGGAATAAGGAAAATTGCAGATGCCAATTTGAAGGAGCAAAGTGTCTTTTATTGAGGCAATATTTTGTCAAGGAAAGACTGGAGAGAATAGTTTATTTCTGGCATACATTTGCAAGTTAATAAGAGTAAATAAGATATTATCTGAGGTTGGTTAGCATACCGGAAAGAAAAATATGTATATCTCTTCTCATTTGAATATAAATAAGGTTATGGTGGACCAAGAATGCTCTTTCACTGTCTTCCTCCACCAACTGGAAATAGACTGGGGAAATAAAAAGAAAAAAAATACGAACACAAAATGCAGGGGTCAAGTAAACTTGCTGGGAAAGCTTGTAAGCTTCATTTTGCTATTTTCCCATTCTGTTTATGTAAGTGTGCTTTACCGCCATCTCCTACATCAACAAAAATGGAAACTCTATGAAAAGCTAGAGGCACCCAAGAGAAGGAACTCTGAAGAGTTCTAGGTTATGTTGGATCTGGATATAACATTGCTCGTACACCCATAAAGGGTAGAACATTTATAATGTCCGTTATTATATACTAGGTATGCTATAAGCATGCTAGAATGTGCTTACAGTTATTTTACCACTACGTGACCCCCCCTCACTGGGGAACAACACAAAAGAAAGTTCCCACTAAAACAAAACAATGCTAAAACTATGAGAGATATTGTTTAGAAAATGGTGATGGAACCGATTTAGATAACTTGCTGGGGAAGTATAAGATTTTTTTTTGGGTGTTGAAATAGATGTTTTATCAGAAAAAGTGAAATAATTGACAATAAAAATATTTAAATTAAATTATTATACCAATTTGTATTCAATTGATTTATTTAACATTGAAATGTTTGAGTTTTGTATTGGACTTCGAGTTTGTCTTTAGACATAACTTGAGATTATTTCGCTGATGGCTAAGCCATATAACGACCTAGGTAACACTTGGACATATCGGACCCTTAAATAATTTCGACCAGTTCAACTGAACGGTGTAACGATTCCTCCAGTTGACGTAGTACGATACTTAGGACTGTTCATTGGACAAGAGACTAACCTGTGGAACCTACATACTCGACTGAAACGACAAGACATGAATAGACGCTACAAGCCACTTACTAGACTACTTGACCGCAAATCCAAACTAGACTTGAATCACAAACTGACTATTTACAAGATACTGTTAAGACCCCTATGGAGATACGGAGCAGAAGTGTAGGGCTCAACCAAACCCTCTAACTCCAAACGCCTACAGGACACTACAGTCTAAAATCTTACAGGAAAATCCTGAATGCTCCATACTACATTTCTAAACCTTACCATACACACTGACCTTCACAACCCTTTTGTCACTGACCTAATAAAGTCTCGCTACCGCAAGTTTCACAGCCTCCTAGCTCTCTCCATCCTAATCCTCTTGTACAACAACTCTCCTCTCCTCACCTTCCAGACAATCCTCCTCGTCGCTTGAAGCGGAAGTGGCCTAGGGACCTACTGATGTGAGTGTAATATCCACTGAGAAAGAGTTCCATCAATGGGTGGTTGCTCTTACATGACATTCATGAGAACTTAACCAGTTTCATCAAATTTACTTGATGCAACATTTGTTGCAGTTGTAAATGTACTAATAAAGTGAAATAAATAAATAAATAAATAAATTATTCCTCAGACACACCTACTCAACCTCAAACTACCCTTCTCACCTATGGTGACGATACTGCCATCTTATCTACTAACAAAGATCCAATAATAGCTCATAGAAAGCTTCAGTCTCACCTCACCTCCTTAGAAAATGGTTCAAAAAATGGGCTATCAAACTGAACGAAACAAAATCTCAAAACATTACTTTCACTCTTCGACGCATCACTCTTCCTCCTGTTTTTTACAATTTAATTCCTTTACCCAGTAGTCAACCAGCAGTCCGCTACCTTGGGCTTTACCTTGACAGAAGACTAGCATGGAACCCTCATACTCGACTTAAGGAAGACAGAACTCAACAGACGCTTCTGACAACTGAAAAGACTACACGACAACAGATCAAAACTCACTCTGGACAACAAAATACTTATATATGTAAGTATATTAAAGCCAGTCTGGGCTTATGGCATCGAACTGTGAGGTTTCAACCAAACGCTCAAATCTTCAAAGGTTCCCAGGCTTTGCAGTCTAAAATTCTTCGCTCTATAGTAAACAGCTCCTTTCTACTTTACCAATCAAACCATTCACACAGGCTTGAACACAAGTTGCTGAAAACACGAAACAGAAAATTCCATCTTCACATTCAATCACATCACAATCCACTTGTACAATATCTATCTTCTAGAACATCTCCAGACAACACTTCTAGGACAGTCTTAAAAGACAGTGTGGCCTCGCGATCTCCTCTATGAAGAAGAGAGTCAGTAGAATGTAGAATGTTTTTGGAGTGTTACCGCTAGGTAACTTCTCCACTCTGATCTGTGTGATATGTTGCTTATTGTTATCATTGTTGCTTATAACGCAAAATGTGTTGATTGTAACTAAATAAATGATTTTAAAAAAAAATTAATTATTATTGAATTGAACATATTCAAGTTGGTAAAAACACAAATTTTTGAAAAATTAATTATAGAATTAGTACAAGCATTTGGTTAATGTTAGTGTTGTTTGAGAAATAGAACTATTGTCAATAGCAACGCCTAGCATTGTAGATATTCAACTGTATCTCCTATTTTAAATATTTATCCGACCCTTTACATTGTGTGTGACAAATACATGGAGCAAAACCAACATCATGCGTTTCGTTTCAATCAATCATTCCTGTTTATTAAACCTGAATTCTTTGAGAGTTTATGCTATTCACTTCATTTATTACTTTTAGTGATCGAAGAATAAATTGTTTAGGATTCACTTTATGCTCTCTTAATATATATTTATTTTTTTAAATACGTAAAACGTAAGCAACATGAAAGAAAAGAGAAGAATTGCTACACATTTTTTTAGTTAATTTAAATTGAGTTTTTCTTCTTTATATTTTTGTGAGATTATTGAAAAATTAAATAAAATTTTTTGAAAACAACTGGAACATTTCTCTCAAATATTTTTGGTGAAATTTGATTTTGGTTAGGTGCTAGGACCTAGAATCTACGTAAACCAGGAGAGGCTTCTTCAAAGGTAAGACTATTGCTTTAAATATTAAAGACTATTCACTAAAAGGAGATCCTCGGAGTCTCTCTCTCTTTTTTCGACGCTCAATCAACGCTGTACCATCCACCCTTCGACTCGGCTCGTGTGATGCCTTAGATTGGGCTAAGGAAGCACTGGGAAAAGAAGTGAGCATCACACGGGGATTTCTTGTCAGTTTCTTAGAAACATTTTTCCAAAGATCAAAACGATGTGGGTAAAGATCAGATTTTTGATGGCTTAAGAGCGTGTGATGGTATTTATAATTGAGCCGTTTATTTTGAAAGTGTGGCAAGTCCATTTTTGAAAAAAAATGAAGATAATGGTAATTATAGATAAAACTTAGTATGATCTTTTTATCTGTAAACAATTTAGAGTCAAAAAAAATTCAGAATCCTAATATTTGGGAGATGGAAGTTTTAGCTCTTAACAATATTGTAAATATGTTTAATTTGAAAATGGTGCAAGTCCATCTTAGGTTGAAATTATTTAACCGTACAGCAAAATTTAACTCCGGTTGCTATATGGTGAAGCAAATGTGATGGTTTAACATCATGTCTGAAAAATGTAGGGTGTTTTTATCTATCTTTGATATTGGTGATCGGTGATTGTACAATATTTAATAATAATAAGTTCATCTTAATTTTGTGTTTCGATAATAACACCAACACCGGGAAATTTTAGTACTAATGGCAACACTCTGAAAAACTGTAAATTGTATAACATTCGACTTACATTATCGGCTATCAAGTAAGTTGTGCTGTTTTGTGCTCGGTGTACGAAAAAAGTTTCATTATTTGAAAATTAATAACGGATTGTGGTTTATTTTATAAAAAGAAAAAATGGCTGAAACCGATTACAACGGTAATTATAATTCTGATACATCTGAAAGTGAATTTGGTAGGTACCAAATATAAAATAAAAATGCTTTTCTGGGTAATAACGCCATTTCAATGAAATCCTCATTTGTAAGTAATTTTATTATGTTTGTAAAAATAAGACCCATGACAATCGGTAATAAAAGAAGAATCTTGGAATCAGAATCTGAATACGAAGGCAATTCGGACCAAAATGATTTAAAAAAAGAAGAAGAATAGTTGAACTATTGATTAGTATTTTGTTTTTATTATTAAAAAAAGACTGATACGACTGAAATATTATCCATTTAAATCAACGATTGCAATAATTCATTAATTTTGAAAGTGAGGCAAGTCCATTTAGTTATAATAAAACCTTTATTTTTCTTAGCCAGCACTATAAACACTATTGGATTATAAACTTACATTATCTAACATCACAAAATACAAAAAAAAATGTCTATTAATATTTACCAATATTTTTAAATTTATTGAAACGCAAAACCTTAAATATCTCGAAATAACAAAAAATGGACTTGCTCCACTTTCAAAATAAACGGCTCAATTCATTCATTTTTAGTTCAAGTAGGCCTACATCATACTGAATTACTTTCAGTGAAATTTTCAAATTTATTTTCCCAATATACCTGACGATTCAATTTCTGAATATGATTCAATTCAATTCCTGAATTGACGATTCAATTTCTGAATATGATTCAATTCAATTCCTGAATTGACGATTCAATTTCTGAATATGATTCAATTCAATTCCTGAATTGACGATTCAATTTCTGAATATGATTCAATTCAATTCCTGAATTGACGATTCAATTTCTGAATATGATTCAATTCAATTCCTGAATTGACGATTCAATTTCTGAATATGATTCAATTCAATTCCTGAATTGACGATTCAATTTCTGAATATGATTCAATTCAATTCCTGAATTGACGATTCAATTTCTGAATATGATTCAATTCAATTCCTGAATTGACGATTCAATTTCTGAATATGATTCAATTCAATTCCTGAATTGACGATTCAATTTCTGAATATGATTCAATTCAATTCCTGAATTGACGATTCAATTTCTGAATATGTACAAAACCGTACAGAATCATGCAAGCTTTGAGTGGAAAAGAAAATATTGAAATTATAATTGTCTTGTATGTTTGACTTATGAAAACAATAAATAAAATTATTTTAATAATTGTATGTGTTATAGCCTTAATCCTTAACTTACATCACATTTGAAGAAAACACCACATAATGTATTTTATGCCCGTATTTTCACAAATATAGTGAGTGAGTAACTATATGCATAGTTTGTTATTTTATTCTTGTTAGTTTTCAAAATGTTTACCTTGCATTACTAATGTTAACTTTGCTACCCGGATAGAAACTAACAGTGTGTAAAATTTAATAATAATTTCAAAATTTACTCTCGCATATTACTCACAAGCTCCTTTGTCAATTGGAGAATAATATCCGTAGATGGTAACTTATTTCTAGATTAAGTGTAAGATTATCTAACATCTAGTGTAAGCGTTGCAAGTAAGTAGATGGAGAGATCATTTCTAAGTACCTCTCTCTGTAGGAATATTCACAAGTTCGTTCATGCAGTTACAAAACTTCTACTTTAAGGCACCATTATAAGATATTGTAATGCAGGAGGCGTGTCAGTTAAGGATATTTGTGCTCTAAGGTGCTTGTAGTTATAGCAGAGTTCTGTAAGTTGGTATAAATATATATATACACAAAGTGTGTAATAGTGTATGTTTACTTAAAAGCGTTAAGTAAGACAGCAGCGTATCAACCCAATCGGATTCTGCCAAGGAGTAAAGTCTACCGAGAAACTTAGTTAATCGCCTTTGAGGTCAATGTTTAGAAGCAAAGATAGTTTTGGTGGAGTAACAGAACCATTAACCATAAAGACCTGACCTATCTCACAATCATAAATTATTCTACATAATATCCTACTACATCGTCCTATAAACCATGGTTCAATTCAAATTAGTTTTGGTGAAACTTTATCTTTAATTTTAAGGTTAATTTTGCAGGGCAAGTTTTTAATTAATTTTACTAAGGTAAATAAAGTTTTGCAATTATGATGAATTTTTGAAATTAGGACAAACCAATCTTCGTTGCAAACTGATCTCCTCTGAATGCAGAGGCAAATACGAGGTGGATGTGGCAACAATGGAAACATGCTGAGTCACCACCACCAAAGAAAGCAAAGACAGTACCGTTCGGCCGGAAAGGTCATGGCCTCAGTTTTCTGGGATGCAAAAGGCATTCTGCTGATAGATTATCTTCCTACTGGCCAAACAATTACGGGCCAATACTATGCAAACCTTCTAGACCAACTACAGGAAAAGATACGCGAAAAAAGGCCTGGTTTGGCTAGGAAAAAAGTCATCTTTCATCAGGACAACACCCGCCCGCACACAAGTGTTATTGCCATGGCAAAACTTCATGAACTGAGGTACGAATTGTTGCCACATCCACCTTATTCACCTGAGTTGGCACCATCAAACTTTCATCTCTTCCCCAAGCTGAAAATTTTCCTCAGTGGACGGACAACGTCCTACAACGTAAGAACTGACAGCCGAATTGGAGAGGTATTTTGCAGGCCTGGAGGAATCTCATTTTCGAGGTGGGATCAAGGCATTGGAACATCGCTGGACCAAATGCATTAGTCTACAGGGAGACTATATTGAAAAATAAAAGCAGTTCCACCGAGGTAAGACACTTCTTTCTAGTACATTCCGAGAACTTTTCAAACCACCCTCGTATATCATGTAATCATAATCTCACGCTAGCAACGCAATCAAACAGGAGATATGAGAAGCCATTTCTCCAGAAAGCTAATAAACTGGTGCCCACTTAAATTCAAGATCTCTCAGTTGTGGTTTTTGCACAAATCTGGCAGTTTATCCTTTTATTTTGTTGAATCTTCTAGCACAATCTTCTGGAACTTGTCATGTTCTCTTATTTTCGATTCCATTGTTTAGGAGCCATTTCCACATGTTTTGTTATTGCAAAGGATTGGTTCCAAACTAATGAACGGAATCGATGCTACGCCTGCAGCCTGACTTGTAGTAAGCAACATCAAGAAGATCCAGGACAAACAGAACAAATTTCTCAAACTCGCGACAGACTCTCCACGACGCACTGAAATTGACTTACTTCACGAGACCTGCATCCATTATCCCCTGGCACACTCCTATATCCAAAATCGTCTGCTGAAACTCTTTTCCATCCTAGACTGTCATCTTAACCCACTCTGCCGCGACATAGCCTCCTACAGATCCTTCTATACCCTACAGGCACAAAGGACAAAAACACATCCTTCTCTAACTTTCTACACTAGCTGCAGGTTTTTCCTTCCTTTTTCCCTGTATTCTTATCCTAAACCTTAACCTTTCTTGTTATCCTGTTACGAAGGTTGCAATGTTTTGTACATTGATACTTCGAATATATATTTTTTATGTATATAAGTGTATATTTAGTGTAATAAAGATTTATTTTATTCTTCTTCTATTCCATTCCTTGGAAGCTGACCAGTTACTTCTGATAATACTTATTACTACTTGAACAGAGCACCCATTCAAGGTGTTCCGCTGGGGCTACCCAAAAAGGGATGAGCTAGATATAGGAAACTGTTAGCTCAATTTAGCGCAGCCAGAATGTCCAAGTAAATAGGAATCTGCTTATCTCCGGTTCTTCGCAGGGACAGGTTCTTTTTTTTTTTTTATAGCATACATTTAAGCCGAAGTCTGTGGAATAACTGCCAAAATAACTTTCAATGAATATCTTTGGTTTTATCCCAATACTCCTAGCTCCAGATGGATCGCTTTAGTCAGTGAGTGGTCCAGTTACTCTGATCTAGTTAGTTCTTGTCGCAGGAGCATTCGAAACCTGTATCTTAGGATAATTTGGTCCCCTGTGACATGCTTGAATAGTGCCTAGTCGATTTTGTTTTGGTTACTGTTCAGCAAATAAACTTAAACCAAAATATTGTTTGAGTAATACAATTTAAAAATGTACTTTCTGAATTCCCCAAATTTTTCCTATCAATCCATTTTTGTATTTATTGTTTTTAGTGAAAGAGAGAAAATAAAATTGGGCACTACTATCAAGAATGTTTGCATTTGAGGGTATCAAATTTTGAAGTTTATAATCGTTTCAGGATTCCAAAACAGAATAAGGGTAGAAAATAAGAATTGTAATCATTTAGTGACATAAGACAGAGACATAAGACTGATGAGATGAGAAAGGAGTTTAATTTTTCTCAATTCTCTATTTCTTTTGGCATATTGCTCATAACTGAATTAAACACCTTTAGTATTAATTCTATCTTCTGAAAGCCACAAGTAGATGGTAAAACAGAGATCTCAATTAGTAAAGTAATCGCCTATTTTTTCAGGTGGGGCTTAACGTCCAACTACCATTTACTAGGTGTCGTGGACGGAGGCGAATAGCAAACATACTTTACTATTTCTCATTTAACCATTAAATAAAATCCAAGGCCAAGACCGGGAATCGAACCCAGTACCACAATGCATATTAGCTTTGCAGGTCTCGCCTCTTAACCCGCTCGGCTACCGTGGCGCCTGAGATCTCAATTATAAAGAGATCAGTTCCTAAACTGTATTTATTACCCACCAATAAATTGTTTAAGGCGAACTTTCAATAGAAACAATCTCAGTTAAGTTAAATTAATGAACAGAGTTCTAAAATTTGTATTTAATTTAATAACATTGATTGGAAAGGAAATATTAATTTTAAACAAGAATTTAATTAATAAATTGGAATAAAATAAAATGTTCAAATGATTTACCCTTTCGACATTCTAATTTAATCATTTTTCCAATCTACGGATACTGGAACATATTTCATTTATTGCAAACATTATTCACTTTGTAAAAACATTACGCTGAAGGCAAACTACCATTTATATTCCGATTTTTTTGTTTTTTCCTTTAAAAAATTTATTAAAATCTACGAGTAGGTAGTCTACAAAATTAGGTTAAAAGAAAAGCTTTTGAGCCATCTTCCAGAAAATTTAAAACAAATTAAATTCAAATTCGAAATTTTATCTACACAATTTATTGCTCTATTTTATTATACTGAAGAGATAATTAGAGTAAAACATAACCTCCACACTCTCCAAGAAATGCCTTCAATCTTATTGAGTATGTGGAATTTAAAGAAAATTGTTGGATACATTATGGAAATCTCCAAAAAAATAAAAAAATCCGCTTGTGATTTGGGTCATGTCCAACATAGAGATTAGTATATACGAGGGTCGTTTGAAAAGTCCGTGCAAAAATAAAAACTACTTAATTTTTTGGGGTAAACCTTTTTTATTTTTCAACATAGTCTCCTTTTAGGCCGTCCAACGCTGCTCTAGTTTGTTGATCCCTTCCGAATAATAGGATTTGTCCAAGTCTGAAAAATAGCCATTCGTTTCTGCAATCACCTCCTCGTTTGAATAAAATCTTTTTCCCGCCAGCCATTTCTTCATATTAGGGAACAAATAGTAGTCCGAGGGAGCCAATTTTGGAGAATAGGGGGGATGTGAAACGAGTTGGAACCCTATTTCCATTAATTTTGCGACCACAACTGCCGAGGTGTGAGCTGGTGCGTTGTCGTGATGGAAAAGAACTTTTTTGTGGGCCAATCGTGGGCGTTTTTCTTGCAGCTCGGTTTTCAAACGGTCCAATAACGATGAATAATACGCGCCTGTAATAGTTTTACCCTTTTCCAGATAGTCGATGAGGATTATTCCTTGCGAATCCCAAAAGACAGTCGCCATAATCTTTCCGGCCGAAGGAACGGTCTTCACCTTTTTTGGCGCAGATTCCCCCTTGGTAACCCATTGTTTAGATTGTTCTTTGGTCTCAGGAGTGTATTGATGTATCCATGTTTCATCCACAGTGACGAAACGACGCTTAAAGTCATGCGGATTCTTCTGGAACAGCTGCAAACCGTCCTTGCAACACTTCACACGATTTCGTTTTTGGTCAAGCGTGAGAAAATCACTCGACTTCCTCGATTCAAACGAATGCCAAACACAAAGAAATAGACCGATCTGGCTGAAACTTGGTGTGTGTTCTTCCAAGAGATGCTACTAACTAAACATAACCTCGATACACGTCAGTAGTGCTATCTCTCTGACTTTGCACGGACTTTTCAAACGACCCTCGTACCATTGACCAAACTTTGGGTTAAGGAGTAATAAAAGACTAGAATAAAGCCAATTTCAGCCATTATAGCCTTATTTTGCCAAGCTAGGGACTAGGTCATCTTCAGGGCTTTATTTGACCCTTTAATATTTTTTACATTAATTATAAAGTTGTTGTACGAGGTGTGGCTATTAAATAACGAGACTATTGTTATAAAACATTTTATTTGTATTTAGATATTATCACCTTCAATATACACCTCTCCCCTGTCCATTCAACGCTCCATGGGAATTTACCATTGTTCGAAACAGTGCTGGAGGTCTTTTTCTGAGAGCTCCTGCATGACGTGTGCTGCTTTTTCTTTCACAGCTTCAACGGATTGAAATCGTGTTCCTTGTAATGCAGATTTGACTTTGGGTAACAGATAAAAGTCATATGGGGACAGGTCAGGCGAATAAGGCGGATGGCCTAAAAGCTGGGATGTTGTACTTGGCTAGAAACGTCTTGCGACAGACAATGCAGTGTGAGCCGGCGCGTTTGTCTTGATGGAAAACCCATGACTTGGTTCTTCCACCAATCTGGTCGTTTTTCCTCACTCTTTCACGGAGTTGAGCAAACAAACACCTTACGGTAGTAATGTTGATTAATTGTAATCGATATTTTCATCCGTTTTGGACGTGGAAGGGCAACCTGGGCGGTCATCATCTCCAACATCTTCTCGGCCATCTTGGAAACGCTTGAACCACTCAAAAACTTGCGCACGTGATAAACATTCATCGCCATAAACTTCTTTGAAATAAAAGATAAATTTCAGTAGAGGTTTTACCAAGTTTCATGTGAAATTTCACGACAATTCGTTGCTCTACTACATGTGTAATATCCATGTTTTCGGCAAAACGAAACTAACACCTCTTACAAAAACTACGATTCCTGTCAGACAGATTTCTCTACAAACACGTGAGACGCTGCAATCGAAAGAGAAGGCTTTACGCTACACAGCTGTCGGTCGTTAGGATTTGGTGCATGCATAGTTCTTCTGTAGCAGCATCAGTCTCGTTATTTAATAGCCACACCTCCTATCTTCTGTCCTGTCTGGTTATGAACTAAGTGAGGTTGGTGTTATATGTTTGGTTATGAAGAGGTCTCTTTCTTTAGTTATGATCACTACTAACCTAATAATAACGTAAAAAGTTTTGGTGTTCGACCGTTGTTAACTGATGATTATGGAGAATATTGAGAAAGGTGCAGTCAATAAATTGAAAAAACATATTTCCTTCTTCATACCAACGTTTCGGTAAATATATTACCTTCCCTTCAGGTAAATTTGTGGAGTTTAATGTTAAGCTACATCATCATAACTGTTGAACAACTGTAAAGATGCTATCTAACCAGTTTTAGGGCACTATTTACTCGGTAATTTGCTACAATTTCTAGACAACTTCTTACTAGAATGAATAATAATAATAAAATAGTACACATTTACCGTTGGGATAAATAATTTTATATTATATACGATCAACAGTACATAACTCTGCTTGAGTTATGAACTTTTCTAAAGTGTTGTAGTTTAGTTCACAATTTATCATCCAGCTACCTTGATTTAGCTATCCTAAATAAACCACTCGGGAGGACCTGAATTAAATATAGTACACCTAACTTGTACTACATGAGAATGAAATTATATTATGCGGATTCTAGAAGAAGACCAACTGTACAACCCAACGCATTGTACGTTTGGTTAGAAAATAGTTTTAGACTAGAAACCCTAAGACTATATATGTATATAGTTTCCATATTAGTTCGTCAACAAATCTTCACGTGAATACGTGCGCTTTATCTCAACAATATCGTGGTTTTGCAAACTTTAATTCAATAGTTTGACAAAACTTGTATAGTTCCACTTTTCATTATAACTTTATCCTATTAAAACTTTACAAATTCCAATTTTGAAAATTTTCTAATGAAGGTATTCAAACATGCACCTAGTTTTATCTAATTTTATTTTTTTGAATTCATACCATCAATAGGATCTTAATGTATGATTATGTATGCCAAATTTTCGAACAGATTATTCTAAAGAAATGTTCTTTTTGAATTTTCAAGAATACAACAGTTTTTTCAGGGGGGTGATATGAAGAAAAATATTTTTTTTAAATATGCCATGAACACATGGACGTCTTTGCTTATAATTACTTAATTAATTAAATTTGCTTAGAACATAGTTTTAAGAAGATAATGTACTGCTAATCTTTTTTGCTAACCGATTCATTAACCTAAAGAGAAGATATATTATTTCCAATTTCAGTTGTACCCAAAAAATAAAATAAAACTTCAAGACAATTTTATCACCTTAAAAGAATTAATGTTCTGAAAAGAACCATTAATAGATCTTCTGATTAATAACTCGAAAAACCATTGATAAAAACAACTATAATTAACTTCTGGGCAGCTTGAACTTTTATCACATGACATTATCGCTTGTAACCTCCCACACTGTGGTGGCCCCAACGTTCACGGTTATCAGGTTCAGTTGGTTTAATGTATGGTTTAACAAAGCCAAAAACCACTCCCACAGATTTGTTAGATTTATTATGGCCATCCTTCTGGTTTGTGTTTTGTAGAGTGGAATCGGTACTAGTGACAGAAAAGTAGGCAGCAGTGTTTGATTGAAATTTACCATTGAACTAGTCATGGTGGTTATAAAAGAAGGTATGTACGTAGTTTGCAAGTTTTGTGTTCACTTTAAGTGCTACTCGTTGAAAAGAGAATTCAATAAAAAATGTACTTAATTAGGTGCTTTATGCTTAAAGCTTGCTTGGTTTTAGAATAAAAATCAGCTAGGCTTTTTGTTGGCTGCTCTCACAAACATTTATTCTTCAAGCTCATCAGTGTTCAAGTTAAACATTCATTAGATTAATCATGTGGCATATGATTGACAACTTTAAAAGCTCTGAGAGCCCTCATATTTATGTGATTAAAATGCAATCATTAAGAACATTTATATCAATCGAATTTAAATAAAAGTTACTGTAAGATGAAATATATTTTTTATTTCTACATAATGGTCTAAGCAAGCATTTTAAAAACAAATTATTGAAGAGAGGCACTAAAGTAAGGCTGTATAAGTTTTGGAGTACGCCTCGAAAACATGGACCATCTCAAAGGCGGACGAACACCGTACGGCCTAGTACGGGACGTAGGCACAACAGGGAACTGTATGCATTATAAGAAGAGCTCCCAATCATAAATTGGATCAAGTTAAGAAAATTAAGATGGGCTAGCCATATAGCGAAGATAGATGCTGACGAAATTACCTCCAAACTTCTTCTATGCGAGAACAGCCAGAACAGCAAACGAAGAATAGGAAGGCCTAGGTTGTGATGGCTGGACGGAGTAGCTCAAGAAACTGGATGGCAGTAGCTAAAAATTGTGGTGACTGGCGGAAACGTATTGAGGAGGCTAAGACCCACCATGAAAGAAGAAGATTTATACATCTTACACCCATTTTTATGCTTAAAAAGTTTTCTCGAAGTTTTTTTTTTTTAATTTTAAAAGTCTTTGGAGGCTTAGAAGCAATACGTCTGAATCTACTGATAAAAAGGAACGATTGCCGAGCCGTTTGTGGTAATGTTAAAACTTTTACAAAAAAATAAAGCCTAAATTTGGAAAGGCCCGCTTATATATTTAGTTTATCATGATTACCCACTTTATATCCTTCTTTAAAAAAAAATACAGTTTCAGTGTTCCTGGATCATATATGAGTATATTGCTGATACCATTCGACAATATTTTAACAATAGACTCTCGTGAAATCCAGATATTAGATTAAAACGACTTGAACTCCATCAAGAGGTACCGAATTGCTTAAAAGCGAATTGCAGGTGATTTAAAGATTTAGTTTAAATTCTACGGTAACCAAGCAGTTAGAGTTGAGGGGTCTCAACTTGTGGGTACAAAGCTAAAATGTATTGATGGTTCAGTGCAGGGGTCGGCAACCCCGCGGCTCTTTTATCCAAATTTTGTGGATCTTCTGATTGTCCAAAATAAATTGTATATTTCAATTTTATTGAAACAAATGAAAATTTCATTTATTAAAGTAAAGATATTTTTTCAAAAAGAATTTTAAATGTGATAGGTTTGAAATTGAATAAAATTACGATCGTATATTAAAATACAGTACGTAATATGAGGGAAGGGATTAGCTATGTGGTTAGCATACTGGACTCCCACGCGGAGGTCCCGGGTTCGAATCCAGCTGCTGACCCTTAGATTTTTTCTTCCTAGGAGCTTCTTACAGCTCACTGTCCGGTGATGGACAGTGTTGTCTGTAAAGAGAGAACACTGTCCGGAGGCCGGCAGTGCACTGGAAAAAGCTCCGGGCGCCAATAACCATAGATGTTGACGCGCCTTAAAATCATAAAAAAAAAAAAAATAAAAAAAAAAAAAAAAAAAAAAAGTACGTAATATGTATAGGACTGCCGCCATTTTCATTCAAATACAGGTTTAGTTATTATTTATTTGTTTATTTACTTTGCAATATGTGAAAATAAATACATAAAACATTTAAATGATATTGAATATCATAAAATAATAATTTGTGAATACAAATTATCTTTTTTTTTTTTAATTTATTTTGTTATTTACAATCTGTATAATATAGTATACAATAAGTAAATAGGGAGATAGAAGTATAGAGGCGTGAAAGGCAGGAGGAAAGAATCTGCCCAGCGGTAGCATTTTCTACAGGATATGATTTTTAGGCCTTCAGACGGCGAGGAAGTTGCGGGGCCACTGGCGATTCAGTCGGCGAGGAGGATTGTCAGGAATGCCAGAGGAGACGAGAGACTGTACTAGAGGATTGGAGCAAGTGGAGAGAGCAGTATGGAACTTTTGGTATTTACGAGTCTTGGCGAGTTGGTCTATGAAGGGAATGTTGAGGTCGTGAAGAGTGAGGTTAGTCACCGTAGAAAGGAGCGTCAGCTATCTGTCGGCAGTAGTTTTGATTGAAATGTCTGAACAGTCCGTATGTTTGAAAGCTTGGCTGAACCCCACACAAATGATCTACAGAGTTTTTTACATTATCATCCTTGCGGCTCTTGGTAAGATCTATTAAAATTATTTAAGGAGAAATGGCTCTCTACTTGAAATAGATTGCCGACCCCTGGTTTAGTGGGTTCGATTCCTGGTCTCAAAGCCATGGATTTTTTATTTAATGATTAACATGAGAAATTTATAGTTGAGTGTGATTAGTTGTCCGCTTCTGTTCACTACACTTACTAGTTGGCCTGAAAAATTAGGCATTACTTTACTTTTTACTTTAGTTTTAATTCCAAAAAGAATTCACAAAATATTAAAATCATGATAAATACCATATTTATCTCTAGATATTTCTGTAAGGTTAGCTAAAGATGCTGTATAACCAGTTTTAGTGCACAATTTGCTCCGATTTCTAGACACCTTACTAGAATAAACAAAAAAAGAGCAAATCAAAGGGAATCCACTTACGTTGGGATAAATAGTGTGAAAAGAGAATAGAAGAAATTTCCCTAGGGACAAATACAAATAAAGTCTCCCTAAAGATACAAAGGTTACCCAATCGACAGGGACAACTCTCTTAAAGGGACCACAGATTTCCTCTCATCCCTCTGACACACCTGCAAATAACTTTTCTTGTCACACAACATGTTCTACATCTATTGGGAAACTTCTTAACCACAAGCTAAGGTACATGTGCCAGGTTTTTTTTTTATGAGGATTGTAGAAGGAAAAAGTGGACGGTTGCATGGACCATGGTTCAAGATAGATAGGGTGAGTCACCAATCCATACATGGATCAAAGTTACTTCTAACCTAGTTGTCACAGAGCTTTGTACAAGTCATGAGAATTAGTTTCCCTTGATCTAGCCCTATTTCCTTTTCTATCAGCTAGTGCAGTCGGGCTCACTTTGGTATTTTACTTTAATGAGGGCAGTCTTGATTGAATCTAGAACTAGTAACTAATACAATCTCTGTATCGATGTTTTTAACTTTCCAATCGAACCTCCTTTACTATAAGTAAAGTAAAGTAATCGCCTATTTTTTCAGGCGGGGCTTAACGTCTAACTACCAATTAGATGTCGTGGACGGAGGCGACTAGCAAACGTACTTTACTATTTCTCAATTAACCATTAAATAAAATCCAAGGCCAAGACCGGGAATCGAACCTAGTACCACAATGCATATTAGCTTTGCAGGTCGCGCCTCTTAACCCGCTCGGCTACCGTGGCGCCTCCCTTTACTATAAGATAAAGGTGATCTTTCAAGCGAATCTGTCTGCCTTACAAGTTGCAGATACAGCACTCTGTTTGAAAAGGGTTTATTATGACTGATTTTCGGTTCTTCACGGATAGCCAAGTGGCCATCAAACTTCACCTTTTAAGGAACAGCTCTCAGTTATTAGTTATGGTCCTAATTCCTTTGCTTCAGTTCCTTGGAAGAGACAACATTGTCGGAGTATCATGGACTCCTGGTTACACCGGGATTCCAAGGAACGAATATTGGCAGCATTGTCGGTGTAGGAAGCCTACTATCGTTTTTAAACGAAGCTGGATCAGTGGATTAAAAAAAACACCTGAAGTTGTAGAGGTTCCATACCGACGTTCTAATAGTCCTAGGGCCTGACTAGAGCGATTAGCTGGGGTGGACAGGTTGCCTTGGTGAACGGTCACCAAACTATACTACTTATTGTAAGTCGAATGAAACTGCGTCCTACTTTTGTAGAGATACGTTGTGCTGATGCTAGAACTAGATCCTATGTCTTCGGTAAGGTAAAGATTTTCTTACCTGAGACTGACGCGTCAGATAAATTAATCGAACTCTCTTAATCAATTTATAGATCATTTAAAGCGCCAAGAGAGACTGAAAATTTTGGCGTACCCTCTTTTAGGGTTACTACAAAACGCCAGCTTCCACTGGTTGCCCCTTAAGGAGGCGAGGGTTGAACGGGGAACAAAGGGCTCTATTTGCCTGCGCTTCTTCTCTTCGTCTAACTCAGAGGTCGCCAAAGTGGTCTATATGGACCCTCAGGGGCCTATTTAACAAAACTAGGGGTCGATCTGAGCCAGGGGGTAGATTGGGGGTCGAAGGAAAAACAATTTCGAACCCAATACAGCGAACCTTGCAAAGAAACACCAGGCACACCCATCTCATTAATTAAGAAGCAATTCTGTAGTTACTTTACTTATTTAATAAATATTAAGGTATTTAAATTTCAACACTAAGGTATTTATCATAAAACTATTGTTACACAATGTAAAATTACTTCAATAAATGTTTAAAATCATAAAATAAATGTACAAACACAGTACCTAATAGATAGTTTTATTTTAATTAACTGAAAATTACTTTTATGGGGGCCGATGGAGATTTCGAAAAATTATATAGGGGTCCATGATCAAAAAAAGTTTGGCGACCCCCTGGTCCCAACTTCTTCCTAACACCGTTATGATTGAAACTCTAAAAAGTAAAAATAAATAAACCAAAATACTTTACCAAAATACTTCACGTTCAAGTAATAAACCACATTGGCGACCTTTGGTTTAGTAGAATGGTTTACTATCTCTATCTCTAGTGAACTCCGTATTTGTTACACTGGACCATTCCCTAGGTAAATATTATCTGTCTTGGCACAAGCCATTTGCCTAAAATAACAATTTGTCTGTGACATTTACACTCTGGCCATTTTGTTGAAACATTTTTCCTTTATAATTCTTAGCAGTAAGCAGTAAAAGCATTGTACAAAATGAAATATTTACTGATTCTATTAAAAAAAATATATATAAGTATAGTGTTTTTCATTTTTCCCAAATAGAACGAGACAAATAAAGAAATTGACTTTAATTCCAATTTCCCAATATTTCCATTTTCTTTTCATGCTTTTTCTAATCAAGCAGTATTAGATCAAAGAACTTTAGACAACTCATTTTCACCTCGGTAAAATGTATAATAGATTATCTTTAATTCTGAAAGAGATCAGAACTGTCAATAATAATTTACTAAAGGAATTGTTCCTTGTTTTTTGGTGACTGATTCATTAATTCAGAAAAAGTCTAGAATAATGCCAATTTGAGTCATTATTATTATTTTGCCAATCTTTCGATCAAGGGACTAGGTCATCTTCAGAGCTTATGCTATTGATTGGCATTATTCTTTCTTCCTTCTTATTAAAGGAACCTAAAGCAACAAAAATAACAGTGTTTAGATAGAAGATGGAGTTGAACAGAGGCCAATACAGAAGTGGATTTAGTTAAACGAAGAAGGTAATTGAAGATAAGACGCTATTGCCAACCACAAAACCTTTGAAAAGTTAATAAACCTTTGCAATAAAAAAAAAACATTTGTTCTTTCAATTCAGTTTTTATCACCAAGAAAAACCAAAATATTTTTTCTGTTTTAGTCCGTAGAAAACGGAATTGCGTACAGATTTTTACAGGTTTCATGCTAGATTTGCCATTGTAAAACTACTTTATTTTGATAGAATCCTAACTAGCAAGATTTGCTGCCAAAAAATGAAAAGAACCGCTAACATGGATGAATTAATGTGAAATAAGTGAATTATAAATGAAAAAATTCTTTTATATGTATTTTAAATCTATTTTATAATGCAAAAATAAAGCTGTTATTATTATTATTTTTTTTGGCGCATCAACAGATGAGGTTATTAGCGCCCGGAGCTTTTTCCAGTGCACTGCCGGCCTCCGGACAGTGTTCTCACGTTACAGACAGCACTGTTCCATCACCGGACAGTGAGCTGTAAGAAGCTCCTAGGAAGAGAAAATCTAAGGGTCAGCTGCTGGATTCAAACCCGGGACTTCCGCGTGGGAGTCCAGTATGCTAACCTCATAGCTAATCCCTTCCCTAACTTTTTTTTTTTTGGCGCATCAACAGCTGAGGTTATTAGCGCCTGGAGCTTTTTCCAGTGCACTGCCGGCCTCCGGACAGTGTTCTCACGTTACAGACAACATCACCGGACAGTGAGCTGTAAGAAGCTCCTAGGAAGAGAAAATCTAAGGGTCAGCTGCTGGATTCAAACCCGGGACTTCCGCGTGGGAGTCCAGTATGCTAACCTCATAGCTAATCCCTTCCCTAACTTTTTTTTTTTTGGCGCATCAACAGATGAGGTTATTAGCGCCCGGAGCTTTTTCCAGTGCACTGCCGGCCTCCGGACAGTGTTCTCACGTTACAGACAGCACTGTTCCATCACCGAACAGTGCTGTCTGTAAGAAGCTCCTAGGAAGAGAAAATCTAAGGGTCAGCAGCTGGATTCGAACCCGGGACCTCCGCGTGGGAGTCCGCTATGCTAACCTCATAGCTAATCCCTACCCTAACTTACTATTATTATGATTGAATCTAAGCATTTTGATTGGGCATTGAAACCATTCCAGATAGAAATGGATCAAGGTGAATGGCACAGCAAGAATTTGCAGAACTTTCTGCTGATGCTGAAGTCTTAAAACTTGAATTTCCCAAGAAAAGTTCAGCAACTTTTTGGTTTGGAGTTATAAAAAAGAATATCCAACAATCTCTGACGAAGCATTGAAAGTTCTTTTGCCATTTGGTACCATATAATGATGTGAATCATCATTTTCAACTTTACCATTAATAAAAACAAAGTACCATTCCAATACAGAAAATATTGAAAATGCTGTGAGACCTTCAATAACAAATAATTATCCCAGATTTAATTTATTGTGTGAAGATAAACAAACACATCATTCTCATTAAAAATAATTAATCGATTTTAATTTAAAACATTTTTTTATGGTTTTCTAGTTTTATTGCACAGTAAAAGTTTATTTGTGATAATATAAAATAAAATTTATATTTAAAAAGTGTTAATGTACCTAGACAAGAGACTTACCTGGAACCCCCCATACGAGACTTAAACGTACCGAACTAAACAAACGATACAAAACTTCTAGACCAGACTACTCGACAAACGCTCAAAACTCTCACTACAGAACAAACGACGACTCTATACAGCTCTTCTCACCACCAATATGGACTTCAGGACTCGAACTTTACGGAACAGCTAAAAAAATCCAACATCAATAGACAGCAAACACTCCAATCCAAGATACTCCGCCGCCATAGTAGACGCTCCCATTCTATGTTAGCAACCACACACAATACATACAGATCTCCAATTTCCAATCATCTCCGAACTTGCCAAAATCCGATATATTTCACCAAAAAAAACTCTCATTTCATCCCAACCCTTTAGCTGGCAAACTTGTCTTCAACTACGCTACACTCCAATCCTCGAAGACGGCTGAGACGCCGTTGGCCCCGTGACCAACTGGGTGACTAATGGCGGCCCATCACTGGATGACTGTCATTCACGTCTGCCACGTTATTTGTTTATACACTTATCTCATTTACTTATTGTGCCCTGCGGGTACAGGTGTAAATCTCAATAAAAGGATATTAAAAAAAAAGTGTAGATATTGATTTGATGATTTAATTGCTTTTATAATAATAAATATTTTTCTAAATATATAAGGCATACGGATTTCTTATTTTTTCGAACTTCAATTTTTTCCTGTTTAAAGAAATCGTGGATAAATTTAGCGGTGTTACGGCCTGATGTTTAATATTTAAGCTTATACAGGGTGAACCAGTAAGTATTGTCCATAGGCCTACTGCGTGTAGTATATCTAAAGTGGAGTTCAATGACGTATTGGACAACTTCATATTTTCCACTGTTCTTGAGTGACGTCACTTTAATTTTTTTTTTTCTAAAAACATTACTTTTTTGCAATAAAAATGTTATTACTCAGAAAATTTTAGTCCGAATTCGATTCTGACGACACGGTTAGAAAGACAGATAAATTTTCTAAAAATTGATACCATTTCGAAGCATAAGTTATTCTCCAAACAGCCTCAATCTTCCTCCGGATACTGGAAAAATAAAAGTAATCGAAATTTTTAAGAAAACTCATTAGGCTCTTATGTGATCATTTCCAGACCTAGATGCTGGCACGTTTTATAAAGGTTTCCTTGTCTAATGGGCTTTCAAATGGTATATCATTTTCAGGATTCCTTTTATCTTCGTATGAGAAATTGCGTTTGTTTTGCAAGAAAACGTGTTCACGAGCATACAGCAGTGATGTTGTATTGTGTTGTTTAATTCATTAAACTCTTGTGGATGGAGCTGTAGTCAATTTTTAAAGTAGATTGTCTTAAAATAAGGAAGTCTAAGGTTAATTATTGCACATTAAAAAAAAAAAAAAATTAATCTAAACTGAAATATTTGACAAAATGTTAGAAAATATTTTAAACAAGTGCTATTTTTATAATCGAAGGCTAATTTGCTTAGTTTCAAAATCTAACATTTTGTCAAATATTTCAGGTTAGATTTTTTTTGTTTTTATGTGCAATAAGTAAGCTTAAACTACCTTATTTTAAGACAATCTACTTTAAAAATTGACTACAGCTCCATCCACAAGAGTAGGCCTATTGACAATACTTACTGGTTCACCCTGTACATACAATCATAACTAAATATGACCTTAAATCGACTTATAGCCTAATCATTAGGTGTTGGGATATAAAGAGTCGGCAAGTTCCAGAAGCATTGCTCTAGGAAAAAGCACACGATTTGGCTGTAGTGTTGTGGGCATTTAGTTTGAATCTAATCTCAAGTAATCTCTACTAAAAGATCAATTTTTTAATAACTATTTATTTACACTCAGCAGTACCTCAAAACGTGCGATTCCACAATTATAGAAATTATAATGTTTCACGTTTACAATTATTACTCTCACGAGAATTTATAAATAAATGAATGGTTAAACAGAATTGATTTTATAAAAATACTTCACAAGATATTACTCAATGGAAATAGCAACTTTACAACAGTGTAACCTACAATAACTAACCTTTTCCTCTGTTATTGACAGTTGGGCCTTTTTTTTTAATCTTTGTCAGGCTATTTCTTCGAAAAATAAAGTAATAAAATAAAACTGGTTGAAATATCGAACTCTGCTGTCACGGAAGAAATATATATCATTTCAATAGTACAGAACAGAAGTAACTCTATGGTTATAAAACATTGTAAACTTTATACTTTCTTTGTTTTATGGCAAGCATTTCTAAAAAATTTTCCCTGTAGTTAAAAGAAAGTGAGTTACTTATTTTAAAAGAGAAATTTTTTTATATTTATTTACAAAACGGGCAATCACCCAGTTACAAAGAAATATAATAACTCAACATATAATAATATATAGAATATACATATATCGTACATATATACATATATAGACATAGAATAGAAATAAAAATAAAATAGAAACAATATATAGGCATACTTTACTTAATAGATATTCTTTAGAATATATACTATAAATATACTGTAACGAAGTTGACCTGGGCACAGAAGAAAGGCCTAGATTGTTCTAGGGGTTAAGCGACCAATGTCGGTATCAGGCCACCACTGTGTAGACAAAAGGGCCGGTCTCTACCTGAACTAGAAAGGAAAGGGCTAGATTGTTCAAGGAGTTAGTGACCTGTGTAAAAGCCAGCTAAGAGAAAGGCCTCAGTTGGGGTGGTGGCATATGTGTTTTCCCAGCCAGTGATTGACAGGTAGGAGCGAGACAGAGAGTAGGAGGAGGGCGGCCCCAGCTGAGGTGGTGGCAGTATGTTTTCTCCAGCCAATTAACGTCAGGAGGGCGTGGAAACTTATGCTCAGAGAGCTGGAGGAGGGCAGTCCCAGTTGGAGGGAGGCACGCAGTTAAAAGGAGGCAGACACAACTGGAGAAGTCAGTTTTTAAGGAGTTCTTAACGAGTTGTTAATCAGTTTTTAATCGAGTTTTCAGTCTTGTAGTTTTAGTCAAGTTTTTGAGTTAGTTTTGGAGAGACTCTGGAAGTGATAGTTTTTGAGAGAGTCAGTGTTGCGGAGTGCTTCAGTGGTAGCTAGTTGGGCAATTAGTCAGTTGATGAGTAGAGCTGTGTTTGTGTAGCAGAGACTAGTGCAATTCGGTGCAGTGCGGACCAGGGGTCAGTCGGGGAACAGTTTTGTGGCGTTACGTAGTGAGTAAGTAACAGTAAACTGTTGTGACAGTTGTAAATGGTAACTGTCATGAATAGCGTTAGTTGCTAGTAAATGTTAATGTCAGTAATGTTAATGAGTTAATAAATCAGGTTATTACTTACAAATTTAGCGAGTTTTATTATTTATCAAACCCACATCTTATTTAATAACTAGTGGCAGGCATTAGTTGTGTAAGTAAAGTTCTTTCTTAGTAAAAGGACAAGAGAAAAACTTTACAATACTTTAAAAATAGATAAATATACTTTATTAATAAATCTTTATGATATCACAAATAACTGGTAAGAAGTTTTCTCTAGTACAAATCATTGCAAAATCAGTTATTTAAAAAACGTTTCAATTCGATCGTGTTGGTGTTAAATAAATCTAAATCAGCGGGTAGATGATTAACTTCATCCGCAACTCTTGGAAAATAACTGAACTTACGATAACTAGTACTATGGCAAACTTTAGAAAACACTTGTTTTTGTCTAGTGCTGTTTGTTGGCACGTGAAAATTTAACAATGATAACAGTTCAGGACAATTAATATTATTATTTAGTATTTTGAAAATAAAAATTAAGTCCGTGGCTTGTCTACGAAACTGTAAAGTACTCAAACCAGTAAATTCCATTATGTCATCTTACGGTACTTCCTACATGGCTTTTGTCTCTCGATACCAGAGCAATCTTAGGAATCTTCTTTGAAGTGATTCAAGCTTGTTGACGTAAGTTTTCTGATAAGGAGACCATAAAGCAGAGCAGTACTCAAGAATAGGTCGCACCATTACTTTGTAAAGGATAATTATGGTTCTGACATCTTTAAAGTTTCGAGTAGATCTAGATATAAAGCCAAGCATTTTATTTGCCTTTGTGACTATAGAGTTCATGTGGAGGTTGAATGAAAGGTTAGCACTGAACGTAACACCAAGGTCATTCACTACATTAGATCTAGTTAGTGTTGTAGCATGAAGAGAATAATCGAAGCTGGTAAACCTCCGACTACGATGATAGGATAATGTTGCAATCCAGAATTTTGTGGCGAGCAATAATAGCGTGAAGTTATTTTGGGTAGTTTTTAAAAATAGAAAAGCAAGTCGAGAACATAGTAACTCTAGATAGAGAGCAGAATATGGGTGTATTTTTTAAAAAAATGAAATGTGGTTTTATAAAAAATAAATTTTTCTAATCTTATGAGAGCCATTTTGAGTTGTAACTCCTTTGCTATTTTGAGTTGTAACTCCTTTGCTATTTTGAGTTGTAACTCCTTTGCTATTTTGAGTTGTAACTCCTTTGCTATTTTGAGTTGTAACTCCTTTGCTATTTTGAGTTGTAACTCCATTGCTATTTTGAGTTGTAACTCCTTTGCTATTTTGAGTTGTAACTCCTTTGCCATTTTGAGTTGTAACTCCTTTGCTGAACTGTGAATTAGACATTAATATGATATGAAAGCAGCACTACAAAAATGGCAGACAGATTACAGTAATGGTAATAAAGGGAGAATCTATAAAACTATGGCAGATCAGTTACCTAGACAACCATGGTTTAAGGGAACTGTCACGAAATAAATGGGTTGTTACGACAATAAGCAGGCTGAGAGCGAACCACGCGGTGTGCGGATCGTATCTACACAGGATCAAAACAAAAGGTCCTCTCTCCTCTTTGCGTAGATTGCAATGAGGGGGAGGTTTTCAGGACATATAATAATGGATATGTCCACGTTATGTGGTAGAAAGGAAACGAATGTTTGACGACATATACAGAGTATTTAGATGCACCATTTCGCTACGAAGACATATTATTCTCCACTAACATCTGTGTGCTTAAGTCTATAGCAGAGCCTGCAAAGAAATATGGTTATAGCCGATTAGAATGAATGCAAGAAAATGATTAGAGAAGGATTACGGTGATTTTAATTTCGGTTAAGCTATAAGGTTGGCAGGAATATAGAGTACTGATCCATCCATTAGTTTGTATGTAAATAGTTGTATATAGTAGAGGGATGAATGTGTGAAGCGAATGTATTTATAAGTAAGAATGGAGAGTGAGTGTTATTCTAGTGATAAGCACCTAGACGATGCGGACAGTGAGCTGTAATAAAGTATCTAGAAAGAGTAAAATCTACAAGCCAGTAGCCCGTGATCTCCGCGAGCCAATCAAGTGTGTACTCTAGACACTGAGCTTAATTACTTGAGTTTAAGTGTTCGCGTTTTTAGGCTGGAACGGTAAATTCCTTGCAAGTAGCTACTCCACTTGATTTCAGAGAGGATGTTTGTGAGCAATTATTGGAATGTAAAATATCTTACGTAAAAGGCCTAGACAGGTCGAAACATGTAGAAGAAATTTTAGCATAAAAAAGCAAAAGGAGACATTCAAAAAAACTTCATCATCCAATATTAATTTAAAATTAATGCATATTCTATAAAACCTAAAGGAAATGCATTTTATTAATGGTATTACAGTTGAAAGTCAAGTAGCAATGCAAAAACAAATATTTGCCCATTTAACATTTCCATCAATGTGTAAAGGACTTGATAAAACCCTTCTTTGTTTCGATTCCCCTTTCGCATTTATTTATCTTGGGGTAAGTGTAAATAAATTTTAGCTACGACTGTTCAACAAGATAAACTAGTCAAGTCTTGTTTGTGATCCCAGAAATGTTAATCTTCTTCCCTTTTTTACAAATAACATAACTTTGTTATTTCTACTTTTATTGCGTGTTATTTCTCTTTTGGAAACATTAGGCTCATATATGTGCCCTAGTTTATACGAAAAATAATATTATCTTTATAAATACAATTTGTAGGAAAAACAGTCGAAGTTTCCTCTACGAAAATATTTTGCGATCTCATTACAATTTAGCAAAGCAATTATTAAGAAAGATAACATTTTTATTTCTTTCCTATAAAATTCAAAAAGTGAAATTACGTAATAATCATTACTTGTACTTGGAAGTACAGCTCTATGGGATATTAATTATTCTTCTCCATAACTCGTAGTATTAGTTTGGAATCACATATTGAAAAATTTAGATTTCTACCTGAATTAAATGAGAACTGAGGCGAACTCTGAATGCGAAATGAAAAAATATCAACGTAAAATTCGTGCTAATATTATTTAGTTTCAACTAACAATAATCGTAAATTCATTTGTTAGCCAAGCTATTAGAGGCGAGGCTCGCAAAGCTAAAATGTGTATTGTTAGTTAGTGGGTTCGTTTCCCAGTCTAGGTGCTTTTGATTTTATTTAGAGGTTAATAAAAGAAATTCACTGTAAAGTATGTTGGTTTGATCGGTACCGTTCACGTCACCTAATTTAGTAGTTAGAGGTAAAAGCCAACCTGAAAAAATAGGCAGGTTCCTCCGCTCCCGATAATTTGGTAATGACCAGTGGTGAGAGTGACATTGAAGAGGAGGACGATGATTTTTGTATCGAGTGTAAAGGATATTTTTATGATAGGAAGGGCCCAAAATGCGATTGGCTTCAATGCATAACATGCAAGAGATGGCCACATGAAATTTGCAGCAAAGACAATTTGCATTGCAAAAAATGTTAAAAATTAAACAAAAAATGTCTTTTGTTCGGTGTTCCTTCCCATCAGTGTTTAATGAGAATATTTTGCTGTTTACCTAACATTAAATTTGTAATTTTTTCTTTCTCAATTTATATCTTGAGATATTGTTGCATCTTCCCCCGCATCAACTGGCATCTTCCCCACATGATGGTTTTGCAATTAATCTAATATACTAATATATACAGGGTGGAACCGGATAAGTGACGAAAATTTTTTTCTGTTAAACTACATTCAAAATGTAGTACAACGCCGCCTGAACGAGTGTCCTATCTCTATCTGTTAGAAAGTTATGATTTTTTCAGGTTTTTTTCGACTAAACCCGACCTTACGTCATAAAAACACTATTTCTCATCTTGTGCCTCACTTATTTACATTTTTCACCTCATTTTCGGATTCAGCATTAAATTTCCTATAATAATAGATCATTTTCGTAGTTATTTAACTTTAATCAGATTCAATTATTACAATAAGAAAGTTAATTTTTTTAGGAATTTAGAATTTTCATGAATTTTCAAAAATTAGCCTCTTCGACAAAATTGATCTTAGAGGCTGTCAAATTTCTCAAAAACTGCTCCTTTTAATACTCTTTCCAATGGTATAATAATCAGTTTCAATAATAGCTGTTTTCTTTGGTCTATTACTGAGAAAGTGCTGAAAAACACGGTGTTAGCGAAGGAAGCAAAGGGGACTGGTTGAAGCGTACTCGCATATCAATACTATTATTTATTAACAAAATCATTTCTTTAAGCATGTAAAATACATAATTACTTAGTAATTATTGATGTATCATGTTCTCAAAATGCCGACCTCGATTCCTGACGCATAACCGAGCGCGTTTTCGCATTGCTCCCAGTGTTGTTGAATCTTCCTCACAACGTTAGCAGAAATTTAATTTATCAACAAGACGGAGCTCCACCTTATTATTCGGTGAACGTCAGAAGATGGTTGTCGCAACGTTTTCCTGAGTGGATAGGGCGAGGTGGAACTACCGCGTGGCCACAGAGATCTCCTGACCTCAACCCTATGGACCACTTCGTATGGGGTTTTCTTAAGAGTGAGGTCTACAAGGTTGAGGTCAACAGTGAAGAACAGGTGAGAAGACGGGTAATTTCTGCTTCAGAAAAACTGAAAGAACATTTTCAACAACAGTGGGAGCAATGCGAAAACGCGCTCGGTTATGCGTCAAGAATCGAGGTCGGCATTTTGAGAACATGATACATCAATAATTACTAAGTAATTATGTATTTTACATGCTTAAAGAAATGATTTTGTTAATAAATAATAGTATTGATATGCGAGTACGCTTCAACCAGTCCCCTTTGCTTCCTTCGCTAACACCGTGTTTTTCAGCACTTTCTCAGTAATAGACCAAAGAAAACAGCTATTATTGAAACTGATTATTATACCATTGGAAAGAGTATTAAAAGGAGCAGTTTTTGAGAAATTTGACAGCCTCTAAGACCAATTTTGTCGAAGAGGCTAATTTTTGAAAATTCATGAAAATTCTAAATTCCTAAAAAAATTAACGTTCTTATTGTAATAAATGAATCTGATTAAAGTTAAATAACTACGAAAATGATCTATTATTATAGGAAATTTAATGCTGAATACGAAAATGAGGTGAAAAATGTAAATAAGTGAGGCACTAGTTGAGAAATAGTGTTTTTATGACGTAAGGTCGGGTTTAGTCGAAAAAAACCTGAAAAAATCATAACTTTCTAACAGATAGAGATAGGACACTCGTTCAGGCGGCGTTGTACTACATTTTGAATATAGTTTAACAGAAAAAATTTTTCGTCACTTATCCGGTTCCACCCTGTATATGTAATTAAAGAATAAAAAACAACCTGGGCGTTGACACATTTGGTGTTGTTTTTCGATAACCCAGTTTCCTACAAAACGGAAATAAGTGTTAAGTGTGGCATCTTCCCCCCACTTACCTTATACTTTACCGTATATTTACTTTATATTTTGTTTAAACACCTTATATTAAACCGAAATACACATTTAAAGGTTAATTGCTAAAATTGCTTGGCACTGTTAAGACCCATATGGACATATGGAGCAGAAGTGTGAGGCTCAACCAAACCTTCTAACTCCAAACGCCTGCAGACAATGTAATCCAAAATCTTACGGAAAATCCTGAATGCTCCATACTACATTTCTAACCTTACCATTCACACTGACCTTCACATCCCTTTTGTAACCGACCTAATAAAGTCTCGCTACCGCAACTTTCACAGCCTCCTAGCTCTCTCCATCCTAATCCTCTTGTACCAACAGCTCTCCTCTCCTCACCTTCCAGACAATCCTCCTCGTCGCTTGAAGCGGAAGTGGCCTAGAGACCTATTGTGATTAAATCACTGTGAAAGAGTTTCACCAGTGGGTGATTGCTCTAACCATGTCATTACAAGAGAACTGAACCAGTAAGATCAAATTTACCTGATGCAACAATTGTTGCAGTTGTAAATATGGCTAATAAAGTGAAAAAAAAGAAAAAAGAAATTGCTAAAATTAATTGACGAAATTTCACAAATTCTTAGACGAATTTGTGAAATTTCGTTTAAGTAATAAGAGGAAAAATTTAAAATTTAATTACCATATTATGGTAAGAGTAGTCTTATAAGAAAATTAACTTTACCCAAAAAAGATAATTTTCTCAGAAAAATTTATAGGTGCATTATATCCTTATTTCCTTTTGGCGTTGAATAGAGAAGGTTTGAGGGAGACGCTGTAGCTTTACAAACTGAGTTAGTAGTACACTGAATGATTTAGTTTAGTGGCCGGGACCAATCATGACATTACTGTCGTGGGTCGGTTGGGAGAGAAACGATTTCTCTTTAAGATAGGAAATGCCGACGGGAATAGAGTTCAGTTAGATAAAGGGTGAGAAGGTTGGACAAGGTTACCCGCTTAGGGGGGGGGTTTAAGAGTTGTTGGAGAGCTAAGGGAAGACCGCCAGTAACAATAGGAGGAGTTTAAGGTAGGGAAAGTGGTCCTTTCCCACAGAAAATTCAATCTACAACCAATCTGGAGGTAATGGACATGAGGAAGAATGGTGGAACAATTACCTCTCCGCTCGGTGGCTAACGCCCAGACTAGGTAATGTTGTACAAGAGGGTTTGCATGAAGAATTTCCTGGCTCACCGAAGTTAGGGATGGTGGTTGGAAGAGAAATGGTTGAAAAGACCTCATATAAATAGGATAAGAGATGTGGAGGTAGTAACTTCTATACATACGAGTACATGGGCGCACATGTAGCAAAGAAAAGGCCATTGTACATGGATATACCATGTTATCTAATAGTCCAACAGCGTGCTGATATCCTGTTCGCTTTATTATTAGTGTAGCTCCTACAGGAGTTAATATTTAAATTAAAAAAAAATGGCAGGACCACTCACTGACTTTCTTTTACTCCAATTCTCGGGGATATAACTTACACATTTTTTTCAAATTTCGTATTCATTTCTTACTATCGTCGCTCAAATTTTAAAACTGTTCTTTAGATATCTGTACATCAGTTTCACTTGAACTGTTAAGGAACGGTAAATGTTCTGCAGTTGTGTAAATAAAGTTTTTTTAAAAAATCTTTTATTGAAATTTACAACTGCAACGATTGTTGCAACAATCAAATGTGGAACAAGATAAAATATTATCCCGCCTATTTTTTCAGGCGGGCTTTACGTCCAACTACCAATAAGGTGCCGTAGATGGAGGCGACTAGCAAACATACTTCACAGTAAATTTCTTTTATTAACCTTTAAATAAAATCCAAGGCTTAAGACCGGTGATCGAACCCAGTACCACAATGCATATTAGCTTTGCAGATCTCGCCTCTTAACCGCTCGGCTACCGTGGCGCCTTGGTAAAAAAAAAAAAATATATCACGTGAAAATATACGAGTGGAGGGAGGCACCCAGTAGTCACTCCATTATCATGGACATATGTATGCTCTTATGACAGTAGATCGCGGGGTCATATTCTCTTCAATCTTCTTGGAGGATCACCTGGTATTGCGGAAGAAGATAGGTGTTCTATGAGAGGGTTAGGATATGCTGCTGTAGAGGAATGAAATTTTGAGAGAACTAGTTTTAAGCAAGATCTTTAATGAAAGCGATTTTGAGATCATTATGGATGGTGAGGTTAGAAATATAGAATGGAGCGTTAAGAGGTTTTCGAAGTATTTTTGACTGTAAAGTCTGGAGGCGTAGTGGAGTTAGAACGCTTAGTCGATCCCCATAATTCGATGGCCGTATGACCAAATAGGTCGCAGTAACAGAAATGTAGGTTGAGTAGGCGAGAAGTTTTGTAGCGTTGGTTATTTTCTTGTCTTTTCAGTCTAGTCTGAGGTACACCATGTCAACCGTTTGCTGTAGGTACAGCCCAAGGTAGCGTACTTTGACCACAGTTGGTACAGGAGTTTAGTTCATGAAGATGGGAGGTAGAATTTTCACTTCAAACACACATCAACCACTTACAGGAGTGGCTTAACAAATGGCGAATCAAAACTAACGTTACCAAATCATATTACGTGTATTCGTATATACTATATAGTATTTACTATTAGACGAAAAAAATAAAGTTTAAAAAAGAAATAATAATAATTAAAGCTCATTTTCAAGATTTCGGTGATTATTATTACCATTTTTTGTACGATTATTTTTACTATCGAAGGCCTAGTAATGGATTCATGTCATTTTTTCGTTTCCCTGTGTCTGAGGGTAGGGACTATCCTGAACAGAAAAATTTTCTTTTAGTATAAGCATCTGATACGAAAGTGCATTCGCTACAAGAACGTTCTAAGGACAACCAAACTTGTTCTAATTCTAGTTCGTTTGATGTAAACAAAGCTTTAGGTGTACTGCAGCGGAAGTATTCAGGCAAAGTATTTAACCAGAATTTCGAAATCAATTTCCATTAATGGAAATAATTTGACCATTTTATTAAATTTAAAAGAAAATTTGAGACTGACTCTCTTTTGCCTTAAATATGTATGAAAGATATCTTCTTATAAAAGTAAATCGGATTGTATGAAATAGAAGAACAGGTTGCTTGTGCTGTTTCCATTTTCAGTAGTCTGTGGTACTTAGAAGACACGGAGCATGAATGTAGAAAGGCGGCTGTAGGAGAGGAAATCTCTTTATTAACTTACACAAGGCTAAGGTAAAGGTAGGGCATGTGGCATGCAATATTCCCATACGGGACAGTAATATCTGTTTCCTTTTCATCGCTATGTTATTTAAAGAAACATGGCGGCAGCTTTCGCAATTCAAAGTAGGGATCTTTTTACTAAAAAATATTTACTATATTGTGAAGATTATTTTTAATAAAATAAATAAAGCCTATATTAAATTTTAAAGGATTTTAGACTAAAAAATTGTTTATTTATTTATAGAGATCAATATTCCTGCAGCAAAGTTCATGGAGTATTTATAAACCCCACTTTTGATCCATTCTGGTTACTACTGAGTCGCTGAAGAGAGAGAATTATTTAATTTTATTAAATGGGAAACTCTCTCTCGTGCTTAAAAAAGTGGTTGAACCAAAAAAGTATCAAGAAACGTGAAGCAAAATCAAATCACTTCTTCCCGGGTTGTGTGGCCCCTGAAACTGTTCCTAGAAGCAGGAATTAGAACTTGTCTCATAGCTAAGATTGAGTTAATCTTCCATTTTAATGAGAGATGGTCCAAAGGAAGTCATCCTCAGTGTTTTGGCGGTGTATAAGGAACAAGGATATACCATATTGTTGCTCCCCTCTCTTTCCGGCAAGATCCTAGAGACAAGTCCAAGGTGAAAGTATCAATGGTTCCATCAAAGAGCCACTGAGAGGTACTGGGCGCTCTTTCGTAGTAAGTAGCCTTTTTTCCCTTGTATACTCGAAACTTTGGGATAGAAACTGGCCTTGCCAGAAACTCTTCGTCAATAATGGGGACAGTGAAGGAAAATGTACATTGGAGAAGGTTATAGCTTCCGGAAGAGTGAACATCATAACCTCCCGGTATTTCTTCCCTTCCTTTTTGGGTTCCCCAACTCTGCCTTGGTGGTTTCCAAGTATTATGTTCTCCTTAAGGAGATTTGAGGAAGAGATTTTATAAATACCATTCCCGATCTTTGGTATTTCCCTAGAGAATCTGGACAGTTGGTGTTTACTTTATAGCCTGCTAAGTGAACTACCACCGTTTTAATTGGAGGCTAACTTTGGAATACCTTAGAAATTCTTTTGCGGTGAGATGTTACATGCGATTAGGACCAGGGTGATTATATCTGGGCTACCAGCACTCCTACTTTCTCAGAAGATCGCAGGAGAACGATTGAGGAATGTTTGGAGCAAAGCGTAGAAAGCTAATTGTGCGCGAATATCATAAAAATACTATTATTCGAGGTGTAGCTATTAAATAACGAGACTGATGACGCTACAGAAGAGCTATGCATGCGCCAAATCCTAACGACCGACAGCTGTGCAGCGTAAATCCTTCTCTTTCGATTGCAGCGTCTCACGTGTTTGTAGAGAAATCTGTCTGACCGGAACCGTCGTTTGTGTAAGAGGTGTTAGTTGAGTTTTGCCGAAAACTAAAACTTATCCTTTATCAAAAGAATGAATGTTTATCACGTGCGCAAGTTTTTGAGTGGTTCAAGCGTTTCCAAGATGGCCGAGAGGACGTTGGAGATGATGACCGCCCGGGTCGCCCTTCCACGTCCAAAACGGATGAAAATATCAATTATAATTAATCAACATTACTACCGTGAGGTGCTTGCTTAACTCCGTGAAAGAGTAACGAAAAAACGACCCGATTGGTGGAAGAACAAGTCACAGGGTTCTCCATCAAGACAACGCGCCAGCTCACACTGCGTTGTCTGTCAAGAACAGTTTCTAGCCAAGTACAACATCCCAGTTTTAGGATCCATCCGCCTTATTCGCCTGACCTGACCCCATATGACTTTTATCTGTTTCCCCAAAGCTAAATCTGCATTAAAAGGAACACGATTTCAGTCCGTTGAAGCTGTGAAAGAAACAGCGGCACGCGTCATGCAGGAGCTCACAGAAAAAGACTTCCAGCACTGTTTCGAACTATGGTAAATTCGCATGGAGCGTTGTAGGGATAGGAGACAGGTGTATATTGAAGGTGATAATAACTAAATATGTATAAATTTAAAATAAAATATTTTACAGCAATAGTCTCGTTAATAGCCACACCTCGTAATAATTCAACCTTTTTAAAACTGCAACAAACCATCCTAACTAAACAAAACCCAAATTTATTTGCTTTATGACATCTCTCTATTTCCCTCGCTGCAAGTCATAATGCTGTTTATATTATTGGAAATAATTATATTTTGTTACAGGTATCTTTTTTCTCAACCAGTCCAGAACTGAGCAACAAACAGCGATTCGAATACTTCACGAGGACAATACCATCTGATCATCATCAAGTGAAGGCCATGGTAGAGATTGTACGCCGCCTTGGTTGGAGTTACGTTTCAATTATTTACGAAGAATCTAATTACGGCATTAAGGTAAGAACTAAATTTGGTGTCCTTCACGTTTTCAAATATTGTTTGTAATTTTCTCAAAGCAGCCTACGATTAGGTCTATCACTTTTTAGTTATGCATATATCTAATAGTTTACTTTTTCCAGTGATTCCACTAATCACTCTCTCTGGTTTTTAACTCAGTTACTAACAGCTCTTTGAATCTGCCCATATGGCTAAGGATGTTACTTCTCGGGGAGGAAAAACCAAGGCCTGAGAGCTTTACCCAGGAGCCACTCTCCAGAATTAAGAGTCTGATTAAACGGACGGGTCTGGAGGGTGAGCTCTAAAGCCGGGGAGCCACAATAGATCCATAGGGGCCGCGGTGGCGCAGGCCTTGAGGCCTCCCTAATTTAATCTAATCTAATCTGCCCATAGATTTGTTAGCCACTTGGGAAGTTCAAGAAAACGATTTTTTACTTAATTATGATGTAGAAAAAATAAGAACTCTAGCCCAAATTTGTTCGACTGGTACTAAAATTCCGTAGAATTGAATAGAATTTAAGCTAAACGAGCGAACAACCAGAAAACATGTTTTAATTGTAGACCTATGCTTCTACAGGTTTTGAAGGATTTAAAGATATTGTCGTTTATCTTTTTACGTCTTGGATAGCATTCTCCCTAAAATACCCATTTTAGAGTAATGTACGATTCTTATATTATACAATGGCCCTTAGACTTCATATACAATTAGATCGAAACATTTATTTGAAGAAGAACTGTCAGAGTGTTCTGTCTTGAATGGAATAAACCAACCAGGAAGTCAGAAAATTAATGCAAATGATGTAGAACAGTCTGGAATCAAGGAATCATTTAAGAAAAATAAATTTCAAAGTCAGTTTTTAATGATATGTGGGAGCCAAAAGGCAAATAGGCAGGCATTAAATTGGTTAAGCCATTGAGAGCTCGCAAATTCATGAAGAGAGCATGATTAAACATGTTCATGTTGAATACTTATATGTTATTGGATATTTAGTAAAAAACATAACATTCTATTGCCGTTAATTACTTAAAACTAATCTTGTAAATAAATGCTAAGAATCCAAAAATTAATTTTGAAAAGTGAGCACTTAAGCTCAACCGTGTTTTATCAAATTTTGTAATTTTAATAACATACTTTTATTCCTATTTAAAATAATACTGGTTAATGACGCTGCTCATTATATTTCTGAAACTTTAAAAGACCCTATCTCATAACAATCTTAAGAACCGTTTTTCTACGAAAATTGTTTCAAATCTAGTGAATATGTTTCGAAATAATAAATATGCCTGAGTATTATGAGCACATAATGAGTTTTCGAGGAAAATTTAGCCTTAGGTTGACCAATTTTGTCCAAATACTCAGATTCCAAATCTTTCTATAGTTTTTTGATTTTACTTTTAGAGCTGACCACACTCACATAACCCTAATTAAAAACAAATCAGCCTCAGAGAAAACGGCATAAGTAGGTAAAAGATATTAGTTCTTCCAACTGTTGAGAGAATAATCGATAAAAGGAAACAGGTAGCCTTGACGGTGTTGCACACCTGTTGGACCTAACCTTTGTTGCAAAATATTAGTACTTTAAGTTACTCTTTACTGCACTTCTTCATCTTTTTTTTATTCCTTCAAAACTTCAAAGTGATGACTAATCTCACTTAATTACGAACTACTTTTTATTTATTATTTTTATTTATTTTGCAACTGTAATCAATTTACAATAAGCAAAAGAGATGAGTGTAAGGAAATGGTGCAGATACATATTCACGCATATACGTATATACAGGGTGATCCATTTAAAACGCACCAATCGCTAATAACTTTTTAGGAAAGCGAATTTCAAAAAAACCCATGAAGTAAACTATATGTTTATTTTGGTCTAGTTTTCAAATTTTCCACCCCCGATGCTGTATCTTTATTTTTTGCGGAGTTACGGCCAAAAACCCAATTGAGGTTTTATAAGGACCACTGGTTTTGATAATGATTATGAAAACTACATAATAAACTATGAAAAATGACGTCAACCCCGTTTCCATATCCCTAATATTTGTCGAGTTATGTAAGATCAAAGTTACAATTTTATCTATTCGTGAACGGTTTTCAATATTAATTTTCCACCAGAAATACACGTTTTGGGAGGTTCTCTGAATGCAAAAAATGTTTTTGATGACGCAAAGAACAAAAATAATAATAATTGAAGATTTTAAAACATGTAGTGTAATATAATGGTGGTGAGTGTGTCAGGATAAACTTGTTTTATCATCAAATAAAAGCAATCATCACATCATTTTAATGCACCCAGTATGCAAGACTTCTTGACACAACCAAACCAACACCCTGGCAAGCGATTCTTACCGTAATGTTAGGTCAAGAATGGCTGAAGAAATCCTTGACTGAGAAACCGAAAGAAGAAGAAGAAAGGACAGAAGAAAGTGGATAGAAGGCGTCCGAGAAAGCCTCCACGATTACAGACTGAGAGAAGAGGATATCCGGAATTGATTCAGTACTTAAAAGAAGTATTTGGAAAAGGAAAACCTCAACAAATTTTCCAGGGTAATTCTATTAAGGGTACCTCTAAGCGAAAGGAGTGGTTAGGCTCCATTACTGTTTATTGTACCATCTTACCACCTGTATAATATTAATTAGAATCAAATTCGGGACTGAATTTCTAAATTTTTTATAAAAATTGGCTGCCCGGAAGTACTGTCTATCTTCATAGAATTTTTAGATTTTCCCGCGTACTACCCCTAAGATTCGTATTTAAACTTTGTATTGTGAGCACAAACTATAATTTGTAAAATTTTCACGAGAATCATTTTTCCTGAGATTACTTATGAAAGAGGGGATAGCTAGAGCCATTCTATGGATAAAAGAACAGTACTCAACGAACAGAAACTGTGTTTATTAATTATAAGAACTGGAATTTCGTGTAGATTGACTAAGCACAGTGTTCGAACTGTTGCTTCTAGAAAGCTGATTGCTTAGAATAATGTTCTAGTGTCAGGGCTCTCCTGTATATATATTGATGAGAGTGTAAAGGTCATTAAGGATGGTCAGCTGTCCGACCTGTACCCTTAGCTATCCCCTTACACAATCTTTCAATTTTATAAATCGTTTTATCTCCTCTTTTCCTTCACCGCACTATTCAGAGATCACTTCCTTTACCGAATAGCTATGAATAATTCAACTGTTTGCACCAAGTTTGGACTAAATATTCAGTATACTTCAACAACAACAATCTTAATTAAATGAGTACAAAATTAAATTTCTACGAGGCGTGTTTTTATTAAGTAAAGAAAGACAGAAAGAAAATTTTATTATCCTGGGACTATTGTCCTCTTAGGATAAATGTACAATTGGAGGCCCTATTGATTTGGCCTGTATTCCAGTATTTATATACAAAAAATAGACAAGAATTTACAAAAATAGGAATTAAAATTAAGGAAATAAATGCATTCAATTATTATTTCGGCAGAAGCTGGGTAGAAAGGAGATAGTTGAACAGAAGGGATTTAAAGATGGAAAGGGTAGGAGCATGGCGGACAGATTATGGCAAGGAGTTCCAGAGAGAGGTAGCGCGTATTAGGAAGGATATGTCAAAAGGATGAAGTACGTTGTAAGGGAATATACGAGGGTCGTTTAAAAAGTCCGTGCAAAGTCAGAGAGATAGCACCACTGGCGCGTATCGAGGTTATGTTTAGTTAGTAGCATCTCTTGGAAGAACACACACCAAGTTTCAGCCAGATCGGTCTATTTCTTTGTGATTGGCATTCGTTTGAATCGAGGAAGTCGAGTGATTTTCAAAAAATGGACGAAAAAGAATTTCGTGTGTTGATTAAACACTACTTTATGAAAGGCAAAACGCCTCAGGAGACTAAAGAGAAGCTTGATAAACATTATGGTGACTCTGCACCTTCGATTAGAACAGTTTATAAGTGGTTTCAAAATTTTTGGAGTGGCCATATGGGCACTAGTGACGCTGAACGTTCTGGACGCCCTGTTGAGGTTACTACTCCAGAAATCATTGATAAAATCCATAATATGGTGATGGATGACAGAAGAGTGAAGGTGCGTGAGATTGCTAGTGCTGTGGGCATCTCGAATGAACGGGTACATAATATTTTGCATCAACATTTGGACATGACAAAGCTATCCGCAAGATGGGTGCCGCGATTGCTCACGCTTGACCAAAAACGAAATCGTGTGAAGTGTTGCAAGGACGGTTTGCAGCTGTTCCAGAAGAATCCGCAGGACTTTAAGCGTCGTTTCGTCACTGTGGATGAAACATGGATACATCACTACACTCCTGAGACCAAAGAACAATCTAAACAATGGGTTACCAAGGGGGAATCTGCGCCAAAAAAAGGCGAAGACCGTTCCTTCGGCCGGAAAGATTATGGCGACTGTCTTTTGGGATTCGCAAGGAATAATCCTCATCGACTATCTGGAAAAGGGTAAAACTATTACAGGTGCATATTATTCATCGTTATTGGACCGTTTGAAAACCGAGCTGCAAGAAAAACGCCCACGATTGGCCCACAAAAAAGTCCTTTTCCATCACGACAACGCACCAGCTCACACCTCAGCAGTTGTGGTCGCAAAATTAATGGAAATAGGGTTCCAACTCGTTTCACATCCCCCCTATTCTCCAGACTTGGCTCCTTCGGACTACTATTTTTTCCCCAATATGAAGAAATGGCTGGCGGGAAAAAGATTTTATTCAAACGAGGAGGTGATTGCAGAAACGAATGGCTATTTTTCAGACTTGGACAAATCCTATTATTCGGAAGGGATCAACAAACTAGAGCAGCGTTGGACGAAGTGTATAAGCCTAAAAGGAGACTATGTTGAAAAATTAAAAAGGTTTACCCCAAAAAATTAAGTATTTTTTATTTTTGCACGGACTTTTCAAACGACCCTCGTAGAGATCAGAGGAACGAGGTCTAATATTACGAGAATGGATCGAGAATTTGAACTAAGCAAGTGCCTTTTTTGAAATTTGGCCGCTATTAAGGAAATTTTCAATCTTGTTTATGTTTATTTGTGGAGATGGGGACACAGGGGACACCTTTGAACAGTTTTAAAATTTCTCGCCAAATATTTAAAAAAATTATTATTGATAATTTTCTACATATTTTGTGGTAGACCTGCTCTGTTATCGATAGAGTTTCCCTTCATGTTCATTGTTTGTAGAAGTCAGAATTGAGGAATGTTATATTTTGTAAGGTGGAAGTAAAAATTTTGTGTTGCAGCTTCTGAAATATATTGTGAAGATTGTAGTGGACAAGGTGTAAGTATTGTTCTTCCATGTTACTATTTGGAATTCGTATTCTTAAACCTAGTATTTACAAAAAGTCTAATTGCTTGCAAAAAAGTGTTGGATACTATATTTTCTTTTATGGATGGAGAGGGGGCACAGTTCAACATCACAGTTAAAATGTGCCGCCCTACCGACCTGCAAGTTTGTGACTTTTTTTTTCTGTTTAATCGCAGAGAAGGGGAAAGCGGTCCGAAGCAACATTAAGAAGCGCAACAAACCGAATATTTTGTTCAAACTTCCTAAACCCATCACTTCGGGTACAACTTCCCGAACTGAGTCATTCTTAATTTTTGAACTAGATTTCAGTGGTTTAAAAGAGAAAGTAATGTAGTAGTGAGAGAAATAACTGATAGAAGGTAGATTCAGAGTAAAGTAATATCATTTCTTTCGATTTTATATTGTGTACAAAGGTACCCCACCAGTGGGGCAGATATTAACATTTGGCACAACATTTTTAAATTAAAAATACATACGATTGAGAATCACGGCCAACTGCGTGATATTAATACATAGAGCTGAGATTCGAGATTCGCTAAGGCTGGAGACATAGTGGAGCGGCGAGCAAAGCGGCGATGATAGCTGTTTCAAATCAAAGAGAGCGACGAGCAGCGAGCAAAGATTTGCATGCACATAGTGACGAGTTTAGTCGCGTTCTCCTTTTGACAAAACAAGATGGAGGAACTATTTTTATATGAAAATTCTTCGTTGAAAATTTGGTATTTGCAGCAGCTTAGTAGTAGGAGCTGCAGTGTACATGACATAAATAAATTTAGAAATGAACTTGGTAAATTTCATCACTTGTACCAACAACTTCGGGAACATCCTGGCAAGTTTATTCGTATTTTCGAATGTCTTATCAACATTTGATTACATACTAGCTCTGTGTAATCCCATTAATCAAAATCAAATTTTATTGTTTTTGAATAATACAACTCACAACAAAAGTTAGGCACAATATAGAAAAATTAACTAAATACAAATCTGTGTATCCCCATTAATCGTAGCAGTTACTTTAAGGTTAGAAAAAAATAAATAAAAAAATAGAAATATATACAGATAAAAAGAAATTAGTCAATTAAAAAAACACAATAATTTTATTAAATCACTACTCCATGATTTGTCGTAAATTAATGTTGTTCATCTGAAAAACTGGAGTAGTACGACGCTACAGAAGGATTCTGGAGAATTCGTTCTGATCAGAAGTAGTAGGACGTGAAAATGTAATTTAATTTTGCCTAGTATTTAGATGAAAGTTAGCATTAAGGGATTGAGAACCAATTAAATGTAGCAAAAATTACCTGAATTCTCCATTAACTACTTGTTAATTAATTTTAACTATTAATTATTAATTGTTAAAAACTATTGTAGCTTCGCAAATACTATGGCCCCACAGAGGTTTCTTTAAACAAACTAAACTAAATGTATCAATATCCATAACCTATGAGGAATAACCTTTACAAATTGAGTGCGATAAGAGCGAAGAAATCAAACATGTCATAACGCTTTGCTCCACTCTCTATAGATAGCGTTGCTCCATCTTCGCTTTGCTCGCCACTATGCGCTGTCCCATATGTTAACTTGGGTTTGATTTCGCCGCTTTGCTCTTCGCTATCATCGCCGCTTTGCTCGCCGCTCCACTATGTTTCCCGCCTAAGGGTACGTTTACAACGGAACTGTGAGTATAGATGATAGCAGAGATGATAGCTGATAGAGTAAAATATAATCGCTGATTAGTGTGCACAACAGAGCTGTGATACATGCAACATGTCCGAGTAGTGAAGAAGAGTTTTTATGTTCAGCAGCAACAAAAAGGTATATTTTAAAGAAAAAACGCGTTAGAAAATATCATGTACGTCCCATAAATAAAAAACGAAGAACTTTGGGCGAATTTCACTATTTATATAAGGAACTTAGAAATTATCCGGATCGTTTTTTTGAATATGTGAGGATGGGTCCAACCAAATTCGACTATATTTTAGAAAAAATAAGGTCAAAATTAAGAAAACTTTGGAAAAATTGTCATGGAAATCCTATAACCATAGAAGAAAAACTAGTGATTACTCTTAGGTTAGTAATGGTTTTATTGGAAAAAAAACAAATAAATACACATGAAAATAAATGTAAGCACGATTTAAAAAACAAAATATTGTTTAAAAGTAAATAATAAAATAATAACCAAAAATAATGAGTAAAGACAGCACTAAATAATTTTTCTACGTCCATTTTGAAGCTCCGATACTGGAGTTCAGCTAGCAGAAAAATGAAAAATTCAATTCTATCATCTATGCTCGTTTATACCAGCGAGTATGAGTCACTAGTCGAAGCTTCGTTGTGCACGCTCACATAAGAATGTACTAGGTTATTCTATAAGCGCTGATGCATCACTGCTATCATCTCCGCTATCATCTATGCTCACAGCTCCGTTGTGAACGTACCCTAAGGGTGGTGGAAAGCGGCTAAAATTCAGTGTGAGATCAGTGAAGATCCCCCCCCCAAAATGAATTTGTTCAAATCTAAAATTTATTTAATTTAATTTTTTACTTTTTTATTTGCACGGCTTTCCATTTAAAAGGAAAAATGGAATTTCCATGACTTCTAATACGACACGAGTATTTTGTGGTTTTTCCCAAACTTTTTAGATTAGATTTATTTTGAGACTTTTCATATCCCGCACAATCATTGTTATTTTTTTTTAACTTCGAAACAAAACCCATTTCTCAACAAAATAATTGTTGACCAAAATGGACACAAGTTTCGAAAACTCATTTCATTAGTAAAGTTACCAGTTGCTGAAAGTTTTAGAAACTTCATCCATCATTAAATTTTTATTTTCTTCTCTTATTATAACAAAAATTTCTGTACAGACAAGTTGATTTAACAAGTCCACAATTATATTTTTGGTTTTTCTTTTTTTCTAAGTATTTAAAATTAACATTTTTGGCATAAACAATAAATAATCTTCAATTTAATATTGTTTATAAATTGTAAAAAGTTTGAACTGGAGGGATTGAAGTAGGCGATAGAAAGAGTTACACTGTATTTAGATAGAATGGGTTACATTGTTGCCAACCAATAATCGAACAGACGCACATATCGACTCTAAAGGAGACCCAAAATCCTTTGCAATACCATCAAACAATACACCAATACCACTTTCAATTGATTAAATTATAAAGTTCAGTGTTCCAAACACTCTAAACAGTTTAGAAACACCTAAATATTAACTTAAATTTGCATAGTTTACAATCAATTCCATACTTTCTTATAATTAAATTTCTATCTATTTCTAGCATAAATAGTTTAAAGAGCCATGTTAAACTATTTGTAAAATTGATAGTGTAATAACGATTTTATCTAATGATTGGTCATTGTTTTTAAAAATATTTTTTGTTGCGCAAACGCCAGAATATTCGCCAATCGTCCAATCAGGAAATACCCATTTTTTAAGGAGTTTATTTTTGTACCCAATTCCGATTCCGCTTTAAACCATCCGCACTAGCAATGTGGTTACCACGAGCCATTAGAAAATGGGTCAGCTTCCATGAACCCACATCATGAAAACCACAAACCACCAAGCAGTTTGCTACCCTGATGTAATCTATATATATATATTTTTTAAATTTATTTTGTTATTTAAAATCTGTATAATATAATATACAATGAGTAAATAGGGAGAATGAAGGATAAATGGATGCGTGAAAGGCAGGAGGAAAGAAACTGCCCAGCGGTAGCACTCTCTACAGGATATGATTTTTAGGCCTTCAGACTGCGAGGAAGTCGCGGGGCCACTGGCGATTCAGTCTGCGAGGAGTATTGTTAGGGATGTCAGAGGAGGCGAGAGACTGTTCTAAAGGATTTGAGCAAACAGAGACAGCTTTATGGAACTTTTGGTATTTAGTCTTGGCGAGTTGGTCTAAGAAGGGAATGTTGAGGTCGTTGTGAAGGGTGAGGTTAGTCACCGTAGAAAGGAGCGTCAACTATCTGTAGCCAGTGGTTTTGATTGAAATGTCCTGTACAGTCCATATGTTTGTAGGTTTGGCTGAACCCCACAGCTCTAGTCCTGTACGTCCACATAGGTTTGAAAATAGTACTGTATATTAAGCGTTTGAGTTCAATGGATAATTTGGAGCGTCGTCCAAGAAGTCTGTAAAGCAGTTTCGCACGTTTAGTCATTGCTTGTCTTTTAAGTCTAGTGTTGTGGGTTCCACGTAAGTCTTTTGTCTATAAAGAGCCCAAGGTAGCGCACCAGACCCTATATTTAAAAAAATAAATAAATAAATACATCGCTTTATGCAATAAATATTTTAAATTATAAAATCTATTTTATTACAGGCATTTGAAGAACTAGAAGGACTTCTTAGTAAATATAAGATCTGTATAGCGATTAAAGAGAAACTGGTAAAAGACTCCGGTGTTGCCGAAGAGACTGCCTACGATAATATCGTCTCCAAATTGTTGACAAAGCCACGAGCCAGAGGTAAGTACACTTTTAAATATTATTCAATTTATTTGTTAACAATTATAATATTATTCAATATGAATTAGACCTGTTAAAATACAATAATGACAGCTGATTTTAAATTGTTCAAGAATCAGATATTGGCAACTATTCGACATTGTTTCAGCGTCTGTGATCGTTGACTAATCATTTATTAGTTAGTTTGCTTCTTGATAAATGGGTTTGTTCTGGCTGAATTGATAGAAATATTTAAATTTGATTAAAATATTTACTATATTACTGATGTAACGCCTTAAAATTTACTATTTATTTAAAATATTATTCACTAATAGAAATTAAATGCATTCCATGCAATAAAATGGTTCATTTTGTTATCTTATGCATGCATAATCTCATAAAATTAATGCCAGTTTATAGAGTAAAAACTGGTGCAGTTTATTGGCAGAACGGTTATGCCAAACTGCCTTTTAATCGCTTTATTATGAGCATAATTGTTTAAAATGTCAAATTTTTTGCAGTTAAGAGGTTGAGAGCGTAAAAATGTAATAAAACTGCTTGCTTTACACAATGAAAATTTACAGAATATGCATTCTCGCTTTACACGGAAGTATCAGTCTAATAAGCAATGATAAAACGTACGAAACTTCTTTATAGACTACTTGGACTACGCTCCAAATTGTCTATAGAACTCAAATGTTTAATGTACAATACTATCCTCATAGACTAGCCCACTTCTGCAGGGATCATAGCATCTCTACGGGTATTCCAGCCTAACAACATGAACAACGCTCAACATCGAAACTCACCAATCCAACGTACAATAAGACTGCAGGAAAAAAGTTGATGTAGACAACAATTTAATAAGTTTAGGCTAACCTAGAGCGAACTGTAACAGTCTATTCTACGTGGTCAGCTCAGTGATGACTGTATTGTGAATGGAGCCTCAGAGGCAAAAATGGTCCCTTGAATTATATATAGTAACCTTTTCTGATTAAATATAAGTATCCACAGTGAGCTTGCGAAGTTACCGGTGTTAGAGGAAGATTTGCCTTCTCTTTGGAGGGAGAATATGGCCGGGGCTTTCTACTCCGCTGGGATTTCTTTAAAGCTCTAGAGGTTATCAGGATTGGTCGAGCATATATTCTTCGCTAAAAATACTCCAACATTCTTAATTTAGAATGCCAACATTGGGATATCTTGGGATGGTTTTACAGGGAGGAAGTACGTATATTGAAAAGCAAGGAGTGATATGCCCAAAAACCGTCTCCTCTCTCTCTTTCTATGACTCCCTTGGAAGAGCTACGTTTCCTTAATTTGGGAGAAGACATTATCAAAACATCTGGGAGTGTTGAGGTTTAGCTAAACTTGCGTACTCAAGGTCCTACCTGCGGCTTCCCTAACCAAGAGTATATCAGGTAATGAACGGGCACATCTAGAATCCTCTAGGACATTCTTCTTCAGAATATCTTGGGAGAGCATTCGAGGAAAAGTATAAGTTAACATAACCCACCGCTCTTCCTGCAACTACTTGCTAGATTAATAATATGAGGCCAATTATAATTCCAAAGATTGCTTGGACAGCACCTGTTTCAAACGATGAACGGAGTTCAATAATTTTATATTAAAAAAAAAAAAAAAAAAAAATCTTATACTGAAATATCCGCCATCATGAACTCGCTTTGATATTGATTGATATTTATAACGTCCTTTATAATTGGGTTCCTTCAGTTAAGGAAGCGAAATTGAGTTTCAATTAGTGCTGAAAAGTTTGGGACTAAAAGGAGAATTTTCACGGCTTACTGAATTCATTTAAAAATAATTTATATTTCCAAAATTTAAAGGTTATCTTTTATCAGCTGTTAGTTACAATTTATTGTTAATGTTCTGATAAATAAACTCTATTTTCCTTGTTTTAATTACTAAATTTACTTATCAAATAAATTATTACTTTAATTAAGCAAATTTGTCTATTTTAAGGGACAGAGTTAGCAAAGTACCTTATTGTCCAGTTACAAAGCGATTGCCCGCAACAAACGGCATTGATCAGCTTCCACGATAGTTCTTAACGTATCTTCGATTACAATCAACCAAAAACTGGATAGTTTTTGTTGACCAAAAGCAGCGAGCAATAACCAAAACGCAAAAATGTTTGCCGTACGTTCATACAGCGAGCTAAAAGATCTGCAATAACTTCGTCAGTATTTTGACAAGTGTCACAGAATTGATTGTACAGCAATTAACATGGCTAGGGTCTAATTTCTCTCACTCTGCCTCTTTCCCTCAAGTCCATTGAAGTCTTCACATCGGCTTTGAATTAGAATTGCACTTTAATATATGCACAACTCGATTAACTCCATAAAAAAAATGAAAAACAAAAACCTGTGGCTGTGTCATGGACACGGCCCTGTGTTGTACGTGAATACGTTCACGTAACGGGTTATATTTTTTATAATATAATAATAATAATACATTATTAAGCAGCGGTAAGTGTTTTTCTTTTGTTAGCTTCAATGAGCGCAGAAACCATAGACGATCACACACATCACACTTATGTCCGAATGGATTGTTGACAAACGTCGTAATGAAACGAGCACTAGCTGCTGCCCAATGTGTCTTCACAATCGACCATCGAACACAATCTATGCCTATACAATCCGTCGTCGATGATGAAGCGATTTCATCATCCACTTGCATAATTTCAACCGCCCCAGCTCCAGATGTACTGACACCGTCGTCGATCCGCTCGGCCGCATTCATTCTTTTACGTTCCCGGCACAGCTTGACTCGGTCTTATGGTGTTTTATTATTACCATTCGATTGTTCTTGAGAAGCCCTTTCCAACCGTATACGATTTCTGTATTTGGTTTTGAATTTTCAACGCGTATAGGCCGACATTATATATTTTTGATAATATTTTTGTATTCTAACACCTTATTATATTCACTGTCACTATTTTACACTAATGTTTTATATACAATCGATAGCTGACGATTAAAACTTAAACGAACATCGTAGCTTCTCCGAGTCAAAAGTTATACCATCTGCAAATCTCGATACGCAACAAAATGATCTCAAAATAGCGGCGCTTTCCCCTCCATTGTGCGCGTTGCGTCACAGTCCTCGCTTATCGCAATGAATTCTTTGATCCTTTAGCTATCCAGTGGTCTAATTTAATTTTGGATATAGACGATAGATTCGAAACTATAACGCCAAACTGTATCCCCCGATTTTGTTATCATTAGGTTTGTTGGATTGCCTCCATATGATAGCAAATTTAAAGACGTATTCACGTCAAAATGGAGAAATGCGATGAAATAATGTACGTTATTTTTTTAACAAAAATTCCTGTTTATAATATAAATTCAAATAAATTTACCGTTATTATTCAGCGCCTGCTACTTGAATTTTGAGTTGAATTATTGCAACGATCTACTTTAGAGCACGGAGTTGAATCAAAATGGCTTCTGAAATAAATTATTATTTGTTATTTAATGGTCAAAAAAATTGTCCTTTAATGGTTGTTAATCTTTATTATTTGGAGAAATTTATTATAAATACAGAAAACTATGATTGAACCTAGAGCTTTGACACTTAAATTTAAGATATTCCAAAAAAGGGGAAGTTAATCGATTTATGCAGTAGGGTAAAGTCGGGTGAGATGGCCAATCGGGAGAGATGGCCAACAGCCGAAATTTAACCGATATGTCGTCCGACGTCGCTGCGTGACCTCTCCAGTGATGAACCTTCATGTCTGACTACAGTGAGTTCATTTTGGTCTGCGTCAAAGCGTTATTAATTAACTCAGAGAATAAAAACTATATCGTCTCTACAAAAATTTTATGATAGTTACATACTGCGTACTGCAGTGAATGTATGGGTCGAAATTTTAGTGTTGTTTTCTACATATTAGGAAAGTACAGTATACATTAATGAATCCTAACTTCTAAAACTGTCAAAAAGTACGCGTTGAGTTATGTTTATCGTGTTGGCCATCTCTCTCTAGCATTCGGGACAGATGGCCATCAAACAGTAGGGATAGATGGCCAATTATTTTTACTTTTTTTCTGATATAGTTTGGCTCAGTTTCTAATTCACTGCAGAAAAATGCCAACTCAGCATAAAAAACAGAACACTAACCGCTGAAATTTTACTGAAGAAAATTTGAGATCGTATTAACCCTACACCCAAACTGTCGTCTCTGCAAGAAAAAGAGCCAAGTCCGTTGCTACTTTATTAACTTCTCTCGAGCACATTGCTATTGTGAAAAACACGAGTTGCAAAGAAATCCAAAACAACAAGAAATACCATCACCAAAGAGACAATTCTGTAAGAAAGGATTGTCCGAAAAAGAAAACGCTCACCTTCCCCAAGTTCCGATGAAGAGGACGAAACAGGAATTGAATTTGGAGAGGAAAGTGATGCCATTTTAGAAATCGATGAAACTGAATGTACAGGATATGGGGAAAGCTACAACAAGACCAGAAAAACAAGATTGGTTGGAATGCATAATATGCCGGAAGTGGTTCCACGAAACTTGCTCTTCTTCTGCATACGCTTGCCCAAAATTGCAGTAAAAGCGCATTTAAAAAGAAGAATAATAAGTAAATATTAAGTAACCATCCATTTTTTTCTGTTATTTTTACGTTTTACTAGTGCAATTTCATTTACAATATGTGGCCATCTCTCCCAAGTTACATTGGCCAACTCACCCAACCCAGGGGGGATAGATGGCCAACCGCTATTTTTTTCTTTGTAAGAATAAAAAAATGTTTCCCTTAGCATTTTTTCTGAAATGTTTTCCTTATCTTATGTTTGTGAGCGTATGAGGTTTTCAAAAATAATAATAAAGTAAGCCTAGCCCTTACCAAAAATTTGCATGCACCCTCCAAATAAAATGGTGGCCATCTCACCCTACTTTACCCTATATGTGTACATATTTTGTGCCAAAATTATTGTATATAATATTAATTATTGTTCTAAAAAAAAAGAAAAATGTGCACAATTGAAAACAGATTAATTAATTACATTTTCAAAATATTAGATTTTGATTTAAATAAATAGATTTTGGGCTGAAGGGGGGGGGACTACAGGTTGCTTTTTAATTTAAAAAAAAAAACCATAAAAGCACCACAAGAAGATGAATTTGCATTTGTTTCATGAATTTATGACGACCCTAGGAATAGTATAGGAATGTTTAAGGTCCATACCTTGGGAATACATGCCAGACTATATGTGACAGGCTATGGGAGACCCACATATGCATCATCATAACTTTCTAGAAATATATTTGTATATTAACTTTGTCATATGAAAGAAATTTTATTAATAAAACAAATATATTTTTATTAAATTTGACAGCGCTGTTAAATTCAAAAATTTCATTCATAAAATTATATTACTTTTGTTATAAATTGTCTTAGAGATTTTTATTCTTTGAAAAGGCTGGGGGTGTCCTGTTTAATTATTTTTTTGCCGGAACGCTTAGGCTTATATACGAGGGTCGTTTGAAAAGTCCGGGCAAAAATAAAAACTACTTAATTTTTTGGGGTAAACCTTTTTTATTTTTCAACATAGTCTCCTTTTAGGCTTATACACTTCGTCAAACGCTGCTCTAGTTTGTTGATCCCTTCCGAATAATAGGATTTGTCCAAGTCTGAAAAATAGCCATTCGTTTCTGCAATCACCTCCTCGTTTGAATAAAATCTTTTTCCCGCCAGCCATTTCTTCATATTGGGGAACAAATAGTAGTCCGAGAGAGCCAAGTCTGGAGAATAGGGGGGATGTGAAACGAGTTGGAACCCTATTTCCATTAATTTTGCGACCACAACTGCTGAGGTGTGAGCTGATGCGTTGTCGTGATGGAAAAGGACTTTTTTGTGGGCCAATCGTGGGCGTTTTTCTTGCAGCTCGGTTTTCAAACGGTCCAATAACGATGAATAATATGCACCTGTAATAGTTTTACCCTTTTCCAGATAGTCGATGAGGATTATTCCTTGCGAATCCCAAAAGACAGTCGCCATAATCTTTCCGGCCGAAGGAACGGTCTTCGCCTTTTCTGGCGCAGATTCCCCCTTGGTAACCCATTGTTTAGATTGTTCTTTGATCTCAGGAGTGTTTCATCCACAGTGACGAAACGACGCTTAAAGTCCTGCGGATTCTTCTGGAACAGCTGCAAACCGTCCTTGCAACACTTCACACGATTTAGTTTTTGGTCAAGCGTGAGCAATCGCGGCACCCATCTTGCGGATAACTTTGTCATGTTCAAATGTTGATGCAAAATATTATGTACCCGTTCATTCGAGATGCCCACAGCACTAGCAATCTCACGCACCTTCACTCTTCTGTCATCCATCACCATATCATGGATTTTATCAATGATTTCTGGAGTAGTAACCTCAACAGGGCGTCCAGAACGTCCAGCGTCACTTGTGCCCATATGGCCACTCCGAAAATTTTGAAACTACTTATAAACTGTTCAAATCGAAGGTGCAGAGTCACCATAATGTTTATCAAGCTTCTCTTTAGTCTTCTGAGGCGTTTTGCCTTTCATAAAGTAGTGTTTATTCAACACACGAAATTCTTTTTCGTCCATTTTTTGAAAATCACTCGACTTCCTCGATTCAAACGAATGCCAAACACAAAGAAATAGACCGATCTGGCTGAAACTTGGTGTGTGTTCTTCCAAGAGATGCTACTAACTAAACATAACCTCGATACGCGCCAGTGGTGCTATCTCCCTGACTTTGCACGGACTTTTCAAACGACCCTCGTAGACTTTAATTTTTTAAAAATATTTTGTATGCACCAAAAAGGATTTAGTAATAGTGCAATATGACGTCGCAGTTAGTTATTTTAATAGCCAATCATGCGATGCAAAAATAACCACATACAAGACTTACATTTACATAAATTGGAGAATTCAGAGCTGGATCTGACCTCCATGCGACCAGAGATAGGCAATTGTATTCACGTAATGTTTTTAATGTTTTTGACGTGAATACGTCTTTAAATTTGCTATCATATGGAGGCAATCCAAAAAAAATCTAATGATAACAAAATCGGGGGATACAGTTTGGCATTATAGTCTCGAATCTATCGTCTACATCCAAAAGTTAATTAGACCACTGGATAGCTAAAGGATCAAAGAATTCATTTCGATTAGCGAGGACTGTGACGTATCCCGCACGGTGGAGGGGGAAGCGCCGCCATTTTGAGATCATTTTGCTGCGTATCGAGATTTACAATTAGTACTAACTTTTGACTCGGAGAATCCACGATGTTCGTTTAAGTTTTAATCGTCAGCTGTCGTCACAATCTATCAATTGTGTATAAAACATTAGTGTAAAATAGTGACAGTGAATATAATAAGGTGTTAGAATAAAAAAAATTATAAAAAATATATAATGTCGGCCTATACGCGTCGAAAAGCTAAAACCAAATACAGAGATCGTTTACGGTTGGAATGGGCTTCTCAAGAACAATCGGTAATGGTAATAATAAAACACCATATGACCGAGTCAAGCTGTGCCGGTAACGTAAAAGAATGAAGGCGGCCGAGCGGATCAACGACGGTGTCCAGTACATCTGCAGCTGGGGCGGTTGAAATTATGCAAGTGGATGATGAAATCGCTTCTACATCGACAACGGACTGTATAGGCATAGATTGTGTTCGATCGTCGATTATGAAGACACATTGTTTCATCCTAAATACATAAATAAAAATATTTTATATAAAAAATATAACCCGTTACGTAAACGTATTCACGTACAACACACGGCCGTGTCCATGACACAGACACAGTTTTTTTTTTTTTTTTTTAACATATCAACGAATTTTCGTTAAAACAGAAATCATCTTTAGTTCCGGAAAGCGTTCTTGTCCAAAAAGGAAGTATCGGAACGACGATCCGGAGCGTTCCGGCTCGAAGACACCACTGTAAGGTGAGCCGCAAAATTGTTTGGTTCAACATGAACGCGTTTTTATTTTCTTCCGGATTAAGAGTACAAAAAATTTGTGAATTCAAAATTTCGTATTAAAAAAAAAAAAGATAATTAAATTCGATTTTGTTAACTTTTTAATAAAACATTTAAACGAAAAAGCTATTTCCCAGTATGCCAAAGCAGACTGTTGGCTGCATAAGCATGAAATGTAGAAGCTAGTTTATATCTGACAATTAGCTTGTGTTTAATTGCTAAAGTTATCTCTGGTAGAAGTTCTTTTTAGGCTGCTGCTAGTATTGCTCTAGAAGTGAAGAGGCCCAGATAGGAGAGATAGAAGAGTTGAATGGGCGGTACTCTAGCTGCTAATTAATGACGTAATAAATATAAGACTCCACAGGTTCAACTCTTACCTTTTTTTCTTCATTTAAACAAAAAATACTCAAAAAAAGGGGTAGAAAAAAGAACCCAATAATTCACTACATTCTAAAAAGTTTAAACAAGAATACCCTTTACCTTGCCATTACTTTATAGCCGAGGCTATGTATCATGTAGGCAGTTGTACGTAATAGGCCGAAAGCTAACAAAGAAAGACATGTTCGCCGGGGGGGGGGGGGGTACCATCCATATTGTTTCATTGTGTTCTTGAATCTGATGGTAGAACTTTTCTCTTATCAATTCTTTGGATTTTAGATTGAGAAAAACCACTACGACGGGAAATACCATTGCTTCCAATATACGTATCTTCCAGTGCAGTTCCATGTGTTACTGGACACGCTTCAGGAGTAGATGAAAATGTTTATATCGCTAATATACAGGGTGATCCATTTAAAACGCAACAATCGCTAATAACTTTTTAGGAAAGCGGAATTCCGAAAAAAACCCACGAAGTTAACTATATGTTTTTTTGGGTCTAGTTTTCAAATTTTCCACCCCCGATGCTGTATCTTTATTTTTGGCGGAGTTACGGCTAAAAACCTGATCAAGGTTATGTAAGGACCACTGGTTTTGACAATGATTATGAAAACTACTTAAAAAATTGTGGAAAATGACGTTAACCTCGTTTCGATATCCCTAATATTTGTCGAGATATTTAAGATCAAATTTACTATTTTATCAACTAGTGAACGGTTTTCGATATTAATTTTCCACCAGAAATACACGTTTTAGGAGGTCCTCTGACTGCAAAAAATGTTATTTGTGACGCAAAGAACAAAAATAATGATAATTGAAGATTTTAAAGAATGTAGTGTCGTGTAGTGTTTGTGGGTGAATCAGGATAAATTTGTTTCATCATCAAATAAAAGCAATCACATCATGTTAATGTACCCCGCATGCAAGACTTCTTGAGCTATGATTACGGTAAGAATGACATGCTGTATCTTTATGGCAAGAAAATGTATTATTTAGTTAATATTTCTACCAAATAAAGAATATGGTTTCCTGCAAGGAAATTAGGAAACCCCCATTTTGACGGTTATGAATTAATAATGGCGTTAACTCGGCCGGGCTAAAGTGGCTATCAATGTTTTTTTATCAAAATGTTGAGTTCATGTAATTAGAAAATGAGTAAAAAGAGTAAACAAAATTTTCTTCATCAAAGTATTGATAGAATTTGATTGATCATTTAATCAAGAAATACTTTGCTGAATTTTCCAAATAACCTCAATGAAAAATCCATCAACTAAATTAAGTTCCCTTTTTAAAATCATGGATGTAACTTTATTAGGGTAAATATTAGGGAATTAAAAGTGAAAATATATTATGGTCGGCTAAAAGAGTTAATCCATCTGTGGGTAACTTTCTTTGCTGCATAAATCTCCTCCAATGGTAGCCCTACTTTAGCTTTTCATTCAAAAGAACCAACGGTATTTGTACATTTCACTGAAGGTTATTGTATAGTATAGAACTGTATACAGAGCTATACAGAAATGTTCCTAAATATATATACATATATAAAATTATACAGTGTACAGCCCTCAAAGGAATCATTACGTTTGCATAAGAGTTGGGATATATAAATAGACAGTAAGGATACTTTGGTTATTCATGTTTGTACCTTTGTTTTATTGGTTAACATAATATCAATGTTATGTTAGATTTTAATCATATTTTAATGTTTAATTATATTGAGAATTCTTTGCAATTAAATAGTAATTTTCGTATCAAAATAAAATAAAAAATTAAAATAAGGTTTTCGTCCCTGTACTTATTTATGGAAGTGAATCCTGGGCCATCGGAGGGTATGGAGTCGCCTCCAGGCTTTGAGATTCTATGAGGGAAATAGAGGGGGAAGAACAAAGAGAGAGCCAGGATCCTTAACAAAACTACACGAGCCACACTAAAATGTAAATCACTGATTCAAAATAATTGAATATGAAGAATAGCCAGATACTTGAGCCGTGAAGACAAAAAAGTGGCTGGAAGAAGTGTCTTCAGGAAAAGAAGAAGACTTATCTGGTAAAAATTTGGAAAATAAGGAAGTGAAATTATCTGAGACCAAGAGAATGGCCAGGGATAGAGCAAGCGCAGGCCTTCTGGAGTGTGAAAACCTCTACACCAGACAGTAAATGAGGTGCCGAGTAATAAGTAAGCAATTCTATCACAAGCGAAACATTACTGTACACTCAAATTGTTAGAATTACATTAAGAAATTGTATTTGAAATCTTCAGATTAATTTTTTTTTTTTTTTTGTCATTTACAATCTGTATAAATATATACAATAAGTAAATAGGAGGTGAATGAGATGAACTGGAGCGGGAAGAGCAGGAGAGAAGCTACCTAGCGGTAGCACTCTCTATGGGAGATAGGAGAATGTGAAGAGGAGAATATGAGTTCTTCAGACTGTAAGGAAGTCGCAGGGCCACTGTCGATTCAGTCGGCGAGGAGTATCAGGGATGACAGAGGAGGCGAGAGACAGTACAAGAGGATTTGAGCAAGTAGAGAGAGCAGTATGGAATTTTTGGTATTTAGTCTTGGCGAGTTGGTGTACGAAGGGAATATTGAGGTCGTGGTGAAGAGTGAGGTTAGTCACGTAGAAAGGAGCGTCAGCATCAGTAGTTTTGACTGAAATGTCTTGCACTGTCCGTATGTTTGTAGGTTTGGCTGAACCCCACAGCTCTAGTCCGTAAGTCCACATAGATTTGAGGATAGTGTTTTATATTAAACGTTTGATTTCAGTGGGCAATTTAGAGCGTCGTCCAAGTAGTCTGTAAAGCAGTTTTGCACGTTTTGTCATTGCTTGTCTTTTAAGTCTAGTGTGTGGGTTCCACGTGAGTTGCTTGTCTATGTAGAGCCCAAGGTAGCGCACCAGATCAATACAAGGAAGAGGATTGCTGTTAAAGAGGACAGGTGGACTCAGATTAAAATAAACTCAAGATTTACATTAAGGATTCAAAATTGGCGAGGAATCGGTTCGAATAAAAAACAAACAACTCGTCTTTCTGTGAACATTTCGACAAATATGTTGACTTCTTCAGGGCGTGGCTATGCTGATTGGTTGAGTTACAGAAAACGAGTTGTTGTTTTTATTTGGACCGATTCCTCACCAATTTTGAATCCTTAATGTAATATTTTTAAGTCACTAAAACCAATATAAACTCAAGATTTACTCTTATCGCTAATTATAATTGTTAATCTATATATATAAAAATGAATGTGTGTCTGTTTGTTTGTACTCGATAGATTCAAAAACCATATATCCAATTGCCGTGAAAATTTGGGAAATTATTAGGTATATCCCCGGGAAGGTTTTTGCAAATTTTTTTTAAAATCAGAGTTGGGGTTCTAGGTGCACTCGAATAAATATCCCAAAAATATCAAAATAACATTTAATTAGTAATATTTGTTGAAAGTGTAACCATGAAAACCATGAAAAACAGTTTTTTGCAATTATTAATACGAGAATAAATTATACCGAAGATGGTGGAAAATCCATTAATTAAACTAAAAGTACTCAACAATACTATTGATGTTGATAATCGTTGGGTAGTACCATATTCTCCATTACTACTAAAAACGTAATAACGCACACAAAAATGTTGGGTACTGCAATTCAGTGAAAGCTATAAAATATATTTGCAAATATGTGAACAAAGGAAGCGATATGGCAGTGTTTGGAGTGGAAAATACAACTGCATCTAACGATGTAGTCACCCAATATCAACAGGGACGCTACATAAGTAGCAATGAGGCCGTATGGCGTATTTTATCATTTTCCATTCATGAGCGATATCCAACAGTTGTTCATTTAGCAGAAACTGGACATCGTGTGTACTTTACATCAGAAAATGTACGTGCAAGAGCAATGTCACCACCTCCAACAACATTAACTGAATTTTTCACATTATGTAGAAATGCTACCTTTGCAAGGACACTACTGTACTCTGAAGTAGGGATAATTTTATTGTTAATTTTCATTTCGATGTATTGTATACATTTGATCATTAATAAATTATGTTTGAGGTATCAAAACTGCCTTTTTGTTAAACACAGCAACGTGTGAACGGGTACAGCTAGTTTTTTAAAAAATTCAATTGAAAGCTCGACTGAATGGTAGGCCTCAAATAAGAATTACTCCTTTACAAGTAAAATGCAAATTATTAAAAAATATTGAAAACCAAAAATTTGTATTTCTGGTTACCCGATTCTCAGGAGTTAGGATAAAAACTCTCTTTTTCTCCTAGGAGCGGTTCAACCAGAGACTGTATGAGGACTTATCCTTTAGCAGGGATTTAGCGAATCTGTACACCTCTACATCTTGCTGAGAAATAGGCAAAGAAACTTCATTCTAAGAACACCTCCATCCAAGGCATCATGCAACTTGCACAGAAGGATGAATGAGGCAGCCCTGACTAAGTCAACAAAAACCGTAGTCTCCAAAAGTTTCGGTCGTCTTTTTTGAAACCTTAATATCTTGACTAGTTATTTTGGGTTTTGTAGGAGTTTTTTTTTTTACTCTCCCAGAAAACTTTCAGGTTGTAGAAAAGGTTATACATTTCATTTGGAGAAGAGAAAGATATGTTCGAACTTTAGGGATTGTTATCCTGAAATGCCGACATTTCCTGGTAGGTTACCGGGATTTAAGGGTGTATATATCCTTCAAAGAATAACCTCCTAACCTCTCACTTTTCCTCAAAGACCTTACAGATTCAGTGCCGTTCTTCAGCACCATCAAAAAAGAGTTTTTCCGCAGTTTCATGCAAAGATGCTCTAAACGAGTCAAAGCCAACACCCGTCATTAGTTAATTACAACCTTCAATTCTTTGACTTAAATCTTAACGGAATTCGAGCATAAATCATTTGCCCCCGACAGCTATTCACGAACAATATGTACGATTTACGCGAATATATTGGAACCTCTTTTAAATCCTAAAAGAAGGTGCCCTACAAAAATTTTTTTTTTATTCTTTCTAATCCATTTTCGGGGTGGCAAATTCAAAACTTTGACAGACCAGAAAACTCTCTCCCTCTATGAACACAATTTCGAAAATGCGTTACTTTCTCTTTTTCTCGAATTAAGAGAAAGTAAGAGGAAGTCTGTCACAAAGAGAAAGTTTCGTAGCTGCGATTTCCTGTAAAGAAAAAATAAAATAACTGCTTTTTAAAATTTCTTCCGTTAATTAAAAAGAAATTAAAATAAAAAGACCGTCTGTTCCAAATTGTAGTTGACAATCCAAGTTAACGTCTTTTAACTTTAGGCTTAATTTTACTCTTATTAAAAACATGTCAGACAGGACACAGTATTAAAACGACTTAATTACTTTCCGACATTATTACTAAAAACTCCTGTAATGAGTTTTCTCGGACATACGCACTTAATTAAATACAACTTACTTATTTCTTATTATTATAAATACAAATCAGGTATTAATAAATACATTCATGAGGATTTTGTCTTTGTTTTCCAAAAATTATTATTAACGTTTTTATTAAAAATTGACGGCTGAGCGTTTTCTATCAACGAAACAAATAGAAAAACGAGCGAGAATTTAAGAATTTTTCATACAGATTTTATTATATTCATATGAGGACGAATTAATTAAAATTTTGGTAAAAGATAATGTGTTTTCTAATTATCTTTTACCAAAATTTCAATTAATTCGTCCTCATATGAATATACTAAAATCTGTATGAAAAATTCTTAAATTCTCGCTCGTTTTTCTATTTCTAAAATTGTCTGAACACTTCAATTTGTTCGTATGCCGATATTAGGGCCAACTTATCCGCTAATTCAGATCCCGCTGTAGAAATCATCGCCAATTTTGTTTCAATTTAATAAATTTTAACTTTAAATTTTGTCTGATTGTTATGAACGTATTACTCAATTTTTTTTTCAGTATAATGATAATGGCAAATTTTAAATGTAAGTAGGAAATGAATTGATTTTAAATTTTGTCAAAATCTCATGTTTCAAAATATAAGAAAGCAAATAATTTGAATTATATTATTTATACATTAGATTAAGTGGTTATAGGCAGTCAGAAATTTGAAAAAATCGATTTTTTTTAAATTTTTATATATTAAAGTATCTCAGGAATGTTGTCCTAAAATTTCAAGTCGATCCGAGCAAAACTGTAAGAGTGAAAGTGTTTACTAGCCTACGCGGGAGGCAAGAATCCTACGCAGACAACAGAAATCGGAAAACTTGGACATTTTGGAAGACATGGAGGACTTATTTTATGGGCCTGGAATCGATGGCACTGTGTAAGTTGAAAAAAAGATTATCCAGGTTTTATTCGCAAACCTTTAACCGCTGAAAACTTTAAACGCGTTTTTCTCAAAACTAAGTTTTCAAAGTCGGTGGACACGATATCTCAAAATCTACTGCACCGATCTTTTTGAAATTTTACGTCTTTCTTTTAACACATATTAAAATCGTACTTGGACGAAGGATTTTTTTTTTTTTTTCAATGAATAGAACTTGTTTTACAAACATAAAATGGTCAATTTTTTTAGTGAAAATCCTGAACTCAAACTTTAAAGTTGTCCCAAAAATTAAAAATTCAATTTTTTTCTAAATCCTTCGGTCAAGTACGAGATAAAGTCATCTACTAACGAAATCTTTTCGAAATTTTGATTTCAGATGACCCAGTCTCAAGATATCATGTCCACGAGAGGGTTGCATTTTTTTGACGTGTTGCATTAAAATATTCGCCATTAGTACAATTATTATTAATTTTTAACGAAAAAATTACAATAAGTTCTTTAAACATGGACTGATATGACGCAAAAGTTCCCGAATAAAAAAGTAAACACGTTTTTCCCCCCAAAAAAATTGAAAAAATAACTTTTTTGGCGCCTCTGACTGCCTATAACCCCTTAATCCTGTGAATTGCAAGCTTAATTTCTACATAAATATGAACGACTAAATTAATTTTTGGCCTACCTTTTGTCTATTGTCGCATGGGATATCCACTAATCATTTGTATCCATATGGATGTCTTCCACACTGGACACTGGACACAGTTTAAAAGATTTTGACGGAAAAGAAACTTAGCGTACCACTCTGTTATTACGGAATTTTTAAAAAATTACAGGTGTGATTTTTTTTTTTTATTTTATGCGCACAGGTTAAAAAGTAATCATGCCTATTTTACCGACGAAAATCTCGATAGCACTTCCAACAGCACTCCCGATAGCACTCCCGACAACTCTCCCGATAGCACTTCCCACAACTCTCCCGATAGCACTTCCGAGGATTTTAACACTCTCGTACCTCCCTGTAACAATACAACAATAAAAAAATCAAAATTTTATAAAGTTTACATTGATAATGACTTGGCTTTTTGGTATGATGGTTTTGTTAAGAAATATAAATACAGTCGACTCTCGATACTTCGAAACTCGATAATTCGAATTTTTCGATAATTCAAACTCTACAGCTGCTAACTTCGGTAAATCGAAAAAATGCAGTATATTTAGATACGCTCGATAACTCGAACTCCTTTTCTTAACATCAGGGGGAGGAGAAGGCTCTATAATTCGAACGAGGCCACCTTCCCCTCTTTATAATTCGAATTTTCCCTAGTAATGTTTACTTCTCATTTTCCGCTTATTGTCCATTTCCTGCGTAATGTTTCCCTCCTTCCAGCCCAGTTTAACTTTACAATTCTCTTTCTTAGTCTGTCACGATGGGAAGTACGTCTCCCTTACTGTGTCCCACAAAGAAAACATTATCGCGGCCGTGAAAAGTGGTTCGAAAAAAAGAGGATATCGCCAAAACTTTCAATATTCCACCATCAACGCTTTCTACAATTCTAAGTCACTTGACTAAGTCAAGCCACATTGAAACAAAAACTGTTCTTCATTTTTTTAATTAGGTACATATGTATATTATTATTTATTGAAATGTTAATACATAAGTAATTTTTTTGTTCTTTTTTGTCGTTTTCATTATTTTTACTTTTTTACTTGAGGCTATACATGTCTAAAACTTAGGTAAGCTCATACGTATTTTCAATATACGTTATGTACATACATATATACATAATAATAACTCTTAATAATTCGAATTTTTTCCCCCCTTCTTGATAATTCAAACTTCTTGATAATTCGAACTCTCGATAATTCGAATTTTTATTGTAGTCCCTTGGATTTCGATTTATCGAGAGTCGACTGTAATAATAATAATAACAATAATAAATATATTTAAATAAATAAATAAATTTAAAAGGGAAAGCCCTGGCATCTAAAGTTAAAAATATTTTAATTAATTCTGGAGCAAATTCGAACCAAGTTAGAATCAAACTTACAGATAGGTTAGTTAAAATAACCTTATTATATGCCGGTGGGATATGGGCCTATAATTATACTAACCAGCTAGAAACTGTTCAACTTCAATTGTTCAAACAAATTTATTTACTTAATGGAAGCACTTCTAACACGGTCAGAATTCAATCTTCTCCCAGTTAAAATAATTGTATTTTAGTCTATGCTTTCATTACTTATTAAAATTTTAGATATGCCTGACTTTCGTTTGTTCAGAATCTCTGAGCTCTTTTTTAACTTAGATAATTCTTTTTCTAGTTATAACAACTGGGTCTCCAATTTGAAAAATATATTTATATCTCTGTTGGTTCGTTGGATCTCTTTCACTGTCAAAGTGCTGCTGGACTGAGAAAGGAATTTCACACTTATTAATAAATATAAAAATAAATGTGTCAGTGAGGATATTGATCACATTCTCAACTCCAGATACAACTGTTTATACAGATCTTTAGCTACACTCGGATTACCACAGCCATATCTGGATTGGAAAGTCAATATTTAAGAGTAGCAGTGCAATTAAGGCTGTGAAATTTGTCGAAGGCAAGGTTCTATATTAATGAAACCTATTATGAATTTGATGAAAACAATCTTTGCCTCATTTGTAACTCTTTTGACGTGAATACGTCTTTAAATTTGCTATCATATGGAGGCAATCCAAAAAACCTAATGATAACAAAATCGGGGGATACAGTTTGGCATTATAGTTTCGAATCTATCGTCTACATCCAAAATTAAATTAGACCACTGGATAGCTAAAGGATCAAAGAATTCATTACAATAAGCGAGGACTGTGACGCATCGCGCGCGGTGGAGGGGGAAGCGCCGCCATTGTGAGATCATTTTGCTGCGTATCGAGATTTGAAATTGGTATAACTTTTGACTCGGAGAACCTAAGATGTTCGTTTAAGTTTTAATCGTCAGCTGTCGTCACAATCTATCGATTGTATATAAAACATTAGTGTAAAATAGTGACAGTGAATATAATAAGGTGTTAGAATAAAAAAATATTATCAAAAATATATAATGTTGGCCTATACGCGTCGAAAAGCCAAAACCAAACACAGAGATCGTATACGGTTGGAAAGGGCTTCTCAAGAACAATCGAATGGTAATAATAAAACACCATATGACCGAGTCATTGCTGTGCCGGGAACGTAAAAGAATGAATGCGGCCGAGCGGATCAACGACGGTGTCCAGTACATCTGCAGCTGGGGCGGTTGAAATCGCTTCTACATCGACAACGGACTGTATAGGCATAGATTGTGTTCGATCGTCGATTTGTTTCCTTGATTTCATCCTAAATACATGAAAAAAAATATAACCCGTTACGTAAACGTATTCACGTACAACACACGGCCGTGTCCATGACACAGCCGCAGTATTTTTTTTCTCCTGATTCAGCTGTTCATTTCCTTTTTGAATGTACCTCACTTTCTCCCATTAAAAGTCATTTTCTTAACCTGTATTGCAAGTAACCTATTTATGTGTTAGTCTATTTTTTGTCTATCTAACTACTAGAAATCTCCATGTTTCCCACGTTTTAACGTAAAGGATTTCCCACGCAGAGATCACGGTTTCGAATCCCAGGTGCTAAGATTTTCTTATTCTAGCAGCTTTTTACAACTCAAGTTACTTCTTATGGTGAACTGCTGATTGACTGACAATTAAAATAATAATAAATTGAAATTACTTGTAGATTAAAGTAGATTTTAATGTAAATACACATTTGCAGAAACTAAAAATTATTCGTCTTGGTAATAAATAAATAATGAAATAGGGTTGATCACGCCATAACGTTTAGGACATTGAATACTGTAATAACGCTATTCTATAATAGCTTATTAATAATAATATTTTTTTTTCTCATATTATGATTGTACAGGTTGTTCGCGTGTTATGAATTTATTTGTTTTACCATTTGTATTTTTGATAACTATGTAACTAGGCACGATAAGGGTAAAAAAAGAAACTGCTCATTTATCAAGTTAGATCTTGATTAAAACAAGCCTAATAATATTGTGCTTTAGGGCAATGTGAATAATTTTTCGGCACAGCATAGAGATTGTGTGGCTGTTAATAAAATTCTTATTATTGTAATTTTATTATTGAAATAGATTGGTCAGAATATTGCGCCATAATTCATCTTTTTAAACATTTAATTGTTAATGGAACTGTCCAAATTATTGTCCAAACAGTTTCTTGTCCAAATTTGGTGAAAATTATAAAAAAAGGAATGGACTCCTTATTTTCTTTTCATGAAGAAAACCCTATATTATGCAGATCTCTTCTCCAATTTTCATTTCCCTAATAGGGCCTCTCTTAGGTGAGTTAGGAATGTCATTTCAGTATTATACTCGTCCTTACTTTCTATAAAATATTAATATAATTAATTGCGTAAATATGTAAAGCACCGGAAGTGCCATTTTAAAAAAGTATCAACTACAAAAGTATTAAGTACAAAAGTATCAACTACAAAATATCAACTACTCGAAAAAAGGAGTGCTTAAAATAACTTATATTATAAAGGAGGATTTGCCCTATATTATATAGAAAATTTGGGAATTTTATCTTTTATAAAAAGAAGAGAAAGAAAAACTGCTTACTAAGATTGTTAACTTTTTTCCACAATGGCTTCCTACGCTTTTCTATAAACTTTTTATGTCCATTAAAATTTTTAATACTTTGGCGATTTAATTTGTTTCATAAAGGGAAAGGACGATTGCTACCCATCCTTTTGTATTCATTTGTACAAATCGCTTTCAAAAAATTGGGCTTTTCTAATTTCAAAAAATAATGTTTAATCTGATGTTTGATTTTTCTATTTTATCTAGTATTCATTCAAAGTTTTTCTTTTAAATCCTACCCTGTTATTAAATCCTGTATGGAAATAGCGCCTATATATTAAGTCTGCACTGCTTATTTCGGATTCTGATGGCACGGTTAGAAAGACAGATAAATTTTCTAAAAATTTACACCAATTTGAAGCATAAGTCATTCTCCAAACAGCCTCAATCTTCCTCCGGAAACTGGAAAAATAAAAGTAATCGAAATATTTTAAGAAAACTCACTCATTAGACCCTTACGTGATCATTATCAGGCCTAGGTGCTGGCACTTTTTATAAAAGTTTCCTTGTCTAATGGGCTTTCAAACGGTATATCATTTTCCAGGATTCCTTTTATCTTCGTATGAGAAATTACAACGTTTGTTGTACAAGAAAACGTGTTCACGAGCACTCAACAGTGTTAGTTTATCAAGTTGTTTAATTCATTGAAAACTCTTCTAGATGGACCAGTAGTCAATTTTAAAGTAGATTGTCTTAAAATAAGGTAGTCAAAAGTTACAAATTGCACTTTAAAAAATTTACTTCTGATCTCTCTAAAATATTTTTTAGAAAATGTTAGGAAATATTTTTTAAACAAATGCTTAAAAAAAAAAAAATGCATATAGTTTGTATTCACTCCAAATTATAATTTCACTCATTACTGCAGTGTAGAAACAGGAAATCTCAGGATCAGCAATTGGATTCGAACCCGGGATCTCCGCGTGTTAGTTATTTTCCCTATTTTTTATATTATTTAGATTAGATTAGATAGTAGATGGGACGGAACCTACGCCCCACGGCACCGCAGCCACAAGAGGCTTATTGTGCCAACCCCTTCTTAGTTCTAGTAGGCGAACCCTCCCCCCCTAAAGACGTTGAAGACTTCCCTTCTATCTCCTTAGATCTCAGCGTTCCAAAGGTTTCATAGCGCAAACGCTCGATTGCAACGCAATCGAACAACAGGTGAGAGGCCGTTTCCTCCTCTTCCTGACATAATCTGGACAACGGCTCCGAGCTGATAAGCCCTACCTTGCGCAGATGCTTCTTGAACCTACCCCGTGCCCCGTGAAAAGGCCTGTAATCAGAGTAATCAGATTTCTACCCAAGCACAGGGTCTCTTTGGTTTTTTGATTACACAGCCAAGGCATCATGTTCTTGCTGTGTTTTACCCCAGGAAAAATCACCCAGTTCTTTTCGTGCTCCCTCCAGATCCCAGTCTCTGAGAGCCGCACGAACCGAACCCCTGGTGATCCCCCAGGACAGGCTCCGGACCGATGAAAGGAGTGTTAGCTCCATTCCTGGCCAGATGATCAGCTTTTTCATTCCCTTCAATACCCACTTGACCCGGCACCCATTCCAGCCGAACTTTTTTGTGCCGCGCCAGTAGTTCTAGGACCTTCCTGCGATCCCAAACCAGGGAAGAGGTCATTCTGAAGTATACAAGAGCCTTCAGTGCAGTCTGGCTGTCCGAAAAGATTCGAATCTCCCTATTTCTAGGTTCCATCCGCAGGTTTTCCTCAGCACATATTTTAATAGCAAAAAACCTTTTATTAAGTTGATTTTATTAAAAAAAAACAATTTATATTAAGTAAAAGCGTATATTAAATTAATATGAGGAAGTTTTTTGTGTTAAAATTGAATAACTAGTTCAGTTAGCCTGAAAAGTTATCGTTTAACAAACTTATTTACTAATTGAAAATTCATACGTCCTTATCAGTGTTATCTTTTAAAATGCTTAGATTAAATATACTCAGACTCTCGCTATTTGGACCTATATAATTTATTCTAGATAAATCAATCTGTAAATACATGATTAATGAATAGCCTCAGCCTTCTATTCAGCACCCTGTTGAACTGATACTACAGCCAAACTCTCCAACAGAATCAATCAGCTAACTCCATATCTCTCTGTCTCTCCCTCTCTCTCTCTCTAGCAGCTTCCCTTCACAACTATTTGAATCAAACTATCTAGCAGGCTTTGAAATTAAATCCTTATCAGCACACTGTATACATATTAAAGGAGGGTGAATGTATAGGCAAAGTATATACAAACCAGATCCCATTGCGACCTAGATTCCCTAATCCTGGCTAACCAAATGGATATATAATATCAAACTCCTGGTTACTAAGCGCAGATAACACTGAAAATATACAACAAGACTCTAGGATCTGTACAAATCACGTTTCTTTAAGGTTTAGGGTTTTACTATTAAAATATACTCAACATATTTCCTGTGACTATTGTTTTGTTGAATATTGTTCATAGTTTTTGGTGGCATAATTCAGATTGATTCGAAACGGAGAAAGAGTATTACCAATTTCAGTCATAATTTTTCAGCACAGAAAATCATTAAATTTGGATCTCCTAAACCACAAAACAAAACAAAAAAACACTGTGGCTGTGTCATGGACACGGCCGTGTGTTGTACGTGAATACGTTTACGTAACGGGTTATATTTTTTATATAAAATATTTTTTTAGGATGAAATCAAGGAAACAAATCGACGATCGAACACAATCTATGCCTGTACAGTCCGTTGTCGATATAGAAGCGATTTCATCATCCACTTGCATAATTTCAACCGCCCCTGCTGCAGATGTACTGACACCGTCGTTGATCCGCTCGGCCGCATTCATTCTTTTACGTTCCCGGCACAGCAATGACTCGGTCATATGGTATTTTATTATTACCATTCGATTGTTCTTGAAAAGCCCTTTCCAACCGTATACGATCTCTGTTTTTGGTTTTGGCTTTTCGACGCGTATAGGCCGACATTATATATTTTTGATAATATTTTTTTAATCTAACACCTCATTATATTCACTGTCACTATTTTACACTAATGTTTTATATACAATCGATAGATTGTGACGACAGCTGACGATTAAAACTTAAAAGAAAATCGTAGCTTCTCCGAGTCAAAAGTTTTACTAATTGCAAATCTCGATAAGCAGCAAAATGATCTCAAAATAGCGACGCTTTCCCCTCCACCGCGCGCGATGCGTCACAGTCCTCGCTTATCGTAATGAATTCTCTGATCCTTTAGCTATCCAGTGGTCTAATTTAATTTTGGATGTAGACGATAGATTCGAAACTATAACGCCAAACTGTATCTCCCGATTTTGTTATCATTAGGTTTTTTTTTTTGGATTGCCTTCATATGATAGCAAATTTAAAGACGTATTCACGTCAAAATTACTAACATCGGAGACAAATATGATTTACGTATCAAAGAGAGTAGATAGTTTAAATTTTTTGAGGTGCCACGGTAGCCGAGCGGGTTAGAGGCGAGACCTGCGACGCTAATATGTATTGTGGTACTGGGTTCGATTCCCGGTCTTAGGATTTTATTTAATGGTTAATAAAAGAAATTTACAGTAAAGTATGTTTGCTAGACGCTTCCGTCCACGACACCTAATTGGTAGTTGGACGTTAAGCCCCGCCTGAAAAAATAGGCGATTCCTTTACTTTACTTTTTAAATTTCAGAACAGATGTGAATGCCAACTTACAACAAAACACGTATAAAATCTTTCTTACAATTGGCAACACTGACCTGTTCACAAACTAGACCATTTTAAAACCGAGACCACTCTCAGTAAGGTGTACAGAAGGCGTACCAACCTTTGATGTTAAAAACTTAAAATTAAAAAAAAAAATATTGCCAACAAGCATGTGGTAAATCAATTTCTGTAAACTGCGCTTTTCCTTATCGAATCATTATACATCGCAATCAGTTACTAATAGATTAGTTTCTAATTATTACTTCTGTTAGTTACTAATTAAACTATAGAAGCTGCCCAAGCAGAGTACATAAGGTCTCCAGACAACTTTTCTGTCTCATTCACTCACTGAAGAGTCATTCTTACTCGCACTTCACGATGCCAACGTTACTCTACTCGTCATTCGGCTTAGCAAAGTCGTTTTAGTGATAGTTTATATTTAGTTTACCCGTCTTTACGTAAAATGTTAGATGTTCTACAGCCCTGAAGATGACCTACTCCCTAGATCGAATGCTTGGAAATCGATAAAAAAACTTATTACTTAACTTGGCAATAAATCTTTCTTCTTCCCTGCTCTAAGATTATATCTTCAAATAAGTAATGCTCATTTTTTACTGGTCTGTTTAACAACTGGGTTCTGAGGAGTGGCATAGGATCTTCCCCGGTAAAAGATCGTGAAGGGGAACTATAAGACTTGGAGTCTACACGTAAAATGTTAGGAAAATATTCGTCCTGGCCAAAATCAAGAAATTGTTGGTCAACTTAATTTTAGAATAAAGTTAATTTCAGCAAAATACAGTTAATACAGTATACATATGTACATGAAACTAGCAAGAGACCTGAGCAAAGAAGAAGATTTCATCGAGTTGATGAACTATAAATTTGCTAGGGTTAAAAGCTTCAAATATTTAGGAACGTTTTTTACCGAACAGAATGATGTTAGCTCAGACATTAAGGCGAGAATTGCCGCAGGCCGTAGATGTTACTTCGCGATTCTCAAAAAGTTATGCTTTAAAACGTGCATCTACTCGTGCAAAGTTACTGGTGATAAGGCCAGTAGTAACTTATGCAAGTGAGTCTTGGGTATTGACCAGGAAAGACGAACGGGTCCTGAATGTCTGTGGGAGAGGAAGATCCTCCAAAAAAGTTTTATACGCCAGTGAAGGAGCGAAATAAGTGGTGTATTAGCTCGAATGTAGAGAGTTGCAAGAGCTGTACCAGGAACCTGATCTTGTAGCCTTCTTCATTAAAGAAGGACGCCTTAGGTGGTCATGGTCATGGTGGAGCGGATGGAACCGGAACGCTTGCCCAGTATGATGCTTTATGGCACTCCAGAGGGACGATGTCATGGAGGGAGGTAACTGGATTATTTGGAGGCAAACCTGAGAAACATAGGCGTGCGTAGATGGCGTTCTAGAGCCCACGATGGAGAGGAATGGAGGAGGCCCGGATCCTTTCAGGACTGTAGCGCCCTAGAAGAACAAGAAAATCAAATAATGATTTTTTAAAATTTAAATTAGCTGCACACGAGACTCAAACGAACTGACCTCAATCTGAGGTATAAAATGTTAAAAAGACCACTCGACAAACGTTCAAAACTGACTCTGACGAACAAACGAGCACTATATACCGCCCTTCTTGCCCCAATATGGACGTACGGAAAACAGCTCTACGGAAGCGCCAAAAAATCGAACATCAACCGACTTCAAACCTCACAATCAAAAATTCTAAGAACAATAGTTAACGCTCCCTTCTACGACTCCAATCAACACAATACACTCTGATCTAAATATTCCTCTCGTCTCTGAAACAGCCCCAATCTCGATACACGAAACTCCACTCAAATCTACACAGTCATTAAAACCCTCTGATCCCACAATATGTCTACCAGAACACGTCCTTCCTCAGCGCAGACTAAAGCGGCGGTGGCCACGCGACCATCTCAACATGCTCCTAGTCGACCTCCTAGGATGGTTGCTGTGTAAGCTCGCCAATCAGGCGAACAAACGGCTTCCAACACTGAATGGTCGACGTTCACTCCAATCAAGCCCTTGGCGCACATGCATGTTGAGATTTAAATTTAAAAAAAAAATTAGCTGTACAGAATTTCAATTAATTTAAACTAACCAATTTTAATTACTTATTTTATTAATAAACATTGAATTAAGTGAAATAGATTAATGAATCGATAATTAGTTTTGGTGGAAAAGTTTTCTACCAATAAAGCTTTGAAGTTTGTAGAAGACTTAATAAAGTTTCAGTCTTATAACGAAAGAAACTGCCAACAAACTGGGAACTATTTGTTCAAAAGAGACAAAATAATTCACTTCTTTTAACAAGAGATTTACAAACAGCCAAAGAACCAATTCTCTTCACACCGTTATTGAATTTAAAATCAATAAAAATATTTTTATTTTTACAAATAAAACAATAACGCCTTCATATATTGGTTAGTATTTGTATTTTGATGTGTTGATCTTCTTATGATGCCTAATACTGACAGTAATGTTCACGTCTTTACCCAGTTTATATGCAAATTGAACGAGAAATATTAGTTGTACACAGAAATGATGTTATATTTCATGCATACGTCAATATAAATAAAAAATAGAATTTTATATAATGTAATACACAAGGCATTTGTTTGAGAACTCCATTACTTCTCCGTATTTCCGCAATTTGGAAAACCAAACTCTTTTCTTTTATTCAGGGACCAATTTAAAATTTTCAACTTCCCACAAAATTTATATTTTGTGGTTAAATTTATACGTGTTAAAAATAGAAGTATCAAATTTTTAATACAATGGATATTTTTAATAATCCTTGTGTAAAGATTCAATAAAAATATTGTTCACACGTGAATTTTAAAAAGCTCACAGAAATCCTCAATAAAAGTGAGAGAAATCAGTTTAGAACAAACAAAATGGGAGAAAAATTAATAAAGGAATTTAAATGGCTGAAATTACGAGTTGCAGTATGAATGAGTAATGTAAAGTAATTGCCAATTTTTTTCAGGCGGAGCTTATCCGTTCAACTACCGCTTAGGTATCCTGGACGGGAGTGGAAGCTCATACTTTACTACAATTTTTTCTAACGAATAAAAAGTAGTCATACGCGGGATTCGAACTGGCGATCTCTTAGACACTAAGCCAAGCTCTTGACCACTAGACCAACACCCACCCTGAAGTATGAATGAAAATGTTGGGTACTTGGTGATTTTTTGTTGATCTTATATTATTTAATCAGCCCTTATGGTTTTTAAACTTTATAGTTTTTTTTGTTAAGGAGTTAATACTATTGGTTGAAAAAAATAATGGGAGTTAGAATCTCGAGAGGGGATTAAATTTCATGAAGTTGTTCCAAAGAAAGTGTTTTAGAAAATAAAGAACAGGATGACGTCATATTTATTGACAAAGCGTAAACAGGCAGTTCTGTTCAGGACCACTATAAAGAGATACGTTCAAACTTTAGCGCCGTACTATATAACCTAGTTTATTGACAAGAACTTCACACTCTCGGTGACAACTTGGTCTTTTCCGTAACTTCGTACACGTCTCCAAGATCTATCTTATATAGTACGGAGTGACTCACGCCAACACCCCATGTGAGACATCCAATATAGGTGAACATCAATGGGATGCTCCTATTTCCGCATTGTTTGTTATCTCCATACAAAGAAGAGTCCTCTTCTTCTTCAGTTTGTTTTCAAAATACGAAATACTCCACATTCTTATCTCTTATCACTCACTCCCCTCTACCCCGAAAATGATTTTCCCCCACTTTTATTGCTTAAATTGTAAGTGAGTTACATTAATTAGTTTTCAGATTTTGATAATTTATACATTTTCTTTAAGTTTAAATAACTAACTTTTAAAAACTTTTTGAACTTGATTCTTTTAATGGAATTTACTAATGCAACGAAAATCACGAGTGGAGAAGGCACCCAGTGGTGTCACTCCAGTAACGTGCTTTGCTATACTGCTCTCATGATAAGAGTAGATCACGATCTTCTCTTCAAGCTCCTTAGAGGATTACCTTGGTAATGTGGAGGAAGATAGGTGTTCTATGAGAGGGTTAGGATGAGCTGCTGTAGAGTGGAATGAAATTTGAGAAAACGAGCGTTAACAAGATCTGTAATGAAAAAGGGATTTTGAGATCATTATGGATAGTGGAGGTTAGATACACATAGAACGGAGCGTTAAGAATTTTTCGAAGTACTTTTGACTTTAATGTCTGGAGGCGTAGTGAATTGAAACGCTTAATCGAACCCCATACTTCGACCAAATAGGGTCACAGTAACAGTACGTAGATATAAGAGCCTTCTGTTATGTAAGTTGAGTTTAGATAGTTTGTCAAGTAGTCTGGTAGTCTGGCGAGAAGTTTTGTAGCGTTGGTTGGTTTCTTGTCTTTTTCCGCCTAGTCTGGGGGATCCCATGTCAACCGTTTGTCTAGGTGCAGTCCCAAGGTAGCGTACTTTGTCCACAGTTGGTACAGAAGTTTGGTTCAAGATGATGGGAGGTAGGATTTTCCGTCTGAGAGTAAATACTGTATATTTTGATTTCGTAACGTTAGTTTTGATTCCCCTTTTGAAAAGTCAGTCCTGTAAGTGGTTGATGTGTTTTGTAGAGTTCGTGTAGCAATAAGGGCATCGGAATGAGGAGATAAGATAGCAGTATCGTCAGCAAAGGTGGAGAGGATAGTATATGGGTGTTGAGGTATGTCTGCTGTATACAAGGAGTAAAGAAGAGGACCTGGGACACTGCCCTGAGGAACACCAGCTCGAGCTAGACGGATATCAGAGTCTGCTGCTCCACAGTTGACTCTGAAATATCGATATTTTAGGTAAGATTTGAGGATGAGGTAGTAAGTATGAGGAGGAATCTCCCTCAGCTTAAACAGTAGTCCCTCGTGCCACACCCTGACGAACGCCTGAGCGACGTCAAGGAAAACACTCGGGCAATACTGCTTTCGCTCTAGGGAGGTAGCAATAGTGTCTACAACGCGAAGCAACTGGTGAGAAGTTGAGTGATGTCTCCGAAATCCGAATTGATGATCCGGAATTATATTTTGTTCTTATTTAAATTTTTAAAAAACGTTTTCTATTTTTATGGTTTAGTAGCCAGATGAATGGTGCAGCCTACTGTCGCAGTATTGGATTTTAGGGAATAAACGATTGGCTATGAACCAAAAAGTTTTTTTTTTTTTAATCCAAAAATGATCAGTAGAATTTGATTCCTATGTTTGTTGTGAATAACAGGGAAAATACACAAATTTTTCAAAACCAAACAAGACGTTCATGCAGTGTAGGGAAGATACGTACGCAATTTGCATCGAAGTTTTAATAAATATGTCGAATCCAAAGCGCGATCCCAAAAGAAAAATAAAGACTCCATCTTGCTATTTAGACTTCCTCTACGGTCACTTCGTTCTTTGTTCCGGATGTGATAGTGTTTATGAGATTACGGAGAAGGCATTTGCTCAGAAAAGGATCCAGATTAATTACCTCAGAAAAGCCGTACCTTAAATAAATAAATAAATAAAAAATCAATCTTGTAGTTCATTGAAGATATAATTAAAGTTATTAATAAAGAACATCAAGGAAAAGTTTATTTTTTAAAGTAGTTAAAAAAGATATTAAACTCCCTTAGGGCCTAAGTTTGGTTGTGTACTTTGCCGGTAAGTAAAAGAAAAGAAAGCCCAACGATGCTGTTGTTGATGGACAAAATTGGTATGAGAAGGGTCTTTCTTAGATAAAGGACGAGCTACAAGGTTCTCGAGTTGTACAATGCTCAAATAACTCATCCTTTATCTTTTTTTTTTCGAGTTACTGCTTTAAAAACTTGAACTTCCCTATTCAAATATTTCCTCCCTTCCTCCCCTCACTCTCTCAAAAACCACTTTGGTAAACTTTTATAAAAGTTCTACTAAAAAAGAGGTGGGGTTAAAGAAAAACAAAATAATAGGAAAAGAAAATAAGAAAATTCTTTGGACACTAAACACTTCGATAAAAGAAAAAAAACAACACTAAGAAGTACTTGGCAGGTAGCTGAATAGTCACTTTGATCGTTTACTAATACACGCAGCACTTTTTCTTACGTAATTAAATAGTTTTGGTAACTCAGAATTTGTAATAATAAAATAGTTGACGGAAGGAATTAACTAAGATCTATGCTGGATTCCCACGCAGAGATCCCGGGTTCGAATCCAGCTGCTGACTTTTAGATTTTTTTCTTTCTAGCAGTTTCTTGCAGCTCAATAATGGACAGTGTTGTATGTATCGAGGGAACGAAGTCCACAGGCCGACTAGGCACCGAGAAAAGCTCCGGAAATGTGGTTAGGTTGGCAGCGCTGGATAATATCCTCGATTTTATCCTATTTAGAAGGCCTGTCTAGTTGTATTCTTGACCAATTTCATACTTTCAATCATCATCAGTCCTAGGTTTAATCAGTTTAGTGTAGGAGATTTCGACTTCACATTCGTTAACTTCTCGTACTACACAGTTCATAACGTTCATAGCTCAAACAAACCACTTAGGCTGGAAACATAGTGGAGCGGCGAGCAAAGTGACGATGTTAGCGAAGAGCAAAGTGGCGAAAACAAACTCAAGTTACCTTAAGGGACCGCGCATAGTGGGGAACAAAGCGAAGATAGAGCAACGCTACCAAGAGAGAGTAGAGCAACGTGTTGTGACATGTTTGATTTCTTCGCCCTCATAGCGCTCAATATTCAAAGGTTAAAATGGATATTACTGCATTTATTGGTGTAGTTTTTTTAAAAGAAACCTCTATGGGACCAAAAGGATCCACTACATCACAACCGATTTGTGATGGATAAGAAATGGGACTGGATTAATGGGGTTAACATTGAAATTCATCCTTTTTCTTGATTAACATGCCTTCAACACTGATTAGTATGTAATTAAATAAATGTTGAAATAGACATTCGAAAATATGCATGAAACTTTCCATGATGCTCCCGAAGTTGTTGGAACTAGTGATGGAATTCATCAAGTTCATGTCTAGTCCTGTTTATATCATGAACCACTGCAGCTCCTGCTACTAAGCTGCTGTAAATACCAAAAATATTTAAGGAAGAATTTTCGTATAGAAATAATTCCTCCATCTTTTTTTTTTTTTTTTTGCGCATCAACAGCTGAGGTCATTAGCGCCCGGAGCTTTTTCCAGTGCACTGCCGGCCTCCGGACAGTGTTCTCTCGTTACAGACAACACTGTCCATCACCGGACAGTGAGCTGTAAGAAGCTCCTAGGAAGAGAAAATCTAAGGGTCAGCTGCTGGATTCGAACCCGGGACCTCCGCGTGGGAGTCCAGTATGCTAACCTCATAGCTAATCCCTTCCCTTCCTCCATCTTGTCTCGTCGAAAGGAGAAACGCGACTAAACTCGTCACTATGTGCATGCGACTCTTTGCTAGCTGCAAAGTCGCTCTCTTTGATCTGAAGCAGCTATCATTGCCGCTTTGCTCGCCGCTCCACTATCTTTCCAGCCTTAGGATTCACAAAGAACATAAATAAAATCTTAAAAATAATGGATCATACCAAGAGAAAATTGGAACACCTAACGATCGACAGGTAGAGCAAGGTGGAATTGGCAGTAAAACTGAAAGCTCTCTGATTTTGGTAGAACTCTAACGTTACAGCTTTTTTTCAACGGCAACATTATTGATTATAACGTACAAGTTTAATGTTGAATCCGACTAATTTTTTAGGATTTAAATAAGAAATTGCAATCGTACATTGTGTCTCATTCCTGATCTGTGTTTGCTTGCAACTCCTAGATGAGCAAACTCAGGCTTTCCTTTTGTTTCAGCAGTTTCCATTTTTTTGTTTCTTCAGTTTCCAGTTACGCGATACGGTTTTAAAAAACTGATACAACTCTTAAGAACCGATTAGATATTATCCAGGAAAGAAGTCCTGGCATTGTTCGCAATCACACTTACCCAATATCAGATAAACTTGATTCAAGTTGACCAGAAATATAAGAGAGCGGTCTCGAAGGTGGGACCTTGAAGTGCGATGTTTCTTCTATGTTATGAGATAAGACTGATTACTGAACATCAACATAATAAAGTACGTTAGAGAACGGAAGTAAAGCGAGTATCATAAAAACTGTGGCACAACTACTTTTTCTAGGGGCTTTAAGAAAATGTTCCACGTAATAAGCGACCAGCTACCTTCTCCAACCCTGCCCACGACATGATACTTATCTTCTCATTAATTATTCGCCCTACTCCACTGAAAATTAAACCAAGAGTCCAATTAACCTAATATTTAAACTATTAAAAAGTTAAATAATGCAGCAAAGTATACCAAAAAAACATAACAGATCCCCCAACTTGGGAATTTTTAGCAGAAATTTGGAATAATTAAAAAATTGCAGAAAAGTAATTGAAGCCTTAACTGAAAGATAACCTTTCTGCTATCAAGTTGCAATTAAAAAAGGTGGAATTTATTATCTTGCCTAGAAAGGCAAAAAATTGCCAAAATATTCGATACCAATTAGTGTGTGAGGATTATGCAACTCTATTTCTTCAATTAAAAATTACATATGAAACCTTTTAAACACAAATTCCATCACTGACGTAACTCTTTATTAGTAAGTGATCACTTACGACAATTTAAATAATTTAATTTTTTTGAAATTTAGACTTTTTACTTAAAAAAAGGTGTTCGACATCAATTTTATTCATGTCCGAAAAATCACTGAATACTACAATATATCTATTTAATATAATTACACTTTTGGTCAGCCAATTTTATTACAAATTAGAATTTTAGAATCGCTGATTTTATCCGTAGCGGTAGGCTTGTTTTCTTTTTATTTTTGTAGAGGGTCAAGTGTGCCTCGGCCTACATGAATACGAACATGTGGACAGTTTCAAATACTTAGGGACGCTTGTTACAGCTAATAATGATAATAGCTAGGAAATACAAGCGAGAATTACGGCAGGTGAAATAGGAGCTTCAGGTTCTTATAGAAGGTGTTGCGCTTTAGAACTGTATCGAGAGAAGCCAAATTGCATGCCTACAAGATGATTTTGAGACCTATTGTGATGTATAAGGTGCAAAACGTGGGCTCTTACTAAGGAGGGATGAACGCTTTCTCAGTGTCTGGGAGAGGAACATTTTAAGAAGAATAAGTAAAGTAAAGTAAGTAAAGTAATCGCCTATTTTTTCAGGCGGGGCTTAACGTGCAACTACCAATTAGGTGTTGTGGACGGAGGCGATTAGCAAACATACGAGGGTCGTTTGAAAAGTCCGTGCAATGTCAGAGAGATAGCACTACTGGCGCGTATCGAGGTTATGTTTAGTTAGTAGCATCTCTTGGAAGAACACACACCAAGTTTCAGCCACATCGGTCTATTTCTTTGTGTTTGGCATTCGTTTGAATCGAGAAAGTCGAGTGATTTTCAAAAAATGGACGAAAAAGAATTTCGTGTGTTGATTAAACACTACTTTATGAAAGGCAAAACGCCTCAGGAGACTAAAGAGAAGCTTGATAAACATTATGGTGACTCTGCACCTTCGATTAGAACAGTTTATAAGTGGTTTTTAAAATTTTCGGAGTGGCCATATGGGCACAAGTGACGCTGAACGTTCTGAACGCCCTGTTGAGGTTACTATTCCAGAAATCATTGATAAAATCCATGATATGGTGATGGATGACAGAAGAGTGAAGGTGCGTGAGATTGCTAGTGCTGTGGGCATCTCGAATGAACGGGTACATAATATTTTGCATCAACATTTCGACATGACAAAGCTATCCGCAAGATGGGTGCCGCGATTGCTCACGCTTGACCTAAAACGAAATCGTGTGAAGTGTTGCAAGGACGGTTTGCAGCGGTTCCAGAAGAATCCGCAGGACTTTAAGCGTCGTTTCGTCACTGTGGATGAAACATGGATAAATCACTACACTCCTGAGACCAAAGAACAATCTAAACAATGGGTTACCAAGGGGGAATCTGCGCCAAAAAAGGCGAAGACCGTTCCTTCGGCCGGAAAGATTATGGCGACTGTCTTTTGGGATTCGCAAGGAATAATCCTCATCGACTATCTGGAAAAGGGTAAAACTATTACAGGTGCATATTATTCATCGTAATTGGACCGTTTGAAAACCGAGCTGCAAGAAAAACGCCCACGATTGGCCCACAAAAAAGTCCTTTTCCATCACGACAACGCACCAGCTCACACCTCAGCAGTTGTGGTCGCAAAATTAATGGAAATAGGGTTCCAACTCGTTTCACATCCCCCCTATTCTCCAGACTTGGCTCCCTCGGACTACTATTTGTTCCCCAATATGAAGAAATGGCTGGCGGGAAAAAGATTTTATTCAAACGAGGAGGTGATTGCAGAAACGAATGGCTATTTTTCAGACTTGGACAAATCCTATTATTCGGAAGGGATCAACAAACTAGAGCAGCGTTGGACGAAGTGTATAAGCCTAAAAGAAGACTATGTTGAAAAATAAAAAAGGTTTATCCCAAAAAATTAAGTAGTTTTTATTTTTGCACGGACTTTTCAAACGACCCTCGTACTTTACTGTAAATTTCTTTTATTAACCATTAAATAAAATCCAAGACCTAAGACCGGGAATCGAACCCAGCACCACAATACATATTAGCTTCGCAGGTCTCGCCTCTAACCGCTCGGCTACCGTGGCGCCTTTAAGAAGAATATATGGCCCCATTCTGGAAGGGGACAGATGGAGGATAAGGACCAACAAGGACGTCAGTGACCTTTATGCTGATCAGGACCTAGTTGGCCTTATCAAGCAAGAATTAGACGGTTGGGTCACTTGGAACGAATGGGGGAGGAAAGAATAGCCATGAAACTATTTCTTGGACATCCAGGAGAAGCTAGAAGGAGAGGGAGGCCCCGAGTGAGATGGTTCGACAATGTTTGAGCAAAATTTAAGAGATTTGGGCGTAAGAAGATGAAGAAGAGCGACCCAAGAGAGGGATGAATGTCACAACATTATTGAGGCGGCCAAGGTCCTCCATGGACTGCAGTGCCAAACAAGAAGAAGAAGAAGAAGAAGAAGTAGAAGACCGATTTTGGACTTCCATCCATCCATCTTGAGTTTGGATAATCACTTTGTAAATTTGACTTCATCTATCGTATGTCTTCCGTTTCAGTCAGCAAGTTTAGAGTGAGACGGAAGTCAAATTCTCAACACCAAACTAATTAGTCAAACTATTGATTGATAAAAGTCTGAAACCAGTCAGGGATACAATGAACCTGCGTGCTTCGACGAATAAAATCAAAGATATTATCCCAGGACTGCCAACCTAACTTTTTTAATAATTAATAAGTGAAAACTTTGTATATTGCATTTAAATAAGGCTTTAGAAGAAACTGCAACCATCCCCATTCTGAGAGGTGCCTTTAAATTCAATGCTGCTGAAATTCTTATATTTTATATGAATTTAAATTTTGAAAAACAAAATTTGAAAAAATTACGCTTAAAAAAAAATAGCTCACAATTTGAGTTGATTGATATGACCAGATTTCAAATTTTAAATTACTGAAAACTTTTTTATTTTTTTGAATAGCAGATATATTTACCCAAAAAACGGATCAATTTCTAATTTTATTTTTTGAATTTAGTGGTTCTTTGTTTTTGTTTGATTTATTTCCTAAATAATTTTGAAAAATATTTAGAAACGGAAATTGTGCGGTGTTCACCTACAAAAAAAGAGCAAAGTTGGGGGAGCAGAACCGGAGCTAATGACGTGGGAGACCTTGTGCACATATTATTATTCTTTCTTTCTCTCTAAAAATGGTATAAGTATTATGTTTATTTACGTACACCTGCATGTATGGAGGGGACACACCATACATTTTAGATGTATTGATCCATTTGGATTACAATCTATACGAAGTTAGCGTGTTGATGACAATCATTTTAAGCCACGAAACGTTTAGCAAAATCCGTCACATATAGGAACACGCGATTAATCAAGTTTACCGCCAATTATATGTTAATAAGCAATTTTTATTTTAAAATTGTGTTAATTATAAATTGTTTTCTTAAAAAAAAATGTTATTTTAACGTTACTTTAAATCTTGCCCATTATATTTATTGTTACAGAACGCTAGTGGAAAAGTGTTGTATAAGAGAAAGGGAATCATGTATTTTATTAATGCATAACTTGTCAAAGAAAACATTAGAAAAAAAAAAAAAAGCACTAAGGACTTAAATGGTAGTAAACAGTAAAAACTTTTGTAATAATTACTGGGCACAAACCTACTCTCCTAAACCTCTGCTACAAACAAATTGGAGCCGTGGCTAAAGCCTTACCATAACGTCCATTATAGCTTATAGCTTCTGAAACATTAGGGAACAAGGAAATCTCGGTGCAAGGTAGAGTTAGAGACATAGTAAGGAGCATTAGCGGATTCGACGTAGTGTTTTTGACTGGAAGGATTGGATTTTAAAGATGGCTGAGCCCCAAAGTTCCATTCCGTAAGTCCAGGCAGGTTTCAGTGTCATAGTGTAGGATAAGTCGTTTATTCTGTAATGAGAGTTTAGGTCGCTTGTCGAGAAGTCTAGAGGAGAAGTTTGAATCGTCTGTTCAGTTCTTTCCGTTTGAGTCTAGTATGTGGGTTCCAGGTTAGGGAATTGTCCATTCAGAGTCCACAATCTGTTGTGGGAAGAGGAGTGTAGTTTAGGTAAACGGGTGGAAGGATAGTTTGCCTTAGGAAGAATGTAATGTAATTACATTGATTGTAATTCTCCATTTCTTTAGCCAAGGCTCAAGCGATTCTATATGGGATTGAAAGGAGCGATAGGCAAGGACCAGGGTCTTTATGAGGAGAGTGGATTGCCCTATCATCGGCATAGAATTTCATAAAATCAAATTATAGAACAAAGATTGGCCGATGAAAATATACAAAACATTTGGAGGATTTCAGTTTCTCAAATCCAACCCGACAAAAGTGAATTCTCGGAAAACATTCAAGAACAAAAATTGCATTAAATTTTAATGTTCATTTTGTTTGAATAAAATGAATTATTTCCTTTTTCAAAGAATTGCCTCTTTTTTGCTCTCCGATGTTATTATAGCTTGTACGTATAGTTATTATAGTGTCTCTAGGTTTGGGCAGGAATCAGATCACTCTGATTACAGGCCTATTCACAAGGCACGGAAGGTTCAGGAAGCACCGGCACAAGGCAGGGCTTATTAGCTCGGAACCGATGTGCAGATTGTGTCAGGAAGAGGAAGAATGGTTGTTCAAAAAAATATAAAAAAATCAATAAATAAGGGCACACCCCTTCTGGGGTTTTAATATTATAAGTTTCTTTTCATTATGTTGCAAACAACAATGTTAAGAAAGAAACAACGAATTTGTTTCACTTTTTACCAAAGTATTTCTTTTATAAATTACCTCTTTACGTCACAACCTCTTTACCAAAAGGATAGAAATTAATGTTTCGCGTAGTAGGGGTTTTCTTTTTTTGCCTCTACCTCCATGATCAGATATCAAAGGCGGTACAGCTATATTTTCCCAATTTTATCTTAAATAACTTTTTAAATTACTTGAAAAATCTCAAGATCTGGTGATCAAATAAGGCCCTAACCCTTAAGAGTATAGATTTAGGAGTTACCACGCCTTTAACCAGCCATTTTACCTGTTTTGGCAATACATTTTTGTATTAATCAATGCACAAATAAGGGGCACCTAATAAATACAAATATTCTAAATATTTTTCAATTAAGCGTTTAATCGATATTTGTCAACAATCTTTTGTGAGGAACTACAGAAGGTTTGTGAATGGATACAACACAGGTGAATACAGAATGGGAGCCGATATCTGTTAATGAATGAACTAACCTCAGTCTGGAAGACTGAAGCCTCTACTGTTCATAACTAAATTTGATGACGTATATGTTGCATAATTGTGAATGGGATTGCAAATATTGCAGCCCCCGTCTAATTAGGAGCAGAGTAATTAATATGACACGTGGCGAGTGCCATTTACATTGATGCGATGCGCTATACAATGGATACTGCGTATTTTTCGGCACAATGTAATCAAATCATTAAAATTTTAATTATAGTCAATACCAATTAATAAAATATTTAGGGAAAATAACATTCAATAAGATCGCAAATACAAGACGGCCAGATTCTATTTGTTTATTTTTTGCGTTTATTGTACTACAATCAGCGCGTTAGCGCTATAAGTAACAATGATACAATAGTACTAATAAATGATAAGGTAACGAGTGGAGAAGTTACCCAGTGGTAACACTCCAAAACATTATATAGTTAGTCACTATCTTCACTTGAGAGGAGATCACGAGGCCACTGTCTTTTAAGGCGTCTTGTCCGGGTTGTCAGGAAGAGTTCTAGAAGAAAGATTTTAAGCTAGAGGATTTATATGAGATTGCAGGCTGAAGTGGAGTTTTCTGTATCGTGTTTTCAGCAACTTGGGTGACAAAACTGAATGTTAAGGTCAGTGTGTATAGTCAGATTGGAGACATACTCGTAAAATGGAGCGTTTACGATAGTTCGAAGTATTTTAGATTGAAGAGCGTTTGGTTGAACCCCACAGCTCTATTCCAAACGCCCAGATGGGTTTCAAAATAGAAGTATAAATCAATCTTTTGTTGTCCAGAGAGAGTTTTGATCTATCGTCTAAGAGTCTTTAAAATTGTCGATATCGTCCGTTTAATTTATTTAATTTTGTTTTTTAAAATTTGTGATAAATCCGTACTTTAATAAATGTGTGGCATTCTAATCGCATCTTTTAGAACCACTCTAATCACTTTCCAGGCTGAAAAAGAAACGAAGAGTCTCTGTGCTTGGGTAGAAATCAGATTAATCTGATTACAGGTGTTAACAGTGGGCATGGTAGGTTCTGGAAGCATCTGTACAACAAGGAGGGAGCTTATTGTGAAGATTGTGTCAGGAAGAGGAGGAAACGGCCTCTCATTGACTGTTCGATTGCGTTGCAATCGAATGGTTGCACTATAAAACTTTAGGCTCTTTGAGACCAAAGGAGATAGTAGTGCAAAAAGAACTAGTAGGGAAAGTCCTCAACCTATTTAGTAGGGGAGGTTTCGTCTACTAGATCTAAAGAGGAAGGCACAATCAGCCTCTTTTGGCTGAGGTGCCGTGGGGTAAATATACAATCTTTTAAAAAAATCTTTGCAGCCTTTTTTGATAAAAATAAAATCAATGAAATCGGAAAACTACTCTTCTATTCCGGTTGACCTATTTTGAGTTGTTGATATTCATAACAAGAACCAAGATAATCTCCATTTAATCTGAAAATCCCAATTACTGTTCGGTTGAATCCCATCTAGACAGGAGCTAGACAGAACGGATTAACTACTTATCTTTGAGGTTGTAGAGAAGGGAGAAAATTTTCAAATACTACAGCTGTACAATCCCTAAATCCTTTATCAGGACCTTATTTGTAAGTACTCGTACAACATACGTATTTAAAACCAAAAATTTGTTGTGAACACATCTTTCTTTATTAACCATCTTACTGCATCCTGAAGATTCCACTTTAAATAATTTCTTTTATGCAGTTTAGAAAAATTAGAAGATTTGAATGCAGATGTTACATTTTTCTAATCATTCTGATATTCAAATCTACAAAAATGTAAGTGTTCGTTTGTTCAAAATCTTATATCTTCGAAAGTTCTTGACCGATTGTTTTGACATTTGAACACAACGTTGCATTCGAATACGGACGTGTTTTTATGTACCTATTATATAGTTGTCACACCTGTGACAGGTAAAAAACATGCCTTGTTTTTGGAGGAAAAACAGTGCCTTCTGGTGTACATAAAAGCAACAAACGCTGTACTAAATATTTTATGAGTCCATTTCCATGTTTCCGATTGCATTGTTAAATTGAATGTTCATAAATATTTCAATGTGCAACTGAATCCATCGGCTACAACGTTAACTGCTTTCTTCACGTTATGTCAAAACACTGCTGTATTCCGGAAGTGACTACGTACTACACATGGAATGCGAGTAGAAAATCATTTGAACAGCGCAAACGAGGAGAGCAAGTTGATGGACAACCTGGCTCGTATTTAAAGAAACCACGATAGGCCGACTGTACACTTTGCATCCCAATCAAGTTGTAATGCTACTTTCTTCGGTAAATGTTCCCGGGTCCAATGACTTCCAGCAATTGAGAATTATCTGCGGCGTTATAAATGCCACTTTCCGCTGAGCATGTCAAGCTCTGAATTTTATTTGGAGAACAAACTGACACTGGGATGTATGCATTTAATGACGCGTGCAACACGCCATATCCAAAACATATACACTGGGCCAAAAAAGTCTGTGAACACTAACCTAAATTTTATTACTTTTATTATTATCTTATTAGAAACTTCTTTTATTTTCAAATGAAATATACTATTCGATAGAGAGAAACCAGAGTTTTTCATTTTATATTCAATCTTTTATTTTTGTTCAGCAGGAATATCACAATTAAATGTTTAACAAAACAACACCCCAAACGAATGCAAAAAAAGTCTGTGAACAGCTGTATAAATATGTAAAAACATTAGGATAACAAACAGAAAAACGATTGAATAAAGTTTCAAAGTTCTCTATTGTATTGTAGAAACCACTACAGTCAGTTTTGTGAATAAATAATCTAATTAGTACATATTTAACCACTAATATGGAAGTTCCCAGACCAATTCGAGAACTTATTGTGACGTTGCGAAATGAAAGAAAAAGTATTCGAGAAATAGGGAAGATAGTTCAAAAAAACCCTTCAACGGTACATAATATTATTAAAAAGTACGGAAATGTGATTAGTAGGCCACGCAGTGGACGGCCACCAAAACTTAATTCCTTTCATAAACGGCAAATTCTGAAGTCTGTTCGAGAAGAACCCAGGACAAGCGCTCAAAAAATCAGTCAAGAATTATCAAGTGGTTATGTGTAAGCGTAACACCACATACAATTAGAAATAAATTACATGAATACGATTATTGCGGTCGAGTCCCGAGGAAAAAACCTTTAATCAATAAAATAAATAGTAACCGCCGATTGGATTTCGCGAAAGAATATGTTTCTAAGCGTTCTAGTTTCTGGGAAACCGTAATCTTTTCAGATGAGTCGAAATTCAATGTATGTGGGTCTGATTGACGACAAAAAGTGTGGCAAAAAAGAAATGAAGCTATGAAAATGAAAAATATGAAGCCTACTTTTAAGCATGGGGGAGGCAACATTCTGGTGTGGGGTGCATGAGTGCTAAAGGAGTGGGCAAGTTAGATCTAATTAATGGTATGATGGACCAATATGTGTATGTGGATATATTAAGACGCAATTTAAAAGAAAATTCAAAAAAATTAGGGTTGGAGGGAACGTTTGTCTTCCAACAAGACAATGACCCGAAACATACCGCACCAAAAACTCGGGAATGGCTTTTAAATAATACACTCTGGCGCCTAAACACCCCTCCACAAATGCCAGACCTTAACCCAATAGAACATTTGTGGGATGAAATCAGCCGCGAAATAAATAAACGAGGAATAAGAAACCGTGAACAACTAAAATACGCTATTTTAGAAGAGTGGGATAAAATTCCAACATTGACGACCACAAAATTATTAGGATCGATGAAAGCTCGTTTGTTGGAAGTGATTAGGAACATAGGAGGTCCTACAAGTTTTTAAAATTTATAATTCACGTACAATGTGTAACAATGATTTATTTCTGCAAAGTGTTCACAGACTTTTTTTGCATTCGTTTGGGGTGTTGTTTTGTTAAACATTTAATTGTGATATTCCTGCTGAACAAAAATAAAAGATTGAATATAAAATGAAAAACTCTGGTTTCTGTCTATCGAATAGTATATTTCATTTGAAAATAAAAGAAGTTTCTAATAAGATAATAATAAAAGTAATAAAATTTAGGTTAGTGTTCACAGACTTTTTTGGCCCAGTGTAGGTGCATTGTATGCAATCATATTGACCGCCTGCTTGCCTTCATCTCCAACAGATTTGTGGGAGAAATATGAATCGCACATAGCTGATGATATTTTCCGACGAATAAGCGAGGAAAATACAAATATGAACATGGATTTTACAGCACAGAAATCAACAACGAAGCGTTGATAATGATTGAAGATTTGTGCACAGAAATTCGCGAACATGATTCTCAATAAATCTCAAATGCCATCACCGAATCGATCTGCTGCTACTGCTCCGTTCGATGTAGAATTCCGTCATGATCACGGGTGATATTTTGTCGTATATCCAATCAAATATTCCTCAGCTAACCCTTGAGCAGAAAGGCATTCACGATCAAATAATGCGAACTGTCAGCGATCCCAAAAATGGCATAGTCTTAGTTCTTACGTCTTCCGGAACAGTCCCATTTAACCAGACTAAGCCACTGCTACGCGTGGCCGGGTACAGCCAGTTTAAAATAAATTAGATCTCAATTCTTTCTTTTGTTTTGCCTGATGACATAACACGGTTGAAAGGTTTCAAAGTTATTGATTATAGCTTCTATGAAGAAGGATATTAAATTTCCAATTAATTAAAAAATCAGAGTATAAAGTTATTTTTTATTTGAAAACCATTCTGGTTTATACCAAGGGTTTTTTTCCCCCAATCATTCATCAACAATAAACAGATTGTCAACAACAATTCATTTACAATTGTTCCCCATATTGTATTCAATCATGCCCTGATATTAATGTATTTTTTGTTTTGCTAAAGCATCTTTTTTTAGGTTTTGCAATACTGGGCATTAATTATTCATAACACTTTTCACTGTTTATTTTTTCGTATTATAATCAGAGACAGCATCCTTTGTCACACTCTGAATTCCTGCACAGAAATTGTATCAACCCTTTAAAGATATGCATTGCTCCATTTGCTATTCCCCCGCACATAGTTCCTTCTAACATCAGGCACTCAGAGACAAAAAAAAAAAATTCATCGTATTACACCGAGCTAGAAAATGCAATTTGAGCTACAAAAAGGCTTCCAAATTCATTGATTTCTCTCAAACCATTAAAACTAGCTAAAAGTCGAGCAGTGATTGATCCAAAGCATGGTATGGTTAACTACATAATATATGACAGTGCTTCTTCAACATTAGAGTCAGTCGTCTGTATAATACATAATATATATATATATATATAGCCGAGATTTATTAAGGAGTAGATCAAATCGCCATTGATTGATTATCCTTTCGACAAAACCATTCTTCACAGAAAAGCTGCATCCTGTCGAAAAGCGGCTACCTTATTCTGCGATTTCCTTCATCCTTCTTTCGACCAGTGAGGATCATCTATGCTTCTATAGCTTCATCATTATATATTTTCACATTAAATCATTTCCGATAAAAGGAAAAAAATACGATTCAAAATTCTGTCCAATGAAATTTAAATTAATTTTTGTTTTCACGTATTTTAATTATAATTCATATTTAATAGAGATAAGATGAGAATTTGGAAGTAATGTTCCTCCCCATAATTCATGTAAAATTTTAAAGAAAATGAACTCAGACAGTTTCCATTCTGACGTATGCGTAGGGTGTTTTCCTGTGTAAAGCCACGACTGTTTTAAATAAATGCAAATTGGCCACTAACATTTTTTTTTTTAATTTATTTTGTAATTTACAATCAGTATAAATATATACAATAAGTAAATAGGAGGTGAATGAGATGAACTGGAGCGGGAAGAGCAGGAGGAGAGATTTAGTTCTTCAGACTGTAAGGAAGTCGCGGGGCCACTGGCGATTCAGTCGTCGAAGAGTATTGTTAGGGATGTCAGAGGAGGCGAGAGACAGTACAAGAGGATTTGAGCAACTAGAGAGAGCAGGAAGGAATTTTTGATATTTAGTCTTGGCGAGTTGGTCTATGAAGGGATTGTTGAGGTCGTTGTGAAGAGTGAGGTTAGTCACCATAGAAAGGAGCGTCAGCTATCTGTCGCAGTAGTTTTGATTGAAATGTTTGTACCGTCCGTAGTTTTGTTGGTTTGGCTGAACCCCACAGCTCTAGTCCGTAAGTCCACATAGGTTTGGGGATAGTACTGTACATTAAACGTTTAAGTTCAATGGGTAATTTGGAGCGTCGTCCAAGAAGTCTGTACAGCAGTTTCGCACGTTTTGTCATCGCTTGTCTTTTAAGTCCTAGTGTATGGGATCCACGTGAGTCTTTTTGTCTATAAAGAGCCCAAGGTAGCGCATCGTATAAGGAAGAGGATTGCTGTTGAAGAGGACAGGTGGACAGGAGCTCCGCCGGAGAGTAAACGTAGCCATTGATGATAATGATATCAATGTAAATGGAAACTGGTATAAAGGTACTCCTGGGTTATTACAATTATTATTTTTAAAAAAGCCTAACAAATACACTGTAGAAGATTTGGAAAATTATAAGGATATTTTAGAAGTTAGTAACGCACACAAACAACAATTTAGTGATGAAAAACCTCTTAGCTCCAGCAAAGGATTCAAATACAAAAATATTATAGCTCCTTTATTTTATCCTTCTATGGGTGAACAGTCGGCTCAACCCTATTTCACACCACCATCAACTGCAGATCAAGTTACTAGGACACCTCGGACTACAATTGCAACAAAGCCTATTCAAAGAAGATACGGTCTAAGATATACGACCACTACTACTGGTAAAGGTATGGATGTTGGGCAAAATGTTTATGAATACTGGGATGATCCAAATGAATTAGTGGATCGACTTCGGCTCTTATATGCATCAACAAGTGCTGGTCACACTGGACATGGAAATGAAATTCATTCTATAATCGAAGAGTTGAGAGAGGCGGATATTATTTATTAGGAATTACTTGAGGAATAAATTATCAGTTGTTGTTTGGTTTTCGATATGTCTATAGACAAGTTTGGCAGACCTTTGCATCACTTAAAAACAGTATTTCATGCTAGTGATGATGAAGATGGAGAATTTATAGACTTTGAAAATAAACGAATACTCGGAATCAATAGTCCAGTTGGTAGTTCAGATGCTGTTAATAAGATTTATCTTGAACAATTTGTAACTGAAGGATTGGAAAAGTATATAAAAAAGTTAGATTTAGTAACAAATACATATTTACAAGAACAGTTTGTTAGTAAACGTTATCTTTTAGAAACGTACGACGAAGCCCGAAAAAAAGTTACAGATAATTTTGTGCGCGGTTTATTCACTGTTTTTAGGAACCGATTAAGTTTATTGAACCCAAATGTTCCTATAACTGCAGCTACGCTTAAAACGATTTTTGAACCATAAAGACATGTCTAGCAAAGAGGCAGTAGTTGTTGAACTTCATAGACCAGCACGTTCACGCTACCCTCGAAGGCGTACATTGCTCAAAGGTATTGATGATTTATGGCAAGCTGATTTAATGGAAATGATACCATATGCTCGTCAAAATAGTGGTTACAAATATATATTAGCAGTGATTGATTGTTTTTCAAAGTATGCCTGGGTGGAGCCTGTTAAGTCCAAAAGTGCTAAAGATATCACTCAAGCTATGAATAATATTTTTATTTCAAGTGAAAGAGTACCAAAAAATATTCAGACTGATAATGGGAAGGAATTCTACAATGTTTGCTTTACAAAACTCATGAAGAAGCACAACATTAATCACTATAGTACTTACAGCCAAGTTAAAAGTTCAATTGTTGAACGATTTAATAGAACCTTTAAATCTATGCTGTATCGCTTATTTAGTCTCAGAGGAAACTACAATTATACAAAGAACTTACCTGATCTCATAAATACCTACAACAACAAAGTACACCATACTGTTGGTATGACACCATCGGAAGTAAATTTTAGCAATGAAGCATTCTTACTAGCTAATGTATACTCTTCTAAAGTAAAAAGGAAAGATAAACAACGTTTTAAAGAAGGAGACTTTGTACGTGTTTCGAAAAAGAGAACTATATTTAGCAGAGGTTACACACCCAATTGGAGCACTGAAGTATTTAAAATTATAAATGTCCGTAACACTATCCCATATACTTACTTGTTGGAAGATTTAACAGGACAGCCTATTCAAGGAGCATTTTATGCACAAGAACTGCAGAAAACTAAATATAAAGATGTATATCTTGTAGAAAAAATACTAAGACGTAAAAATGATAAGCTGTATGTAAAGTGGTTAGGGTTTAAGAAACCCTCTTGGATAAATAAAAATGATTTAGTAGAATAATAAAGTTTGTGTAGGTTTTTTTTCTCTCTTATCCTCTCCTTACTAAAAATATTTTAGAGGAATTTATAAAATATAAAAAAAACTTAGTTTGCGGGTGAAAATGTTTATTAATTTTCTTTATAATATGGAAATAATGTATTAGGAACACAAAGTTTTGATAAATAATCCAATTGAACATTTACATCTTTTAACAAGCTTTGAAGTTTTAAGTATTCATTTCTTAGCAGGTTGATTTTCGTAGGTTGAAAACTTAGAAGGTTCTCCAACCAAGTTGCTTTCCCCTGGATGGAAATCATCTTGTGCGTGAACTTAATAAAATATATTGTTGCTTTGTTAAGGTTGATTTCACTTGGAGAAACTGCTTCTTTCCCATTGAAGAAGTCACTGAAAGTCTGCATGCTTGACTTCAAAGTTGTCCAGTCTTCAACATCTAGATAAATAACATCTTTTCTCGATCTCACCGCTATTAGAGGCACATAATCTTGGGAGAGACCAGTAATCAATACCTTGGAGTTGTTTTTGTTGAGTGGAAAACTTGTAGTCAGCTGCAGACCCATTTCACTCATAGCCATGTTTGCGTAAAACTGATGTTATAAAAGTAGAAATCACTGAAAGTCTTGTAGATCCCCCCCCACTCACTCTTCACCAAAACGTTTAAAAAAATATCGGTAAAAAATTAAACTGAGAGAGGAGGTGGTATAACGGAAGTTACTTGAGGAACTGTACAGCTAGGGACGTGGAAGATCACCCTCCTAACCATCGAATAGGGGGGGGGATCTAACCGTGAACAGAGATGAAGCTGTGGAGAATGCAATACATCCCCCCCCGCACACACACATACACCTCACGCTCCATCGGCACAGCTACGGCGAGGAAAGGCGGAGTGACCGCCCCAACTTGATAGACCTTAAATAATACATATTTTTACCAGTAACACTGATGGTCTAGTGGTTAGAGTTGCTGACTTTAGAGTAAAAGATCGCAGGATCGAAGCTAGGAGTATTTTAAAAAACTTTTTTTCTTATATTAACCTGACCCCCAACCCCCCAACCCACATGAAGGAAGGAGGGGATTTGGATCCGACGTTGATGACGTAATGCGCCAGATCTCTCTTTTTCCCTCTACTGCTGGCATTTCTGTAGATTCATCAAATTGGCCACTTTCAATTTCAGTTTTGCAAAAGTACTCCCGACATGTACTGCAGAACAGTTACTTGCGATGGTCATTAACCATTCGTTTAGGCGTTTAGTTGTTTACAAAAAAAAATGTAAAAACAATATCTGAAAATGCGGTTTTTGCTCATTTTCAGCAACTTTTTTTTCTCGACATCTAGTAGATCTGGGTTGTTGCAAAAAAAAAAAAAAAAAATACAGATATAAAGGAGGATTTGCCCTATATTATAAAGAAAATTTGGGAATTTTATCTTTTATAGAAAAAGAGAAAAATATTGTCAAAGTTGGGTGTTTTTCAACGTTACGCTTTTTGGTGCAGTTTTTTTTAAAGAACAAACCTTCTAGAACTGCCCTATCGGACACTTTTAATGTAAGACAAATCTGGTAACAGAAAAAAGTGTTAACTGTTCGTCTTAAGTTCTCCTGAGGAGCAAAACGAGACCCTTAGATAATTAAAATTATTAACCACGTTAATAAAGAGAGTTCAATATTTAAATTCTTTATAATTCATTATTTTACCACCTTTGTTAAATATTAAAAAGTAACTGTTATATTGAAGTTAATTGAAATATTGTTACAATAAGACTGTTATGTTATTTTTAAATTGTTCTGTACTTCTTGATAAGTAAAAGAAAATAGAGATACAATAATTCGAATACACATTATACGCAACTAAAAGAAAATATATTCTTTAAATTTTTTTTAATTTATATGAGTAAAACCTGTCGAAGGGTTCGTAAAAATGGTTAGAAAATCTATCCTATTGAAGGAGTAAAATAAATCTTTCTAACCGAAATAAAGGAAATCTTTATTAAAAATAAATAAAACAAAGGAGTAAAAAAAAAGGACAAAAATTACAAGGGTGGAGGAGAAAATATGAAATGAAATTTCATTGTTGGGGGGGGGGGGAAAGGTTCTATAAGCCACAATTACTTTGGAAGCAGTTTTATGTCTGCATTAATCAACGTACTAAGGATTCAGTATAAAATGAAATATCATAAAGGAGCACTTCCAGTTTTTCTTGGGCCAAGTGAGAAGAGAAGAAAAAGAAGAAATGGTTGTAGAAGAAAACTAAAGTTGAAAGAGGAAATACTGGAGGAAGATAGGGTCTATATCATAGGATTAAAGTGGCCCAAGCTTCCGTGCCCAGAGGGTTGGAGTGTCCTGCCAAAGAGGACCTTCTTTAATGGCTTTTGCTTGTCCCTTCTTATGTATCATCAGCTAAGGATTCCCTTCGTCCTCCATCCTTAGTTACTACTTCCTCCCTTAACCTTAACCTTCTTGTTAGTTATCCCAAAGAATATTGTCATTAACTTCTTTTCGATTTAAACTCTTCATCAGCCGTCAGTGATGAAAACCAGAAGGACAATTTAGCAGGATCAGGACAGCATCATTCTTTACTGACTTAAAGTGCCAATTAACTATCAATCCTGGACGAAGTAAGAGAGAGGGAGGATGCGCTGTGGGTGTGAAAGAATGAAAGAAAAATGATTGTCTTTTTTTTCCATGTCGAGAAGAATCGAGAATAACCGAAAACAATATAACTCCGTGACACTTCTTTCAACAAGTGCCCGGTAATTGGGGAATCTTTCATTAGTTATATTGTAAGTTCACTCTTAACCACTGGCTTCCTACGCTTATTGCAGAACAAATGAAAAGATATCTTAACGATGGCTGGTGTTATTTCAACACAATACTGGAATTGTCAATCAATAAGAGCTCTGTTCCACTTTTTTCTTAACATTAATTAATTTCAACTAAAATACAACAGTAAGTAGCTGATTCAAGTAATAAAAGTGTTGAATTAATCACTTTAGTTATTTCTAACACTATTATTGAAAGAGACCACAATTCCTGGCGTGTAGGATCTATGAAGGAGTTATGGGCTACAACTAATCTTAAAACTACTGAGTTTGAAGGATACAATTCTCCGTTAAAAGTATCACTTAGGAGCCACAGCTAACTCCAGACACACGTCACCAAACCGAAACAGTATCAACAAGACAATGATGCTGCTATATTCAGGAAGAAAAGAAAGACATACAGAACATCTTAGAAAGGATATACAAACAGAAAGCCATTCGCCAAAACATTCCGAACAAACAAATTAACTTTAACTTGGATACAATTTTTAAAGCTATACCGCAAACCTCACAAAAGGAAGTATGAATATACTAGCAAGTTGCATTTTCTTTACTATTTTAAAGTTTTCCTTTAAATATTTTACTTATTTTTGTATTATTTGTTCCATGATTAGAAACATATGTTCATCAAAAAGAATTAATCAATCGATATAAATCAATTGATGAATATTCATCGATATTTTATTTAATAATAATTATTTCCTATTTTACGATTTATTAACATTTTGAAAGAACACAAATACAGACCATGTAACCTTTTTCACATGTGAACTACAAGAAATCTCTTCATCCAATTTGATTAATCTATCTCTGGTTATGAATGAAAGTGCGAAACAGGTCTGAGATACAATAAAGATGCTTGTTATGACGGATAAAATCAAAGATATTATCAAGAAAGTTTCATTTTAAAATTTTCATATAATAAATTATTTGTTTGTACTTTTTTTAAATTTTGTTCGGCATGTATTGGCTATTTTAGCTATAATTCTTCGTAAAGGCTACAGAGAGGGGGTTTGTGCCTGGATAATGTGTGAAATTAACGGAGGCGGCTAGCGGGGGCTTTTATTTAGGTCGCATTCCATCGAGTCTGGCTCCGAACTGAATAGCGAATCACCTTATACCTCCAATTAGGGTAAGAAATAGTGGTAAATTCATGTACTTACATGAATTGTTGTAATATTACCACAAAATCTTCGCCAATACAAGTATTTTACATTGCTTCATACCTTCCTTTAGCGCTCCATTCCTCTCACTTTCAACTCCCTGACCCTCCAACAACCTTCACTACAAAAATCTCCCTCTCAACAAGAGGAAAGTTTCCGGAGCAGATAAGAAGAACAAGTTTCTACAATCTTATTTTGATTTTATCATTTATTTTCCAATTTTTTTCAGTTGTGCTAATAAAATAGTATTTTACCAATATTATTCTTAGATCTAATACTCGAGAAACATTCTCAGATTTTATTCTCTAGACGTCTGTTTGGTAAGTGCAAGTCAGTGTCAAAGTGATTTCAGATTTATTGTTGTACAAATGCTGGACAATTATCTCTTATAAAGCAGGCAGTGACTTTAGTTTCTTTTACTAAATTAGAGGAAGAAACTGCGAACGCGTAAAATTTTTATTCTACTTATTTATTCCTTAAATTAGATGTTAATTATTTTGTCGAGAATAAAAAAGGAATATAAAATAGATGAATTAAAAAACAATTTGCTTTGTAGCGGATCTTAACCGGGCATTGAATTCCAAATTTGGCTCCATCTATAGATCTATAGTAATTACAATGGCTGTGGAAATTAATTTTCAAAAAAGAAACCGAAAAAGTAAAAATACCCTTAATTTGGGAATGATATTTAATATTAGAACCCTGGGGAAAGAAGTGGCGGATTAAAATGAGCCCACAGAAATGCCACGTTTACTATCCGGCGGTGCTCCTATCAACCTGTCCTCTTCAACAGCAATCCTCTCCCTTGTACAGATCTCTGGTGCGCTACCTTGGGCTCTTCTTAGACTAGCGACTTACGTGGAACCCACACACTAGACTTAAAAGACAAGCAATGACAAAACGTGCGAAACTGCTTTACAGACTTCTTGGACGACGCTCCAAATTACCCATTTCATCTCAAACGCTTAATATACAACACTATCCACAAACCTATGTGGATTTATGGACTAGAGCGGTGGGGTTCAGCCAAACCTACAAACATAAGGACAGTACAAGGCATTTCAGTCAAAACTCCTGTCGACAGATAGCTGACGCTCTCTTCTACGGTGACTAACCTCTCTCTTCACAACGACCTCAACATTCCCTTCATAGACCAACTCGCCATGAGTAAATACCAAAAATTCCATACTACTCTCTCGACTAGCTCTAATCCTCTTGTATAGTCTCTCGCTTCCTCTGACATCCCTAATACTCCTCGCCGACTGAATCGCCAGTGGCCCCGCGACTTCCTTGTAGGCTGAAGACCTAAATTATTATTCTCCTGTCTCTCATCGCTCCACACATTCTCCTCTCTCCTATAGAGAGTGCTACCAGTGGGTAGTTTCTCTCCTCCTGCTCTTCTCCCGCACCAGTTCATCACACTCATCACATTTACTGATTGTATACAGCTGTTTACAGATTGTAAATTAAAAATTAAATTTAAAAAAATAATAATTTTAAATAAATTTGTTAATAGAGAAAATTTTATTTTTTTTAAATTAATTTTTTCTTTTATGATTTAAGGCGCGCCAACATAAGAGGTAATTGGCATCCGGAGTTTTTTTCAGAGCACTGCCGACTTCCGGACAGTGTTCTCTCGTTACAGATAACGCTCTCCATCACCGGGTAGTGAGCTTTTAAGGGCCAGTAGCTGGATTCGAACCGGTAATCTCCCCGTTAGGAATTCAAATACGAGGGTCGTTTGAAAAATCCGTGCAAAGTCAGAGAGATAGCACTACTGGCGCGTATCGAGGTTATGTTTAGTTAGTAGCATCTCTTGGAAGAACACACACCAAGTTTCAGCCAGATCGGTCTATTTCTTTGTGTTTGGCATTCGTTTGAATCGAGGAAGTCGAGTGATTTTCAAAAAATGGACGAAAAAGAATTTCGTGTGTTGATTAAACACTACTTTATGAAAGGCAAAACGCCTCAGGAGACTAAAGAGAAGCTTGATAAACATTATGGTGACTCTGCACCTTCGATTAGAACAGTTTATAAGTGGTTTCAAAATTTTCAGAGTGGCCATATGGGCACAAGTGACGCTGAACGTTCTGGACGCCCGGTTGAGGTTACTACTCCAGAAATCATTGATAAAATCCATGATATGGTGATGGATGACAGAAGAGTGAAGGTGCGTCAGATTGCTAGTGCTGTGGGCATCTCGAATGAACGGGTACATAATATTTTGCATCAACATTTGGACATGACAAAGCTATCCGCAAGATGGGTGCCGCGATTGCTCACGCTTGACCAAAAACGAAATCGTGTGAAGTGTTGCAAGGACGGTTTGCAGCTGTTCCAGAAGAATCTGCAGGACTTTAAGCGTCGTTCCGTCACTGTGGATGAAACATGGATACATCACTACACTCCAGAGACCAAAGAACAATCTAAACAATGGGTTACCAAGGGGGAATCTGCGCCCAAAAAAGGCGAAGACCGTTCCTTCGGCCGGAAAGATTATGGCGACTGTCTTTTGGGATTCGCAAGGAATAATCCTCATCGACTATCTGGAAAAGGGTAAAACTATTACAGGTGCATATTATTCATCGTTATTGGACCGTTTGAAAACCGAGCTGCAAGAAAAACGCCCACGATTGGCCCACAAAAAAGTCCTTTTCCATCACGACAACGCACCAGCTCACACCTCAGCAGTTGTGGTCGCAAAATTAATGGAAATAGGGTTCCAACTCGTTTCACATCCCCCCTATTCTCCAGACTTGGCTCCCTCGGACTACTATTTGTTCCCCAATATGAAGAAATGGCTGGCGGGAAAAAGATTTTATTCAAACGAGGAGGTGATTGCAGAAACGAATGGCTATTTTTCAGACTTGGACAAAACCTATTATTCGGAAGAGATCAACAAACTAGAGCAGCGTTGGACGAAGTGTATAAGCCTAAAAGGAGACTATGTTGAAAAATAAAAAAGGTTTACCCCAAAAAATTAGGTAGTTTTTATTTTTGCACGGACTTTTCAAACGACCCTCGTACACTCACCGCCTAGCTAATCCCTTCATTAGTAATTTGATAATTATTTGTTTTACAAATTATCCGCTGTGATAATTGGCGTTTTTTCGCTAATTTGTCTACCTGTGTGTGTGAGTGTGTGTTTGTCTTAAGTGCTCTTAATAAAATAAAATCGCAGTAATTGCAAATTTTTATTTTTATTTTTTCTCAAAAAACGGATCCTAAGTATTTTTCTTTAAATATGTCTTACTAAGTAGTTCTATAACTTATACAGGGTGATCTATTTAAAACGCACCAATCGCAAATAACTTTTTAGGAAAGCGGAATTTCGAAAAAACGTACGAAGCAAACTATATGTTTTTTTTAGTCTAGTTTTCAAATTTTTCAACCCCGATGCTGTATTTTTATTTTTCACGGAGTTACGGCCAAAAACCCGATTGGGATTTCATTAGGACCACTGGTTTTGACAACGATTATGAAAACTATGAAAAGTGACGTAAACCCGTTTCAATATCTCTAATATTTGTCGAGATATTTAAGATCAAAGTTACAATTTTATCTATTCGTGAACGGTTTTCGATATTAATTTTCCACCAGAAATACACCAGTTTTGGGAGGTTCTCTGACTGCAAAAAATGTTATTGGTGATGCAAAGTACAAAAATAATAAGAATTGGAGATTTTAAAACATGTGGTATAGTGTAATGGTTATGGGTGGGTCAGAATAAATTTGTATTATCATCAAATAAAAGCAATCATCACATCATTTTAAAGCACCCAGTATGCAAGACTTCTTGACCTATGATTACTGTAAGAATATCTTGCCAGGGTGTTGGTCTAGTGGTCATGAGTGTGGCTTTGTAAGTGGGAGATCCTCAGTTCTAATCTCGCGTATGCAGTCATTCTTATTACTTAAAGAATCATAATACTTTTTTTAATAAAGTGTAGTCTTACGCGGGATTCGAACTGGGAATCTCCCACTTACAAAGCCACGCTCTTGACCACTAGACGAACACCTGCCCATCCCTGGCAAAATATTCTTACCGTAATCATAGGTCAAGAAGTCTTGCATACGGGGTGCATTAAAATGATGTGATGATTGCTTTTATTTGATGATAAAAACCAATTTATCCGGATTCACCCACAACCATTACATTACACTTCATATTGTAACGAAGTTGACCTGGGCGGAGAAGAAAGGCCTAGATTGTTTTAGAGGTTGAACGACCAAAGTCAGTAACAGGCCGCCACTGCATTAACAAAAGGGCGGTAACTACTTGTGGCAGAAAAGAAAGGCCTAGATTGTTCTAGGGGTTAAGCGACTAAAGCCGGTAACAGGCTACCACTGTGTAGACAAAAGAGCCGGTCTATACCTGAACTAGAAAGGAAAGGGCTAGATTGTTCAAGGAGTTAGTGACCTGTGTAAAAGCCAGCTAAGAGAAAGGCCGCAGTTGGGGTGGTGGCATATGTGTTTCCCAGCCAGTGATTGACAGGTGAGAGTGAGACAGACGGAGTTGGAGAGAGACAGAGAATGGGAGGAGGCGGCTCACAGCTGAGGTGGTGGCGGTATGTTTTCTCCAGCCAATGAACGTCAGGAGGGCGTGGAAACTTATGCTCAGTGAGTTGGAGGAGGGCAGTCCCAGTTGGAGGGAGGCACGCAGTTAAAAGGAGGCCGACACAGCTGGAGAAGTCAGTTTTAACAGTTTTTAATCAAGTTTTAAGGAGTTCTTAACGAGTTGTTAATCAGTTGTTAGTGAAGTCTTTGAGAGAGTCAGTGTTGCGGAGTGCTTCAGTGGTAGCTAGTTGGGCAATTAGTCAGTTGATGAGTAGAGGCTGTGTTAGTGTAGCTGAGACTAGTGCAATTCGGTGCAGTGCGGACCAGTGGTCAGTCGGGGAACAGTTTTGTGGCGTTACGAAGTGAGTAAGTAACAGTAAACTGTTGTGACTGTTGTAAATGGTGACTGTAATGAATAGCGTTAGTTGCTTGTAAATGTTAATGTGAGTAATGTTAACGTGTTAATAAATCAGGTTATTACTTACAACTTTAGCGAGTTTTATTAGTTAATCAAACCCACATATTTAATAACTAGTGGCAGGCATTAGTTGTGTAAGTAAAGTTTTTATTTGGAGAAAAACTTTACAATATTTTAAAATCTTAAAATTATTATTTTTTTCACTTTGTAACGCCAATAACATTTTTGCAGTCAGAGGACCTCCCAAAACGTGTATTTTGGTGGAAAATTAATATTGAAAACCAATCAGGAATAGATAAAATTGTAACTTTGATCTTAAATATCTCAATTAATATTACGGATATCGAAACGGTATTAACGTCACTTTTCACAGTTTTTTATGTAGTTTTCATAATCATTGTCAAAACCAGTGGTCCTTAGGAAATCCCAATCGGTTTTTTAGCCGTAACTCCACCAAAAATAAAGATACAGCATCGGGGTGAAAAATTTGAAAACTAGACTAAAAAAAAACATATAGTTAACTTCGTACGTTTTTTCGGAATTCCGCTTTCCTAAAATGTTATAAGCGATTGGTGCGTTTTAAATGGATCACCCTGTATATGATTTTATTAAACCAGGGGTAATTTCGATTGAGAACACTTGAAAACGAGGGAAATGGCTGGCTTCCGACTAATGTGCCATTCCCGTGCAATGTACCAAATCATGTATCCAAAATTCCAATTTAGAAGAAATTCGGCCAATCGGAGGGACTACTTTATTGTAAATATATTTTGTTTTCATAGTTTTTTGCGTTTTTACTTGAAAAAATGATACCAAGTGAAAATTCTATTCAGTAAAAAGTCCATGTTTCAAAAAAATTTAATTAGATAACCTGCGGTAAGAGAAAATCATGTAAGTGTTCACATCAATTTTGTTTTTTATATACTATTATTACATTTTATTACAATGTTATTACAATTTTAAATAGTATGAAATAGCTTGGCCATTTATAATACAATTTTCTACAAATTAGTACACAGTTGGGCTTTCAAGTTTAGTTTGCTTTACTCTCACTATTTTGGTCATGGATGTTAGGGTTTCTGAAAGTTCATTAATTTAAGACCCCCCAGAATATATCAAGTTTCTAGCCCATATTTTACTAAGTTAGCCCCTTATCTAAATTGTTAACAATAAAGCTAAGGTTTTAACTAAAATTTTGAAGTGATAAAAGAAATTTAATTTTTACTAATATTTTTTTTGGGGGGCCACTAATTTAAAGTGTCGTGTTTTGATTTAATTGATTTTTGTTGTAATCGATTCTAAATGAAGCATTCGTTTTTTTTGAGATTCTATGCGATGGAAAATAGGTGCGAGCTGTACAAGGCTACGAGTGAAATGAATATACCGATTAAGTTGGCACGTCTTGTTGCGATGAGTATGTCGAATATTCAGTGCTTTGTGCGGATACAGACGAGCATCTCCTCTCAATTCCAATCGAGAAACGGATTAAGGCAAGGTGATGCATTAGCCTGCTTGCTTTTTAACCTGGCTTTCGAAAGGGTGATCAGAGAGTCGGAAATCCAAACCTCGGAAACCATTTTCCATAAATCTGTGCAGCTCTTAGCCTACGCAGATGACATATTAGACGTTGTGGGTAGAACAGTCGATGCTGTAAAGAATGCTTTCCTGAGAATTGAAGCCAACGGCAGGAGATTGGGTTTGGAGGTTAATGAGGAAAAAACAAAATTCCTCACCACCGATCCAACAAAAAAAGACCCACTCCGCATATGGGACTACACATTTGAAAATGTAGCTGAGTTTGTTTACCTGGGATCTCTTGTGACAGCCGATAATGACGTCTCCCAAGAAATAGGAAGGAGGTTGATGTCGGCTAACAGGTGCTATTATGGCCTAAATAAGCACCTTAAAAGTAAATTGCTGACAAGAGGCACCAAACTTAGGCTGTACAAGACCCTCATTCAGCCTGTCTTGGCATACGCCTCAGAAACCTGAACTATTTCAAAGACAGACGAGCACCGTTTGCAGGTGTTCGAGAGAAAACTACTGCGCAAAATCTACGGCTCAGTACGTGAAGGCACGACCTGGCGACGTAGGAAGAATAGAGAATTATATGATCTAATGAAGGAGCCCCCAGTAGTAGCCTGAATTAAACTAAACCGGCAGAGATGAGCAGGCCACGTGGCGTGGCTGAGTGTCGATGAGATTCCCTCTAAACTGCTGCGCGGGACCCCGGATAGGAGACGGAGGGTAGGTAGACCTAGACTGTGTTGGAATGATGGAGTTGCTCAGGACGCGAGGAATATCCTCGGACTGCGTAATTGGATGGCGGCCGCTAGAGATAGAGACGACTGGCGGAAGCATGTTGAGGAGGCCAAGACCCACATCACTGGGTTGTAGAGCCAGGAAAGAAGAAGAAGATGCGACGGAAAAAAGTGTTTTTATTTTTATTTTAAGTAGTTGATGAATGTGTGCGTCCGTTTTTTATAAAATAACTCAAAAATGGGAGGGAAGGAAAAGATAAATTTTTATATTTTGACTTGATTAGCGATTCGTACAACTTTTTTTGGGGGTATTTACCCCTCTTTCAATTTCGGATATTGAAAGGAAGGAGTCAGGTCAAAATATATAATAAATAAATTCGAACTTACATATTTAATGCGACATCTTAGTACAATGTTCAGAAACTCACCTGTAAACGAAATAATTATCCATTAAAAATTGATGAATAATTAATTTAATGTGAAAAAAGAGAAAAATAATAAAAAATAAAGTTCTAATAATAAATTAATTAATAAAAAAGTGAAACAAAAAAAGAGAATTTTTCGCTTTATATTTTAATAAATTCCTGTTCTGTTTGCTGAAACAAATATTGCAATTTGAGTTCCTAATATTTAGAACAGGAGATTTCAGATAGTATTTTTGGGCATATTGAAATAATTATTTATTTATAATCTGTATAATCTACAACAGTGTTCTTATAGGGAAGGGTTTAGCTATGAGGTTAGCATACTGGACTCCCACGCGTAGGTCCCGGGTTCGAATCCAGCAGCTGACCCTTAGATTTTCTCTTCCTAGGAGCTTCTTGCAGCTCACTGTCTGTAACGAGAGAACACTGTCCGGAGGCCGGCAGTGCACTGGAAAAAGCTCCGGGCGCTAATAACCTCAGCTGTTGATGCGCCAAAAAAAAAAAAACAGTGTTCTTAACCTTTTCATAGACGCGGAACACAATTATATGTATATATTTTTCTCGCGGAACACTAACATTAAATAATTTGAAATTCGGTATTTAGCAAAAACTTAAAATTAAATTCAAATTAAAAAAAAAAGGAACAATTTTTTGTTTTCGTATCTTTCCGAAGTTTCTAAATTTCAATACATTTAAAATTGAAATTTCGCGGAACACTTGGACCATATTCGCGGAACACCGGTTAAGAACCACTGATCTACAACATGTAGTCTATTTCGAGAAATAAATTAATGAAAAAAAAAAGTTTAATCTATCGATAAATCGATAGTATATCGGAAGTTAGAGAAGAAACAGTGAGAGAAGTTATTGTAATTGCGTAGATTTCCCATTTCCAATTTTTTTTTGACTAAGTTTTCTAAAAAAAAAAATAATTGATCATGACGAAATGTTGTGATTTGTCTGTCAGTTCTGAATCTATTCAGTGTAAATTCAAAAACGGAAAGACGCAAGAGAGAGGATGCCACAACAAGGTTTTAGATTAAATGGGGTCACCGGAAGTACCGATTTAATTGATTCAATTTTTTAGTTTATTGTTTAAATTTGTCTAAAACGTTTTTTAAAATTCTGTACAATGGAGATTTTTTCCTCCCCAGCTTAGACTTTAAATCTCTTATTAATGCATTAGCTGATTAGATATTACAAAACTGCATACAAAATATGTATCTTAACTTTCATTGACTTGGCAATTAAACAAATGTTTTATAGTTAACTTCCGTTTTAACACTTTAGGATATAAATTTTACTGTAAACTATAAATCATTCATTTAACCCCAGCCTAGAATGGTTTCATACATGCATTTTAGAGAGTGAGTTGAACAATTTATGAACACTATGGCAAACAGACCGCAGAATGGAAGCTACAGCCAAGTTGTGGTCTATATTTCCACACTACATCCTCATGGATGTACATTGGTAAGTATTTCCTGCACCAAATGGTTAACAATGTATGATTCTCTTGAAATTTTAAACAATTCCACTGAACTATACAGAAATGTTATACTAGTATTATTTAAATATTTATTATTTTTTTTTTTTATTAATTATTGGTTCAAAAAGTCTTCAGATTGGTACAAAAATGGCAGACAGATTACAATAATGGTGATAAAGGTAGATTCTATAAAACTATGGCAGATCAGTTACCTAGACAACCATGGTTTAAGGGAACTGTCACTAATAAATGGGTTGTTACGACAATAAGCAGGCTGAGAGCGAACCACGCGGTGTGCATCGTATCTACACAGGATCAACAAAAGGTCCTCTCCTCTTTGCGTAGATTGCAATGAGGAGGAGGATTTCAAACATGTAATAATGATATGCCCACGTTATGTGGTAGAAAGGAAACGAATGTTTGACGATATATACAGGTATTTAGATGCACCATTTCGCTACGAAGACATTATATTCTCCACCAACATTTATGTGCTTAAGTCGATGGCAGAGCTAGCAATGAAATATGAATGTATTTAAAAGCTATAGCCGAATTAGAATGAATGGAAGAAAATGCTTAGAGAAGGATTACGTGATTTTAATTTTGGTTAAGCTATAAGGATGGCAGGAGCACAGAGTGCTGCTCCATCCATTAGCAGTAGTTTATGTAAATAGCGGTATATAGTAGAGGGATGAATGTGTGAAGCGAATGTATTTATAAGTAAGAATGGAGAGTGAGTGATATTCTAGTGATAAGCACCTAGACGATGCTGGCTGTATGGCGGAAGCCAAGGCCAAAAAAAAAAAAAAAAAAGTCTTCAATAAATCGTTTTAAAGTTTCGCAAAAATTAAATATATTTTGAATAAACTGTTTTGCCAGTTTCGAATCCAGCTGCTGGCCCCTTAATTTTTCTCTTTCTAGGAGCTTTTTGCGGTTAATTTTCTCAAACTTATTTCGCCTATCGCCCAGTTTGAAAACCAATTATTTACTCAAATTTTTAACTTAAATCTTAAAATCTAAAAAATCACAATCGCAATCATTATTTTAATTTAATTATAGCTTGCCATATAAGTCTTATCCTGTGTTTCTGATTTCGAATTTACATCTTTTTAAATGAGGCTGTTCTAATGTCAGCAATAAAACGTAAATTTATAAATAATATTTTAAAAAACCTTTTATTCAAATGAAAACAAACATTCCAATTAAATTTTTTTTTCAATTTATTAAGTTATCTACAATCTGTATTACATATATACAATAAGTAAATCTGGAAGTGCTAAGATTAATTGGTACGTGAAGACCAGGAGGAGAGAAACTACCCAGTGGCAGCACTCTCTAAGGGATGTAATAATCTTTAGGTCTTCAGACCTCAAGGAAGTCGCGGGGCCACTGGCGATTCAGTCTGCGAGGTTGATTATTAGGAGGATTGTCAGAGGAGGCGAGAGACAGTACAAGAGGATTGGAGCACTTAGAGAGAGCAGTATGGAATTTTTGGTACTTAGTCTTGGCTAGTTGGTCTATGAAGGGAATGTTGAGGTCGTTGTGAAGAGTGAGGTTAGTCACCGTAGAAAGGAGCGTCAACTATCTGTCGGCAGTAGTTTTCACTTAAATGTTTGTACAGTCCGTATGTTTGTAGGATTGGCTGAACCCCACAGCTCTAGTCCCGTAAGTCCACATAGGTTTGAGGATAGTACGAGTATATTAAGCGTTTGAGTTTAATGGGCAATTTGGAGCGTCGTCCAAGAAGTCTGTAAAGCAGTTTTAAATTTTAAAACTAATCTAATGTGAAGGATGAATCTGATGATTTTTAACAAGTTTGGTTAATATCTGGCTCGAATTTACTCAAAAAGTAACCGCGTTCGGTAACATGCCAACTATTGCTCTTTCTAGTTAGCAGCGTTGCCACAGCACTAAATCCACGTTCACACAAATGTGACGATTGGAAATGCTATCAAAAATTTGGTGAACAAATCGACCACAATCCAGGGGTACAATTGTGGGATTGGCTTTCTGTAGCCCCAAAATTAACGAAATAATCGATGTAGTGTAGGAGGCAGGTTTTGATTTTAGTTTAAAATATTAGAATAGCACAAATCAGCCATCGCCACCCCCCTAAACCCCTTCAATACCCCCCCAATTTTCTCTGAATCCCTTTACCGCTCTCTTCCTGCAGGCCTCCAGCGCCCCTCCTTTGAGAAAGACTGGGCTAGGACATCTTCAGGATATTTGCTTATTGACAACAAGCGTAAGCCCTTGAAGATGTCCCAGTTCCCTAGATCGAAAGCTTGGCGCAAAAATAAATAAAATAATGACTGAAATTGGCAAAACTGTTTCTTCCATTTGGATTTATGAATCAGTCACCAAAAAAACGACGAACAATACTACATAAATATCCATTAACGAGACAGTTCTGGTTGAACAATTTTGACCAAAACGTATCGTGACTTTCTCTGATGGCATCTAACGAAATTTCAATTATTTGCAATTTTTCATTTTTGTTAAATATAGATCAATTTGTTAAAACCACTTTATACGCGCTCGGCAGGACTTAAAAACAAAACGGATATTTAAAAGTGGAAACTGAAACGACTACCAACCAACACCTTTACTCATTACAGTAAAGCAAAGAAAATGGAACTGGCTGTGAATGACATTCTATTTTCTCAAAAGAAAAACTAGAAAAAAAAAACATTTAAATTACAAGCTCACTAAAGAAAATAATGTGAAAAGCTATTTTCCCAAAAGGAAAGTACAGTAAAGCTGGAAAATAAACTTTTACCATTCATTAAAACAGTTTTTCATGGTCTGGATAACCAGAATTAAGATTAATAACCATTTGTAATAGTAACCACCATCTGGTTGTTATAGTCACATCTGTGCCTTCTAGATGAGTTTTCACCACTAGATATTTACTTCCTTCCTTTTCTGAACAGATGATAGGAGGTAATTTTCTATTTGTACCCTTATTGTCGGTTAATATGGATGTAATACTTTAATTAGTTACTTAGGCATTATTCTAGTCAACTTAATTAAGTATATAGGCTTCGGTTATTTACTCTACACGCTACACTACTTTTAAATTCTTCTTCTTCCTTTGGCACTACGGCCCTTGTAGGACCTTGGCCTCCTTAAGCAGATTAGACCAACCGTCTCGATCTACTGCCTTTCTTCTCCATTGGTGTATCTGCATTTTTTGGAGGTCATCCTCCACATCTTGCAGCCAACGGAGTCGCGGTCTACCCCGCGGTCTTTTCCCCCCAGGATGCCCCTCAAAAGCCTTGCGTGGGCCTCTCCAACGATCCATTCTTTCTAGGTGCCCCAACCATCTCAGTCTTCCGATTTTAATAGTGGTCACCAAGTCTGCATCCTTATACAGCTCCTTCAGCTCGATGTTCCTTCTACATCTGAGAACTCCATTGTCAGCTATAGGTCCGTAGATAGTTCTAAGGACCTTCCTTTCCCAGCAATTTAGTCTACTTTCATCGGCCACCGTCAGCGCCCACGTCTCCGAGCCATACATAACAACCGGTCTAATAATCGTTTTATAGATGACCGCTTTGGCCTGCCTGGACAAGTTTTTGTTCCGGAGCGTTTGTCTTAGCATGCCCAGGCATCTATTCCCAGCTGCTATTCTGCTCTTAACATCGTGGCTCACCTCGTTCTTGGATGTAAGGGTAGCTCCCAAATATTTAAATTCCCTCACCCCTTCGAAACTGTGTTGGCCAACTTGTAGCTCCCTAAATTGCCTGGCTCTTCTCGTAGTCACCATATACTTGGTTTTTTGAGCGTTGACACACAGTCCATTCTCGGCAGCGTTTTTCTCTAGTTCTATAAAGGATGATTTTAGTGACGCTGCGGATCGAGCTTTAAGTGCTAAGTCATCCGCATAGGCGAGACACTGCACTAGGCGATTGTATACATTGCCGCCGGATATTGACAACGTATTTCTTATCGCCACTTCCAATACCAAATTAAAGAGAAGCGGTGACATTGGATCTCCTTGTCTTAGGCCCACGTTTACGGGAAACTCCTGGGATAAATTATTCTGCACAACTACCTTGGATACCGTGCCTGTCAGCGTCATATTAATCAGTCTAACCACCTTCGCAGGGACATTAAGGTTCAACAAGCACCTAATGAGTCCAACGCGCGATACAGTGTCGTAAGCCATTTTAAAATCCACATATAACTGGTGTAGGTCTAAATTGTTTTCATAAAATTTTTCAAGCACTGTCCGCATGGTGAATATATGATCTGTTGTCGACCTTCCCTTCCTAAACCCACTCTGATAGTCTCCAAGTACCTGTTCGGTTACTATTGCAATTCTTGCTGTGAGTAGGCTTGCCAGGATTTTGTACACTGTACTTAAAAGAGAGATTCCTCGGTAGTTCGCACATTTTAAGCGACTGCCTTTTTTATGTATTGGGATAATCAAGGCCGTTCTCCAATCCTTTGGCATTTTCTCTTGTAGCCACACCTCAAGAATCAGATCATAAACCTTCTGCTGAAGCATTTCTCCTCCATATTTCAACATTTCACAAGAGATTCCGTCTTCTCCAGGAGATTTGTTTTCCTTCATTGCCTCCAAAATGTAATCGAAGTCCTCCCTCGATGGTGGCTCCGCATCGTCAGCCAATGGTAATTCGTCCCGGGCAATTCTTCCTTCTGACACCGGGCCCAAAACCTCTCGGAAGTATTCCATCCATCTATTCAAAATGTCCTCCTTACCAGTTTTTAACTCTCCGTCAACCCCTTCCACGAATCCTATCCTCGGCTGATATCCATTTTTGGAGTTTCTTATAGGCTTCGGTTATTTACTCTACACGCTACAGTACTTTTAAATTATGTTGCAATAATTTTAAATACTTTTTTACCAATCAGAGTTCGCGAAATAGACAATTTAGATTAAAATATAGTCTTGTAAGTAGGTAAACCATTATTTTTTCTTACCGATCGGTTTTTTTCAAGGTCAGAGTTTTTTCACAACATACTTCGCACTGAAAAGTAGATCTAATTTTCATTAAACGTAACAATTCTATTGAATGAACGATGACGTAGTGGGTTTTCAGGAGCTTCTGATTCTAAGATTGTAATAGAGCCTACTTATGATGGATCTAACTCGATATCCTCGTTTTTATGCTGATTTTTTAAAGGTGCAATTTCTGTAGAAGGTTGGGACAGCTACAGTTTTGATGTTAGTTGACAATTATTACTATTATGAAGGCTGTGTGTATCCTGTATCCACTGAAAATCAAAAATTTCCTGTATTTCTGTCCTGTATTCCTGTATTTCAGCCAACTTCGAGCTGACCAATAGTAATGTACGTAAAAGTAAATTAATTGCCTATTTTTTTCGGGCAGGGCTCAACGTCCAACTATACTATAAACAATTTGTTTTTTCTAAAAAATAAAAAGTAGCCATTCGTGGGATTCGAACTGGGGATCTCCCACTTACAAAGCCACACTCTTGACCACTAGACCAACACTCGCCCCTGAGCAGATTAATATCCAGCATCTCATCTCGATTTCTTATTTTTAAATTCAAATTTAACAAACAAAAAGTAAAACAACAACGTTTTAGCGATCTGAATTTGAAGAGCCCTTTTTTATCAAAAATCTAAGGATTAAGTTTATATCGATCACAGCTAAGTGCTAGTAAATCCCGGATGTCAACAAAGATATTGAAACTTGAAAAATAAAATAAAAAGACAATTTTTGGTTTTTTGCTTATCCTGTTTCAGCCAAGGAATACTTCTTGCTTTTAAGCGGTGAAAAATAAAAATATTATGCGCGGAAAATTAGTTTTTCTGGTTTTAAAACAGGTTTTTAATATGTTTGCAAAATCCGCAGTGTTATAACTAGGGAACGGATTCGTATGTATTTACATATTTTTTTCTAGGCAATTTACAGACGTTTTTCAACTAGAAGTATTCATACTGACACTTTTTAAGCCGTTTGAGTCTACTTTTATTTCACATATTTCCACATATTTGGATGTTATCGCATATTTATACATATTTGATTAAAATAAATAAATATTTCTACATATTTAATCAAAATATGTACATATTTTTCATTTTGGGCATATTTTCATAATTGGGAGGTGGTTGACACGAACTGTGAACCACAGACTGTGAATCACAGTGGTTAAAAAAGTGTTTTTAAAAGCACCAAGTCGCATTAAAATGCTAAAAGATCTGTATCCAGACTTGTGCCTTCCACCAGAACCAATATTGACAAGATGGGGTACTTGGCTGGAAGCAGCTCAGTATTACTATGAAAACTACAATAAAATCAAGAATGTCCTTTCACATCTCGAAGACGAAGCAGTAGCGATAAATACAGCCAAGTCTTTATTCGAGAAACCTAATTTAAGGAACGACCTTGCATTCATTTCTGACAATTGCGTATTTCTTGCACAAGCCATTACCCAACTTGAATCCCAAAATGTTCGACTGACAGAAAACGTTAAAAAAGTCATCGAAAAGGTGGAAGGAATACCTGGGAGTAAGGGAGATCTGATCAGATGAAAACTGGTAGAAGTACTGAGCAAGAACAAAGGGTGGGAGACCATCTGCCAGATTTCTGATATTATCAGTGGAACAGAAGTCACCTCAGAACATCGTGTACCCTTTACAACCAACGAGATAACTTCTTTCAGCAAGGCACCTATAACATCTGTAGATGTTGAACGATCTTTTAGTCGTTACAAGTCCATCCTACGCCCAGACCGTCGTCACTTTACGTTCCAACATTTGAAATTTCATGTGGTTGCAAACAATTTCGAAGAGAGAAGTTTTCAAAATTGAAAATTTAACACATCTTTTTATAAATAGTAAAAATGTTCTTTGTTGTATAAATCATTATAACTTGCCCCCCCCCCCAAAAAAAAATCCATTTTCATAAAAAAAAATGTCCATTTTACTTAAATATTCCAGAAAATATTTTAAGAAAATCACATATTTTCCACATAATTGACGAAAATAAATGCATATTTTAATTAAATATTTGGCATTTTTAAATACATAAAAATCCGTTCCTTACTTATAAGTAATCCGTAATAGTATAGAGCAGATCATTAATTTGAAGCTAACGTTTTATTTTTTGAGTTTAAATTATTTTTTTTTTTGTAAGTGATTTAATTGTTTTATTTTAATTCAGGCTGGAAAACGGAATAGTTTTAATTCTTTTAACTATTTTACCAGAATTCATTTTTTGCTTCTTCTTACCCTAGTAAGTAAGAAGAGGTATCGTAATTTTGCAAATTTTGAGTTCTATTTTGAGTGAATTCTATTTTGAGTTCTCACCAGCAACGTCCATTTTGGGGCCCCCTGAGTCCGAAAACAACAAAGTCAAAATTGGTCGACCGTTTTTCAGGATTCAGGCTACATCGGCTGCTATGATTCCAAATTAAACATTTTGCCCTCTATGTATCTAGATCTTATGCCATTTATTTAAAGCATTACCCCCGCCCCATTAAAATTAGATTAATGGCTCTTTTGTTGTGACATAGAAGCGGACACAGTGTAATCTACTCTTTTGTAGCTCCTCCTCAAACTTCAGAAGAGAGAAATGTTCAAGTTGATCAAACATTTGCAGCGGAAAACTGATGTATAAATTCTGATCTTCTCTCGTTTTTAAGATCAAAGTGGACTACTTGTTCATGCAGTTGCAGTTTAACAAAGTGAAGAGCATTTTAGCTCTCCCAGATGTACCACATCTGATCTCCACTTGTTAGAGATGTACTTCTGCTCGGCGAACTGTGCCATACACCACTTCAATATCTTCTCTCAGACAATTTCAACAGTTTTCTACCTTTATAATTAATTCTAATTTGATGAACTTGTTTTTTACTAGTAGTTTTTTTGGAATGATTTATTTATTTAGTAATTTACAATCTGCACATACCTAAATATGTACAATATGAACAAATATGATGGCGATGATTTAATTGGTGCGTGAGGAGCAGGAGAAGAGAGGTAGCACTCTCTACAGGAAATCGATGATGATCTTTAGTTTTCAAGGAAGTCCCGAGGTGATTGACCATCCAGTCGGCGAGGAGGATTGTTTGGAATGATAGAGAAGGCGAGAGACCGTACGAAAGGATTAGAGCAAGTACAGAGAGCAGTTCGTGATATTTGGCAAGTTGTTGTACGAATGGAATGTTGAGGTCCGTTGTGAAGAGCCAGATTAGTGTCGTAGAAAGGTGCATCAACTATCTGTCGGCAGTAGGTTTGATTGGAATTTCCAGTTCAGTCCGTATGTTTGTAGGTTTGGCTGAGCTCCCACAGCTCTAGGTTTGAGAATAGTACTGTACGAGTATGTTAAGCGTTAGAGTTCTAAGGGCAATTTGGAGCGTCCTCCAAGTAGTCTGTAAAGAAGTTTCGCATGTTTTGTCATTGCTTGTCGTTTAAGTATATAGCATGTGGGATCCACGTGTGTCGTTAGTCCATGATGAGCCCAAGGTAGCGCACAGATCTCTGCAAGATAGAGGATTGCCCTCGGAACCTAAATTTGCTAAATTGTTTTGAGAGTATGAACTAGATTTTATTTTATTTTGTTGTAACGTAATTATCAATTTAAGTATTTTTTTTTATGTATTCATGTTTTAAACCTTTATTTTTACCCTTGTTATAAGTATTATTATCAGAGCCATCGTTGAAGTTGAAAATACTATGTCTAATAAGAAGCATCCTTCTTCCAGCAAGCATTCATCCCATTCCCTTAGTGTTACTTCTCTGGCTGGAAGGAAGAGAAAGGGATTAGTTAATGGGTCCAAATTTTGGGAACCGCAAACCCACAGGCCAATTCTAACTCACACACCAGAAGTGTAATTAAAAGTGCAAAAAAATCAACAAATTCCTAATCGATTAAAAAAAAATAAATTAAATTTAAAAAAAAAAAACACCTTTAACTGATCCAGATTCTTCCACACCATGCTGCGCCACTATAAAGCCCCTAACTTGATTGTCCAATTTCTTCTCAACCAAATTTTAAAAAGACCAAAAAACTAGTGTTTGTTATTGAGTGCGCGTTTGTGAGTGAATGAGTGTGGTGAGGTGAGGTGAGGTGAGGTACCTACTGCTTTAATCTCTTTGGAATTGAACGGAAATTGAAGAGGGAAGCTTTGACTTGGCCCAGTGCTTTCTAGACTACCGCTCTGCAGCAGATATTGCGTGTTTTTTTTTTGTTTTTTTTTGCAAGACTATATTAATCGGCTAACCTAAGTTACCAAACGATAAAAAAGAAACATAATTTCTTCTCCGACAAGAAAATATATCGTATATATATATTTAAGGTAAGTGGGGGGAAGATGCAAGTAGATTTTGCATATCTACAACTGGATGACAGCGATTCCTACGTTAAAGTGTGTAGTAAACAACTGTGAATACCGTGCTTGTGAGTATTTCTATTTATATCTAGTTTAATCGTCGTTAAACTGAAAATTCAACTCTTTGAACTTGGTGAGTACCCATGTTATAATAATTCGTTGTCGATACTTAAGTATAAATAGCCTAAAAAAATCCTCCAAAATGAAGAATTAAGAAGCTTATTTAGTGATTCAGTTCTCGTGTCAATCCTAAAGTTGGGACGATTACATTGGGCTGGGCCATTTAAATAGAATGGGACAGCAAAGAAGTTGATATACGAGGTGTGTTCAAAAAGTAACGGGAATTTTCGTTTTTTGAAAAAAATATTTATTTATTCATCTACATTAATATTGTCGCCTTCAAAGTAGTCCCCTTCGCATACAATACACTTGTGCCAGCGCTTTTTCCAATCCTCGAAACACTTCTGAAACTCGATCTTTGTGATAGCTTTCAGCTCTTTCAGCGATTCGCTTTTAATGTCATCTATGCTTGCAAAACGACGGCCTTTTAATGTTCTCTTTATGTTTGGAAATAGAAAAAAGTCACATGGAGCCATGTCTGGCGAATATGGAGGCTGGGGCATCGTTAAAGTTTTGTTTATGGCCAAAAATTCACGAACAAGCAATGAAGTGTGAGCAGGTGCATTATCGTGGTGCAAAATCCATGAATTGTTTTGCCACAAATCCGGGCGTTTTTTTCGGATTGCTTCACGCAAACGGCGTTGAACTTGTAGGTAGTGCTCCTTATTGATTGTTTGACCTTGTGGCAAGAATTCATGATGCACTATGCCATTAAAATCGAAGAACACAGTGAGCATAACCTTCACATTCGACCGCACTTGTCGAGCCTTTTTCGGTCTTGGCGATCCAGAATGCCTCCACTGGGACGATTGAGCCTTAGTTTCGACATCATATCCGTAAACCCATGTTTCGTCACCTGTTATAACACGTTTCAGTAGATCCGCATCGTTGTCGACTTCATTGAGTGACTCTTGAGCAACTTCCATTCTCCGCTGTTTTTGTTCGAAATTCAACAATATTGGAACAAATTTTGCTGCCACACGTTTCATACCCAAAACATCCGAAAAAATTTCATGGCATGAGCCAATTGATATGGCAACATCATCAGCGACTTCTCTGATTGTGATTCGGCGATCGTTCATAACCATTTCTTTCACTTTTTCCACGTTTTCATCGGTTGTTGATGTGCTTGGACGTCCAGGTCGTTCGTCATCTTCAACGTTTTCGCGGCCATATTGGAAACGCTTATACCACTCGTAAATCCTTGTTTTACTCATAGCAGACTCACCATATGCCTTTATTAACATTTCACACACTTTATTTCATTTTTTACGCAAAATTTAATACAAATTCTTTGATCCATTTTTTTTAACAAACAAAAATCTCCAAGCTCGAAAAACACGTCTAACCTTAACGGCTGCCACTTAAGAAGTAAACAATGAATATTACTGAAAATTTTATCGTACTTCAGGGGCATGTGTACCAACATAATAAAAAAAAAAAAATTACAATCAGACTCTCCAAACCCGCGAAATTTAAAAATTCCCGTTACTTTTTGAACACACCTCGTAGATGGCAGGTGGTCACAAAGAAGGGTCAGGATATGGAAGATGACTTGCAATGGATTTGGATTTAGACGCAGAAGGGCCAGAGATGAGGAGGCTTCACGATTCTTGCTGAGGGAAGTCAAGATCCATTTTGGACCCGTAGAGCTGCGGGAAGAATTAAAATAACAAAGTTATGCATGTGTAATTTCATCGCAACACAATATCAGTTCGCTACAATTCATGAAATCTATATTTTTATCGTTTTTTCAGTCACTGTAAAGCGGAAATGTCGTACAAAATATTAACCACATTTCATTTTCAAAATTATTTTCGTACTTATTATGGTGATAAAGTCAATGTAGAATAATTACCTACTAACCTAATTAATTCTCTGTAAGTAGAACTAGAATTCCTACCAAATAAAATATTCCTTATCACAGTTACAAATTTGCTAAATTAAAGTTGCACTTATTTAGTTTAGTTAATCCAACTTCTACTAACAAGTTAATCTTAATTGGATTCAGTAAGAATTGCCAAGCCCTTCTGGCGCCATTTTGAGAAAGACATCTAATCCTTTACTCCTACAACTTAAAACTCAACTCTAAGCGACAAGTGGTAAACATTTGGTTTAAATCCTATTTTTATAAGGAGGAGCTTGGCTAACCATTATTACTTTCAAGAAGGATTTTCCATCGAGTCGATAAATTATCGATAAAATAAAGTAATCGTCTTTTTTTTTATAGGCGGGGCTTAACGTTCAACTACCAATTAGATGTCGTGGACGGGGGCGGAAGCTCATACTTTACTATAAACTATTTTTACTGACAAATAAAAAGTAATCATACGCGGGATTCGAACTAGCGATCTCCCAATTACAAAGCGAAGCTCTTGACCACTAGACCAACACCAACAACAGTAATAAAACATATTAAATTGGGAGTTAAAAAAAAATAAAAAAATTTAGAACCTCGAGAATCTTAGTAAGCAAAAGGTTACGCAAGTAAGCAATCCTGTGTCTGAAGTCACATATACGACTTCTACCTCTACAGTAAAAGCGCCCATCTTACGCTATAAGCATTAACCACCATCATACCTTCCACACAGATCAAAAACGTTGTTGAATATAACAGAATGGTCAAAAGGGAAGGCATTAGCTATGCGGTTAGCGTATTGGATTCCCTCGCGGGTTCAGAATCCAGATGTTGGCCCCCTTAGATTTTCTCTTTTCCTAGGAGCTTCTTACAGCTCGGTGATGGACAGTGTTGTCTGTAACGAGAGAATACTGTCCAGAGGCTGGTAGTGTACTGGAAAAAGATCCGGGCGCTAATAACCTCAGATGTTGACGCGCCTTAAATAATTTTTAAAAAAAGAGAATAGAATGATGAAATTAAAAATTGGACCAAGCGTGAATATAATTATCATTTTTTATGTAAATTTCAAAAATATTTATAAATAACTGTCAAAATTTAAGATTTTAATTCGGTTTGTTATTAATATGATTACAAGATAAATCAAAATAAATGACGGATGGAGTTGATTTAGATCCGTTTAAATATTCCAGCCCAGTGGTATCAAGTGGGGGTTGAATGTTATCTGCCAGTCGCACATCTTCAATATGTACTTCTATCTGTGCTAATATTCACCCAACAATGCACCCTCTTCCTCAATAAAACTGTGCATTATATATCAACTGCCACGAACAGATATTTTCTGTTTTTTTCTTACAAATATTGGCTTAATCTGAATTTAGATTGTGTTATTAATTTATTTATTTATTTTTTTTAAATCTTTTATTGCAATTTACCACTGCAACAGTTGTTGCAACAAGCAAATATGGTGAAAGAGAAAAGAAATAACGGGAAATCATGATTGGAGAAGGCACCCAGTGGTGCCACTCCAGTAACGTGCTTAAGATAAGAGAAGATCACGAGGCCATCTTCTCTTCAATCTCCTTAGAGGATTACCTGGTAATGTGGAGGAAGATAGGTGTTCTATGAGAGGGTTAGGATGAGCTGCTGCAGAGGAATGAAATTTGAAGAAACGAGTGTTAGCAAGATCTGTAGTGAAAGGAATTTTGAGGTCATTATGGATAGTGAGGTTAGATACATAGAACGGAGCGTTAAGAAGTTTACGAAGTATTTTTGACTGTAATGTCTGGAGGCGTAGTGAGTTGGAACGCTTAGTCGATCCCCATACTTCGATGCCGTATGACCAAATAGGTCGCAGTAACATTAGATATAAGAGTCTTTTGTTATGTAGGTTAAGTTTCGAACGTTTGTCAAGTAGTCTGGCGAGAAGTTTGTAGCGTTGGTTAGTTTATTGTCTTTTCAGTCTAGTCTGGGGGATTCCATGTCAACCGTTTGTCTAGGTGCAGTCCAAGGTAGCGTACTTTGTCCACAGCTGGTATAGGAGTTTGGTTCAAGATGATGGGAGGTAGGATTTTCCGTCTGAGAGTAAATACTATAAACTTAGACTTCGTAACGTTGGTTTTGATTCTCCATTTGAAAAGCCAGTCCTGTAAGTGGTTGATGTGTGTTTGTAGAGTTCGTGTAGCGATAAGGGGATCGGAATGTAAAGATAAGATAGCAGTATCGTCAGCAAAGGTGGAGAGGATGGTGTTATTTATTTAAGTTAATAATTTATTATTTTTTTTACGAATTTAAATAATTTTTAAGTATTTTGTTTTTTTAATGATTTAAGGCGCGTCACCATCTGAGGTTATTGGCGCCCGAAGCTTTTTTCAGTGCACTGCCGGCCTCCGGACAGTAATGCCTCTCTTACAACACTGTCCATCACCGGACAGTGAGCTGTAAGAAGCGTATAGGAAGAGAAAATCTAAGGGGCTAGCAGCTGGGTTCGAACCCGTGATTTCCACGTGTTTTTTTCGTTACAGCATGCATTACGCTTTGTATTCGCGCTTTACGCTACTCTAGAATAGAATCAATGGAACATCACTGCAGAGCGAACCACATTTTTAATTTTTATAAATTTACACCTTAAAAAAAGAAGATTTTCTTTATGTTAAGTCGGATCTAATCATTTTGCAGGACTGTGCTAAGTCTAATTGACACCCTGGGTAATTCAATGATATAATGCTTTTCGACGGTTTTTTATAACATTATTATGAAAACAAGGAAGGGATTAGCTATGAGGTTAGCATACTGGACTCCCACGCGGAGGTCCCGGGTTCGAATCCAGCTGCTGACCCTTAGATTTTTCTCTTCCTAGGAGCTTCTTACAGCTCACTTGTTCGGTGATGGACAGTGTTACCTGTAACGAGAGAACACTGTCCGGAGGCCGGCAGTGCACTGAAAAAAGCTCCGGGCGTCAATAACCTTAGATGTTGACGCGCCTTAAATCATAAAAAAAAAAAAAATATGAAAACTGCTGGTCCTTAGTTTTTTTCTCTTTCTAGGTGCTTCTCACACTATCAGTTGCCTGTAGCGAGAGAACATTGTCCCGGAGGCAGGCAGTGCACTGAAAAAAAGCTCCGGAGACGCCAATAACCTCCAATTTTGACCGTTTTGAATTACAAAAGAATAAATAATAAAAATAATAATTAATTTCATTCAGAGATTTGGGAATATTCCTTTTAATATTATCATTATTTGTTCTTTTAACTTTTAATTATAACTTTACTCACTATAATTAAAGACTTTATTAAAATGTTACCCTCAAGTAAACTTTGTTGTAAACATTAGAAAGGAATACTGGATGTCTAAAATCCATATTTATAATATAATATAGAAGTTTGAGAAACACTTAATCCAAAATCCTATTTACTTTAAGCACAAAACTTTCAACAAGTGAATTTCTTTAACAACGTTATAAGTCCAAGTCATTCTACTGAAATAAACTTTGTATTTATACTTGAAATTATTATTCATTATAAACATGACTTTAACAACTTTAGCGCTACTTAATTTATTTTGGGGAAGGGGTGAGTCAACATCTGAAGATATTCCTGGCCAGTGTTCTTTTTTTCCCGTGCAGTGCAAGACCTTCTAAAAGTGTTCTCTGAAACGAAGAAGAAGCTCTTTGGAAAAGAAAATCTAAGTTCCTGCAGCTGGATTCCAACCTGGGATCTTCCTAGCAAATGGATTTCCATCTTCAGCTGGATTTGCAGTTAAAACTTTTTTCAAACACGTCTTGCACGATAGCTAAATCATTCAGGAAGTTGCTTCTACCTACGTTCCACGATTCGTAAAGTTTTTGTAGTTGCTATTGATGTGCTACTCAATTTACCAATTTACGGTATCGTTGCCTTAGATTCTAGGGAGTTAAGATTCGGGTGAAAAAAGATCTTGCACTAGGACAAGGAAGTTAGAAATAGGGAGAATTGCATTTTTTGAGGCAGCCAAGCTGCACTGAAGGCCCTTACTTCCTTCAAGAACTACTACCTCTTCACCTGGTTTGGGAATGTAGAAAGGCCCTAGAACAACTGGCTCGGCACGATAAAGTTCGGCTGGAATGGGTGCCGGGTCACGTGGGGATTAAGGGGAATGAAACTGCCAATCAGCTGGCCAGGAATGGAGCTAGTACTCCTTTCATTGGCGCGGAAACTGTTCTAAGGATCACCAAGAGTGTGCAGTTCGTGCTGCTCTCAGAGATTGGATCTGGAGAGAACATGAAAAGAACTGGGTAACGCTTCCTGGGGTCAAACACGGCAAGAGTGTTTATGCCCTTGCTGTGTAAACAAAGAACCAAAGAGACTCTGTGCTTGGGTAGAAATCAGATTACTCTGATTACAGGCCTATTCACAGGGGCATGGTAGGTTTAGGATGCACCTGTACAAGGTGGGGGCTTATTAGCTCGGAACCTCGTGCAGGCTGCGTCAGAAAGAGGAGGAAAAGGCCTCTCACTTGTTGTGCGGTTGTGTTGCAATCGGGCGTTTGTGGGTAAGATATCTTTGGAACTTTAAGACCAAAGGAGATAGTAGCGCAAAAGGAACTAGTAGGAAAAGTCCTTAAGTAGGGGAGGTTTCAACTATTAGACTCTAAAAGGGGAAGGCACAATAAGCCTCTTGTGACTGCGGTGCCTTGGGGCATTGGACCCGTCCCAATTTCTATTCTATTCTATTCTAGGACAAGGAAGTACTGAGTAATTCTGTCCAAATTAGAGAACCAGACTTATTTGAACTGTTGACAGAATCGTCCGGGAATCCGCCACCTAATTAGGCCCACTTTTATAAAAAAAAATAAAGCCCTTTCATAAATTAACTTCTCCCCGCAGACAAGATACAATTTGAGAATGTGGGTTACCAGACCCTCAAGAAAAGTTATAGTAGGTATACTAAATTAGATTATAGAACTTGCATACACCTTAGTGAGGGTGAGGTTATGATAGAAATTATTAAGCATTATGGATCAGGTTATGTAACAATGGCACGCCAAACGCCAAAGTTTACACTTGTTAGTATGGAGGGGTCGTGTTAAACTAACAGTCACGACGAGACTTGTAAAGGATTCGCATAGTAATCACCGTGACAAGGGAGGGCCCATGCCATCCGGCGCCCCTCATTAGGGGACAAAGATAAGTTTTCTGAACTACCTCATTACAAAACAGCTTTTTCATCATTTAATATGAAATCCAGACAATCTAGAATAATTCTTTTTATAAATTTATTATTAATAAATATTTATATAATCATTATTTCCACACATATTCTGTGATAAGGTAAAAAGTTCTTGTCCTTGAACAGACATAACTTTTCAATGGAATTCTGGTACTGTCATCTTACATCACAAATATTGCAATACCATAAGTTAATTGGTTAACTTGATCTGTCAAATAGTCTTCTTTATACGTGAGATGGGGTTGGAATATTTTCCTAGAAATGGATATAATTTAGGCGGGGCTTAACGTCTAACTACCAATTAGATGTCGTGGGCGGGGGGCGGTAGCACATACTTTACTATAAACAATTTTTTTTTAACAAATAAAAAGTAGTCATACGCGGGATTCGAACTAGCGATCTCCCACTCACAAAGCCAAGCTCTTGACCACTAGACCACTCACACTCACCTCGAAATGAATAAAAATATTGCCATATAAAATGGATATAATGCCTGACAGTAAATCATGAATTAAAATACGTAAGAGAAAGTCTGTGTGAGTGTTCACACTAGATCCAGATTCGATCGGATCCGCAAAACTAATAATACATCATAATTCTACTTAGTATAAATCCAGTCTGGCCTGTTGCATAGTTGTACTGATTGGATAATTTAATTAACTTCAACAGGATCAATAAACGCTAGCCTGGGCTGTTCCTACATAAAACAATAATGGAAATCAAATTCGAGACTTAATGTTCCGTACTGACAGCAAATAGTGGAATTAGATTGTACTAAAAGGGCGGGTTCCACCAAAAAGGGGAGGGAACGCAATCCAAAACAAACAAAATAGTTCATCAAATTTCATCAAATCATTGCTTTTGAAAATTAAAAAAATTTTATTATGCCGAGCTTTATGCCGACCTAGGAACTAGGTCATCGTCAGGGCTAATTGACAATGTAATATTTTACATCATTAGAAAACACATATCACACACAGAACGGTCACACTCAGTCCATGAGCAAACAAGACAGAAGACACACCAACTTCTTTAATGATTTAAATTAGCCCTGAAGATGACCTAGTCCCTAGGTCGAAAGCTCGGCATAATAAAAAATTCAAAATATGACTGAAATTGGGAGTTATTTGTTCATCCTATTATTTACAAAACAATAATAAAGCCAATTAGTGATATACGTGAGCAAGACGAGAAGATCTACGGTTCTGGGTATGCATTAACGATGAATGGAGGATCTGAAAGAACGAAGAACTCAAAGAAACTATGCAATGAACCTGACCAGTTCCTTGTATTAATGAAAGAAAAATTGTGATGACTCGGTAATGTAGAACGGATGCCTCATCACCGAGTACCAAGGAATGTTTTATATAGTTCCGGAGGAGGGGGCTCTAGACCTAGAGGTTGCCCCCGGAATAAGATGGTTGGATGAAACAGAGAGTGATCTATACAAGGTAGAGGGCAAAAGATGGTGGTAAAAAGCCGAAGATGGGGAAGAATGGCAGCCTCTCTCTGATGAAGGTCCATGTCTACTATAGGACTACAGTTCCATAGTAATAATAATAGTGCTATAATAATAATAATTATTATTATTAAAGCACTATTATTAATATTATAATATTAGTACCATCGTAATAATAATAATTATTATTATTATTAAAGGGAAGGGATTCGCTCAGTGATTACTCGTAGCATACTCTAACGTTTCCAACGCGGAGAACCCGGGTTTAAATCCAACTGCTTGTCCTGTGATTTTTCTCTTCCTTGAAGAAAATTTTGTGGATTAAAACTTAAAAAAAAATGCTTTAAGAAAGTGACACGACACACCAGAGCTTTTGGGTTGTCCGGAAAATAATTCAGGATTTTATGTTTTCTTTTATAAATGAAACACTTATTAATCCTCTTTCAAACAAAAATGTTTGTTCACCTCTGTAACATTTTACTACTTGGAAATAATTCAGTCTTTACTTAGATGTCAAAGCGTGATTTTTGCATAATTTTGTTTTACGAGTTCAAACTCGGCCGGAACGGAGCCCAAACGGCCAGAAATATCAACGATGTCTGGGGCGAAGGCAGTATTAAGTGAGTGCACTGTTCAACGGTGGTTCCAGAGATTTCGAGAGGGAGACTTGAGCCTTGAAGACAAAGAACGGCCGTGGAAGAAGTTCTGCCCTTGATGACTGTTGTTCTCCGAGCTTTGGTGGAGAAGAAAATCCCAGAACAACTGTACGAGAACTGGCAGGGAAACTTGGAAGTCAGCAAATCAACCGTCGATGACCATCTCAAGACGATTGAGAAGGTGGAAAAGCTTGAAAGTTGGGTTCCTCCACACATTAAACGACCGCCAATAAAGATCAGCCAGTATGAAATTTGTGCTGCACTACTTTGCCGAAACAACAGCGATCCTTTTTCTGTCCAGAATTGTGACTTGCGATGAAAAGTGGATCCTCTACGACAATAGCAGACGCTCTGGACAGTGGCTTGACAAAGGAGAAGCAGCACGACCATTTTCCAAAGCCCCCAAATCATCAAACCAAAAAAAAAAGGTGATGGTTACTGTTTGGTGGGCTTCATTTGGTCTCTGATTCATTACAGCTTCTTGAATCCTGGCAGAAACCATCAATGCCGAATCGTATTTTAACCAAATGACGTAATACATCAAAAAATTGGCCATAATGAAGCCATCTTAAGTCAATCGAAAGGGGGGCCCAATCTGTTGCATGACAACGCTCGGCCACAGATCTCCACGTTTGACTTCCCCAAAAATTGTTGGAGCTTGGCTATGAGGCTCTGCCACACCCGCCCTACTCACCGGACCTCTCGCCAACTGATTACCACTTTTTTTTAGACACCTGGACCGTTATTTACAAAATAAAAAATTTATAGACTAAAGAGCATTAGAAAATGCATTTTCTGAATTTATAAATTCTAAGGCTGCCAAATTCTATACAGAGGGTATGGAAAAAATACCCACACGTTGGCAGAAATGTATAGAAAGTAATGGGCGCCACGGTAGCCGAGAGGGTTAAGAGGCGAGACCTGCAAAGCTAATATGCATTGTGGTACTGGGTTCGATTCCCGGTCTTGGCCTTGGATTTTATTTAATGGTTAAATGAGAAATAGTAAAGTACGTTTGGTATTCGCCTTCGTCCACGACACCTAGTAAATGGTAGTTGGACGTTAAGCCCCGCCTGAAATAATTTACTTTACTTTTCTTACTTTGGTAAGAATAGGGCGCAATAACTAACTAACTAACTAACTATAGAAAGTAATGGAGGCTATTTTGATTTATAAAAAGTTAGATTAGATTAGATTAGACTAGGGCGGCCTCAGGGCCTACGCCACTGCGACCCCTTTGGGTCTATTGTGGCTCCCCTAACTTTAAAGCTCACCCTCCAGACCTGTCCTTTTAATTAGACTCTTAATGCTGGAGAGTGACTTTTGGGTAAAACTCACAGGCCTTGGTTTTTCCTCCCCGAGAAGTAACATCCTTAGCCACACGAGGCCCTCACACTGACACAACACGTGTAGTGCCGTTTCCTCCTCTTCCTGACAGAACCTACAAAGGCTATCATCTGCCAGGCCCATGCGATGCATGTGTTTTCTGAGTCTGCAGTGGCCCAGTTAATAGGCCTACAATCATCCTGATAGCCCCACGGCCTTGACGGATTAATTCTGCAGTCAGCCTCGGCGAATAGCCTTTAATAAACTCCTTCGCCTGTCTCTGCCCAGTGGTGGCAAGCCACCACTCCTGAGACCTACTCTGCACCCATAAGTTAATGGTCGCAGTCTTAACACACTTCGGAACCCCAAAACAGGGCTCCGGGCCAACGAAGTATCCCGCAGAGCCTCCCCGGGCCAATAAATCTGCCGCTTCGTCACCCTTATGTCATTCAGGATATACCCAGACCAGAAAGACCTTATTTTGGTCACTAATTTCCTTCAGGGCACCCAGTTAAAACAGTTATAAATAATAAATTTTTAATTTTTTCCTTTAAAACCATAATCCTGCATTATTTTCTGGACAACCCATTAGTTTAATTTTTCTATTTTAGTACTGCACCGATCCTATTTCCCTTTATTCGTTATTCGTTTGCTTACGCTTTGCCCTTTCCCTAAGACCTCATCATCACCGCTGAGTTTAATCACTCCATCCCAAAAATGATAGCGTAACAATAAAACCAACTTCTAAAATTATTATTATTTTTGAAGAAAAGTTCCCAGTGAGAATTCAAACAAAAATAATTAAATAGGAACATGATTCTGCATAATAAGCTGAACCTTTTAATATTAATAATGTTAAAAAACAAAACGTTTTTGTTTTTCCTATGATTTCCTATTTTAAAAGCTGGGTCAACTTCAACAAAAAAGTTTTATCTACTGTATACTTAGCAAACTGGTAAATAAATAGATTAGAAATTATATTAAAGGCTAATATAATTTGAATTCCATGTTGATTAAACAATAATTCTATAAAAATTTTCGTTCAGACATCAATATCCAAGCCTAAATAATAGAAATCTGTTCACTAGCACCGCCTATACTCAAACCTAAAGTAATTAAGGTTTATTAAAACAATATAAATTATGAATATTGTCTTAACGTTAACGTAGTAATGAATATTTATGTTCAATTAAGCCACCTAAACAAGCTTATTCCAGCCAATAGAAAGGATCTTAAATACCGGCTATAAATCGGCTCTTTGCTATTCATCTACCTTGGATAGTGAAATAATAAAAAATCTTTTCGCAATCTTAAAGTAACTTATTTTACGAAGCATGAAGAAAAAATATAAATTAAATATTTCATTTTATAATTATTTAGATTTTAAATATTTAATTTCTCTATTCCTTTATTTAGAGCAGCGGTTCCCAACCTGGGGTACGCGTACCCCTAGAGGTACGCAAAAAAAAAAGTTATTATGGCTGAAGATATAAAAATTATACAGATATTAATGAGAAAAAAATTATATAATAAATGATTCCTACAACTTAATTACAAAATTATTATAATAAAACTGAATAACATACAAAATTGACAAGAATTAAGTACTCACTCGGTACTGCGGTATTTTTTTTTAAAGTAAATATATTTGTAGATCAAAAATTATTAAATGATTTCTTGAAAATGTCGGAAAAAATGTTGCTTTAGTTTTGACTAATATTACACATGGCCCGCATATAATTTACTTCTCCTTTATTAACGCTTTGCTGTTTCAATTTACGACCCCTGCAATAGTTACTGGTTAGAAATGTTTACCTATTCATAAATGGTTGTTTTTAATAGGAACTTATCATATGTATACGTTCTTTACAAGACACATTACATTCTGATTGTTTTGCTGCTAATTTAAAGTTACAATACGTAAAATCAAGAGTACGATTATTATTTTTATTTATAGATATATGTTAGGGGTTCACACTAGGGAAGCAATCAGGTAAAGGTTGCTCAGATTTAGAGCAAGAATTGCAATCGTTCAATTTTTTTTAAATTTAATTTTGAGCTTTTACTAAATATGAAAGGTTGAAAATGCTATAAGTAAATTGAAATGTGGTAAGACTGGAGGACTAGACGATATTGTGAACGAACAGCTGAAAGTGGGTGGTGAAAAACTAGCAATTGAGCTATGCGATTTGTTCAATGTTTGTTTACAAGAACAAAGCGTTCCTCGGTCCTGGCTGAAATCAAAATTAATCTTACTTTTTAAGAAAGGAGATAAATTAGATATTAAAAACTATAGGCCATTAAACCTCTTATCTGTCATATACAAACTAATAATAATAATAAATAATAATAAAATGTTTATTAATTTAAAAAATAATACAGCAATATAAAACATAAAAAACAAAACACAAATAATGCATGGATTTTACTCCGTCTGCATGAATTGCAATGAAATTAAAAATGTTAACCAAAAAATTATAAATGTTTAAATAAAAAAACTTAAAATTCTTTTTTACTATTGAAAAAATAAATTTTATAACTAATATAATGTGGAAGAAACAAAAATTGAAATTTTGCCAAATTAAATTTTTAAGATTTTACAAAACAAAATAGCGAAAAAAATAAAATTATTTTTCTTTTAAATTAATACAGAGAAAAGAGGTCAATAATCCCATTGTTCCAACAGCCAAGTTCTATACCTGGATGCATCTCTTAGAAATGAACACAGATTATTCCAGTTTTTTCCATTTAAGAACTCACAAAGTTCTACCTCTGTGAGCACCTTTCTATTAAAATATTTAAGTCTGTAAGAAGACAAAATAGGGCAGACTGCGATAAAATGCATAATATTTTCAATTTCTCGCAAATTGCACATGGAGCAAAGCTGACACTCGTCATTATTAAAATGTTTATATTTTAAGTTTAGCGCTTCACATCTGGCCTTTAAAATGAGCTTGGCATCACTAAATGAAAGTGTGCTGATATAATTACACTCATAGCTCAACTTCGAATAAAACCTATGATGTACAGCTTGTCTGGCTTTACATTCGGCACTTAATTTATCATTTTGTTCTATTTGAGAAACTAAACTATTTAAACTGGTCTGCCAAACCTCCAAACAGTTAGAATCAATATTTACCGCAGGAAATTGAAACTGTGCACACAACAGCTTCCAATCATTAAACCAATAAAAATTTTTAGAGATTACTTTCGCGGCTATTATTCTAGGCAATCTACATTCTGGCAACTTAAATAACTTTAAAATATAATTGAAATGTAACTTCAGAGTGTAGATAAACATACTAGACATGCCAATCTCTAAATTTAGCACATAGTTAGGCGTATTGGGAGGTAAAGAGAATAACTTTTTGAGGAAAAACCTCTGAAGTTTCTCAACACTTTCATATCGGTTAAACCCCCAGACCTGGGCTGCATAGCACATAACGGCTCTAGAAGTGGCATAAAAAATCTTGAACTTAGAGTCTAGAGGTATATTTGAATTTGACAGCATCCCGCTCCATGTGCAATTTAAACCAAATTTAGCAGTTCCCAATTTATCTTTTAAATGCTTATCGAAAGACAATGAAGGCGACAGATTTATCCCCAAGTATTTATAACTTTTCACAATCTCTATATTCTGACCATCAAAATGCCATTTTTCAGATACAGCATGTCTTCCCCCTCTTTTTTTACAGATCATAATTTTTGATTTTTCTAAGTTGACCGCCAGTCCCCACATCTTACAGTAGCAATCTAACGAGTTAATCATCTCTTGTAATACCGCCGGTTTATCAGCAATCAACACAATATCATCTGCATATAACAATGCACGAACAATTAAACCTCCGATATTTACACCACCTCCGATTACATCCGTAATATCATTTATGTAAATGGAGAAGAGGGTAGGAGAAAGTAGGCAGCCTTGCTTGACTCCCGAGGCCGTGTAAAACCATTCAGAAATACCTTCTCCGCACCAAACAGCAGCCCGTGTATCACAATACAAACGTTTAATTATATTAATAAATTTAGTTGACAAGCCGATTTGAGAAAGCTTAAAAAACAATAGATGACGCGAAATAGAGTCGAAAGCAGATTTGAGGTCAACAAAAAACAAATACACTTTTTTCGTAGAACCCTCTTCTAATTTCAGTTTTACCAAATTTACTAAGCTAAAAATGTGGTCAATGGTTGAATAATCTTTCCGAAAGCCTGCCTGGAATTCTGTAATTACATTATGAGAATCGAGCCAGAGAATTAGTCTATTAAGAAGTAAACCAGTAAACAACTTGGCCTCTACATCAATAAAAGAGATGGCTCTGTAGTTCGTTACCAGCTTCGTATCCCCCTTTTTATGTAATGGAAATAATAAAGAATCTTTAAAATTAGAGGGTATACTTCCAGAGTCATAAATCTCATCGAATATGGAAACCAATTTCAACAAAAAAGTATCGGTTGAATTTTTAAAGAATTCATAGGTTACTCTATTTATACCGGGGGCTTTACCGTTCTTTGCTTTATTCAAAACAACCTTTAATTCAGAAACAGTAAATTCTTTATCTAAACAAGGATCAATTACAAGGGGTTCGGCATATAATATAAAGGGAGCACGCGACCACGAATTATACAGCTTCTCAAAGAAAATTGTAAACTGATCTACACTAATATTACTGTTACATATAAAGCTCTGTTTTTTAAATATCTTAATCGCATTCCAAAACTGTTTCGAATCTTTAGCACATTTTAAATTGTTTATTACAGAATCATAATACTCTATTTTTTTAGTTTTACAAAGCTGATCATAATTTTTTTTACATTCCAAATACATATTCTTAATTACTGTACAATTAGTTCGCCTAAAAACTTGTAACAAATTAAAACAATTTTTTCTTTCCTTGAAACATTCCCAATCAAACCATTCTTGTTTTTTGAACAGGGGTTTACCGTATTGACATTTAGGGGCGGCATTTTTAATACATTGAGTGAGGGTCGACATAGACTTTTCGGGGTCACCATTGAAGACACATTTATCTAATTCATTTTGAAGTTTTTGCTTATATTTCAAACCATTTTCTTCACTCCAAAGTAATTTTGGTAAAAGCGGGGTGTTTACAATATCATTTGTATGGGTACCTGAAAGATGAACTGTTAAAGCAATAGGACAGTGATCGGAAAAAAATTCCGGTAACACTGCAAATTGATTAATTGTCGACAAAAGCGAAAAACTGACACAACAAAGATCATTCACTGATGACCCCATAGCTCCGATAAACGTTAACTCCCCCTCTTCATCACCTTTAGTTCTACCATTTAAAATAATTAAATCATTATTGTCACAGAATTCAAGCCATTGTTTACCTCTAGAATTTAAATTTTTATCTTTAGATTTACGTTCCAAACTAATATTTGTATTCGAAAAAATTAACTCAGATCGCATCACTTGGTTGTTTGCAATACGTACATTACAATCTCCCATAACAATAAAATTATTTACCTCAGCCTCACAAAACAAATTCTCTAAATTTACAAAATCTTGTTCCCAATTATTACAATTGATATAAACTGGCACAATATAAATTACAGTATCAACACTCTGCACAAATTTAATGACCACAGTATGGCTTACTCGTATAAAGCTTATTGCATTACTCTTAAATTTTGATTTTTTGAATCCATAAATATTCCCACCAATTGCCCTACCATAAATATTATGACGTACTGCTGGAATTACAAACAAATGAAAATCTCTTAAATAATTTTCAAATAATTCTGAATCATTTTCCTCTAAAAAAGTCTCGAAGAGTAAAACAATATCAAAACCCTTAATAAAATTTATGAAAAGAAAACTATCCTTCTTATTTTTAAAGCCCGCTATATTATAAGCAAGAATCGTAAAAGCGAACTCATTACCTTCATTGACGAAAATTTTATTTTTCACGACCACTTTCTTTTGAACTTTTCCTCTCGATTGCTTGTGGTTTACGAAAAGGCTGCTGTATGTGCGGATCATCTGCTTTCCTCTTCTGAGGTTTCTTTCTTCTCATCAATCTTCCTTCTCTAATCCAATTACGTAAAGTTCCATCAGAAACATTATCTAGTCCAGTACTTACGGAATCATCTTCTCTCTCACTTTCCGAGGGTGAAAGAGAGCTTGCATCTCCCTTTTTCTGCAATTGGTCCAGACTCCAGAATCTACCATCTATTTTCAGCTTATCATAGTACATGAAAGCTTTTTTATTTTCACTGCGTGCCTCCTTCCAAAAAGGGTAAAGCTTCTTTCTAGTTTCTCTAACGCTCAGAGGAAAATCCTCAGTTAAAACTAAACTTGTACCTTTCAAATTTTTCGCAGATCTTAATACCTCATATTTGCATCTCAGTGCTAAAAATCTTATTAAAACTGGCCGATTATTTCTTTTATTAATACCAACTCTCCTTATTGCATCAATATCTTTCAAATTGACTTCTGTTTTCAGCACATCCCGGAAAATAGATTCAATTTCCTTTTCTAAATCATAGATTTTTTCGTTGTCTTTCTCAGGGAAATTGAATAAAAGTAAGTTTTTTCTTTTGTAAGCATCTTCAGATTGTTTAATTCGTCCCTCTAATTCTGTAATTTTGTCACTTTGTTCCCGACTTTTTTGCAAGAGCAGATTTATCTTTTTGTCAGTACTTTTGACTTTTTCAATCAGATCATCATTTTTTTGACTCAACTCTGTACGTAACTGATTAATTAAAACCATTAAATCATTTAAATTGGGCTCTTTGTCTCCCATTTTATTAGTAAAGTTTTGATTTTTTTTTTTTTTTGTTTTTGTTTTGATTTTTAATTTTTTTTTTTTTTTTTTTTTTTTTTTTAATTTTATATGATTATTCAGTAGAATTTAAATAAAGTATTTTATTGTGTCACAGATATTTATTGATAAAAAAAGATAATTTGACTTTGAACTGAGACTCTAAATATTAGCAGTCAGTGAATATATCAGCACATAGACCGACAAAAATACGCATAGAAACAACCACAGATCAACACATATCTTTCGCGAGAGAGTTCTTGTATTTATTTTTAAGCCAATTCTCTTCTCTTCAATTCACTTCTCTTCCATTCACTCCCCACTCCAATAACTAATGTACTGTTCTGAGCCAGTCAACAGTAAAGATAAATTATTTATTTAATTAATTACAAACAAACGGCTCGATCAATTTTTTCAAAAATTTACACATAAATTCAACTCACATAAAACAATAAATGTGCCAAATTTCAAATCTAAATTCAACTTCTAACCACTCCAAACTAGATAAAAATCACAGAGCACACAAAACGATGTTTACTCTTCCAGTACTAGAATGCAACTCCCATATACAAACTATTTATGAATATTTTAACTAAAAGAATGGATAGACATTTGGATTTCGATTCACCTGTGGATCAAGTTGGTTTTAAGAAGAATTTTTCCACTTTGGATGCTATTCTGGTGATTCGTGAACTAATAAGAAAAGCACAAGATTATGGAATCACCCTGCTACTACTGTTCATAGACTTCGAGAAAGCCTTCGACAGTGTGTACACCGAAGCAATTTTGAAAACCTTAAAGAGTAAACAAATTAAATATGAATACATTAAAATTATAGAATTTATTTACAAAAACGCCGAACTGCAAGTTAACATTGGAAATCAAAGAAAGAATATTAAAATACGAAGAGGTCTACGTCAAGGAGATGTACCTTCTGCAAAGATATTTGGAGTAGTAATGGAAGAAATTTTTAAGAGTTGCCAGTGGCATAACTACGGTATTAAAGTGAATGGTAACAATTGGTCACTATGAAGTTCGCAGACGATTTAGTGCTGATTGGAAAGTCTCATGAAGAGATAATGAATATGTTGAAAGACCTAGTTAAATATGCCGAAAAACTCGGATTAAAAATAAATCCACAAAAAACTAAAATAATGAAAATAAATAACACTGAAGATATGATGGTAATGATAAACGAAGAACCAATAGAAGAAGTAGTTGAATATGTATATAAAGGGCAACTAATTGATAAAGAAGAGAAAATAGATAAAGAAATTAACAGAAGAATAAGACTAAGCTGGGGAATGTATAGTAAATACAGAAAATTATTTAGATCAGACGTGAGTATCGCAGTAAAGAAGAAGCTATGGAACTGCGTAGTGAGACCAGTCCTAACATATGGATGCGAAACTTGGAGTCTGACTAGAAAAGATTTGGAGAAGATAAGAAAGACAGTAAGAAAGATGGAAAGAAGCATGATGAAGATAAGTAGGAGAGAAAGGAAAAGCAACAAATGGATAAGGGCACAGACTGGAATGGATGATATTATAAAGGTGATCTGCGAAAAAAAATGGAAATGGGCTGGCCACATTGTGCGTTCGGAGGATGGCAGATGGGCCAAGAAAATACTGGAATGGTGCCCCCTGGGTTTAAAAAGAAAGAGGGGTAGACCTAAAATAAAATGGGATCACGAGATGAGGAAATGCTGCGGCGGAATAGCATGGAAGAGAGTCGCCCTTGACAGAGCAGAATGGAGGAGAATGAGCGCAATATATGTTGAAGCCTGGCTACCACAGGAGAAGTAAAAACAATACAAAATATTAGCAATAAATTCGGTGACAATTAAAATAATTAGAAGCAAAAATAATTAAATTAAAATATGTTGGTCTATTAGTGTAATACTCTGTGTGAATAAAGATGTAAATAAAAAAAAAAATGATAACCTCTGAAATTGTAAAATTCTGTTTAAATTAGTATTTTTGTGTAAGTTAATATTTTTTAAACTATTTTATTAAGACTATATAAATTTAAATAATTTTGAATTAAAAAAAAAAAAAGTACATTTATGTTGAAGATTATTTGATTTGAACTAAGAACAGATAAATTTTATTTTTAATGATTAGCAACTCAAATTCCCCTTAGGGGTGCCACAGCGTTAGCTGATTTAAATATTTAAATGTATTGTTTAAATGATTTAATAAATGGCTTTCATTTCATTTCATTTCACTAAATATGAAAGTGTTTTTTTTAAAGAACTGAACACTGATATTTTATAATTCAATTACATGCCACCAGATGTCTCTGGTGTAAGGTGTTTGTCTAAATTATTTTGAGATGAAAATTTCAAATATAAACCATTAACTATAAAACCCAAGGCCTACAAAATTAAACCCACTACTATAGTTCAACTTAGTTTTGCAAATCTAACCTTCAACCTCCTGGCTATCGTAGCATCTATAATATTTTAAAAACCCTTTTGACAACCGATACCTGTGTATTTAACTTTTAGACTTTGTAAACAAGTAGACTTTGGGGAGAACAGTAGAACATTATGCCTCTCAAAAAAAATTGTATATTCTCCACCAACATCAATGTGCTTAAATCTATAGCAGAGCTAGCAATGAAATATGAATGTATTTAAAAGTTATAGCCGATTAGAATGAATGCAAGAAAATGATTAGAGAAGGATTACGTGATTTTTAATTTCGGTTAAGCTGTAAGGATGGCAGGAATATACGAGGGTCGTTTGAAAACTCCGTGCAAAGTCAGAGAGATAGCACCACTGGCGCGTATCGAGGTTATGTTTAGTTAGTAGCATCTCTAGGAAGAACACACACCAAGTTTCAGCCAGATCGGTCTATTTCTTTGTGTTTGACATTCGTTTGAATCGAGGAAGTCGAGTGATTTTCAAAAAATGGACGAAAAAGAATTTCGTGTGTTGATTAAACACTACTTTATGAAAGGCAAAACGCCTCAGGAGATTAAAGAGAAGCTTGATAAACATTATGGTGACTCTGCACCTTCGATTAGAACAGTTTATAAGTGGTTTCAAAATTTTCGGAGTGGCCATATGGGCACAAGTGTCGCTGAACGTTCTGGACGCCCTGTTGAGGTTACTACTCCAGAAATCATTGATAAAATCCATGATATGGTGATGGATGACAGAAGAGTGAAGGTGCGTGAGATTGCTAGTGCTGTGGGCATCTCGAATGAACGGGTACTTAATATTTTGCATCAACATTTGGACATGACAAAGCTATCCGCAAGATGGGTGCCGCGATTGCTCACGCTTGACCAAAAACGAAATCGTGTGAAGTGTTGCAAGGATGGTTTACAGCTGTTCCAGAAAAATCTGCAGGACTTTAAGCGTCGTTTCGTCACTGTGGATGAAACATGGATACATCACTACCCTCCTGAGACCAAAGAACAATCTAAACAATGGGTTACCAAGGGGGGAATCTGCGCCAAAAAAGGCGAAGACCGTTCCTTCGGCTGGAAAGATTATGGCGACTGTCTTTTGGAATTCGCAAGGAATAATCCCCATCGACTATCTGGAAAAGGGTAAAACTATTACAGGTGCATATTATTCATCGTTATTGGACCGTTTAAAAACCGAGCTGCAAGAAAAACGCCCACGATTGGCCCACAAAAAAGTCCTTTTCCATCATGACAACGCACCAGCTCACACCTCAGCAGTTGTGGTCGCAAAATTAATGGAAATAGGGTTCCAACTCGTTTCACATCCCCCCTATTCTCCCAGACTTGGCTACCTCGGACTACTATTTGTTCCCCAATATGAAGAAATGGCTGGCGGGAAAAAGATTTTATTCAAACGAGAAGGTGATTGCAGAAACGAATGGCTATTTTTCAGACTTGGACAAATCCTATTATTCGGAAGGGATCAACAAACTAGAGCAGCGTTGGACGAAGTGTATAAGCCTAAAAGGAGACTATGTTGAAAAATAAAAAAGGTTTACCCCAAAAAATTAAGTAGTTTTTATTTTTGCACGGACTTTTCAAACGACCCTCGTAGAGTACTGATCCATCCATTAGTTGTAAGGTTTATGTAAATAGTTGGATACAGTAGAGGGATGAATGTGTGAAGCGAATGTATTTATAAGTAAGAATGGAGAGTGAGTGATATTCTAGTGATTAGCACCTAGACGATGCTCGCTGTACGGCGAAAGCCAATGCCAAAAAAAGGGATAAAAGATGAGTAGTAAATATTTGCATCTTTTCTGACAATAAAAATAAATTTAATGCAAGAATTTAGAGCACTAGCTATATGAAATTTAGTGTTCTGTTCAGTTGTAAGATCATTGTACTGCTTAACAGCAGTAGTCTAAATGAAGGTAGCATCAAGGTTGAAATTAGTATCTAGCTAAGATCTGTCAATAAATCTTGTTTATACGAGGGTCGTATTTTAGTCAATTCCATCTTAACATTCAAACACTAGTACATCTATGTATCTTCAAGAACATTTCCAGACAACACTTCCTAGACGTCTTAAAAGACAGTGTGGTCTTGCGATCTCCTCTCTGATGAAGAGAGTCAGTAGAATTTAGAATTTTTTTTGGAGTGTTACCGCTGGGTAACTTCTCCCCACTCTGATATGTATGAATGTTATTTATTGTTATCATTGTTGCTTATAAAGCAAAACGCGTTGATTGTAACTAAATAAATGATATTTTTAAAAAATGTATACAGGGTGACCAGAGTTATATGCTCCACCCACTTTTTTTTTTAACGGCGGAAAATTTCGAAAAAATAAAAAACACGTATTTAATCATTTCTAGTCTAGTTTATTTTCGGTGGTTGACCCATTTTTTTAAACCCTTGTATCTCGAGATACAGCATCCAACTTTTGTTTTTCAAATGGAACGTTATATTTTTTGTTGCATATTTTTGTAGTATTTGATCTCCTAAAAACAACGAAAAAAAATTTTTTGAAATCGGTTAGGTTTTTCAAAAGTTATGGGTATTTAAAATATGAAAAACAAACAGTTTAGTGTCAAATTTACGTTATTTTTTTTTTAAAGAATCTATTCAAACTGGGCACAACCAACGGATAGGCAAGCCAAAACTCTGGACTCCCACGCTTTGCTTGTAGCAGCACTTATCGTGGCGAAGTCAAGATCTAGGCAGGCTAGAGTTATTCGACGTTCAGGTTGTTTTTTCTACATACGTTTGGTGTGGAGTTTTTAGGAAATCAACTAATCGGTCCACACTTCTACAGGGAGAACTTAACTGGTGCAAGGTAACTAACTTTTTTTAAGAGACATTTTGCCAGTTCCGCTTGAAGATGTTCATCTACAACGTCGGATAGATATGTATTTTCAACAAGATGGTTGCCCGGCGAGAGTGGTTCGAGGTTAGCTGGGCAGAAATTTCCATTAAAAGTGCGTAAGGACTCATTGTCCCATCCAATGGCCACCTCGATCTCCTTGACTTGACCCAAATGGACTATATTTTGTGGGGATACCTAAAAAAATAAAGTGTAAAGTATCCTTAATCCCGTGGCTTCAGTCGATGATCTGAAACGTCGAATTACTCTAGCCTGCCTGGATCTTGACTTCGCTACCATAAGTGCTGCTGCAAGTAAAGCGTGGGAGTCCAGAGTTTTGGCTTGCCTATCCGTTGGTTGTGCCCAGTTTGAACAGATTCTTTTAAAAAAAATAACGTAATTTTGACAGTAAACTGAAATTTGTTTTTCATATTTTAAATTACCATAACTTTTGAAAAACCTAACCGATTTCAAAAAAAAAAATTTCGTTGTTTTTAGGAGATCAAATACTACAAAAATATGCAACAAAAAACATAACGTTCCATTTGAAAAACAAAAGTTGGATGCTGTATCTCGAGATACAGGGGTTTAAAAAAATGGGTCAATCACTGAAAATAAACTAGACTAAAAATGATTGAATACGTGTTTTTTATTTTTTCGAAATTTCCCGCCGTTAAAAAAAAAAGTGGGTGGAGCATATAACTCTGGTCACCCTGTATATTCCATAAATTTGGAATACAAAAAATTTTGCAAAGTCATTTTCTCTTGTGAAAGCCCAAAATAAAAACATCAATCAAATCGCAATATTTCTCTTAGAAGAAGTAAAAGAAATAAGAGAAAGGAAAAAAAAAAAACAAAAGAAAAAGTAAGAAAAACAATACAAAAAATTTATGTTACATTTGGCAAACAGCCATATATTAAAAAGTCTCAGATTTTGGTAGCTTCGTAGCTCTTAAAATCAATTTATTCGCCCATTACCTGCCCTCAGTTGGAAGCAATTTTACAAATTATCGATTTAAACGAAAAAAAGAAGCTCACTGATACAATATATTTCCACCTCTTTCAAGAGACACGACTTTCTTAAGGGTTGACAGAGAAGAACATTTTATTTTTTTGGTGGTAAAGAAATTCTAGAAGAGGAATAAGGTTAGGCTAAAAAGTTACTTGATCATATACAATCCTTTGGTATATGGTAGTAAAGGGCCTGAAAAAAAAAAAAAAAACTGTAGTAGGGATTGAGAGAGCTATAAAAGTGTGAGTAACAAAATAAAGTGAGTACGTGAGAGAATCCGTACATTGGGGGACAACCCCCAAATGGGTGTAATCGATCCGGTTCAATTTTGTGGGAAGAGATAATGCTCTTCGGAGATGGTGGTTAAGTTCTTTTACTCGTTGTCACTTTAAAAAATAAAAAATAAAGGGTGGGAAAAAAAAAGAAATTTAACATCGAGGATAGAAGGAAAAAGCGTTTTTAGATAGAACCTCTTTTGCTGGCGTTTGCAAATTAACACTTGCAAGGCTGGTGATGGGTTTGCTACCAGCACTTTGATGAAAGAAATGTACTGAAGTAATTCAAACATACCAAAAAAAAATAAAATTTTAATTGTTTCCCCTTAGTTTTAAATAAAAAAAAAGCGTCAGCTTTTAATGAAGTAAAATAAAAAAAAAACATGCTTTGAAGATCTTTTAATCGAGATGGACATTATTTCAAAACTTTTTAGCTAGAATGAAAATATTGTCAGGTCCATAGTACTGGATGACACCGCTAATTTTACCCGTTGAAAAAAGGCGTATTTATTTTATCCCTGAATGGTTTTGGTATTTCATTCATCCTTGGTTGATGGTTCAATCAGTTTGGTGCTAATAATTAGAATTAATTAGTAAATCTGAAGTTGAAATAAATCAATCTGAGAACCTTAATGCAGTATATTTTAAAAGTATAGAAATACTTCAATAATTATTGAGGAGGGAAGCTGATAAACATGTTTTAAATATTAATACTTTTCACATGTTTTCAGATAAAAAAAAAAATACCAGAATCTCTAATTAAGAAAAATCCAGCATAGAATAAAATTATGAACGTAATAAATAGCAGTCGGCCATACTTTTTTTACCCATAAGCAATCAAATCAATTAAATTTTTAAATCATTCAATTAAATTATTTTCTGCAAAATTTCAGTAAACAAATTATTTCCTGACTTTGCTAAGCTTTAAGGACTCTTAGATATTATAAGTAAAATAATAATCAGGCATGTTAATTCATTATTTAAAGAAGTAAAAGATATGGCAGTCTAAGTTCAGGTTCTTTAAGGCATTTGTTAATATCTAATAAAAGAAACTGGCAGAAGTAAATCACTCTCTAAGTAAATTAAATTAAGTAAACTCTTTACCTTAATAAACTGCCGATTAACCAGTCCTCAATTTTTCAAGATGTAAAAAGAAAAAAAACTTAAATTTAACTCCGAACCATACATTCAATTTGACTGCAGCACAATATCTAGATTTACAGCAATTATGCCACCACAATAGAGTTTTCATGAATTGAAATTAGTTTACACTTATATAAAAAAGAAATTTACAAAATAAAATAGTAATTATAAAAAACATAAAAATATTGAATTATAATTATTAACGACCTTTTGTGTTAATTTATAAAAAAAAAAAACTTTAATAAATGTTTTATGGATATATATATATATAGTTATCCACACTGATACCACTTAGCAGTGAAATGGCGTTTAATATTTCTAAGTTTAAATTGATTCTTATCAAATACAAAAGTGACTAAAAATGTGAAATATCAGGTAGCTCTTCCAATCTTGTGTAAAAAAAATAATTCTTAATTGCATTTTCGTTCTTTATCGGATTTCATTTGCAATCAAGTTCTGTGATAAATTTTTCATCTGCTTGTGATTATCAGACTAGGAACGCAGATTCTTCAAATTATTAAATGATTAGCTCCAGAAGAGGTTTACAGGTAAGATTCAAAAAATGATTGTTCAATATTATTTTTTGCATACAATTCGTATTAAGTGTTTGGTAGTTTGCACTTCTATATTCTCATTGAATCTGAACATCTTCACTTCTTGGAAATGGTTTGCCTTACAATACTTTTATTTTATCTTATTACTGATTAAAAAATAAAAATAAATATATAATTATTCATTTTGAGCAACAATCGGATACGTTAAAGGGATTTCCAAAATAATTTCACTTCACTCATTTGCCCTGAATTTGACTTGGTATCATTGCTATTTTAACAGCCTACAAGTCTGGTTCAAGTTTAAGGCAAACGCAAGTAAAACGGGTAATACTGTTTAGATTTTTTTAAAAATTGTAATTGTGAGAATTATCTCTATAACTATAAATGTATTATAAGTTACCAAAAATTATTTCCAACTCAAAATTTATTTATCTATTGACACTAAGTTTGTTTTACAATACCAATCCTGTTCTGGAATTTGTCTAGAAATCTGTGAAAGTCCCTTTCATAACTGCTTGCTTTTTAAAGAGTACTCATTCCAACGGTATGAACTTAAGATATATTTGATAGTTCGGATACTGGACAATAGATATGTCAAGGCTTTTGAAATATTCAATTCGCTGATACTGATCTTACTTTTTGCTTAAAATTCATAGCTGGACGTAGGCCTCCTAATAACGTTGTCCTATTCCAGTAGATCTCATGGGGCGTTATCTTCTAATCCTTATCTTTGGAAGGTCATCTACGACAACCTTCGTCCACCCAAGGATTATACTCGCCTTCTGACTCACCAGATATTTTTTTTTCTGCGGCCATTTGCTCTACGTGACCCAGTCACTTCAATTATCCTTCTTTATGTGGGCTACTAGGTTATTTTGCTTCAGGTTTCCATTCCCCATTAATTTATTTTACGGAGAATTTTTCATTCTTATAATCTTAACATAGGTTCGCTTTATTTTATTAGCTCCTAGGTTATGCGACCGTCGGTCACAGTTTTATAGCCTTTCTGGTCTGTTGCTTCAAGTACAATGCTTTTATTGGTAACTGGCAACTGGATTAGTTGCCGCTATCCTTTTTTTATTTCTGCAATCACTTAATTACTACTGGCTATTGATGACTCAGAGGTTCTTGAAGCCAGTGCACACTGAGAAATGGTGGTATTCTATTTATAAATGCATGTTTCATGCTGGGATCTTGAGGTTCATATATTTAGTTCTTTCCTTGTTAATCTCCAGCTCAAATTTGCTTCCATATTCCTAGTGCACATTCCTTTTACCTGCGAACAGTGCGTGAAAATAAATTAATTTAAAATGAGCTATCAAGAACAACATATTAAACTGTTTTGAAAAGTCCTCTCAGTTTATAAAGCATCACAATAAAATGTTTGAAACCTAAATCACTTTTAATTTCGATTAGTAAAAATCGTAATCATATCTTACCTCTTAATTTTTTCAATCCACTAAGTTCTAATAGAAATAATTAATAGTTTAAAGGTTTTACAGTTGAAGTTTTACACGATGTATTTCTCTCCTTAGTAAGATGTAACTGAGTTTTGCATGAACACGTTTGGCTACACAGTCTAGAAAAGATCGAGTCGAGTTCAGAATTTGGAAAAAATGGTTATCACTTCAAGGATAACTATCAAGGGAATGTTTGGAACTCATCTTTAGGATGTTGTGGACAGATTCAAAGACTGTTACAGGGGAGGAAGGTTTTGGCATGGGGTGGAGTAAAGATTTACGTTAGGCTCGGGCCCACTGCGAATCCTAATCATAAATATGTGCTTCTTTTTTTATTTTTGCTAATGAGATGTGGAACATCTACTCATATTGAGGCAGTTCAACCTTGAGCACTCTGATTAGGTACAAAACTGAAATGATCTACATATCTCAATAACAGACCACTGAGGTTTTTGCATTTATAACACTATAATCAAATTAAAACACTCTTTTCACTCTTTTAAAAGTGAAGATATGAATGTGTAAAACAAGAAATAAGATAAGCCTTTTCAATTTCATGTACCAATCTTTGCGATTGGACTCTTTATTTAACAGCACTTAATGTTACCGAAAAATACATTTCATAACAGAAAATTCAAATCTCTTTTTGCAAAAAACAAAAAGTTTTTTTTTTTTAAATTGAGCAACTGTTTAGCTCCTGCAACTCTCAATGCAACTTAATACAACCACTTTTTAATGCAATGTTAAGTGATATCTCTCAATGGTGATACAAGTTTTTAGATGGTACTTTTATCAAATTATTTTAATCATTTGAAACCCAAGAATACGACTAACCCAAACTCCGCCATCAGTTAAAACTCCAAAATCAAACCACGTTTCAAAAGAACACGCCAATTCACTTTATTTAGGCCAATTCATTTTTCTGAGCAATGAAATTGGTAGTGGAATGCTACCAATTTATATGAACAAAGTATTACTAATTGAAATAGGCAATTTCTTCAAAATACTTCATCAAATCTTCATCCAATCACACTCTCCAAGTAGTGCACATGAATTTTCTGTTTATCTCGGCCAATATGATGGAACATTGTCTAGCTTTTTCAGCGGTTAATACTGGTGGAGGTTCTTCTTCTTCTTCAACAGCTTCAACTTCTTCTTTTTCTTTTTTAGAAGTTTTCTTCTTTTTTTTCTTATTAAGAGATTCATTTCTCAATGGACGACCGCGCAATTCTTTGTTACCAATTACTAGAGTTTTCTATAACAAGTGAAACAAAAAGAGATTTTAGTGATTGAAAGATGCAATTTTTACAATCTAAACATAATAATATTCAGAAATCATTAGCATTTTTTTAAGAGCTTAAAATAAGACATGGAACTTGGCACGTCTAGGTCGATTATAAGTATGACATTTCCCTTTTCCAGAAGTGGTTCGTCAGATGGACAATGTAGGTCGAACGCTAGTCCTAATCTACAAGCGATTAGGGTTGTGTACTGGAAAAAGTAAAAATAATATTGTTATTCTTTAAATTTTACTAACATATCAACCTATAGTCTCAAATTTATCCAGTATGAATATTTCCCATTAAATATATCTGTTGATTCCAACATCAACGAGTAATAATATTTGCCGCTTATCTTTTTTTTTAGTGAATAGATAACTAATATTCTCTCCAAATATCAATACTCAACTTCTAACTTCGCCATTAACACAGCAGAAAATTCGAATAGAGCTATAATGGCATTGGCTTTAAACGGCTCTACTCTGACATTATTGGGTTACCATTTATTCTGAACAAGGGCTGATATCTTATTCTTCAAAAAAATTATTTCCTTTATATGCTTGTAATCTAATTGTTCGGCGAAATGGGTAACGACTTGAGAATATGATGGGCTACATTTACAATATTAGCATTGTTATTTGTTATTAAAAAACTTTACAATTCCATCAGAAGTTTTTGCAAAATAGGATTTCTTTGTCAAACGTAAGTTTCTCTTTAGTTCCACACTACTAAGCGGAAAGAGATACTTGTAGATCCAACACAAGCCAATAGTTACGAATGACCAAACCAAGCTTTTGAAACAGCTCTAGGAGCAATCAAAAGGAAAAATAAGGGTACCAGGTCTGGTTTTACAAATACGGAGAAAACGTAGATAAATATATAACCTATGCATTAGCCACCGCTTACAGATTCTATAAAAGAAACGTTTGGTGTGAGGTGAAAGTTAGTTCCCCAGGAGATTATAACTTTAAAAGACCTCCTAAAGCATAACATTAAGAGAAATTAATATTTCACATGATACAGATGTTTTTATTTTCATCAGTACAGTAGTAAATTTTTAGTAACCAACTATGAAACGAAAGTAATAACTTATAAGTAAAGCAAGATGTTTACTAGGTTGTCCAGGTTATCTTACAATTTGATCCCATAATTGTTCAATCTTGAAATTCAATAGCTTTGATTGTAATAGCCCAGTATATCTGTTTTAGCTATCAATTACACTGCTAATTACTAGTATTAACCCACAGGTAACATATCCATCAGCCGAACCTAAAATAAATTAATAATCTATCTACAATTTAACTTAATTACCTTTCTTGTTTTTTTCTCATATTCTGATGCATCATAATAATCTGGTTTAACTCTTTTGACTCTCTCTGTTCTCCTTCGTCTAGCACCTAACGCTTCTTCAGCAGCAGATTGTGCTTGACTTTGTTTAGCATTAGCGTAAGAATGTTTACATCCAGGGCAAGTTTTAGAAGCAACACCCACCTAAAAATAATGGGGTTTTGTTTATTATTGTAGCAATCAATGTACTATTATCATCAATTAGTATTTACTACAAACATAATGAATTAAAAGTTAAAAGTAAACAAAAACTTTACCTTCAATTGACATAATGGACAACATTTAACTGCTGTTTTCTTAATTTTTGCCATCACATATTTCTTATTTATAGTAAGCAAATAACAATCTAGAAAAATAACACAAAATAGAACAGCAAATATAAATTCTAATCAATATTGAATCAATGAACTTAAAGCTGACTGTGGAAGGTTCTTTGTAACAACTGTTATCCCCAACTAATCGATAACCTTAACTAACTATTGAAGTTTTACTGATCGAACATTCATAAGAAATTTCAAAACTGATATTTTAAAGGGTGTCCCAAAATTAACACAAGCTTTGAATTTGTTGCCATTAGTGCAGTAAAGTGTTACCAACCCTAAAAAAACAAAAAAACAATTCGACAGCTAGCAGTTTAGGGTTAGTAAAAATGGAGCGTTACACAATAGAACAACCTGTCTTCATTATTGAGCAAAATCATCCTAAGCGATAAAGCAAATTTTCACCTTGATGGCATTGTTAATCGCCAAAATTGCCGCTTTTGGGGTTCTGAGAACCCACATGTGATTATCGAAAAACAAATGCATCCACAACGTGTCACTGTTTGGTGTGGATTTTGGGCTAGAGGCATAATTGGACCCAACTTATCTCCTTTATAAATACAGATAGAAAGCTGCAATTATGCACAATTGTAGAGGAAAAACAGTACCATAATTGTACAAAGTTTCGCAGGATTTACCCTCTTCAGAGAGGAGATACAGCAATTCGAAATTTGAAGGAAATGTAAAGATTCCAAACTTTATCCCCTTATATCTTCCATATAAATACAGATAGAAAGCTGCAATTATGCATGATTGTACAGGAAAAACAGTACTATAATTCTACAATGTTTCGCAGGATTTACCCACTTCAGAGAGGAGATACAGCCATTTGAAATTTGAAGGAAATGTAAAGATCCCAAACTTTATCACCTTATATCTCCCTTATAAATACAGATAGAAAGCTGCAATTATGCACAATTGTAGAGAAAAAACAGTACTATAATTGTACAAAGTTTCACAGGATTTACCCTTTTCAGAGAGGAGATACAGCTATTTGAAATTTGAAGGAAATGTAAAGATCCCAAAATTTATCACCTTATATCTCCTATATAAATATAGATAGAAAGCTGCGATTATGCACAATTGTAGAGGAAAAACAGTACTATAATTGTACAAAGTTTCGCAGGATTTACCCTCTTCAGAGAGGAGATACAGCAATTCGAAATTTGAAGGAAATGTAAAGATTCCAAACTTTATCACCTTATATCTTCCATATAAATACAGATAGAAAGCTGCAATTATGCATGATTGTACAGGAAAAACAGTACTATAATTGTACAAAGTTTCACAGGATTTACCCTTTTCAGAGAGGAGATACAGCTATTTGACATTTGAAGGAAATGTAAAGATCCCAAATTTTATCACCTTATATCTCCTTTATAAATATAGATAGAAAGCTGCGATTATGCACAATTTTAGAGGAAAAACAGTACTATAATTGTACAAAGTTGCGCAGGATTTACCCTCTTCAGAGAGGAGATACAGCAATTCGAAATTTGAAGGAAATGTAAAGATTCCAAACTCTATCACCTTATATCTTCCATATAAATACAGATAGAAAGCTGCAATTATGCATGATTGTACAGGAAAAACAGTACTATAATTCTACAATGTTTCGCAGGATTTACCCACTTCAGAGAGGAGATACAGCAATTTGAAATTTGAAGGAAATGTAAAGATCCCAAACTTTATCACCTTATATCTCCCTTATAAATACAGATAGAAAGCTGCAATTATGCACAATTGTAGAGAAAAAACAGTACTATAATTGTACAAAGTTTCACAGGATTTACCCATTTCAGAGAGGAGATACAGCTATTTGAAATTTGAAGGAAATGTAAAGATCCCAAAATTTATCACCTTATATCTCTTTTATAAATATAGATAGAAAGCAGCGATTATGCACAATTGTAGAGGAAAAACAGTACTATAATTGTACAAAGTTTCGCAGGATTTACCCTCTTCAGAGAGGAGATACAGCAATTTGAAATTTGAAGGAAATGTAAAGATCCCAAACTTTATCACCTTATATCTCCTTTATAAATATAGATAGAAAGCTGCGATTATGCACAATTGTAGAGGAAAAACAGTACTATAATTGTACAAAGTTCCGTAGGATTTACCCTCTTCAGAGAGGAGATACAGCAATTCTAAATTTGAAGGAAATATAAAGATTCCTAACTTTATCACCTTATATCTCCTTTATAAATATAGATAGAAAGCTGCGATTATGCACAATTGTAGAGGAAAAACAGTACTATAATTGTACAAAGTTTCGCAGGATTTACCCTCTTCAGAGAGGAGATACAGCAATTCTAAATTTGAAGCAAATGTAAAGATTCCTAAATTTATCACCTTATATCTCCTTTATAAATATAGATAGAAAGCTGCGATTATGCACAATTGTAGAGGAAAAACAGTACTATAATTGTACAAAGTTTCGCAGGATTTACCCTCTTCAGAGAGGAGATACAGCAATTCTAAATTTGAAGCAAATGTAAAGATCCCAAACTTTGTCACCTTATATCTCCTTTATAAATATAGATAGAAAGCTGCGATTATGCACAATTGTAGAGGAAAAACAGTACTATAATTGTACAAAGTTTCGCTGGATTTACCCTCCTCAGAGAGGAGATACAGCAATTCTAAATTTGAAGGAAATATAAAGATTCCTAACTTTGTCACCTTATATCTCCTTTATAAATATAGATAGAAAGCTGCGATTATGCACAATTGTAGAGGAAAAACAGTACTATAATTGTACAAAGTCCCGTAGGATTTACCCTCTTCAGAGAGGAGATACAGCTATTTGAAATTTGAAGGAAATGTAAAGACCCCAAACTTTATCACCTTATATCTCCTTTATAAATATAGATAGAAAGCTGCGATTATGCACAATTGTAGAGGAAAAACAGTACTATAATTGTACAAAGTTCCGTAGGATTTACCCTCTTCAGAGAGGAGATACAGCAATTCGAAATTTGAAGGAAATGTAAAGATTCCTAACTTTATCACCTTATATCTCCTTTATAAATATAGATAGAAAGCTGCGATTATGCACAATTGTAGAGGAAAAACAGTACTATAATTGTACAAAGTTCCGTAGGATTTACCCTCTTCAGAGAAGAGATACAGCAATTTGAAATTTGAAGGAAATGTAAAGATTCCTAACTTTATCACCTTATATCTCCTTTATAAATATAGATAGAAAGCTGTGATTATGCACAATTGTAGAGGAAAAACAGTACTATAATTGTACAAAGTTTCGCAGGATTTACCCTCCTCAGAGAGGAGATACAGCAATTTGAAATTTGAAGGAAATGTAAAGATCCCAAACTTTATCACCTTATATCTCCTTTATAAATATAGATAGAAAGCTGCAATTATGCACAATTGTAGAGGAAAAACAGTACTATAATTGTACAAAGTTTCACAGGATTTACCCTCTTCAGAGAGGAGATACAGCTATTTGAAATTTGAAGGAAATGTAAAGATCCCAAACTTTATCACCTTATATCTTCCATATAAATACAGATAGAAAGCTGCAATTATGCATGATTGTACAGGAAAAACAGTACTATAATTGTACAAAGTTTCACAGGATTTACCCTTTTCAGAGAGGAGATACAGCTATTTGAAATTTGAAGGAAATGTAAAGATCCCAAAATTTATCACCTTATATCTCTTTTATAAATATAGATAGAAAGCTGCGATTATGCACAATTGTAGAGGAAAAACAGTACTATAATTGTACAAAGTTTCGCAGGATTTACCCTCTTCAGAGAGGAGATACAGCAATTTGAAATTTGAAGGAAATGTAAAGATCCCAAACTTTATCACCTTATATCTCCTTTATAAATATAGATAGAAAGCTGCGATTATGCACAATTGTAGAGGAAAAACAGTACTATAATTGTACAAAGTTCCGTAGGATTTACCCTCTTCAGAGAGGAGATACAGCAATTCTAAATTTGAAGCAAATGTAAAGATTCCTAACTTTATCACCTTATATCTCCTTTATAAATATAGATAGAAAGCTGCGATTATGCACAATTGTAGAGGAAAAACAGTACTATAATTGTACAAAGTCCCGTAGGATTTACCCTCTTCAGAGAGGAGATACAGCAATTCGAAATTTGAAGGAAATGTAAAGATTTCTAACTTTATCACCTTATATCTCCTTTATAAATATAGATAGAAAGCTGCGATTATGCACAATTGTAGAGGAAAAACAGTACTATAATTGTACAAAGTTCCGTAGGATTTACCCTCTTCAGAGAGGAGATACAGCAATTCGAAATTTGAATTTAATGTAAAGATTCCTAACTTTATCACCTTATATCTCCTTTATAAATATAGATAGAAAGCTGCGATTATGCACAATTGTAGAGGAAAAACAGTACTATAATTGTACAAAGTTTCGCAGGATTTATCCTCTTCAGAGAGGAGATACAGCAATTTGAAATTTGAAGGAAATGTAAAGATCCCAACCTTTATCACCTTATATCTCCTTTATAAATATAGATAGAAAGCTGCGATTATGCACAATTGTAGAGGAAAAACAGTACTCTAATTGTATAAAGTTCCGTAGGATTTACCCTCTTCAGAGAGGAGATACAGCAATTCTAAATTTGAAGGAAATGTAAAGATTCCTAACTTTATCACCTTATATCTCCTTTATAAATATAGATAGAAAGCTGCGATTATGCACAATTGTAGAGGAAAAACAGTACTATAATTGTACAAAGTTTCGCAGGATTTACCCTCCTCTGAGAGGAGATACAGCAATTTGAAATTTGAAGGAAATGTAAAGATCCCAAACTTTATCACCTTATATCTCCTTTATAAATATAGATAGAAAGCTGCAATTATGCACAATTGTAGAGGAAAAACAGTACTATAATTGTACAAAGTTTCACAGGATTTACCCTCTTCAGAGAGGAGATACAGCAATTCTAAATTTGAAGGAAATGTAAAGATTCCTAACTTTATCACCTTATATCTCCTTTATAAATATAGATAGAAAGCCGCGATTATGCACAATTGTAGAGGAAAAACAGTACTATAATTGTACAAAGTTTCGCAGGATTTACCCTCCTCAGAGAGGAGATACAGCAATTTGAAATTTGAAGGAAATGTAAAGATCCCAAAATTTATCACCTTATATCTCCTTTATAAATATAGATAGAAAGCTGCAATTATGCACAATTGTAGAGGAAAAACAGTATTATAATTGTACAAAGTTTCACAGGATTTACCCTCTTCAGAGAGGAGATACAGCTATTTGAAATTTGAAGGAAATGTAAAGATCCCAAACTTTGTCACCTTATATCTCCTTTATAAATATAGATAGAAAGCTGCGATTATGCACAATTGTAGAGGAAAAACAGTACTATAATTGTACAAAGTTCCGTAGGATTTACCCTCTTCAGAGAGGAGATACAGCAATTCGAAATTTGAAGGAAATGTAAAGATTCCTAACTTTATCACCTTATATCTCCTTTATAAATATAGATAGAAAGCTGCGATTATGCACAATTGTAGAGGAAGAACAGTACTATAATTGTACAAAGTTTCGCAGGATTTACCCTCTTCAGAGAGGAGATTCTGCAATTCTAAATTTGAAGCAAATGTAAAGATTCCTAAATTTATCACCTTATATCTCCTTTATAAATATAGATAGAAAGCTGCGATTATGCACAATTGTAGAGGAAAAACAGTACTATAATTGTACAAAGTTTCGCAGGATTTACCCTCCTCAGAGAGGAGATACAGCAAATTGAAATTTGAAGGAAATGTAAAGATCCCAAACTTTATCACCTTATATCTCCTTTATAAATATAGATAGAAAGCTGCAATTATGCACAATTGTAGAGGAAAAACAGTACTATAATTGTACAAAGTTTCACAGGATTTACCCTCTTCAGAGAGGAGATACAGCTATTTGAAATTTGAAGGAAATGTAAAGATCCCAAACTTTATCACCTTATATCTTCCATATAAATACAGATAGAAAGCTGCAATTATGCACAATTGTAGAGGAAAAACAGTACTATAATTGTACAAAGTTTCGCAGGATTTACCCTCTTCAGAGAGGAGATACAGCAATTTGAAATTTGAAGGAAATGTAAAGATCCCAAACTTTATCACCTTATATCTCCTTTATAAATATAGATAGAAAGCTGCGATTATGCACAATTGTAGAGGAAAAACAGTACTATAATTGTACAAAGTTCCGTAGGATTTACCCTCTTCAGAGAGGAGATACAGCAATTCTAAATTTGAAGCAAATGTAAAGATTCCTAACTTTATCACCTTATATCTCCTTTATAAATATAGATAGAAAGCTGCGATTATGCACAATTGTAGAGGAAAAACAGTACTATAATTGTACAAAGTCCCGTAGGATTTACCCTCTTCAGAGAGGAGATACAGCAATTCGAAATTTGAAGGAAATGTAAAGATTTCTAACTTTATCACCTTATATCTCCTTTATAAATATAGATAGAAAGCTGCGATTATGCACAATTGTAGAGGAAAAACAGTACTATAATTGTACAAAGTTCCGTAGGATTTACCCTCTTCAGAGAGGAGATACAGCAATTCGAAATTTGAATTTAATGTAAAGATTCCTAACTTTATCACCTTATATCTCCTTTATAAATATAGATAGAAAGCTGCGATTATGCACAATTGTAGAGGAAAAACAGTACTATAATTGTACAAAGTTTCGCAGGATTTATCCTCTTCAGAGAGGAGATACAGCAATTTGAAATTTGAAGGAAATGTAAAGATCCCAACCTTTATCACCTTATATCTCCTTTATAAATATAGATAGAAAGCTGCGATTATGCACAATTGTAGAGGAAAAACAGTACTCTAATTGTATAAAGTTCCGTAGGATTTACCCTCTTCAGAGAGGAGATACAGCAATTCTAAATTTGAAGGAAATGTAAAGATTCCTAACTTTATCACCTTATATCTCCTTTATAAATATAGATAGAAAGCTGCGATTATGCACAATTGTAGAGGAAAAACAGTACTATAATTGTACAAAGTTTCGCAGGATTTACCCTCCTCTGAGAGGAGATACAGCAATTTGAAATTTGAAGGAAATGTAAAGATCCCAAACTTTATCACCTTATATCTCCTTTATAAATATAGATAGAAAGCTGCAATTATGCACAATTGTAGAGGAAAAACAGTACTATAATTGTACAAAGTTTCACAGGATTTACCCTCTTCAGAGAGGAGATACAGCAATTCTAAATTTGAAGGAAATGTAAAGATTCCTAACTTTATCACCTTATATCTCCTTTATAAATATAGATAGAAAGCCGCGATTATGCACAATTGTAGAGGAAAAACAGTACTATAATTGTACAAAGTTTCGCAGGATTTACCCTCCTCAGAGAGGAGATACAGCAATTTGAAATTTGAAGGAAATGTAAAGATCCCAAAATTTATCACCTTATATCTCCTTTATAAATATAGATAGAAAGCTGCAATTATGCACAATTGTAGAGGAAAAACAGTATTATAATTGTACAAAGTTTCACAGGATTTACCCTCTTCAGAGAGGAGATACAGCTATTTGAAATTTGAAGGAAATGTAAAGATCCCAAACTTTGTCACCTTATATCTCCTTTATAAATATAGATAGAAAGCTGCGATTATGCACAATTGTAGAGGAAAAACAGTACTATAATTGTACAAAGTTCCGTAGGATTTACCCTCTTCAGAGAGGAGATACAGCAATTCGAAATTTGAAGGAAATGTAAAGATTCCTAACTTTATCACCTTATATCTCCTTTATAAATATAGATAGAAAGCTGCGATTATGCACAATTGTAGAGGAAGAACAGTACTATAATTGTACAAAGTTTCGCAGGATTTACCCTCTTCAGAGAGGAGATTCTGCAATTCTAAATTTGAAGCAAATGTAAAGATTCCTAAATTTATCACCTTATATCTCCTTTATAAATATAGATAGAAAGCTGCGATTATGCACAATTGTAGAGGAAAAACAGTACTATAATTGTACAAAGTTTCGCAGGATTTACCCTCCTCAGAGAGGAGATACAGCAAATTGAAATTTGAAGGAAATGTAAAGATCCCAAACTTTATCACCTTATATCTCCTTTATAAATATAGATAGAAAGCTGCAATTATGCACAATTGTAGAGGAAAAACAGTACTATAATTGTACAAAGTTTCACAGGATTTACCCTCTTCAGAGAGGAGATACAGCTATTTGAAATTTGAAGGAAATGTAAAGATCCCAAAATTTATCACCTTATATCTCTTTTATAAATATAGATAGAAAGCTGCGATTATGCACAATTGTAGAGGAAAAACAGTACTATAATTGTACAAAGTTTCGCAGGATTTACCCTCTTCAGAGAGGAGATACAGCAATTTGAAATTTGAAGGAAATGTAAAGATCCCAAACTTTATCACCTTATATCTCCTTTATAAATATAGATAGAAAGCTGCGATTATGCACAATTGTAGAGGAAAAACAGTACTATAATTGTACAAAGTTCCGTAGGATTTACCCTCTTCAGAGAGGAGATACAGCAATTCTAAATTTGAAGCAAATGTAAAGATTCCTAACTTTATCACCTTATATCTCCTTTATAAATATAGATAGAAAGCTGCGATTATGCACAATTGTAGAGGAAAAACAGTACTATAATTGTACAAAGTCCCGTAGGATTTACCCTCTTCAGAGAGGAGATACAGCAATTCGAAATTTGAAGGAAATGTAAAGATTTCTAACTTTATCACCTTATATCTCCTTTATAAATATAGATAGAAAGCTGCGATTATGCACAATTGTAGAGGAAAAACAGTACTATAATTGTACAAAGTTCCGTAGGATTTACCCTCTTCAGAGAGGAGATACAGCAATTCGAAATTTGAATTTAATGTAAAGATTCCTAACTTTATCACCTTATATCTCCTTTATAAATATAGATAGAAAGCTGCGATTATGCACAATTGTAGAGGAAAAACAGTACTATAATTGTACAAAGTTTCGCAGGATTTACCCTCTTCAGAGAGGAGATACAGCAATTTGAAATTTGAAGGAAATGTAAAGATCCCAACCTTTATCACCTTATATCTCCTTTATAAATATAGATAGAAAGCTGCGATTATGCACAATTGTAGAGGAAAAACAGTACTCTAATTGTATAAAGTTCCGTAGGATTTACCCTCTTCAGAGAGGAGATACAGCAATTCTAAATTTGAAGGAAATGTAAAGATTCCTAACTTTATCACCTTATATCTCCTTTATAAATATAGATAGAAAGCTGCGATTATGCACAATTGTAGAGGAAAAACAGTACTATAATTGTACAAAGTTTCGCAGGATTTACCCTCCTCTGAGAGGAGATACAGCAATTTGAAATTTGAAGGAAATGTAAAGATCCCAAACTTTATCACCTTATATCTCCTTTATAAATATAGATAGAAAGCTGCAATTATGCACAATTGTAGAGGAAAAACAGTACTATAATTGTACAAAGTTTCACAGGATTTACCCTCTTCAGAGAGGAGATACAGCAATTCTAAATTTGAAGGAAATGTAAAGATTCCTAACTTTATCACCTTATATCTCCTTTATAAATATAGATAGAAAGCCGCGATTATGCACAATTGTAGAGGAAAAACAGTACTATAATTGTACAAAGTTTCGCAGGATTTACCCTCCTCAGAGAGGAGATACAGCAATTTGAAATTTGAAGGAAATGTAAAGATCCCAAAATTTATCACCTTATATCTCCTTTATAAATATAGATAGAAAGCTGCAATTATGCACAATTGTAGAGGAAAAACAGTATTATAATTGTACAAAGTTTCACAGGATTTACCCTCTTCAGAGAGGAGATACAGCTATTTGAAATTTGAAGGAAATGTAAAGATCCCAAACTTTGTCACCTTATATCTCCTTTATAAATATAGATAGAAAGCTGCGATTATGCACAATTGTAGAGGAAAAACAGTACTATAATTGTACAAAGTTCCGTAGGATTTACCCTCTTCAGAGAGGAGATACAGCAATTCGAAATTTGAAGGAAATGTAAAGATTCCTAACTTTATCACCTTATATCTCCTTTATAAATATAGATAGAAAGCTGCGATTATGCACAATTGTAGAGGAAAAACAGTACTATAATTGTACAAAGTTCCGTAGGATTTACCCTCTTCAGAGAGGAGATACAGCAATTCGAAATTTGAAGGAAATGTAAAGATTCCTAACTTTATCACCTTATATCTCCTTTATAAATATAGATAGAAAGCTGCGATTATGCACAATTGTAGAGGAAAAACAGTACTATAATTGTACAAAGTTCCGTAGGATTTACCCTCTTCAGAGAGGAGATACAGCAATTCGAAATTTTAATTTAATGTAAAGATTCCTAACTTTATCACCTTATATCTCCTTTATAAATATAGATAGAAAGCTGCGATTATGCACAATTGTAGAGGAAAAACAGTACTATAATTGTACAAAGTTTCGCAGGATTTACCCTCTTCAGAGAGGAGATACAGCAATTTGAAATTTGAAGGAAATGTAAAGATCCCAACCTTTATCACCTTATATCTCCTTTATAAATATAGATAAAAAGCTGCGATTATGCACAATTGTAGAGGAAAAACAGTACTCTAATTGTATAAAGTTCCGTAGGATTTACCCTCTTCAGAGAGGAGATACAGCAATTCTAAATTTGAAGGAAATGTAAAGATTCCTAACTTTATCACCTTATATCTCCATTATAAATATAGATAGAAAGCTGCGATTATGCACAATTGTAGAGGAAAAACAGTACTATAATTGTACAAAGTTTCGCAGGATTTACCCTCCTCTGAGAGGAGATACAGCAATTTGAATTTGAAGGAAATGTAAAGATCCCAAACTTTATCACCTTATATCTCCTTTATAAATATAGATAGAAAGCTGCAATTATGCACAATTGTAGAGGAAAAACAGTACTATAATTGTACAATGTTTCACAGGATTTACCCTCTTCAGAGAGGAGATACAGCAATTTGAAATTTGAAGGAAATGTAAAGATCCCAAACTTTATCACCTTATATCTCCTTTATAAATATAGATAGAAAGCTGCGATTATGCACAATTGTAGAGGAAAAACAGTACTATAATTGTACAAAGTTCCGTAGGATTTACCCTCTTCAGAGAGGAGATACAGCAATTCTAAATTTGAAGGAAATATAAAGATTCCTAACTTTATCACCTTATATCTCCTTTATAAATATAGATAGAAAGCTGCGATTATGCACAATTGTAGAGGAAAAACAGTACTATAATTGTACAAAGTTTCGCAGGATTTACCCTCTTCAGAGAGGAGATACAGCAATTCTAAATTTGAAGCAAATGTAAAGATTCCTAAATTTATCACCTTATATCTCCTTTATAAATATAGATAGAAAGCTGCGATTATGCCTAATTGTAGAGGAAAAACAGTACTATAATTGTACAAAGTTTCGCAGGATTTACCCTCTTCAGAGAGGAGATACAGCAATTCTAAATTTGAAGCAAATGTAAAGATCCCAAACTTTGTCACCTTATATCTCCTTTATAAATATAGATAGAAAGCTGCGATTATGCACAATTGTAGAGGAAAAACAGTACTATAATTGTACAAAGTTTCGCAGGATTTACCCTCCTCAGAGAGGAGATACAGCAATTCTAATTTTGAAGGAAATATAAAGATTCCTAACTTTGTCACCTTATATCTCCTTTATAAATATAGATAGAAAGCCGCGATTATGCACAATTGTAGAGGAAAAACAGTACTATAATTGTACAAAGTTTCGCAGGATTTGCCCTCCTCAGAGAGGAGATACAGCAATTTGAAATTTGAAGGAAATGTAAAGATCCCAAAATTTATCACCTTATATCTCCTTTATAAATATAGATAGAAAGCTGCAATTATGCACAATTGTAGAGGAAAAACAGTACTATAATTGTACAAAGTTTCACAGGATTTACCCTCTTCAGAGAGGAGATACAGCTATTTGAAATTTGAAGGAAATGTAAAGATCCCAAACTTTGTCACCTTATATCTCCTTTATAAATATAGATAGAAAGCTGCGATTATGCACAATTGTAGAGGAAAAACAGTACTATAATTGTACAAAGTTCCGTAGGATTTACCCTCTTCAGAGAGGAGATACAGCAATTCGAAATTTGAAGGAAATGTAAAGATTCCTAACTTTATCACCTTATATCTCCTTTATAAATATAGATAGAAAGCTGCGATTATGCACAATTGTAGAGGAAAAACAGTACTATAATTGTACAAAGTTCCGTAGGATTTACCCTCTTCAGAGAGGAGATACAGCAATTCGAAATTTGAAGGAAATGTAAAGATTCCTAACTTTATCACCTTATATCTCCTTTATAAATATAGATAGAAAGCTGCGATTATGCACAATTGTAGAGGAAAAACAGTACTAAAATTGTACAAAGTTCCGTAGGATTTACCCTCTTCAGAGAGGAGATACAGCAATTCGAAATTTTAATTTAATGTAAAGATTCCTAACTTTATCACCTTATATCTCCTTTATAAATATAGATAGAAAGCTGCGATTATGCACAATTGTAGAGGAAAAACAGTACTATAATTGTACAAAGTTTCGCAGGATTTACCCTCTTCAGAGAGGAGATACAGCAATTTGAAATTTGAAGGAAATGTAAAGATCCCAAACTTTATCACCTTATATCTCCTTTATAAATATAGGTAGAAAGCTGCGATTATGCACAATTGTAGAGGAAAAACAGTACTATAATTGTACAAAGTTTCATAGGATTTACCCTCTTCAGAGAGGAGATACATCAATTTGAAATTTGAAGGAAATGTAAAGATCCCAAACTTTATCACCTTATATCTCCTTTATAAATATAGGTAGAAAGCTGCGATTATGCACAATTGTAGAGGAAAAACAGTACTATAATTGTACAAAGTTTCATAGGATTTACCCTCTTCAGAGAGGAGATACAGCAATTTGAAATTTGAAGGAAATGTAAAGATCCCAAACTTTATCACCTTATATCTCCCTTATAAATATAGATAGAAAGCTGCAATTATGCACAATTGTAGAGGAAAAACAGTACTAAAATTGTACAAAGTTTCGCAGGATTTACCCTCTTCAGAGAGGAGATACAGCAATTCGAAATTTGAAGGAAATGTAAAGATCCCAAACTTTATCACCTTATATCTCCTTTATAAATATAGGTAGAAAGCTGCGATTATGCACAATTGTAGAGGAAAAACAGTACTATAATTGTACAAAGTTTCATAGGATTTACCCTCTTCAGAGAGGAGATACAGCAATTTGAAATTTGAAGGAAATGTAAAGATCCCAAACTTTATCACCTTATATCTCCTTTATAAATATAGGTAGAAAGCTGCGATTATGCACAATTGTAGAGGAAAAACAGTACTATAATTGTACAAAGTTTCATAGGATTTACCCTCCTCAGAGAGGAGATACAGCAATTTGAAATTTGAAGGAAATGTAAAGATCCCAAACTTTATCACCTTATATCTCCCTTATAAATATAGATAGAAAGCTGCAATTATGCACAATTGTAGAGGAAAAACAGTACTATAATTGTACAAAGTTTCGCAGGATTTACCCTCTTCAGAGAGGAGATACAGCAATTTGAAATTTGAAGGAAATGTAATGATCCCAAACTTTATCACCTTATATCTCCTTTATAAATATAGATAGAAAGCTGCGATTATGCACAATTGTAGAGGAAAAACAGTACTATAATTGTACAAAGTTTCGCAGGATTTACCCTCTTCAGAGAGGAGATACAGCAATTTGAAATTTGAAGGAAGTGTAAAGATCCCAAACTTTATCACCTTATATCTTCTTTTCACGTTTTATGTACCATTTTCAAAATAAGAGGCTGTTAATGTTGATAATGACTACCAAAATCTGGCTTCCAATTTTCTTCAAATTAAAAATTTTGGTTACATATTTAATAGGTGAATATCCTTACATTACTACGAAAGAGGGGGATGCTGACCACTCAAGTCTTTATTAAATTTATCAAAACTCGCTCCGTTTTTTTTTAAAATAATAATTATCTTTTCTTATTATTTAACTCAATAATTTTTTGTGGTGATAATATTTCATAACATTTTATAACCGCATGTGACCAAAACTAGTCTGGTTTTTAATTTTTTTGGGGGGGGGATGTGTTCTATTGGTGTTGTCTTTCGCTAATTAAAGTTTTTTTTATGTTATTTTAATTTATTAAATTTCTAGTTATTTTTATTTTTTGGTTCAACACCCAGCTATCGAGGCCATCCTGCTATAACATTGATTTTGTTTTATTTGAATTTTCTTGTTAAAAAAATGTCTTTTTTATATTAATTTTTAAAATAATTTATTTTATATTTTTGCTTGTTTACTTAAATTTTGATTAATAATCGACTAAGCTTAATTATAGACATACATATGTGATAAGTTTTGTAATGGATGACTTTTGCAATGATTTATGTTCTGGGTTGATACATTAATTTGTGTTGTTTCTTCCACCTTAATACATTAATTTATTGTGACAGAATAATACTTACAATTGATTATATGTTACTATATTGTATACCAAAAAGTAAATCATGTTCAAGTAAGGCGCTACGATAGCAGGTTGCCGATTGCACTAAAGATCCTAATTTCTAGATTTTACTCATTCGGTGCAAATGCTATGCATGTTTTCATTCATTCGAACAACTCTTCATCACCGTGGCCAATTTTTCAAAAGATATTGTAAAGTTTTTGTCCTTTTACTAAAAACTTTAACAACTACAACTAGTGCCTGCCACTAGTTATTAAATAATATGTGGGTTTGATAAATAATAAAACTCGCTAAATTTGTAAGTAATAACCTGATTTATTAACTCATTAACATTTACTAGCAACTAACGGCTATTCATTACAGTCACCATTTACAACAGTCACAACAGTTTACTGTTACTTACTCCGCGTAACGCCACAAAACTGTTCCACAACTGACCACTGGTCCACACTGCACCGAATTGCACTAGTCTCAGCTGCACTAACACAGCTCTACTCACTAACTAACTAACTACCCGACTAGCTAACTTTGAAGCACTCCGCAACACTGACTCTCTCCAAATTGTCACTTCCAAAGTGTCTCTCCAAACTAACTTTCCAAGACTAACTCAAAACTCATTCAAAAACGTGACTAAAAACTTGATTAAAACTCTGTCTAAAAACTCTAATAACTCACTTCTCCAGCTGTGTCTGCCTCCTTTTAACTGCGACTGCCCCACTCCGTCTGTGTCACGCCCACCGGCCGGTCACTGGCTGAGGAAAACACATGCTGCCACCACCCCAACTGGGGCCGCCCTCCTCTAACCTTCTGTCTTACTCCAACTCCGTCTGTCTTGCTCCCACCTGCCGCACATTGGTTGGAGAACACATACTGCTAGCACCCCAACTGGGGCCGCCTCCTCCAATTGTTTGTCTCACTCCTACCTGTCAATCACTGGCTGGGAAAACACATGTGCCACCACCCCAACTGAGGCCTTTCTCTTAGCTGGCTTTTACACAGCGGTGGACCGTTACAGGCTACGGTCACTAAATTCATACAACAATCTAGCCCTTTTCTTTTCTGGCTCAGGTAGAGACCGGCCTTTTGTTTACCCAGTGTCGGTCTGTTACCGACTTTGGTCGCTTAACCCCTAGAACAATCTAGGCATTTCTTCTCTGGCCAGGTCAACTTCGTCACAATATACTAAGATCGAGTTGATGACAATTTGAATTCGTTCAACCAACAAATTGTAATGGAGGGGCGTTTAGAATCAATGTTGTCCCAAATGATGGGTCACTTTGAAAATTATTCGTAAACCACGTTCAGGTTGTTCTCGGATCTAGAGCAGCCACTCCAAACAAAGCAGGAATTTCTCGAGTAGCCTCAAATCCATGTTATATCCTTAAAAAGGAGATGTCGGAGGTAAAACTTCAGATCGGCTTGACCGTATTTCGTATTTCATGCTAAACAAAAATACTACATTAGAAAGAAACACTTTATTCATAAAAAATAAAATAAATGTGCTACGCCATTAAATTGAGAAGCACAGCACTCAGAATACAACCAAATCTAAACCGAGTTTATTTTTGTTAAATATAAGTTTTTAATGTGATGTCCTAACATCAATAAAGCAGATATTTTATCGAATCTAGTCAATATAAAAAATATGATACGATAACTAGAAAATCACATCCATAAAAATTAACAAAATAAAATTAATTATAAATAAAAATAGGTAAATGCTTAGACGAATTATTTAGGACTTCTTATTAATCTAAATTATTCATTGTGCTGCTATTCTGTCATTCATTAAAATTTAATGAATGATTTAATCATTTATTACGAATTATTTTTAATGATTTTGGTTGGAGGCTTTTTATTCAGTTATTCATTGAATAAATAAATATTCATTAATAAACAAATGGAATTATGTATAACTTACTTAAAATTAATCATAACTTTTATTATTAAAGCCAACTGATGTTAAATTATAATTAAATTTTAATTATGAATAAAATGAAAGGAGCTTTTACAAAGTTTTTTTTTTTTTTTTTTTAAATGAATTTTAACTTTATTTCGTGGGGTGAAAGTTATATGAGGCTGTAAAAAATCTTGATTGAAATGTTAGTGAAAGTTTTATGCAGTTTGGGAAGTGCCTAATCTTATTTCAACTTGCATTACTTGCATTTGTATTTGGATTCAAGGAGAAGATTTTTTTTGGTTGGCTTGTTATGGATTCATTTTGTAGGCATTACCTGGTTGTTCTTCTTTTTTATACAAGGTGTTCATTTCAAGACGGCTCAAATGCATTTCATGCTTAAACAGTTAATCTGAGCGAAAAATGGTAGAGGAAAAATTTGTTGCCCATCACCTCTAGTTTTAGAATATGGGACTTGATTTTAGATTCCTGCCCGCATACGCGGCTGACGCGGGACCAAAAGTGAAAATTTGCAGTTGACCTCCATTTTCATATACACAGTTTTAAAGAGTATAAAAAGTAATGAAAGAAACCGGAAACCGCAATTCGATATTTTTAAAATTAAAGCTGCTAGGCCATTTCAAAATCTGGGTATTTTTAATCATATTTCAATTTTTTTAACTTGTTATCAAAGAGAAAGAAGAGCACGCGATAGGTCATTTTTATGTATTTTTTTCATCCCCTTTCTACTAAAAATATTGCCAAGGCTGTAAAGCTAGTATTTTTCTTAATATCGGGAAATAAGTCGTTTTCCGAGTGATTTTTCTAAGAAAAATCAAATGTTAATAGCTTTAGATGTTCTCAAACATACCCAAAATGGCTAAAAAATAATTTTACATCTGTTACAAACAAGAAGGTTTAATAATTATTTGGTAATTTTGGGAGAGTTGTGAAGCATGTACTGTGCCTTCAAAGGTGCCTCTTCAGATACAGAGAGCAGTTGATAACCTCCTGGCTAACCTGGCTTGCGAGTCTGTGGAGGCACCTTTAAAGGCACAATACAGCTTCACAAGTTGAATAAAGTGCATTATTTGATAAACTATGGAATAAGTTTGATCCTTTACATGAAAGATATTGATCACTTAAATATGTGGCAGGAGGTTTCCAATTTTTTTGGTAATTAAACGCAACTCTCCCAATATTACCAAATAATTATTAAACCTTCTTGTTTGTAGCAGATGTAAAATTAATTTTTAGCCATTTTGTGTATGCTTGAGAACATCTAAAGCTCTTAACATTTGATTTTTCTTAGAAAAATCACTCGGAAAACGACTTATTTCCCGATATTAAGAAAAATACTAGCTTTACTGCCTTGGCAATATTTTTAGTAGAAAGGGGATGAAAAAATACATAAAAATGACCTATCACGTGCTCTTCTTTCTCTTTGATAACAAGTTAAAATAATTGAAATATGATTTTGAAATGGCCTAGCCCTTTAATTTTGAAAATATCGAATTGCGGTTTCCGGTTTCTTTCATTACTTTTTATACTCTTTAAAACTGTGTATATGAAAATGGGGGTCAACTGCGAATTTTCACTTTTGGTCGCGCGTCAGCCGCGTATGCGGGCAGGAATCTAAAATCAAGTCACATATTCTGAAACTAGAGGTGACGGGCTACAAATTTTTCCTCTACCATTTTTTGCTCAGATTAACCGTTTAAGCATGAAATGCATTTGAGACGTCTTAAAATGAACACCCTGTATATAGATTCTCTAAGTAGTTCACCAATTTTTATTTAGTTGTTCAAATTTAGTGATTTGAGTATCTTGAAGGTCGCCAAAATGGTGTTGGTGATTTAGAGTACTTAGTGTGTTTGATTGTTGACAGCTATGGTTGTATGAAGGTATACTTGTTTACATTTACAGTGATTTACCAGGGTTTATTATAGCTAATGATGGTCATGATAGCTAAGTAAATTCGAGTTGTATTCTGTTTAACCTTATTCTATTGCTGCAGAGGACATTTGGCTCACTGGAATAAATGTAGCCTTGATTTCTAGCTACCAGCTGTCACGGTGCCTCTTCATCTAACATGACAGCATGATGTTTAATCCAATAATTTGACCAGTGGTTCTGGATTAGGGAGCATTTTTACTGATTTTTAGTAAGGATATTTAGTATTTGGATATTTTTAGGGAAGAATAACTTCATAGCCTTCTCAGCTGTTATAGTAAAACCACATTGATTTCACTGGTTCCAAACGAATGGTTCCATTGCTGAATCTATTAGTAGCTATCAAGTATCTATCGCTGTTTTCCTCTTGGCAGAAGACACTTTTTCAATTCCTTCTTGAACCCCATCCAAATAGATATATCCTATGAAACTTTCTTACTTATCCGGTTATTCCCTTCTTTGAAGAGTTGCCTCCAAGTCATATCGCTTCACAAATCCCTATCGTCCCAATCCCCCCTGGACGGAGACCTCTCGCATCCATTTCCTTCTCTTTCTCCGCCTCCCTCGCCTGTGCTGGTCTACCTCTTCTTCTTGTTCTGGTGGACGGGGGTAACCCATTGCCGAACTCGCTTTGGCCATTTCTTTGGGGAGGCCATAAGGTTCAAATGGCTACATCATCTTAATTTTTTGTTTACAATTCTTTCCCCAACCGACTCAGTTAGAGTCATTTCTTTTTTAATTTCTTCATTTTTCACTTTTTCATTGAGCCTCTTGCTTTCAGCATTTTCTTCAGAAATTCATCTCGACCACAACTTTCGGTATAGTCCAGCTTTCACCTCCATAGGTTAAAATTCCCTCAACAATGGAGTAGAAGATTCTTTTCTTATTTTCTTACCTATGAAACGTTAAAAGTAATAATTGCTAGGCCTATGTGCTGAGTTTAAAGAATAATTAAATTTTATTGGAGTATTTTTTTTTATAATGTAGGATATATTGTCCGATTTTTTTTAAAAATCACTAATTCGTCTCAAGTTCTTGTTACATTTTTATCGAGCATTTTAGAATCATTTTAATAATTGAAACCTCATGTTTGAGCTCGCCTCAAGTCAGGTCTTTCATTAGCTCTATCTTCTACATTATTGATAGGGTTCAAATCTTGCTTTGAAAATTGACAGCAGGCTCACAGCTTAGTGCTGGTGTTTCCGAACAATCAATGCTTGGCTCATTTGCTGTTTCCTATTCAAATTAATAACATTGTTCAATTGATTGACAGCTGAAATCATCTGTTGTAAACAGATGATTACTTGCAATTTACTTCATTAGCAGGATGTTATTTCATCATCTTCCTTGGACCAAGAAAAGTTGGGCAATAAATATTTCTAACACTTTTTTTTCATTTTGTTCTCGTTTATTTTGGGCTACAATCTGCACATTGGCGCTTAAAGTAACAATGATAACAGTGAACAGAAGAAGTAACCGAGTAGAGAAGTTACTCGGTTGTAACACTCAAAAACATTGAACTATTAGTCACTTTCTTCACTAGAGAGGAGATCACGAGGCCACAGTGTCTCTTAAGACGTCTTGTCGGGTTATCAGGAAGAGTTCTTAAAGAAAGATTTTGAGCTACAGGATTTATATGAGATTGCAGGTTGAAGTGGAGTTTTCTGTATCGTGTTTTAGCGACTTGTGCGATAAAAGGATTGTTAAGGTCAGTGTGTATAGTCCAGGTTGGGAGACATAAAATAGAGCGTTTACTATAGCTCGAAGTATTTTAGATTGTAGAGATTGAATCCTTTGGAGATTGGAGCGTTTGGTTGAACCCCACAGCTCTATTTCATACGCCCAGATGGGTTTCAAAGTAGAAGCATAAATTAGTCTTTTATTGTCCAGAGAGCACTAACACTAACGCTAAAGCACTATTATTAATAGAATTAATTTTGATAATTAATAATTAATTTATGACCAAATGAAGGGTTCGTTTTCTTCGTTGATTCCGCCATAATACATCTCAAGACACATTACGCCTGCTCCGCCTGGAGCAACATCAAGAAACTCCAGGACAACGCAAAACAAATTTCTGTGACTCGCAACAGACACTCCACGACGTACTAGAATTGACTCACTCCACGGAGACTGCATCCATTATCCCCTGATACACTCCTATATCCAAAATCGTTTGCTCAAATTCTTTTCCATCGTAGACTACCATCCTAATCCATTCTGCCTCGACATAACTTCCTACAAAACCTTCTATTCTCTACATACACAGAAGACTAAAACATATCCTACTCTAACTCTCTACACTAGCTGCAGGTTTTTTCCTCTCCTTTTTTCCCTGCATTGAACCTTTCTCGTTCCTCATTTGTTAAGAAGATTGAAATGTATTATACATTATACTTCTGTATTAATTTTATGTATATATATTTATCATACATAAATTCATCTCAAGACTAAGAGCCAAAGAAAGTGAAACTGACTTCATTAGCCTAAAAAATACGTTTCATAACTTTTTTTAAAATCTATTAAAAAAAAATTGTTAAATCTAAAATAAAAACAAAATAATCTTTTAAAACTTATAAAACTTTATATAATAATGGAAGATTTGGTGTTTTGTGTTTTATTATCAAGAGAAGGCCGCCATTGTCTTGTTTCACAAGGATGTTGTGCTGCAAATTTCTCAGTGGAAGCGGTCAGAGGAAGTCCCGGTAGTGCCCTTAGATATGAATATTTAAGGGCCTTAGTTAATTAATTCTTAAGGCAGAACGGCCCTTTAGCTAATTAGTGATTCGTAATTTGGCATTCATTTGGAATAATCTTTAGGAAAAGTATTAAATGAAAACAGAATATTATTTTTTTTAGAACTTAAGATTAATAATGCAAAAGTAATTTTTTTTTGTTTCTTTACTTTGTCTCAAACCTTGTTCTACAGAAGTTTTGGGTATGTGATTGATTGTTTTGTGTCTTGTGGGCCAATTTTGGGTAAAGTATCCCATCTCAAAATCGTAGAACGTTTGATATGTCGCTTTTAGTACCAGCAGAGGAGGCTACAATACGGCTTCCGACAAAATTGAGCTTCTAAAAGTGCGAAATTTTACTGAATCAATTATTAATTTTGCAAAATTATCTCCAGAATTACTTTTTTTAAACGATTTTTCATTATCTTCTTATGCTAATTATTACATTTATTATTTATTATAATATTTATTAAAACAGATTTACATTTATTTCAAATATTTGGGCATGGGAATTCGATTAAGGGCACTTTTTTTAGAGAGGAGCATAGTTAGGATTTCCTCTAACGTGCAATTACTGTTTACTGTACAGGCTTACCACCTCAGTAATGTTAATGAGTATTAATTGTGAGACTGAATTTACAAATTTGATGAAAATCTTCTAGCCAGAAGTATTACTCGTACCTTTTTTTCTCCTTATATTAAGATCTTTTCGCTAACAACTCGTTTTAGCAGATTTTATACTATTTAATGCAGAATCTGTGGTTAAATCCGCACTGCGGAATCTTTGATTTTATCTTTCTTACCAAGCATTTTATTTTTTTGTCTCCTTGATTGTTTTTGGATTTCATCCATAATCAGGGGTAGATTAATTAAGTTTGGTGTAGTGATTTCGGCTTCACTTCAATTTAGTTGTACGTAATGTTGAGTTAGTGTAGCTGAATCAGCAAATACTAGTACAGTGCGAGATAGAAGCATTAGTAAAGTCAAAATTTCCACACCAAACTGAATTAATCTACTACCTCTGATAATGGATGAATCTCTGAAAACGATAAAATAAAAAAAAAATTTAATCATTGTATGTATTCCCTAACACCTTTAACGGCCCTAAGCCAACGCACGTACCTTATACAGGGTGTTCATTTTAAGACGGCTCAAATGCATTTCATGCTTAAACGGTTGGTCTGGGCAAAAAATGGTAGAGGAAAAATTTGTTGCCCGTCACCTCTAATTTCAGAATATGTGACTTGATTTTAGATTCCTGCCCCGCATACGAGGGACGCGCGTCCAAAACTAAGGGGTTTGCTGTTGACCCCCATTTTCATATACACAGTTTTAAAGAGTATAAAAAGTTATGAAAGAAACCGGAAACCGCAATTCGATATCTTTACAATTTCAAAATCTGGTATTTATTAATCATATTTCAATTTTTTAACTTGTTATCAAAGAGAAAGAAGAGCACGCGATAGGTCATTTTTATGTATTTTTTCATCCCCTGTCTACTGAAAATATTGCCAAGGCAGTAAAGCTTGTATTTTTCTTAATGTCGGGAAATAAGTAGTTTTCCGAGTGATTTTTCTAAGAAAAATCAAACGTTTTAAGAGCTTTAGATGTTCTCAAACATACACAAAATGACTAAAAATTAATTTTACATCTGTTACAATCAAGAAGGTTTAATAATTATTTGGTAATTTTGGGAGAGTTGCGTTTCATTATAAAAAAAATTGGAAACCTCCTGAGAGCAGTTGATAACCTCCTGGCTAACCTGGCTAGCGAGCCAGAGGAGGCACCTTTGAAGGCACAGAACATGCTGCCCAAGCTGCGTAAAGTGCATTATTTGATAAATTAAGGGAATAAGTTTGATCCTTTAAATGAAAGATATTGATCACTTAAATATGTCAAGCCCAATTTTCTTACTTTTGGGCTTGATGCTGGAAAAAAGGACAAAATACCAGATTTTAGTGATAAAGGATGAGCCAAAGTTCAAGCCACTAATATATAATCATATTTATAAATATATGGTTAAGAAGGCGGTGATTAGAAGCATCCTGATCGTAGCTACAACAGAGCGGGTCATCAGGTTCTACAAAAGAGTAAGACATCTCCAAGAATAAGACAGCATAGAGCTGTAATGTGTGGCATTAGAAAAAAACTTTAAAAAATCTACATCTAAACAAATATTTAATTCGAAAACAATAAGATTAAAATGTAAGAAACCCAAACGTTAGTTACGAATAATTAAGCTAACTACTCTTGCAAAGGTAGTACATTTTACAGAGAGATAATGGAGGATAGGATTTACTTAAACAAGAAAAAACAAAAAACAAGTAGAAGATAGGTGATGAAGGAAAAGACAGACCACTACAACAGAATAAGCGAGACCTAAACTAAGATAGATGGACGCCCATGACAGGTGAAGATACAAGAGCAATGCTCAATGTAAAACTGGACCTGGAAAGCTGTGCTACTGACTGTGATTAATGAGAAGGACTTGACGAAGCCTTCTACAGTGCTGCCAACGTAGAAGATAGTAATCGTTTGGTTCTTCACAACACAGGTTGAGTTAGGATGTCCAGCTAATGGAGCCAACTATTTAGAGTTCTGTAGCCGAAGTCTGGAAAGCTAAACTGAATTTTAGATGGTAATCAGACCGGATTAGCTCTTTCTCCAATTATTTATTTATTTTATTTATTACTTTATTTCGCTAATTGACTATAAACTGAAAATCATATTATTTTCTGATATTAAATGTAAATAACTACACTACAACTCTCAGCTCCTAGTTGTTATCTAGTCTGTATCGTCGGCTTCCATGTTGCAATCTAGATCCTACTACTCGTACTTTGTCCTGATGTCCAAATCAGATCTTTTCCACTTAGTTAAAAAGCTGTCTCCTCTTACCTTCTTCAATTGCCCAAAAAAACATGTTTTCCAATTGCTCAAGTTGTAACCTTTGGTTTTATAAAGATTGACAGTGCATGAAAAAGCGTAACGTTGAAAAACACTCAATTTTGACTATTTTATTTTATCTTTTTCTATAAAAGATAAAATTCCCAAATTTTCTTTATAATTTAGGGCAAATCTTCCTTTATAACTGTAATTTTTTTGCAACCACCCAGATCTAATAGATTTCAAGAAAAAAAGGTTGCCAAAAATGAGCAAAAATGGCATTTTCAAAAATTGTTCTTGTTATTGTTACATTTTTTTTTTTACGTAGCCCCTAAAAGCGTTAACCGATTTTCATGAATGAGGTGTCATTCGATTTGCAATCTCTTGTAGATGTGCCTTTTGAGGGTCTCGATGTTCTACGTTCTGTGGGAGAGGAGTTAGCCCCATCTATGTAAGGCCCTCTCTATTCCATTCTAATAGAGACTATTCTATTCTAATAACTCCGTAAATCTTAGCCCGATTTTGATAAAATTTGGCACGATGAATGGATTATATTAGGGCTTTCCTGCGTAACATGGAAGCTCAATCCCCTGCTTTTACACTTATTAAGGAAAAGTATTGCAATCGTTTCAAATTATCAACGTTATAATCAATTTTCATGAATGAAGTGTCATTTGAATCAAAATTTTGTATAAACTTGCACTTTAGAAGACTCGTCGCTGTGGCTATTAAGGAGGGAAGTTTACCCCATGCAAGTAAAGCCCTCCTATAAAACTAAAAAGTAAAGTATTGCCTATTTTTTCAGGCAAGCTTTATGCCCAACTACCAATTAGGTGACGTGGACGGAGGCGACTAGCAAACATACTTAACTGAAAATTTCTTTTATTAACCATTAAATAAAATCCAAGGCCTAAGACCGGGGAATCGAACCCAGTACCACAATACATCTTAGCTCTGCAGGTCTCGCCTCTTGACCCGCTCGGCTACCGTGGCACCTCCCTCTAAAACTATTGATACACTGTAAATCTTATCCCAACAAAAAAGTGCTACTATTGATGAAGATTATATAACCTTAAAGAGTTTGAATTTTCTTCTCCAACATCCTTTCAGATAGAGACTATTCTTTACTTATCTCTGGTGCCTTCTGATAAGATAACAGTTAAGTGTCCTATAACTAGCTCTATGTGATGGCCCACCTTTTCCTTTGTAAAAGCTACGATAATGCAGCCTTGAAAAGCTATACTGCATTTTCTATTGCTCTACGAGGGTCGTTTGAAAAGTCCGTGCAAAAATAAAAACTACTTAATTTTTTGGGGTAAACCTTTTTTATTTTTCAACATAGTCTCCTTTTAGGCTTATACACTTAGTCCAACGCTGCTCTAGTTTGTTGATCCCTTCCGAATAATAGGATTTGTCCAAGTCTGAAAAATAGCCATTCGTTTCTGCAATCACCTTCTCGTTTGAATAAAAAAATTTTCCCGCCAGCCATTTCTTCATATTGGGGAAGAAATAGTAGTCCGAGGGAGCCAAGTCTAGAGAATAGGGGGGATGTGAAACGAGTTGGAACCCTATTTCCATTAATTTTGCGACCACAACTGCTGAGGTGTGAGCTGGTGCGTTGTCGTGATGGAAAAGGACTTTTTTGTGGGCCAATCGTGGGCGTTTTTCTTGCAGCTCGGTTTTCAAACGGTCCAATAACGATGAATAATATGCACCTGTAATAGTTTTACCCTTTTCCAGATAGTCGATGAGGATTATTGCTTGCGAATCCCAAAAGACAGTCGCCATAATCTTTCCGGCCGAAGGAACGGTTTTTGCCTTTTTTGGCGCAGATTCCCCCTTGGTAACCCATTGTTTAGATTGTTCTTTGGTCTCAGGAGTGTAGTGATGTATCCATGTTTCATCCACAGTTACGAAACGACGCTTAAAGTCCTGCGGATTCTTCTGGAACAGCTGCAAACCGTCCTTGCAACACTTCACACGATTTCGTTTTTGGTCAAGCGTGAGCAATCGCGGCACCCATCTTGCGGATAGCTTTGTCATGTCCAAATGTTGATGCAAAATATTATTTACCCGTTCATTCGAGATGCCCACAGCACTAGCAATCTCACGCACCTTCACTCTTCTGTCATCCATCACCATATCATGGATTTTATCAATGATTTCTGGAGTAGTAACCTCAACAGGGCGTCCAGAACGTTCAGCGTCACTTGTGCCCATATGGCCACTCCGAAAATTTTTCTAATTTATTTATTTTTATTTTTTACGAAATTCTTTGTATTAGTTTGAAGTTAATTGTGTGCTTATTATTATTTATATTACAGTATTATTAATGTGAATTGAATATGTGAGGAATATTCTGAATTTGAAGAAAAGTGATTGGATAATTTTTGGTCTTTTTTAGCGATTACATCGCCCAAAATTATTTAAACAAAAATTTTAGTACGATAATTGCTGTAAGAGAAATTTAAATAATAGGTATGTTTCACACATTTATTGGTTTTATTGAAAATAAATCGAATACATTTTTATTTTTTAAAACAGTAATCTTTATAATATTATTACAATTTTTCTGGAGATAAATAAAAATAAATAAAAAAAACACGTTTGCAAACTGAGATAAGGAAAATATCTGCGTTAAAACTATACAATCATTTTCTTGCTGAAGATTTATTGCCGAACTGACAAGAGTCTTCCTTCTCCTTTTAGCAAAGCTTAGCTGTTTTCTTGATAAGCTGAATTTGCAAATAACTGTAACACGTTTTCCGCTAGTTTGGTGATTAATGAGGTCATAAGTGTTTTTTACGTAATACTGATAATATACATTTTCAAGTTTTTAATATTTTACATTAAAAAAAAAAAGATTATAAAAGAGATTCGGAATTAAACAAAAAAAAATTAATTAATATGTAGTTCAGAATCAGTTTTTATTAAAATAATATCTTGAGAATATTGAAGATCACTTAAAAATATTTCACTTTTTCACTTTATTTGTATATTTACAACTGCAACAATTGTTGCATCAGGTAAATTTGATCTTACTGGTTCAGTTCTCTTGTAATGACATGGTTAGAGCAATCACCCACTGGTGAAACTCTTTCACAATGATTAATCACAACAGATCTCTAGGCCATTTTCGCTTCAAGCGACGAGGAGGATTGTTGGGAAGGTGAGGAGAGGAGAGTTGTTGGACAAGAGGATTAGGATGGAGAGCTAGGAGGCTGTGAAATTTGCGGTAGCGAGACTTTATTAGGTCAATGACGATAGGGATGAGAAGGTCAGTGTGTATTGTAAGGTTAGAGATGTAGAATGGAGCATTCAGGATTTTCCTGTAGGATTTTAGACTGTAGTGTCTGCAGGCGTTTGGAGTTTGCAGGGTTTGGTTGAGCCCCACACTTTTGCTCCGTATGTCCATATGGGTCTTAACAGTGTCTTGTAAATTGTCAGTTTGTGATTCAAGTCGAGTTTGGATTTGTGGTCAAGTAGTCTAGTAAGTAGCTTGTAGCGTCTGTTCACGTCTTGTCGTTTCAGTCGAGTATGTGGGTTCCAGGTGAGTCTCTTGTCAATGTACAGTCCTAGGTATCGTACTACGGTCAGCTGGAGGAATCGTTACACCGTTCAGTTGAACTGGTGGACTTGCAGATTTTCGTAAAGTAAACGTAATGTGCACAGATTTTTGTTCATTAATTTTCATTTTCCATTTTCGGAACCAGGTTTCGAGAAGATTTAAATGTATTTGAATGTTCTGACTTGCTTGTACCGGATCGGAGTGGGATGTAAGAACAGCAGTATCGTCAGCGAATGTTGAAACTATTGTATTTTGGGAAAGAGGTAAGTCAGCAGTATATATTTGAAAAAGGAAAGGGCCTAGAATGCTTCCTTGAGGGACTCCAGCTTTTATGGGTATAAAGGATGAGAGGGCCTGCCCTTGATGAACGCGGCAGTACCGATCGGTTAAGTAAGATTTTAAGATCAGATAGTAGGTGGAAGGAAGATGATTTTTAAGTTTATGCAGTAAGCCCGAGTGCCAGACCCGATCAAAGATGTCTAATTTAATATTGACTTTAGATTGAGGCAGAAATTAGAATAATATTATTTTAATTTAAATTAGGAGCCACGATAGCCGAGCGGTTAAGACACTAGACCAGCAAAGACTAGATGTATTGTAGGTTTACTAGGTTCGATTCTCGCTCTAGGCCTGTATAATTTTTAATATTAAAGTACTTCCTTTTGCTATATTTCTTAGAAAAAAGAAATATACTAGTCAATTCTTGGAGGGTTTCTTCTTAAGAATCCGCGAATAGAGATGCCGAGTGCTTTAACTTTAAAATTGAATCTTGCCTTTGCAGTTGCAGTGATTGTATTAAAAAAGTTTAATGGTTAGAATATTATATTCTACATCTTGAAACAACACTAAAAGGGAGGAAATTCAGCTGAGTGATTAGCGAATACTGTATTCTAATGTGAAAGATCACGGGTTCAAATCCAGCTTCAGGGCCCTTAGATTTTTTTTTCTTCCTAGGAGCTTCTAACAGCTCACTGTCCGGTGATGGACAGTGTTGTCTGTAACGAGAGAGCCCTTTCTCCTAAACTAGCATTTGTAACTCCAACTATAATAGTAGTTTCTGTTAACAAAATAGGAATTCACCATATGAAGAATAATCTGCTTTCTTTAAAACTTTTTTTTTTAAATTTATTTTGCCATTTACAATCTGTATAATATAATATACAATAAGTAAATAGGGAGAATGAAGGATAAATGGATGCGTGAAAGGCAGGAGGAAAGAAACTGCCCAGCGGTAGCACTTTCTACAGGATCTTTAGGCCTTCAGACTGCGAGGAAGTCGCGGGGGCCACTGGCCGATTCAGTCTACGAGGAGTATTGTTAGGGATGTAGAGGAGGCGAGAGACTGTACTAGAGGATTGGAGCAAGCGGAGAGAGCAGTATGGAATTTTTGGTATTTAGTCTTGGCGAGTTGGTCTATGAAGGGAATGTTGAGGTCGTTGTGAGGTTAGTCACCGTAGAAAGGAGAGTCAGTTATCTGTCGGCAGTAGTTTTGATTGAAATGTCCTGTACCGACCGTATGTTTGTAGGTTTGGCTGAACCCCATAGCTCTAGTCCCGTAAGTCCACATAGGTTTGAGGATAGTAGTGTATATTAAGCGTTTGAGATCAATGGGTAATTTGGAGCGTCGTCCAAGATCTTTAAAACTTAAATTAAAATTTATTATTTGATATTTGCACTTATTTCACATTAAATTACATCATTCATTCATTTGTAATGACACAATTCTCTTGTTTACAGGTGAGTTTTCTGTTCATTGTTTGCACTAAGACGTCACATTAATTAAGTGAGTACGAATTTATATATTTACTGTAAGCGAATTACTTCATCTCCTACGCTTATTCGAGAATCTTCTTCGTGAATATTCGAAATCCGCGTTCTAGAACCCAAAGCTTTGATCGTAGAAAGCAAAAATCTTCTTTCAACTTTCAAAAAAATTGAAAACAGTTTTTTCTTTTAAATAATTTTAAGACAAAATCTATGAATTTTGAAACTCGGTACCTTCTCTGTACACTAGCTGGCCTCCGGAACAGTGTTCTCTCGCAAAGAAAAACTCCTTGTTTATCTCCGAACCATGTAGAGGCTCCATGAAAGAAAAATTTAACTCCTACTGTTTTGAGATAGAGGGAGGGAGAGAGATAAGAAGAGAGATTAGAGGGATTGGGATGATCTTGGAGGAGATCTGTGATGAAAGGTACCTTTACTTTGTAATGAATGGCTCTACGGGATAGATAGTAAAGGAGCAGTGGTAAGCTGGCGATATATTTTGGGCTGTAAAGATTAAAGGCAATCTATGCTATATATAAACGGTGGTTGTCCTCCCTCATCAGATTTAAGATTAGTTCCAAGATTTGCGTTGTACATCGGTAATTTACAAGTTAATGACAGTTTTAATCGTTCGTCTAGAACAATGGCCGCCATACCTTTTTGATCATTCACCCCCTTTTTATAATGAAATGTTAATAAAGAGGAAAAAAGATGTATTTCTTAAATTATTAATTTTATTTTTATAAAATCATATTTTTTTTACAAAAATCAATGAGAAGGTAACGCTTGATGGCGCTTGGCAAGATTAGCAATGTATGTAACGAACTATGTTCAATTGAAAGAGAAAGACAAAGACACCCTGGTGGGGGGCGACATAGCTTCTGCGTAATGACGAAAAACGGAAATGCATTCCAAGCGAAAATATTATATTTACTGCATAACTGCCAACAAATTTTGCGATTGAATAGCATTAGTATTCATCGACTCCCTCAGGAATCGATATCGACCACTTAGATGATCCCTGGTCTTGAATATTTCTGAAAATTTAAACATGTATCCTTGAAATTTGAGACGATTTTTCTGTTTAAAGAGTCGAAAGTAAAAAGATAAGAATTAAACTCTATAAAGAGAAGTAATTTTACTTAAATATCGCATCGAATAATCTCAAAAATAGAGAAGTTATCCTTAAAAGCTCACAAAATATGTGACCAAATTTTTAAAAACTTCATAAAAACTATATTTACTTTTTACATAGTTTGTTTTTGCGTTTATTTTCGCTACAATCAGCGCGTTGGCGCTATAAGTAACAGTGATAACAGAACTATGAATTTACAGAGGTATACGAGTGGAGAAGTTACCGAAGTGGTAACACTCCAAAATATTAGGCTATTAGTCCACGCTCTTCACTTGAGAGGAGATCACGAGGCCACAGTGTCTCTTAAGGCGTCTTGTCCCGGATTGTCAGGAAGAGTTCTAGAAGAAAGCTTTTTAGCTAGAGGATTTATATGAGATTACAGGTTGAAGTGGAGTTTTCTGTATCGTGTTTTCAGCAACTTGGGTGACAAAAGGAATGTTAAGGTCAGCGTGTATAGTCCAGGTTGGAGGCATAAAATGGAGCGTGTACAATAGTTCGAAGTATTTTAGATTGAAGAGATTGAATTCTTTGGAGATTGGAGCGTTTGGTTGAACCCCACAGCTCTATTCCATATGCCCAGATGGGTTTCAAAATAAAAGTATAAATCAGTCTTTTGTTGTCCAGAGAGAGTTTTGATCTGTCGTCTGAGTCTTTTAAGTAGTCGATAGCGTCTGTTTAGTTCTGTTCTTTTTAGTCTAGTGTGGGGGTTTTTACAAAGTAAATTTAAAAAATGGTACAAGTCGCCTAATTAATTGTATGCCTTATTTCATATTGAATATATTTTCTTTAAAAATGGTTTTAATGACATAAAGCTTCATTTTTATAGTAATTAATAATTAATTCGATTATTTTCACTTGAGAAACTCAGCCAATGTCTAGTTTACAGCTTAATAATTATTATTTTAAATAAAAAATATATAATTATTAACCATTTCTCACACTACTAATGATGTAATTAATATATCAAAGAATATACATTTTGTAAGTTTTCCCGCTTGACTGAACGCGGATGTGAACATACATACAAATACGTATATAAACGAGACGTATATAGGCGGGGTTAGTTAGTTGAATGGTCAGTTAGTGTTCAGCTAGTGTACGAAATGCGTTTGGAAGTTATATATTTAGTGTTGTGCTTCTTAGTGGGGATTACAGTGTGTTCAAATGACATTCAACTAATTAAACGTGATGCTGGATATGATCATTTTGGTGGAAGTGTATCGGAAACTTATAACAGTCTTGATGGATTCGGCCGTCGGATTCAACAGCACGATCGTCCGCAAGAAGTGAAAACTTTTAGTAAATATGAACACCACGAATCACCTTATTCGGCTACTCTTGGTGCTGGAAATCAGGTATTGGCGCATCATCATCACCATCAGCAACTACCATTAGAACATCATGAGTACCATGCAGCACCACAAGCTGAATATCATGAAGCACCACATGCTGAATACCATGCACAACCAGTAGCTTACCATCATCATCATACACCAGAACAAACTGAATACCACACTCCACAAAATCATCACCATCATCATCTACATCACTATCCAGGTAAATTATATGAAGAAATACCAGTACCAGAAATACCACCAAGATTACCACCTAAACAATCGTACGCCACTGAAATTATACGTTCACAAGAAGTACTCGCATCACCTTTTGCAACAAAACCTGGTTACAGTGCGTCACAAGCATTATTTGATGATGTAAAACTGCCAGAGAATAAGGATCGTTACATTTTAATACCATTAAATCCTGCAAATAGTCATGGCGAAGGTGGTAAATCTGAAGAAGTAGGTGGTGGTAATGGTCATGTAAATTATTTACAACCACAAATCTATCCATTACATATAAATCAAGAACTTGAATACCAAAATTTACCAATTCCAGATGCTGGTATTGGCGGTCAGGAAATTCTATTCAAAAATATTGAAAGCGATGTGATGGAAAAAGAGCCAATAACAAGTACCACGGCAAGACCAAAGCCAAGTCCTACGCCAACTACTACCACTACAACAACCACAACCGCGCCAAAACCACCACCAACTACAACACCACATCCAAAAATGCGTTTATTAGCGGCAATTATTAAAACCATCACTACATTATCTTGAGCCATTATAAATTAGTAGTAGAAAACTTTATTTTTTGTACAGTTAATTTATTGTAAATAAATTTTTTTTAAATTTTTTAATAATCTGGCCATTTTTTAAGCTTTTCATTTTTCCTTTATTTAATTAGGCATTTTTTTTTTTAATTTGCTCAGAAACTAAATAAAGTTTGCGTTCGACTACAATTAATTATTTGGTTCTCAAGATTTAACAACTTTATTTAATATTATAATTATGATTACTTTAATTTATCGTTTTTTATTGTTATAATATTATAGTTTATTTTTCTAAAACTTTTTCCTATTTTTCTGTTTTTCTTAAGCTTTATTACCTTCCAGTTTAGAGTTTTTATTTAGCTTAAACTTCTGTCTAATGGATCCAATTCTCTTTTCTCTAACCGATTCTTTTATTTTATTTTTTTTTTTTTTTGACAATCTTGGGTAACTTCAATCGCTTATTTACTTCGGAATAGCCCATCTTTGTCGGTGGCCATCAGATTTAGCCTCTTCCAAGTATCTAATTTCTTCACTTATTCTGTAAACTTTTTTTTTTTTTTTGTTTATTGTCCTTAACAGTAAGTTCAGCATGAAAACAAATCTTTAATTTCCTCATCATTAATTCTAGATCTTACTTGTTTTTTTTGGCGGGGGTATACGTCAGCAACTGATCTTCTGCTACATGATACAGAAGTGTTTTTATCTGGTGTTAGCTAGCCGATGTCACTCACTATATTTACATAACTCTTACCTAATTATATTTTTAACATGACTGGAGCCAAGCAACGTTCCTGCTTTAAGGCACTTAGAAGCCTAAAAAGTGACTTGACTTCGTGTTTTTAGAATTCATCTGTTTATTTCTTTAGTAAGTACTGAATTAACGAGTGAGTTCCAGCATTTCTATACTTGTTTTATTATATTAACATTTAATACAAATAATAAGACATTTAACACGATCTGCCGAAATCAAGTATCCTTATTCCTAACTAACTGCAGTTAGGGGCTTAAGCTTAAGCTTATAATGGTGTTTAACCCTCGTATACTTTTTTGTGAATAGCACGTTTGGTGCCTTATTCCTCGCTCGGCGTTATTTCTACTTCTATAAATGCTATGCGCAACTTTTTATTCTTTGAGCTCTCCTCTAATAGATAAAGTCGGTGCAGGACATTTCCTCGCCTAGTCTATTTCATCAATTACTTCACGCGATGTCCTTTTTTTTTTATTGATTTTCTCCCCCCTACAGTTGCCCGTAATCAATTTTATCTACCCTCTTAAAAACCAGATGAGATAATATCCTTTCTTAACATCTCCAGGAAATGGATCATCTGCTGACATCCGATTTAAGAGAGTGCCTACGCTTGAACTACCCAATAACTCACCATCCTTTTAAAAGTTCCAAGGGAATGCTCTCCTTCTCCTCTCTGGACCTTTTGTCTTCCATAAGCTTCAGAACCAATCATTTTATTGGTGAATCTCTTAATAAAAATCATTATTTCAGTTATCTTAAACTCTTAATAGCTTATAAATTATAATATTTTAATATAAAGGGAGATTGTTGTTTTAGGAAGGCTTTCGCTCTGTATTTTATTAATAATTAGGCTTAAAGTTGAAGTTATAAAATAATATTCACCCATATTTAATTTAAGAAGATTCTATTCAGTCAAACTTGAAAATCACTGCTTTTAATGATGCAAAAGTCTATTGAATATTTTTTAAAGAATTCTTCTAAAAATTCACTTCTGGGTCTTCATTCACTTCCTTCTTATTTCAACTTAGTTTTTATTTTTCTTTACAATGCTTTCATTCTAAGGCTAATTATTTATAAAGTCATTAAAATTACGACTTAGAAAAAAAAATTAACCATTAATTAATTAAAAAAAAAAGATTATTTCAAAAGAAACCTAATAATAATTGAATACTGTGCGAATTAATGACCACTTACACACGCTCTAATTAATAATATATCTTCTTAACAAAAACTTACAGTTTAAAATGTTAAGTATAAGGGTTGATTAAACGCCAAAAGGTACACAAATCAGCAAGTACCCAACATTTCATTAATACTTCATTAATATTTAAGTAATTTTACTGCATTAAATTTCATTAATATTTTTTTGAATTTATTAGAGGTCACAGACCCTTATGCTGGCCATTTTCGTCTACAAAATATTTGTTCAAATAGAACACTATTTCTTAGATTGACTGTAATATCTAATCAACAAACTATTAATCACAGGTTAAAAAAAAAAACTTTATAAAAAAAATATGAGGTTAAAAAATTCAAAAACTTTTTTCAAAAATGCTTGCACCAACATTCATCAATGATTTTGTTTATTTTATTTATTTATTTTTATTTTTAAATAAAAATCTTCGGTTTAAGTTCGTAATTCGATTAAAGCAATTGTTACTTTATTTAGTCAAGCGTTTTTAATAATAGGTAATAATTAATCTGGCTTTATCGCAAATAATATAGTTTTCTTCAATTCTCAATCTAGGTATTCTTACCGCAGTGTTATATATTTGGAATATAAGATATGCATATTTTTATGACAGCTAATTATACCAGTATTTTACCTACTATAAGTAAAATTAGAGGGACTACATTAAATTACAATTGAGAAATGAATAATTATTGTTGAATAATTTACTGGATATTACCTATGCGTTATTTGTACTCACAAATACTTCGGTAAGAAGAATTCTAGACTGAAATATTGTTTTAAATCCGTGATTCAAATTTAAACAGTAGCCGACTCTAACTTTGTCTTTTTCTATTTTAACATGCATGTATATGTGACTACTCAGAATAAAGGGCCTAATAAAGATAAATCAGAAGAATAATTTGGAATAAAGCTATAATAAAGTACCTATTTAATTACGAAGACATAATATACATTTTATCATAATTATAACAAAAAATAAAATATTATGAATGAACTAAGGGAAGGGATTAGCTATGCGGTTAGCGTATTGGATTCCCACGTGGAGGTTCCGGGTTCGAATCCAGCTGCTGTCCCTTAGATTTTCTCTTCCTAAGAGCTTCTTACAGCTCACTGGCCGGTGATGGACAGTGTTGTCTGTAACGAGAGAACACTGTCTGGAGGCCGGCAGTGCACTGAAAAAAACTCCGGGCGCCAATAACCTCAGATGTTGACGCGATTTAAATCAATAAAAAAAAAAATTATGAATGAACTGGCCAGCATAAGGGTCTGTGACCTCTAATAAATTCAAAAAAATATTAATGAAATTTAATGCAGTAAAATTACTTAAATATTAATGAAGTATTAATGAAATGTTGGGTACTTGCTGATTTGTGTACCTTTTGGCGTTTAATCAACCCTTATACTTAACATTTTAAACTGTAAGTTTTTGTTAAGAAGATTTTTGGACTTTTTGGATAGATTTTCCTTTTTGTCTGTTTTGCAAAGTTACATATCTGCTTTACAGATTTTATTAAAATTTGGAATAATAAATTCTACCATTATAACCTAAAAAGGTGTTAAGTCCGAACCGTAACTACCACTGGAGCGATCTTTTTAAAGAATGATTATAGTTGCGGTCCCCCAAACCATCCTCAATAACAATTTTTTAGAGAAAGCGTTTTGAATAAAATAGGAAGGTATTTGTACGTAAATAGCAAAATTAAAAAGCGATTTCAGTACTTCCTTTTAAGAGGAGTAAGAAAAATAAACTGCGATTACAGTACTTCTCCCTTAAAGGCAAATATTTTGAATCGAATTCATTGATGTAAATAGGTTCACTCATTGATAATTTTAACGATTGCAGTACTTCCTCTTAGTAGGTGTAAGAGCATGGTGGCACTTCACAGCCACGTAGAGGAGCTTTAACCACTTCTTCGTGGTAAATTTTATCCAAATCGAACTAAGCGTAATAGAAATATTGGTAATAATAGTATTAGAAAAGGCCTTACTTGGGTGGGGCAAACTCCCCTCCTTATGAGTCATAGCGACGAGACTTTTAAAGTGCAAATCTGTACAAAATTTCGATTCGAATGACACTTTATTCATGAAAATCGGTTCACGTTTCGATAATTTGAAACGATTACCATACTTCCCCCTAATAAGGGTAAGAGCAGAACGTCGTTTAAATGTTACGTAGGAGTGCCCTAAACCTTTCATCCTGCCAAATTTTATTAAAATCGGGTTAACATTTTCAGAGTTATTAGTAATAATAATTTTGAGAAGGGGCCTCACATATATGGGGCTAACTCCTCCCCCATTTGATGTACAGCGTCGAGACCCCCAAAAGGCACATCTACATAAAATTCCGAAACGAATGACACCTTATTCATGAAAATCGGTTCACGCGTTTAGGCGCTACGTTGTTTACAAAAAAGGTAACAACAAGAAGAACAACAACAAGAACAAGACCAATTTTTGAAAATGCCGTTTTTGCTCATTTTCAGTAACTTTTTTCTCTTAATATATTAAATCTGGGTCTTGACAAAAAAATTACAGTTATAAAGGAGGACTTGCCCTATAATTTAAAGAAAATTTGGGAATTTTATCTTTTATAGAAAAAGAGAAAAAAATTGTCAAAGTTGGGTGCTTTTCAACGTTACACTTTTTCGTGCAGTTTTTGATGATCAACCCTTATACAACTGTCCTACCGGACAGTTTTAATATATGAATTAAAAAAAAAAAAGTATTATATTTCATGAATTATTAGAGAATTATGCAATTACTTGAAAATATTATTTAATTTATTCTGTAATTAAATATTTCACAAACGTATACAATAATTACAATAAAATTATCATTATCTATTGTATTCATAGAAGTTTAGATAAAGAAAGAAATCAGGCTAATGTATTGAATTAATCGAGAAAATGTTTTTGTTACTAAATAATTATTGAAAGGGAGGGGATTAGCTATGAGGTTAGCATACTGGACTCCCACGCGGAGGTCCCGGGTTCGAATCCAACAGCTGACCCTTAGATTTTCTCTTCTTAGAAGCTTCTTAAAGCTCACTGTCCGGTGATGGACAGTGTTGTCTGTAATGAGAGAACACTGTCCGGAGGCCGGCAGTGCACTGAAAAAAAGTTCCGGGCGCCAATAACCTTGGATGTTGATGCGCCTTAAATCATAAAAAAAATTATTGACATCAAGCCAGCTGATTAATTATTTAAATTAATTTACAATTTACTAAAAAGTCAACTCGACCTACTCGTATACTCGTAATAAGGACGATATATTGTAAAAGGGGAGGGGATTAGCTCAGTGTTTAGTTTAGTTTAACTGAATTCGAACTCGGAGATCATGGGTTCAAATCCACCTGCTGTCTGGTAATAATTTATTGTAATATATTTATTAATAATTTTGAAAATATTATTAACAAAAAAGAAGTGAAAATAAATGCTAGATTTGAAAGTAGTTCAGATTCCAATCGAAGCGAAAGTTAAGGTGATGTAATAATACTTATAATAAAATAAAATAAGATCTACATAAAACCGCAATAAAATTTCTTTTACGCAAACCGTAACCTTACTAATTGTAATAACAATTTTTTATGATAATTACTTGCAATTGGATCTAATTTAGGCTAGACCAGAATAAATAGAAATAAAGTAAAAGTAAAGTAATCGCCTATTTTTTCAGGCGGAGCTTAACGTCCAACTACCAATTAGGTGACAGTGGACAGAGGCGACTAGCAAACATACGTACTTTACTGCAAATTTCTTTTATTAACCATTAAATAAAAATCCAAGGTCTAAAGACCGGGAATCGAACCCAGTACCAGAATGCATATTGAGCTTTGCAGGTCTTGCCTCTTAACCGCTCGGCTACCGTGGTGCCTATAAGTAGCAATACTTTTTATTTAAATGTTTTTTTATCTGGGGCAATACCAGCGAGGAGTTCAAATAGCTGGGATACTGGTCATCAAACTAGCGGGAAATCTAAGGCAGATATTCTAATCTCTAGAGTAAAGAAATTAGAATTTCAACTAAAACAGAGGATCTACCACGCTATTGTAGGGAATGTAGTGACAACATGCGTCGAAAAACATGGACAATGACCAAAAATTTGGAAAGTAGATTACTAACCCTGGAGATGGACTTCTAGTGGAGAGATTGTGGTTTATCTAGAAGGCAGTGTATCCCTAAGTATGTGATTAGAGATAAAGTAGGCGTTAAAAGAACTATAGAATCTAAACGCGCCTAAAATGGTACGGCCATCTAATGAGAATGGACCAAGATCGCTGGCCGAAAAGAATTTACAATTATCTCCTAAAGGAAAGGCGCAAACGGGGCAGGCCTAGGAAGTGCTGGATAGTGGATGTTGACTCCAGATTGGCTGGATCGAGAATAATGGCTGTTGAGAATCGGGAATATGAAATAAAGGTTACTGCAATCCCCCCCCAAAAAAATCTGTGGCAATTAAATTAGTTAACGGGGAAAACACTTTCATTAAAAATAAATCCAGACATTTAAGAGATTCCATAATTGGATTATAAAAGGAGCAAAATTACCAACCATATATGGAATGCTGAATGGATTGTGTATCTGAAAAGTGGTAAGACACGTTTCCTATTACCAAAATCTAATTCTCTTATCACCAGTGGCGAACAGCTTTTAATTTTATCGATATTGGAAATTTAATCGAATCCACTCGACAAACTTCCGATTCAATTGCAATTAATTGCTCTATTTTAAGATCGGGTTAAATACTGTTAGATCGTGCTTCTTTTATAATCTGCAAGCTTTTTTGTTTCTGAAGTTTTACTTTAACAAATGATTTGTTGAAGTAATTTTGGATTATCATAAAATATAAATATGCAATCCACAACATCTAAAACGTTATGGATAAAATTAACATAAATTTAAGCTTGAATTTAAGTAATAATAAAGCGTTAGAAGGACTTTTCTTATTCAAATTTTTTTATAAATTTAACATTCCTCCATTTGCTTGCGGTTACCAGCAATAGTTAATGTCTAAGATGCCATTAACCTGCAAAATAAATGCACACCCTTACTAAATCTTCGCAACTAAATTACAAGATTTAAATTATTCAAATTTTTAAGAAGTCTTTTCCTTTAACTCCACTTTCTGAATTTTAATGTCTGAACACTCTATTGACTCCTAGCTGTATAATAATCAAAACAAATTTCGCTGATTAACAACTAAATGACAAAAAAGTTTTTAGCCATTGAATAATGAATAATTTATTTCAGAAGCCAATCTGGTTAACTCCATACTCTAATGTAAATTGTAATAAAAATTTAGTTAAATCACTTCATACAACGCAATTGGCGACTTCTTAAACATCTATTAAATATGATAATTATAAAAATTTTGGGACAAAGCGATATGACGGGAGCTCAAATACACCTAACGAAGAAGACATCATTTATATTGCTGAAGAATCAATTTAACCAGTGTAAACACATTAAACCAAATCTCTGTTACGGTGCGTTCGACGTGTATACTCGTTGTGAAAAAATATAAAATTTCCATTAACAGTAAAAACTCGAAATTTTAATAAAATACAATAAGAATATTATTTGGTGGGATGTTTCCTTTATCTTACCAATAGAACTGCCAAGTATTTTATACGGAGGGGGGGTGGAGGGAGTCAGCCAAATGATAAGTGATTGGTACATGTTTGGTCTCCGCATTAGAGATTGGGGAATTACGCACACAAATAGAAGCTCTCAACCCTTGTGCAAGGCCCGTTTTTACCTCTTAGATAGAGGTTCAGGACCTCAGTACGAGCATGATTTCATTTTTCACAGAATTCAAAGCTCTTTTCTTCCTTGTTCAAAGCTCTTGCGTCCTTAGTTAACTAGGAGCAATGCATACGTGAAGCGGTGCAAGATTCTGAATGAGCACAGAATGCTCTGTAATCTGTATGCCCCCAGAGATTGCAGAAAAAGTCGCTTGCAGTGACTATATTAAGACGTAAACTTTTGGTTGTTTTGTCCTGCTGCGTTCGACGTCAGTATACACGTCTTTGTCTTGATTTTAATTCCGCACACTGTGGGTTTTTTTTTTTAAACTAAATTCCACCATTAACTGGTTTAATAATACTTGTAACAGAACAGTTATTACTAATTTTTGCTAAAATATTTAATAAAAAATTGTAAATAATGAAGTTTTCCTGCAATAGAAATACTTATAATTTTAAGACTGAATTTGAATTATTCAGTTTCTTTCACTTGCCAAATCGATTAACTTCCTTAATCACGTAAAAATTGTCATAATAATATCGATATATTCCATCTTATACTTTTAACATGTCGTTAGATAAAAGATACATCTGCAGCAATGCAGTCTACATCGTTTATTTGAATCGATTGTTTAACAGGAATTTTAAAAAACAATAAATACTAGTTTCTCATTTTTCTCAACTTTTCGTTTTATGGAGTTAATCGATTTGAAGCATTCAATTATTGCTCTAGAATTAGGAGTTTTCATGAGTTATGACTTTGAGAATAACTAGTAAGAGCAAGTCTTGTGAGTGGTTCATTGCAGATCTTTATTTTATTTTGCTGTTATCAATAAGGTTTTCCCTGAACTGTTACTAAGTTTTATTTCACTAAGTCACACTGCTGAGCTTTAAACAATACGGAAGCACTTTGTGCAGCTTTTGTTCAAAGTTGATAGCTACCACAATGACTGGCTGTATTGCTGGCTAGTCAGCGAGAATTCTCTTCACTTGATAACTTCATTATCAAAGTGGTAGCCCTGGTATCAATTAAATAGAATCTAACTCCTTTACAATTTCCTGTAGATATCCCCCTCTTAGCTGCTATCTTAACAACGCCTGTCTTCCCTTAAGCCTTTTGTAACGTTGGACAACCTGTTTGGTATCAGACAATGGTATAGACGACCCAGATAACTCATAACCCTAAGCTGTCTTCAATACCACATTAAATTCTTGTATCACCTACCTAAGCTATAACACTTAAATGTTCATAATTCTATGCCCTGTTTTAATCAGCATTTAAAGTTTAATCAACATCGTGTACCCTTATAGATATTTTGTTTTAGGTCAGATTTAGGACCCGCATTTCTGACTACACTTTTTTGTAACAGCTAAATAGATAATTGTATTAATACATATGTTGCCCACATCCTTTCTCATTAAATGTTTGTAAGCATTGATATTGTAACTTCAAAATAGTAATCGAAAATTAAACTGTTCAATAATTTGACAGTATAGCTTACTTTCAATTCTCTTTCTAAAAAGTGTCAACCTTTTTACGGATTTAGTGGCAATTCAAAATTTTAATCTGTTATATCTTTAAATCTCTATAAACATATATTGGTAATTTTTTACTTTATTTACTTTCACAACTGTAAGTAAAGCTGATACATACTACATGATACATACATAAGTACATGAATAGCATGAGGGGAGAATTCACCCCATTGGTGGAACTCCTAAAGAAGAATAGTTCACTATTGTACACTGGCACTTACTTCACTTAGAAGAACGCGTGGCCACCTGCGCTTCAGCCGTCTTAAGAGTATTTCCAGCCAATGCAGTAAGTTGGGATACTAATGGATTAGGATGTGAGGTGGTTGAAGTGTGGAATTTAATGTAACGGGATCTTGCAGCTACTGAAACATTAGGGAACAAGGGAAATCTCGGTGTAAGGTAGAGTTAGAGACATAGTAAGGAGCATTAGCGGATTCTACTGAGTGTTTTTGACTGGAAGGATTGGATTCTTGTAGATATTGGAAGCTTTGGCTGAGCCCCAAAGTTCCATTCCTCAAGTCCAGGCAGGTTTCAGTATTATAGTATAGATAAGTCGTTTATAGATAGTGTAGATAAGTGAGAGTTTAGATCGCTTGTCGAGAAGTCTAGAGAGAAGTTTGAATCGTCTGTACAGTTCTTTCCGTTAGAGTCTAGAATTTTGGTTTCCCAGTTAGGCGTTTCTCCATGAAGAGTCCTAGGTACTGACTACAATCTGCGGGAAGAGGAGTGTAGTTTAGGTAAACGGGTGGAAGGATAGTTTGCCTGAGGGAAATATATTGATAATAAAATAATATACAGCAAAATTCTTGAATAAATATTTGAAGCAAAATTATATCTTTTGTTGGTGGTTTTTCAGAAATTATTGTTCTCGTTGTTGTTGTTGTTGTTGTTCTTCTTCTTCTTCTTGTAACCTTTTTTTGTAAACAACGTATCGCCTAAACGCACGAACCGATTCTCATGAATGTATTAATAAGAATTAAATTTGAGACTGCAATTTATAAATTTGACGAAATCAGCTTATTAAAAGTGCCATTTTTGATAAATTGAATTTCCGTTATATTAACATTTTCTCGCAAAACGGCCACCATGATTTTAATTAAAAATTCACGTATAGGTTAATAATATATTAATTTAAAGGAAACCTGTGAAAAAAAATGTACCTCTTTGCATTTAGGTATCTTCTTACCGGAAATTAAAACTAATGTATTTGTAAGCTAAATGAGAACTAAATTAGAATCGATTATGAGATTGCCATAATAAGATGAAAGTTTCTTTTCTAAATGGTAAACGGATTTAAATTTCTTATCTATCATTACGTTGGCAATATGATCTTTTAAAGGAAGCTGCAAATAAATTGGATCAAAATATCAAATGACTAAATGATGTTAGAAAATTGCAACTTTATTTTGTATTATGTCATCATTCAATGCGTTCATACAAAAAAAAAGTGCATGGAGATATCTCGGATTACGGTTGGTATCATTCACATATCGATATATTTATTGAAAGAGAAGTTTTTTTGGCGGGTGATATAATGGATTTCGACCCTCTTTTTTTTGGCTCTAGAGCGCCTTTAAACGAATTTGGTTTTATTACTGCATAGGAGGGTGTTCAAATTCTCTTATTTCCGTATTAGTGAATATTTTGTTCAAGTTAATTGAGTTTGTTTTACCCAATCCATAAACATAATAGTTATTTATTTAACAAGTGTGGAAAGTAGTACTTTTCCTCGCAGAAGCGAGCGAAGCGAGGCGAGTGCAAGTGCAAATTGCCGAGTGTGAGGAAAATACTTTACACTAGAGTTAAATATTATATTTTTTCTGCAACCATTAGATTTATTAACTAAAAAAATTAAAAATTTCATTTTTACAGTCTACAAAAAGTAATTTATTTATTATAAACATTTATTAATAATAATAATAATAATAATAAAATGTTTATTCATTCAAAAAATAATGCAGTAATATAAAACATAAAAAACAAAACACAAATAATGCATGGATTTTACTCCGTCTGCATGAATTGCAATAAAAATTAAAAATGTTAACCAAAAAATTATAATGTTTAAATAAAAAAATTTAAAATTCTTTTTTACTATTGAAAAAATAAATTTTATAACTAATATAATGTGGTATAAATGAAGAAACAAAAAATTGAAATTTTGCCAAATTAAATTTTTAAGATTTTACAAAACAAAATGGCAAAAAAAATAAAATTATTTTTCTTTTAAATTAATACAAAGAAAAGAGGTCAATAATCCCATTGTTCCAACAGCCAAGTTCTATACCTGGATGCATCTCTTAGAAATGAACACAGATTATTCCAGTTTTTTCCATTTAAGAACTCACAAAGTTCTACCTCTGTGAGCACCTTTCTATTAAAATATTTAAGTCTATAAGAAGACAAAATAGGGCAGACTGCGATAAAATGCATAATATTTTCAATTTCTCGCAAATTGCACATGGAGCAAAGCTGACACTCGTCATTATTAAAATGTTTATATTTTAAGTTTAGCGCTTCACATCTAGACTTTAAAATGAGCTTGGCATCTCTAAATGAAAGTGTGCTGATATAATTACACTCATAGCTCAACTTCGAATAAAACCTATGATGTACAGCTTGTCTGGCTTTACATTCGGCACTTAATTTATCATTTTGTTCTATTTGAAAAACTAAACTATTTAAACTGGACTGCCAAACCTCCAAACAGTTAGAATCAAGATTTACCGCAGGAAATTGAAACTGTGCACACAACAGCTTCCAATCATTAAACCAATAAAATTTTTTAGAGATTACTTTCGCGTAAACATTTATTGTTATATTACAATTATTTACATTACTTACGTATTTACATTACTTATTACATTTTCTGCTGTTTCTTTTATTGATGGAGGAGTGTTTTCTAAACAGGAATCACTAGAATCCATTTTAAATTTCTATAAGGTAACACTATAACCTTTTTAACTGTTATAATTAAAAATATCTAATTATTTATTAAAGTATTATTTTTATTTCTATATTCCTTTCAATTTTTATTTTATTTTTTAATGTTCGTTTTTTAATTATTTAGATAAAATAAATTTAAATAAGCTTATTAAAGTTTTACAGAAAATATTTATGTTAATAACAAAACTTCTTATATAAAGGAAGCACAATAAAGTTTTTCCACTCACTAGTGAGGAAAGTGACACTAATGGGAATTTTCCCCCACTAGTGAGGTAAATTTGGGCATTACACAGCTGATTTTAATTGAGTAATGAGAACATTCCTACATGGTTGCAGAAAAACATACTTTACTACAAAATTTCTCATATTAACCATTAAATAAAATCCAAGACCTAGACCGGGGGAAGCGAACCCACTAAACCAACAATACATCTTAGCTTTACGGGTCTAGCCTATCTAAACCGCTCGGCTATCGTGGCCCCAAATTGATTAGCATAACAATCAGTAGAAGATCCATCAGAGCACGTGTTCCCGCATCTTTTGGATGCTTTCTTGGATCTGATTACATTTTTTGATTACTCATCGCGCCTGATAAAATCCCTGGGCCATTCTGTTGGTATTCTGGTCCCCTCTCAATTCTTTTTCAATCCTTCCAATCCCCAAAAAAAGAATTTTTTGAATTACAATTTAAAATTTGTAACAAATGTTATACTGTATTTTATGCACCTATCATCTTGTTCATAGATTTAAAAAAAATAAATAAATAAAATCCAGGTCAACACTGTGAACTTATTAAAGAAAAAATTCCCATTGCTACGAATCCTTTATTAAGAATGTAACCACACGGTTTATTTTGCAATTGTGTAATATGTAATCTGTAAACAGATCTTGTACATATTTCTTTGCAGTTGATTCTCTATTAGCTATTATGTAATAGTGCAGCATAACTGCATAACTTGTAGAGTAACTGGTTTTTATTTAATGGATACGATATTAGAAGCAATTATGATTTAGTTGTTTCAGTTCTCTCTACTTGTTTGTATTTGTGTCTCGCTTGGGCGTACATTATTTAAAGAATAAAACAACAAAATTTTTGGGCATAGCCAGCAGCTATTTATTAAAAACAGTATGGCCAATAAAAGTGTTACAGATACGTAAAATGAACTCAAATCACCTTTTAAAAAACCAGGTGAATGACGTTGATTAAAAACGTTACGCATAATTTTTTTTTTTTAAACCGCTCGCTTAACGCCACCCTACTCTTATGTTCTGTGCGTGCCTAAAAACAAATCCTTTACTGCTATAACCGTGGTAACCAATCTGGTTCTTTTTTTCGCTTTTACAATGAAAGTTTGTTAGTAGATTACTAACCTGTTTTAACTTTCACTACTTCGTAATGTGTGCCACATTTTTAGCCCAATTTATTTTACTAAATTTTTTATAATTATTTTAATTATTTATTTTTATTTCCTGATTAGTCAGGACTTATCATCAACATTTATTGCCTTTTTCTTTACATTCTCTTAACTAATTTAGGAAAGTATTGTAATCAAGCCGAATTATTTGAGAAATTGAGTTTTAAGATCTGTTTTCCCCTCATACTCGACTTAAGGAGAACAGGACTCAACAGACGCTTCCGACAACTGAAAAGACTACTCGACAACAGATCAAAACACACTCTGGACAACAAAAGACTTATATATGTAAGTATACTAAAGCCAGTCTGGGCTTATGGCATCGAACTGTGGGGTTCAACCAAACGCTCAAATCTCTGCAAAGGATCCCAGTCCTTGCAATCTAAAATTCTTCGATCTATAGTAAACGCTCCTTTCTGCGTCCACCAATCAAACCATTCACACAGACTTGAACATTCTTTTCGTCACACAAGTTGCTGAAAACACGATACAAAAATTTCACTTTCAAACACATCACAATCCACTGGTACAACATCTATCTTCAAGAACATTTCCAGACAACACTTCCAGACGTCTTAAAAGACATTGGCCTTGCGATCTCCTCCCTGATGAAGAGAGTCTGTAGAATTTAGAATGTTTTTTGGAGTGTTACCGCTGGGTGACTTCTACACTCTGATATTGTGAACGTTATTTATAGTTATCATTGTTGCTTATAACGCAAAATGCGTTGATTGTAACTAAATAAATCATTAAACAAAAAAAAGATCTGTTTTCAGATCTGCTGAGTCGAAAAAAGGGTTTTTCCAGGTGAAGGGGGGAAATGGCAGGTTTCTGAACAAAATATAGAGGACCCCATATGTAACAGCCATCAAAATCTTTTAACCATAAGCACCATTTTACTGAGAAAGCCCCCCCCCCCAAAAATGGCTGATACGATTTCCCTTACACTTTGTAGAGCACATTGTTCTCATGTTGGTCTACACCAGCGGTGTCAAACTCAATTTAAACACGGTCCAATTGGTGCTACAGACAAGATTCACGCGGTCCACATAACTTTTACAAATTTTATTAAATTTGTATTCTGAAGTGAGGATTCAATGAATATGGATAGAATAATTAAAACACTATATAATTGTATTTATAAAACGAAAATTATTCTTTTTTTACCTCGTAACTTGGCAAGCGATTTCCTCGTACAAGTTTTGCTATATCTGCGATTCAAAGACTGAGAACGTAAGAATATATTTTGGGAATTCCTACTTCTTATTTTATCTTTTAAAACCGAATCATTCTGGAATTCCACTTAGAGTGGCAGACATATCGCTTCCGCAAACGTCGCCGGAACTGAGTCAGCGTGTTTTATACAACCCCGCAGGCCTCCAGATAAGGCACTGGGCCACGAGTACACTCGTCTTCAGTAGCTAAAGGGTTAACGAGAGAATTGTGGGTTCGGCATTACCTCGATCTCCTCTAAGCGCTATTTTCTTCGTAAACATTTTTTCTATTTTCCTTTTACTTCAGAACAAAGTAGGCCACAAAAAAATTACCTCGAGGGCCCGCAGGTCTCCAGTTTGACACCCCTAGTCTACACCTTTTTATTTGAACCATTTTTCCCCTTCAATAAAAAAAGAGGGGACATTTCCGAAATAACGGAATGAGTAGGCATTCCTCTAAAGTTCTATTTTTGAAGAATGTATAGTCCAAACTGATATATGTACTTAAATGATAAGTAGGATTGAATCGATTGATAAAAATTCAAGTTTTTACCAAATTTGTGTAATAAACGGAAGTATAACTTTACTTTAGTAATTATTTAGATTTCATTATAATGTAAAAATTTTACGAAGTGTTTGATGTAAAGATTAAATACGTTATTTAATTTGGGGAGGGAGAAATTAGGCAAGATCTTTAGGAATTGTAGCAAAATAAATTCGCCCAGTTTAATTTGATATTAAGTTTTAAATATCCACTAGAGATTATGTGGAAGGTTATTGACTTATTAGGTTTCATAGCCTTCGAAATCTTTCCACTGTTCTTAATAATGTCTTTTATTATTGTGACGAAACCTACAACTCGTATAATTATTGGGAGATTTATATATATTTTTTTTTAATTTAGGCGTGGTCAACATCTGAGTTCATTGCTACCTGTACCATTTTCAGTCTATGGACAGTGTTCTCTATGTTGCAGATAGTGGTTATCCAACACTGGACAGTGTAGCTGTCAGAGGGCTTCTAGGAAGGGAGAAAAATCTTAAATCGGGGGCAGATGTTTATCGATCATTTATGAAAACTAAGAAATTCAAGAAATAAAAATTAGTAAAAAATTATTCATTAATTTCTTTACTTTTTAAACTGTTGTTTCTTCCCAAAGAAACCAATTCACCAAAGTAATATTGGTGAATACGGTCGCCTTTCTATGTCGAAATAGTCGAAAGACAAAAATTGAAGAATATGTCACTGACTTTATAGTTAATATTTAATATTCAACATAACACATTATCACCCTTAGACGAACCGTCAGCTTCTACCCATACAATGTGCTCGCCTATTGTGATACCTTGGATTTTAGATAAACAACTGGCCGTCTACAAAACTGAAAAGACAAGAACTCAAAAGAGAAAAAAGTTACTGTTTGCTAGGACCACTACTAGATGACCAAAAATGACATTAAATTGCAAGGAAGGTACACTGATTTAGAACACTCCTGAAATCGATCTGGACTTAGGGAATCGAACTGAATGGGTGAAAACAAGCATCCTTAATAGTATGACACCTTCAAACTTTACAGTCTAAAAAGCAATGCTTAAATAACTTGTACATCTAATAGAACCATTTCAGACTGACCTAAACCCAACATTCATCAGAATACATCCTCTCAGCACGCCCACTAAACATTTTAGTTCATCGTCTCCCTTCTTTGTCTCTTCCCAAAAATCCTATTCGATGACAGAAACGTGCTGTACTCTCGGATTTTACTCGGTTTTTAGAAATCAGTAAATACATTTGGAGCGTCACCTTTTGGGTGATAACTCCTCTCGTCACTTCATCTCATACGATTTTCATGAGTTACTGGTGAACCCTGGACCTCCGTGGAAATCTAGTATTATCTAGTTCCTCTCAGCACGCCCACTAAACATTTTAGTTCATCGTCTCCTTCTTTATCTCTTCCCAAAGATCCTATTCGATGACAGAAACGCGCTGTACTCTCGAATTTTCTCAGCGTTAGGAATCAGTAAATACATTTGGAGTGTCACCTTTTGGGTGATAACTCCTCTTATGTCACTTCATCTCATACGATTTTCATCGTATTCATGAGTTACTGGTGAACCCTGGACCTCCGTGGAAATCTAGTATTATTATTATTGAATTCATTAAAATGGGGCAAAATTTTGAGGCCCTCCAAGTTCTCAATTTTTACTGTTTCTAACGCTGAGTAATAGGAAGTCCTCCTAATATTATTTCCTTACTAAATATTGCATATGTCAAATGATTATACCATTTTGGTCTCAATAACCATAACCACAAGATCTATTCGCCCCTTGTCTGACGTCTGGTTCGATGTTTTTACTGAACGCTGGTATACTAGTTCAGTTTGTCATCCCCTAAAGAAGCTTCTGGTGAAGAGCACCAATGGTACCCGAATAGTAGAGATAAAATAAAGGCATTAATACCCAAAAAATATTTTCAAGGTGCCGTAGCCGATCATCTCAACATGTTTGTAAGGCCTTACTTTTTGACCAGTTTAATTATTTCTGCTATGATATAAATTAAATAATATATATATTGAAATATATAATATAACCAATGGCGAAACTTACGTCAAAGTGTAGGTAGACAAATTACAAGCCTCCATTTTTTATGTAAAATAATTACAGACTATCTCACCTCGAACATTGTGAGAATGTTCGCAAGAATGGTAATTAGATCAGAAGTGCAATGAGAAATCTATAATTATGCATTTTTATTTTAAAGAAACTGTATCTTCTGTATCTCGCTGGACCATTAGAATAATTGCACATTGAAATTATTTTTTTAAAAACATGAAATTCAATGGGAATCCAATTTTTAAATGCATTAAAATAATTGTCTCTTTAGGCAATTAACAGGTGATTAGATATTGCAGAGTAGATGGTGGCACATCTTTTACAGTAACACTTTTTCCGAAGAAAATTTAGCTAGTTATCCGAGAACCAAAAAGCACTACGGGACTGCCCAATTACAAGTCTTCGCTCATAAACTAACCACCACCTTTCAATCAGTCGCTACTTTTTGGTGTTTATAGTCTAAGAATAGGATAAGATATCTAATTTCAGGCGATGAAACCATGTGAAATTTATTTTTAAACGTTTAAACCAAAAACATAGTTTATTTAAACTTTTAGTAGATGTTGCTTTAAATAAAACGGTTACTGCTGTTTTCGGAAAATTTTCAATTTCGGTTCAAATTTGCTTTAAACAGGGTGTAAACTCGGAGGAGAGGTCGAAACTTCGGGAGGCGATTCTGGGCATCATTTGCCACAAAAAAAAAATCTATATAAACTATGGCTCAATTCGGCTCCGTTTTATAGATATTTTTAATTTTATGTTTTTCTCAAGGTATTACTACTTTTTAGCAAACATTTGTCTATATTTCTCAAACTATCACAGCTACAGCAATTTCAATAAGCTCATTAGAAAGAAGGTTAAATTTCCTTTTAAATAAGCTAATTTGTATTCCAAAAAAATAATATTAAGTATTTCATTTTGTGGCCCAAACATAAGAAATACCAAGATCCTAATTTTTTTCCCTAAAACTTTGACTTCATTTTTCTCCTAATCTTCATTGCCCTAATCCTTTCGTACACCATTCCTGACAATTCTCTAAATTCTACGAGGGTCGTTTGAAAAGTCCGTGCAAAGTCAGAGAGATAGCACTACTGGCGCGTATCAAGGTTATGTTTAGTTAGTAGCATCTCTTGGAAGAACACACACCAAGTTTCAGCCAGATCGGTCTATTTCTTTGTGTTTAGCATTCGTTTGACTCAAGGAAGTCGAGTGATTTTCAAAAAATGGACGAAAAAGAATTTCATGTGTTGATTAAATACTACTTTATGAAAGGCAAAACGCCTCAGGAGACTAAAGAGAAGCTTGATAAACATTATGGTGACTCTGCACCTTCGATTAGAACAGTTTATAAGTGGTTTCAAAATTTTCGGAGTGGCCATATGGGCACAAGTGACGCTGAACGTTCTGGACGCCCTGTTGAGGTTACTACTCCAGAAATCATTGATAAAATCCATGATATGGTGATGGATGACTGAAGAGTGAAGGTGCGTGAGATTGCTAGTGCTGTGGGCATCTCGAATGAACGGGTACATAATATTTTGCATCAACATTTGGACATGACAAAGCTATCCGCAAGATGGGTGCCGCGATTGCTCACGCTTGACCAAAAACGAAATCGTGTGGTGTTGTGGACTTTAAGCGTCGTTTCGTCACTGTGGATGAAACATGGATACATCACTACACTCCTGAGACCAAAGGACAATCTACTCGTAAACAATGTGTTACCAAGGGGGAATCTGCGCCAAAAAAGGCGAAGACCGTTCCTTCGGCCGGAAAGATTATGGCGACTGTCTTTTGGGATTCGCAAGGAATAATCCTCATCGACTATCTGGAAAAGGGTAAAACTATTACAGGTGCATATTATTCATTGTTATTGGACCGTTTGAAAACCGAGCTGCAAGAAAAACGCCCACGATTGACCCACAAAAAAGTCCTTTTCCATCACGACAACGCACCAGCTCACACCTCAGCAGTTGTGGTCGCAAAATTAATGGAAATAGGGTTCCAACTCGTTTCACATCCCCCCTATTCTCCAGACTTGGCTCCCTCGGACTACTATTTGTTCCCCAATATGAAGAAATGGCTGGCGGGAAAAAGATTTTATTCAAACGCGGAGGTGATTGCAGAAACGAATGGCTATTTTTCAGACTTGGACAAATCCTATTATTCGGAATGGATCAACAAACTAGAGCAGCGTTGGACGAAGTGTATAAGCCTAAAAGGAGACTATGTTGAAAAATAAAAAAGGTTTACCCAAAAAAATTAAGTAGTTTTTATTTTTGCACGGACTTTTCAAACGACCCTCGTATATCGATCATCAAGGGCGGAAGGTCTTACTTTAACATTTTGTTTTTGTTTTTTTTTTTTCCGAAAAATAAAAAATTATCTATACGCGGGGATACGAACTGGCAATCTCCCACTTACAGATTTATAATTCATTGAATAAATTATGTGGTCTATTGCGGTCATTTTACCCGTATAAAATTGCAAGTAATTTGCATAAAAGAAAGTGAAATGATTGCTTTATACGGGACATCTCATTTTTTATTTTAATTCGAAGCAGTTCAAGTGTGTATATATTCTTTTTTTAACTGGGGCTTACTACTTTTTTAAAAAAAATAATATTTTTATACTTTTAGAAAGTGCGCAGTTGTAGTGACGTAAGAATTGAACTAGTTCTTTACAAGTAATTTAATTCATTTGAAGTTTGCAATTTTTATATAATATCAATATTGCTAACCATAAGATTGACTGGAAATTTGCAATACCCTTCACTGCATAACTGCAAAAAAAACTTACTTAAACAGTGAAGATGTTTGAATTTTGTAAGACAACTTTCAAATAAGTCCAATTTTTTTTACCTTTAAGTAGTTTAATATTTTTTTATTGAACAGGAACGAATACTTTGAAAATTATTTTAATTTAAATAATTATTAAAGATCTTTAAATGCTTGTACTGTTTTTTTGTTCAACTTTCAATTACTTTACCGGAAAGAAAAGTTAATGCGGTCGTGCAGATCTTTGATCTCCAGTTTTTACACCGGAAGTATACGTAAATACGAGGGTCGTTTGAAAAGTCCGTGCAAAGTCAGAGAGATAGCACTACTGGCGCGTATCGAGGTTATGTTTAGTTAGTAGCATCTCTTGGAAGAACACACACCAAGTTTCAGCCAGATCGGTCTATTTCTTTGTGTTTGGCATTCGTTTAAATCGAGGAAGTCGAGTGATTTTCAAAAAATGGACGAAAAAGAATTTCGTGTGTTGATTAAACACTACTTTATGAAAGGTAAAACGCCTCAGGAGACTAAAGAGAAGCTTGATAAACATTATGGTGACTCTGCACCTTCGATTAGAACAGTTTATAAGTGGTTTCAAAATTTTCGGAGTGGCCATATGGGCACAAGTGACGCTGAACGTTCTGGACGCCCTGTTGAGGTTACTTCTCCAGAAATCATTCATAAAATCCATGATATAGTGATGGATGACAGAAGAGTGAAGGTGCGTGAGATTGCTAGTGCTGTGGGCATCTCGAATGAACGGGTGCATAATATTTTGCATCAACATTTGGTCATGACAAAGCTATCCGCAAGATGGGTGCCACGATTGCTCACGCTTGACCAAAAACGAAATCGTGGGAAGTGTTGCAAGGTTCCAGCTGTTCCAAAAGAATCCGCAGGACTTTAAGCGTCGTTTCGTCACTGTGGATGAAACATGGATACATCACTACATTCCTGAGACCAGAGAACAATCTAAACAATGGGTTACCAAGGGGGAATCTGCGCCAAAAAAGGCGAAGACCGTTCCTTCGGCCGGAAAGATTATGGCGACTGTCTTTTGGGATTCGCAAGGAATAATCCTCATCGACTATCTGGAAAAGGGTAAAACTATTACAGGTGCATATTATTCATTGTTATTGGACCGTTTGAAAACCGAGCTGCAAGAAAAACGCCCACGATTGGCCCACAAAAAAGTCCTTTTCCATCACGACAACGCACCAGCTCACACCTCAGCAGTTGTGGTCGCAAAATTAATGGAAATAGGGTTCCAACTCGTTTCACATCCCCCCTATTCTCCAGACTTGGCTCCCTCGGACTACTATTTTTGTTCCCCAATATGAAGAAATGGCTGGCGGGAAAAAGATTTTATTCAAACGAGGAGGTGATTGCAGAAACGAATGGCTATTTTTCAAACTTGGACAAATCCTATTATTCGGAAGGGATCAACAAACTAGAGCAGCGTTGGACGAAGTGTATAAGCCTAAAAGGAGACTATGTTGAAAAATAAAAAAGGTTTACCCCAAAAAATTAAGTAGTTTTTATTTTTGCACGGACTTTTCAAACGACCCTCGTAGATCTCAATAACAGAAATTAGTTGATTTGTGCGTGTTTTCAAAAACTCAAAAACCCCTCAAACATCTATAAAAAAAAAAGCAAAAAAAAACTCATATTTATAACATTAACCACCCAAAATTTTTCATAAGACAATTTCGGGGCGAAAGGTGAGAGTTAAGTTTCCCTCTAATTGCCATGGTAACCACAGTGTAATTTATGGCCTCATTATCTTTATAATACTAATGGGATTTAAATATCTTAATTCAAATTCTTATTTTTTTTTGCGTTTTTTTGTGCAACAATCAGCGCGTTAGTGCTATAAGTAACAATGATTACAATAGAGTAATACATGATAAGGTAACGAGTGGAGAAGTTACCCAGTGGTAACACTCCAAAACATTATATGATTAGTCACTCTCTTCACTTGAGAGGAGATCACGAGGCCACTGTCTTTTAAGGCGTCTTGTCCGGGTTGTCAGGAAGAGTTCTAGAAAAAAGATTTTCGAGCTAGAGGATTTATATGAGATTACAGGTTTTCTGTATCGTGTTTTCAGTAACTTGGGTGACAAAACTGAATGTTAAGGTCAGTGTGTATAGTCCAGGTTGGAGACATACTCGTAAAATGGAGCGTTTACGATAGTTCGAAGTATTTTAGATTGAAGAGATTGAATCCTTGGGAGATTGGTGCATTTGGTTGAACCTCACAGCTCTATTCCATATGCCCAGATGGGTTTCAAAATAGAAGTATAAATTAGTCTTTTATTGTCCAGAGCAAGTTTTGATCGTCTAAGAGTCTTTTAAGTAGTCGATAGCGTCTGTTTAGTTCTGTTCTTTTAAGTCTAGTGTCGGGGGTTCCAAGAAAGTCTTTGGTCTAAGTAAAGCCCAAGCAAAAATTGGATAAATTCAAGAAAATTTTATTACGTCAATTGCATCAAGAGAAAAATCGCACAGGTTTTTCCCGCACCAGATTCACGTCAAATGGCTCCTTTATTAAGGAATTTAATCTGGATAGTTGGAAAACAAAATAGTTTTAGTGGAAACAATCTAATTAGTTTTTGTTCCTTTAATAATTAATAATCCTATTCGACAAATTTGCTTGTTAATATTGAATTTAACTGAACTCTTAATTAACCTTAATATACCTTGGTTTAATTATCCTTATAAGTCACTGCTAACAAGTGAATTGTAGTAAAACGACCTCAAATTAAAGTCTAATTAAAAATGTTGTAATCGCCTATTTTTTTTTTCTGGCTGGGTTAAACCGTCAAACTACCAAATTAGGTGTCGGTGGACGGAGCACAAACACTTTTGCTATTAACGTAACCACTACACCAACACCTGCCCCGCTCCCACAAGCCGATCTGTAAAGTCCTATGTAGGTCATTTCTGGGAGAAGAATTCAGTAATGCGAATAATCGATAATTAGAAATTGTAAGGTATTAATAATAATGCCCCCCCCCCCAAAAAAATGCTCCTCAACGGAAAAAAGTACTCAGGCTGGTTTGGTATTAAATACTATTAAAAATTAATTAAATACTTAAATTTTACTTACGTTAATTAGTTAAAAGCCTAATAAATCTTCCACTCATCTCAGAATTGAACAAAAAAATAGCATTCCATGGCTTTAGCTTTAGTAAAATACCTGTGAGTTCTGGATTCAAATTGGAGGATCCTAAATCCAGTTGGCTGCCTTATTGTCCAGTGATGGACAGAGTTGTCTGTAACAAGAAAGTGCACTGAGGCGACCCCTAAGCTTTTTGAACTCAATTATTGTCCGCTTTAATGGAAAATAAATGATAAAAATAAATAAATTAATATAAATATATACAATAATTCCAAGTTTAAAGAGAGAGGACTTATTTAGGAGCAAATCACATTTACTTGACATTTAAATCACTGAAGAAAAATTTTAATGGTGTAGATCTATGAATACGTAGGTGATAGAATTTTGCTGGTACAGTTCTTCTACGAGCATTTTCAAGTAATTCTTGATAAATGTGGCAATTAAGAGAAAAAAAGGTGGAAAAAATAAATGCATGAAACGATGTGCTAATTATTAGATTTCAGATAGAACCTTTGTTCAAACCCTTTCGATGGTACTTTCCTTAAGAAGTACGAAGTATCTTGTCAGACGCCCTTAAAACTAATTATTCATATTCAGGAAACTATAAAAAAGTGCTATATTTCCTGTACGATATTAATTTAAAAATGAGGACCTTTAAAATTGTTTCCTTTAACGAGTAAGAACTGTTTAGAAAGTGAATGTATTCTGGGACAGAATTTAAATTAAAAAAAATAAATATTCTGTGAAAAAAAGATAAATTCTGTATTTATCACAGTTATATAAAAAACAAATTAAAAAAATATTATCATAACATAAACCAAAGGAAATAAATTAGAATTTAGAAAAAAATTGCTGTACACATTTTTGTGTTTTTTCTACTTTAAGAAATTGAAGTAAATTTCTTTAATAACGCTTGAAGAAAAACGGTTTTCGGATGTTGTGTTGGACTAGCCTTTGGAGGTGGTGCTTTTGTAGAGGCTACTGCTTTAGTTGCAACGGATACATCAAACTTTGGCACTTCATATGGTACTGCTTCAAAGTTTACATGTGATGGAAATAGATAAGGATGGCCAAGATTTCCTTGAAATTGATAACCATGATCGAATGATTGATGAAAACCACCCAAATCGCCAAATTGTTGATTGTAAATCGAACTGCCATATACACCTGGATTTCTTTTAATTCTTCTTAAATCGGCCGCTTGTATGGACACTATGAACAACACTATGTATACTAGAAAACACAATATTGTAAAATGCTTCATACTCGGTTACTTTTGTTTGCAAACTCGCTTTTTTAATGAATTTGTAAAAGAATATAAACACAGACTGGCTGTGTTGAAATTGTTACACACGGGTTATATAGTAAGGCGCTCTCGGCTCTTAAGGTTGTTCTTGCAAAATATTTTGTAGTCCTTCAAACCAGACACCCTAACCAGTGGAACGTATACACACACTCTCAGTATACACAATCTCCTGGGATTGCCAAACAACTTGGTGTAGGAGATCATGAATTTAATATAATAAATTTCTTGCTTGATTGCTAGTTTTTTAACTATCCATAATGTGCATTTGTAATTAAAAAAAACAAAATTTTGTGGATAATCAGCAAACAATCATTACCATCAGTTCCAACTGATTGTTTGGCAATCATTTATTTACGTACAAAGTTTACAATAATTAAAAAAAAAATTGTAACGCTTTCAATACGTAAAAGTAATTTTTATTAACGGCCAGTTTATAAAGTTTGGAGGTGACCTGCTTACGTAAAATGGTTATTACAAATTGGTCGGTGTTGGTTTGTGCATTTGTCTGGTCACCATAAAGAAAGTTCGAATTTTGATTTTTCAGTGCAAATTCTTGAGCTTTTGGAAAAACTAAAATTACCCTATTAATTAATAATTTGTTTTTCCGTTTAATCCCTTTTTTTTTTAATTTTCTCCAAAAATGCTTCTAGAGATGTTTCCTATGCACATTGCACACAAGAAGATCTAGAAATTTAAAAAAAAAAAAATTTCCCTCTGAAATGTGCTTATTAAGTCAGTTCTGGGGGAAGAAGTTGAGTTAAGTTGCTCTCTAAGGCTGAAAACATAGTGGAGCGGCGAGCAAAGGCGAAAACAAATACAAGTTATTAACATAAGGGACCGCGCTTAGTGAGGAGCAAAGCGAGGATAGAGCAACGCTACCAAGAGAGAGAGTAGAGCAACGTGTTGTGACAAGTTTCATTTCTTCGCTTTCATCGCGCACAATTTTCTAGGTTAAAATGGATATTGCTGCACTTATTGGTGTAGTTTTTTTTAAAGAAACCTCTGTGGGACCAACAGGATCTTCTACATCACAGCCGATTTGTGTTGGATAAGGAATGGGACAGGATTAATGGGGTTAACATTGAAATTCGTCCTTTTTCTTGATTAACATGCCTTCAACACTGGTTAGTATGTAACAAAATGTTGAAATAGACATTCGAAAATACGCATGAAACTTACCAGGATGCTCCCAAATTCACCAAGTTCATGTCTAGACATGTTTATATCATGAACACTGTAAGCTCCTGCTACTTGGCTGCAGTAAATACCAAATTTTCAAGAAAGAATTTTTGTATAGAAATAATTCCTCCATCATGTCTCGTCAAAAGGAGAAACGCGACTTAAACTCACCACTATGTGCATGCGACTCTTTGCTCGCTGCTTGTCGGCCTCTTTTTAGTTGAACCAACTATCATCGCCGCTTTGCTCGCCGCACCACTATGTTTCCAGCCTAAGGGACCATTTAGGAACAATGAGCGTCCTTATTGTGATATAAAGGCTTATTTAAGAAAAACTGCACTTTATTTAATCCTTTCTTTCCACCCTCTCAAAAAAAAGTGCAGTTTTCCAAATATTTATAAATTGCAAATTTTTGGGTAAAACTAGGAACACACTTCTGGGCAAAGTTCTTTCCTAGTTCATTTCCAGTTTTTTCCTTTTTTTCTTAAGCTGTCCTCAATCCAATTGTCGCCACATTCTGTCTTCAGTTCTTCGCTCCATCTTCAAGTATTGTCTAAATGTTCTTTTTGTCCAGTGAAATCCACACTTCGTGGCTTTCTTTATCCAATAACTGTCTCGCAATGTGTCCTGCCAACTGTCATTTCATCTTTCTTTACTCTCTTAATAATGTTCTCTAGTTGCGAACGTGAAGAATTCCACAGTACTGGTTAATATGTCTAATTTGATCTGTGGTAGCACGTGTATGTTTATTGCATTTCTGACCGGTTTTGAAATCCCATCCAACAGTACAGTTAGATTAATCAGTATGGTGTAGAAATTTCGACGTCACTTACGTAACTATCTCTCACTACATTAATCTAACTCTGCTGATGGATGGAATCCGAAATTGATCAGGAATTCAATACGAGGTGTGGCTATTAAATAACGAGACTGATGCCGCTACAGAAGAACTATGCATGCGCCAAATCCTAACGACCGACAGCTGTGCAGCGTAAAGCCTTCTCTTTCGATTGCAGCGTCTCACGTGTTTGTAGAGAAATCTGACTGACTGGAACCGTCGTTTGTGTAAGAGGTGTTAGTTTCGTTTTGCCGAAAAAATGATACTGCACATGTAGAAGGACGACGAATTGTGAAATTTCACATCAAAACTTGGTAAAACCGCTACTGAAACTTATCTTTTATTAAAAGAAGTTTGTGGCGATGAATATTAATTACTATAAAACTAGGAACGCGAGTTTTTGAGTGGTTCAAGCGTTTCCAAGATGGCCGAGAAGACGTCGGAGATGATGACCGCCGGGTCGCCCTACCACGTCCAAAACAGATGAAAATATCGATTATAATTAATCAACATTACTACCGTGAGGTGCTTGCTCAACTCTGTGAAAGAGTAAGGAAAAAACCGACCCGATTTGTGGAAGAACAAGTCGTGGGTTGTCTCCATCAACACAACACGCCGGCTCACACTGCATTGTATGTCAAGACGTTTCTAGCCAAGTACAACATCCTAGTTTTTTAGGCCATCCGCCTTATTCGCCTGACCTGGCCCCATGAGACTTTTATCTGGTTCCCCAAACTAACTCAAATCTGCATTAAAAAGAACACGATTTCAGTCCGTTGAAGCTGTGAAAGAAAAAGCGGCACGCGTCATGCAGGAGCTCACAGAAAGAGACTTCCAGCACTGTTTCGAACAATGGTAAATTCGCATGGAGCGTTGTTGGGATAGGGGAGTGGTGTATATTGAAGGTGATAATAACTAAATATGTATAAATTTAAAATAAAATGTTTTTACAGCAATAGTCTCGTTATTTAATAGCCACACCTCGTAAACATGCAGGCTTCGATGGATAAATCAAAGATGATGTCCTCTAAGTCCTATTTTTTGTCCAACTCTTTACACTTGGTTTTGTCCCTCCGGGAAAGATTTTTGGCTGCTAAAACATGCTGATCTCTGCCAGGCTGACTTGCATTACTTCCTGCAGCTGTTGTCTAATTCAAGTGCGGATGAAGCATCTTCTTAGTGCAACGCCTTCTATAGGTTAAGAATAATAACCAGTTTAGCTGTAGTCTCCCCTTTAAAAAAATTGGGAACGCCTCCAGTGTGAAAAGGATAATTAAAAATATCGATTTTGCTTTGAATCTACTCAATAAGGCTGTGTAATGCTTGTTTCCTTTTCCAAGTCAATGCCTAACAGTATGTTTGTGACTTTGTCTTTTGTTCTACTATAACGAAGTTTGTAAAGCCTTCAACAGACCCGTTAATCAAGTTTAAAGTTGCCTATCTTAGTAGCTGAAATATTTTGTTGAAGAACAGGTTTATTTTAATCTAGAGGAAGCTTTCTTTACTCATGATTTTGTCTCGAAATGGAGTATAAAATAGTAGTTTTGTTAGGCTATATGCAAATATTTGTAGGCTTCGTTTAATCTAGACTTTCTAAATGTTGCCTGAATCGTAGTATAATGCAGGAAAATAAGTAAATTTTGTTTTTAAGCTTCCTATACTTAGCTCTTACTTAATGAACATTTCTCGCTTGTTTTGAAACATGTTTTCATCTAATTAACATTTTTGTTTTATATAAAACAAATACTTGACACTTCATTAATGGAAATCGCCTTGGCAGAGACGAGCTCAAACAAAATTTACTAATTACCTTCGATAATTAATATTGAAGTTATATCATTAAAAGGTATTGATTTTACAGTTCTCCGCTGTTTAAGTTTACTGTGCCATTATCTTAAGAAAACTTAATTTTAATTAGATTTGCTATTTACATAATTTGTACAAATATTCTCCTTTTAAAGTTACGAAATAAAATTAAATTTTACATTTCAGAGTGCGCTAGAAATAGTGAATTTACATGAATGTTTTTTCTCCTAGTTTAAAGTTTAATTAATGTAATTTTGATGGTTTTAAAGTGTTCATTTTGTATTCTAAAAGATTTAATGTTTCTTTGGTACTTTTTCTACATTTTATTTCTGTTAAAATCAGTATACTTCCTTTAATTAATTTTCTTTCCGCTGACAATTTTTTTTCAATTAATTTCAAAATTGATATTATTCTATGACGTCTTTGATATTTCCAACAAGTTCACTGAAGTAAAAAGATAGCAATATATTGGATCAATCGTTGATAGTTGAAGTTGTTTCTGAAGAATCGTTGAGTTTTGGTTATTTTATAAATCAGAAATCTCCACACCAACGTTTCGAACTACGAGGTGAGGCTATTAAATAACGAGACTGAGGCTGTAAAACATTTTATTTTAAATTTATACATATTTAGTTATTATCACCTTCAATGCACACCCCTCTCCTATACCTACAACGCTCCATGCGAATTTACCATTGTTCGAAACAGTGCTGGAAGTCTTTTCCAGTGAGCTGCTGTATGACGCGTGCCGCTTTCTCTTTCTCAACAGCTTCAACGCACCGAAATCGTATTCCTTTTAATGCAGATTTGACTTTGGGGTTACAGATAAAAGTCACTTGGGGCCAGGTCAGGCGAATAAGGCGGATGTCCTAAAAAACTGGGATGTTGTACTTGGCTAGAAACTGTTCTTGACTGACAATGCAGTGTGAGCCGGCGCGTTTGTCTTGAACCACTCAAAAAAACTCTTGCACGTGATTAACATTCCGCCATAAGCTTCTTTTAATAAAAGATAAGTTTCAGTAGCGGTTTTACCAAGTTTCATGTGATATTTCACGACAATTCGTTACTCTACTGTATTGTGTAGTATCATGTTTTCGGCAAAACGAAAACTAACACCTCTTACACGAAACGATGGTTTCGGTCAGACAGATTTCTCTACAAACACGTGAGACGCTGCAATCGAAAGAGAAGGCTTTACGCGGCACAGCTGTCGTTCGTGAGGATTTGGCGCATGCATAGTTCTTCTGTAGCAGCATCAGTCTCGTTATTTAATAGCCACATCTCGTATGTTAGATTTAAGTGTCAAAGCACTTGGTTCAGTCATAGCTTTTTATATATTTATAGTAAATTTCCGAAATAATAAAGATTTTGTTCGCCATTGAATAACAAATAATTTATTTCAGAAGCCATTTTGATTAACTCAGTGCTCTAATTTAAATCATTGCAATAATTCAACTCAATGATAACCGTAAATTTATTTGAATTTATATTATAAACAGGAATTTTTAAATAAACAACGTACATAATTTCATCGCATTTCTCCATTTTGTTTTGTTTTATGGAATTAATCGAGTTGTGAACTGTGAACGGCTCAAATAATAATCCATAATCTAAGCCTTGAAGGCGAACTAAATATATTTCGTAAAGTAATAGACTTTGATGAATTTGTATTATCTTTTAGTAACCGTAAACTACAAAATTTAGGATTGAAACTAGAATACGGTCAAATTAAAAAAAACTTTACGCCAACGTTTCGTCAAATTTATTGTCTTCATCAGGGCGTGGATATTGTGAATTGGTTGAGTTGCAGAAAGAACTATTCAGTCGTGTTAGTGCTCACTCTGTATTTTTTTTAGTAACAATTCCCGTACCGTCCAATGATGGGTTCGCAGCTAGTAAAAGAATGTGAACGATGATGAGAATAGACAATTTAATGGTCTACTTTATATTTACCACCATCTTTACCCTCTATCTAACGACATAAAGTTTGCTATCTAAAGCGTTAGTGAAGTCGAACAGTTAAAGCTCTCCAAGTCATTCCAGGATAACAACAGGTCCATATTACCCACGGAGTTATTATGATCGTAAAAGGAGAAAAAGAAAAAGGATGTCAAGGTTCGCCATTTTATATGGTTTGTTAGATCGTAAATTTTAAAAAGGAACTACGGTTTCCCTCAAGTGTCTAATATTGTGAAAACGTTCGCTGTCAGTTAATATTCCTTGGTTTTACGCGAAAACGTTCGCTGTTAGTTAATATTTCTTGGTTTTACGCGAAAACGTTCGCTGTTAGTTAATATTTCTTGGTTTTACGCGAAAACGTTCGCTGTTAGTTAATATTTCTTGGGTTATACGCGAAAACGTTCGCTGTTAGTTAATATTTCTTGGTTTTACGCGAAAACGTTCGCTGTTAGTTAATATTTCTTGGTTTTACGCGAAAACGTTCGCTGTTAGTTAATATTTCTTGGGTTATACGCGAAAACGTTCGCTGTTAGTTAATATTTCTTGGTTTTACGCGAAAACGTTCGCTGTTAGTTAATATTTCTTGGTTTTACGCGAAAACGTTCGCTGTTAGTTAATATTTCTTGGTTTTACGCGAAAACGTTCGCTGTTAGTTAATATTCCTTGGTTTTACGCGAAAACGTTCGCTGTTAGTTAATATTCCTTGGTTTTACGCGAAAACGTTCGCTGTTAGTTAATATTTCTTGGTTTTACGCGAAAACGTTCGCTGTTAGTTAATATTTCTTGGTTTTACGCGAAAACGTTCGCTGTTAGTTAATATTTCTTGGGTTTTATGCGATGTTTTTTTTTAAACGATTTCACAATTTATAATGAAATTTCTGTAATTTAATGTGAGAAAAATGGCCAAAGATACTTTAAAGATACCTTTAAAATTCTTAATTAAAAAGTCTACTGAGTAAATAATATTTTTTTTTTTTTTTTTGTTTCATCAAGAACAAAATGATTACATTTTTCCTGCCTAATTTTAACCTTTTTACATTTTTCGCTTCCTTTTATTCCTTCCTTTGAGGAAGAAATGCTATCATGCTGATTCGAAAACACTTTTACGAATAAACCAATGAATCTATCTTGTGACAATCTGCCTTGTCTACATCTACCTTGTGTATAACTGCTTTGTCTGTATCTACCATTTGTGTATCCTTCCATAACACAAACAACAGAATTTTGGGAAAACATTTAAATTTGATATTTGATTTTCGGTGGATGCCTCCTTGATAACTGGCAATAAAACTTTTCCACAAAGACTGCTGCCTACCGAAAATTAGTTGTTTTCCTGATTTTTCATGTTTTTTCATGTCTTCTCCATTCTCAAATAGACTGTTCTTACCTTCTTTCTCTAATTTCTTTTAATACCTCATCCCATACTACACGACATTCTTCTCCATTCAATTTAGTACCGTACTGCAAATATAATTACGTTTTTTTACTCCCCTATCTTTCGTATGATGCGGACACCCAATCATGCGTTGATTTTATTCGGTCTTAGCAAGCATGATTATACCTGAATAGTTTGGGACTTACACTCATCATCAGAAGACCATTAATCAGTTTGGTTTTTTAACTGATTATTTCTAATCTTCCTTAACAGATATCCGTACGTCTTCCTCTCCTTTCTGTATGTAACAGCGTCATTATGTTATTTTTCTGTATTTGATGATGTAGTTTGCGTAATTTGAGTCTCTGTTTTGTGGTTTTTATATATGTTTATGTATTATTTTTATATATTTACCACCTCTTCATTGTTTTGGCTGATTGCACCATTTAAAGCATTCGCAAAATAAATTTAAATTAAAATATAATTAATCAGAAAAAAGAGGAGCTCCGTTACTGATCTCAATATTTCCAATTAGTTACTTTTCTAATTCCTAATAAATTACAGAACGTTTTCTTTCTATACTGCTGTTATTAAATAACCATTTGTGTTCTGAGATTATGTTATTAACTAACAAGGTCATCTGAGATACTACGAGTATTAGAAAGTGATCAGTTTCCTATTATTTTGAAATATTTAATAATGGAATTTAGGTTGCTATTTCTTTTTTGTTCTATCCCGTGATATGTATTGATTGGTTTTACGTTTTGTTGAACAAGCGATTGGATTTGTAATGCTAGATAATTTCATTAGACTTAACCGCCACAATTTGCAATCATGCCTTTAATTGAGAGAGGTTCCGAATTTGGTTCCATTTTGTCATAGTTAAAGTGTAGCTAAAATTAAATTTTATTACATGATGGCACTGATAAGGGCACACATCCATGCCGAAACGTTTGGCATATAGGTATAGAGAGGCAAGTACTCAATCATTTGCTCTTTATTTAGTGAGAGAGGGAAATAATTACCAAACTTGTAATACCCCATCTTGAATATGGTTCCAATAATTTGGAGTCCATTTTGCAAGGTACATATGGCTTCTATTGAGGCTGTCCCAGAACTTGTTCTTTCGGTGGTTGGCTAGCCGTTTGAAAATCTCTAAAGAAACCCTTATCTATTCCGATCTACAGCTCACTCTCAATAGTCATAAAGGAGGGATTTGCTCTATATTTTAAAGAAAATTTGGGAATTTTATCTTTTATATGAAAAGGAGAAAAAAATTGGTCAAAGTTAGGTGTTTTTCAACGTTACGCTTTTTCATGCAGTTTTTGACGATCAACCCTTATACAACTGTCCTACCGGACAGTTTTAATTCCTCCACTTACCACCAGAAGAATTTATTATGATCTCTCTTTCCTCTGCAAACTTCTCCATTCTCAAATAGACTGTTCTTACCTTCTTTCTCTAATTTCTTTTAATACCTCATCCCATACTACGCGACATTCTTCTCCATTCAATGTAGTACCGCACTGCAAATATAATTACGTTTTTTTACTCCCCTATCTTTCGTATGATGCGGACACCCAATCATTTTGACTTAGATTGCTGTGGCACTGATATATTTTTACAAAAATTTCTAAATAAAGCCAGATGTCAACTATTTCTTAAAACTATTTGTATTATTAATGATATTATTATTATTTTTGTAAATTGGATTATTGATCCGATTTTTTTATTTAAAATAAAATATTTAATCCATATATTTTATTATAAAACTATAAGACCACTAAACATTCGTAAAGCACTAAAAGTGTGAACTTTAGTGGAATAGAAAATAAAATAAAAAGACCAGTCAGAGTCAACTAACTCAGTTGATAATATATTTTTCTCTATTTAAATCGACCCAGATTTAGATTCGCGGTTATTTACGACCTGACATTACATTAGTGACAGACACATTCACATAGCCCATAGATAGAAGGTAAAGCGAAGATTGGCTTGCTTCTAAAGCACTTTACAATTCTGATGGTTTTGTATGTGGCCATTATTCAAATACAGGCCCTTTATACAGGATAAAGGCATTGTATAACAACTGGAGACTTAACTAAAAAATAAAGTTGGGTTTTTTGTTTTTCACGTTGTTCTTTAACTTTCTCTTACTGCTAATTAGAGAAAGTGTCTCGAGAATGCCTAACAGTTTGCACCGGACATAGCTGTTTTTTGATGCCTATGAGAAAAAACAAAAAAATGGATTTTTTTACAAATTGTTGTTCAGGAAATATGCGTCACCGGAATAACAATAAACGGAAAATGCCAAATTTACTGGATTAATTTTTCATTTCTTAAAGAGTTTTACTCGGTCCTGGCTTCAAAAGGTTGCTTCCAACCCCATACTCTCATACCACACATATACTAGTATAACTTTTATTTGAAACATAGGGCTGATGTTGGTGTAGTGGTAATGAGGCCTTGATTGGTGGTTTGGAAGATTCCAGTTGAATTAGGCTTGTAGCTACTCTTTATTAGTTAAAACAAAATAGAAATATTAACAATTAAGTTAGTTAAGAAAGGGATTAGTTTAGTGATTAAGGTGTACTGGATCCCCACGTGGAGTAAAACTTTAATTGATCGATTATGTTTGAGCTTCACATTCACTTGTGTGAGGAGTTTTTTAAGGAGGATGATATAACGGTAAGGGGGATAGATTTAGATCAGAAGTGAAGCTCAGAGGAAGGCAGTAGAATACAAATAAAAACAAGGAAACGGAAAGAATAAACTATGAAGATAAAGTTGAAGAAAGAATTACGTGAAATCGAATGCAATAGAACTGAAAACAATAAGAAAGGAGACTAAGAAGAAGATGGAAGTTGGTAAAAGTAGAAGACTATTAAAAAAAGAAAAATACGCAAATGAATATTCTGAAGCTTGGAGAATTGGATATGAAAGAGTCTATGGAAGAAGTGGAATGTAAGAAAGATGTAGAAGAAGACGAGGAAGATGAAGCAGAAGAGGCCGATGCTGAGGCCAAAGCTATTGGAAGTATTAAGTTGGAAACTTAGTCAGTGACTTCAGGATAATGTATGTAAGAAGATTGGATTTGCTGATAAGAGATTAGCCATAGCTACATATGGTTAGCGTATTGAATTCCCACTCGGAGATCCCTGGTTCGAATCCAGCTACTGACCTCTTAGGTTTCCTCTTCCTCGGAGCTTCTTACAGCTCTCACTGTCTCCGGTGATCAACAGCGTTGTCTGCAACTGTGGCTGGCAGTCCACTAGACGCTATTGACCTTAGGCGGGCCTTAACTTATTAAAAAGCTAAGTATGAACTTCCGCCTTCACCCGCGATACCTAATTGGTAGTTGGGCGTTAAGCCCTGCCTAAAAAAAGTAGGCGATTTCTGTACTTTAGTTTATTTTTTATATGAAAATGCATCTTTAGATCGTTCTGCGGGAGATTTAGGAGTAAACTTCCCCCAGAAGTGGCATTCAACTCTAATAAATGGCCTCATTACTTTTATAATACTAATTGAAATAAAGCCATCTTAATCTCGAACATAAGAGAACACAAAATTCATTACGTGTTAATTCCAGTTGCGATCAGAATTATATTTAAATGAACATATTATTAGGGCATTCATTGATTTTTCACTCGTACAATTATTTTAAAACGAAACCTTTTTGGAATATAGTGACCTTAAAATGGTGTTAATATACAGCGAAGAAATAGACGGTTCGATATGTTCACGTACACCTTTATATTAATGTCCTAATGGACGGAAACCGAAACTCTGGTATTCATTTGTACTTCTAATTGAAGCAAAACCTAGGCGCTACGGTAGCCGAGCGGTTAAAGGCGAGACCTGCGAAGCTAAGATGTATTGTGATACTGGGTTCGATTCCCGGTCTTAGGCCTTGCATTTTATTTAATGGTTAATAAAAGAAATTTACAGTAAAAGTATGTTTGCTAGTCGCCTCCGTCCACGATACCTAATTGGTAGTTGGACGTAAAGCCCCGCCTTAAAAGAATAGGCAGTACTTTTACTTAACTTTTACAGTGAAGACATTCTAGATATCGATTATTGTGACATTATCGAATTTGTCCCTTTAATAGAAGTAAGAAAAATAAATTATAAGGATCGATGTAGACCATTTCTGTAATAACCATTTTAATAATTAGATCTGTTGATAAAACTTAATAATATACAATGTCGCGGACAGTTTGATACACTCAGAGAATTGTGAGTGCCAAAGTTATTACATTTTATTTAGTAAAGGTAGTCGTTTTGCTGAGTAACTTATTATTATCACAATAATATCTACCATCAACCAGTAAGGTGACCATTTACTACCCATCAACTACCAGATCTATAGAGTTGCACCAATTACACCTTGTATAATATTGTACAGTGGACAGGGCTCCTAACAAGAGGGTCTTTGAGGCCAGTAATTGACGTTCCCCATTAGACAGTGTTTACCTTGTCCCACTCACTTAGATCTTTAGAAGGTCTCCTCTGCTTTCTAGAATAATTGCTTTCAACAGTATTTGACTAAACCTCCATTAGATGGTAAATTCAGCCTGTATTTATTTACAATTAAAAAAAAAAAATTTCTTTCCTTATTATAGAATAATGGAATAGTATTATAGTAAGTCCTTGAATAGATTATATCAATTTTACGTGCGTTTTGGGTGAGCAAATAGTGATCATTTGCGGAATCCCTGTGAAAGATCCAGTGAACCCTAGGATTCTGCGGAACCCAGGGTTTAAGACCCCTGATCTAGTCCATGGCCTCTCATCTCGAACCCTTCTAGGTGGCTAAAATGTCATTGATTGAAAGTTTGCGCGAATCACTGACTAGGAGTGCTACCTCAGTTTTCTCACTTCATTTATAGTTATATATAATTTATGTACATATTTACTGGTGGCACTAGAATCCTGATGTAAATTCCATTTAAATCAATACAAAAAATTCTCTTTAGAAGTTCCGCAAATGTAACCTATAAAATAGGTTGTTGTAAGTGAATGAACAAAATGTAGATGTTCACTAGGCTTTATGTGCTGCTATCCAACATAACACATGTGTATTGTAGGTTAGTATAATGAAAGTGATGCCCGCTTATTGTATGTAGCGTTTATTGTTCAGCTACATCACCCGTATTCTAGTTTACGCTAAACGGTACAATAGGGTACTTCACTGATCTTTTAGGTTGCAGTAGATTTTGCATTTATTTAAGCCACACTTCTCTCCAATATATGAGCCGTTCCACAGCACAACTCGAGTTTCTCCATAAAATAAAAAAAGCGATGAAGTAAAGTACTTAGTTTTTTTTTTAAATTCCGTTTATAATATAAATTCTAATAAATTTATCGATTACTATTTATCTATCGACTGCATTTGAATTGAATTATTGCACAGATTTTCATTGGAGCAGGAGTGGCCAACACAATTGATCTTGTGGGCCACTTAGGAAATTCATTATAAGCCTACGGGCCGCTTACAAAATTATATGTATCTATCTATTAGATTGGACCGATTGCAAAAACATTTTGCAGTCAAAATTCAAATCATAAGTAATTATTTTTATTGTTTTTATTATTATTCATACATATAAATATAGATCATAAAATAATGATAATCATGATATTAGGGAATAATATTTAATTAATATAATTAGTGAGATATTTGTTTCTAAACAATTTAACTTATCTCTTGGAAGTTGATCACAATGCGCGTATTTTCACGATGTAATTGATGTAGCAGTATATCTCCTTAAAAAATACTGATAGGAAGCTGCAATTATGCACAATTGTAGAGGTAAACGAGTACTATAATTGTACGTATTTCCAAAGAGATGCCACCAATAAGACAGGAGATAAAGCGATTCGAAATTTGAGGTGATGCAAAACACTCAAACATTATCACTTTATATCTCCTTGAAAAAAACAACTAGAAAGTCGGGATTGTGTACAACTGTAGAGGTAAAAGAGTACTACAATTGTACATATTTCCGCAGAGATTGCACCAATAGGACAGGTAATACAGCGATTCGAAATTTGAGGGGGATGCAAAACACTCAAACTTTATCACTTTATATCTCCATGGGAAAAGCACCTAGAGAGTCGGGATTGTGTACAACTGTAGAGGTAAAAGAGTACTAGAATTGTACATATTTCCGCAGAGATTGCACCAATAGGACAGGTAATACAGCGATTCGAAATTTGAGGGGGATGCAAAACACTCAAACTTTATCACTTTATATCTCCATGGGAAAAACACCTAGAGAGTCGGGATTATGTACAACTGTAGAGGTAAAAGAGTACTACAATTGTACATATTTCCGCAGAGATTGCACCAATAGGACAGGTAATACAGCGATTCGAAATTTGAGGGGGATGCAAAACACTCAAACTTTATCACTTTATATCTCCATGGGAAAAACACCTAGAGAGTCGGGATTATGTACAACTGTAGAGGTAAAAGAGTACTACAATTGTACATATTTCCGCAGAGATTGCACCAATAGGACAGGTAATACAGCGATTCGAAATTTGAGGGGGATGCAAAACACTCAAACTTTATCACTTTATATCTCCATGGGAAAAACACCTAGAGAGTCGGGATTATGTACAACTGTAGAGGTAAAAGAGTACTACAATTGTACGTATTTCCGCAGAGATTGCACCAATAGGACGGGTAATACAGCGATTCGAAATTTGAGGGGGATGCAAAACACTCAAACTTTATCACTTCATATCTCCATGAAAAAAAACACCTAGAGAGTCGGGATTGTGTACAACTGTAGAGGTAAAAGAGTACTACAATTGTACATATTTCCGCAGAGATTGCACCAATAGGACAGGTAATACAGCGATTCGAAATTTGAGGGGGATGCAAAACACTCAAACTTTATCACTTTATATCTCCATGGGAAAAACACCTAGAGAGTCGGGATTATGTACAACTGTAGAGGTAAAAGAGTACTACAATTGTACATCTTTCCGCAGAGATTGCACCAATAGGACAGGTAATACAGCGATTCGAAATTTGAGGGGGATGCAAAACACTCAAACTTTATCACTTTATATCTCCATGGGAAAAACACCTAGAGAGTCGGGATTATGTACAACTGTAGAGGTAAAAGAGTACTACAATTGTACATATTTCCGCAGAGATTGCACCAATAGGACAGGTAATACAGCGATTCGAAATTTGAGGGGGATGCAAAACACTCAAACTTTATCACTTCATATCTCCATGAAAAAAAACACCTAGAGAGTCGGGATTGTGTACAACTGTAGAGGTAAAAGAGTACTACAATTGTACATATTTCCGCAGAGATTGCACCAATAGGACAGGTAATACAGCGATTCGAAATTTGAGGGGGATGCAAAACACTCAAACTTTATCACTTTATATCTCCATGGGAAAAACACCTAGAGAGTCGGGATTATGTACAACTGTAGAGGTAAAAGAGTACTACAATTGTACATATTTCCGCAGAGATTGCACCAATAGGACAGGTAATACAGCGATTCGAAATTTGAGGGGGATGCAAAACACTCAAACTTTATCACTTTATATCTCCATGGGAAAAACACCTAGAGAGTCGGGATTGTGTACAACTGTAGAGGTAAAAGAGTACTACAATTGTACATATTTCCGCAGAGATTGCACCAATAGGACAGGTAATACAGCGATTCGAAATTTGAGGGGGATGCAAAACACTCAAACTTTATCACTTTATATCTCCATGGGAAAAACACCTAGAGAGTCGGGATTATGTACAACTGTAGAGGTAAAAGAGTACTAGAATTGTACATATTTCCGCAGAGATTGCACCAATAGGACGGGTAATACAGCGATTCGAAATTTGAGGGGGATGCAAAACACTCAAACTTTATCACTTTATATCTCCATGGGAAAAACACCTAGAGAGTCGGGATTGTGTACAACTGTAGAGGTAAAAGAGTACTACAATTGTACATATTTCCGCAGAGATTGCACCAATAGGACAGGTAATACAGCGATTCGAAATTTGAGGGGGATGCAAAACACTCAAACTTTATCACTTTATATCTCCATGGGAAAAACACCTAGAGAGTCGGGATTATGTACAACTGTAGAGGTAAAAGAGTACTAGAATTGTACATATTTCCGCAGAGATTGCACCAATAGGACTGGTAATACAGCGATTCGAAATTTGAGGGGGATGCAAAACACTCAAACTTTATCACTTTATATCTCCATGGGAAAAACACCTAGAGAGTCGGGATTATGTACAACTGTAGAGGTAAAAGAGTACTAGAATTGTACATATTTCCGCAGAGATTGCACCAATAGGACATAGCGATTCGAAATTTGAGGGGGATGCAAAACACTCAAACTTTATCACTTCATATCTCCATGGAAAAAACAGCTAGAAAGTCGGGATACACTACACAAAAAAAATCTTATTTTACAAATCTCATTAATAAAACGCCGATTTAGCCCATTTTTGGCACCGGTTTTCTCAAAATTTATTCGTTCAGTGTTGTTGCAAAAATTTACACTTACAAAGGAGGATTTGCTCTTTAATTTAAAGAAAATTTGGGAATTTTATCTTTTATAGAAAAAGAGAAAAAAAATTGTCAAAGTTGGGTGTTTTACAACGTTACGCTTTTTCGAGCTGTTTTTGACGATCAGCCCTTATACAAATTTCCAGATTTTATAAATTGCATATATAATTGAATATAAATATAAAAATTATATTATACCTAGAGATAAATTTAAAATTAATTAAAATTCTTATTTCTAATAAAGGTTAAATAAATACAAAGGGTTTAGTCTGTCTCGTTGTTAGTTTTCTGAAAATTTCCGTTCTCTCTGAGGGCGCTGCAGTCTCTGCTTACTTGAGAGAAATCTAACAAAAGGATCTTTTGTCGTCTCTGGAACATTATTCTTAAGTTGAGAATGTTGACGTTATTCTCCCTCTCTACTCTCTCATTTTCAACAACCGCCTGGAACTCATAACACAGAAACAAAAACATTCCTTTAAATAATCATTTTCTTACTTGCAGTCAACTTTTCATCTAGTATATGACGAAGCACTACATTTCCTTAGGGGTAATATGTGAAGGCGGTGAGTGAGGGAACGGAATTCATGTGTGAGTGAGGAGACTAAGATGTTTGCATAAGGGGTGCTCACTGTCTTTAAAGGTTAGAATCATTATGTTAATGTTTCTAGAATCATTATGTTTTCTCCGATCCAACTAAAGCGAAGAGCGAGTAATTATACTCTGGATTTCACTTGATGGTAATTTCTCATTATTTCTATCAAGGGAAATTCAAAGGAAGAAGCTGCGTTGTTTGCAAAGACTCCTCAGCCTATTATCCCTGTATTTTATCGATGTTGTAAAACGGAAGTGGAGCAGTGGACTTTGAAGGCACACCGGAAACGGTGGAGATCTCCAGCTGATTGCCGTCAGGCTAAGGAAATTCTTGGCTAGTCTAAAACGGCTGTGGTTGGCTTCAGCATGTTTCGGATCCGCCAGTTGGTTCAGGTGTTGAGTGGGCAAGCAAATTTAGCGTACCATCTTTTCAAATGTGGCCTTACCCAGTCGCCAATCTGCGCGGCCCTTTGTAGAGGGGTGTCCCGTTCATTCTAAAACTAGATTACTCGTCTTCGAGAGGTTAAATGTTTCCCTACCGGAGATTGTGGCATCTGGTAACCTTTACCAGAACTCTCTGTTTATTCCAGTGCACTGGGGGCAATTGAGTCGCCTTGCTCCCTAGTGTCCTGTTGCTACTTTGTTAGTTTATTGTAATGTGCAATCTTTAGCCGGATTTGTTGTTTTTGAAGCCCTGGTGTCTCTAATGAGGTGATGAGTGAGCAGGGAACAATGGGCATTTCGGATTGCCTATATTCCTTCCTTTGCTACAATCAATCAATCTTTTTCCTCATTATTACGTAAATTCAAATAATGGATACTGCAAACACTACTACACTGTTTTTCTTCCAACCATTCCAGAAAGAGAAGGAATCGAATTATAATCGATTGTTGCTTGTTTGCGCAAATTTTAAGTTTTAATCGAGGCTATCCGTTTTGATTTACTGCTGAATCCAAAAACAGTGATACAGCCCTAGTTAGGCCTGCGCCTCGCTCGGCTTCCAGTCTTCTTATTCTGATTTTCCTGAGATCGTTCTCAATTTATTCATATTTAATATCGAATCTTTCATTCATATTAATAGAAATTCAATTCAAATTGGAAGTAACTTTGATCGAACGAAATAGCGCCATTTTAGTGTAGAAAATTTTGTGATATATTTCTTTGTTTTAGTCGATAAGAAAAGTATTGCGATCAGTTCTACCGGAAATAATCCATTTTGAGCTTCCTTAATTCCGAAAAAAAAAATTTGGTTTTTAGAAAATGGACTTTGTGTTTGTCAGTCTATGAGACAAAACAACATAACCTACTGTAATTTAGCGTTCAAAATTCTTAAATGGAACTACCACTGTGCAGATTAATTATTTTATTTATTTTTGAAATACTTTACAGTTTACAGTACAGTTTTACATACTACAATAGATATTGTTAGCAACAATTAATTTTATTTTTAAATTTGGAGTTTATAAAAAAATATAATTCAGAATATCAATCCTTACAAAGAAAAATTATTAGTGTACCAACTTTGTGTTTTTTTGTGGCCTAAATAGAACGTTAGCCTTACTGCAGTTAAAGAGCTTTGAAAAAGTAAAATTTAAAAAGTCTTAAATTTGGCTCTTTATATTGTAATTTGAACGATCTTTGTGTTTTTGGAGTTAAGCTTATTACCAAAGACAATCAGACATCTTTCTCACTGAAAACATCACAAACGATACACGTATGACACGATAATCAAGACAAGGGGCAAAAAAAAATCAGGGCATAATACTCTTCTCATGATAGTAGAATAAGCGGAAGTCAAAGAAATACCAGTAATGTGTAAAGATTGGTCATTTGGAATTAATGAAAATGGGAAAAGCAACAGTTTCCGTTAGACTATGAGAGTGTGCTGAGTGTGATGGGTAACTGAGTAACAGTTATGGCCGCCAAGGGCCAAGGGTGACAGGGTGACAGAATGAAGGATCGACCATCTCTAAAGGGGAATAGCCACTTTAGATTATGGATTTATAAAGTACAGATTTCCTGTCCTTATTTTCTAAATCGTAGTTTCCATTTGATGATGTTAGATTTTTCTTCTTTTTTTTATTTTCCCTCATTTAGTTTGGAGATTGGGGGGAAATATCTTAATTAGGAAATAATAGAAAGTGGGTGTTTTAAAGTGGAGTAATAAATACATACTTTTGAGGTGCCACGGTAGCCGAGCGGTTAAGAGGCGAGACCTGTAAAGCTAATATCTATTTGTGGTACTGGGTTCGATTCCCCGGTCTTAGGCCTTGGATTTTATTTAATGGTTAATAAAAGAAATTTACAGTAAAGTATGTTTGCTAGTAGCCTCCGTCCACGACACCTAATTTGGTAGTTGAAAAAATAGGCAATTACTTTACCTTGAATGAAACTTGTAGCTGTTAACTCTGTCAGCAATTAGGATGTATATGTATACGATCTTCTTTAAAAAAAAGACTGTGGCTGTGTCATGGACACGGCCGTGTGTTGTACGTGAATACGTTTACGTAACGGGTTATATTTATTATATAAAATATTTTTATTTATGTATATATTTAGGATGAAATCAAGGAAACAAATCGACGATCGAACACAATCTATGCCTATAAAGTCCGTTGTCGATGTAGAAGCGATTTCATCGTCCAATTCCATAATTTCAACCGCCCCAGCTGCAGATGTACTGACACCGTCGTTGATCCGCTCGGCCGCATTCATTCTTTTACGTTCCCGACGGCACAGCTTGACTCGGTCATATGGTGTTTTAATATTACCATTCGATTGTTCTTGAGAAGCCCTTTCCAACCGTATACGATCTCTGTATTTGGTTTTGGCTTTTCGACGCGTATAGGCCGACATTATATATTTTTGATAATATTTTTTTATTCTAACACCTTATTATATTCACTGTCACTATTTTACACTGATGTGTTATATACAATCGATAGATTGTGACGACAGCTCACGATTAAAACTTAAACGAACATCGTAGCGTCTCCGAGTCAAAAGTTAGTACTAATTGCAAATCTCGATACGCAGCAAAATGATCTCAAAATGGCGGCGCTTCCCCCTCTACCGCGCGCGATGCGTCACAGTCCTCGCTTATCGTTATCAATAAGATGATCCTTTAGCTATCCATTGGTTTAATTTAATTTTTGGATGTAGACGATAGATTCGAAACTATAATGCCAAACTGTATCCCCCGATTTTGTTATCATTAGGTTTTTTGGATTGCCTCCATATGATAGCAAATTTAAAGACGTATTCACGTTAAAATCTCAATTTTCTTTTTTTAATAAACAGAAAATTGTATTACTTCAACATTTCGTACAACTTTGATGCCCATCTTCAGCAACCGCAAAGTTAATTAAGTTCATTAAAAAAATAAATTATTGTATGTGTAAAAGAATTTACAGCAATATTTATTAGACCCAGTCAAATCATCACAATAACATTAATTAGAACTAGATAAATCATCCAATTAATTCATCAGTAAAAACAAAATATTTAAATGTTCCGCAAAATTTGAGGAACATAAAAGCATAATTAAAGAATTGTTCCATTGAATAAAATCTTTTAGAAAGAACTCCTAATGAATGCTCTCCAGCGGTTGATTTGAATAAATGTATATGCTTAGTCAGTATAATTAATGAAATTTACTACAACACCGTCTACGTCGTTCATTCATTCATTACAATTTAATTTGAGAACAGCTTCGTGTCATTATTAAAGAAGGCTAATTATACAATTAGTAAACCAAGAGGGCTGAAATAAGTAAAACTTTATTTCACTGAATAAAGCTGCGTAATTTCAGTCCAATAATATTTAGTATAGCATAATATATATTTTGTTCTCTAATAAATTTAAAATAATATGAATAAAGGTAACTATAATTTATTTGTCTGTTTGTTTGACAGACCCTCACTAGATCCTAGTTATAAATATATATATTTGTATCGGAATTGTATTTTATAAAAATACGGCCATCACAGAGCGGTAAGCTGAATTGATTGATTTATTGCCTTAAGTCTACTACCTGGGAATTTAGATAAGTTCAATTTATATAATATTTATAGATAAATCTTTATTTGAAGGGGAATCTATACTTTTTATATAAAATAATATATTACGTTTCTATTTACTTTCCAATGTACGTAAAAGGAAACGATTTTTTAGCGATTGGCCTGTATGTGAAATCAACAAATTAGATTCCAAATTTGATTTTATCTTCTTTATTTGACAATCAAATTTTGGCCGAAAACTGAGGCCCGGAAATAAAACTTTAATTTGTAGAATATAAAAATGAGTTAAAGGAAAAACTAAAGAAAACAAAACACAAATTAATACTTTAAATATCTAAGGGTTGAAATAAACACCAATCTATCATAAGTATAGTTTATTATACTCATAAGGCATAATATTCATAAGGCATAACTTCCATAAAGAGTGACCAAAACTAAACTCAACTCAACTCAACTAAGGAATGTCTCCAACTACCTGCAACCCTATAGCTACCCCTAACGGTCAGCCCTTCTCTTACACCCTCAACAGGGTTGCCAAATATCTACCATTCCAAATTTACTACAAATTGATCGATTAATCTTTAAGCTTCGCATCCACTTGTGTGAGGAGTCTGTTAAGGAGGATGATATAACGGTAAGAGGGATAGCTTTAGATAAGAAGTGAAGCTAAGAGGAAGGCAGTAGAATACAAATAAAATCAAGGAATCGGAAAGAATAAACTATGAGGATAAAATTGAAGAAAGAATTAAATGAAATCGAATGCAGTAACGGAAAACAAGCTGAAAGGAGACTAAGAAGACGATGGAAGATGGTAAAAGTAGAAGAATATTAAAAAAGAGAAAAATACGCAAATGAATATTCTGAAGTTTGGAGAATTGGATATGAATGAAATTGAAGAGTCTATGGAAGAAGTAGATTGTAAAAAAGATGTAGAAGAAGATGAAGCAGAAGTGGCCAGATGCGGTTCAGCACATTGAATTCCCACTCGAAGATCCTTGATACGAATCCAGCTGCTATCTCATAGATTTCCTCCCCCTCGGAGCTTCTTACAGCTAAAAAGTCTGGTGATGGACAGTGTTCTCTGTAATGACAGCAGTGCACTGAAAAAAAAAAAGCTCCGGACGCCAGTAGCCTCAGATGTTGACACGCCTTAAATGATTATAATAGTAACGAGTTAATATTTAATAATAACAAGAGGAGATTAGCTCACTGTTTAGCCTATACTGGTGATCCCGACAGAACACTGTTCGAAAGCCGTCAGAGTACTGAAAAAAGCTCCAAGCGGCGATGACCTCAGATGTTAAAGCGCATTAAATGAATAATAATAATAATAAAATAGTTTCATATTTCTGAGTAATACAAGTTTATTGACGGAAGATTGAATAATTCTTTTTAAAAATAGACTTACAGAGAGGCTGTTGAATAATTCTTTTTAAAAATAGGCTTACAGAGCGTCTAATGTTGAATAATTCTTTTTAAAAATAGGCTTACAGAGAGGCTGTTGAATAATTCTTTTTAAAAATAGGCTTACAGAGAGGCTGTTGGATAATTCTTTTTAAAAATAGGCTTACAGAGCAGCTAATGTTGAATAATTCTTTTTAAAAATAGGCTTACAGAGAGGCTGTTGAATAATTCTTTTTAAAAATAGGCTTACAGAGAGGCTGTTGGATAATTCTTTTTAAAAATAGGCTTACAGAGCAGCTAATGTTGAATAATTCTTTTTAAAAATAGGCTTACAGAGCAGCTAATGTTGAATAATTCTTTTTAAAAATAGGCTTACAGAGCAGCTAATGTTGAATAATTCTTTTTAAAAATAGACTTACAGAGAGGCTGTTGAATAATTCTTTTTAAAAATAGGCTTACAGAGCAGCTAATGTTGAATAATTCTTTTTAAAAATAGGCTTACAGAGAGGCTGTTGGATAATTCTTTTTAAAAATAGGCTTACAGAGAGGCTGTTGGATAATTCTTTTTAAAAAATAGACACAGAGCGTCTAATGTTGAATAATTCTTTTTAAAAATAGACTTACAGAGAGGCTGTTGAATAATTCTTTTTAAAAAATAGACACAGAGCGTCTAATGTTGAATAATTCTTTTTAAAAATAGGCTTACAGAGAGGCTGTTGGATAATTCTTTTTAAAAAATAGACACAGAGCGTCTAATGTTGAATAATTCTTTTTAAAAATAGACTTACAGAGAGGCTGTTGAATAATTCTTTTTAAAAATAGGCTTACAGAGCGTCTAATGTTGAATAATTCTTTTTAAAAATAGACTTACAGAGAGGCTGTTGAATAATTCTTTTTAAAAATAGGCTTACAGAGCGTCTAATGTTGAATAATTCTTTTTAAAAATAGACTTACAGAGAGGCTGTTGAATAATTCTTTTTAAAAATAGGCTTACAGAGCGTCTAATGTTGAATAATTCTTTTTAAAAATAGACTTACAGAGAGGCTGTTGAATAATTCTTTTTAAAAATAGGCTTACAGAGCGTCTAATGTTGAATAATTCTTTTTAAAAATAGACTTACAGAGAGGCTGTTGAATAATTCTTTTTAAAAATAGGCTTACAGAGCGTCTAATGTTGAATAATTCTTTTTAAAAATAGACTTACAGAGAGGCTGTTGAATAATTCTTTTTAAAAATAGGCTTACAGAGCGTCTAATGTTGAATAATTCTTTTTAAAAATAGACTTACAGAGAGGCTGTTGAATAATTCTTTTTAAAAATAGGCTTACAGAGCGTCTAATGTTGAATAATTCTTTTTAAAAATAGACTTACAGAGAGGCTGTTGAATAATTCTTTTTAAAAATAGGCTTACAGAGCGTCTAATGTTGAATAATTCTTTTTAAAAATAGACTTACAGAGAGGCTGTTGAATAATTCTTTTTAAAAATAGGCTTACAGAGCGTCTAATGTTGAATAATTCTTTTTAAAAATAGACTTACAGAGAGGCTGTTGAATAATTCTTTTTAAAAATAGGCTTACAGAGCGTCTAATGTTGAATAATTCTTTTTAAAAATAGACTTACAGAGAGGCTGTTGAATAATTCTTTTTAAAAATAGGCTTACAGAGCGTCTAATGTTGAATAATTCTTTTTAAAAATAGGCTTACAGAGCGTCTAATGTTGAATAATTCTTTTTAAAAATAGGCTTACAGAGAGGCTGTTGGATAATTCTTTTTAAAAATAGGCTTACAGAGCAGCTAATGTTGAATAATTCTTTTTAAAAATAGGCTTACAGAGAGGCTGTTGGATAATTCTTTTTAAAAATAGGCTTACAGAGCAGCTAATGTTGAATAATTCTTTTTAAAAATAGGCTTACAGAGAGGCTGTTGGATAATTCTTTTTAAAAATAGGCTTACAGAGCAGCTAATGTTGAATAATTCTTTTTAAAAATAGGCTTACAGAGAGGCTGTTGGATAATTCTTTTTAAAAATAGGCTTACAGAGAGGCTGTTGGATAATTCTTTTTAAAAATAGGCTTACAGAGCAGCTAATGTTGAATAATTCTTTTTAAAAATAGGCTTACAGAGAGGCTGTTGAATAATTCTTTTTAAAAATAGGCTTACAGAGCAGCTAATGTTGAATAATTCTTTTTAAAAATAGGCTTACAGAGAGGCTGTTGAATAATTCTTTTTAAAAATAGGCTTACAGAGAGGCTGTTGGATAATTCTTTTTAAAAATAGGCTTACAGAGCAGCTAATGTTGAATAATTCTTTTTAAAAATAGGCTTACAGAGAGGCTGTTGAATAATTCTTTTTAAAAATAGGCTTACAGAGAGGCTGTTGGATAATTCTTTTTAAAAATAGGCTTACAGAGCAGCTAATGTTGAATAATTCTTTTTAAAAATAGGCTTACAGAGCAGCTAATGTTGAATAATTCTTTTTAAAAATAGGCTTACAGAGCAGCTAATGTTGAATAATTCTTTTTAAAAATAGACTTACAGAGAGGCTGTTGAATAATTCTTTTTAAAAATAGGCTTACAGAGCAGCTAATGTTGAATAATTCTTTTTAAAAATAGGCTTACAGAGAGGCTGTTGGATAATTCTTTTTAAAAATAGGCTTACAGAGAGGCTGTTGGATAATTCTTTTTAAAAAATAGACACAGAGCGTCTAATGTTGAATAATTCTTTTTAAAAATAGACTTACAGAGAGGCTGTTGAATAATTCTTTTTAAAAAATAGACACAGAGCGTCTAATGTTGAATAATTCTTTTTAAAAATAGGCTTACAGAGAGGCTGTTGGATAATTCTTTTTAAAAAATAGACACAGAGCGTCTAATGTTGAATAATTCTTTTTAAAAATAGACTTACAGAGAGGCTGTTGAATAATTCTTTTTAAAAATAGGCTTACAGAGCAGCTAATGTTGAATAATTCTTTTTAAAAATAGACTTACAGAGAGGCTGTTGAATAATTCTTTTTAAAAATAGGCTTACAGAGCAGCTAATGTTGAATAATTCTTTTTAAAAATAGGCTTACAGAGAGGCTGTTGGATAATTCTTTTTAAAAATAGGCTTACAGAGAGGCTGTTGGATAATTCTTTTTAAAAAATAGACACAGAGCGTCTAATGTTGAATAATTCTTTTTAAAAATAGACTTACAGAGAGGCTGTTGAATAATTCTTTTTAAAAAATAGACACAGAGCGTCTAATGTTGAATAATTCTTTTTAAAAATAGGCTTACAGAGAGGCTGTTGGATAATTCTCTTTAAAAAATAGACACAGAGCGTCTAATGTTGAATAATTCTTTTTAAAAATAGACTTACAGAGAGGCTGTTGAATAATTCTTTTTAAAAAATAGACACAGAGCGTCTAATGTTGAATAATTCTTTTTAAAAATAGGCTTACAGAGAGGCTGTTGGATAATTCTTTTTAAAAAATAGACACAGAGCGTCTAATGTTGAATAATTCTTTTTAAAAATAGGCTTACAGAGCAGCTAATGTTGAATAATTCTTTTTAAAAATAGACTTACAGAGAGGCTGTTGAATAATTCTTTTTAAAAATAGGCTTACAGAGCAGCTAATGTTGAATAATTCTTTTTAAAAATAGGCTTACAGAGAGGCTGTTGGATAATTCTTTTTAAAAATAGGCTTACAGAGAGGCTGTTGGATAATTCTTTTTAAAAAATAGACACAGAGCGTCTAATGTTGAATAATTCTTTTTAAAAATAGACTTACAGAGAGGCTGTTGAATAATTCTTTTTAAAAATAGACTTACAGAGCTGCTAATGTGAATATAATCTAAAAAAGAAAAAAAGAAAAACGTATGGATCATGTACGCTAGATTAGTACAAAAAATGTTGAAAAAGTGGTTACATATTGGCCGCTGAAGGCGAAAGAACGGCAGTTTACAGAGCGGAATGACTCTGATAAACTGCCATTTTTTCTTTTTTACACATTTATAAGCAGGACAAAAGAGGTGCTCACTTATATGTCATGAAGCAAATGGCAAGCAGTTTAGGTCTTGCTGGTGATAGATGGCAATATTCCCAGATTTTTTTATCTTTTCCTTGATTTCTAGTCAGATATTAATTTTAGATTGTTTATCAGTATATATTTGTGACTTGTATCCATTATATTAATAAGTAATATTAGTGAGTTGTGGGGACTATGCTATGAGCGACTAGGAGGTGTGGCTATTAAATAACGAGACTATTGCTGTAAAACATTTTATTGTAAATTTATACATAATTAGTTATTATCACCTTCAATATACACCCCTCCCCTATCCCTACAACGCTCCATGCGAATTTACCAGCGTTCGAAACAGTGCTGGAAGTCTTTTTCTGTCAGCTCCTGCATGAAGCGTACCGCTTTTTCTTTCACAGCTTCAGCAGACTGAAATCGTGTTCCTTTTAATGCAGATTTGACTTTGAGATTACATGGGGCCAAGTCAGGCGATTAAGTCGGATGGCCTAAAACTGGAATGTTGTACTTGGCTAGAAACTGTTCTTGATAGATAATGCAGTGTGAGCCGGCGCGCAGTCTTGATGGAGAACCCATGACTTGGTTCTTCCATAAATCGGGTCGTTTTTTCCTTACTCTTTCACGGAGTTGAGCAAGCACCTAACTATTAGTAATGTTGATTAATTATAATCGATATTTTCATCCGTTTTGAACGTGGAAGGGTGACCCGGGCGGTCATCATCTCCGACGTCTTCTCAGCCATCTTGGAAACGCTTGAACTATTCAAAAACTCGCGCACGTGACAAACATTTATCGCCATAAGCTTCTTTTAATAAAAGATAAGTTTCAGTAGCTGTTTTATCAAGTTTTGATGTGAAATTTCACGACAATTCGTTGCTCTACTACAAGTGTAGAATCATGTTTTCGGTAAAACGAAACTAACACCTCTTACACAAACGACGGTTCCGGTCATACAAATTTCTCTACAAACACGTGAGGCGCTGCAATCAAAAGAGAAGGCTTTACGCTGCACAGCTGTCGGTTGTTAGGATTTGGCGCATGCATAGTTCTTCTGCAGCAGCATCAGTCTCGTTATTTAATAGCCACACCTCGTGTATAATGATCGCTTAATGATTATTTTAAAAAAATAAATAAAAAATAATGGGTTAATAAAATGTTATAAGGCTTAAAGGGTCAATATTCATTAACTAATTTCGAAGGGTCCAAAAGAGAGATGAGATCATTTAATTTAAAGGGGATAATTGCATCAATTTTTCCTACAACATGTGTAATTTTCTTACTAAGACAAAACTGATATATATATACAGTAAAGAGCGATTTAAATGGCGTCCATTATCAGTGTAATGCTTACTATAAACCTAATAGGCCATAATTAAGTACCCCTTCTCTTGCTTGACATTTATAAAGTACCTAAACCCAATAGCCTTAACCATCAAGTCCATACCACTATTTTATTTTATTTATTGCAATTTAAGTCACCTCAATAGCTAAGATCATTGGTATACGAAGCTTTTACTGCCGGTTTTTTGATTGTGTTCTCCCTCTTTAGAGTCAGTGAGCTGGTAAGGGAGCTGCTAAGTGCCAACAGCTGGATTTGAGCCCGAGATCTTCGCGTGGGAATCTATTTAATCCGTTCCCTGTACCAACTCTTCGTTACTCGCTATTTCTTTACTTCGAACACTGCAGTTGAACAAGGGATGTAGTATGTACACAGAATATAAGTGTACTTGCAGCTAGTCTAACTAGGTCTCCACAGGGCCACAAAAAAAAAAGCGAGATACCAGGTTTTATTCTACATCTATTATTTCGGCTCTATCTCTTACAGAAAGAAAACTACAGATTCAGTTTTGTCTTTTTACCTTGTGTACTAGAACAAGAAAGGTTGTTTTTTTGATTCCGATTCCCATTGGTAAGTAAACAATTTACTCTGACCCACTTACAGTAACTTCATATTCTATGCTAGTAAATCCTGCAGGACACAAAAAAAGGTCCTCAATCCCTGGAGAATTATCCTGGCTAGAATGTAGAATTAATTAGAAAGATGTTTCTTCTGGCAGTTTCAGAATAAACTGCTGCGTCACAGTAATCTCTCTTCCTCTCTCTCTCTCTCTCTCAATTTATTTAAATATAATATTTGTATATTTGACGTCATTTACTGAGGAGGCTAGCAATGCTTAAAAGATACGAGATGTGGCCATTAAATAACGAGACTATTGCTGTAAAACATTTTATTTTAAATTTATACATATTTAGTTATTATCACCTTCATTATACACCCCTCCCCTATCCAAATTCAAATTATTTAGCATATTTGTGATTAACTAAAGAATAGCGCACCGTCCTGAACTCGTTAAACGAAAATCCTTTCTTTTGAAATTGTTACCTTACACTCATTTAACATCATACACCATTTTCTTCTTTTTATTTTATTTTATTATTTATAAAGTAAATTATATATTTTTGAATATAGAACTTAAATAAATTAATTATTAAATTACACGTTTGCAAAAAATCGTACTGGATTATGATTCTGATCAATCATATTCTTATGGTAGGTGTATTCCTTTCATAATGCCGACGCTGTTTTGAGGCCTACTTTTTTTGCAATTAATCGCAGATTTCTGCATCAATTTTTTACATAACCACAATGCATTGTATACCTTTCGAAAGGTGATTGTATGTAGATGTTTTTCCTGATTAGTGCACGGTTTTTTCATGCAATTTTATACGGGAAAAATGACCTCAATAAACCACATAATTTATTCAATGAATTATACGAGGTGTGTTCAAAAATTAACGGGAATTTTTAAATTTCGCGGGTTTGGAGAGTCTGATTGTAAAATTTTTTTTTTATTATGTTGGTACACATGCCCCTGAAGTACGATAAAATTTTCAGTAATATTCATTGTTTACTTCTTAAGTGGCAGCCGTTAAGGTTAGACGTGTTTTTCGAGCTTGGCGATTTTTGTTTGTTAAAAAAAATGGATCAAAGAATTTGTATTAAATTTTGCGTAAAAAATGAAATAAAGTGTGTGAAATGTTAATAAAGGCATATGGTGAGTCTGCTATGAGTAAAACAAGGATTTACGAGTGGTATAAGCGTTTCCAAGATGGCCGCGAAAACGTTGAAGATGACGAACGACCTGGACGTCCAAGCACATCAACAACCGATGAAAACGTGAAAAAAGTGAAAGAAATGGTTATGAACGATCGCCGAATCACAATCAGAGAAGTCGCTGATGATGTTTCCATATCAATTGGCTCATGCCATGAAATTTTTTCGGATGTTTTGGGTATGAAACGTGTGGCAGCAAAATTTGTTCCAAAATTGTTGAATTTCGAACAAAAACAGCGGAGAATGGAAGTTGCTCAAGAGTCACTCAATGAAGTCGACAACGATGCGGATCTACTGAAACGTGTTATAACAGGTGACGAAACATGGGTTTACGGATATGATGTCGAAACTAAGGCTCAATCGTCCCAGTGGAGGCATTCTGGATCGCCAAGACCGAAAAAGGCTCGACAAGTGCGGTCGAATGTGAAGGTTATGCTCACTGTGTTCTTCGATTTTAATGGCATAGTGCATCATGAATTCTTGCCACAAGGTCAAACAATCAATAAGGAGTACTACCTACAAGTTCAACGCCGTTTGCGTGAAGCAATCCGAAAAAAACGCCCGGATTTGTGGCAAAACAATTCATGGATTTTGCACCACGATAATGCACCTGCTCACACTTCATTGCTTGTTCGTGAATTTTTGGCCAAAAACAAAACTTTAACGATGCCCCAGCCTCCATATTCGCCAGACATGGCTCCATGTGACTTTTTTCTATTTCCAAACATAAAGAGAACATTAAAAGGCCGTCGTTTTACAAGCATAGATGACATTAAAAGCGAATCGCTGAAAGAGCTGAAAGCTATCACAAAGATCGAGTTTCAGAAGTGTTTCGAGGATTGGAAAAAGCGCTGGCACAAGTGTATTGTATGCGAAGGGGACTACTTTGAAGGCGACAATATTAATGTAGATGAATAAATAAATATTTTTTTCAAAAAACGAAAATTCCCGTTACTTTTTGAACACACCTCGTACATCTGTAAGTGGGAGATTCCCAGTTCGAATCTCGCGAGTAGATAATTTTCTATATTTCAGAAAAACCAAAACCAAAAGAGAATGTTAAAGTAAGATCTTCCGCCCTTGATGATCGATATAGAATTTAAAGAATTGTCAGGAATGGTGTACGAAAAGATTAGGGCAATGAAGATTAGGAAAAAAATGAAGTCAAAGTTTTTGGAAAAAATTAGAAACTTGCTATTCCTTATGTTTGGGCCACAATTTGAAATACTTAATATTATTATTTTGCAATATAAATTAACTTATTTTAAAGAAAATTTAACCTTCTTTCTAATGAGCTTATTGAAATTGCTGCAGCTATAATAGTTTGAGAAATATAGACAACTGTTTGCTAAAAAGTAGTAATACCTTGAAAAAACATAAAATTAAAAATATCTATAAAACGGAGTCGAATCGTGCCATAGTTTATATGGAATTTTTTGTTGCAAAAGATGCCCAGAATCGCCTCCCGAAGTTACAGTAGTCTTATGCTGAGCACCCTGTATATCATAAAACAAAAATTTAAAAAAAAAAAAAGATCCGTGGCACCAAGAAGCGAACCCATTTGCTTGGAAAGTCTCTAGAGTCCAGACATAAATATCCCAAAATAAATTGTAGCCTAAGGAACTGGAAGATCACGGGTTTACAAGCATTTATGACCTCAAGATTCATCATTGAATGATGGACTAGATCAAATTCGATGAATAATTTAGCTTTATAAAAAAAATTACTCAAAAAGAATTCGTTAAGTTCACAAAAAAAAGTAATCAGTTTGAATCAGAGCAATTCATTATTCGATGTTTGCCAAACTTTTAATTTATTTTATTAAAAAACTCATTAAAAAGCCTTGTTTGAATTAGAGCTGGAAAAAGTTCATATTTACTTCTTCTTTTTGAGTGTAAACAGTATTGAAATTGCAACTCAAAATGATGTGTATTTTTAATAATATATTGTTCCAAAAAAGTTGACATCCATAGCCAGTCCTGATTTATTGATAATTTAACCTTGTTATTTTTAAAATATCAACAATTATAAATTTTTAATTATTTTATTTTTCAGTGAATATTATTTCAAATTGTTTTATGCAAGAATTAAAAGATATTAAATATTCTGTATTTGGTTTTTCTTCACATGAATATTCATTTGAACAATTATTTAATATCTGTAGCTTTTCCAACAATGTTAAAAAGAATTTTACAGATTTTATTTTTATTATGTACATTATTTTTACAAAATGTTTTAAGATTCAATAACATTTGATATAACCCATGTACACGTCATATAACCTCCCTTACTCAGTCAGCAGGTGTAGTGAAGTATAACTGATTAATCTTTATCTCTAATGATGGATAAAAGACCGAAACATGTCCGGGATACAATTAATGTGGGTGTACCAATTTCTGATTAAAATTAAAAAGATTTCAAATAAAAGTTAAATGATATTTTTCGCAATGAGTTTAAAAAATATAAAGGAAACAGATGAAAAAGTTTTTGAAGTTAATTTCTTAAAATATGAAAATTGATTTTTTGAAAAATGGCACTTCCGGTAAGTTTATTTTTGACAAAAGCTTGTTACCGGAACACAACTCGTAATTTCAAATTTGAATTTTTCTGCGTGATCCCAGATCATCAATATGGATTTAGACGTGACCACTCTACTATTCAGCAATGTCATCGAGTTGTGGACATAATTGCATCCTCTCTTGAAAAGAAAGAATGTTGTTCGGGGGGGGGCTTTCCTTGATGTACAGCAGGCCTTCGATAGAGTATGGCACACTGGCCTCTTGTGGAAGCTTAAGAATATTTTACTAGCCACGTTTTATTTAATCGTAAAATCTTACTTGTCCGACAGATACTTCCGAGTGCAAATAGGATCTTCTTTCTCCCCACTTAAACGTATCGACGCTGGAGTTCCACAGGGCAGCATTCTGGGTCCTATTCTCTACACCATTTACACTTCAGACATACTAACTCATCCTAACACTACACTTCTCACTCCGCCTTACTGTCCACCAACCATGTTCCTGTACTTTCTCACAGAAATCTGCAATCTCATCTCTCCTCATTAGAACAGTAGTTCAAGTGATGGGCTATTAAACTTAATGAAACCAAGTCGCAAAACATCAGCTTCACTCTTCGTCGCATTACTCCTTCCTCCAGTCATCTATAACCTAACACCTCTACTAGTAGTGAACGTAGCCTGGCTACGTTGGGCTTTACTTAGACCGAAGACTTTCTTGGAACCCCCACACTAGACCTAAAAAGAACAGAACTGAACAGACGCTATCGACTACTTAAAAGACTCTTAGACGATAGATCAAAACTCTCTCTGGACAACCAAAGACTGATTTATATTTCTATTTTGAAACCCATCTGGGCGTATGGAATAGAGCTGTGGGTTCAACCAAACGCTCCAATCTCCAAAGAATTCAATCTCTTCAATCTAAAATACTTCGAACTATTGTACATGCTCCTTTTTATGTCTCCAACCTGGACTATACACACTGACCTTAACATTCCTTTTGTCACCCAAGTTGCTAAAACAAGATACAGAAAACTCCACTTCAGCCTGCAATCTCATATAAATCCTCTAGCTCGAAAATCTTTCTTCTAGAACTCTTCTTGATAACCCGGACAAGACGCCTTAAGAGACAGTGGCCTCGTGATCTCCTCTCAAGTGAAGAGAGCGACTAATAGCCTAATATTTTGGAGTGTTACCACTGGGCAACTTCTCCACTCGTATACCTCTGTAATTCATAGTTCGGCTATCACTGTTACTTATAGCGCCAACGCGCTGATTGTAGCAAAAATAAACGCAAAAAAAAAGAATTTACTACTTTTGAATTAGGTTGCTCACAATGTTATTTAATTTAGCATATCAATAAGAAATATAATACATTAAGATGTTGTTTATTAGAAGAACACGCCCTCTAAGGTTGAAATTATCTCTTAGATTTTTTCCGACTTTTCTCATAATTTTGGAAAATATGAAAGTGAGGATTAGCTCAGTAAATATATAAATATACTGAGATTATGGAAGGAAAAGCACTCAGTGAAATTAAGGATTCTGAGAATGCGTTGCTAGGGATTAATTTCGACCTTTAAGGTCCCTATTTATGACTTACACAAGACCACCGTATTATAACTAATAACTACATTCTTCTTTTTCTTTATTAGATAAATAAGAATTTTCCCCAAAAATCGGGCTCTTTTTAAAAACCCAGCAAACAGCTATCTTATGAAGGAAAAACGGGTCACATCTGGGCTACTCTTTTTAAAAAAAAAAAATGTAACGCGTAACCGATATACTACCATGAAATATATTTTGGTTATGTGAGTTTATTTTCTTATTTTTCTGTTTCTCTCTAAGTTTTTCATTTGAGAGTTTTCCGTTTGAGTAGCGTTCACCAGAAGAATATTTTACCTAAAGATACGATATTCTATTTTAGTGCCGCAACTTAGATGATATTGGTTGTAGATTGAGTTAAAAATAGGTTCTTGAATGTTCTATATTTTTCTTCTTTATATTTCAGTTGGAATATTGGTAAGGTGAACATATTTTTGGGAGGAAATTAAAGGTTATATCGAAGAAAATTAAAAATTCGTTATAAAATTCACTCCAAAAGTATCATCCACTAAATAGAGCAGAGATTCTCAACCACTGTGCCGCGAAAGTTTTGAAGTGTGCCGCCAAATTTTAGAAATGCATACAATAAAAATTTTATATAAATTGTAGAAGGCGATTTTGAGAGTAGCATTATCATTTATCCACCCAAATATAAACGAAATTATCCAAAAAACATCAAGCTCAAATTTCTCATTAAAAGTATTCTTATTATTAATTTGTAATTAATACCTAAATAAACATATAGGGTGAAGGGACCAGTAATTGACTGCTTAAGAAAAAATTCGAGTTTAAGATAGAATAACTTCCGTTATTTTGGCTCCAGGTGTAGGTTGTAAAATTGTACCGCTCCAGTAGGATGTATTTTATTTTATTAATATTTTAAAAGCAGTAAATTCGATCTTTATGTCAACCAAAAATGATTTTTTTTGTAAGTATGTCAATGACCCAGTAATTGACATACCGAATTTTCGGTGGAACCAGTGTTTGACATGGGGTGGGACCAGTAATTGACATACAAATATATTCATGAAACGACATAAGATATGCATTCAAAATCACTTTTAAATCTAAATAAATCACTTAAATCTCCTAAATCACTTTTTCAATTGGATTTATAACAAAAATTAGTCTTATTCATAATTAATTACAATCAGTTTTTAAATAGGCAAACCTAAATAATCTAATATTTTTTCAACCTTACCCTTTTTTATGCAGCTTTTGACGATCAACCCTTACACAGCTGTCCTACCGGTAACATCACAAACATCACAAAGTCACCAACTCTCCACGTATGTTTGATTTCGCACCTGGTACTTCTCTTGAGGGAGCTTCATTTTTCCTCTGTCCGTTTTATTTGATGGAATTCTATGGTTTATCCATTTCCTCCCTTTCTTCTTTGTCATGTGGCTAGGACCCAAAACTGAGGGAGAAAGAGAGATTTTCCAACTCCGATAAGTGGGCGTCGTTTTTATCAATCACGTAGGCCTCAGAAGCTGTTCGGCGATCACGACTATTCCAGTTTGTTGTTCATACATTGTTGTTCTCTACAGAATAATCATTCTGCATGCCCTCTTGAAATAAGGCTTACATTTGCTAATTCATTAATTTAAACATATTTTGTTGGAAGTTTTACTATTTATTTTATGTTGCCGATATTTTTTATCAATGATTTTATTTTACAATTTATTGAATTTTTATTATAATAAAATTTACCAACCTATCTTATCATTTTCCCAGGAAGTCAATCACTGGTCTCAAACAAAAAAGCTGTAGGACTAGTAATTGACATACAAGTCAATTACTGGGCAGATTGCCGTTTCAAGGACCAGTGATTGACAGCCCCATTTTAATCCTCAATGCTTCTCATAATTAAAAAAAAAACTACATAAATGAAATCTACAAGTAATACTAATTATAACAGAACATTGATAACCACACGAATATATGAACAAATAAACGAAAAATAAGAAAAAAAGAAAATTATTTTCTTATCAATCCTCCTTAGCAACGGCTTGTTTTTTCCTTGATTTTGAACTTTTAACACAAATAACCTTCCACTGATACCAAGGAACCTTCCAATAATTAATATTTTTCTGGAACTGCTCCCCAAAGGCTTCTCAATAACGAAATTGAAAGAATCACCACCAAAAACGGCTCATATCCCTTATAATACCAGTTTATTTCTGGTATGTCAATTACTGGTGCCCAGTCAATTACTGGTCCCTTCACCCTACTGTTGTTTTTTTAGTACATATTATTTTATTTTATATTTTAAAAATCCCCTTAAGAGGGTCCATTTCCTGGTTTTGTCAAAGGAACGTTCGGTGTTGATGATGACGAAAGTTGATGCAGAAATTTCTTATTAATTACAAAAAAAAAAACTAGGAAGATGCAGCGTCGGCATGGTGGATGGACTACGAGGTGTGGCTATTAAATAACGAGACTATTGCTGTAAAACATTTTATTTTAAATTTAAACATATTTAGTTATTATCACCTTCAATATACACCCATCCCCTATCCCTCCAACGCTCCATGCGAATTTACCATTGTTCGAATCCATGCTGGAAGTCTTTTTCTCTAAGCTCCTGCATGACGTGCACCGCTTTTTCTTTCACAGCTTCAACAGACTGAAATCGTGTTCCTTTTAATGCAGATTTGACTTTGGGGTTACAGATAAAAGTCACATGGGGCCAGGTCAGGCGAATAAGGCGGATGTCCTAAAAAACTGGGATGTTGTACTTGGCTAGAAACTGTTCTTGACAGACAATGCAGTGTGAGCCGGCGCGTTTGTCTTGATGGAGTACCCCGTGACTTGTTCTTCCACAAATCGGGTCGTTTTTTCCTTACTCTTTCACGGTAGTTAAGCAAGCACCTCACGGTAGTAATGTTGATTAATTTTATAATCGGTATTTTCATCCGTTTTGGTCGTGTAAGGGCGACCCCGGGCGGTCATCATTTCCGACGTCTTCTCGGCCATCTTGGAAACGCTTGAACCACTCAAAAAACTTGCGCACGTGATAAACATTCATTCTTTTAATAAAAGATAAGTTTCAGTAGCGGTTTTACCAAGTTTCATGTGAAATTTCACGACAATTCGTTGCTCTACTATCGTACATGTGTAGTATCATGTTTTCGGCAAAACGAAACTAACACCTCTTACACAAACGACGGTTCCGGACAGACAGATTTCTCTACAAAACACACGTGAGACGCTGCAATCGAAAGAGCTTTACGCTGTACAGCTGTCGGTTGTTAGGATTTGGCGAATGCATAGTTCTTCTGTAGCAGCATCAGTCTCGTTATTTAGTAGCCACACCTAGTACTTCACTGGACCGCCTGAATTTGGTTTATTTGGTTGGAATCACTTTTAAAGGCTTCTAAAATTTTGTTGAAATTTGGTTCTTCTTTCTTCTTTGTTCTTAAGCGATACATTCAAGTGATTATTACTTATTGTTAGTAGAATTAGAAAAAGTAAAATTTTTTTAAGAACAAACATTGTAAATTAGACAAAAGTTTAAATTTAACAGAAGCATTTTCTGTCAAAAACAGCTCGCCATGTACACGTATGACAGTTTCTCTCCCGTTGTAAGTGATTAATAAAAGGGAACGCGTCTATACTATACCAGTGGCCATGGTGGGAACAGCTGGAGGAATGGACATTCTACCTTCAGTTGATGATTTATTTAGGCTAGCTAAAACACACGCCTTTATACCGTGTACTTGTTGTTCCAGGTCAATGTGCCCTTCTAAGCCATGAAATTCCATTCTAAAATTTATGGTTTACGGGCAAAAACAAGGGTGCAGTTAATTTGTATTGTTCTAGTAATTGTAATGTAAAGCAAACAATTCCCATGGACTTTGCTTTGCACAAAAAGCAATGTTTTCCACCTTTCTAATAAGCATGAGTCTGCTAAGCTAATTTTAATTTTAAGTATACACAGCTTCATTGTCACAATTTAAATTTAATGATTTCGAAACTGAAATAAACGACCAGGGGAGCTACAGAGGATTTGGTCAAAATATTACAACAACTCGTCTTTTTGCCATCGTTTCGACAAATTGATTGTCTTCTTCAGGGCCTGGATATTACAAATACACAAATACAAACAATTTAGAGAATCGGTAACACAGAAAATCAGTAAAAAATCAGTAATATAATAATAAAATACAATAAATTCTTTATAATTATTGAAAACTTACGTGGCTATGCGGATTGGTTGAGTTACAGAAACTAAGAGCCAGAACTGGAGAACAGGTATATACTCGTATACGAGGGTCGTTTGAAAAGTCCGTGCAAAGTCAGAGAGATAGCACCACTGGCGCGTATCGAGGTTATGTTTAGTTAGTAGCATCTCTTGGAAGAACACACACCAAGTTTCAGCCAGATCGGTCTATTTCTTTGTGTTTGGCTCAAGGAAGTCGAGTGATTTTCAAAAAATGGACGAAAAAGAATTTCGTGTGTTGATTAAACACTACTTTATGAAAGGCAAAACGCCTCAGGAGACTAAAGAGAAGCTTGATAAACATTATGGTGACTCTGCACCTTCGATTAGAACAGTTTATAAGTGGTTTCAAAATTTTTGGAGTGGCCATATGGGCACAAGTGACGCTGAACGTTCTGGACGCCCTGTTGAGGTTACTACTCCAGAAATCATTGATAAAATCCATGATATGGTGATGGATGACAGAAGAGTGAAGGTGCGTGAGATTGCTAGTGCTGAGGGCATCTCGAATGAACGGGTACATAATATTTTGCATCAACATTTGGACATGACAAAGCTATCCGCAAGATGGGTGCCGCGATTGCTCACGCTTGACCAAAAACGAAATCGTGTGAAGTGTTGCAAGAACGGTTTGCAGCTGTTCCAGAAGAATCCACAGGATTTTAAGCGTCGTTTCGTCACTGTGGATGAAACATGGATACATCACTACACTCCTGTGACCAAAGAACAATCTAAACAATGGGTTACCAAGGGGGAATCTGCGCCAAAAAAGGCAAAGACCGTTCCTTCGGCCGGAAAGATTATGGCGACTGTCTTTTGGGATTCGCAAGGAATAATCCTCATCGACTATCTGGAAAAGGGTAAAACTATTACAGGTGCATATTATTCATCGTTATTGGACCGTTTGAAAACCGAACTGCAAGAAAAACGCCTACGATTGGCCCACAAAAAAGTCCTTTTCCATCACGACAACGCACCAACTCACACCTCAGCAGTTGTGGTCGCAAAATTAATGGAAATAGGGTTCCAACTCGTTTCACATCCCCCCTATTCTCCAGACTTGGCTCCCTCGGACTACTGTTTGTTCCCCAATATGAAGAAATGGCTGGCGAGAAAAAGATTTTATTCAAAGGAGGAGGTGATTGCAGAAACGAATGGCTATTTTTCAGACTTGGACACATCCTATTATTCGGAAGGGATCAACAAACTAGAGCAGCGTTGGACGAAGTGTATAACCTAAAAGGAGACTATGTTGAAAAATAAAAAAGGTTTACCCCAAAAAATTAAGTAGTTTTTATTTTTGCACGGACTTTTCAAACGACCCTCGTATATATATACAGATATAGCGGGACTTACACGGGAATTTTGGTAATAACAATGGGACTGATACAATAGAGTAATTACAATGTTCAATTTTGACCAAAGAGTAAATGAAATAGATATTGGGGAAATTTCTTTTGATACAAAAAGCCGCTAAAATCAAATACCCTTATGAACTAAATAACATAAGTACCAAATGATTAGCAAATATTAAAAAACACAGCAATAATTATGTACAGAAGTTAGGTATTTGTAATATCCAGGCCCTGAAGAGGACAATATATTGGTCGAAACGTTGGCAAAAAGACGAGTTGGTTTTATTTGTACCGATTCCTCGCCAATTTTGAATCCTTAGTTTCATAATTTACGATCACGGATACTACACTTTGATCTTAGCCAAAAGGTCGAGAAGCGATTTTAGAAGCAATGGTGCAACCGGAATAAAAATCGATAATAACCACGATATTATTTCACTAGCATATGCTGATGATTTGGTTATCATGGGTGACTCATATACAGACATAAAAAAGAAGCTGGACCTACTATATCTGTATTGTATAAATAACGAATTAACGGTGAATGTTAGCAAAACAAAAATTCTAAAATTAGGTTTAGGAAGGGAACCCAAAAAACAAAGGAAATTTTATTTCAAAAATCAAGAAATAGAAAAAGTAAAACAATTCGACTACTTAGGTATAACTTTTTCTCGGTCTGGGCAATTTAACGATACTGTATCTTCCTCGATCGCCAAAGCGAATGCAGCAACAGGAACAGCGATAAACATTCTTTGCAAGGGAAAATCTAACTCCTGGAAGTCTAGAACATATTTATTTCAGTCTTTAGTGAAAAGCTGTTTACTATATTGTTGCCCTGCATGGGCATTGAGGCATGGCGATCAATTGGAAAAAGTACAAATGAATTATTATAAACGTTTACTGTGTCTCCCGCGGACCACACCAAATCACTTAATTAGATTGGAGACTGACCAGTTAAAACTTTCATTTAATATTTTAAAATCAACTCCTCATTGGATGTTTAAGATCAGTAATACAGCCGAAAATAGTTTTCTATATCTCTGTTTTGCGACCCTTGTGAATTATAGTGTACTTAAACCAGGGGAGATCAAATATAATTGGTTTTCACTAGCCAAGGAATGCCTGAAATGCATTAGTATAGACGATTTAGGTCCTTTACAGGAGCTGGTCAGAGTTAAGAGAAACATTAAAACAACTTTAGAAAGATACAAAAATTATTTAATTCAAGTCAATTTAGAAAGAGTCTTAAAGTCATCTTTTAATATATTTTGGAATAATGCAGTATTGTTGAATGAAACTCAGAAATATCTTCAGAGCTGTATTCCTTTCAAATTTATCAAAATTTACGCCCAAATAAGACTTTCTGGCCCTTATTTTATCAAACTTACACTTAATAAAATTAATCCAAAAAACCTTTGCCTTTTATGTAATTTAAACGAACCTGAAACTTTAACACATATATTTATAAAGTGTCCATTATACAAGCTATTTAGAAAGCAATTAAATAAAACTGCAGAAAACGATGCCAGTTCTGAATTTACAAATCTGTTTTTTAATACTCCTTTTGAACATACAATATATCGTATCTGTAAGTTTCTTGAAAATGTATTGAAATTAAGAGCCTTTGTTCTAAATGAGTGATCAGTTATAATTTCTTTTTGTTATGCGTAAGTTTCTGTTTATTTAATTTTATTTAAGTTTTCGGCTTTTGGTTTTTTGTGTTGTGATTAATATATTATATTAGGAATATTTGTCATAGTACTAAGTAGCAGAACTCCATTTGTAACAGGTTTTACCTTTGTACAAATTTGAATAAATAAATAATTTACGATCACGAAGCCTAGATATTCTAATTATAATCGAAACTTTAAATAGTACAAATATAAATTAATTTTGATTATATCCGTCGAAGCCTGCAAGTTTTTTTTTTAATTTCTGACCGTTTTCGGTCATTTATCCATCATCAGAGATAAAGATTAATCAATTTGGTCTAGAGATTTTGACTTCAATTTTGTTGTGTGTCTGAGTAATGGAGGTTACATGGTGTGTACAAGGGTTATCCCAAATGTTAATTAATCTTTAATAAATTATGTAAAAAATGCATTTATGTGGACCTACGGACTGCAGCTGTGGGGTTCAGTCAAACCTACAAACATACGGACTGTACAGGACTTTTCAGTCAAAACTACTGCCGACAGATAGCTGACGCTCCTTTCTACGGTTACTGTCGGGGCGTGATAGGGTTCCGTGCGGAACCTTACTATTTCCGCACCCTGTTTAAAGAAGGTAGGCCCAATGGGGATTGGAGGGTCCTTAAATACAGAGAAAATGACCACAATTACCACTTAGCACTTATAATTATAATTGAAGTTAAATTATAAGGTTGGAATGGATGCCCAAAACATAAAAATGTGAAAATAATTATTTTATGGAATAAAAAGTAAAGTAAAAAAGTCTAAATACCGATTTGATGCTGGTGAGAATCGAACCTGCGGTGTGAAGCGTTAGTGTCAGCAGTCGCTCACGCTACCATTAGGCTAAGCCGCTGGCTGTATATATGGTGTGCTTCTCTACGGACGATAATCGTAGGTATGCGCCTGCTGGACGCCGGAACTGCTCACGTACATGTACGAGGCGTTATCGTAGGCGGAAAAGTTCGAGCCTTCCACTACCGCACTTGCACTCACTATTTTGTTCTTGATTTGCAAATTAATAACAAAGACGTTGTACTTGCACAAATATAATTATAACCGTTGTAATTGTACAAGTATAATCATAAACGTTGTAATTGTACAAAACGTAAGTATAAGACAATGCAAAGAAATTGAGCAAGGGATAGGCGAGGTAAACAATACTCCGACTAAGCCCTGATGTCTGCTCGTATGTGGCTGGCACCGTACTACTACTGAGTACTGACTCTTGTTGCTGGGCACAGCAACAAGGTGCAAAGTTTAACTTTTTTGTTTGCTGTTAGGCAGCAAACAGCATAGAATGTAGCCCTTCTAGAATTTATTTTAATATTTTAAATTATAATTTAACTTCGGGTACAGTACACTGCAAAACTTATAATGTGGCCTGAACATACCGCCCACCAAAATTATATTAAATTTTCCAAGGTCTATAGTTCATTGTGAAGCAGCGAGATCCGCGGAAGGTGGCCTATTCTGGTTCAAGGGGTAGTAAGGCTAGGAGAAGGAGTTTACTAAGGGTTGTAAAGCTGCAGTTCGGTCGGTATGGAAAGACTTGATAGATTGAAATGAAAGTTAAATAAAGGGAATGATATGGATGCTTGGCATCAGTAAGCAAGCTGGTGCATTGCGCACGGCTTGAATGTATTAATTTGATAGTTAGGATTGTTGGTTAAGAGGCGCCAAAGGAACCAATTTGGCTACGGGCCTCTTGTAGGTGCCGGTTTTAGTCCGTATCGTAACTACCCGGACTATACCGTCGCTGCCGGGATGTGTTTCTGTGACTCTAGCTAATGGCCAAGATTTCTGTGGGGAATTGGGCTCTTTGAGGATGACCAAATCTCCCACCAGAATATTAGGGGTGCTCTTTAGCCACTTCTGGCGTTGCTGGAGGAAATGGAGGTACTCCATGCGCCACCGATTCCAGAAATGCTGCGTTTTGTCCTGAATAAGTTGCCAGCGCTGAGATAGTCTTGTGCTCCCAGGAGAGTGCTCCTCGGGTAAGGCGGTTATGGATCTTCCGATGAGGAAGTGCCCTGGAGTCAGACAAGCTATGTTATCTGGGTCGGATCCCATAGGTATAAGGGGTCTAGAGTTGAGGATGCCTTCTATTCTGCAGAACAATGTAGCCAGTTCTTCGTAAGTAAGCGCGTTCTCCCCAATCACCTTGTGTAAGATGGTTTTACAGGACTTGATGCCGGCCTCCCATAGCCCTCCAAAGTGGGGAGCTGAAGGTGGATTGAAAGACCACTCAATCTCCTGAGGCACGGTATATTGAGTGATCCGTTCTTGCGCTTGAGCCGACCTAAGTAGCACCATTAATTTTCTGAGGCGATGAGCCGAGCCGATGAAATTTGTACCACAATCCGAATAGATGTGCGCCGGCTTTCCTCTTCTGCTGACAAAGCGTTCAAGTGCTGCCAGAAAGGCGTCAGTTGTGCACTTGGATACTAGTTCCAGGTGCACGGCTTTAGTGGACATACAGACAAATAGGCATAAGTATGCCTTCCCGAGAGCAGCCTTTCGCCGCAAGGATTCACGTATGTAGAACGGACCTCCAAAATCTACGCCAACGCGAGCGAACACCTGCCCCTCCTCAAGTCGTGAGGAGGGCAGATTGCCCATAAGGGGAGCTTGAGGAGCACGCGTTGTCTTGTAGCATGTAACGCAATGGAAGACGCGGCGGCGAATTATTCCCCTGGCTCCGGGGATCCAGTACCTAGTCTGCAGCATGGCTTGGAGCGCTGTGCTTCCTGCATGCAGATAGGTTAAATGATAATGATCAATCAACAATTGTGTAAGGTGAGATTTGGAGGGAATAATGTAAGGATGCTTGGCATCATATGGGAGGCGAGAGTGTTCGAGTCGTCCACCCACCCTCAAAAGGCCTTCCTGGTCAATAAATGGACGCAGGGAGGAAAGGGATCTAAGGTTTACTACCTTGCCGTCAAAGGTCACATAGCAGCGTTGTGCAAGCTTTACAAGAAGCTTTCCGGCCTTCCTATATTCGGGAAGCGATATAGGGCCAATGGGCAGTGCACGGTGTTGCAACTTGTTTATGAACCTTAGGACATAGGCAGTGCTGCGCACCAGCTTGGGGTACGTACTGAAACGCTCAATCCAGTCGAATGCGTCTGAGTCAGATGTGGTATTGAGCGCGGTGATGTTTTTTAATTTAAGTTCAGGAAGAGGTTGGTCGTGTGGAGCGATTGGCTCGAGCCAATTACTCGGTATGGTACGCAGCCAAGAGGGCCCCGCCCACCATGGAGGATGGTGGAGAAGTTCAGCTGGAAGAGTGCCTCGCGATGCGCAGTCTGCAGGATTTTCCTGGGATGGCACATACTTCCATTGGTTTCTCTGGGTGTTGTCCAAGTTACAGATGGAAGCTTTTAATGGTAAAGACACTATGTAGCGTCCCTCAGGGGTTCTACTATGAGTAGAAATGAAAGGGGATTCGCAAGTATTTTCTTCCTCTGACACAATGCGTGTTTTGGGTAATTCTTCCACTTCCCAAAACTTTGGCATGATGTTCTCCAGATCACTAGTGGAAGGCGCTAATAGAGTGGATGACTCTTGGCATAAGGTGGAGGTTTTAGTGGGGCCCGCTGCCACAAAACCAAATATTGTTGGAAGTAGCTTAGGTGAATCAGGACCTAACGTAAGGGGCTTCCCTTTGATTATGTCATAGAATAGATCGCCTCCTAGCAAGAATTCGATTGGAGCTGGCTTCCAGAATTCTTCGTCGGCGAGTACATATGATCTATACAAATTTAGCAATTCGGAAGGAAGTTGCTTATGAGGGAGAGGGCCAGTAATGCGCGTGACTACTATGACCTCTGGGGCAAAGTCTGCGCGAAGATCTGAGTAGAGCGCTGATCGAATGTGACAGGTCAATTTGCCCACTATGCCACTAAGGGGTGCCTGACCAATGCCGGATATGCATTGTGCATAGGGCTGCGGGATCAGGCCTAACCTCGTAGCGCAGTCGAGGGTCATAAACGAGTGCTGACTTCCATTATCAAGGATCGCGCGCACCCTTTGGTAACTGCCTTGGGCGGATTGCACTTCAATCACAGCTGTGCCCAACAGAACCTCTGTGTGAATGTTTTGAGTACCCAAGGTTATGCCGCTAGTACTTGGTACTGTAGAGGATGCGGAAGGAGTAGGTTGTGTTGGAGGTTGCGAGAGGTGCAGCCAAGTATGATGCATTTTAGCGCAAAGCTGGCATCTTCTTTGTGAACTGCATGTATCCTTCCCATGCTTAGCGGAAAGACAGTTGGTGCAGCCCTTCCAATCCTTTAGCAGCTTGATGCGCTCTGAAGGAGAAGCCTTGCGGAAAGGGTCACATTGATATAGACCATGGGCCGATTTGCAAACAGGACATGATATTCGGGCAGCCTTAGATGAATCAGGATACGTTTTCTTCCTTTGTAATGGCGGATTGCCTACAACCTTGTTATCAACAAGAAGAGACGCATGAGATGTACCTCCCCTTCCGTTTGTCGGAGGGTGACTAGCTCGCAATGGATTTGAGGGAGGGCCTGAGTCCTCATTAGTTAGTTCCGAGGACCTCCACTCTATTCTAATAAAATCTATAAGATTTTGATAGGTGGGAAATTCTGTGCGCGCGTACTGCGTTTCAAAGGCTGTCCTTGTGCCCTTATCTAAGCAACGGAGGACCAGATAGAATAATAAGTAGTCGTCCGCTTGAGGAATTTTTAACTTCCGGAAGGAATCGATGCACTCAACAACAGTAGTCAGTAGATGCTTAATGGAATTGGAAGTTGGCTTGTTTTTAAGAGGGGTATAATCCAATACCGTCTTGAGGTATTTATTCGCCAATCTGCGCTTGTCATTATAGGTGGCATTGAGCAAGTGCCAGGCTTGAGAATAGTTGGCCTCCTCAATGTCTATCCCCTTAATTAAGGTGAGGGCTGGACCCTTAAGGCATGAAATAAGGAAAAGAAACTTTTCAATTCCAGATAAAGAAGCATCTGAATGAATAAGGGCAGTGAAAGTGTCGCGAAAGAGCGGCCATTCTGCCTGGTTCCCATCAAAGGTAGGAAGATTTATCTTAGGATACTGAGCTCTTATAATACGTGATTCGCTTAAGGTTGAAGCCTGGCCAGATGCTGGCGCAGGAGCTGCAACAGGAGTTGGATTCATGTGATGCTCATATATGGCGCTAATTTCATAATAATAGCGTTTCACAGTCTGCTGTAATTGTTTATCTTGTTGACTGGGAAAGAGGCTAGTTAACTGCCAGGAGAGTACTAGCTCTATTATTTTATCCCATGTAGACTGGAAGGTGTCAAAATAAGAATCTAACTTCTTGTACATACCCTTGAATAGAAATAATTGGGAAGGGTCCTCAGTGATGGATCGCCCTTGTTCTAAAAGAGCTTTAATCTCATGAGCTAAGTTTTGAAGTTTTGACTTCAGATGAGTGAACTCTGCGGTTCGTTCGGGGGTAAGGCCTTCCATTCTGAGCAATAGAATTGATGAACTGCTAGAAAATCAAAATAAAATCCCTAGAACCAGAAGAGAAATGCGGAAAGTTGAAGTAAACACAAAGCAATTATATGAAAATGCTGCCAATAGTTAAATATTTTTTCTGCGATGAGCGGAAGGGAGATATGTTATGGCCAGCGTACAATAAACAGTATTCCAGAAAGATAAATTCTGTTTTGAGAACTAACTATTAATAAACAAAGGGCTAAATGAGCCAAATATTATAAACTATAATCAAGAATGAATACAAAACACTTTTTAAAATGAAGAAATAATAGAAATAATTATTATTGAATTAAATGTAATTCGATTAAATTATTAATTGCGTTTAAACAATTCAAAATTTATAATAAAGTCTAATGTAGACGTAAAGAATTAAGTGTAATTCAATTAGATTTTTAATAGCGCTTGAAGCTCACAATTAATATTAAGTCTAATGTAGACGCAAAGGTTTAAGTGGTAATTGTGGTTTTAAATAAATATAATAACTGAATGATTGGTAATGCCCAATAGTTATTAAAGAATAATTTGTATACTTCCGGGATGCCGGAAGAGAGAGAATAAAAGTAGAATCAGACTGTACTAGTTCGCGGGGCGAGAAAATGAAATAAAATGAAATGAAGTAAATATTTGAATAAATATTTATTATTATGATTATTAATTTTTATTATTATTATTATTATTGTTGTTGTTAATAAACATTTACTATTCGGGCAGTGCCGAAATGTAGGGTTTGTGTCCCTGTTCGGGCGCCAGAAAATGTCGGGGCGTGATAGGGTTCCGTGCGGAACCTTACTATTTCCGCACCCTGTTTAAAGAAGGTAGGCCCAATGGGGATTGGAGGGTCCTTAAATACAGAGAAAATGACCACAATTACCACTTAGCACTTATAATTATAATTGAAGTTAAATTATAAGGTTGGAATGGATGCCCAAAACATAAAAATGTGAAAATAATTATTTTATGGAATAAAAAGTAAAGTAAAAAAGTCTAAATACCGATTTGATGCTGGTGAGAATCGAACCTGCGGTGTGAAGCGTTAGTGTCAGCAGTCGCTCACGCTACCATTAGGCTAAGCCGCTGGCTGTATATATGGTGTGCTTCTCTACGGATGATAATCGTAGGTATGCGCCTGCTGGACGCCGGAACTGCTCACGTACATGTACGAGGCGTTATCGTAGGCGGAAACGTTCGAGCCTTCCACTACCGCACTTGCACTCACTATTTTGTTCTTGATTTGCAAATTAATAACAAAGACGTTGTACTTGCACAAATATAATTATAACCGTTGTAATTGTACAAGTATAATCATAAACGTTGTAATTGTACAAAACGTAAGTATAAGACAATGCAAAGAAATTGAGCAAGGGATAGGCGAGGTAAACAATACTCCGACTAAGCCCTGATGTCTGCTCGTATGTGGCTGGCACCGTACTACTACTGAGTACTGACTCTTGTTGCTGGGCACAGCAACAAGGTGCAAAGTTTAACTTTTTTGTTTGCTGTTAGGCAGCAAACAGCATAGAATGTAGCCCTTCTAGAATTTATTTTAATATTTTAAATTATAATTTAACTTCGGGTACAGTACACTGCAAAACTTATAATGTGGCCTGAACAGTTACTAACCACACTCTTCACAACGACCTCAACATTCCCTTCATAGACCAACTCGCCAAGACTAAATATCAAAAATTCCATACTACTCTCTCGACTTGCTAAAGTCCTCTTGTACAGTCTCTCGCCTCCTCTGACATCCCTAATACTCCTCGCCGACTGAATCGCCAGTTGCCCCGCGACTTCCTTGAGATCTGAAGAACTAAATCACTCCTCTCTCCTCCTCGTATTCTCCTCCTCACATTCTCCTCTCTCCTATAGAGAGTGCTACCGCTGGGTAGCTTCTCTCCTCCTGCTCACCTCCCGCATCAGTTCATCTCTCTCTCCTCCTCACATTCTCCTCTCTCCTATAGAGAATGCTACCGCTGGGTAGCTTCTCTCCTCCTGCTCACCTCCTGCACCAGTTCATCATATTTACTTATTCTATATATTTATACAGATTGTAAATTACAAAATAAATTTAAAAAAAAAAATTTTAACATTGTTAGAAAAGCTACAGATATTAAATAATTGTTCAAATGAATATTCATGTGAAGAAAAACCAAATACAGAATATTTAATATCTTTTAATTCTTGCATAAAACAATTTGAAATAATATTCACTGAAAAATAAAATATTTAAAAATTTATAATTGTTGATATTTAAAAAATAACAAGGTTAAATTATCAATAAATTAGGACTGGATATGCATGTCAAGATTTTTTGGAACAAAATGTTGTTTAAAATACACATAATTTTGAGTTGCAAATTCAAAAACCGTTTAAGGATGCAAAAAAAACATGTTTTGATAAAATCAAAGATATTATGACCTCATTTTCAAATATAAATTACAATTGACAATCTGATCTAGTCAGCATTAGAATATGTAAAAACCGTACACCAATCAATACGAAGTTAATAGACAATTCTAGGAGCCATTTTCGAAAAAGAGTCTAGTAAATTGAGTGAAGGGGTACTTCCGATGGAAGAATTTACTTTAAACATCCCCTCCTCCTTTATAGTATACAAGAAATAGGACTGTACCTAACAAAAAGAAGGTACTTTTGAGGAATATCTACTCCCCAGTCATTCTTAGAAGCACTCCTGATCAAATTATCTGGGATAAAGGCTTCAAATAAAAGATGTTGGCTTTCATATGATCAATTAGCACCCCAAATACCAGAAAAAAAAGAGTCGTTTGAACTGTTTTCGATTAACACCTAAAACGTTTCCGGTTCGAAAAAATCGACCCTCTGCACGATTACAACACCTTGTTCTTATAAAAATAAGAAAAAGGAATGAACTAATAAGCAGTAATGTTTTATGGCTATTAGACGGAAGTGCTTTGAAAGGATATAGCTATACGGTATAAAGGAGCGAGAATTGGCTGGACTATATAGATAGCTGTGGAGTCTCTTAAGTCACTCGTTGCTGTAAATATTAGGATTGGCTAGAAAACTATAGTGTTCATTCAACAACAAAACACGCAGTGTGCAAAGCTCTCCTCCACATGTCGCTTATTGATTCTTTTCGCTTGGCCTCTAAAGAGCCTGGTGTGCCCCCTTGATCTGTACATTAGCCTTCTTCTTCCTTCAGAGTTCCTTGGTGAAATATCGCCACACCAAGTCCACCTCACAACGCCACTTTAACCACCACTTATAATGGTACCACTTTCTCGCAAAATTACACCCTCACTCTGTTTGCAGCAGCCTATCGCCTTTATCCAACCACAAGTTTCCCCAATAGTAAGCCACTTATTTTTTAATATAGTAAATAAAAAAAGGTCTTACGTGAAAACTACCAACGATGTGCTCTTAGAGCAATTTATTAGATTTTCTTTAAAGCTGGTAATTTTGTAGGAAAAGAAGTAGTTTTAGTTCAATATTGTTTTTTGAAGTATCCTGTTCGGCCACTTGTAATTAGATCCTGTAGGCTCTTCGATCAGTAAACAGCTCATCCTTTACTCTAAGGAGGTTTAAAAAGGAGAATCCTGAAGAAAGTTCTTCTTCCAACAGAATTCTAGCTACAGTCTGTGTCTCCAACTCCTGGTAAGGCTGTCCAGGAAGCGTGAGAGCTCTCCACTAAGAGTGGTTCCAGCTCAAAAGAAACCTAGCTTTTCCTGGAAAGTTCTAGGAATAGAGGAGGAACCATTACTCTCGTGCAACTTTTTCCCGCAAAACCTTCCTCTGTTTTCCAAAATTGCCTCCTAAATTAAAGGTTGTTCAATGATCTCTCAACTTTATCACGCAAGGTGGTTTTTTTTTTTAAAGCAAATATTAAACATTTTAAGACTTCCGTCACAAAATGTATGTTATGTAACCCAGAGGAAGTTGAGGACTGTATACCATTTCCTGGTGGTCTGTCCGGTATTCAAGTGGCATCCCTTCTCTTTCTAGTATAGTGGCTTTAGAGTTGGTAGAAATTGGCTAACCTTGGCGAACTTCATTAACTCAGCCTTTGCCCTCGGATTAAAACTGATGAGCTCTTCTTGGTCGCTCCTAAGGCCTTGTATGCCCTGCCTCCTATCCTCTCTTCCACCTTCTTACGTAATTTTAATAATAACAGTGATGATAATAGCAAATAATAATGATAAAAACCTTCACTAATCTCTATAATGCGCACTAAATTCAGACATTAGTATCAATAATTGTTTTTATTTTTCAATCATTATAAATTGTGTAAATTCAAATGTATTGAAAGAAGTAATCTATGTGCATACTTTTTATTTTATTATTTTTATTATTTAAATATTAATTAGAGACTCAATCTGAGGTATAAAATGTTGAAAAGACTACTCAACAAGCGTTCAAAACTGACCCTGACGAACAAACGAACACTATATACTGCCCTTCTTGCTCCAATATGGACGTACAGAATACAACTCTACGGAAGCGCTAAAAAATCGAACATCAACCGACTTCAGACCTTACAATCAAAAATTCTAAGAACAATAGTTAACGCTCCCTTCTACGTCTCCAATCACACAATACACTCTGATCTAAATATTCTTCTCGTCTCTGAAATAGCCCCAATCTCGCTACACAAAACTCCACTCAAATCTAGACAGTCATTACAACCCTCTGATCCACAACATGTCTACTACAAGCACTTCCTTCAAATCCACATCGCAGACTAAATTGGCGGTGGCCACGCGATCATTTCAACATATAACGCCTATCTCCTAGGATGTGGTTGCTGCGTAAGCTTGCCAATCTGACGAACTAACGGCTTCTATCACTGGATGGTCGTCGTTCACTTCACTCACGCCTCTTAGCGCACATGCATGTGCGCGTGTATGTATATAAATGCGTGCATGTTTGTGCTATCCTTATCATTCATCTCTTTTGCTTATTTTACTGCGCATACAGTTACAAAATATACAGGGTGTCCCAAGCTATATGGATAACGACTTTTTCTCGGAAACTAAGATAGCTAGAAAAAAACTAAAAAATACGTGTTCCCTTAGTTTTTTGTTAGAAATCCAAATTTACTTTGCAAATTTTGTTCGGTGCTTCCAGAAGCGAGATACAGGCACCAACTTCATTTTTTCAAATGGGAAGGTGTGGATTTTATTTCAGAAATAGATTCCTCTATTTTTTTTAAAGAAAAATTTACTTGAACGGTTTTTTTCTGTGAGCGATATTTTAGAAGTTATGAATGAAAACATGATTCTTATAATAAACATCAAAATGGTAATATTTTAACGATTTTTTGATTAAATAAGAAGAAAAGTACTATTTTATTAAAAATTTTACTCCTCATTAATATTACAGATCATGCTCGAAATGGCCTCCACCATTAGAGATGCATAGACATGCTCTTTCCTGCCAATTGCCCTTACTGCCAAAGAAATAGATTCGAATTTAACCGAGTTACAGGCATCTATTTTGCTCTGCTTTAGTTCATCTACAGATGCCATCCCGGCTTGATTCTGATACACCTAGATTTAGAAATGCTTTTAGGTAAGCAGAAATAAGGAATGAAAGAAAAAAAGTTATGAATAATCACCTTGTTTTACAGGTATCCCCTAAGGAAATAGTCCATAGGTGTCAAATCCGGTGAGAGAGGTGGCCACTGAATCGTCCACCTTGTCGATATAACACCTTCAGGCATGTAAAGAGATATCTCGATAGGCAATTTGATGGGCGTGTTATATCGACACGGGGGGCGATTTAATGGCCACCTCTCTCACCGGATTTGACACCTATGGACTATTTCCTTTGGGGATACCTGTAAAACAAGGTGATTATTCATAACTTTTTTTCTTTCATTCCTTATTTCTGCTTACCTAAAAGCATTTCTAAATCTAGGTGTATCAGAATCAAGCCGGGATGGCATCTGTAAATGAACTAAAGCAGAGAATAATAGATGACTGTAACTCGGTTAAAACCGAATCTATTTCTTTGGCAGTAAGGGGCAATTGGCAGGAAAGAGCATGTCTATGCATCTCTAATGGTGGAGGCCATTTCGAGCATGATCTATAATATTGATGAGGAGTAAAGTTTATAATAAAATAGTACTTTTCTTCTTATTCAATCAAAAAACCGTTATAATATTATCATTTTGACATTTCTTATAAGAATCATGTTTTCATTCATAACTTCTAAAATATCGCTCACAGAAAAAAACCGTTCAAGTAAATTTTCCTTTAAAAAAATAGAGAAACCTATTTCTGAAATAAAAACCGCACCTTCCCATTTGAAAAAATGAAGTTGGTGCCTATATCTCGCTTCTGGAAGCACCGAACAAAATTTGCAAAGTAAATTTGGATTCCTAACAAAAAACTAAGGGAACACGTATTTTTTAGTTTTTTTCTAGCTATCTTAGTTTCCGAGAAAAAGTCGTTATCCATATAGCTTGGGACACCCTGTATATTAATTAGAATCTTCCTCAGACTCCTCACAGACGGTCCTGGACCAAGTGTTTTTGCCTTTATATCTCAGGCATATTAAGTAATATTATTCTTTTTATGGAGATTCATTTAAATTTCAATAAATTTATAAATTTGGAGAGATAGAAAGAGAAAAAGATATTTTGTTTTGTTTTCATTGTGAGAATTTAGTATAGTATTTTGTTGGTAATAAAGACTCTTCTTCTTCTTCTAATTAAAGGTTGCTAGATTTCTAAGGAGAGTACAACCCTTCAACTCTGGTAACTGTCCAGTCTTTCTAGAGAAATCTGTTGGATCAGGAAGTCGACATATTGGGGTAACTATTACCAGACACCAGACCTCTCGACTGTTTCCCTAAAAACAACATATCATGCCCAAAAAACTGGTAACCAGCCAAGCTCTTCGGGGAACCGCCCAGAAAGAGAGGGAAGCCGGCAGATTGAGATGGCCACATCCTAAAAAGCCTTTCAACAACCTTCAACATAAGCTAAGGCTTTCTGGAATACTCAGCTTCCAAGATCTTAACCTGGGGGGGGGTTATCCTTTGAGCCATTTATACTTCCGGCATGTGACCACATGACGACGCCTTGGACGGGGCGTCCCAGGACCAGTTCTGGAAAGGAAGGCTGTAGTATTCTGAGATACATCGCGCCATATTATTCTTTCCCTTCCTCAAACATCTTTTCCAGTTGTTCTTCGTAAATAACAGCGTTTTCTTCGTTTTTATTGAACCTAATTGTAATGATTGCTTCCCACATATACACTGGCTTCTTAGTTAAGGGTTAGGTGCGCAGATCTGACTCGTGGAGGTAAGGAAAAGAAAATAACCCTTCCATATTCGAAAAACCCTTTAAGAGAACCCTACTTTCTTTCTGAACGTTTTCGGATCTTCACATCTAGTTAGTGTTTGCTGATGATCACTTGCATATATATTGTTCCCTTGTCCACTGAGCACTAGTATCTCTCTAAGGAGAAAAATTATCTTTTGTAGTCATCAAAAAATTGCAACAATAGTGATTTAATTTTTAATTACTTTATAATTTACATCACTTACAGGAAAAAATTATCATTGATAAAAAGCAATTATGTTCTGTTTTCATAATAAATAATCAATTGATAAAAATAGGGTTTTGATAATTAGAAATTTATTCGCACACAATTAAAAGAGAAATATTATTATATAGAAATTGAATATGCGAGTTTAACAAGCAAACTACGTTTCGTTTTAATAACTCGCCCAGCTGTCCAGTTCTCTATATTAAATTTTAATCTGCATGTCAGAACTTGTTGAGTTTCAATTAATAAATCATTTTCACTTTTTATGGTTATTGGAGTATTACCGCTGGGTAACTTCTCCACTCTGTTATATGTTGTGTTATTGTTAACATTGTGTTATAACGCTATAAAATGCGTTGATTGTAACTAAATAATCGATTAAAAAAACACTTTTTATTGATTGTATTTTTCATTGCTTCTTCTAGCCAGCGAAGGTATTGCAAATACCAAATTTTAAAAAGTAATTGTTCTCCAGAAATGTATATTTAGAACTCTCCAGAACTAGAAAAAGTTTATATAGTATATGTTACACAGGATGTTCATTTGAAGACGGTTCAAACGGATAACAAGTTAAAAAATTGAAATAAGATTAATAAATACCAGATTTTGAAATGGCCTAGCACCTTTAATTTTATAGATACCGAATTGCGGTTTCCGGTTTCTTTCATAACTTTTTATACTCTTTAAAACTGTGTATATGTGAAAATGGGGGTCAATGTATATGTGAAAATGCGGGCAGGAATCTAAAATCAAGTCACATATTCCGAAACTAGAGGTAACGGGCAACAAATTTTACCTCTACCATTTTTCGCTCAGATCAACCGTTTAAGCATGAAATGCATTTGAGCCGTCTAATAGTCTTTGTAAGTGTTGTGTAAAAGAAAAAGTGGCAGTAAGAAGAAATCTTAATATTTCGATTTAGTCAACATACGAGTATGGAAGTGCCAATTTGCGGAATAGTTTGCTCGCATTTTATTTAAGTTTTCTCCAAAATGGCTCTAATAATTTTTCCTCTAAAATTAGAAACGTTTGTTATTCACTAATAACAAACAGATAACTTCTATTTTTAGCATTTCATCTAGAAAAAAAAAACAGAACAAACAGTAGAGCAATTGGACAGAGGTAAACAAAATGGTGGAATGTTTGAAGTTACCTCTGACGATTTTGGAAATACACTGCCATTAAATTTAACAAAAATTTAATTTCACCCATGGAAATTTACTTTTTTCTGCAACCATGTAGGGAAGTTCTCATTACTCAATTAAAATCAGCTGTGTAATGCCCAACTTCCCTCACTAGTGGGGAAAATTCCCATTAGTGTCACTTTCCGCACAAGTGAGTGGAAAAACTTTATTGTGCTTCCTTGATATAAGAAGTTTTGTTATTAACATAAATATTTTCTGTAAAACTTTAATAAGCTTATTTAACGTAACTAAATAATTAAAAAACGAATATTAAAAAATAAAATAAAAATTGAAAGGAATATAGAAATAAAAATAATACTTTAATAAATAATTAGATATTTTTAATTATAACAGTTAAAAAGGTTATAGTGTTACCTTATAGAAATTTAAAATGGATTCTTGCGATTCCTGTTTAGAAAACACTCCTCCATCAACAAAAGAAACAGCAGAAAATGTAATAAGTAATGTAAATACGTAAGTAATGTAAATAATTGTAATATAACAATAAATGTTTATAATAAATAAATTACTTTTTGTAGACTGTAAAAATGAAACTTTTAATTTTTTTAGTTAATAAATCTAATGGTTGCAGAAAAAATATAATATTTAACTCGAGTGTCAAGTATTTTCCTCACACTCGGCAATTTGCACTTGCACTCGCCTCGCTTCGCTCGCTCGTGCGTGCAAACCCTGCCTCGCGTGAGGAAAAGTACTACTTTCCACACTTGTTAAATAAATAACTATTTTTCCCACACATTGTGGTTGTCAAGTATGAAATGGTGCAAAAAATGCACCAATTGAATTCGATTTTTTTCCCAAAAAAAAAATTTTTATTTTTAATCGAAAGTATGCACCCATATTATCGATACACTTTTGCCATATTAGAGGTAACTCATTTATTCCTTTGCTGTAGAAGCCTGGATCAGGGGAGTCGATGAACTCTTGAAACGCCATTTTGACAGCCTTTGCGGCATTGAATTTTTTCCAGATAAAAAGTTGTTTAAATTTTGAAAGAAATGATAGTCAGTGGGGGGCAAGGGTATGGCGAGTACGGTGGGTGACGGAGAGTTACCTACTTCAACTCCTGTAGCTTTGACACGGTCATTCGTGCGGCATGTGGTCTAGCAGAAGAATTGGAGTCATCCGATTAACTAATTTTGGCTGTTTAATCGCAAGATTTCACATCATTTCGTCTAGTTGATAACAGTAGACATCCGCCGTGGTCGATCGATCGGAAAGCTGTGGTGGATGATACCTGAGCCAGACCACCAAACAGTACCGCTGTATCAGCTTCTTTTGATAGATGTCTCGTTTCGGACAGTGTTTTGGTGGTTCATCTTTGTCCAAGCATTGCGATGAACGCTTACGTGCATCGTACATGATCCATTTTTCATCGCACGTAACGATTTTATTGAGAAATGGTTCGGCTTTAGTAGTATAGTTTTGGGCATACGAGGACGAGGGGTTAGGGGTGTGACGTCAAAATGACGACACAATTCGTCACGATGACGCAAATTAATAGAGGTATTTTCCTTGTAGCGCATCTCCTACGTCACAAGGAACGCAAGTCCTACGTCACAAGGTATACCCCGCATACAAGGAGGAGAAAGAAGAGAAAGTTAATGCGTCCGAGTCTTCGTTTCTTCTGTGCATCAGTCAATTCATGCGGTATCCACTTGTCCAGTTTTTTCACTTTACCGATTTGTGCCAAATGAGTCAAGATTGTTTGCTTTGATACATTGTACATTAATGATAATTCACATGCACTTTGGCTGGAATTCGCTTCCACAGTGGCTTTCAGGACGTCATTATCCACCTGAGTCTTGGGTCGACCACGTGGTTCATTAGACAGGTCGAAATCTCCCGAACGAAATTTCTTAAATCAACGGGCTATAGTCGCGTTTGTAGCCACTTGAATGCTGAACACACTATTGATATTAGCGACTGCCTGCCTTGTTGTGGCTCCACGGTGAAATTCATACTTCATCAACACACGAATTTCGCTGAAATATGCGTTAGAAAGAGGAACAGATGTACCTTTTACACGAAAAACAAATTATGCTAAAATACGGCGTCTAAATGAGGTTATGTGCAATTGAAATAAATAACATGAACTTCTTGCTTCATTTTATACTTAATAATTTATGGAATGTTGTAATTGTTTTTTCACCCAACTAGATTTATTTAGTGTTTTAAAGTACGATAGTTGGTCACTTCCTGCAGTTCGAACATCCGCTAGATCCGCTATTGGGTCCCTCTCATTGCCGATAATGGCACAATATTGTTTCAGAAATATTGTGAATATTTACTGGCCTCAAAATATTCCAATTACAACAATAAAGTAGATTGTCAAAAAAAAAAAATTCTAATAATATCCTTTGATTTTTATATTGCTTTGTGAAATTTATTCTTAAAATTCTTTAAAGAAAAGTTAATTAAAAACAGTGTAAATGTACAGTAACAAACACCCACGTAACTGCTTGTTATTTCATTTTTAAGTTGAGAGCTTCAAAAAAAAAAGGAAAATTGAAAGTAATAATGAGATTAATTAAAAACAATGAAGCTCAACAATTTGCTATTTAATTTAAGGCACGTCAACATCTGAGATTATTGAAGCACTTTTTCAAGGCAGTTTTTCTCCATCTTTAAAGATAAACTCCATCACCCGGATAGGAAACTGTAAGATCCTCCTTGCTAGAGGAAATCTAATAGCTAGCAGCTGGATTCAAACTGGAATCTTTGCGTTGTAATCCAATACTTTAATTAATGAGTTAACTTCTTCCCTATGGATTTTGTTTAAATGGAAAAACTATTTTTTTGTAAGATTTCTTGGTCATTCATTTCATGATCACTTATTTGTTTTAAACTTTTAGCCCTCATTATCAGCAAATTAATAATCATCTTCGAAGGTAAAAATCTTTTTGCGTGTCCTACTCGATAATATCTTAAGTTTAGCTTAAACTTTGCCAGCTGATGTCTGTTCATTCATTTTAGCTTATTTTTCCTTCTTTCCCAATTCTTCTTCTCAAGACTTTCCTCATTCCTTCTTCCTGTAGAACAGTGGTCCTTAACCTGCGGTCATATGATGACTCCTTGGTGGTTTGTAGCTAAATTCAGAAGGAATAGTTTTGAGATTTTGGGGGTCATTTTTTTTTTCGAAATGTTGGCTAAACTGCCGTGTAGCCTGATTCCTCCCCTCCGCAACGAGACCGGTTCGAGGTCAGTACGTTGAGAACTGTCGACGCGACAATAGGTTTCGTGAAAAATGTCAATCCAATCTCCCGCCAAGTGCGAAATACGAGACGCTATAAACTTCATGGAGATGAATTTCTCCGCTCCATTGTTACTGGTGATGAAACCAAGGGTTGCACACTACATCTCTGAAACCAAAAGGCAGTCTCAACAGTGGCGCGTCACACCTCTTCACCCTCCGCCAAAAAGTTCAAAACCACAGCCAAGAAAATCATGGCATCCGTGTTTTGGGACTGTCAAGGCATAATTTTAATTGAATATATGCCTCAAGGGGAGACCATCAACTCTGCAAGATACTGTGAGACCCTAAAAAAAATTGCGAAGGCCATTCAGAACAAGAGAAGAGGCATGCTGACAAAGGGAGTCTGCCTGCTGCACGACAATGCCACGAAGGAACTCTGCTCGCCTCGTTTAAATGGGATGTCCTGAACCATCCCGCGCATTCCCCTGACCTAGCACCTTCAGATTATTATCTCTTTACCTTCCTGAAGCTACATGGGTGGAAAAAGGTTTTTAACCGACGAGGAGGTGAAGGGGGAGGTGGAGAAGTGGACGAAGGGATTGGCGGGAAACTACTTCGAGAAAGGCATCAAAAAATTAATACCCCGGTTCACCACCTGCACTGAGAGGAATGGTGACTATGTCGAAAATTAGCTTACATATCTACTAATGTAACCAGCTAATGTTTTTGTTCAAATAAACATTTTTGTAACCTACAAAAATTCAGTACACTTACTTTCTGAACATGTATTTGGAGAATAGCGCATTGTGCTCCGCGATTGATTCCTAATTTTTTGATGCTAGTAATCTGGCAGCGGAGAACTGGGAGTCAGAGTCTTTGCTCTAAAATTAAAACTATTTTCTAAAGAGGCCCAGTGGGCCCAATTTCTTTTCCTAATGGAGGCCCTAAATCTAGATTAGAGTACGTAAAGTAAAAATTATCTCACATGGAGTTATTTTTTGCCTTTTTTTTGGCATTGGCTTTCGCCATACAGCCAGCATCGTCTTGGTGCTTATCACTAGAATATCACTCACTCTCCATTCTTACTTATAAATACATTCGCTTCACACATTCATCCCTCTACTATTTACAACTATTTACATAAACTACAGCTAATGGATGGATCAGTACTCTATATTCCTGCCATCCTTATAGCTTAACCGAAATTAGAATCACGTAATCCTTCTCTAATCATTTTCTTCCATCCATTCTAATCGTCTATAACTTTTAAATACATTCATATTTCATTGCTAGCTCTGCTATAGATTTAACCACATAGATGTTGGTGGAGAATATTATGTCTTCTTAGCGAAATGGTGCATCTAAATACCTGTACATTTCGTCAAACATTCGTTTCCTTTCTACCACATAACGTGGACATATCATTATTATATATTTGAAATCCTCCTCCTCATTGCAATCTACGCAAAGAGGAGAGAGGACCTTTTTTGTTCATCCTGTGAAGATACGATCCGCACACCGCGCGGTTCGCTCTCAGCCTGCTTATTGTCGTAACAACCCACAAGGAGTTATTTTTTACAGAAATCCTCTTGTTCTATGATTAATTGGGCCAGCTTGTGATACTCCTGCTAATAGTTTCTTAAATTGACTTAATTTTACTTTGATTGTGATCAAAGGAGGATTGTGATCTTGCAGACATTTTGTTTTGAGTTATCACCTAAAATATTCATTTTGTTATCCTTGAGAATTCGAAACTTACTTATCGTAAGTTTGAATGTGTGGGAGGACCCCATAAATCAATAAAATAAAATACTCGTAAATAATTGCATAAAAATTCAAATGTGATCTTTCGAGTCGGTGCCATTACTTAAAAAAGAGCTTTTAGAAAAAACAAAAAAATAGCTAACCAATCTTTACTGAATCAATTTAGGAGTGTTTTTGGTTCTAAAGAATTTCTTGTCGATCTGTAAAAATACTTCTAAGACATTATGACTCTCCTCATAAAATTTCATTTAAGTTTAAACTATATTCAACAAGTAAAAAATTACAAATTCAGAAGTGCCATTATGCTGGATAAATTTTAGTAGTTTTTTAGCGATTTCACTACTAAAACTATTTCCCCAAAAAATAAACACTCCTCCAGATGGGACAACAACATTAATCTTAGATAAATGCAGATTAGTTTTGTATCCGAATTACTCTTCATTTCAAATTCTTCTTTAAAAAAGACTATAAATCAGTATTAAAGAAAAAGGTCAAAAGAAGAACTCTTAGCTCATCAAAAGTTCGCACCATTAAGTAAGCACATTCAGCAAAGATAAGTTTACGTAGTAAACAGCGTTTTACGAGCATAGTATCAAGGCTGCTTATCCGCTCACTGATCACCAATCTACTCCTTTTAATACTCGTTTTATTATGTAAATCGTGGAAAAGTGCGTTTCCTAAGGAAAAGTTATTCCTTCTCAGTAGTTCTTTAGACTCTCCCACTAACGTTACCCATCTCTATTTAAAATCTTTGAAGTTTTTAAGCTCAACAAATTGATAAGAAAGTTTTAGCTTTATCAATTATTGTAATAGTGATCTTGATAAGCCGAATAAAAAAACAGGCTATTTCAAGACACAAATCTCATTGGCCAACTTCTGGGGACCCCTCAGAGTAACAGGGCTTCCCTAAATTTATTGATCTCCTTCAACAATTAATGGGATCAAATCAGCTGGTAATTTAATTTTGTACCCTCAAATTGCAATAATAAAGGGTCAAAGTCAATACTAACAAGTGATTACAAACTAAATTAATGCGGCCCTTCAAAACTTGATTTATTGACGTAAATCTTAAATGGAAAATTTTGACTGGGATGACTTGTTTCTTTATGAAAAATATTTATCCTAATTTTGGTTTGAATAAAAACTAAACTTTACCAATGTTTAAAGCATTAAATAAGGAGAATGTAAAGGAGAAGAACGACTAAGAGATTCCTGGCAATTACTCACAGAAACTTAAGTAAGAGAAGATGAAGACTGAGCTCAAAGTAACATTTCTTCATTACTTTGATTAACTAGAAATAATGGCTGCCTTTAAATTGAAAAGTTGAGGACAGCTCTGTAGCTTTAGAATCTTTGTGCAAATACTACAAAGTAATTTATTACATGGCAATGAGTTTCGATTAGTGGCAGAAGCTGGGCATTTCCCCCACTCTCCAAAATATTAAATAAAATGGATAATTATAAGCATAAAGAATATAAAAGGCAGTGGCAATACAATAAGATAGAATAAATTCTCTTTATTGCATAAAAATAAGATTTGAGGTATTAAGTGACATTAAGTGAGCCATTCACAGCACAAATCGATTAACTTCCCCTTTTTTGGAATATCTTAAATTTAAGTGTCAAAGCACCTGGTTCAGTCATAGCTTTTCTGTATTTATAATACACTTCTCCAAATAATAAAGCTTTAACACCATTAAAGGACCGAAATTTCTGTGGCCATTGAATAATAAATAATTTATTTCAGAAGCCATTTTGATTAACTCAGTACTCTAATGTAAATAGTTGCAATAATTCAACTCAAATTCAGTAACAGGCGCTGGAATGATACTTAACGGTAAATTTATTTGAATCATTTTATCGCATTTCTCCATCTCTCTTTTTTTTGGGTTTTATGGAGTTAATCAAGTTGTGCTGTGGAACGGCTCAATTTTTGGTTGCGGAACATTATTGTTCTGATCGTGTGAACTCAAAACCAACTAACAAATTAAAAACTACATTTACTGTCGGCCACCTCAAAAATAGAAAAAAAAATCCTCATTTTTATTTGAAATATGTTTCTTTTAGAGGGGAATTGGGTCAGTAGAATCTTGAAAACATATCTCTGCTATTTTTTAATTGCTTCAAATTATTTTAAACTCTTTTTAAATAGCCCCATTTAATTAGCAGTAGTAAGTAAAAAATAAAGTAAAGTAATGCCAATTTTATCGGCGGGCTTTAACGTCTAACTACCACAAATCAGTTGCCGTGAAGGGAACCGACTAGGACAAACATACTTTACTACAAAGTTCTCATATTAAAAATTAAATAAAATACAAGGTCTAGGCTGATGGAATCGAACCCACTAAACCAGAGGTCGCCAAAGTGGTCTATCTAGACCCCCAGGGGTCTATTTAACAAAAGTAGGGGTCGATCTGAGCCAGGGGGTCGAAGGAAAAACAATTTCGAACCCAATATAGCAGAACCTTGCAAAGAAACACCAGGCACACCCATCTCATTAATTAAGAAGCAATACTGTAGTTACTTTACTTATTTATAATTACTTATTATTTAATAAATAATAAGGTATTTAAATTTCAACATTAAGATATTTTTCATAAAACTATTGTTACAAAATGTAAAATTACTTCAATAAATGTTTAAAATCATAAAATAAATGTACAAACACTGTACCTAATAGATGGATTTATTTTAAGTAACTAAAAATTACTTTTATGGGGGTCGATGGAGATTTCGAAAAATTATACAAGGGGGTCCATGATCAAAAAAAGTTTGGCGACCCCTGCAACTTAAACCAACAATACATCTTAGTTTTGCGGGTCTAGCCTATCTAACCGCTCAGCTATCGTGGCCCGTATATTATTGTTGTTTTATTTGAACTGGTTTTTTCATAGAAGTTAAGAACTATTTTAATTCGTGATTGGGAAATAGTTATTTATTTAACAAGTGCGGAAAGTAGTACTTTTCCTCAAACGAGGCAGGGTTTGCACGCACGTGCGAGCGAAGCGAGGCGAGTGCAAGTGCAAATTGCCGAGTGTGAGGAAAATACTTTACACTCGAGTTAAATATTATATTTTTTCTACAACCATTAGGGTTATTAACTTAAAAAAAAAAAAAAAACTAAACAGGAATCACTAGAATCCATTTTACACTTCTATAAGGTAACACTATAACCTTTTTAACTGTCATAATTAAAAATATCTAATTATTTATTAAAGTATTATTTTTATTTCTATATTCCTTTCAATTTTTATTTTATCGTTTAATATTCGTTTTTTAATTATTTAGTTACGTTAAATAAGCTTATTAAAGTTTTACAGAAAATATTTAATAACAAAACTTCTTATATCAAGGAAGCACAATAAAGTTTTTCCACTCACTAGTGAGGAAAGTGACACTAATGGGAATTTTACCCCACTAGTGAGGGAAGTTGGGCATTACACAGCTGATTTTAATTGAGTAATGAGAACATTCCTACATGGTTGCAGAAAAAAAAATTTACATAGTAGTTATGACGTGAATTTTAAGTGAAATGATTGCTGCGTTGAATTTTATAAGTGGTTGCTGATCCTATATCTCAAATATTAGAGTCTACCATTGCTCACTATTGGCCGCTTTTGTAAAGCATCTCCTTGTACCTATCCGGCGGAAATAGTTCTTCATCTTGAATGCAGTTGACCCTCAAGAATTGATTTCACCCAATCACCAGATCGTTGATTTTTCTGAAATTGTGCGTTCATCAGTTGAAGTCGAAGGAAGACCATATTCAATTCATTGCCTACCACTTTTAAATCGTGATTTTCTATGATAATGTTCCCTAGTTTTACAGAAAATTTTTTCACTACACATTTCAGAAAATCACCACAAACAAATCTTATCGCCGTTTTCTTTATTTTCTTCCATACAATTACTGCAGATTATTGTAACTTCTTCAAATACAGTGACTCCCATTAATATTGGGACAGTACATACAGAAGTTAAAAATTGACGAAAATTAAAAGTGGCACCCATTTATTCAAATTTTTATAAATTCATTTCATTTTATAATTACTATTAATTAAATAAAAACTATTTAAATAAGTACATAAAAATGTTTTGGTAGATTAAAAAAAATATATACGAGGGGGTACCCAAAAATAACCGGAATTGCGTTGCCACGCATGGAGCTTATGTAGTACGCATTTCTGCCGCTAGACGTGTATAGCGCAATTCCTTGCCAGTTCAGTCCTGCCTGTGTTGTCTGCCTGGCTTGTTCTGTTCATCTGCAGTGATTGTTTTTACCAGCGCTGTTTTGTTCTTTTTTCGTTTTTTATGATGGCAAGTTTAAGTGAACAACGTGCAGCTCTGAAATTTTGTTTTCTACTCGGCAAAAATGCTGCTGAAAGTGTTTTAATGTTGAAAACAGCTTACAAAGATGACGCTATGGGAAAAACTCAAGTATACGACTGGTTTACTCGGTTTAAAAATGGCGACATGTCGATTGATGACAAACCTCGTTCTGGACGTCCATCAACTGCCCGAATCGACGAAAATGTTGAAAAAATTCGAGAGCTGGTGTTCACAGACCGTCGACAGACAATTGATCAACTGTCAGAGAGTAGTGGGTTATCTTGGAGCTCGGTTCAGCGAATTTTAACGGAAGATTTGGGGATGAAAAGGGTTGCTGCCAAGTTTGTTCCTCGAGTTCTGACTGACAATCAAAAAGAACATCGAGTTGAAACATGTCGTGCTTTGAAACAACAGCTTGAAACTGATCCAGACTTTCTGTCAAAGGTCATTACTGGTGATGAGTCATGGTGCTATGGTTATGACCCAGAAACAAAGCAACAGTCGAGCCAATGGAAGACGTCATCTTCACCCCGACCAAAAAAATGTCGTCAAGTCAAGTCAAACATCAAAACAATGCTGATTTGCTTTTTTGATGCCAAAGGCGTAGTCCATTCAGAGTTTGTCCCCCCAGGTCAGGCCGTCAATCAAACCTTGTATTTGGAAGTTTTGAAAAGATTGCGCAATAGTGTTCGCCAAAAAAGACCCGATTTGTGGCAAACAGGAGACTGGTTCTTCCACCACGACAATGCACCTGCACACACAGCCATCTCTGTTACACAGTTTTTGGCTAAAAATGGCATGGTTCCGCTGCCCCACGCACCTTACTCGCCTGACCTGGCTCCGTGCGACTTTTTCTTATTTCCACGCATGAAAAAGGGCATGAAAGGTCACCGATTTGACAACATTGAAGAGGTCAAGAAAAAAACGAAGAAGGAGCTGTCAGCCATTTCTAAAGATGACTACAAAAAATGTTTCGAACAGTGGAAGCACCGGTGGGACAAATGTATTAGTTGTAATGGAGAGTATTTTGAAGGGGATAAGGTTGTTCTGTAAAAAATTTGTAAATAAATAGCTTTTAAAAAATAATTCCGTTTTTTTTTTGGGTACCCCCTCGTATAATAAGTGCAAATTCTACCTCTCATAAATATTGGGACACTATTATAATTTATAGTTTGTCCAAGGTTTTGCCCGAATATTTATACAATTTGTAAATATATACCTTAAGCATATATTCAATATGAAATTAATAATTAAATTAGTTTATATAAGTCAAGCCAAGTGTAACATGTCGCGCAAAAATACAAATACAACGATTGAACAAAGAAATATTATAATTTCTTTGCACAAAGACAATAAAAAGTGTTAGAGAGACGGAAAAACTGATCGGACCTAAAACATCTACTGCGTGGAACATCATTCAGTGTTACCAAAAAGAAAAAAGAATTGTTTCAACTCCACAAAAAGGCCGTCCTCAACTGCTCTCTGAGAGAGAGCAGCGTTATATATTAAAAGAATTAAAAAAGATCACCGACTTAGTGCTCCAAAACTTCTATGTGAAATTTTTGACATGTTCAGAGAGCAAAAAAGGAGCAGAAACTGTTCGGAGAGTGCTAAGAAAACTCGACTATCATGGTAGAGTAGCCTGGAAGAATCCTTTTGTCAGTAAGATAAATCGTGCTAAGAGAGTGAAATTTGCCGAAAAATATTCCAATGTAAATAGTGACTTTTGGAATGATATACTCTAGCGATGAATCAAAATTTAATGTTTTCCAGTCAGATGGAAGGGTTATGGTCTGGAGGAAAGCGAATGCTGAACTCAAAAAGAAGAATTTACAGCCAACTTTAAAGGGTTTTAAAGCTGCACCTCCGGGTGGAGGTGGGTCAGTTCTGGTTTGGGGCTGGATGTCCGCATCAGGATTTGGAGAATTAGTGTTTATTGATGGAATGATGCACAAAATGGTTTATAGTAATATATTAAAATATAATTTGAAAAAAGTGCCCAAACATTTGGTATTTTAGGGTCTTCTAAATTCTACCAAGATAACGACCCCAAACCTACGGCTTGGGTGATACGTCAGTGACTGTTATACAATTGCCCAAAAGTATTCCAAACCTCTCCGCAGTCACCAGATCTTAATCCCATTGAACATTTATGGCAATATTTAGCCAGTGCTTTAAGAAAAACGAATAATATCTAACAAAAATGAATTAAAACTAAGTTTCCTGGAAGAATGGGAAAAAACACCACCTGAATTAACCAAAAACTTGTTTCACCTATGCCTGATCGTTTGAGGGCTATTGTAAGTCAAAAAGCAATTATTAAATAGTAGGAGATTTTAAATATTGAACGTTTAAACTCTAGCACTTCTGGTGTCCCAATATTTTTGAGAGCTTTATTTCACACTTTTTCAAAAAGTACTACCTAACAGTTTGGAATTTCATCGATTTATACTTATATATAATTTCCACAGATGTTGCTAATGTAATTTAAAAAAAAAAAAATTCCAAACTTTTGTCTGTTGTTTTCATTTTTCTTTTAAATCATTTTGTAATAGGTGTCCCAATATTAATGGGAGTCACTGTACATCCAAAGTGTTGTCTTTGTCACGCCAGTTACTGGCCAAAAATCCCATGAAGAAATGTGCGAATAAAAACTCCCGCCTATTTTCTTAGAGTTTTTTTTTGGGGGGGGGCATAAATTAAATTTGCGGTTTTAAACACCCACATTATGCTTAGCTTCCATAGTTATATTTTAATTAAAATTTGTGTGGGTATCAATAATGTTTGTTTAATTAATTTAAAAATATCGTAATTAGAAAGAGCTACCCACAATCCCTTTTGAGTTTACCTCTGCCAGACTTAATATAAGTTTAAAAACAGGAAAACTTAGTTTTTCGCAGTTTGTGGGATGCTTACTAATTAAGTTTTCATTTTCTTCTTTAAAATTCCTGTTCATCTTTTTTGATTCATTGTTAAATTGAAAATGTACTCATTAAAATTAGAAAGACATATCGTTTGAAGCAAGCTCAGTACTGCTTTGTTAGTTTTTTTTTTTACGAACTATTTAAAAAGTTTTAGAATATTTAAACTCATTCAGCCCTTCACAAGAATTAAAAGAAAAAGAAAAATGGCTGCGAACTTATTTTCTTTTTTTTTTTAAAAAAAAAAGAAGTTTATTAAAAAGTTTTTTGTTTTCATCTTTTTATTTAAGTTAATTTTAATCAATGTTGGTTTTATTGATTATTTTTTTTCTGTAAACAAACAAACTAGCTGGAGGCAGAATGAGTTCGTTGGCAGAACGGAAGGATAATTAAAAAGCTTGACAAAGGTTTTCTACGATTCAAACATAGGGAATATGTGGGTGGAAACTTCTATTCTCTTTAGAAGGCCGTGCTTTTTTCTTTATTATTATCTTCTTGAAGTTTTACAACCTCCTGTTAGCCTTTATATTTCCGTTAAAGGGCTAGTAGGGTTTTTAATTAAAACATTTTTTTTTTTTTAATTTTATCGATATCTTAATTGTTTAGCGAACCGGAAGTGTGTATTGAATCGATAGGTCTTTTAGATCGAAAGCTTGGAAAACAATAATAATAATAATTTTATAACGCACTTTGTGCCGGACTTCCCCGCGGCCTACCGGCTAAAACACCCCTTTACTGCGGAGCATAGCCCGGATTCACTTGTGCAGCATTACTTCAGGCTAGGCTCCTGTTCCTTACCCACTAGGGGTTAGCCTCCTCTCCATCCATATCTCTCCTTTTAAGGGTTAGTACTTCCCTTGTAAAGATTGCCACAGCATTCCACTACACCCTGCCAGAGGAGCTTTTATGCTTTTGGAAGCGCTCGGGAACCCACTGACCCACTCTTCTTTCCAGATCCCATCTTTTGCACTCAAAAAAAAAAAGTGTGATGGGCGTCGTCTCTCATTCCTACGCAGTGGGGGCAATTTCCTTCTGACCGCTTCCCCATCTTCCGGAGAAACTCCTGGAAGTAACCGTGCCCGCTGAGGAGCTGGGTGAGGTAGTAATATACCTCCCCAAAACCCCTACAGACCCAACTTCTGATATCTGAGAGCAGGGCTGCCGTCTACCTGCCACGGGAGGCAAATAATTATAATAATAATAATATATAGGGAAGGGATTAGCTATGAGGTTAGCATACTGGACTCCCACGCGGAGGACCCGGGTTCGAATCCAGCAGCTGACCCTTAGATTTTCTCTTCCTAGGAGCTTCTTGCAGCTCATTGGCCGGTGATGGACAGTGTTGTCTGTAACAAGAGAACACTGTCCATCACCGGCCGGCAGTGCACTGGAAAAAGCTCCGGGCGCTAATAACCTCAGCTGTTGATGCGCCAAAAAAAAAAAAATAATAATAATAATAAGAGTAATTGGTTAGAAAAGATACAGAAAATGTCACCAGATCGTCTTCCCAAAATTTGCTTTGAAAAATTGCTGGAATTAGATTGTTCTCCTCATAATTCCGTAGAACTTAATTGGGCCTCTCAGGTAAAACAGCTTTTTATAGTGATAGAACAGAATATATGGGAAAACCAAAATAACTATGAATTCAAGAAACTGAAAACGGATTTGGTTTCTAAGTTAACCAACCACTCTTTCTCACAGGATGTTGTCCGGATATTGAATTCCAACTATAATCCATTTTACAGGAAAATATCTTCTCTGGACTTTGTTGAGCCCTATAGCAACTTTAAATGCTCTATCATCAAAACAAGAATTATATGTCAGTTGCGAATTTCCTGTATTAAATTAATAAGATTATTTCACAAAGGGATTAGTTATGTGCTGGATAGCTCAAAAAGTTGCCCGATATGTAATTCAGGTGAAAGTGATGACTTAAATCACTTCTTTATAGGAGGTCCCTTGTTGGCAAACCTGTGAGAAAGATTTCTGCGGGATTATATCCAAAATTGTAGCGAACCTCTTGTGGATTTCCTACAAGTATCGAGTTTAAAGCAATTAAACGATATTTATTATTTCGTGAATGGGGCATTTAAAGTGAGAAATTTAGTTTTAGATTAACAAGGAGCACATCTGTTAATATTCACACACATTTATTAATATATATATAAAAGAAAAATAATAATTTTTGTTTAGTTATATTTAGAACCTAGAATATATTGTATTTCCGTTAAGAATCTTTTTCCAGTTCAAATTACTAGGCTCATTATAATTTCTTTCTTAATTATTTGTTATTAAGTGCTTTATTTATTTTGAACTTCTTTTTATCTGTGTTGTTTTTTCTTTGTATCTCTGTCTGATTTAGGTTTTTTAATAATAATAATGTACAAACCTCTTTGTATAGACCACGGTTTCAAGAAAATAAATAATAATGATAAAAAATAATAATAAGAGTAATAAGAAGAAAAAGAATAAAAAGGGAAGGAATTAGCTATGCGGTTAGCTTATTGGATCCCCAAGCGGATATCCCGTGTTCGAAACCGGCTGCTAGCCCCTTAGATTTTCTCTTCCTAGGAGCTTCTTACAGCTCACTGTCCAGTCAACAGTGTTGTCTGTAACGAGAGAGCGCTTTCTCCTAAGCTAACATTTGGAATTCCAACTATAATAGTAGTTTCTGTTAACAAAATATGAAATCATCCTATGAAGAATAATCTGCTTTCTTTAAAACTTATTCTTTGATATTTGATACTTATTTTGTCATTAAATTACATCATTCATTCATTTTTAATGAAATAATTCTCTTGTTTACAGGTGAGTTTTCTGTTCATTGTTTGCACTAAGACATCACATTAATTAAGTGAGTACGAATTTATATATTTACTGTAAGCGGATTACTTCATCTCCTACGCTTATCCGAGAATCTTCTTCGAGAATATTCGAAATCTGCTTTGTAAGACCCAAAGCCTTGAATCGTAGAAATCAAAAATCTTCTTTCAAATATTAAAAACCATTTTTTCTTTTAATTTTTTTCGTTTCGGTCGTTATTTTGCTTGTTTATCATATCTACTAATGTCCAGCTAGCTTGAGTAAAACTTACAATAGCACCGGTGGTTTTTTTTATTTTTTTTTTTTTTTTTATGATTCAAGGCGCGTCAACATCTATGGTTATTAGCGCCCGGAGCTTTTTCCAGTGCACTGCCGTCCTCCGGACAGTGTTCTCTCGTTACAGACAACACTGTCCATCACCGGACAGTGAGCTGTAGGAAGCTCCTAGGAAGAGAAAATCTAAGGGTCAGCAGCTGGATTCGAGCCCGGGACCTCCGCGTGGGAGTCCAGCTCGCTAACCACTCAGCTAATCCCTTCCCTAATAGCACCGGTGTTATTTTTTATTTTAATTTTGGTGACACTGGCGTTAATTTTACAGCTGGTAACTAAAGATGTACAACGATTATAATTTATTTACCTCTCCCTCCCCCCCAAAAAAAAGTTTTCTCATTCTGGGTACCACAAAACAGATATTTTCGGTGCAAACTGGTAAATGTAACACTCGCAATACCTTTTCATCACCTAGTTATAAATAGCCCATTGTTCCAAATAAATTACTCATTCTTCGTTCAATTATATTTTTTTTTTTTTAAAAAATTCATTCACAGTTCATATCTTACTGATAATATAGTAATCAGTGGAGCAACAAGAAAAGAGCAACGTTCAAAGAATTGTGAATAAAATGGACCCATTTATCAAAGAAATAACGAAGACGGTTGCTTCCGTTACATCTACATCGGATCCAGCTGTAATACGTTTCTGAATAGCACAGGAAATTAAATCATTTCTGTGAGAGTCTTGAAAGGAAAATAAGGGAGGGTTTTCTTTACCATTTCTCGTGAAGGAAATCCTTAGTGAAAATCTGCTCAAACTTTTCCTGTAACATAATAATTTAAACGAGAAAAAAAAATGAACCAATAAGATTTAGACAAATAAATGGAAATCTAAATATTTAAATTCTATTGGCTAATATGTATATTGCGTACAATTTGTTATACACCAGTGAATTTCGAGAATTTGAATATTTAAAATAAAATAAATTGGGTCATTAGTCAAACTTTCTTTTTTGGAACCAACTCTGGCGGATTAAGACAATGATTTATTACACCGACGTCACATTATTAAATAAATGACATTATTAGTGTAATTTATATTTTAATAATTATTATACTTTTTCTTTTTTAGTGATAAATAAAAATTATTTATGTTTTTAAATTTATTTATTTTTAAATAAATTATTTTACGATCGGTTCCGACAGAATTAGTTTCCAAATTTTGACTCCATTAGGGGTAAAAAATTAGATGTAATATCAGCTTAAGGTGTCTGTATTTGTTTCTGTAATGGGAGATAAGATGAGTTTAGTGTTGATCTATCGGTACGGTGACCACATTTTGTGGTGAGAGGGGAATTAAAGGACATATCGAAGAAAATACCTTATAAAATTCATAAGTTCATAACATTGAATACGACAATAGAACAGTACGGGGCGTGTGTTGGTCTAGTGGTCAAGAACATAGCTTTATGTCTTGGAGGTCGCCAGTTCGAATCCCGCGTATGACTAATTTTTATTTGTTAGTAAAAAATTGTTTATAGTAAAGTAAGAGCTTCATACCCACCCGTTCACGACACCTAATTGGTAGATGGGCGTTAAGCCCCGCCTGATAAATAGGCGATTACTGGGATATCAGTGCGGTACCAAGATCCTTGAAGAAGTGGATAGTCTCCCTTAATGGGATAGTTACACTTGACTTTTAGGTGCCACGATAGCCGAGCGGTTAGAGGCGCGGCTCGCAATGCTGAGATGTATTGTTGGTTTAGTGGGGACCGCTCCCCCAGTCTAGGCCTTGGATTTTATTAAACGATTAAAATGAGAAATTTATAGTAAAGAATGTTTGCATCCACGACACGTAATTTGCTAGTTGGACGCCTAAAAAAATAGGTATTTATCCCTAATTCTTTAGCCTTAGGTTCCCTAGAATGGAATAATTTTCATATCTTTAATTTATTATATAGAATGTATAGGGCTACAGTTTAAAAAGTAAAGGAAAAAACGACACGGGTGGGTCCATTAGAATTGGTTCGGTTAGTGCGTGGGTTTGGAACAGACAAGTGGGTTGGTGGGTTGCAGTGGCCCAAAGTGGGCGTCTAATGCAGGTCACTGTAGCCTGAGCAGGCAAAATCAAGTCCGTGCATAACGCGGCCGCTCTTAAACGTCTTTTTTTTTATCTTAACTCAAGTATTTTAAAAGGTAAATTTGAAAAAATGTATTATTTTTATAGTAAAATAGAGTAAAAGTAGTACTTGAGTATATAAAATATAATGTATATAAAATTCCCAGAGCTACTGAATATTTATACAATAATGATGTATGTAAATGTATTTACAAATGGCCGATCTGGGAATTGCAAAATGTGGGCAGAAAAAGCATCTCTAGAAGTAAATTTACAAGCTTGGAACTTTCAGTTTATTTGCATTGACCTATATTCCAATCGAGCTTTACATCCCAACTACCTAATTAGGTGCCATGGACAGGAGGCAACTAGCAAACATACTTTGCTATAAATTTCTCATATTAACTATTAAATAAAGTCTAAGGCCCAAGACCGCAAATCGGATCCTCTGCTCTTAACTTTGTGGGCCTCGCCTCGTAATTGGCATGTCTATCATGGTGCTTAACCAGTTAAGCGTGTTTGACGTGTATACTCTTTGTGAAAAATATAAAATTGCCTTTAACTATAAAAAAAAACTCGATATTTTAATAAAATACAATAAGAATATTAGGGAAGGGATTAGCTATGAGGTTAGCATACTGGACTCCCACGCGGAGGTCCCGGGTTCGAATCCAGCAGCTGACCCTTAGATTTTCTCTTCCTAGGAGCTTCTTACAGCTCACTGTCCGGTGATGGACAGTGTTGTCTGTAACGAGAGAACACTGTCCGGAGGCCGGCAGTGCACTGGAAAAAGCTCCGGGCGCTAATGACCTCAGCTGTTGATGCGCCAAAAAAAAAAAAAAAAAAAAAAAAATAAGAATATTATTTGGTGGGATGTTACCTTTATCGTACCAACAGAACTGCCAAGTATTTTATACGGCGGGGAGTGGAGGGAGTCAGCCAAATGATAAGTGGTTGGTACATGTTTGGTCTCCGCATTAGAGATTGGGGAATTAGGCACACAAATAGAAGCTCTCAACCCTTGTGCAATGCCCGTTTTTACCTCTTAGATAGAGGTTCAGACCTCAGTACGAGCATGATTTCATTTTGCCCAGAATTCAAAGCTCTTTTCTTCATTGTAAAGGCTCTTGCGTCCCTAGTTAAACTATAGCACTGCATAACGTGAAGCGGTGCAAGATTTTTGAATGAGCACAGAATGCTCTGTCTGTAATCTGAAGCCCAAGAGATTGCAGAAAAAGTCGCTTGCAGTGACTATTACGACTATTATAAACTTTTGGTTGTTTTGCCCCTACGTTCGACGTGTATACACGTCATTGTCTGATTTTAATTCCGCACACTGTGGATTTTTTTTTTTTTTTAACTAAATTCCACGCTTAACTGGTTTAATAATGTAAATAATTCAATTACGGAGAAATAGCAACGATAAAAATTATTTTACCCGTCGTAGCATGCATTTTTATTGTATCCTCTGGAGTGGATTCAGAGCTTCATCCATCTTTAGGGGGTAGATTGGTGCAGAGATTTCGACTTCAATTATGTGTCTGTCTCGCTCTACACTAGCTCGTGACGTTTTCCTATCCTGTATCCCAAAAACCCTGAGTTTTCAATCAAAATTTACTTCGACGAATAGCTTCTCTAATCAAGTCTTATTAATTTCTTCAAGTAGGATTTTAATTAGAGCTTAATTTTAATATTAAGTTGGAAAAGTGGAGTTTTACCTTCTCCTCTACTTATGTTCGCTGCAATTTTCTTTGCGAAAAAATAACCTCTGTGGTTCAAGATGAATAAATCAACAACCTGTACAGAATTTAATTCCATCCGCCAACTTTGTTCTCTCAACTAAATACTGCTACAAAATTAGCTAAGTTCATAATTTAATTATCTACATAGTAAAAAAAGTTAAGAATATTAACTAGATTATTCCAAAATATTGAATAAACAATTTTCATAATAGGTACTTTAATAACTTTCATCAGATAAAAGATAAACTAAATAAAATGTTACTAAAATATTATTTTTTAAACAAAATAGTTAACTGTGTGCTAACCACTTGTTTACATTTTAATAACTACTACAAAACTTTTTATCCAAAAGTAAATATACCGAGATAAACTTTTGAAACACTCAGAGAATTACCAAGTTTGTCTAGACTGATGTAAAATAAAGAAAGAATTGGCTTTATTTGGGTAGAGCTTGTAGTGGAGAAAATTCTAAATTAAAGTTTATATTTCAGTATAATGTACAGTTTTTACAAACTGTATTGGTAAGCATTAAATATTACTGAAATATGTGCAAGATAGTACTAGATAGCTTCAAATAAAAATGCCTAAAAAAAACGGGTATTTCAGACCGGATAACTTGGCCTAAGGTGGGTCGTGTAGCAGAGAAACGTTGGCGTAAGGAAGCTCTCTCTTAAATTGGAGATGTAATTAAAATAATTATTAAAATTGTATTAATTACTTAATTAAACACTCGTCTAGTTTAAAGTTGCCAACTAATACTTAAAGTTAACATACAGCCTATGCCACCTAGAGGATATTTTAATAAACAATATTATTTTATTATTAAAATTAATTATTACTTGAAATTATCACAAAAACTTTTATTTAAAAAAAAAAGAAATCAAAACAACTGGAAATAGAAAATAGAAATAGATCTTAAATCTAAAATTCTTATAATTATAATTACAACTTAAAATCAAAAGAAAACTATTTAAAAATACAGATACCCAATTAAGTTTGTTAAGCAAATGCGCAAAGCTAGTTTCGTTATTCACAAGAACGGTAGGCGATAGAAATGCTAAGTTATGCAGCTGCACCTGTCAGGCAGTGAGTCAGTAAACAGTTTTTATTGTTGACAATAAACATTTCATGATGTATTATTGCACTTCAACAAGTCACAGTTTAAAGTTTTAATAATATACATATAGACAACTAGTACAGCCTATGCTATCTAGCGGACATTTTTATAAACATTATTATTTATTAAAATATAACTTTATTATTTGAAATTGTCACTCACCTTTTATTTAAAGAAAGGAAAAATGAAATCAAAACAACTGGAAATATTTAATAGAAATACCTAAATATTTAATTTAAAATTCTTATAATAATAAATTACAACTCAAAATCAAAAGAAAATTATTTACAAAAATAATACAGCAAACCATGAAAGTTTGTTAAGCAAGTACGCAAAGCTAATTTAATTATTCACAAGAACGGTAGGCGATAGAAATGTTATGGTACGCAGCTGCACTACTTTATAATCATTGATCTGAGGAAAGTTTTCCAGATCCTTATTATCAATAAATACTGTAATCCCTACAAAGTACTCCACAAATCGCCCAATTATTATTTACAACTATTTAATAATTTTTTTGCCTCTGTCGATGTGTTTCACCTCTAACACACGTGTTCGTTGATGGTGCCATCATCATACGTCAGTGTAGTGTTTAGATTAGAAGGTATTGGACAACTAGTACAGCCTTCCAAATTCGATCTCTTCTCTTGATTAATGTTGATACATTCGGGTATCAGGTGGTTGAATCAAAGTATAGAATGACCCTTTTATTTCCTTTGACAAGTTGTTAACTCTCTGCTATTTTGTATAGCACTCGGCTTTTGAATAATTTTCATTGTCAGTTACTAAAAGTGAGTATGGTAAAATTGGTCTAAGTTACTATACTGTAAACACTGGTATATTGCAATTACAAATATGTCACTAAGCAATACTGTAATTGAATATATCGTTCCTATCTCACCTGTGCTTTATTGTTTTCTTTGAGGTAAACAATTATTCTGAAATCAAATTTTAATTTTGTTGATGATTCTAGTTTTCCTACTTCCTTTGCTATAAAATACTGAGAAAAATTTCCTAACATGAATCTTCTTTTTTTTTCTTAAGTGTACTTAAGAACAGATATAATAAATGGAATCTAGTTGAGTTAGAGTTAATTTCTATTCGATTTCAACCAGTCCTTTGAAGCCTTCCTATCAAGCGAGTAATTGTTAGGTACCATTCTTCCGATTATATCCCTGGCCACCCAACTTTAAACCCAGAATAGTCTAGTTGACTCTATCTTTAGTTGCTCTCCTACAACTTATAGCTCAGAGCTTTGTCATGCTGTGACAGAGGTTAAGCTTATTATTATTGGACGTAAAGCCTCCTAAGTTATCTACGCAGACCAGGTAATGAGGAACTTCTTCATTGGTAAATCATGTACATTCTATTTGATTTTAATCACTAGTGACTAGGATTTTAGATTTTGAGTCTTGGTGGTCTATTTTTAATTATAGACGAGGACAAGAAGCTTTGAAAGACTGTAAGAGCGAGATTTGCTTAAATTGTGGGTTAGATTAAACACGCAGCGACGATCAGACTTTTATTCAGGATTGATGATCAGAAAATGTAACTTTGACTAAACAAAAGCAACTTTTTATTTAAATAGATCATAATCAAACTTAATTAATAAACTTTATTAGAATATTCATAAATTATCAGAATTAAATTTACATATTTATAAGGTTTTATGTTGTATTACAGCTATATATATGTGTAAACTACAGCCATAATGAATGTTATGTTATTCATTGGCTTTACATTTTACATTATAAAGTTTAACATTAACCATTCTAGGCAGAAGGTTAATCAAAATAAAGCAGAGTAAACAAAGTATAAATGTAGAGTAAAACAGATAGGATTGGGCGTCTCCGGTTTCTAAAATTAAATTTCGTTCTTGTTCTGTCCGTTTAATAATTTTCAAAATATACATTATTATCTGGCTTTATTTGAAATGGATTCCTTACTTTGGGAAACCTATCTAATCTGTCCTTCTTGAGAACTGTATTAAAACGAATATTTGTAGAAAAATGATTTATTAGTTACAGATTTATGTGAAAAATGTAATTTTACAAAAAAAAATTTTGGAAATTTTCAAGTAAATCTCATAACAAGTGAAAATTCATGTGGAACAGAGGCACTTACAGTTGGGGAATATTTTTTTAAACTCTTAATTTTAATATCAAGGTACCTTAAAATTGATATTTTTGTTGAAATCTCAAAATTAAAAAACTGTACTATTTCAATAAATTCTTTTATCTTATGGAGATAATAAATAAATGAATAACATGAGAATGGTTTTTATTTGATTTTAATAAATTATTGCAATGAAAACCAAATTTAAAATAAATATATTTTATATCATTAAATTTAAATTAGGCTTTCATGTTATAGCCTTGTTCCTTCTGGTGGGCTTCCATCCAAATATCGATCCTTCCAAGGTGCAAAGGATGAACATGGCATCACATCCAGTAATAATAAAATAATATTAAAGTGTGGGTCAGTAATTGTTTTAGCGATGCCAAAAATATTATCTGTACAAAATTGTTTTGTTCCTTCAGAAGGGGAAGGTAACTTTGTTTTATATTTAAAAAGAAAAGAAAGGAATTCAATGTAATATGTATGTCTTAGATGAAGTAAACCAACAAAAAGAGATTAAATTATCGAGGAAGAATAGACGAACATGGGAGTTCAGAAGAAAGGGGAAACTAAATTCCTCCTTATCCTGGATACGTCCAATATTAACTTAGTAAACGATCGATGTAAAATTCCTGTTTAAAATATTGTTAGGGCCCAGGAAAAAAGTGGTTTAATGGTGAACTTGGTATGGGATAGATACAGGGATCAAGCATAACTTTAAAAAAGGTTTAAATGCTTAAGCTTTATTACCCATGGAAATGATACTTGCGAAGTGAATGTAGATGTGTGAATTTATTAGGCCTAAGGAAATTTAGGGCGTTGAATATTGTGCTATAGAACAGGGTAATTTGAAAATAAACTAAGAAAAGCAATTGCTCTGGTGGCAATTTATTGAAACTGTTGAAAATGTGGTTAGGTTCTGCAGTGCTGGTTAATAAAATCAACGATATTGAAACTGTGTAGAATAGTGAAACCATTGTTAAAATACAGAAGGGCAAGTTAAGGGCAGTAAAGATGGATGGCCTGTGAAATATCCAACGTATTTGCGGTATATCCTACCTGCAAGGTGACTGGAATCACGATATGTAAGAACTAATGGAACACGCTAAAAAATATTGTCAGAAAAGTAGATGAAAAGGCTTTAAAGTGGTATGGTCTTGTGAAGCACATGGAGAATGAAATATGGCTGACGGAACTCTAGGAAAGAGGTGGAATCCTAGGAGCGAAGTAGCTAGTATGAGACTTATAGATGAAGAGAGAACTCCATGTAAAGGTGGACAATGTACAGAACCAGGAGTTTTGGCATGCGCAGATACTGGAAAAAGGAAAATTCTCAAAAAAAAGTAACTCCAATTTCCTAGCCCAGGGGTCGGCAACCAGCGGCTCGCGAGCCGCATGCGGCTCTTTTATCCAAATTTTGTGACTCATCTGCCTGTCCAAAATAAATTGTATATTTCAATTTTATTGAAACAAATGAAAATTTCATTTATTAAAGTAAAGATATTTTTTTCAAAAAGAATTTTAAATTAAATTTGGTTTCAAATTGAATAGAATTATATTAAAATACAGTACGTAATATATAGGACTGCCGCCATTTTCATTCAAACAGGTTTAGTTATTATTTATTTGTTTATTTACTTTGTAATAAGTGAAAATAAATATATAAAACATTTAAATGTTATTGAATATCATAAAATAACAATTTGAGAATACAAATGATCTACAGAGTTCTTTAAACTATCATCCTTGTGGCTCTTGGTAAAATTTATTAAAATTATTTAAGGAGAAATGGCTCTCTACTTAAAATAGGTTGCCGACCCCTGTCCTAGCCAGTAGAATTCAATACTCCAATTTCTAATTGAAACACAAAATCGATAATCTGTAAGTAACCTTCCTCTTTAAATGAAATAAATATTTATTCATAATTTGAAATTAATTTGTTTAATCAAACTTGTCATTAAATTAAATCAGTATGAAATATTCGTTTCACGAAATAACTTATCGTAAGTTTTTGTAGTGTTAATTTAAAATAAAGTTCTATAATATCAATTTATTGTTTCAAGAAATAGAACCAGTTTTCTTTGCAAGCCAATTGTAACAGCTAAATATAATTTATTGTCACATCTTTATTACTTTGTTGGTGGACATTCTTTTATGAGAGCACTTTATTACTTTTATATTATATTTCTTTCAGATTTATTATTTCTCTTACTGCTCAATAAGGATAAATATTGTGTTCATATTGGATTCTGTAAATTAGTTTCATTAGGTATACACTTTTTTTTATTCCTTAAATAAGAATAATAAATCTTGATTATGCTTAATACATATTAAAGATTGTTTGGTTTATTTATAGAAACAAAAAAAAATATTACTTACTTTTCCTTTATTAGCCATTTACATCTGTACTATAATAAATTATTTATTACCATCATAAATATGTGAAGTTATACTTAAAAATCACATGAGCCATTTATGAAAAGAACATTAGCGAGATCCCCGTTGAACTTCTATAGACTTCTACAATAATTATTTTATTATTCTATTCAATTTTGTAGTGACATAAACATTAAATAAATTTGTCGATTCATTGGCGAAACAATTAGGTAATTTATTAACCGAATTCTGGCAAACAGCCCACAATATTATTAGAATATTGACACAAAAAAAAGCGAGTCAACAAAGTGAAGAGTGGTATGTAATTGTTAATACAGTTTTCTAGAGAATCCGAGTAACAGTTAATAAATTGAAACAACATTATTATTACAACTGTGTTAACATAATTTGTAATTATGTGTACAATGTGATTGTTGAAACGTACATTACAATTGAATACATAAGTTATGATGATAACATATATAGAGTATAAATACAGTGTGTGAGTTATCTTCTGTTATAATTTAAATAATTGTAATTGAAATTTTCCTTCCAAGAGCAAACAACTCTTCAACAGGTTTAAAGTTCTCTTTATTTAAATTGAGACCAGTAAAATGTTTATTTCTCTTAAATTATTACATTTTTATGCCAATAGAGTAATTACTTTATTGAAAGCTCTGCTGAACAATACCAAAGATTTAAATTCTCATTTCATCTTTGTTTTCTTTCATTCGGATTTTCAATTTTTCCTGCACACCATCCTCTGATTCATTTTGGCCAATCTTTCGATCTAAGGTCTGGGACATCTTGAAGCCTGTGGAACATTTGCCAGATAGATTTTTAGTTTAACTTAATTTAAGATGATATACAGAATAGTTACCTTCACGTTACACTTGTAAATGTTTTTATTAGATAATTTCAACTGTATTTTAACATTTTTTTACTTGGTAGTTGGTTTAAAAACTGTGTATTTTAACCTTAGTTTGATTTTTACTTCCTATGTTAATGATTTCACTGTGGCATTTTATGGCCTGTTGACACAATAGCTTAGCTTTTTGTTGCCAGCCTAGCTATTTTTTCTCCTGGTCGCGATATTTCCTATGTATTTATAATATAATACAATGGGGCCAAATACCCCAACCTCTATCTATCCTTGAACTATAAAATCGCATCTTCTTAACTGCTGTACTCCATTTCCGTGGAAAAGTTCTTTACAAAACTGTATTCTTACTCATTATTTCTGCAGGAAAATTCTATTGCTGGGAGCTGGCAGTCAGAAATAACACTCTCGATCGCAGAGCTGACAGGTGTACGACGAAGACCTTCTGAACACCCTTTGCTTATCGAACAATTATCTCACATAATCCATCCCTTTTCTTTTTGCAGATCTCACCATTTTTTTTTTTTTTTCGATCCAGTTACTCATATTGTCCCCTGTGACATCCAAACTCGCGAGGTGAAGTGATGCAAGCAGTAGAAAATTAAACTTAATTAGGGCAACTGTACTAATTTAACGCTTTCTCTTTGTTTCTTGCCGAGGAATTTTTCTTACACCGTATTAACAACTTTGTGTTTTCCATTCATTTTTTATGATTTCAATCATATAGAAAAATGAAAAGTCCTTACATTATTCTATTGGCCAAACAGAATTCTTGGTGTAAACGTATTTTTTTAATATTTATTTATATAATTCAATAATTTGAAGTCTCCAGAAACCGCCAAATTAATTTTATTAAAAGTTGAAAATTATTGTTGTTAAAAAAAAAGGAAAAGCATCGGAAAAAACTTTTAAACACGTCCGATAGTCTGAGCTATTCTCCAGGAATGATTTTGAACTTATAGCATATGCCCGGTCCTGTAACCCGAGAGAAACCTTTTCACGCATTATCACGATTCATGGTTCAGAGCTCGTATCGTGTAGTAATAATTTCTGAAAATACTGCTCATAAAATTAAAAAATTATGGAGCCATCGCCAATTATGGGAACGATTATAAGTATAATAAACATCAAAATAATTCGTTAAATATACAAATTAGTCTAGTTATCTAAGTTTTGAGTTTATCTTTTAAGTATTATTGAAATGAGTGCAGAAAAAATTGTTATTGAATATTGAGTGATAAAGAGGTTTTATTCTCTTATAAAAGGGTTGTGTGAGAAAAACTGGAAGAATAAGAACACAATTCAATGTTCTTTTAAAATAAATGTTTCTTATACTATTCTTTTTTCTGCCTTCTTTTTTCAAGTGCAAATCTGACAATTATTTATGTGTATTGCAGGTGCCATTATATTTGGTTCAGACCAAGAAGTAGCGGGTGTAATGCGAGCAGTAAGAAGATGTAATGCTACTGGTATATTCTCCTGGATTGGTTCGGATGGTTGGAGTGCCAGAGATCTTGTATCTGTTGGTAATGAACCAGAAGTTGAAGGCACCCTTTCAGTGCAACCACAAGCGAATCCGGTTGCTGGTTTTGAAGAATACTTTCTCAATTTGACTGTTGAAAATAATAAGAGAAATCCATGGTTTGTTGGTGAGTTAAATTTTTTTATAGATAGGTTTTGCTGGCGTGAAGTTTGATAGTGTGAAAAATAATTTGATAAAATCAAAGTTGCGACAATTTGAGTCGGTGTTCTGCTGGTTTCTTAAAAGAGAACTGTTCTAGTCTTCTCTGCTCTTTGTTTTCATTTATAATTACATACCCAGAGTTCAAATAAGGAGGCATCGCGTGGAAAGTAATTAATGTATTATAAATACAAAAGCATAATTACCTAAAAAAGTTCTTTTGAAAACAGCAATAAAATTAAGATTTTTTTTCCCCATAAGACTTTTTTTTGAAATTGTATTGGGCATCTTTACACATTCACTTTCCTTCTTTTCTTCTGCTAATTCTCTTTGGTTATTATTTATATAAATTACCATTTCTAATGGTTTTGCCTATGAAGGTATTTTAATGATAGTTACGAATAAAATTGCACAAAGTGAACATAAATAATTTTCTTCTTGAAGTCTTTTTATAATAAATATATCTCCAACTAATTTCAATAACCGCTTCTTAAAGTTCTGAGGCTTCATTTCCGAAAGGAATCAATTATTTCCTCTTCCTTGGGTAAAAAACCAATTTAATAGGCTTTCTTAGTATTCGAATGAATGAAATATTCTCATTTCATTTCTTGGATTTTTTATTTAACATAAAATTAAGAATGAAAATTTTAATAATATTCTTATCATCATTTAAATTAATTTCACTTGCTTGTGTTTCCCTAGGCATTATACTTGGTCCTATTCTCTACCAAATAATATAAATCACTGACTTTTTCAGATCTATCCTTAAACTCTTTCTTAAGTATTTTACTGCAGACAATAGCTATATTCTCCTGCTTTCATTAGATTATTGTTATTATTATAAGTAAATTACATCTGATTCACTAACTTTTGACTTTAGTTTTGTAATGAAACTTCAATGTTGATAATCTGACTTAACAAAGAGAGAGAGTTGTTGTTAAGTTCTCGGTAGCGTTATAGTTAGTTAGTTGCAAAATTGTTTTATGTTTAATAATAGCCATGGTCGAAGTATAAGATTTTAGCAGCTTTACTCGTACCGTTCTCGTTGTAATGTATTAGTGTTAAAGATCAGTTTATAGGTGACTTCTTGAATGTTCTTCAAATTCTAATTTTAACTTATTAGCTCTCGCCAATTTAATACTCATATTTCTCTGGGATTAACAGATAGATTTCTATGGAATCAAGACTACGATCTGTATTCTTTATGAAAAGGCAAATTTAAAAAGAAATAATATCCTTGACATTGCGTTACAATTTTAATTTTTGGGTTTTATCACTTTTTAAAACATTTAAGATTTGAATTCGTTTTCCCACCGGATACGTTCCAGTGAACGAACCAGCTTGAATAGCCTATGAAAAGTATGAAGTATACATGTATATCGTCCAACCTCTGTTGCTGTCGCGCTTGTGTCTTAAGGTTAAATCTCCCTAATTTTCCTTCTTTTTCTTGTAGTAAAATAACTCAAACCCGCCACTTAGCTTTCGGAAATGTTCTTTATCTTTAGGTCTCATATTCGGTCAATCTTTGTTAAAGAATTGAACTCTTTTAACTGTATAAATAAAGAAGAACCTTGATCTTCATAGGAAAGTTTTACCTATTTTAGCAGTTTTTATTGTTCCACTTTTTAAGGGTTCTTAAAACCAAATAGGAATAGGCTACCGCACGAATAATTTTTTTTTTTGCTTCTAACACTAGACATATGTTTGGACCCACCAAAGAAGGGCAAGTTATTGTCCAAAATGTATAAAGAATTTAGTGTAAAGCACAATTGAAAAATTCTACCCTTTTTTTTTCTCCGTTGTGTTGAATGAATTGTAAGAAAAAGGCAAAAAAAAAACCAGAGTACCATCATGAGAGCATTATTTTTCCGTTTATTGTACTAGAAGTGGAGAAGAGAGTTCTGCGATACCCTCTTCCACAAGTTAGGGTCACTTGACCGGACAGCCTTTTCTGTTCGTTTTTTTCTTGCAGTAGACATGACCAACCCTCTGTTGATTCTTCCTAAATAGTTTGTGTCCAAGTATTTGTGCAAGTTCATATAAAACTTCTACTAAAAACAAAGATACCTTCAGATTCATTTAATAAATTCCACCTTTGTGCAACTTTTAATGTGTACAGTTTAAAGAAGTATATTTTAATCATCTTCACAAAAGTAAATCCAACATAAAGAGATAAAATTTTGTATTTATTAAAGCAAATACTTTACGATTGATCTAAGTAACATTCCTTTAAAAAAAAAATTAAATACATTATCTTACAATTCTTTTAAATGGTGTCTTTTGATAGATTAAGCTTCATTTCAATAAAACTAACACACAAAAAAGTAAATACAGATTAGTCTTAATAAAAAATATAATATTTCAACAGATACATACATTTACAGTAATAGTACATATATCATCTGTATAAATACAGGTTATTTATTTGATTTCATCATTTCCTTCGAGCAATATTGATCAATTCTCTTGAATATTCTAACCGAATGTATTTTGTCATAATTATTGTTATTTAATTTTGTTTGCTTTATTTTGATTTGTTTATTTCTTTGTCTTTTTTGTAATTTAAGGCTTGCCTACATCTGAGGTCATAGGGGTCTGGAGCCTTTTTTGCTGTTATCTCGTTCGCCGGACTGTGCTCTTTGGTTAGAGCAGTCTGAGTAAGATACTAGGAAGTGAAAATATAAGGGCATGCCTACATTCGAACCCGAGATTTCTGCATTAGAATCCTGTATACTACTGTTATTTTTGTTGTAAGATTTTTTTTTTGTTTTTGTCTTTTAACTAGTTTAATTAATTTCTTTATTCTACAATATTAACCAATAGCAGACGGTGTTACACCATTGCTAAATGTTGCTTATTTTCTCATACACCAGAGGAGGTATTGCAGTCGTGCAGAATTTCAATTCTAATTTATTATTTGAAATATCTTTCTGTAGGTTCCCTTAGTCACAAAAGTTATTTTTTTTTTTTTTTTTTACAAATCTTTCTCTCTGAGTGTGCACGAATGTGTTTAGCATAATTCAAATAAGAAAAATTGCTAGTAGTTCAAATTTAATTAGTGGATCAATGGATATTTTGGGATCCCCAATATAATAAGCTTTTGAATAAAATCAGCCAATTAGAAAAAGTGGTGCCTCATTACTAAATCTAACTAACTAACTCCCTGGCACTACAGGTCTGTCCGACCCTTGGCCTGCCGAATTAATTCTCTCCATCTATCTCTATCCTGCGCCTCACGCTTCCAATTCCTTATTCCCAACTTCCTGGCGTCCCTATCAATTTCATCCTTCCATCTGCCTCTGGGTCTTCCTTTTCTTCTTTTACCGCATAACTCCATTTCCAGTATGCTACTTTGCGTTCTTTCCCTTTCCATTCGTGCCACATGACCAAGCCCATCTCAATCTACTTGTTTTTACAAAATTAATAATTGTTTCTTTTTTTTAATAGGACATCAATTTCTTCATTTGTTTTGCACTTCCATCGGCCATTCACAAACGTCGCACCACAGATTCTTCTTACTACTTTTCTTTCAAATACAGCCAACTTGCGGCAGTCTTTCTGTGATAAATACCATGTTTCTGCGCCTACGTGACAACTGGCCTAATAAGGGATTTATAAAGCCTCAATTTTGTTGCCCTTTGAGAGCAATTTTGACTTGAGTAGTCTTAGATTTGCAAAGTAAGCTCCGTTGGCTGCCATTATTCTTAGATCGATTTCAACACTACATTACTAAATCAGATTTTTTTAAGTTTTTTGAAATTGTCTAAAACAAAACAGCAATTTTTTTTTCCTTTTTAACCACGTATTGAGCCAATTCTAAAGAGGAGAGGGTTAAGCTTGGCCTCAGTACCTGTTATTAGAAATTAAATAAGTTTTTCTTTTAGAAAGACAATAAATGAAAATAAAGATCTAACCATCTAGGCCTAGCAAAAGGTTTGTGAACTACAAAGTATTTAGCAAAGCTGAATCAATCGTTCGAGCTTAACGAACTTAACTCCAGTAATGTTCTGACAGTTAAACCATTAAATCAATACACGTACCAGTTTTAGTATTATTAGTTTGAAGTGTTCGGTTTAAATTGGTAAACGAAGGAATCTATTGATAAAACGGTTTGGTTTATAGATTTGGTTTAAGTACCTATCGGTAAAAACTTAAACCTTGGTTATATTTAAGGCTTACGTTATATTTTATTGCAAAAGTAAAGTCAATAAAGTCTTCAAGTTCCATCGGGAATTATAAAATATTAAATAAACTTTTACAGTTATTTTATTTATTACTGCCGAATTATATTTAATGAACCATGTTCTTTTTTTATTTTATTTTTTAAAGAGCACTTTCAATCAAGTAATGGATTTCTTGGGCCTAACTTTTAGGGTTTTTTTTTTATATTATTAGGGTTCTTTCTTGCCAGACCTTCCAGATCTTTTTTCATCCTTTCGTTTCTAACCTTCATCCATCTACATATATGCTGTTGGTTCTGCCTTTTACCAGCCTTTACACTAGCCATCACACTTTTCAAACCTTCTACCCACATAACATCTATCATTCCGCACTTCTTCAAAGCTTTCTCGATGACCTTTTGTATGTCATCGTTACCTTCCTTATTTTCATTCTTTTCTTGGCACGTTCCACTTTAAGCTTCCCGTCCTCTATCCCAAAAAAAGTTTTTTATTTTTATTTTGAGAGAGAGAGAGAGATAGAAGATTTTTAGGTTTACATCACTTTCAGTTCGCTTTGATAAATAACATCTTTGATTTTATGCACCATTGCGTAATTATTTTTTCCAATACTGAATTCTTTCGTATTTCTTACTCATGTTAGGTTAGGTTAGGTTAGTTAACCTGACATATGTAAGTAGAGAATTTTATTTCCAACTTATATTTCTGAGCATTTCTCCCGAACATTACACAGTCTGATGGGTTTTTTTCTCCCTCTTTTAGTTAGAAGCGAATGAGAAATATATGATAGACTCTTTGAAGGTGAAGGACGTATTGGCTGCACTAATCTGATGATACCCAAAATTTGAATACAATCAAAAATTTAATGTAATATTTTTAGGTACAGGGGTATCGGCTTACAATATTAAAATAATTAATTTTCTGCCAATAATTGTTCGAATTACATTTTCCAAATGGGTCTAGTTAGATTTGTGTTTCACTTCATAGGATAATTTTTTTTTTTATCTTTTATTGGAATTTGCGACTGCAACGGTTGTTGCAACAAGCAAATGCGATGTAACATAGTGTCTTGATTGAAGATAGGAGGAGGCACCCAGTGGCGATACTCCATTAACGTGAACAGATCACTATACTGTTATGAGGAGAGTAGGTCGCGGGGCGGGCCTTCTTCTCTTCAATTTCCTTAGAGGATTGCCTGGTAATGTGGAGGAAGATAAGTGTTCAATTAAAGGATTAGGGTGAGCTGCTGTAAAGTAATGAAATTTTAAGAAATGAGTTTTAGTAAGGTCGTTGATGAAAGGGATTTTGAGATCATTATGAATGGAGAGGTTAAAAATGTAGAATGGAGCGTTAAGTGGTTTTCGTAGTATTTTTGACTGTAATGTCTGGAGGCGTAGTGAGTTGGAACGCTTAGTCGATCCCCCATACTTCTTCTGTGCCGTATGACCAAACAGGTCGCAGTAACAGAAGGTATAAGAGTCTTTTGTTATGTAGGTTTGCAAGTAGTCTGGCGAGAAGTTTGTAGAGTTGATTAGTTTCTTGTCTTTTCAGTCTAGTATGGGGATTCCATGTCAACCGTTTGTCAAGGTACAGTCCATGGTAGCGTGCTTTGTCCACAGTTGGTATAGGAATTCGGTTCAAGATGATGGGAGGTAGGATTTTTCGTCTTAGAGTAAATATATATTTTGATTTCGTAACGTTAGTTTTGATTCGCCATTTGATAAGCCAGTCCTGAAAGTGGTTGATGTACGTTTGAAGAGTTCGTGTAGCAATAAGAGGATCGTAATGAGGAGATAAGATAGCAGTATCGTCAGCAAAGGTGGAGAGGATAGTATTTGGGTGTTGAGGTATGTCTGTTGAGCTAGATGGATATCAGAGTCTGCTGCTCCACAGTTCACTCTGAAATATCGATCTTTTAGGTAGGATTTGAGGATAAGATGGGGGGGATTGAAACCTCTAACCAGCTTACAGTGACACCAATATTCGTGTGGTGGCTGCAAGTAAGGATTGGAGGAAGAATCTCCCTCAGCTTAAACAGTAGTCCCTCATGCCCCACCCTGTCGAACGCCTGAGCGACGTCAAGGAAAACACTCGGGGATAAAATTTAAAATCAGAATTATTTCAAAATACATCATTTTTGTTATTAAATTCAATAATTTTGAACATTATTGTAGGAGTATTTAATTCATATAAAAACCATTCGCAATTGTGATTTCCATTTGTGCAGCATAGAGAGCAGTCTATAAACTTCATCTCATTTCTAACAGTATAAGTCCTCTAAAATGCTGAAACTTCTTCAGTCTCGCTCCCTTATATATTGTAATGTTTTTGTCCTTTTACTAAAAACTTTAACAACACAACTAATGCCTGCCACTAGTTATTTTAATTTGTGGGTTTGATTAAATAATAAAACTCGCTAAATTTGTAAGTAATAACCTGATTTATTAACACATTACCTTTACTAACATTAACTTTTACTAGCAACTAACGCTATTCATTACAGTTACCATTTACAACAGTCACAACAGTTTACTGTTACTTACTCACTTCGTAACGCCACAAAACTGTTCCACGACTGACCACTGGTCCGCACTGCACCGAATTGCGCTAGTCTCCGCTGCACTAACACAGCTCTACACTAACTGACTACCTGCCCAACTAACTAACACTGAAGCACTCCGTAACACTGACTCTCTTGAACTGTCACTTCCAAAGTGTCTCTCCAAACTAACTCAAAGACTAACTTCTCAAAACTAACTCCTAACTTGACTAAAAACTCTTGACTGACTGCAAAGACTTCACTAAAAACTCTAATAACTGACTTCTCCAGCTGTGTCTGCTTCCTTTTAACTGCGTCTGCCCCACTCCGTCTGTGTCACGCCCACCGGCTGGTCACTGGCTGAGGAAAACACATGCTGCCACCACCCCAACTGGGGCCGCCCTCCTCCAACCTTCTGTCACACTCCAACTCCGCCTGTCTTGCTCCCACCTGCCGCTCATTGGCTGGAAAACACGTACTGCCACCACCCCAACTAGGGCCGCCTCCTCCAATTCTCTGTCTCTCTCCAACTCCGTCTGTCTCACTCTCACCTGTCAATCACTGGCTGGGAAAACACATATGCCACCATCCCAACTGAGGCCTTTTTTCTTAGCTGGCTTTTACACAGCGGTGGACCGTTACAGGCTACGGTCACTAAACTCCTTAAACAATCTAGCCCCTTTCTTTTCCAGTTCAGGTAGAGACCGGCCTTTTGTTCACACAGAGGCGGCATGTTACCGACTTTGGTCGCTCAACTCCTAGAACAATCTAGGCCTTTCTTCTCTGCCCAGGTCAACTTCGTTACAATATCCTAATGGCTAATGGTTATAGCAATAGTTTGTTAGATCCATGAATTAGACCATTACCTAACTCTCCTAACATTCTGTCCAATATTCAGAAATTCCAATCGTTTTACTGACGTAAATACAATTTCTAAAATATTTTCTTATAATTAATAAAATGAAAATTTTACTTAAAATAAATTATCAAGCCCAGCGAGTACACATTACATTTTATCTAGATTTGCGAATCTAACACACATACCCTCATTGCTGTTATTAATCTAAACTTAAAAAAAGGTATTTAATTAAAATGTGGAAAGCTCAGAAAAGTAAATATGTATTCATATAGATTGTTTACATAGGCCTTGTACAGTAGACATTAATAAGTTGTTGTTAAGCAAGGATAAAATATTTTTGTCGACGTAAAGGACAGGGCATTTCGTAATATGTATGGCATCCTTAGCAACCACTCCTGTTGTCCTGTAGTCTAAATAGGACAGCTTTAATGCACGAAGGAATTTTGCCCGATGTTATTGTAATTTATTCTCAAGTTTTGTGCCTATCCATCTCTTTCTTCTTACCTTTGTCCTTGTTCCTTTGAAATTCATAGGGTTCTGGCTGCTCATTCGTTTCAGCTGGTTTTGCCAACCTGACAGTTTTCTCGTTGCTTTGGAAACCGTTAAGGATAGGTGTTTTACTTGTTGTTCATTTTTGTTTCATCTAACACGGCCAAGGAGTTTCATGCATTTGAAAGACCATCTTCTTCCAGTAATCCGCATAGATGAAAATTACTATTAGCTTCCATAATAATTAAATTTTCCTTGCAAGCGCAGTTTTCCTATTTCCATATCAAGAGAGGGTCTAAAAATGCGTGGAAAAACCCCCCTAGTCCTCCATTCCAGATCTGTACCATCCGTGGAGTTCGAATAATCTGCTAAACGCCGATGTAATCGTGGTAAAAATGTGTGATAGCTTCGCCTTAACCTACTCCATTTTGGGGGTGGGGTGGTTTGAAACCTCTAACCAGCTTACAGTGACACCAATATTCGTGTGGTGGCTGCATGTAAATCAGACATGTTCGATACACACAATACCCGATTTCATGACTGCTGATTGCAGAACTCATTTACACGACAGATTGACAGAACTGATCCAGTATAAACACCCTTTCCAATAAACTTTTACTGGTTTGATTCAATGCAAATCGATTGCTACCTTTAACATGGTCGCTAAATTAAAGCTACATTGTTATGTTTATCTTATTCCTAGGAGATAATCCCTCAGGCCCATGGCGAATATTGCTTTGGCCATAAAAACAATTGTTAAACAACGGATATCCTTTAAATTAAATTATTGTAATGCATAATCTCTTTAACAAAAACTTACAGTTTAAAAAGTTAAATATAAGGGTTGATTAAACGCTAAAAAGTACACAAATCAGCAAGTACCCAACATTTCATTAATACTTCAGTGATATCATTTGAGTAATTTTACTGAATTAACTTTTCATATTTTAGAATTTATTAGACGACGCAGACTCTAATGCTAGCTATTTTCATATACAAAAGATTTTTTTCAAGTAGCACACCATTTTACTTAGATTGACTGTAATATCTATTAATCTATAATAATCAGACTATTTTAAAAAAAAAATGTTATAATAAATAAAAGTAATTTTGTGGCTAAAGATTTCAAAAACATTTTTTAAAAAAATGCTTAGGCCAACATACTTTTATAATTTAGTTAATTAATTTTTTTAGCGTTAATGTAATAATAGGGTTAATATCAAATAATATAGTTTTCTTCAACTACATTCTTAATCTAGATGTTCTTCCCACAATGTTTATATAAGTAACACAAAGTAGATAAAGATATCTATGTAAACTATATCACTAGAATATTGCAAATTATACCAGTTATAGAGTTAACTTTTCTCTACAATTCGTTAAAGTATTCATTGAAATCTATATAATATTCAAAGATTAACATTTGAATTTTGAACGAATTTAAAAACACCCAAAATTTAACCTTCAATATCTCATTGTCTACTATCACTAAAATATTGCAATTTATACCAGTTAGAGAGCTAACATTCTCTAACATTCGGTTAATAATTCATTGAAATCTGAACAATACAAAATAAGATATAAACATTTGAAATCTGAACGAATTTGAAAACACTCAAAATTTAACCTTCAATATCTCATTGTCTACTATCACTAGAATATTGCAATTTATACCAGTTAGAGAGCTAACATTCTCTAACATTCGGTTAATAATTCATTGAAATCTGAACAATACAAAATAAGATATAAACATTTGAAATCTGAACGAATTTAAAAACACCCAAAATTTAACCTTCAATATCTCATTACCTACTATCACTAAAATATTGCAATTTATACCAGTTAGAGAGCTAACATTCTCTAACATTCGGTTAATAATTCATTGAAATCTGAACAATACAAAATAAGATATAAACATTTGAAATCTGAACGAATTTGAAAACACTCAAAATTTAACCTTCAATATCTCATTACCTACTATCACTAGAATATTGCAATTTATACCAGTTAGAGAGCTAACATTCTCTAACATTCGGTTAATAATTCATTGAAATCTGAACAATACAAAATAAGATATAAACATTTGAAATCTGAACGAATTTGAAAACACTCAAAATTTAACCTTCAATATCTCATTACCTACTATCACTAGAATATTGCTATTTATACCAGTTAGAGAGCTAACATTCTCTACAATTCGGTTAAGAATTCATTGAAGTCTGAATAATACAAGATAAGATATAAAAATTTGAAATTTAAAGAATTGGAAAACACTTAAAATTTAACCTTCTATATCTCATAAACTATTATCAGGAAAACATTGCAATTAATAACAGTTATAGAGCTAACTTTTCTCTACAATTTGGTAATGAATTCAATGAAATCTGAACAATACGATGAGAGTTCCATATTCTCTATTCCCTATTCCTCCCTTGAAGAATTAAGTGCAAATATAAATTCTATCCAATGTTTTATGTTAGTAATACAAATCGGCCAGCGATTTCTTTCTGCAATATCCATCTCAGCTGGAATGTATTGATTAAAAACAATTCTTTCTTTTAATTTAAAAACAAAGGAAGAGAGATAATTTATTTACTTAGGCTTGGAATACCTTTTCCTTTTATTAACTTCTTCGACCTTGTTCATTCGTTTCCCTTATTTTTATGTTGCTAGCCAAATTTTTGTAAAACTTTAATGAAAGTAATAATTAAAAATAAGAATAATTCTCTGAAAGAGAGTAAAAACAAAAAATTCTTTTTTTTTTTTTTGGTTCTATAATTGAAAAATAATTGGATTAAATAGGAAATCTACCAGGATCTAAACTGGGAAAAACCAATTTCGTTAAACTTATAAATTCTTACAGCAATACCCTGCATGGAATTCGTTAATTAAATCGTTTTTCCATTAATTATGTTACAAATGGAAAGAGAGAGAGAAATAAAGAAGAGAACAAATTGAACAATTCCCACTCTCATTCCGAGGAAAGCGCCTGTTTTGGATAAGATTTCTCATTGTAATGTAATTGGATGAAATAGTAGCGCTCTGCAAGGTGGTTTTAAGAGCTGTAAGCCCCTGAAATAATACACACAAAAATTTCAATGGTTGAAAATCTAAGCTACTACACACTGGTAAGAATGAAAAACCCTACGATAATATTGTTATGAATCCTGTGTGCAGTGAAAAACTCATTTCACTTACTCTAATTCTAGTTTTTAACTTCAGATTTTTATAGGATGAAAATATAATTGTCAATTACAGTCATATTTATTTATTGTGCCGAGCTTTCGACCTAGGTGATCTTCAGGGCTTATTGTCTATAAGATATTTAAAATACATGGGTGATCCATTTAAAACGCACCAATCGCTAATAACTTTTTAGGAGAAAGTGGAATTTCGAAAAAAAAAACCCACGAAGTGAACTATATGTTGTTTTTTTTTTGTCTAGTTTTCAAATATTTCATCCCACGATGAAAATGACGTTAACCCCGTTTAGATATCCCTAATATTAGTTGAGATATTTAAGATCAAAGTTACAATTTTATCTATTCGTGAACGGTTTTCAATATTAATTTTCCACCAGAAATACACGTTTTGGGAGGTTCTCTGGCTGCAAAAAATTTGTTTTTTGGTGACGCAAAGAACAAAAATAATAATAATTGAAGATTTTAAAACATGTGGTATAGTGTAATGTAATGGTTGTGGGTGAATTAGGATAAATTTGTTTTATCATTAAGTAAAAGCAATCATCACACCATTTTAATGCACCCAGTATGCAAGACTTCTTGACCTATGATTACGTTAAGAATATCTTGCCAGGGTGTTGATCTAGTGGTCAAGAACGTGGCTTTGTAAGTGGGAGATGACCAGTTCGAATCCCGCGTATGACTACATTTTACTTAAAAAAGTATTATGATGTACCATTATGAATGATTGCTCCCTCGGGATTCGAACTGGGGATCTCCCACTTACAAAGCCACGCTCTTGACCACTAGACCAACACCCGCCCATCCTTGGCAAGATATTCTTACCATAATCATAGGTCAAGAAGTCTTGCATACTGGGTGCATTAAAATAATGTGATAATTGCTTTTATTTGATGATAAAACAAGTTTATCCTGACACACTCACCACCATTATATTACACTACATGTTTTAAAATCTTCAATTATTATTATTTCTGTTCTTTGCGTCATCAAAAACATTTTTTGCATTCAGAGAACCTCCCAAAACGTGTATTTCTGGTAGAAAATTAATATTAAAAACCGTTCACGAATAGATAAAATTGTACGAGTAACTTTGATCTTAAATATTTCGACTAATATTAGGGATATCTAAACGGGGTTAACGTCATTTTTCACAGTTTTTTTATGTAGTTTTCATAATCATAGTCAAAACCAGTGGTCCTTATGAAACCCTAATCAGGTTTTTGCCCGTAACTCCGCCAAAAATAAACATATAGCGTCGGGAGTGGAAAATTTAAAAACTAGACCAAAAAAAAACATATAGTTTACTTCGTGGGTTTTTTTTCGGAATTCCGCTTTCCTAAAAAGTTATTAGCGATTTGTGCGTTTTAAATGGATCACCCTGTATAAGATAATATAAGATATGTAAAAATATAGGGTTATTGTTAAGTTGGTGTATAAGTTTTATAAGCAGATAGGGCAGAAGAGACACGCAACTTTCAGCACAATAAATAAAATATCATGACTGAAATTGGTAGTTATTTTTTTCATCCTATTGAAACTATTATTCAATCACCAAAAATAATAAACAGTAATTCAGAATTTATAAAATATCGTTTCATTACATAAGAAGGACTTTTTTAAAAGAAACGTAACTTGACTCAAACTAACCTTAAATTCAATTTTTCTGGAAATAAGGTGGCCGGTTTTTATGAAAGCCAAAAAAGAAATTGTTAAAGTAACTTCGCTTTTGCAGTCCATAATTTCATACATATTTAGTTGCCATTTGTTTTACAAAATTGGTGAGCCCTTATATAGATTTAATATGGGTGGCCTACAAGAATGCTGTGATCCAGAAGGTCTGTTGTATTTGATTCCACTAAATTCTAACTAAAGGAAGCCTGTACCACCCTTCCTTAGAACTACTCTAAGAGGAATGTTTCCTAGGAAGATGTTCAAAATTTGTACCCTTTTTGACTTACAGCTCAATGCTAATTCCTTAAAACAGGAAATGCTCATTCCAAACTTCTCAGAATCGAACGCATTCTCTCGAAATCTCACTTAGATTTCTAAGATCTTGCACATCAGCCGGGGATGATTTCGTCTTCCTACGCCTTCCATTCGTAACCATGTTTTAGTATGTTTGGATTAGATTCTAGGAGGGATTGAGCCAGAAAATCTACACTACCGCGGTTCTAATCGTGGCAATCACTACTTAGACTACTTCCTGGCCTGTCTGATGAGGGGCTACTGGGCAAAGTATGAAGGCATAGATCTTCCTTCTCTTTGGAGCCGAACCCTAAACCTCGTCACAATGACACAGTACACGTAATGCTGTTTCATCTTCTACCTGAGAGAACCTGGCGCTGGCTATAACCTCTACCAGACCTATGTGATATATGTGTCTCTTTAGTCAATTTACAATGACCAACGAAAAGGCCCTAAAGCCTACCCGGCCTTCCTGAGTTAATGTAGCAATAAAAGTTGTTTCATTCCATTAGGCCGCTGATATTTCAAGACTCATACTATTACTACGGTGACCATTATTTTTGTATCAAAAAACAGGACAAGGGGGGGAAAAAACCTATAAAAAATATTAATACGTTTATTAACTCGAGATCGGTTATTACAAAACAATGGCCATATAATATGGCCCTTATTCAGCCGAAACTGAGCGACTACTTGCACTATACACTTATTAATTAGTAACAAAATGTAAATAGTAACTCTTGTAAATAGAAAAAATAGTCAGTCTTTTAAAATTACAACAAAATTTTGTTTTAATGTCACATTCTTTAAAACTATACTAACGACAATAATATACAAATATATCTAATTTTCACAATATGAAGATCAGATCTTAACAAAATCATACATAAATCTTCGAAAAAATATTCATATTTTCATTAATTTCATTGAGTATAATTAAAATTTCATTGAAAAACAGTACAAATAAATAAAAAACAGGACATTTATGCTTAAAAAAAAAAAGAAGGACAGCGTCTTAAAAAACAGTACTGTCCTGCCAAAAACAGTACGAATGGTCACCGTAACTATTACAGGCGCTCATAACATTCAATGTGTCCTTTCTTGATACACAGTCGTCCTAGACTACAATTAAATTATTTACTCTAATATAATTAATTAATAATAGTTTTGTGATATTTCGAAAAGAATTACAAAACTCTCAAACAACTTTGTATTTTACATAATTTACACAACACCAAGAACTAGTAGAATACTTAGTTTGACTTGACTGGCAGATTGGTTGGCACTGTTGAAAATACTTGACACTAATCACTGGTTGTTTTCTTCTTCGCTTCTTGAATACACAAGTTTTGGTCTTGAAGGGAAATTACTCTGGTACACCATTAGTAAGTTTAAGTCCTGAACCCTCCGCGCATTTTACGTGGAAATGGGATAAGAATTTGACTCTTGTATCTCTGAGTTCAAGGATAAAGCTACCGCATTGTAGGTAAAATTTGTATTTTTATTGTGGTTATAATACTGCCATTTTATAATAATTAGCATTGGTCAGCATTTTTTTTAAAAAAACAAAAATTTTGGAATGGTGAACAACGCCAGAATTTTATTTTAGGATTAAGGGAAGAACAATGAATTACTTTTTCAACTCGGTACTTCAGCTTAGAAAACTTCTCAGTACGGTGAGCACAAAAGATAACAGTTTGATTCAGAATGTGGAAGACATGGTAACTGTTGAAATAATTTAAAAAACCCGAAATAATTTACAAATAGTATTAAATTCTAAATTTAAAATATTTTTATTTTGTAAGCAGTCTGGGTTTTCTCAGGGAAATATTTCGAAAGTAGTGAGCATATTAACAAAATACGCTTAACCGCTCAGCTGTATCTAGCGAGCAAGAAAACTACATTATTCTTTAAGTAGTGCAGAACATAAATTTTATTTTGAAAAAAATTTTGTTGTGGTTTGTTCTGTTCGAATCAATCCAATGACAAGTTAATTTTTGGTTTTGTATTTGAATTATCCCATTTTTTTGCAGTTTTCAGAAAGTAGTCCTGGTTAGTCCTGAAAAAACAAAATCCAAAAGCCCTAAATTTTTGTTCACTAGCTACCTCCAACATCAAAGATTGGTCTGCTTGAAAAACAACTCATCTTACTCCACAGCCTTAGTCCGGGACCTCAACATTCCTAACTTTAATTCGCACATCTGCTCCTGTAAGATCTTTGTGCTTTCCTGTCTTGAACCGTCTGTAAAACGGATGCAAGTTTCCTGATTAAATATCCTTTTTTTATGCTCAGATTCTGATTCGCTCATTATCTTAAGTCTTGGCTGATAATTTTAATGAAGTTCCTACTTATCTTTCTATTAATTTACTTTAAACTTTTCTTGTTACTGTATTTTTGTTTTTATTTCTTTGTAGCTTTTTCTTTGTTCTGTACAAATATTTATACTTTCCCTTTGTGTTTTTCTCATTTTTACCATAGCCTTCATGCTAAGTGAATTTATCAAAATAATAATAAAAAAATTTGTAAAAAAGGAAATCTTGTTTTTTGCAAAGTAAACAATGTATTTATTCTTTAGGCCCAAGAATGTATTCACTTTCAGGCCAAAATATTCTTTAAAAAAATAAAAATTAAACCATTACAGAAGAGAAAAAAATACTTATATAATTTTTCTCTCTGTAATTTTTTTTTTTTTTTTATCTCTAGCCTAAACAAGGGAATGGAACTTGAGGAGTATATTTCTGGTTCCCCTTTTTTGGTATAAAACAAAACCAAACGGAAAGGAAAATGAGAAGATATTGCATTTTTTAATCTTCATTCTATTTAAAATTGTTAACAAAGAGAAATGGATTGTATAAAACACAGCGAATATGACAGTTGCAGAGCTCTACGTGAGTAAGTAGTCCCTTATTACATGGGGACTCGGCGCTTTGTTTTCTGCCCCATTCTCGAGAGTCATTTTTGCGTTTCCTGGTTCTCTAACGGCTTTTTTTTTTCTTCTATTTTATTTCTTGTACCTAACCCTAGCGAGGTTAATTTCCTTTAGCATTTTCAACTAGATCTTTTATTTATTTTTCATTATATTACTTTCTCTTAATCAATGTGGCATCCTGAATTTTGACCAAAGAGTTACAATCGGTTTTTATCTATTCAAAAAAAAAAAATAATTGCAATAAATAAATAAGATGTAAGAATATGGCTTGAAAGGACTGAAGAAGAGAAACTCATTGGTAGCATTCTACGTCATTCTTTCTCAAAGTGGGCGATAACGCCTTCTTGGGTGAGTTCCACTAAGCGACCACAACGATCAAAACATACCTTCAGGCGTACCCCTTGGCGACTGCGGTCGTTGTGGTCGTGGCGAAAACGTCACTAATGACGTCACTATTTTCGCACACGCAAAGCCCACAACGCTCCATCTATAGAGCTGGGTCGAAGTGGGCGTTCAGAAATATGGCGCAATTTTTAAAACAAAATATGGCGACCGAAAAAATATCTCATGTAAATGAAAGTATTATTTCATGTAAATAATAGAATGTGTTTCTCGAAAGTCTACAAAAAATAAATAAATAAATAATTACTTATCCCTTTACACACTAAATCACTGAATAACACAACATCATTTACCTGAAATAATTTTTAAATTCTTCATCTGAATAAAGATCAATTACACTGATAGCTAATATTACGTGGCCTAAGTTTTCGCCTTTTATCATTGCGATTTTGTAAAATTGCATTCCACTCTTCATCGGAACTAGATAAAGAACTTTCTAAAGCATTATTAATAAATATCCAACTGTTGCCACAAAAGACATTTTAATTTTATTTAAACGTAAATTTTATAAATACTCCACTAAAATGTAATATAAAAAATTGAATTATATATATTCTTTTAATATAAGTCAACTTTACCAATAATTAATAAAGTTTATTATAACTGCTTATAAACGGGGTTAAAATAAAAAAATAACCTCTTCAAGCTTCTAACTTATTTTCGAGGCCGCCATATGTAATGTTTACATGAACGGTTAAAACGCCCACACTCCGTTCCACTTGGGTTTTCGATCGCAACGCTCGCAAGCAAGTGGAACGGGCAAAATCGCGGTCGTGAGCGTGGTCGTTGTGGTCGCTTAGTGGAACGCACTCATTGTGGACGCTGGAGGCTTACAGGGGCGGTAAAGAGGCTGGAGACGGTAAAGGGACAAGAGAAAATTGGGAGGTATTGAAACGGTTTAGGGAGAGGGCTTTTGGTTGATTTGTGTTTTTCTAATATTTTAAACTAAAATCAAAATCCTACATCGATTATTTCGTTACTTTTTATTTCGTTTTTTCGTTTATTTTGGGCTACAAAAACCAATCCCGCAATTTTTCTCTGTACTGTGGAGAGTAAACGATTTTTTTTTATAGCATTCCCATTTTTGTATTTGTAAATCGTTTGCATGTTACCGAACGCGGTGACCCTACGGCTGTTTTTGAGTAAATTAGAGCATGATATTAACAAACTTGTTAAAAATCTTCAGATTCATCCTTCACATTAGATTAGTTTTAAAAAATTTATGTTTGTTATTTTCTAAATATTATTTCTAAAGTGTGGCATTTTATTGCTCTCTTTAGAACATTCTCATTTAAAATGTAATTTTGAACTCAGAAACAGGACACACAATTAAATTAAAGTAATGATTGCGATTGTGACTTTTTGAGATGTGGCAAAGTTAAAAATTTTAGGAGGCGGTAGTGAATGATTGATTCTCAAAATGAGCGATAAGTCTTAGTACATCTGCTTTACTTGAACCAGTGAAACTGGTCAGTCACGATTATTTAAATATAGTAATAACTTTAATTTTAATTTTTCTAATTTTGTTTGCCTTGTGGCCATTATCGTCTTTTTCATTTTGAAACGCCCCATGACACTGTACCTGTACTGTAGAGGAGGAGATCATTACTAAAAACTACTTCTTTTATTTCACTTAATCATAAAATTCTATTAAGTACAAAATTTTGGAAGCACCTCTAAGATAGCGTAACTTGTCTTAGTAAGGAAGATACAGTAGATATTCTCTTATTTATTTTAACAAAGACAGATTTAGAATTTTGGCATTCTATATCTTTTCAACTGAACGCAGAATGTTTTCAAGAAAGTCGTGAAGTTAGAAATAATAATGGAAGTAAGGAAATATTCTTATCACCTCGTTCTTGCTTCGTTGCATCATCGCTTTTTCACTTCCCTCTTTTTTTAAATTTTATTTAGATTAAAATCATAATTAAAATATTATTTTAATTGAAAAGTAAGAAAATTTGAAGATTTCAGTGGTTATATTACTATTATTAATTAAACTTTTTTTAACTGTAACTAGATAAGAAGTTTGTGTAAAGTTTTGTTCCACTCCAATTTTGCTAATTTAACTCTCTCCATAAATATTTTGTCAAACCTAACCTGTTTTCAGTATTTTACAACCTACTAGGATTTCGCAAGACGGTTATTTGAGGTTGTACAAGAAAGAAGAATAATTACATTCATTAATTCCTCTATAGGGTTGTACCTTTAATTGTTTATTATAAATTTGTTTTGGCCCATTATGCTGGATAATATCCAGTTAATTTTATCCATCTTAACTCGATTATTTTTTGTGATCGATTTCATATTTTTCTCAATTACCAGTGATTATTAATTAGTTTGGTGCAAAGCTGATTTGTCTTCCATTACCTTGCTGAGTCTTAACCCTCTTGGCAGTTTATTGTATACTTCTTTTCAGTATTAATTTGTTAATAATATTAATTATTAAATTAATTAGCAAATTTTGATCAAGGTTGAGGAAGGTTATCTATTTCAATTCAAAAATATCATATATTAAATCTCCAAAGCTCTCAAAACTTTAGGATTTCTATTACTTTCCATAATGTTAATTATATCTCTTTGATTACACTAATTGAATTAATTAATTAAATAACTATTGATTCGATTGCATTAGATATTTAATGTATTTATTGTAAATTATATAGATACATCTCGTAACAATTATCCAGTATATCTTAAATTTGAACCAGAAAATGAAACAGTATCCATAATGGAATATATTTCCCCCAATTGTTCTCTTCTTGGGGCCTTTATCAAATTGGTGGTCTGATATTAGGCAGCCAATCCACTTTCTACTTAATAAGTTCAGCGTTCTGGTAGATAGCATTAACTGAATTAAGGATATAACCAGTGTATATTGTGTCGCAAGTCTAAAAGCCATTACAGGAAGAGCTTTCCTACTTAGGTCATGCGTCAGTAATGCTAGTCCAGGATTAAGTCTTGAGGAATATCTCCTGGGAGAGAAAAATGCTTACTTCTTGTTCTACAAACTATCTTGAGTACAAAATACATTGGATAAACAACCACTCTTATGCTTCCTATACCTTTTAACTAATTTCCTACTCTAATTCCTCTACTTTGTACTTAGTTGATTGTTATTTCTAAAATATTGAACCAGTAACTACCATCTTTCTGGGAATTGACAGCTTATTAATGAAATTTTTAATGTAATCTTCTTTAATTTTTTTTCTTTTTACGCACGATTTGATATCCGATCGGCTCTACCGCTGCCATTTGTTTTGCTCGGGATTAAATCGTCAATATTATCCCTCATAGCACGAATATTTTTTTTCTGATTGATTTTAGATCTATCACCAAGTGTTGTGTTTGACAGAATCATTGCAAGTTGAAATCCAAATCCCTACACCATTCGTTAAAACCAGTTGAAAATCAGAGGAGGGAAAAAAATGTTCTGCGATAGAATAATAAATGATATTTTTATTAAGAACTGCGAATCCAACTGTTTTCAGTGTTTATCTATCCAGATTGTAGCCATGAATTCGAGTTACATGGACAATCATTTAGGTCTTGCGCAGTTTTTAAGGAACCTGAACCTCTTTTGTGTCACCGCAAAATGCTTTGTCATTGTTGCCATCAGAGAATGGCTGTTTTAACAAGTCGCAGGTATGGTGGGCATCAAATTTAGAGTCTGATTAAAAGGGCAGGTCTGGAGGGTGATCTTTAGAGTGAGGGGAGCCACAATAGTTCCAAAGGGGTCACAGTAGCGTAAGCCTTGAAGCCGCCCTAGTTTAATCTATCTATCTATGGTGGGCATCAAAGTCCATCAATGGCAATTCGCCCAAATTCGGGCAGCTCGCTTGGTCGTAGGCATTTTCTTGGGCTGTCCTGATTAGAGGACAGGGTTTGCGCAGGTACTGTCAGGAGGATAAGGAACCTGTTACACCCAGTGAAGGCTTCAAATAGTTCTGGATTTGGCTCTTTGGAGAAGAAATATCCAAGACATTTTAATTTTTCACTAGAGTCCCTCACCATAATTTTAATTCTACTTAAATAGAACAGAACCGTAAAGGACCGCTCTAAATTAGCGAGTATCACAATGGAACACCGTTCAAAAGACCTTGTCACAAAATTACTGTTGCTTCCACATCGAGTATTCCAACCCACATTCAGCCTACCCAGAATTAAATTTCGTGTTGCTCTCTGGACTAAAGCTAGGTAGTTTTATCTTGCATTTTATTAACCCTAGCATGCTTGAGCCAAGCCTTAATAATATGCGCACATTACTAACACGAATATTATGTTACCCGAAGATATGCTATTCACAGCATCACAATTTATTCCAGAAAAAAAAAAACAAAATTCAGTATGTCCATACCATCTTTGTAATTTGTAAAATAAATGCCTTTCAACTACAAATTAAAACACATATTACTGGCGATCCAAATTTCACTTAGTTTAGTTAATTTAGTTTTGTTATTTACATAAAATATATTTAAAAAAATATTCCCTTAATATTTGTTTTAATAAATTGTTTGACAGACATCCCAGACGGTCGTTGGTCCTGGTTTCACGTAGAGTAATTTCACGTATAATCTTTAGAATTATATTTGTTCTTTCTATTTTAATTTGTTTACAAGTTTTCTGTTTTTATTTGTTTTTTTTTATAATTATTAAATTATTTAATAAATTTTGCAACTACATTTGCTTTATTTTTATTTATTTAATTTAATTTTGTTTTATTTTTTTATGTGCGTTGTAGACCCCCGGATCCAGCAACAACCCCTTTTGAAGTGCCAATAAACTAGGATAAAACTAGAGATTTAATTTAACCTATTCGTGCATAGATGGCTGGAAATGACAATAAGATTTGTCATTTAACCTTATCTGTCGAAAAAAGGGAGAGCCAACTTACTGCATTGTGGGAATATATGTAAACACAGGTAATGACGAAGAAATTGAATTCAAATTCAATGATGTAGGTTGACGTGTAAAGTGTATTCATACAACAACATACAGCAGAGCACATGAGGTAACCTTGATTTTTTCGTTATACCGAAATCCTCAATAATGCTGGAATCTCAGAAATGAGTTTCGAAAATATGCTGTAAAATGTTGTAATGCCATTGAAGAGAAGCATTTAAACAAAAAACAAGTATTGCAGCTTACCAAATAATAATAAGTTACTAATCGAAACTGCTGTGGTAACTTTATGAAAACATTAAGGAGTATTAAACGCATCTTAATTAGAATTACCCCCCTATCCCAAAAAAGCAGTAATCATTAAGGGGACATTACGCCACACACATTGTTTTAACTGTCTTGATGAGACTAGTAGAAGGAATTTAAACTTGGAATTCATGCGTGTATACATACACATTCTCATTTATTGTGCTCTAAATGGTTCTTAAACTTTAAGCTTAATCGTTAAAGTGCTTTCCACTTATCTGCAATAACAGTTACTGTTACAAAGTACGCATTTCTAAAACATTTCTTATTTCAGTAGTAATTTCTTTTAATAATAGTTATTTCTTTGATAAGAGAATTGAGTAGAACTTTTACCCTCAAATTTCAGACTTAATTTTAAACATGAAAGACAATGAACAATAATTAAAAACTAATTTTCCTTACGCATTAAATAAATTACTATAAATTCGTTTCTTAGTAACCGTCAAAACTACCTACAGAACCGCTAGAGAAGGTTCTCCATTAACCTCAGTGAAGACGTGCCTTAATTAGCAAAGACCAGTGAAAAAAAATAGAGAGAATAAGTAACAGCTTCATTTAAATAAATCTCTCACCATAAAAAGTTTTATTTATTTATAGCTTTTATGCAACTATTTTAATTTAGGGACCTAAAAAACTTTTTTGGGGACCAAGGATGGCCTAAATTATTAATAAAATGAATTAGGAGGCGCCATGAAGTACATATCTTTTCCTCAGAGTATTTTGAGTAATAATAATAATAAAAAGTTTTGTGATTATGATTAGATTTAGTAGGAAGATCATTGGAAACGATTATGCGGCATAAAACATAAAATGTTATTTGCCTATCTCAAATCAAAAATTCAATGAAAACTACAACACCTAAATTAAAAGAAATACTCTAAAACTAAAAAGGAAATATGTATGTACGAGGGTCGTTTGAAAAGTCCGTGCAAAAATAAAAACTACTTAATTCTTTGGGGTAAACCTTTTTTATTTTTCAACATAGTCTCCTTTTAGGCTTGTACACTTCGTCCAACGCTGCTCTAGTTTGTTGATCCCTTCCGAATAATAGGATTTGTCCAAGTCTGAAAAATAGCCATTCGTTTCTGCAATCACCTCCTCGTTTGAATAAAATCTTTTTCCCGCCAGCCATTTCTTCATATTGGGGAACAAATAGTAGTCCGAGGGAGCCAAGTCTGGAGAATAGGGGGGATGTGAAACGAGTTGGAACCCTATATCCATTAATTTTGCGACCACAACTGCTGAGGTGTGAGCTGGTGCGTTGTCGTGATGGAAAAGGACTTTTTTGTGGGCCAATCATGAGCGTTTTTCTTGCAGGTCGGTTTTCAAACGGTCCAATAACGATGAATAATATGCACCTGTAATAGTTTTACCCTTTTCCAGATAGTCGATGAGGATTATTCCTTGCGAATCCCAAAAGACAGTCGCCATAATCTTTCCGGCCGAAGGAACGGTCTTCGCCTTTTTTGGCGCAGATTCCCCCTTGGTAACCATTGTTTAGATTGTTCTTTGGTCTCAGGAGTGTAGTGATGTATCCATGTTTCATCCACAGTGACGAAACGACGCTTAAAGTCCTGCGGATTCTTCTGGAACAGCTGCAAACCGTCCTTGCAACACTTCACACGATTTCGTTTTTGGTCAAGCGTGAGCAATCGCGGCACCCATCTTGCGGATAGCTTTGTCATGTCCAAATGTTGATGCAAAATATTATGTACCCGTTCATTCGAGATGCCCACAGCACTAGCAATCTCACGCACCTTCACTCTTCTGTCATCCATCACCATATCATGGATTTTATCAATGATTTCTGGAGTAGTAACCTCAATAGGGCGTCCAGAACGTTCAGCGTCACTTGTGCCCATATGGCCACTCCGAAAATTTTGAAACCATTTATAAACTGTTCTAATCGAAGGTGCAGAGTCACCATAATGTTTATCAAGCTTCTCTTTAGTCTCCTGAGGCGTTTTGCCTTTCATAAAGTAGTGTTTAATCAACACACGAAATTCTTTTTCGTCCATTTTTTGAAAATCACTCGACTTCCTCGATTCAAACGAATGCCAAACACAAAGAAATAGACCGATCTGGCTGAAACTTGGTGTGTGTTCTTCCAAGAGATGCTACTAACTAAACATAACCTCGATACGCGCCAGTGGTGCTATCTCTCTGACTTTGCACGGACTTTTCAAAAGACCCTCGTACAAAAATATCGAAAAATAAATTGAAAGACAAAACTCTAGGTCTCAGATTGTCAGAGGCGATCAACATTAAAAATGTTTAAACTCAAATGAATTTTAGAGTTTTGCAACTAAACGTAATTTGTTGACAATAATAATCTATTTTTGTTTATATTTCACGTAATTAATTAACATGTACACTTAAGTTCAGTATTTGCATGAATTTCCTTTTTGTATTTAAACCAGTTTAAAGTGAAAAAAATTATTTTCTGTACAAAATTATTATTTCAATCGCCACCTTTTCCTCAATTCAACTTTTTTTTTTATTAACTCGTAGAACTTTTTCTGTTTTTTATTTGATCAGTTACAATCTCATTATTGCTTGGACGCTTTGTTACATTTTAGGAACATAACTACTAATTTTTTTTTGTTCAGGATATTTTACAATCTACATAAATGTGATTAAGCTAGGTTATTATTCTTCAGAAGTACTTAACAATCCAGCTAGATTTTCTTTTGTATTAATAAGCTCATCGTAATACTTCTACCTGGAGGCAACTTCTACTTTTTCACTATCCTTATAAACTGGATCTTCTACTTTCAGTATTTTCTACAGTAGATAAAAAAAGACACTTTACGTAATGGGTAATCTTTAGTTGATGACATAGTTGATTAAAATATCTTCCTTTTTTTAAAGACTTTTTTTCCTTTAAATGTAGATCTCATTAAATTGTTTCCTGAGGGTTTTTTACCCCTAGTTAATTAGATTGTCATTTTCAAGGGAGATGTCAAGAAGGTAACTGTGTGTATTCAGGAAAACTCTTGCGACAGAGATGACAATTTCATATCATCTTTTCATTAAACTTTTTTTTCAATAGTGTTTTGAAATTTTCATTTTGTAAAAGAGCAATTTAAAAATTGGATTCCCTTGCAGAGATTCCAGGTTCAAATCCAGCTACAGACCCTTAGATTTTCTCTTCCTTGTGGAGCTTCTTACAGCTTATTTTACATTACTGCAACAATAGAACAGTATGGAGTCCGGCAGATCTGTGAAAAAAAGCCAATAACCTTCGATGTTGACGCGCCTTAAATTAATTTTTTTTTTTTTTAATTGCTCTTTGTACAATGTTTGTATCATCACGAATGATTTTTTCTTTGATAGTAGATTAACTCAACAAATATTTGACAGTTTTTATTTGCTTTAACTTCCTAGCATACATGTTGTGGTGCTGAGAATATGAAAAAATTTGGTGTGAACACATACGACTTTCTCTTACTAATTTTCTCATAAGTTCTAATTCACAAATTTTTACAAAATTCCAAACATTTAAAACTAAAAATTAATTATTATCACTTTAGAAGGGTTTCTTCACCTCTTTCAAATAGTACAGTATTTTTTTATCGTTTACCTAGTAGGTTGGCCATGAAAAATCTTTCGCATGAATTAATAAATTTCTTTTCACCCACTTTTCGATTTTCTGTTTATGTTCAGAAGTCATTATCCAGAATATTTAATTAATATGATGATTAGTAATGTCCAATTAGATTTAAAAAGCACTTATCAGCTGATACTGATTCAACACTCACAACTGTCAGCTACAAATTCATTTCTGATTCTTTCACTTTATTCTGCAACTCCTTTACTTTCATCATTAATCTATAAACTACGATATTTTTATTTAAAAAAAAAAAAGCTGATGTCATTCAAAGCTGTCGCTTCCAGTAGTTGACTTGTAATATATTAATATATATTAATTCAAATTCAAATCATTGTTTGTAATTTCTATTATGACATTTAGGAATATTTACAGTAAGGAATCGTGTTGTATTTTTAGTATCAGTTTACCAGACATAGCTTTTTCATTAATCTTTCCTTATTCTTACATTGCAGTTATTTGATTGCTGAGCACTTTGGCGTAACAGTTTGTTTCAGAGAGCTTACTATCATTAATTAAAATATATGTAAATTTTGCGTTGTCCAAGGGATACTGTCTTAGGACACACAATAACTGTTTCTTTATTTTTTCTTTTTTAGTTTGATCAAGTTCAAGATCACTCGTAAAGTTTTTCAAAACGGTTATCCTATTAAAAAAGAATCTCGTAGTGTATTTCCAGAATCTGTTTTTCGACCATTTAGATTTGTCATTAATCTTTTCTTGTTTTTATTATTATTGTGTCATTGGAATTTAATGTTTGCATCATATTAATTTATGAAGTTCCTTTTGAACTCTTCCACGTTTAGATCAAATATAAAATTCTTTATGATACTAATTTTTAGATAATTTTTCTGAATCATGGAAAAACCACAGATAGTCTCCATTATTCTTAATTAAAATACTACAAGTGATTCCTACAAGTGTTTTGGCTCTCCCTTGCACCTTTTTAGACCTTGAATATATCTTTCTATCTTTTGCATATCTCATCAATATTTTGAATTTCCATGTCAGTCAAGAAACTGGTTGAAAACAATTTTCATTACTCTAATCAGTAATTTTATCATTTGAAGTTCACGTTGACTCAGATGAACGTAAAATAAACATTAGCGGAATAATTGTTCTGTAAATTGATAGACAATGGATAATTGGGATAATTCTGAATTGGATTTTAGAAGTTAAATTTTCTATATTATAATCCTTATTACAATATCAATCCAAACAGAAAAGATTTGATTCTTCACAGATTGCCTAATTTCTAAGTCATGGTCATTCATTTAGAATCAGGATCAAGAAATCTTGGAAAACAAACCTACCCAATGAAACTTTCTAAATCGTATTTAACAATCGCTTTGCTTTAACTTCAAGGAAATAATTACTAGGGGAAACAAAGAGCGGGGTACTTAGCTCGGCCAGAGAGGTGATAGAGATATTCATATTGTGATAAGTAATGAGTATGAAAGTGAACAGTTTCCACTGGTGCAGAGTTCTGTGTAGTGCCCACAGTCCGACACAGAATTCCATTATCTCTTCTGTCTTTGTACTAATCAAAACCCACATTTTCCTTGTCCGTACTTTATCTTCTGTTCAGAAGTATGTATGTACATAATTAGATACATATTTATTGGTAGCTAGGCACACCATTGGGTAGCCCAACTTCCTATGGCCCTTCATTTTGTAGGGCTTCAATCTCTTTGAAAATGTACTAAATTTTAAAATTACGTAGTGTTGAAGATTGATCACTTACAATTTTATAATAATTAATTACTTATTAATGGCTTGCCTAAATGTCGAGACAAATCCAACAAAAACTGTTACTTCAGATCTGGCAGTGGCTATACAGTTTGCCGCGTTCTCCTTGTTATCGGAAATGCAGAAAGAAAAGAGAATTGATTGAGATTTCGTAGCAAAGCTCAATTTTTAAAAACCTATTATCATCATTAGGTACAAAAACTGGTATTGGGATGTGTATTTACTGGAGGTAATTCAAAGACAGGTTATCAAACGGCTATGGCGCAAGTGGACTTATCTGAAACCTAACAGAACCAAAATTATATGGGAATGCCATGTTAAAAATCATTTTAATAGATTCCATATAAGTTGGTCATGCCCCGTAGGGTTTATTATGACGAAACTACAGTTTTGACTATTTAATTAGTCTTAGAATAGTGAAAGGTTCCTGGTTAGTGCATAAAATAGAGTTTTACTTCTCCGAAGAATTAAACACTTAGCATTTTGCCCTGACACAGTAAGTACAGTACCGTTTCTTTTGATTCACAAGTCTCTGAATATGGATGAAAGATCTGTAACCTTGAAGTCGAATTGAAAGAAAATTAGCAACCATACTTTGGGATGGATGCTAGGTTTAAGAGGATGTGGAATATCTTAAAAGTTAAATCTTCAGTGTTTTAAAACATTTACCGTGTAATCAATCTTAAGTTTCACTGTTGGTTGTAGAATGAATACGCCTTTAAGGTAGTTAATTAGCTAGAGCTTGCCTGTAGATTCCTTGGACTGTGACAGTTGACACCAAGATGGAGAAAAGTAATTGAGTCAGCCTTAACATAGGTCATCCTGAGATATTAATTTTTTTTTGAGTTTGTGTCAAAACTGCAAGCTAAAATTCAATCCTTCATATCCTTCCTACAAATACTGAATCTTAAATACCTAATTGAAAAAATAGAAAAGTAACTTGATTGTAACAGAAATCTTTTTGGTGGTTTGATAGAAGAAGAGAAGAAGTAATCAGGTTAGAAAAGTTTTCAGTCTGCGACAGTATAAAAGATCTGAACAGTTTATTTGTTAGAAGTAGGGTCCTTAATCCGTCCTTTCCTGCAAAACAAAGTCACCTTAACTAGTTAAATGGTTGGCAAGTGGTGGACAAGGGTTAGATGGTAAGAAAATATACAGGATGTTACAGTGTTTAGGGTCCAGTTTCTCTTTGCTTTCTTTTTCCTTTGTTTGGTGGTTTAGGAGTTTCTTATCTAACAAGAGCCAAAGTAGTTGTAGTATTGATGAAGTTGAGGTAGTCGCTGATAATAGTTGAAAGGGACAACTTCTGGACAAATAGTGCTCGTGAGAATAGATCTCTTCAATCCACGTACAGACCAACAGTTTGGTTCTGTTTGCACGAACTATGCCAGAAACTTGGTAGTCGGTTATTTGGAAACCCCTAAGGCACTAAAATGTTCCGTCTTACATCTCTAACATCAACTTAGCCTAAGCGTTTAATAATAAAAGGCGCGGTGTAGAAAAAAAATTGCTGTTTTTAGTTGGAGCTAACTTGTATAGTTCTAGTTAATTATAAAATTAATAGTTCAAACAGAATTTTTGTTTCTTTTTTATCTTTTTTAATTTAAACATTTATAATTTTTTGATTAAAATTTATTCATTTTATTGCAACTCATGCAGACGGAGTAAATTGCAAGCATTATTTGTGTTTTGTTCTCATGATTCATTTCATTGTAAAATTTTTCGAATTAATAAACATTCTATTATTATTATTATTATATTATTTGTGATTTCAAAATGTTATTATAAAATCGGAAAATTAGATTAGAATAAATTTATTAAATAATTTACTGCGTATTTACATCGCTAGTACTCCGAAGATACAGCTAACTTGATGTGGATTTTCATAAGAGTGATAGATCATCATAAACTGTTAACGATCGTATCCGTGAATAAGATGGAATAATTTGTGATTTTTAGAGGCTCTGTTAAAAGTATCGTAGACTAATACTGGTTCAACATGGAGATTTTGATAAAAAAAAATAGTGAGTTATTATCAAATATGAAAGTGTTAGAAATCACCTTTTCTTGGTCACATTTTTAGTATTTATCAATATAGTTTTAAGTAAAGTGTGATTTTATTGAAAGAAGAAGAGTTTCAAGAAGAAAGCAGCAGGAAACTTGTTAAGAAATATCCGAGACGGGACTTGGCTGAAGACAATTGAAGAATGAAAATGTTCCATAAAAAATGTGATCGACAACACCCAGTAGAATGTAGCAAGAGAATCGAACTCCTTTAGAGACAGATAGAACTCATTATTTTCAAGGTTTAATCAATCTTTGTTATCTATTTTTAGCTGTGATCATCTTTCTTGGCAAAAATGTAAGTCTTTTAATTAGCAATATCAAGTAAATTAAGAAGAAATATCAAGAAATATTGGCTAAAGAAAGAAAGTTGAAAACAAGATAAAAACTCACCAAGGAACATCACCCCATATTGGTACTCTTGAAGTAACAAGATATATATTATAAAACTTATTATTTCGTGCACCTTTTATTCAATGAACTTCGCTAAAGTCACTAAGACTGTACAGAAGATCATTCTTGTAAGATTCTTGTTGGGTAAAGTATAATTTATAATGATTGTAATCTGAGAAACTTACGCCTCCTATATATCAATAAGTTAATTCATTTTTCTCATCTTGTTTCACATTATTAGCTGATAAAGTATTAAATTCTAATTAATTTATTGCAAATTAACGACTAGGGCTGCTAATGAAACCTTGCTAGAAGTCAATCAAATTCTGGAACAATACACCCTCGTTTGGAAATAAAGAACAAAGAATTTTTGTTTGTTTCAATTCATTTAAAAAATAGTAATAATTGAATGAATCAAAATAATACAGCGTATAAATAAGACCTAAAAGCCACATTTAGCGTCACAATTGTTTGCATTTAGTTTAATACGGTTAGGTATTTAGTCAAGAAGGCGTCCAATTTGTGTACTGGATTGCTTCTAGTAGCATCCAAAGCAAACTCTATATGGATTGGAAGCTCCATAGCAACTCTCTCACTCTGTGTATGCGTGTGTATTTTCTACAATCATATAGATTAAACTCCATTAAGCAGTGTCTTAACTATAATTGACTTAGAGTAGTACTTAGTACCTTGTCTACTACCCTGGGCTGTTGCTTAGGTCTCAACACCTAATCCCGCAGCATAGCTAAGACTTAATCTTCAATCAATACAAAGTAAACAGCTTCCATTTAATTAAAAAAAAAATAGGATTTATTTTTTATGTGTTGCTTAATTATTACAAAATAAGAATTGAATTTCACCACCTTTTTTTAATAATAATATGTATGAAATGTTAATGTTACAAAAAATTAAAATTCATATGGTAAAATCTCAGAATTCTGATTTATATACAACTGCATTATCGTGATCTTGTTTTTTTTTATTTCTGTTTCTCGAAGCCTCAAGTGTTCTTAATATAATAAACCGTTAGTTGTGGTGCCGACTAAAGATTTATTTCTATCTTCAGAGCTGTAACAATGTTCAAAGGTTCTGCTAATAGATAACAGTAAAAAGTAAATAATAAATGATGATAGAATTGATGTCCAAGTCTCTTATGGATGGAATAAGAAATAATAAGATAATATCAAGCTTTAACTTTACCTGAAGAGGTGCTAGAGACTACCGTGCTGATGATTGATCATCTGATGAGGATGGATGAGTGGCAAAAAGGGACGAAGCAAGATTACTGGGTGAGCGAGATAGAAGAAGACCAAGGGGAGTCGTGGAAAGATCCTGTTAAAGAGAATTATTGATTTGTAGGTGTTGATGTAGAGGAAGAAGGGAATGACTATGCAGACAAAAACAAGTACTCAATTTTTGGAGGGAAAAAATAATTTATTAATGCGAAGTTCCCGGGTTCCAATTCAACTTCTGGCCTCTGACTTTCTCTATCTAAAAGCTTCTTACATCTCACTTGTCCATTGATGGGAATTAATTTATGTAATGAAATGAACACACAGTCCCGAAGCCGGCATTGAACTGGAAAAAATTATCCAAAATTTTATCATTTATTTTAAAACAAAAATTTTAAATTTATTTTGTAATGGAACGGGAAGAGCAGGAAGAGAGAAGCTACCCAGCGGTAGCGCTCTCTATATGAGATAGGGGAATGTGAAGAGCAGAATATAAGTAGGAGAGAGGAGAGATAGGAGAATAATGACGTTTAGTTCTTCAGACAGTAAGGAAGTCGCGGGGCCACTGGCGATTCAGTCGGCGAGTAGGATTGTTAGGGATGTCAGAGGAGGCGAGAGACTGTACAAGAGGATTTGAGCAAGTAGAGATAGTAGTATGGAACTTGCGATATTTAGGTTTGGCGAGTTGGTCTATGAAGGGAATGTTGTGGTCGGTGTGAAGGGTGAGGTTAGTCACCGTAGAAAGGAGCGTCAGCTATCTTTCGGTAGAGTTTTGATTGAAATGTCTTGCACTGTCCGTAAGTTTGTTGGTTTGGATGAACCCAATAGCTCTAGTCCGTAAGTCCACATAGGTTTGAGTATAGTATTGTACAGTAATCGTTTGAGTTCAATGGGCAATTAAGAGCGTCGTCCAAGTTGTCTGTAAAGCAGTTTCGCATGTTTCGTCATTGCTTATCTTTTAAGTCTAGTATGTGGGTTCCACGTGAGTCTTTTGTCTATGTAGAGCCCAAGGTAGCGCACAAGATCAGAACAAGGAAGAGGATTGCTGTTGAAGAGGACAGGTGGACAGGAGCCCCGCCGGAGAGTAAACGTGGCATGCTGGCATTTCTGTGGGTTCATTTTAAAAACATAATTTTGTTTTGAATCTTATCAATATTTCATTCAATTAATTATTTTAATCTATACAAAATTTTCTTAATCAGCAGTTTCTCTTCTAGACGTTGCCATTATAGTGATAGCCTTTTGCTAAAGCCCAATAGTCTTGGTTTTGCCTTGACTTTTTACTATATCAAATTATGTGTCTAATATTAACCAAAATTGTTGTATGTTTTTTTTTCCAGAATTTTGGGAAGATCATTTCCAATGTAAATATCCAAATAGTTCCAGAACGCCTTACAATAAACGCTATACAAGAGAATGTACCACAAAAGAAAGATTGTCCAGACATAATACTACATTTGAAAAACAATTACAATTCGTTAGTGACGCTGTTATGGCACTGGCCGTGGCATTGGAAAACATGCATACAGAAATGTGTGGAGACACTTTCGGTTTGTGTGATGCAATGAATCCAACAAAAGGACCAGAACTATTACGCTATTTGAGGAACGTTACATTCAATGGTAAGTAATAAATTTGAATGCTTTCTTTTTTTCTGGCCAGATTAAAAATAAATGTGGATTTTAAAAAAAAAAAAAAAAAAAAGTCAGGGTATTAATGAACATCAGTAACTTTTTTATAACATTTTATGTCCAACGACTTTTTTTGAAAGCAGAAGAATACGTTTAATTTTCTTAAATATTTTATTTTTAAATAAAAAAAACGAATCAATATCCAATTTACAGAAACAATATTAATAACATACTCGTAAATAATACAAATAGTTCTGTCTATAATTTAGGTTTATAATCAGGCTTTAGCATTTTATTTTACCTTTTAGAGGTTATTATACAGATTACACAATACAAATAGTTCAAAGAAATGGTTGACATCTGGCTTTATTTAAAAAATTTTGTATATCTGTGCCAAAGAATATAAGTTAAAATGATTGGCTATCTGCATCATACGAAAGATAGGAGAGTAAAAAACGTAATTATGTTTGCAGTACGGTACATTGAAAGGAGAAGAATTTCGTGTAGTATGGGATGAGATATTAAAAGAAATTAGAGAAAGAAGGTAAGGACAGTCTATTTGAGGATGGAGAAGTTTGCAGGGGAAAGAGAGATAATAATAAATTCTTCTGGTGGTAAGTGGAGGAATATTGAGAGTGAGCTGTAGATCTGAATAGATAATAGATAAGGGATTTTCTTTAGAGATTTTCAAACGGCAAGCTAACTACCGAAAGAACTTGTTCTGAACAACCTCAATAGAAACAATATGTACCTTGCAAAACGGACTCCAAATTATTGAACCTATTCTAGATGGGGTCTTACAAGGGATTTATATAATGTGATGTAAGAACGGCTGTCAGAGAAATTCCTCGTGTTCCTAAATACAAATCCAAGCATTTGTAGAGATTTGCTTCTGATCCTATTCAAATCCTATTCTTTAAATTTAAGCGCAAACTTGCACCAAATAAGCATTTTAAATTATTTCTGGCTGTTTCTTAAGTTTGGAAGTAGTTTTAAGTTTTGGTCGTTGGCAGTCTGTTTTTTAACAAAGTCGATGGCATTGTCCAGTCTCTGTTGTTTGAAGTTTCTCATACTAAAATATGTGTGTTATCCTGATCTCTAAGACTGCAAACTTCTCTTAGTTGATTTGAACTCATTCCGAGTTAACCACGCGATGTCCCCGTGGCGAAAACTTGCAGGTTATTTACCTGCAATCTACTAGTTCCCATAGATGGTTAAGCTTTGCATAAGTCAATAGAAGTCTGGTATATACATGTATGTATTCCAAAGACTAGAGTAGAGAAATGAGCTTTCAGAAGTGTCTCTTGGTTAATTAGTACAGGGTTAGAACTGTCTGAGAGTTTGGGTAAGCCTTTCTTAATTTCCTTGTCAAGCTCTGTATCATGTCGAGACATAGAGTAACTAAGTTGTAAAGTTTCCTAAATAACAGCCAAAGGTAATGAAACACCTAGACCTAGACTCTGTTCTCCATGTTTGCCTAACATCTTCACTTAGCCACTCACCACTTAAATTGCTGAAGAACCCGGTTATCCCGAAGAAAGGAAAAGAATTATTACGTCGCAACCATGGTCATCCTATCTTTCTAAATTTCATATTAAATATAATAAACCGTACTTCTTCGCATTTAATTTCAAAATTTATTAATAAAATTGTTCATTTTTCGGAACATTGACTGTTTAATTAAAATCAAGTTGGCGTAGCGAAGTTTATACATGAAAAACAGAGTTACCAGTAATAATATTTATATTATTGCTGCAGTAAAATGTGGTTTTATAAACTTCTTGAATTACGGTATTCTACCTTTACTGCAATAAACCTGTTTTATTCAACCAATAATTCCTAGATGTGCTCATTTATTCCATAAATAAACTAATTGTAAATTACCTACTATTTAATGCGTAGTTTTCTTTATTAAAATTGTCCGGTAGGACAGTTGTATAAGGGTTGATCGTCAAAAATTGCACGAAAAAGCGTAACGTTGAAAACACCCAACTTTGACCATTTTTTTACTCTCTTTCTATAAAAGATAAAATTCCCAAATTTTATCTAAAATGTAAGTCAAATCCTCCTTTATGACTGTAATTTTTTTGCAACAACATAGATTAAATAGATTTCGAGAAATATATTGCTGAAAATGGGCAAAAACAGCATTTTCAGGAAATTATCTTCTTCTTCTTGTTACCTTTTTTTTTGTAAAAAACGTAGCGCCAAAACGCGTGAACTGATTTTCATGAATAAGGTGTCATTCGATTCGAAATTTTATGTAGATGCGCCTTTTGGAATTCACGACGCTGTACATCGAATGGGAGCGGAGTTAGCCCCATGTATGTGAGGCCTCCTCCAAAATTATTATTACCAATAACTCGGTAAATCTTAGCCCGAAAGGGTTAGGGCTCCCCTACGTACCAATAAAAGCGACGTTCTGCTCTTACATCTACTAGGGGGAAGTTTTGCAATCATTTAAAATTATCGTTTCGTGAACCTATACCTTTCATGAATGAAGTGTTATTTGGTTAAAAAGTCATGTAGATTTGCATTTTTAGAGGTTTCGACGCTGTGTATCTTTAGTAGTCGCAGATCAGGGCCCTCTCTAAAACTTATTAATTATCTTTCTACAACGCTTAGTCGGATTTTGCTAAAATTTAGTATATTTAAAATGTAGTTTTGTCTAATAGGAAATATTTATTTATTTATTGTTACTTGCTTATAATAAATTGTAGCAAGGGGTTGACCCGTGCCTTTACATGGATAAAATATAGAAGATACATGAAAAAAGAAAGAGAACAAAAACAAAAATAGATTCAGTTTACAAATAATAATAATAATAATATACAATAAAGAAAAAACTTATTAAATTAATGAGAAAAAATTTCTAATTTTCATTGAATTAATTATAAAAAAGTACATATATTTAACTTTGTCTACAGAGTCGAAACTTAAGAGATTCTCCAACATAATTTTAGGCTGAATACTAGAAGAAAAGTTAATGTGTTGCGCATGCAAATACTTGGCTCTTAAGGCATCCAATATCGGGCAGATAATTAAAAAATGAATTAAGTCATCTTGATCTTTTCCACATAATGGGCAGGGGGAACCAGTATTAAATTTATAGACCAATAGGAAATATAGTGGTTATAAAAAGTATTAATAATAAATTTACATAAAATCATTTTTACGAATGAGTTAAAGTTTTTAAATTAATATCCGCGCAATAAAGTTGAAGTTAAATAAAACTTAAAACAAAAAAATTTATTAACAATCTAAACTAGTAATACAGCATTTCTCTTCTAAAATTAGATTGCATTATTTTTTGTTCAATTTCAATTTGTCGGGCTACTTTTATTTTTAAGGAATAGGTGAACAAAAAATGTATTTTTATTTATACTCGCAAAGTAATGACATCTAAACAGAATGCGACAAAATCCATTAATATTTACGTCTTCTTTAAAAAATCAAATAAAAAGTAAGATAAAAAAGAAGCAAAAAAAGTATACTTCACCATTATACTATAATATAGAAAAGTAAGCATCTAACCCATCTTTTTCTCTTATGTTTTAATATTATTAGTTTTTATGTGCTTTAAAAGAACGGTAGCGAAGTAAATAATGTTTGAAACAAAAATAAAATTGCAAAAATCTTTATGAATTGGATTAGGTATTTTTTAGGCACTTCTTAATTAAAAAATTGTATTTTTTTTTTCGACATCAAACGAACAGTTAGTGCTCTATTCTATGTAAAAAAAAATCATTCTCCACACGAATTACAACATTGCTTTCGTTAAGTAGCTAGTCTAGGAAAAATACTAGTTATACCGTTCTACACTCTCGCATTGCCCTAATCCTTTTGTACAATCTCTCGTCTTTACTGTCACTCCCGACAAACCCACCAATCCGACGGAACAGCCAGTTGCTCTGAGATCTCCCTCGGTACTAATCATCTTTAATGGGTGTCAGTCGGTAGTTTTGCTCTTTGGTTCTCTCATCTTTAAGATAACATTGCTCATCCGCTTAACGTATGTTAAACATAGATACAGAGATTAGAAATTCCCAAATAAATTAAATAAAAATAAACTCCGTTTACAAAAAAATAAATATAAAAAATTCTCTGTCGCGAAGATCTTTATCCCAAAACAACAGCACACATGTTCCATTTTTCTATTCCCCTCCAGATGTTCCTCAGTAATTCCGCGACCATAAACAGTTTATTCTCTGCTTTAAAAGGATAAAAAAGTATCCTTGAAAGATAAAAAGGCCTTCTCTTTAAAGCAGGGTACCTTACTTTGAACACTACATGTCAACGCTAACTTAAAAAAGCAGTTATTAACGAATATTAACTGAATAACTAATACTGTCCATAGCCTTCTACTCTGCGGAAGTGCTTACATCAAACCATCTTATATCAAACGTCTTCAAAACTCTACACTAAATTTTTAAAATCCTATGTAAAATAGTTGACGCTATTTCTACGTCTACACCGTCCATTCTGGCCTAAATATTCTTTTCTTTCCTAAGTAAGCCCGAAGCCGCCACTTCTGAAACTTAATTTCATTCCCAACAATCATTACCCTCTGATTAGAAACACTTCTTGAATGTTGAACGTACAAATCCTAATCGAAGGTGTAAGCAGTGGTGGTCGTACGGCCTTATAATGGATAATACCGATCTCCTATAAGCTTATAATTGACGAACGAAGAACTTCCGTACGTTTTTAAAGTAATCGGCTATTTTTCAGGCGGGGGTTAACGTCCAACTATCAATTAGGGGTCGTGGACGCAGGCGACTGGCAAACATACTTTACTGTAAATTTCTTTTATAAACCATTAAATAAAATTCAAGGCCTAAGACCGGGAATCGAACCCAGTACCACAATGCATATTAGCTTTGTAGGTCTCGCCTCTAACCGCTCGGCTACCGTGGCGCCTCCGTACATTTTTATTTTATTTATTTATTTACGTTAAAGGGCTAGTGATTCCAACTCCCCGTCCTTCTGTCTCCAAGTAATTGTCCATATTTATATTTCTATTTGAATCGAAAACTTAAAAACAATTATATTCTTCAATAAAGAGTAAAAAAAATTAATTGTAAATTAAAAATTCAATTAAAATAGAATTAAAAAAAAAACTGTGCACCTAACATAATGAAGGCTCCTAGAGAGAGATGTTAATTAAGAAAGAAGTAATTGTTCTTACAGGCGTAATTAAATTGGAAAATTAAAAAAAAAAAAGAAGATTTTTACTGTTGAAACGAAAGAAGGTCAAAAAAGCGGAAAATTTTGCGAATAATTACTGAAACAAGTTACAATTTTAAGAGAGCAGTCGCAGATTTTATTTCATATTCTTCGCAAGCAAAAAGAAAAAAGATTTATTTTTTATTAGAAATTTTAAAGTTATTCATCTTTTTTTGCTCATAATGTAACTTATCTTTCTTGTAATTTTCCTTACGATTTTTTTCTTTCCTTTTTTTTTTTGTCTTGTAGTTATCTTATAAAAGGATTTAAGAATTTCAGCTAAATTAAATGTCTAGAAGGTTTAACTTTTTAAACCTTTAGCCTTGGTTATAATCTCGTTCCACAGTTCAAGCTGGTGTTTATATTAAAAACTACTGTTTAGAAGGTTATATTCTTCCATCACATACTCTCAGTGTTATATGGATGAATGAAGTCATCAGTACAAATATTTATCAAAAAAGTCAACGTAAAAATTAAGAAGTCAATAATTTACAATTCATCGTTAAGTTACCACGAAGAAAGTTGGAAATGATCTCGTTAGAAATGATACTACATGTATATGTAAAAAATAATTCTAGTTGCGCTTGGAAATCGACTAAGAAATTTATAAAATGAAGTGTTTATGTTAAAATCAAATCAGTTTTCTGTTATTTAAAACATCATTTCCCTTGGAAAATTCGACATTTTTGAAAATGTTGCTATCCAACTTTCAATACAAGTATCTTTTGATTTTTATTGTTTCCTAATTTGTTACAGGACTCTCTGGCGATAAATTCAGATTTGATCCAAATGGTGATGGACCAGCTAGGTACAATATTATACACTTTAAACAGGTTACGAGAAATGATTACCAATGGGTTAAAGTCGGAGAATATTTGGATGGAGAATTATCACTAAATATGTCAAGTAAGTTCATTCTTCTCTTTTCTTACGTATACAGGATGTTCATTTTAAGACGACTCAAATGCATTTCATGCTTAAACAGTTGATCTGAGCGAAAAATGGTAGAGGAAAAATTTGTTGCCCGTCACCTCTAGAATATGTGACTTGATTTTAGATTCCTACCCGCATACGCGGTATCTTCCAAATTTAAGGTGCTAGGCCATTTCAAAATCTGGTATTTTTAATCATATTTCAATTTTTTAACTTGATATCAAAGAGAAAGAAGAGCACGCGATAGGTCATTTTTATGTATTTTTTCATCCCCTTTCTACTAAAAATATTGCCAAGGCAGTAAAGCTAGTATTTTTCTTAATATCGGGAAATAAGTCATATTCCGAGTGATTTTCTAAGAAAAATCAAATGTTAAGAGCTTTAGATGTTCTCAAGCATACACAAAAAGGCTAAAAATTAATTTTACATTATAAACAAGAAGGTTTAATAATTATTTGGTAATTTTGGGAGAGTTGCGTTTAATTACCAAAAAAATTGGAAACCTCCTGCAACATATTTAAGTGATCAATATCTTTCATGTAAAGGATCAAACTTATTCCTTAATTTATGCACTTTACTCAACTTGTGAAGCATGTACTGTGCCTTCAAAGGAGCCTCCTCTGGCTCGCAAGCCAGGTTAGCCAGGAGGTTATCAACTGCTCTCTGTATCTGAGGAGGCACTATATACTAAAAGTAAAAGATGGAATATATCGATATTATGCTTCTTTTTATTATGTAGAAATTAGAATGCAATTGATTAATCTCTTTCTTTGTGATGGGACAACGACAATATCTGGTGTACCGTTATTGTCTCGTATTATATCTTTGCATTAAAGAGCAAAGTCTATATAAATAAGAAGTCGTCAATTGCGTTGTATAAAGTGATTTAACTAAATTTTTATTACAATTTACATTAGAGTATGGAGTTAACCAGATTGGCTTCTGAAATAAATTATTTATTATTCAATGGTTAAAATTTTTTTGTCATTTAGTTGTTAATCAGCGAAATTTGTTTTGATTATTATACAGCTAGGAGTCAATAAAGTGTTCAGACACTAAAATTTAATAAAATTCAGAAAGTGAAGTTAATCGATTTGGCAAGTGAAGTGTTCATATAATCAATCTACTTTATCATTACAGAAATCCAGTTCAAGTTAGATCATATCCAGCCTCCAGAGTCTGTATGTTCCCCACCTTGTGAAGTTAGTCAAGCGAAGAAGTACGTAGAAGGAGAGAGCTGTTGCTGGCATTGTTTCAATTGTACACAGTATCAGGTAATAGTGTTTGATATCATGTAATAGTTTATTAATGGAAAAGAGGGTGAAATGGAATTAATAAAACTTGCACCGAGGAAGGTTTAAATAATAAAATCTCTTAGGAAGTTTTTATACATTCTTTCCTATTATATAAATGTTATTTATTGTATTAATAGAAAATATCTTTTATTGTGTTTAACGCAGAGTAATTGTGATGGGATCATCTTTGTTTAAAGTAATATTGCATAGCCCAAACTATGTTGGTTATAACAATTTCAACATATCAAAATCTTCTAACGGTGTACTGTTTGTTTCCCTGAGGCAGGCTAAATAGCCGCAGGTTATGTACAGAGTCAACATTGGGTATGATGGAACTTTGTCCCGGGATTTATTTACAATTACATTACGTTGTAACATATAGAAATATCAATTTTACTTTAACTTTGTTTTGTTAGTAAATTAAAACGTAGTCAATTTCTGTTCTTAAAGAGTTTTCACATTTTATCCTAATTTTTACTTTTTATTTTTTGTATCAGAGAGAGAGAATTGCGATCTTGACATATTTTCATATATTGACGTTTTGGCATAGCAGATTCCCTGCACACGGCGTTAATGTATGTGAGATTGTGTGGTAGCCAGGTAGATCAGGGCCATGAAGGACTGGATCTTGTATAAATTTGTCTCACTCTTTCTAAGCGGAACTTCACTTAATAAGATGTTGCATTTAGTAACACAGGCAATGACGGAATCAAGAACATCATGATGCCATGCAAAGAGCTAATGGATGTATCAACTTGAAAATTATTTGTACTATTGGCTAAAGCTTAATTTTGTATTACTTCTTAGAAATCACTCTTTCGTCGCATAAGCGATAAATCTCTCCATGAGGCGCTTAGAAAGAAGGAGTTAGTCTAATTAATCTTAAGCCTTCCAGATTTAGGCCAGGTAAAGATTTATCCCCTCTGGATTATTGTAACTGGAAGTGATTTCAGTCATGCATCAATAAAAAATAAAAAGTGTTTCATTTGCTGGTCATTTTTTATTTAGAGGGATTCTGAAAAAAGGCCAGCTTAATGGCGAAGCAGATTATGTGAGGAAATAAAGTAAACCTAATAATAAACGGCGATATCCCCATTATAGACAAAAAATTGGAAGCATCAACACAAGCGTATTTGATTATTCTTGCAGTTACAGGAAATGTATAAAGGAAATATATCTCCTTAGAATCCTCTCAGATCCTGAGCTTTCTCTGATATCTTAATTTGAAAATGATTAGTGGTCTTATCTAGCATAATCTAACAGTCATCTTATCATAGAGGGTCCACATAAACCTAGAATAGCATTGCATTACAATGAAAGTTCGAAACAGTCAGTATAAATGAAGCAAAATCGTAAAGGCAGTGATAAGCTGCCATTACAGATAGCAAGAGTATAAACTCCACAAATATCATACTTCTCTCATGTAACATGACTCCGTATCTTATCATATTGGCTTGTTCATTATATTAACTAGACAACAAAAAAATCGCATTAAAAGAATGTGTAGCCTTTAAAAGAGAAGTAATATTCATTGTTTTGTAAAATCTTTTGGGAAATTCGCACTTCTATTCACGCTAATTTCCAAAGCCATATAATCTCATTAATTCAATATTAATTCAAGGGACTGATTCATATGTTACTTTAAAATAGTAATTCACATTGTCTCCACCCAAAGAAAAGTTTTCTGGGTTTACGTTATGAAATAAAAATAATTAGTTATTGTCTATGTAATGCTATTAAATGTACAAAGTTTTAAGAATAGCGTGGAAACAATTGGCAAGAAAATTCACAAAACTCTAAAACCGTATAGTAATAAGACACTTTCAGTTGGTTAATTTTGTCAAAAAAATGGTTGATAAATGGATCGAATGGTAGCCCTTTAAACCAATTATTAAAGAACTAATTGCTTTTTTCTGTTTTTAGAGAAAGTGCCTAATTAGTAAAAAATTACTTTTTCATCTAAATTAATTGCATTAAATAGAGGTTTTGATTGAAGACGCGACGTGAAACTAAAATTATTAACTCTTAAAATGTGTATAATTTATTTGAAAATTGAAACTAGCATAATTATCAAAAGTTATTTTACTCGCCTTATTTTCAATAAAAACCAGATTAGGACTTATAAACTTACGACTTATATATTATAAACATTTGAAACGTAACTTTTTCTAGGAAAATAATAATGATATCAACAAAGGAAATTCTATCTTTATATTCATAATAACGAAGTTCATGATAAGATATTTCCTGCCATAAGCTTTAAATAAAAATAATCCTATCTGTGCTTTTCACCATGAAAATAAATGTAACAAAATAAAAAAGAGGGATAAAAGAAATCATAACCCCCAAAATTAGTTTTGTGACATAAATTTGATTCCTTTTACAGATAAAGATGTTTATAACCATGAAATTTTATTATAGAGAAGTATGATTAAAAAATAAATCAAAGTGCGTTTTTTCTTTACTGGTTGTTTGTTGCTCACTTAAAGTATTTTGTGTTCTTATTTTGTGACTAAAATGTTAAATAAAATCATCTGATTTTTCTCTTACTGCAACTATTTCTTCCTACATTACATTTTACTCAATGCCCTAATTTGAGACTGTTAAGGTAAACAGAGGTATGTTATGTTAAATGAAGTAATTTGTTAATTAGCAGTTCCTCGTTCGAATCGAAGTAGCACCGAAGTGCGAATATTCTCGATTCATTAGCATTATCCAGATCATTGAATGATTCAGGAAAATTAAAGATTTTACGTGATACTGCCGATATTCCTTTCGTAATAATAAATAACATCAGTACATGAGATATGCAGCAAAAGAAAGAAGATCAGGTGTTGCAAACTGTGTCTTGAAGGAGGGAAAAATAGGTAGATCAAAGACGAGGTGGATTGATTAGGAAGGAAAAAAAAAGGACCTAGATTTGGAGCAAACCGTAGTGATGGACATGAACAAAGACCATGAACTATGTGAATGTGAGAACTTCTTGTGTAGCTCGAACTACATAATTTAGATTACGTACTTAGAGAACATAGAAGAATGTTTGTTCGATTTGGAAATTTGGGCACGCTCTCAAAACTATCTCTTTATCGAATTTAATGCTCCACTATTTTAGTTAAATAATTATTTGTTTATTTTTATTTTAATTTTTTTGTTATAGATACGTAATCCAAAAGATGAAACTCAATGTTTAATGTGCCCATTGGGAACAATACCAGATCGTGGACGAAACGTTTGTCTTGAAATACCAGAAGCCTTTTTAAGAGCCGAAAGTGCTTGGGCAATTAGTGCTATGACTATATCTGCGTTAGGTAATTGTTAATATTGTGAGAGAATTTAATATAATCTAAACTGAAACAAACACCTTTATACCATTTTTCTTTACAGGCATAATGGTAACGTTATTTGTGGTTGGAGTGTTTATAAGGCATAATCAAACACCAGTAGTCAAAGCAGCCGGAAGGGAATTGAGTTACGTCCTACTCACAGGAATACTTCTTTGTTATTTGATTACTTTTGTTCTTGTACTAAAACCTACAAACTTTGTTTGTGGCTTACAGAGGTAAATTAATTCAGAGAACAATATTCTTTTTTTATTTTTTTTATTTTCATAAAAATTACATTAATCATTTTTTTTAAGTTGACAAAAACAAGTAATTTTACATTTAGAATTTATTGTCGAATTGCTCCTTTTAAGCCTTCATTTTTAAAAAATATTCATCTGCCACTTGTTTTTAAAGAGATAAGTGAATTTTGAAGCCAGCGAGGTCTAGTTTGTATTTTCTATGTCTCTTATTTTTCCACATATATTGTGAAATAATAAATGGTTTATAGAACTTTGTAGTGACGTAAAGTTTAGCTCTTTAATCCGAGTTTTATTCGCTTTTATAACATTCCTTTTACTTCCTAAAAAGTGGATTATGGCGCGTAGAAGGAGTTTCAGGTCTGGACTAGAAGTGAAAGAGAAGTTCAAAACCAAATCTCGTTCAAAAATGAAGCTTAATTACTATTGAATATCTCATTATCCTCACTAAATTTGTTACTCAGACCAAAACAAGCTGAGTAGAAATAGAGCTTTTTCGTTCTTCATTAATTTCAGGAGTGGCATTTGCCTTTTTCCAAAGAGAGGTTCAAAATCTCGGGAAATTAATGAATTCAACGCGGCCATTTTTTTTTTTAAATATCATAGATCTTTTCTTAAGCTCAGAAATAATAATCTAAAATGGATCCGAAATAAGAAACTTTGGTTTGGTACACTCTAGTCCGAGGAGATTCCACTACAAGTCCATCTACTTGCCCTTAAATCTAAGGGCACGAGTAATCACTCGTTCTAAGAGCCCTTAACTGTTCACTGACAACTAAATTGGTCTAATCTCTAACCAGAGACCTCGCGTTTTTAAAAAGGTTCAAAATACCTTGAGATCTTAAAAAAATGATAAAATAATTACATGAAAATTAATTATTTATAAGAAGAAAGTGTCCTCTATCTCATCTGCTCACTGACGACGAAATTCAGGTTTTTTTTTTTCTTTTTTAATCATTTAAATGAGGCGAAAATATTGCAATCCTTAATTAGAAAGTTCTATGAAGTTAATTATTTTGCTGAAGAATCTGTTGCTCTGAAAATGCTAAAATGAATATTTATAATAAAATTTTAATTAACTTTATTGATCTTTGAAATTACATTATTTTAATATTCTAGCTGAAACTATTAAAACTATGACAGTATACAACCAAGATAAGATTACATCAGTTTTCCTTTAATGTGTCTAGTTAATCTGTTCTCTTAATTATGTACTAACCATGTTACAGTTTAAATACTAATTAACAAAATGTACACTGTAGACTAGATAACTTATATGCAGAGTAAATAAAATAAATGGGTTCACTGAACACCTTTGTATATATGTGTATTTATTAGGTCATTAAGAACATGAAGCTTAGTTAAAGCTATTTAACTTAATATAGTCAGATGGGCGAAACGTAAAAACGTTTATTATCTTAAAAAGATTTAAAATAATGCCTACCACCAATATGATTAAATTGGTTTCCTCTTTAAAGTTGATTTTTGCATTTCGCTCAGTTTCTGTTTCCAATTTTAATTCAAAATAAATCCATTAACAAATTAAATTGCATGCACAGGTTTGGTGCTGGTTTCTGTTTCACTGTAGTATATGCAGCGCTATTAACTAAAACAAATAGAATTGCTAGGATATTTAATGCAGGTAAAAGGACAGCAAAAAGACCAAGCTTTATTAATCCTAGATCGCAGTTGTTTATTTGCAGTGGACTTGTCAGCTTTCAGGTTATTAACTTTATTAATCTAACTTTGTTCATATATTTCTAAAATGTTTTTACTTATATTTAATCATCTTAACCAATGGAAGTAGTTTAATGATAACAGAATTTCCTTTTGAAGGTTAATAAATCAGCCCTTAAAGTATTCATTTAAAACATTTTATGGCTGAAACTGCTCGAAACGTTTCTGGGGTGGTTAGGCTTTGAAATGTGCATTTATTGGGTGTTGTTTTTAACGAATTTCCTGCACAAAGTGCACAGTTATATATACAGCATAATCTAAAACTATTTTACTATTATTATTTTCTTTTACATATCCCAATAGTTATATACAATAGTTTATAAGGACAAAATTAGTCAATAAGGAGTGCTGTCAATAACTGTATCGATATTTCATTTTTTTTGGTATTTTTTCGGGAAATGTTTTCTGTAAATTTTGGATTCGTTTTAGACATTTAAATGTAAAACTTATGCATTTCTGGTTACAAATTAGATAGAATAAGACGAAAAAAGCGCTTAGTGCATCTTACGGGACATATGTTAGTGTCTTCAGATGGCATACATTTGGTACAGTCTCGCAACTTTCCTTGCTTAGGCCTTTTTAAAAGTACTCTGGATTTTAGAAATGAAAGATTGTTATAAAACATAGAGCGTAATCCATCCTAGGCAAGATGGACTGAATTATGAGGTATCCTGGAGTTATGTACTAAACGCCCTTACATAAGACCTGGAGCAGAGATTTTCGAAAATTTTGACATAAAGGAGAATATAGCAGGTGAAATTCAAATAAGAATTTAAAAAACAAAAATGGCTGGATAGAGTGAGGGCTGATGTGCACGATATGGGAGGGTCAGCGCTTGTTTTGAGCACCGACAGTGTTAAATCTATCCGGATTGGCAGTCCAATTTTTCGGTTATAACAGAAGAAGATAAACTTTACTCTTCTCACTTACACACGCGCCTATTTATATTGATTTTTTTTATTTTATTTTTACTAGTACCTAGTTACCATCAAATTATTATTTTTAAATAGGTGCTGATAAATATTGTATGGATGTTACTATCACCACCTCGAGCTGTCCATCACTATCCAACAAGAGAAGATAATCTGCTAGTTTGCTCTTCATATGTGGATGCATCTTATATGATAGCATTTGGTTATCCAATATTATTGATTGTTGTCTGTACAATTTATGCGATCCTTACAAGAAACATTCCAGAAGCTTTTAATGAATCCAAACATATTGGTAAGTAAAGTAAGAATATGTACTTTTATGATCTAAACTTGTATTAAATTGTGTGATCTATCGCCAGCCCAACTTCTAGGCACCCTTCCTAAATATATTAATTTTTTATCTTCTGCTGCTTACATTTCTAATATTCCAAGTTAAAGAATATTGATTGATAAACTTAAGTTGATAAAAAAATTATTTTGGCAGAATGATGATTTTTCATTCAAGAATTATTTTATTAACATTTTATACTTAAATTAAAAAGGCGCCACGGTAGCCGAGCGGTTAAGAGGCAAGACCTGCAAAGCTAATATGCATTGTGGTACTGGGTTCGATTCCCGGTCTTAGGCCTTGGATTTTATTTAAAGATTAATAAAAGAAATTTACAGTAAAGTATGTTTGCTAGTCGCCGCCGTCCACGACACCTAATTGGTAGATGGAAGTAAAGACCGCCTGAAAAAATAGGCAATTACTTTACTTTTACTTAAATTAAAATAATTATTGAAATATTATAATAATTCTCTCTCTAAATATATACATATATAGAAACGGGAGAGTTATTTTAATATTACATATATGTATGCATATGTATAAATATTCCAACTTTATCACTAATATTTTTCTTTGCAGTGTTTACTATGTATACAACATGTGTAATCTGGTTGGCATTTGTCCCGCTGTACTTTGTTACTGGAAATCATATGCCATTAAGAATAACTAGCATGTCAGTGGCAATCAGTTTATCAGCGAGCGTGACGATAGGTTGTCTATTCTCCCCTAAGGTACAGTATTTTCAAATATTTTATTTAAAAAGAATTAGTTTTTTCTAAAATTAAAGATTGATTTATTTAATATTAGGGATTATTATTTTTTTGGTAAAATTTTGCAACTCTTGACAATATATTGTATTTTCTGATGGATTTGGCGACGCAAGTAATGGTTTTTGCTGCATGTATTATCCTTATCAATAAATTCCTGAGTGGAAGCTGGGATCTGTTTGACCATATACGCATTCTTCAATAATGTTACGAAGAAAACACTATGAACTCAAACTCCGCAGCACTAGACGGCAATAATAAGTACTTTTATGTTGTTTTTTTTCTTGTAAGTCAAAAGAGAAGTTATTATTTAACTTTTCTTAATGTATTTTTCCTCCCTCGAGTATGGGCACCGCTGCATTACTCGCTAGTCAAGTAAATTACTAATTTGTATCTTAAATTTTTGTTTCAGTTGTATATAATATTGATACGACCAGAAAGAAACGTTAGACAAAGTATGATGCCAACTTCCAGGTACAGTGGCACAGTGAAAAGTGGTACTTCTGCCAGTGTAATGGCAGCTGCCGTTGCCATTACAGATAATCATAGACTGTCTCAGACTTTTGTACATACTACAGAGCCACCAGGTAATTTTTTGTTTTTTTTTGTTTTCAAGAACTAATTGTCTTCGGTTATCTGCAGGAGTGAATGTATAGTCCACCTAAAAATTCCACTCTATCAATTTTGCTTATTCTTTCATCTATTTATTACTTCTAATTTCTTGCCTAACGTCCCTATCAAACTGTTTGCACTTCCTTCAGTAATAATTCCTTCAATTTTTACCTTTAAAATAAACATCTACGTTCTCTGCACTATAAGCAAGGATAAGCTTGATAATGGAGAAAAACTCCTTTTCGTATTTTCTAGGAAATTCTTCCCCAAAACCGGATAAACATTGCTTTTGCCTTCTTTGACTTCTCCTTCGCGTCAAAAATTGAGCCCAAGTACCTGAAGCTCCCCACCCTTCTCCATTTCTCCCTGAATATATATATTCAAACCCACCACTTCATACGCCTTATTATCATACGCTATTTTATCATAACTCATTTTCATTCTCTTGTTTTTAATTTTCTCATTTTATTAATCCTCTAATTTCGTCATGATCAGTTCCAGATCTTTCTTTTTCTGGATCAAAGGCACCTCGATGTAGCTAAAGATGATCAAAGAAATCGCTTTTTTTCTGTTGCAGGCTCAACATTTCTACTATCCAATTATTTTTGTCCAATATTTCCAATGTATTTGGAACGCTAACTACTCCTAAAATAAAGTATCAGTTCTAATTGAAATATAAATCTTATGATGTTATTGAGGTCTCATATTTGCTCTGAATTTTGTGAGCTCGCAGATTTTTATATAACTTTAAATTAAATTACTTAATTAATTTTATTTATTTTCCAGGAGGAAAAGATTTAGAGTTGACATTCAGGCCTAAACCATTATTAGTTAGCCGATCAACGCAAACAGCAGTAATCGATTCAAGTAATAATAATTGTCCATCTACGGAAAATTCTGCTGTCATTAGTGTAAAAATTTCCCAACCTGTAACAAATAGTATCGTAGGCAATGGGCCAATAACATCCGACGTCCAATTGTAGCATTAAGTAAGTTTTTATTTGTAAATATTGTTAATTAGGTACAAAAATAATCTCTTCCTTTCGTTTCTAATAATAATCGTCAAATCATCGTTTAAAAAAAAAAATCTGTTTTAAATATTTGCTTGTAAATAACTGTTTTGTTGGTATTTAAATTGTAATTGCTCTTTACATATACAATATATAAATATAAATGAAAAGATAATAATTCTGTCTATACCAATTTGTATATAATGTATTTTTATATAATTGAAAAGAAAAAAAAATGAGGCAGAGTTTAAAACAATAAAAACAAAGAGAAAGATTTATTTAAAAATTAATTTTTTGGCCTATAGATATTATTTTTTAAATTAGTTATTAATAGAACTATTAAATTGATTTATTAAACATTATTTCAAATTGAGCATCGTTTATGAGCCCAGCAATGTTCAGTTTGATAATGCATTTATCTTTTGTAAAGATATATTTGATGTAAATAATAAATGAAGTAGTATTATTTTAGGCAAACTTATGCATACAGATAGATGAATATAAATATATAAAAACAAAGTAATTGAAAATATATACATACAAATAAAATTAAATATTCTATATAATATATACATATAACAGAGATAAAATTATATTTATATATCAAACAAAAATAATAAAGAACTGTCGATTTTTTTTATATTCCCTTTAGAGGAGTGTATAAAAATATTTTTAAATTAATATGTTAAGAATAAATATATGCTCATTGTCTGTGGTATGATGTAAATAATTTTATAAAAAGAAGGATTTAAAAAAAAAAATTATAAAAAATAATAAGTAAATAAGTCGTTATATCATTAATGATGTTTAAGGGTGTTTCCAATTGCGTTGAAGATTGGACTAGGAAGAATTCCTTGCATCACACGAAGGTTTTTTGTAACCTAAGTTTTGTAACTATACTAACTTATTTATTGGGTAACTATGACTAAATAACTCATGAGATTCAAAATGCCTGTTTAAAATATTTGCCATCATTTCTTTCCCATCATTAAACGTGATTTATTCATTAATAATCATTATCATAAACTAATAATAATTTTTCATTCATCTGTATTTTTCATAACCTGGAAAAGAAAGTGTATAATTGTGAAGCTTTATTCCCTTGAAAGTTATTGTTATTGGTACTTGCTGGAAAAGGAGCCGGTAGCTTTTGGCTCATTTGGTTCATTTGACAAATGAAAAAATCAAGACCCACCTCTATCCGACCAGAATGTTCAATTCTAAGCCTTACTCAGATTGTAGAACCTGAACGTAATTTTCTCTCATCTCAAAACTATTGGCCCTAAGATAAATTGGAGTTTCCAGAATGGACGATAGAAGTGTCTTAACGTTAGCATATCTCAAATTCTTCTTTTTTTTGGACCTCGAGAAATGAATAATAACAACTTTCGAGTGATGAATTATTATTCAATATTTTGCAATTAATTGATTATCAGTTACCACACGTACGTACTTACCTAGTTTTTTAGAAAAAATGGGGTATATAAATTAATTACACAGGCAATTCTTAAATCTTGTTTGAAGTTTAGTAGCATAAAATAAGTAAATATTAAACATTTCAAAACAGAACAAAATAAAGGTGTTTCGATAATGCTGTAAAAAGCAAAAAACACGCACAGTAACCTGAAGAGAAGTGCTTGCTAAATAAATGTCACTATGCACCAAGAAAATGTCTGCCATCAGATCTACCTGGAGATGTTCCCACAAATTTTTTAAAGATTTTCATTCAACTTTGTAATAAATTTTTCCGTATTCTCCGTTATCGTTTTTCTTTGTTTAGTTTCAAGGAATTCAACCAAGTCCTACTCGTATATTCAATTTTAGAAAGGCCCTGTATATTTAAAGGTACAGTTATTTGAAACCATATTAAACAAGTAGATGAGTTATTAAAACACAAAAAATGTAAATATATTGTTTAAATAATGTATATGATAAATAATTACAGAAATTATGTACAAAAAAAAAAATTATCACAAATACGCTTAGTGATTGTTGTGATGAGGCCGATCTCCTTTTTGAATATTTGTATAAATAATAAATTTGAACTGTGTTACTTGATATTTCTTATATTTTAGATTATACGTCAATTAATTTCTTGTTTGATAGTTAATTTTTTTTTTTTTTTTAATACTTTTGATAAATCTTGTCTTTCTTTATTTTTCTAAAATACTGCCTGTTTTATTTTGTTTTTTAACAAGTTGTAAATCAATGTAATTTATCAATAGACGTTTTTAATTGATGAAACCGTTATTTATTTACATTTTTGTTTTGTTTAAATTCAAACCCAACTTCCAGATGAACACCTATGGTGCATTTTTCCAGAATAAATTCAAACGAAAATTGTTCTCATGACGAGTGCTGTAAAATCAGCCAAAGCACTCTAGACTCAACCATTTTGTAATCGCAATTTAATTTTGCAATTCACAAACACCTTCTAATTTTATTCGAGATTGTATCGACCACGTTCCTTTAGTAGGTAACAGATTTACGTGTTGTTGATTGGTCTATCGTTTTTGATAAAATTTGAACCCTATTATTTTATTTTATTTACTTATTTTAGCATGAATTTCCTTGTGGTCGGTTTCTAACACTGTACATTTATGCCAAACGCATATTATACTCATTAGTTCGACCAATATTGGATGATAGGTTTCATTAAAAAAGAAAAATTGCATAATCTTCATTACTTTTTCATGAATTTCGTTATTTTGATTAAATATTGGACATATTTAAAATATAATAAATGAAAAACGCTATATTGAATAATCTAAAAGATAGCTTGAGACGCTTTGTTCTAGAAAGGATTGTGAAGTCTTCCTGTGGTAATGGTAAGACAAAATTAATAGTAAAACTTAAATTTTCGGTATCAAGCTGAGTGAGGTTTTTAGTGAGTTATATATTGACATCCGATAAAAGTGCATTGAAGTACGAAGTCACCTTTGAGCCAGTCTATTACCACCTTCAAGGTATTTTCATATTAGCATAAAGTAACTGCAGAAGATTGAAGTCTTACTGTTGATTGATGGATACAATGGATTAGCATGGCTGAGGAACAGCGTTAGATTTGTAGACAACCTTTTACTCCACATCTTCAACTTCTTATAAAAATCGTTAGTTTTTATTGATTTATTTATGGAAATTTTAGTTACATTACTTGTAAATAGTGAAATATTAGTATTAAGAATTTTCCTCGCTTGTATACCAATATTAATGTCTTATAATCATTAAAATAGTTTCATAAGATTGGTTGATTCTATTATACATACCTTGTGAAAAAGAGTGGAATTTATAAATATATTATTTTGGTATTTGCTCTATTTAAATCAAAGGATAAATCAGAAATTATATTTAAATTAAAGAAACTGGGCAACCTTATTAGAAATTCTATACATTCTGTTCTTACTTTAAAATTAGGAATGGAAAAAAAGTAAAAGTATTGTCATGCAGTGCTATCTAGCGACAATAGCTTAAACTAGAAAGATCTAATTACATAGAAATAGTTTTAGTAATCACCGCTAGGTAGCATGAACATGTACTTTGACACTATTAAAATAAACCTTAAATAACCTAACTAAACAACTGTCCTCTAGTGATGGGCAGAACGAGTCCGTCTTTGGACTCGTTGGATTTGAATCAGTTCCAGGGTTGGAATCGATTCCAACAACTCGTTCACCGATTCCGGTCTCTGTACTTACCCTATGCATTAGTAACATTGTCACGCAATTTATTGAAAAATATCATTAAATGTTAGCTTTCCCAGTTAATAACAAAACTATATTTCTTTAACACACATTGAGTACTATCCCTAATTTCCAATTGCACTGATAAATATAAAATTAACAACGTAACACAAAAATTAACATAAAAATAGACTAGTCAATTATAAAAATTAAAGCAATGCTGTTTAGTCATTATCTAGCTTGACCACTGGAAGACTGGAGTTAATGTGCTTCAAGAGGATCCAAGATAGAGAAACGGAAATGGGTAGGAAATTATTCCCATAAAAAAAAATCTAACCCTTCAAGCAAAATGATAATTACTCATAAATAAAGAAATATTTATTTACTAGGACTTGTATATCAAGCTTTAAAAATATTATCTCATTATCTTACGAAAAGAAAAAGCTGTGTGCTTAATCTTTAACATAGCGCTGGACACTCTTATTCTTATCTTCATTGGGTAAGTTTAACCGTGTACATGACCGTGAGACAGTCGAAAGTAACACTGAGCCAAAATTTAGTATTACCTAATTGGTTTACTTACTGCAGTATCCCTCCCACTCTATCACCAATTTCACAAACATTCATCGATTGGAAATAATTTTTAGTTAAATATTCGTTTTATTTGAATACAAAAAACATTATAACGCTTTCTTAAGATGATTTTAATTTTTAAAATTTGTTTTTGTCCATTACTCTTATAAAATACGAAGAATTTCAAATAAAATATAATATACAAACACAATGATCTAGTGTGCAGGTGGAGTCAGTCCTCGTTACCATAGCAATGGAACCGTTAAACAACTCCGGTTCCAGCTCCAGCAATTTCTATTGGCTAGATTCAGTGAACGAAAAAATGGAACGAGTCCGGTTTCAAAAGGATTTAAATCACTCCGGATTCGACTCCACCAACTCCAGTGGATTTAACCAATGAAAATGCTAGAGCTGGGCCGGAGTCGTTTAACGGTTCCGTTGTCATGGTAACTACGACTGACTCCACCTGCACACTAGATCATTCTGTGTTTGTATATATTATATTTTATTTGAAATTCTTCGTATTTTATAAGAGTAATGGACAAAAACAAATTTTAAAAATTCAAATCATCTTAAGAAAGCGTTATAATGTTTTTTGTATTCCAATGAAACGAATATTTAACTAAAAAATATTTTTAATCGATGAATGTTTGTGAAATAGGTGTTAGAGTGGGAGGGATACTACACTAAGTAAACCAGTTAGGTAATACTAAATTTTGGCCCAGTTTTACTTTGACCGTCTAGCTGACATGTACACGTTCAAACTTACGCCAATGAAGATGAGAGTAAGTGTCCAGCGCTAAGTTTAAGATTAAGCACACAGCTTTTTCTTTTTGTAAAACAATAAGATAATATTTTAAAAGCTTGATATTCAATTCTTAGTAAATAAATATTATGAGTAATTATAATTTTGAAGGGTTAGAATTTTTATGGAATAATTTCCTACCCATTTCCGTTTCTCTACCTTGAATACTCTTGAAGTAAGTTAACTCCAGTCTTCTAGTGGTCAAGCTAGATAATGACAAAACTGCATTGCTTTAATTTATATTTGACTAGCCTATTTTTGTGTTAATTTTTGTATTACGTTGTTAATTTTATATTTATCAGAGCAATTGGAAATTAGGGATAGTACTCAATGTGTGTTAAAGAAATATAGTTTTGTTATTAACTGGGAAAGCTAACATTTAATGATATAATAATATAATAAATTGCGTGACATTTGTTCTTATGTTTAATCGTTCCAAACCTTCTGCTGCCTCATTTTCATTTTTATTTGCCTAAATTTTTTGGGGCGGGGCGGAATCACTTTTTTTAAAAATAGGGATTTGAATCAACTCGTTCCACCATCGGACTCGTTCCAATGGAACGAGTCCGCTCAAATAGCCCATCACTACTGTCCTCTACGGTTGGGAGTTGAAGAGGTTATTCGGTATTGTCCAAATTTTCTCTTTATCATGTAGCAACAGTAATAATTTACCTTATTCATTAAATGTTCTTTACCTACGTTAATAAACATCTTATATCGTCAGTATTTTAAAAAGAAGTTTTCCTCTAAAAAAATTTCCATGTTTAAAATTCACTGTTCACCTCATAATTTGATGTTTTTTTTATTTATGATTAATAGTTTTCTAGTTTTTGCTGCTGTAACTAAGTCAGTGAGAACTTTACATACCTTAAAAAGCTGATTGTATTGTCTACTTGCATTAAGCGATAACTTCCTAGGAAATTAAAAAACTTGTTTTTGCATCATTACTGCGTTAAGGACTACTTACAGATAAGCTAATAGCTATTTGTGTATACTTTTATTTTTAATTACGATTTGATGTGATTAGAAGTGTTCATGAAATTGACATGTTTCTAAGACAGTTAATATTAGGTGCATTTTAAGTGTACGCATGTAATTTTAAAAAGTTGATTTTAGTCTTATTTTGTTTCATAAAAATGTTTCAACGGTTATAAGAAGGTAGTTTTAGTTCGTAACTTGTAACAATTTGGTCGTCTTTATTACAGTAAAAGTAAATAGCTAATTACGCTTATGTATTTGGGAATCATGAACTTCCACGTAAATATACACATTTCACTCATTTGAAGGGGAGAGGAATCTCCATGAAATTTAAATTAATAATATAAAGTTTAATAACGTCTTAGAATCTTATGGACCTTGCATTTTGCAAGGTTCGCACCAGTAGTTTTAAATTCTAACTTATTTAAAATTAATTTTTTTTAAATATTTGTAAATTATAATTAAAACAGTTTATATAATTTGTATTTTTGTTCTCAGCGTTCTTACAACATTCTGATGGTAATTCTGTACGAGTTTATTTCAAAAAAATGGCTGGGTTGATGACATTTTATCCAGTGTAACACATTTTAACTCCTACAGCAACAGTAAGTACATGTTTTCTGCCTACAGCATGTTGTTTCTCAGTTAAGAATTATGTCGTATCATCTAAAGATAAATAATAAAGTATACAGTAATAGATTAGATACCTAGTAAGTGCAAAGATTTGCCTAAATTCAAATTATCCAAAAAGTACATGAACTTAGATTTACGTTTTTTTTTAAAAAAAAGTGCATTTGCTTACACTTTTAATGACTCTCTATCATCTTAGGGCTTTTTAGTGATCAAATTGGTTTACTGAAGTGCATTATTAAGTCATAAACATTAGTGTTGTACAGATAGCACATTCAGAATATTTAATTATATAATTTAGTTGGTGTTTTTACTTCTTCAAAACTGAACTTTTTGCAACAATTAAGTCAAGTATGTCAAATAGGCAGATGTGGGGCGTGTTGTATTCCGCTGTTATAATAATAAATCTTTATTTATAATTACATAAATTTGACAAAAATTACTTGTTGGTATAATGAATGTATATAAAGTCACTGTGTTGGTTTTACATTACAGTTGTACCGTTACAGAGTAGATAAATGAACTGATATACTTATATTCAAAATAAATAAAAATAAAAACCAAAATAAACCAACTTATGGTGATAATAAACTAAATTTATATACACTTTAACAAAAAGATAAAAGAAAAAAGATAAGTTCTTTTAAAGCATATATATCTTAGATCACCAAACGCTGGACATTCAATCAAAAAGTGCAAATCTTCCACAACCTCCATATTACACATTGGACTCACATCTAATTCATGGTCTAAGGACATATTACTGGTCAGGTAATGATCATCATCCAAATTAAATTCAAACACCCACTAATATTCAATATTAATTACATCATCAACGAACTTGTTTTTGAACCGTGTCTCTAAACATATTCGAATATTCTGGAATATACCATCCCACACAGAAACATTACTAAGTGTCAGAACAGTTTCCTTATTTAGACTGTTCATTACTCTTTTAATATGGTTAAATCCGCTATTATAATCCATTTAATTATTTTGAAGGATCCTTCTATACTTCCAACAAGTACGACCTTATTTACGAGTAAAAAGTTTTAATTTTCTGAAAGAAGGTTTTAATTTGATTGAAATTCTGTTATATTCTCTAATCAAAGAACTATATCTATTCTGTATCAATATTAGAATATTAGTAGCATGTTTGTTGTTGTATTCTCAATCAGAGTAATCTTTTTGATAAATAATAAGTATGTTTTTTGAAAATATATTTCCTTTTCTTTGAAAGAAAGGGTTGGATTCTTTAAAAAATGATTTAAAATTTCATATCAATGCTTTAGTTTTATAGCAATCACATTTATTTTTTTTTTCTAGGTTCTTAATTCAAGCTAAACTCATGTTTCAAGATTAACTGTATGTTTTTACAGATTTATTGTTAAAAAGCGTTCAATTAACAAAAATAAAAAGCAAAACCTGAAAAAAGGTTAGAAATAAGCTGCGTGAGTGGAAGGAATATTTCTGTTTTTATAGAATATATATTTCATATTTCTATAGAATTCACATAGAATAACTTTATTTTATAATAAACTGCTGTATGTTCACGCAGGTGATGGCAAATCACATAATTGATGGCATTTTGAAAGAAATGAGATCCCAGGTTCAAATAATTTCAAGGAATATTAATCTTCAGGATTCTAGGTGGTATATTATTGTTAAAATACATTAATTTAATCTATAATTGCTATATTGATCAACCAGAAAAGTAAATATTGAATGTGTATGTTGAGTATTGATTAGTTATTGAGCTATCTTGGTGAACTAAACATTACATCTAGGGTCTAAACTGCCCTTAAGTATAATATAACTGGTTAAAAACCTGCGCATCACATAAACCAAACCTAAATTTTATTTTGTGATTAATATTAACCAATAGAAAGAAATTGATTGAGTGCACTTACGGGAAAAAGGAAGATTGGGTAAAGGCTGGTTTAAGTTATTTATAAAACGGCTCACAGGTCTACACTTAACTATTATTATTAAATATTATGTAAAATTCAATTACAATGAGTAAATGATCAGTAAATGCGAGCTAAATTTTCAATATGAAAGATATTGACGTAACTAGGTTTTCCACTTTAGGGCTTACATAAGAAACAATTTCAACTCAAGATTAATATCTTACACTAACGTAGAATTACAGGCAATGAAGATTTTGCAAAAATATTAACCTTAAAGAGAAAATTATCGCGTAGGTTCGTGGAAATTCGCCACTTACAAGGTAGGCAATAGGTTAAGTAGTTTTTACGGATTTTCTTAAAAACAGCTTCAAAGATTTTTTTCAAACGTTGTATACTTTTTATTTAAGCCGCATTACATAAATTTTACTTAAAAACCATTCTCTGAAATCTTATTTTGAGACCACTTCTGGAGTAGAACTTCAGCCATAGGTCAAAATCGTAAAATAGCATTTAAATAAAATTTTAAGTTTTATCACTAATTTATTATTAAACTTTACCTATTATTTAATTAAAATCCCAAATTTGAAGAAAATCTATCGAGCAGATTTTCAAGAATTAGCCAAAGAAGGTCAGGAGTATTGGTGCTCATTTTTGCCTTAAAAAACTATTTCTAATAGAAAATAAATTTTTAACTAATTAATTCAACTTGATAATTTAATATTCTTTCATTTTTTAAAAGAAAAAAATTAGTATTATTAATTTTTAACTGGAACTACTTTTTGTATTCTTCCGCAAAACCATGTGCTTAGGTGTGACGTCATAAAGTAGTCCCAAATTGCAATTTAAAAAAAGACTTTAAAACAATTAATAATGTGGGAAAATCATTTTTTTATCTAAATTAACTTGTTATTGGTCCATTTTAAACAGAATTATGCTTAAATTTGATTTTATAAAAAATCAAAGTTCAAATATGGCGACGAACGGATTTTTGCAGTCAGTTGCCATTGGGCTCCCGACCAGTGAACATCTATGCTGTTCATGTAAGTAAGATTTTATTATTATTTTTATTAAATTCAATCAAATTTTTATTAAAATTAATAGAAAATTAAATTAGTGATACAACTATATTAAATTTACGGAATTTTAGATATTTTTTCCTAAAAAATTAAATAAAATTGAATTAGCACGTGGTCGACCAATGAATCTTGCATGTCTGAGCAAGCAGTAATTCTTATTTCTTTAATTATTTTGCTATTCCACTTTAGTAATTTTTAAATTTTAACTTGAAATTAATTTTATATTATTACTTTAATTTTTTTTTTTTTTTTCAAATAATTTTGGTACTAAAACTAACAATAGTCGGAATTGAGAAGCAAGTCACCCGGATCAGGCGATTGTCTTTACCTACCTTGAACTGAATACGCAGTGGTTAAGTAAATTAAAAAAAAAAAAACTAGTAAGTAATATTTATTATTTTATTCAATAAGAACTGCAAATTAAAAATTTTTAAAACAAATTCAAAAAGTTTAAAATTAAAGGAATTAATGAAAACAGTTGAATTGCAGTAAAAGAACATAGTATGTTCATTTAAATGTAATTTTTTTTTAAAAAAAATGTTCAACTAAACTTACAATTCTTAAAGTTTTCAAAAAATAATAATAAAAAAAAAACTATTACTTTCCTACAGTCGTAAAAAGAAAATGTAAATAATATCTAGATTTTAAGTTTGTTCATTGCATTAATAAGAAAAGATATCCCTGTACCTTATTGTTATTCCGATAATCGGAAGATAATTTTTGGGGAGCGAAATCTGATCTCTACCTCCTCGAGGTGCTCCCTGGGCAACTACTCCCGAGAGTAGGCTAACAGAGACAGTACAAGTTTCAAAGCTTAAATGTAGTTTCAATTAAACATTTTTCCAAATTTAATTAAACTTTATAAATACAAAGATGTATTAGATTACAGTTTTCAATATACTTTTATTGTATTAGATATAGTTTTGAGAATTAGTTATAAAAGTAACTATACTTTTAAGAATTAGTTATAGAAGTAACTATACTTTTAAGAATTAGTTATAGAAGTAGGTATAGTTATAAGAACTAGTTATAGAAGTAGGTATAGTTTTAAGAACTAGTTATAGAAGTAACTATAGTTTTAAGAATTAGTTATAGAAGTAGGTATAGTTTTAAGAATTAGTTATAGAAGTAGGTGTAGTTTTAAGAATTAGTTATAGAAGTAGGTATAGTTTTAAGAATTAGTTATAGAAGTAGGTATAGTTTTAAGAATTAGTCACAGAAGTAGGTATAGTTTTAAGAATTAGTTATAAAAGTATAGATTTAAGAATTAGTTATAGAAGTAGGTGTAGTTTTAAGAATTAGTTATAGAAGTAGGTATAGTTTTAAGAATTAGTTATAGAAGTAGGTATAGTTTTAAGAATTAGTTATAGAAGTAGGTATAGTTTTAAGAATTAGTCACAGAAGTAGGTATAGTTTTAAGAATTAGTTATAAAAGTATAGATTTAAGAATTAGTTATAGAAGTAGGTGTAGTTTTAAGAATTAGTTATAGAAGTAGGTATAGTTTTAAGAATTAGTTATAGAAGTAGGTATAGTTTTAAGAACTAGTTATAGAAGTAGGTATAGTTTTAAGAATTAGTTATAGATGTAGGTATAGTTTTAAGAATTAGTTATAGAAGTAAATATACTTTTAAGAGTTAGTTATAGAAGTAGGTATAGTTTTAAGAATTAGTTATAGAAGTAGGTATAGTTTTAAGAATTAGTTATAGAAGTAGGTATAGTTTTAAGAATTAGTTATAGAAGTAAATATACTTTTAAGAGTTAGTTATAGAAGTAGGTATAGTTTTAAGAATTAGTCATAGAAGTAGGTATAGTTTTAAGAATTAGTCATAGAAGTAGGTATAGTTTTAAGAATTAGTTATAGAAGTAGGTATAGTTTTAAGAATTAGTCACAGAAGTAGGTATAGTTTTAAGAATTAGTTATAAAAGTATAGATTTAAGAATTAGTTATAGAAGTAGGTGTAGTTTTAAGAATTAGTTATAGAAGTAGGTATAGTTTTAAGAATTAGTTATAGAAGTAGGTATAGTTTTAAGAATTAGTTATAGAAGTAGGTATAGTTTTAAGAATTAGTCATAGAAGTAGGTATAGTTTTAAGAATTAGTCATAGAAGTAGGTATAGTTTTAAGAATTAGTTATAGAAGTAGGTATAGTTTTAAGAATTAGTTATAGAAGTAGGTATAGTTTTAAGAATTAGTTATAGAAGTAGGTATAGTTTTAAGAATTAGTTATAGAAGTAGGTATAGTTTTAAGAATTAGTTATAGATGTAGGTATAGTTTTAAGAATTAGTTATAGAAGTAAATATACTTTTAAGAGTTAGTTATAGAAGTAGGTATAGTTTTAAGAATTAGTTATAGAAGTAGGTATAGTTTTAAGAATTAGTTATAGAAGTAGGTATAGTTTTAAGAATTAGTTATAGAAGTAAATATACTTTTAAGAGTTAGTTATAGAAGTAGGTATAGTTTTAAGAATTAGTCATAGAAATAGGTATAGTTTTAAGAATTAGTCATAGAAGTAGGTATAGTTTTAAGAATTAGTTATAGAAGTAGGTATAGTTTTAAGAATTAGTTATAGAAGTAGGTATAGTTTTAAGAATTAGTTATAGAAGTAAATATACTTTTAAGAGTTAGTTATAGAAGTAGGTATAGTTTTAAGAATTAGTTGTAGAAGTAGGTATTAAAACTGTCCGGTAGGACAGTTGTATAAGGGTTGATCATCAAAAACTGCACGAAAAAGTGTAACGTTGAAAAGCACCCAACTTTGACAATTTTTTTCTCTTTTTCTATAAAAGATAAAATTCCCAAATTTTCTTTAAATTATAGGGCAAGTCCTCCTTTATAACTGTAATTTTTTTGTCAAGACCCAGATTTAATATATTAAGAGAAAAAAGTTACTGAAAATGAGCAAAAACGGCATTTTCAAAAATTGGTCTTGTTCTTGTTGTTGTTCTTCTTGTTGTTACCTTTTTTGTAAACAACGTAGCGCCTAAACGCGTGAACCGATTTTCATGAATAAGGTGTCATTCGTTTCGGAATTTTATGTAGATGTGCCTTTTGGGGGTCTCGACGCTGTACATCAAATGGGGGAGGAGTTAGCCCCATATATGTGAGGCCCCTTCTCAAAATTATTATTACTAATAACTCTGAAAATGTTAACCCGATTTTAATAAAATTTGGCAGGATGAAAGGTTTAGGGCACTCCTACGTAACATTTAAACGACGTTCTGCTCTTACCCTTATTAGGGGGAAGTATGGTAATCGTTTCAAATTATCGAAACGTGAACCGATTTTCATGAATAAAGTGTCATTCGAATCGAAATTTTGTACAGATTTGCACTTTAAAAGTCTCGTCGCTATGACTCATAAGGAGGGGAGTTTGCCCCACCCAAGTAAGGCCTTTTCTAATACTATTATTACCAATATTTCTATTACGCTTAGTTCGATTTGGATAAAATTTACCACGAAGAAGTGGTTAAAGCTCCTCTACGTGGCTGTGAAGTGCCACCATGCTCTTACACCTACTAAGAGGAAGTACTGCAATCGTTAAAATTATCAATGAGTGAACCTATTTACATCAATGAATTCGATTCAAAATATTTGCCTTTAAGGGAGAAGTACTGTAATCGCAGTTTATTTTTCTTACTCCTCTTAAAAGGAAGTACTGAAATCGCTTTTTAATTTTGCTATTTACGTACAAATACCTTCCTATTTTATTCAAAACGCTTTCTCTAAAAAATTGTTATTGAGGATGGTTTGGGGGACCGCAACTATAATCATTCTTTAAAAAGATCGCTCCAGTGGTAGTTACGGTTCGGACTTAACACCTTTTTAGGTTATAATGGTAGAATTTATTATTCCAAATTTTAATAAAATCTGTAAAGCAGATATGTAACTTTGCAAAACAGACAAAAAGGAAAATCTATCCAAAAAGTCCAAAAATCTTCTTAACAAAAACTTACAGTTTAAAATGTTAAGTATAAGGGTTGATTAAACGCCAAAAGGTACACAAATCAGCAAGTACCCAACATTTCATTAATACTTCATTAATATTTAAGTAATTTTACTGCATTAAATTTCATTAATATTTTTTTGAATTTATTAGAGGTCACAGACCCTTATGCTGGCCAGTTCATTCATAATTTTTTTTTTTATTGATTTAAATCGCGTCAACATCTGAGGTTATTGGCGCCCGGAGTTTTTTTCAGTGCACTGCCGGCCTCCAGACAGTGTTCTCTCGTTACAGACAACACTGTCCATCACCGGCCAGTGAGCTGTAAGAAGCTCTTAGGAAGAGAAAATCTAAGGGACAGCAGCTGGATTCGAACCCGGAACCTCCACGTGGGAATCCAATACGCTAACCGCATAGCTAATCCCTTCCCTTAGTTCATTCATAATATTTTATTTTTTGTTATAATTATGATAAAATGTATATTATGTCTTCGTAATTAAATAGGTACTTTATTATAGCTTTATTCCAAATTATTCTTCTGATTTATCTTTATTAGGCCCTTTATTCTGAGTAGTCACATATACATGCATGTTAAAATAGAAAAAGACAAAGTTAGAGTCGGCTACTGTTTAAATTTGAATCACGGATTTAAAACAATATTTCAGTCTAGAATTCTTCTTACCGAAGTATTTGTGAGTACAAATAACGCATAGGTAATATCCAGTAAATTATTCAACAATAATTATTCATTTCTCAATTGTAATTTAATGTAGTCCCTCTAATTTTACTTATAGTAGGTAAAATACTGGTATAATTAGCTGTCATAAAAATATGCATATCTTATATTCCAAATATATAACACTGCGGTAAGAATACCTAGATTGAGAATTGAAGAAAACTATATTATTTGCGATAAAGCCAGATTAATTATTACCTATTATTAAAAACGCTTGACTAAATAAAGTAACAATTGCTTTAATCGAATTACGAACTTAAACCGAAGATTTTTATTTAAAAATAAAAATAAATAAATAAAATAAACAAAATCATTGATGAATGTTGGTGCAAGCATTTTTGAAAAAAGTTTTTGAATTTTTTAACCTCATATTTTTTTTATAAAGTTTTTTTTTTTAACCTGTGATTAATAGTTTGTTGATTAGATATTACAGTCAATCTAAGAAATAGTGTTCTATTTGAACAAATATTTTGTAGACGAAAATGGCCAGCATAAGGGTCTGTGACCTCTAATAAATTCAAAAAAATATTAATGAAATTTAATGCAGTAAAATTACTTAAATATTAATGAAGTATTAATGAAATGTTGGGTACTTGCTGATTTGTGTACCTTTTGGCGTTTAATCAACCCTTATACTTAACATTTTAAACTGTAAGTTTTTGTTAAGAAGATAGTTTTAAGAATTAGTTATAGAAGTAGGTATAGTTTTAAGAATTAGTCATAGAAGTAGGTATAGTTTTAAGAATTAGTCATAGAAGTAGGTATAGTTTTAAGAGTTAGTTATAGAAGTAGGTATAGTTTTAAGAATTAGTTATAGAAGTAGGTATAGTTTTAAGAATTAGTTATAGAAGTAGGCATAGTTTTAAGAACTAATAGAAGTAGGTATAGTTTTAAGAATTAGTTGTAGAAGTAGGCATAGTTTTAAGAATTAGTTATAGATGTATAGTTTTAAGAATTAGTTATAGAAGTAGGTATAGTATTAAGAATTAGTCGTAGAAGTAGGTATAGTTTTAAGAATTAGTTATAGAAGTAGGTATAGTTTTAAGAATTAGTTATAGTAGTAGGTATAGCTTTAAGAATTAGTTATAGAAGTAGGTACCTGTATATAACTAGCTTTTACCTTAACTTCGCATAAAAGATAAGTGAATTTGATGCTAATTTCCAGACAGGCAATTTTACTCTTTTATTCCTCTGAAACTATCTGCACCTTACGCATCTTTGCACGTTAATAAAAAAATAATTGCTAGCTTAAATGTGAGATTTAATTCTTCTAGGTTTCACTACTAATACGATGTATTTTAACAGTGTGGTACCATACTATTAATATCCGGGCTAATATAAAATTAAACGGTGCGTGTTCTGATGATATTTGTATTAGCGGGTCTTCTAGGGAACGATAAAATCGGATATCCGGGTATTTAGATAATCCGTGAACATCAAAAAACATTCGGTATTAAATATCCACCCTCCGAGTTACTATTTTATTTTAAAGAGTTTAAAAGTTTATTCGGCGTGAAGCGTGTTCGGGAAGTAATACGGTGTCGCAAACGGAACTAAATCGGTTACCGCTGTATTTCGATAGTATGTGATCTCTAGAACAATTAAAAAAGTCATATGTCGCCTAACAATTAATTGACTTTATTAATATGCCAAGCAGAACTGGGCGCAGAGCACATGTATGAGTTCTAATTTAGTGAAATTGCTTGTCTTGCTTCGAATTCGGTTACATAACCTACACATTCTGACAGATTGTTGCTAAACACACTGATTTGATGAGACTATCTAATATTTAGAAGCTCATGTACTTCTTTTTTTTTGTGTGTGTTTACTTTGACCTTGATCTGCGAAATCTAAGTATATGACCCACATCTTTGAAATATTAATAAAAGTTGGGCAAGTGTGCCCCTACCATATAAGAAGAAACCATATCTTAGGAATTTCAATGGATGGCTAAAGTATCTAGTTTGTAAGTTAGATTAAGCTTAGTTGTAAGTTGGGCAAGTGTGCCCCTGCCATATAAGAAGTAACCGTATCTTACGAATTTCAATGGTCGGCTAAAGTATCTAGTTTGTAAGTTAGGTTAAGCTTAGTTGTAAGTTGGGCAAGTGTGCCCCTACCATATAAGAAAAACCATATCTTAGGAATTTCAACGGATGGCTAAAGTATCTAGTTTGTAAGTTAGGTTAAGCTTAGTTGTAAGTTGGACAAGTGTGCCCCTACCATATAAGAAGAAACCATATCTTAGGAATTTCAATGGATGGCTAAAATATCTAGTTTGTAAGTTAGGTTAAGCTTAGTTGTAAGCTGGGCAAGTGTGCCCCTGCCATATAAGAAGAAACCATATCTTAGGAATTTCAATGGATGGCTAAATTATCTAGTTTGTAAGTTAGGTTAAGCTTAGTTGTAAGTTTGGCAAGTGTGCCCCTGCCATATAAGAAGAAACCATATCTTAGGAATTTCAATGGATGGCTAAAATATCTAGTTTGTAAGTAAGGTTAAGTTTAGTTGTAAGTTGGGCAAGTGTGCCCCTGCCATATAAGAAGAAACCATATCTTAGGAATTTCAATGGATGGCTAAAATATCTAGTTTGTAAGTTAGGTTAAGTTTAGTTGTAAGCTGGGCAAGTGTGCCCCTACCATATAAGAAGAAACCATATCTTAGGAATTTCAATGGATGGCTAAAGTATCTAGTTTGTAAGTTAGATTAAGCTTAGTTGTAAGTTGGGCAAGTGTGATTGTGCCATATAAGAAGTAACCATATCTTAGGAATTTCAATGGTCGGCTAAAGTATCTAGTTTGTAAGTTAGGTTAAGCTTAGTTGTAAGTTGGGCAAGTGTGCCCCTACCATATAAGAAAAAACCATATCTTAGGAATTTCAACGGATGGCTAAAGTATCTAGTTTGTAAGTTAGGTTAAGCTTAGTTGTAAGTTGGGCAAGTGTGCCCCTACCATATAAGAAGAAACCATATCTTAGGAATTTCAATGGATGGCTAAAATATCTAGTTTGTAAGTTAGGTTAAGCTTAGTTGTAAGTTGGGCAAGTGTGCCCCTGCCATATAAGAAGAAACCATATCTTAGGAATTTCAATGGATGGCTAAAATATCTAGTTTGTAAGTAAGGTTAAGTTTAGTTGTAAGTTGGGCAAGTGTGCCCCTGCCATATAAGAAGAAACCATATCTTAGGAATTTCAATGGATGGCTAAAATATCTAGTTTGTAAGTTAGGTTAAGCTTAGTTGTAAGTTGGGCAAGTGTGCCCCTGCCATATAAGAAGAAACCATATCTTAGGAATTTCAATGGATGGCTAAAATATCTAGTTTGTAAGTAAGGTTAAGTTTAGTTGTAAGTTGGGCAAGTGTGCCCTTGCCATATAAGAAGAAACCATATCTTAGGAATTTCAATGGATGGCTAAAATATCTAGTTTGTAAGTTAGGTTAAGTTTAGTTGTAAGCTGGGCAAGTGTGCCCCTACCATATAAGAAGAAACCATATCTTAGGAATTTCAATGGATGGCTAAAGTATCTAGTTTGTAAGTTAGATTAAGCTTAGTTGTAAGTTGGGCAAGTGTGATTGTGCCATATAAGAAGTAACCATATCTTAGGAATTTCAATGGTCGGCTAAAGTATCTAGTTTGTAAGTTAGGTTAAGCTTAGTTGTAAGTTGGGCAAGTGTGCCCCTACCATATAAGAAAAAACCATATCTTAGGAATTTCAACGGATGGCTAAAGTATCTAGTTTGTAAGTTAGGTTAAGCTTAGTTGTAAGTTGGGCAAGTGTGCCCCTACCATATAAGAAGAAACCATATCTTAGGAATTTCAATGGATGGCTAAAATATCTAGTTTGTAAGTTAGGTTAAGCTTAGTTGTAAGTTGGGCAAGTGTGCCCCTGCCATATAAGAAGAAACCATATCTTAGGAATTTCAATGGATGGCTAAAATATCTAGTTTGTAAGTTAGGTTAAGCTTAGTTGTAAGCTGGGCAAGTGTGCCCCTGCCATATAATAAGAAACCATATCTTAGGAATTTCAATGGATGGCTAAATTATCTAGTTTGTAAGTTAGGTTAAGCTTAGTTGTAAGTTGGGCAAGTGTGATTGTGCCATATAAGAAGTAACCATATCTTAGGAATTTCAATGGATGGCTAAAATATCTAGTTTGTAAGTTATGTTAAGCTTAGTTGTAAGTTGGGCAAGTGTGCCCCTACCATATAAGAAAAAACCATATCTTAGGAATTTCAACGGATGGCTAAAGTATCTAGTTTGTAAGTTAGGTTAAGCTTAGTTGTAAGTTGGGCAAGTGTGCCCCAACCATATAAGAAGAAACCATATCTTAGGAATTTCAATGGATGGCTAAAATATCTAGTTTGTAAGTTAGGTTAAGCTTAGTTGTAAGTTGGGCAAGTGTGCCCCTGCCATATAAGAAGTAACCATATCTTGGGAATTTCAATGGATGGCTAAAATATCTAGTTTGTAAGTAAGGTTAAGTTTAGTTGTAAGTTGGGCAAGTGTGCCCCTGCCATATAAGAAGAAACCATATCTTGGGAATTTCAATGGATGGCTAAAATATCTAGTTTGTAAGTTAGGTTAAGCTTAGTTGTAAGCTGGGCAAGTGTGCCCCTGCCATATAAGAAGAAACCATATCTTAGGAATTTCAATGGATGGCTAAATTATCTAGTTTGTAAGTTAGGTTAAGCTTAGTTGTAAGTTGGGCAAGTGTGATTGTGCCATATAAGAAGTAACCATATCTTAGGAATTTCAATGGATGGCTAAAATATCTAGTTTGTAAGTTATGTTAAGCTTAGTTGTAATTTGGGCAAGTGTGCTCCTGCCATATCAGAAGAAACCGTATCTTAGGAATTTCAATGGATGGCTAAATTATCTAGTTTGTAAGTTAGGTTAAGCTTAGTTGTAAGTTGGGCAAGTGTGATTGTGCCATATAAGAAGAAACATATCTTAGGAATTTCTATGGATGGCTAAAATATCTAGTTTGTAAGTTAGGTTAAGCTTAGTTGTAATTTGGGCAAGTGTGCTCCTGCCATATCAGAAGAAACCGTATCCGGAATTTCAATGGATGGCTAAATTATCTAGTTTGTAAGTTAGGTTAAGCTTAGTTGTAAGTTGGGCAAGTGTGCCCCTGCCATATAAGAAGAAACCATATCTTAGGAATTTCAATGGATGGCTAAAATATCTAGTTTGTAAGTAAGGTTAAGCTTAGTTGTAAGTTGGGCAATTGTGCCCCTGCCATATAAGAAGAAACCATATCTTAGGAATTTCAATGGATGGCTAAAATATCTAGTTTGTAAGTTAGGTTAAGCTTAGTTGTAAGTTGGGAAAGTGTTCCCCTGCCATATAAGAAGAAACCATATCTTAGGAATTTCAATGGATGGCTAAATTATGTAGTTTGTAAGTTAGGTTAAGCTTAGTTGTAAGTTGGGCAAGTGTTCCCCTGCCATATAAGAAGAAACCATATCTTAGGAATTTCAATGGATGGCTAAATTATGTAGTTTGTAAGTTAGGTTTAGCTTAGTTGTAAGTTGGGCAAGTGTGATTGTGCCATATAAGAAGTAACCATATCTTAGGAATTTCAATGGATGGCTAAAATATCTAGTTTGTAAGTTAGGTTAAGCTTAGTTGTAAGTTGGGCAAGTGTGCCCCTGCCATATAAGAAGAAACCATATCTTAGGAATTTCAATGGATGGCTAAATTATGTAGTTTGTAAGTTAGGTTAAGCTTAGTTGTAAGTTGGGCAAGTGTGATTGTGCCATATAAGAAGTAACCATATCTTAGGAATTTCAATGGATGGCTAAAATATCTAGTTTGTAAGTTAGGTTAAGCTTAGTTGTAAGTTGGGCAAGTGTGCCCCTGCCATATAAGAAGAAACCATATCTTAGGAAATTCAATGGATGGCTAAAATATCTAGTTTGTAAGTTAGGTTAAGCTTAGTTGTAAGTTGGGCAAGTGTGCCCCTGCCATAAAAGAAGAAACCATATCTTAGGAATTTCAATGGATGGCTAAAATATCTAGTTTGTAAGTTAGGTTAAGCTTAGTTGTAAGTTGTGCAAGTGTTCCCCTGCCATATGAAACCATATCTTAGGAATTCAATGGATGGCTAAAGTATCTAGTTTGTAAGTTAGGCTAAGTTTAATGGTAAGTTAGGGGTTGAATAGGTTGAAAACGTACGCTGCTTACTGAGAAACTTGTCGAGATGGTTTCATTTCAAATTCGTCTAAGGGTAGGAGATTATTGATATCATTCTCAAAGCAGTCTTATTGTTTCTACATTAATAGCTTTGAAGTCAGTCGAAAATTTTTAGGAGTTCTATTATTAATAATTGTACACTTACTTTTACAAATTTTCTATTAAAATCTTGCATTTTAATAATAATTATAATTCCATTTATTTTACATTTTCATTTTCAATTAACATGGTGTAACTAATAGCATGATAATAGTGCATGAAAAAATTCAATCATTTCACTAATTGCATGTTCACTAATCACCTAAATGAATACTTGGAATTCTAATTATTTAATACAAATTTCAGTGGCCACTATGAATGTTTTTCTTCGGCTTTTTAAGTCTAAATGTGAATCATATATACAGACTAATTAATTATTGTGTTAGATTTATCTCGGATACACATCCTGCTCAACACTTCGTGACAAAAAAACACTGGCTCCGATTTTATACATTACACGTTTCATTGTTTTAAAATCCTTTGATTCTTGGTTGATTTGTTTAATTTCAGGCTGAGGTTTAGTTGTTAATGGTCTTCTTGTTGTTTCTTGAATTTCGTTTTCTTTGTTGGTTTTGCTGACTTGTTTTTTTTCAAGTCAGTAATTTTTTATAATGCCAATTACCCACCAGTCCAAAAACCTTTTTCTTTCCGAACGCCTTTCTAATTATCCCCCTATTTCCCTAATTGCCCCATCCTATACATAACCTAGAAATCTAGGTTAAATTCATTCTAGTCACTGGTCTATGCAGACAGATCCCCCTGTATATCCCTCAATCACTAAACGATATTCTTACTCTATTTCCTTTACCACCAATTTTATCCCAAACCATTTTTACAATCTCCATTGTATGGAGTTTCATATAACCCTATGCCTGCTTAAATGACCAACTAGAATGCGGATGTGGGTAAAAAGGCGTTCTTTGGGGAGCGGAAACTGATCTCTACCTCCTCGAGGTGCTCCCTGGGCAACTACTCCCGGGAGTAGGCTAACAGAGACAGTACACTTTTCAAAGCTCAAAAATAGTTTTCATTAAAATGTTTTCTAAATTTAATTTAACTTTATAAATAGAAATATATTCATTAACGATAAGCAAAATGATTACAAGCTATAAATTAGAACTGTTTTAAATGGGTTGCAGAATATAAAAGGCTTTATAAAACAATTCTTTCCTTTGGTCCCATACCCAGTCGATTATTAATCTCGATTGAACTATATTCACTGCTGCTCATCATTGAATATTTTGGGAAGAAGATTTGTGAACTCTGTTCTTATCTTTGCTTGACCCTCTATATTTATCATTAGCATTTATATATTTTACTATTTGTCTCTTGGCAGAGACTTTGTTAATTATTTGGGCATTTATTCCTCCTGAAACTCATCAGTATTAATACCCTCTAATTCTACCATCATTACGTTTTATACCAATTATCACGTGTTGGAATTTCGTAAAGTTAAGCTATGATTTTAGATTAGCAATTTTATGCCAAGCGTATATTATACTCATTAGGTCGGCTAGTTTTGTATGTAGAGATACAGGACAAATTGAAAAATGTTTAATTTTATACGCATAGGTCGACTATTTTTAGATGTAGATATTCCGAAAAATGGGGAAAATATGTAAATCATTACTTTTATATAGATTTCCGGGTTTCCCGTTTCTAACAATATATTTTTATGCCTGTTGTAAATTATCCTCATTAAACTGTCTAGTTTTGGATTTGAAAATGGAAAACTGAATAATTTGCATTACTTTTACTGGTATTTCTTTGTTTTTTGTTTCTTTATTTGTTTTTTTTTTGCCAATCGTAAATTATTCAAGTTAGATCGGCTATTTTTGGATTTGGAGATTCTGAAAATAGGGAATAATGCATAATCTTTTTTACTTTTGCATGAATTTCCTTGTGGTCGGTTTCTAACACTGTACATTTATGCCAAACGCATATTATACTCATTAGTTCGACCAATATTGGATGATAGGTTTCATAGAAAAAGAAAAATTGCATAATCTTCATTACTTTTTCATGAATTTCGTTATTTTGATTAAATATTGGACATATTTAAAATATAATAAATGAAAAACGCTATATTGAATAATCTAAAAGATAGCTTGAGACGCTTTGTTCTAGAAAGGATTGTGAAGTCTTTCTGTGGTAATGGTAAGACAAAATTAATAGTAAAACTTAAATTTTCTGTATCGAACTGAGTGAAGTTTTTAGTGAGTAATAAGAGATATTGACATCCGATAAAAGTTTGACAGCGGTGCATTGAAGTACGAAGTCACCTTTGAGCCAGTCTATTACCACCTTCAAGGTATTCTCATATTAGCATAAAGTAACTGCAGAAGATTGAAGTCTTACTGTTGATTGATGGATACAATGGATTAGCATGGCTGAGGAACAACATTAGATTTGTAGACAACCTTTTACTCCACATCTTCAACTTCTTATAAAAATCGTTAGCTTTTATTGATTTACTTATGGAAATTTTAGTTACATTACTTGTAAATAGTGAAATATGGAGATTTATTAAGAATTTTCCTCCCTTGTATACCAATATTAATGTCCCATAATTATTAAAATAATTTCATAAGATTGGTTGATCCTATTATACATACCTTGTGAAAAAGAGTGGAATTTATAAATATATTATTTTGGTATTTGCTCTATTTAAATCAAAGGATAAATCAGAAATTGAAGTCCTTATATTTAAATTAAAGAAATTGGGCAACCTTATTAGAAATTCTATACATTCTGTTCTTACTTTAAAATTAGGAATGGTAAAAAAGTAAACGTGTTGTCATGCCAATGCTATCTAGCGGCAATAGCTTAAACTAGAAAGATGTAATTACATAGAAATAGTTTTAGTGATCACCGCTAGGTAGCATGAACATGTACTTTGACACTATTAAAATAAACCTTAAATAACCTAACTAAACAACTGTCGTCTATGGTTGGGGGTTAAAAAGGTTATTCGGTTTTGTCTAAATTTTTTCTTTATCATGTAGCAACAGTAATAATTTACCTTATTCATTAAATGTTCTTTACCTACGTTAATAAACATCTTATATCGTCAGTATTTTAATAAGAAGTTTTCCTCTAAAAAAATTTCCCTGTTTAAAATTCACTGTTCACCTCATAATTTGATGGTTTTTATATTTATGATTAATAGTTTTCTAGTCTAGAAAACTGATTGTATTATCTACATATGTGCATTAAGCGATAACTTCCTAGGAAATTAAAAAACTTGTTTTTGCATCATTAATGCGTTAAGGACTTACAGATAAGCAACATTTTTTGTGTATACTTTTACTTTTAATTACGAGTTGATGTGATTAGAAGTGTTTCCAAGACAGTTAATATTAGATGCATTTTAAGTGTATGCATGTAATTTTAAAAAGTTGATCTTAGTCTTCATTATTTTGTTTCATAAAAATGTTTGAACGGTCATAATTAGGTAGATGTAGTTCGTAACAGGTTAGTAATTTTATTACTACAATAGTAAATAGCTAATTAAGATTATGTATTTGGGAATTATTAGCTTCCACGTAAATATTCACATTTCTCACATTTGAAGGGGGAGAGTAATCTCGCATGAAATTTAAATTAATAATGTAAAGTTTAATAACGTCCTAGAATTATGGACCTTGCATTTTGCAAGGTTCGCACCAGTAGTTTTAAATTCTAACTTATTGAAAATTGATTTTTTTTAAATATTTGTAAATTATAATTAAAACAGTTGTTTAAATAATAGTTTATATAATTTGTATTTTTGTTCTCAGCGTTCCTTCGACATTCTGATGATAATTCTAAACTAGTGTAATTCAGACAAATGGCTGGGTTGATGACATTTATGACATTTTATCCAGTATAACACATTTTAACTCCTACAGCAACAGTAAGTACATGTTTTCAGCTTACAGCATGCTATTTCTCAGTTAAGATATTAGTTTCTTAGTTAGATATTAGTTAAGATATGTCGTATTATCTAAAGATAAATAATTATGTATACAGTAATAGATTAGATACCTAGAAAGTGTGATGATTTGCCTAAATTCAAAGTATCCAGAAGGTACATGAACTTAGATTTACGTTTTTTTTAAAAAAGAAAAAAGTTCTTGTGCTCACACTTTTATTGATTCTCTATCATCTTAGGGCTTTTTGGATCAAATTGGTTTACTGAAGTGAATTATTAAGTCATAAATATTAGTGTTATACAGATTTCCCATTCAGAATATTTAATTATATAATTTGGTTGGTCTTTTTACTTCTTCAAAACTGAACTTTTTGCAACAAATAAGTCAAGTATTTTAAATAGGAAGATGGGGTTTCATTATTTCACTTATTTCATTATTTTGAAGGATCCTTCTATGCTTCCAGCAAGTATGATCGTATTTATGAGGTAATTCGCATCCATTCTATTTTGATAATAAACTTAACTAGATTCTTTAATTGTGGAACTGTTCTTCAAGTATTCTTATCTATTATTTACTACGTTATACTACATAAACTAAAACTTCAAGAAAATTTCAACACGTATTGTGACGAGAATTCGAGAATGCTCTCAATAGAATTCGTTAGTGTAGCTCATTAGTGCATCGACTAAACTAAGTTATGAATGTTATTTTTGAAGTTTGATTAACTTTTAGATTGTGTAGGCTTTTAATCGATCTTGTAGGTTACTCCGAGTAAATTCTTTTCAGTTTTGTTTCCGCTTAAAGTTCATTAATCATTTTTTACATATGTGACATACTTTAGTTAATGGGGCAACTTATTCGGAGTAGCGTACCCTTAGTGTCAAATATCTACGTATTTTCACCACTTCATTTCAACCTATCTATTTTCAGACAGCAATGTCTTTTAATATTTTGAGCTGTTATTTGCGAATTTCATTTCTATAATAAGAAAATTGTCAGTATTGTAGTAAAGTTTATCGTTTAGTAAAACGTAATCGCGATTCACGGCTAAATTAGTGACAAACGTAAGATTTAGGTTTTTTAAAAAAAGATCAATTCTTTAGATTAATCATAGTGTTTATTTAATTTATAACTTACATAAATTGTTATAGATGTTTTTCTCGTGCTTCTTAATATTAGGTATACATTTAAATTATTTGAATTACAATAAATAATTTATTGTAATTATTTATTACATATTGATTTCCATGTTGATTTTCAGGATTACATACTGGGGTTTCCAGAGTACTGCCTGCAGAAGTGTCCAACAATGGAAGCCCCAGTGAAAAAGACGTAAAACATCAATCCAGTGTGAATATTCTCATATTTAGTATATAGCATTTAATTTGGTTAGGAATCTATTAAAAATGGTATGTAATTATTACAAGTAATATGCATGTTTTTATCAAAATTAAAAGTTGCATGTTAAAAAAAGGAATAATTTTTTTTGCTGAATAAAGTCTTCAACAAAAGATTTTTCCATTTAATGTGTTAATTGATATTTTTCACTTACATTTAACCATGTTGACGACTCACTAGGCCAACATAGAACAATTTTCATTCAAATTTAACCAAGTTGATGACTCACTAGGCTTATATAGAACAATTTACACTCACTTTTAAGAATGTTGGCGACTCAATAAACATATATAGGTTTATCTTACACTCACATTTAACCACGTTAGAAACTCACTAGACTAATATAGGTTCAACTTACACTCATATTTAACCCTGTTTGCGTCTTACTAGACTTATACAGGACTATCTTACACTCGCTATTAGCTTTATAAGTCATGTTAGTCACCAACTTGGTCAAAAGTTGGTGTAAGGTGGTGCTTTATAAGTCTTGTGAGTCACCAACTTGTTAAAAAGTGGGTGTAAAGTAGTCCTATATAAGTCTTGTGAGTCACCAACTTGGTTTTAAGTGAGTGTAAAGTGGTCCTATATAAGTCTTGTGAGTCACCAACTTGGTTTTAAGTGAGTGTAAAGTGGTCCTATATAAGTCTTGTGAGTCACCAATTTGGTTAAAAGTGTGTGTAAGGCGGTCCTATATGTCATGTGAGTCACCAACTTGGTTAGAACTGTGTGTAAGGAAGTCCTTTATAAGTCTTGAGAGTCACCAACATGGTTAAATGTGAGTTTAAAGAGGTCCTGTATAAGTCTTATGAGTCGCCAACATGGTTAAATATGGGTGAAAAGAAGTCCTATACAAGTCATGTGAGTCGCCAATGTGGTTTAATTGGTTGTAAGGTGGTCCTATATAAGTCTTGTGAGTCACCAACGTGGTTAAATATGAGTTTAAGGTTGTAAAGATTTTATAAAAATTTATTGTTAAAAAATGTATAAATAATTAATAAATAATAAACGATTTAATTATAACAGTATTGTATTTATTTTCCCTTTTAATCTCTCAATAATAAGAAAAATTTAAAAATAAATAAAAAAATTGCGTAGAAATTAAAAGAAGATATAAAAAAAATGTTAAAAATGGCTGCCAGAGTCGTGGGAGTGTGTAAGAAGCATTAGGCAAAGTTACAACAATGGCCGCCGAAGTCTAGAGAGTGTGTAAGAAGTTTGCAAGGTTACAACAATGGCTGCCAAAGTCTAGAGAGTGTGTAAGAAGCATTAAGCAAGGTTATAAAAATGGCCGCCGCAGTCTAGAGAGTGTGTAAAAAGATAGCTAGGTTACAACAATGGCTGCCAAAGTCGTGAGAGTGTGGAAGAAGTTTGCAAGGTTACAACAATGGCTGCCAAAGTCTTGAGAGTGTGCAAGGAAGGCTACGAGAGGTAAAACAGACAGCGCGAGCGATCTAGTGACAGCTGGTGGAACTAAAAGTAGGGGGGAGCCCGTTGTCATGGTGATATGACGCCATCTAGAGGGTATATAAGAAAGTTCGCCGCGCGGGCCGGGCCGGGTGGGGCGAACATTCGCCTTCCGACCGTCGAGGTGAACGCATCTTCCTAACCATAACACATGGCATATTATCAAGAATTGTATATGTAGAGAGAGGTGTTTTGACTAGATTACATATTTTTGGAACGACGAGCGACATAGCCCCCTCCTCACGAGTACGACTCTGCAGTCGTACTGAGGAGACATCTTGTTTGACAGTAGTATATAAAAAGGTTTCAGTGCTACCTGGTGGCAAACATATGAACTATATTTTGTTTACATTGTAAACAAGTTTAGTAGGTGCTGCTACCTGGTGGCAAATATGTGAACTAATCTTTCTTTTTTCTGTTTTACGTCTCTCTGATGCAATTTTTTCAACTTTTTTTGCTTTTCAACGCTCTCTGACGCCATTTTTTCGTACTATTATTATTTTATTTAATTTTTTTTGTTTAATGTAAACAGAATTTTCAGTTTTATACGTACCTGTGCATTACTTTATTTGCCTCTTATCATTTTTAGACTTTTTTAACTTTGTTTTTTCGCAAATATAATAAAAATAAGAAGGCTATGGGAAAAGAGAAAATACATAATGACTTTTTTAATAATTTATAGATAATTCTTTATTTTGCTACCAATTATACATTTTTTTTCTTTCGTATTACAAAAACATTTTAAATTCAATTACATCTTTTAGGTAATGATCCTTAAAATTACCTACATAATAAAATTAAAATTTACATTACATTTTCAAACTTCAAATATTATTTTTTTACAAATAATCGACTAAATAATAAAAGAATTGGAAGAGTTGCAGTTGGATAGGTGTTTTCCAACGTCTTTTTCATTTTGGCTTAATTCGATGAACCTCTTGCAGGAAGCACTCCAGTTGCGCCTGTTTCAACTCTGAAAAATAACATTATACAATGAGATAGACTGTTCGGCTACTGAATCGTCCTACAAATCTAACTCAACTTCCTTGAAAATCAATGTTAAGTAAAACATTGTGTTAGTAATTATATGAACTTATTCATTTCAAAATAGCAGTTTACTGTAATCCTTTAAGTGAAATAAACATTTTATAAATAAACACGTCATTTTTGTTCTTGTACCTTTCAATTTTCCAATCAAATTAAACTTTCTTTAACACAGAATCTTTACTTTACTCATTCCGATTCTACAGGAATATATGAACAAAAAGGTTTAATCACGTAAAAATGCTGAAGTGTTAATAAATAATGGATGAGATTACCTGGAAGACAATAACACAGAGTGGTAGGTTGATTTCCTTATTTGGATATTGCAGGAATAGACATGGATGGGAATCACCTCTTATTTACGGAAGTGCTGCAGCATTAAAAGAAATGCCCTCAAAAGTAATCATTTTAGATTATGTCTCAGCTTTACTGAGCTGCGAGTCGGCCAAGGGCTGAAAGTATTAAAACCTTAGTAAATGATTTGAATTTCATTCACTTATTGTAGTACGGTAGCATTTTACAAACAAAATCTTAGTTAATTCTGTTTATAACAAATTAAACCATTCTGCAACTAACTCGGAAAATCTAATTTAAACCATCTATTGCACAAAATTACAACTCTTTATTCAGATTCAAAGGAAAATATTTAATTTATCGGAATAAAGGTTTAATTGATGTTAAAATGCTTTAGATGTAATCAATAATGGATAAGATAACTTGAAGATCAGCTCCATAAGGTAACATGGTAAGTATGGAGATTTCATCATTGATTTATTTAATGGAATGTAGAAGTAGAAATGGATGCAAATTATCTCAAATTACATGCAATAAATAATAGTTAAGACTACCTGAAGTAGAATTCTACAAATTAACAGGGTACCTTCGAAGATTTCCTGATTTGTTTCATGAACGAAATGTAGAAATTAGATGTGAATTACCTCAACTTATGTGGGAGTGCTGCTGGATGTAAAGAAGGACCATGATCAAGAATAGCCAGCGAAGGGTAGAAAGGGTCCTTGAGCAAAGGCACTGGGTGGAGAGAAAAACATACTACATTTTAAAACCCATAACTTTTAATTTTTAATGCAATTTTGACACTGAATCACAAGATGAAGTTGAGGCATAGCCTCTAAAACAGTCCACTATAAGGGATCCAAGACTTCGAAATAAACAATTAACATTACAACAGAATAACCAATTTGGAAGATATATTTATCACATAGAAATTGAAATGTTGTAAAAGAGATTTAATCTGAGTAAGTTTCATAATCAAACTCATAATTAACATTATGTTACAGGTTGGTATTACATAATGCAAAGCCAGAACAAAAGTAATTTAGCACACTTCCCTTTAGCATATATAAGACTAACCGAACATATTATCTCTTTTATATATAATTTTAATGGCATAATCTGATAATTTATCAAATACCTATGTAGAGAAAATGGTTTTAAACATCTTAATTATTCTGTGAAATAATAAATAATTAAAGACTGCAGAGGAAGGGGAGCAAAATGAAAAGTAAAAAGCAGGAGCTAAAAGAGATTTATCATTTATCCTTTATATTGCATAGAAATATTGAGCACAGAAAACCGGTGAACTTGGAGGTGTTCGAGCCATGAACATGCAATTTTATGTAAGATTTAAAACTTACTTGTTTTTCAACCAATTTCGCACTTAAAGTATCCTTATTTTTGTGGAATATTAGCTTCACTATTCTCTCTCAGATAGTGTCTTTGGAAGTTATAACTGCTTACAATTAACCCGACGTTGGTTACCACTTATTTTACTGTGACTCCAGTTTACCTCTCTAACCTAGAAAATAGTTGCTCTTCGATTGTCGAAGCGATAACATCTACCCAACATCATGATTCTTTGGAAGAGACGTGATGAGTTTTAGACTAGACTAAATAACATTGTTAGGAGCGACGAGCGATCCTATCCCTGCGCTATCTAAGTCGTACTGACGAGAATTTTTGTTGCTGGCGCATAATATAGAGAAAGGTTACAGCACAGCTATCTAGTGGCTACACCTGGAACTATTTTTTCACCTGCCTGATAAGTGGCGCCTTTTGACGGATTTTTTGGAACTAATTTTTATTTAATTTTTATACCTTAATTTCATTATTTCTAATTTAAGTTTTTCTGCTAGGTTTTTTTAGCTACAATTTTTGTATTTTATTGATTTATATGTATATTTTTTTGTATAATAGGACGTAATATATGGAGTCTACGTAAAAACAAAATAGGTATGCAAATAAATATTTTTTTTCAAACTAAAGGTTTTCATTTATTTTCCTACTAAAATACTTTTTATTTTCACTTCAAGTCAAAAAATCATTTAATAAGATTGTGATACAAACATGCAATTTACATACACCTAAATAATACATTATTTAAGTAATTGATTCATAACAAAAGTTGTTTGTACTTACTCATTTGATTGATGTTTTCTCAGCGTCTTTTTTATTTCCATTTCAGTTGATAGATGGTTTTGCAGTTATTGGCTCACAGTATTGGCTGTTTTCAATCTGAAAATCATTATTCAATGAAATAGAGTTAAGCTTAAATTAGAAAAGCATTCTATTCAATGTTACTACAAAATTAAATCGCAACCATTTGTTTAAGATAAATTTGTATCATTCAAAAACCTAAGAAATAAATATGAATGCTGAAATTTTAGTTTCATCTTAGTTTAGTTAATCTTTAACCTGATCAATCTTTAGAACGTATACGTAGCATTGTAAAACATTGAATTATTTTAACATGAATTAGGCGTACTTACAAGCAACGTTCTACAAGCGAATTCAGCTTATCGTACTCATCTTCCTCGTCTTAGAATCTTGACTTGTGGTTTTCGATACTTCACTTCGATATAGAACTAACACTTCTCGAGTCAACCAATATAAACGATTTTTCAAGTTCAATTTTGTTCAAAATTATTTCATTTAATTTACAAAAGTAAAGAAACACATTTAACTATTGATGAAATATTATTCATAAGATTAAATAAAAGGGACTATAATTAAAGTAAAACAATGATATGCACATAACAATAATTTTGCAAAGAAAGGATTTCGCTAGATGGAGGATAAAAGATTCTGAGGTCATTATGAATGCTAAGATCAATGGAACTATTTAGAGCATTTACTATTTTTCTTAAGATTTTTGATTGAGGAGACTGAATTCATTGTTGACAATTGGAAAGGTAGTAAGTACCCGATGATTTCTGTCAAAGTACAGATTGCTCCATACCAGCTGCTGTAGCTGTCATTTATTTATTACAGAGTTTTTAGTTTTAATCAATTTTTCGAGAGAAATGTTTCAATACATGCTCTAGATCAAATTAACATAATGAAAGTCGTTGTTTACAGGAAATTGTAAATGCGGTTCTAGAGAACATACGAAAAATCAGATTCAGTAAATTTGTAGTTAGATCGCCAAAAAGAGCCATTAAACTAAATATCAAAATTTGAATTTTTCATTATTGATTTTCAACACACACGAAACTTGACTGACGACTCGTAAAAACATTTATCTAAAACAAATAAATCCGTTGAAAAAACTGAATAACATTCTACTTGATCGTAACACCTTGTAATTATTACAAGCAAGAAAAAGTAATTGAATTGCTACGAGTGCTTGGTGGATATTAAAGTAAAAGTGAAAAATTAAAGGGCCAAGTGACAAAGATAAGCAAAATACCTTACCTTACAAAATAAAGCCGATACAAAAGGAAAGGTCTTGTTCACACAACACTTGCTCCAGCAAGTATTTCTCATTCTACTCCTGCTTGTAGGCACTACTACCCTCTTCATTCTAGTTACGAAATAGTCAAGAACCATTACCAGCGAAATACAGAGCTAGAAACTTCTTATCAGTCCTATAAGTTTTCTTCTGAATTGCCGAAATCACCATCATGTATAAACACCAAAGTTTCGATATATTTCACACTTGTTTCAAGCCTTAAAATTTATGATATACACACATTGTCACCCTGTTACTTTTTCTTACACCGGCAATATTATACGAAGAACAACAATAACAAAAATATGAAACGATTCCTCCAAAATACATAAACAATGGTATGTAATACGTACGTACATAGGTTACTTAATATCAGTAAATAAGGTTCCTTTTTATTAAATCTAAATCTGTTGATTTAATGACTTCTCAGTTAATTCTGTTAATGTAATATAAGTAGCGAACTTCGTGTTCAGGTTTCACTCGTTGTACAAGCGAATTAAGCTTATCGTACTCAACTTCCACGTCTTGGAATCTTGTGGTTTTCGTTACTTCACTTCGACATAGATCTAACACTTCTCGAACTTTATTTTATAGATTTATGAATTTAATTTTCTATTAAGGCGAATGTTACAATATACATGTAGATACGATCTTTTTTCAACAGTAAGAAGTAAAAACAATTGGAAAAAGTTGAATTTATTTCTTTATTTCACATTAATCCAGCTGTTTCTGCATTTGTTAAATAATATTAAAGGCAATGCTAGATTGGGCGATCTATTTTGAAAATGATCTTTTTTTTACAAACATAAACATTAGTTTATGACTTAATAATTCACTTCAGTAAACCACTTTGATCACTAAAAAGCCCTAAGATGATAGAGAATCATTAAAAGTGTAAGCAAATGCACTTTTTTTAAAAAAACCTCAATCTAAGTTCATGTACTTTTTGGATAGTTTGAATTTAGGCAAATCATTGCAGTTACTAGGCATCTAATCTATTACTGTACACTTTATTATTTATCTTTAGTTAATACGACATAATATCCTAACTGAGAAACAACATGCTATAGGCTGAAAACATGTACTTACTCTTGCAGTTGGAGTTGAAATTTGTTAAAAAGGATAAAATGTCATCAATGTCATCAACCCAGCCATTTATCTGAATTGAACTAGTTCAGAATTACCATTAGAATGTCGAAAGAACGCTGAGAACAAAAATAAAAATTATATAAACTATTATTTATACAACTGTTTTCATTATAATTTACAAATATTTAGAAAAAAATCAATTTTCAATAAGTTAGAATTTAAAACTACTAGTGCGAACCTTGCAAATCTAAGGTCCATAATTCTAGGACTTTATTAAGCTTTACATTATTAATTTAAATTTCGTGGAGATTACTCTCCCCTTTAAATGAGAGAAATGTGAATACTTACGTGGAAGTTCATGATTCCCAAATACAAAAGCGTAATTAGCAATTTACTTTTACAGTAATAAAGACGACCAAAAATTGTTAAAATGTTACGAACTAAATCTACCTACTTATTATGACCATTGAAACATTTTTATGAAACGAAATAATGAAGACTTTCTAAGGTATGTAAAGTTCTCAGTGACTTAGTTACAGCAGCATCAGTCAACTTAAAACTATCATCATGAATAAAAAAAAAATCAAATTATGAGGTAAACATTGAATTTTAAACACGTACATTTTTTTTAGAAGTAAACTTCTTTTTAAAATACTGACGATATAAAATGTTTATTAACGTAGGTAAAGTACATTTAATAAATAAGACAAATTATAACTGTTGCTACATGATAAAGATAATGTTTGGACAAAACCAAGTAACCTTAATACCCCACTGTCTCACCGGACAGTTGTTTGATTGAGGTTATTTGTTTATTTTAATAGTGTCAAAGTACATGTTCATGCTACCTAGTGGTGATCACTGGAACTAGTTTCAATGTAATTGCATCTAGTTTATGCTATCGCCGCTAGATAGCATTGGCATGACCTTAATGTCTATTTTTTTTCCATTCCTAATTTTAAAGTAAGAACAGAATGTACAGAATTTCTAATTAGGTTGCCCAATTTCTTTAATTTAAATATAAGGACTTCAATTTCTGATTTATCCTTTGATTTAAATAGAGCAAATATCAAAATAATATATTTATAATTTCCACTCTCTTCCCAAGCTATGTATAATAGAACCAACCAATCTTACGAAACTATTTTAATAATTATGAGACAATAATATTGGTACAACAAGCGAGGAAAATTACCCTATAAAGCTTAAAATCCAGTTTTATGTAGAACATTATATGCCTTTTGCATAGAGTGTTTGGAATGACTAGTAATTAATACTCTTCTATCCACAGGTTTGTAAAACTTGATAGAAAGAGTAATCCTTCAAATAAGAGAAGAAGATGTAGACACACTAATTCCTTGTTTTCAGTTCGTCCTGGTATAGAAGCAAATGTAGAAGTGCAGATCTTTTTTTAAACACAGTTTCAATCCCGCTTATTCGTCACATAGCGGTAATCAGGTCAAATAGACAATAATCTTAATAGCGAAAACCTCACAATAAATATACACCCCACCAGTTGCACCCTCAATAGCTGATTGATTTCTGGTAGAATACATCGTAACTGTCTCTCTACAAATTGCCTATCATTAAAATTACAATAGCGGGACGGTACCTATACCCCCACAGCACCTCAGCCAAAAGAGGCTTACCAGTTGCCTAAGAATCTTAACCTTTTTGCCAACATCAGTTCCTTTTATTGATAATCAAAGTTTTTAATGAAAGCCCTAATCAGGCAACTAGACACTCTATGGAAAATAGGTGTCACTAAAAAGTGAGACTGTATCGTGAGGCTTTCCCTAACTCCACTTAATTTTTTTTTTTTTTTTTGGCGCATCAACAGCTGAGGTCATTAGCGCCCGGAGCTTTTTCCAGTGCACTGCCGGCCTCCGGACAGTGTTCTCTCGTTACAGACAACACTGTCCATCACCGGACAGTGAGCTGTAAGAAGCTCCTAGGAAGAGAAAATCTAAGGGTCAGCTGCTGGATTCGAACCCGGGACCTCCGCGTGGGAGTCCAGTATGCTAACCTCATAGCTAATCCCTTCCCTCCCACCTAATTTCTCTGTCTTACAAAGGAAACATCAACACGATTTGATACTGCAATAATAATTAATATAAAATTTATTTTGATTATTCAATTATCAAACACTTCTTAACTGGTACAAATGCTAGCTAAGAAAACAAACAAATACATTATAATTAAATTCATGACATTCACAAATAAGAATTGAAGTATTTGAATACGAAATGTTTATTTGAAAAAAAAACACAAAATTGTCTTATGGAAGTATTAAACATAATTTAAAATAATACTTCGTACGATCAAAATAGGAAGTATGAAGTAATCATTAAGCAGGCAGAAGAATTTCAATTTTCACACTATTTTAAAAGAAAACTCCGTTTTTTTCATTTTTATCCAAAGCAACTACTTCGGAAAATTTATTCCACAACGCTGATGCAAGTTCAAAATCTTTTGTTTTAGGGGAAACGCAACGTGACATCTAATGCAAAACAAAAAACAGAAATTTAGTTCACCAAAATTTTCGTTGGAGTATTGTTTAATTTCACCATGCAGGAATATACAGCGAAGAATCATAAATATCTTTCATTCTTAAAACATTACAACAAACAATCTTGGATTTACAAACCTTACAGTCAGAAAAATAAGCACCAGTAACATTCTGCAGTTCAGGATCCAAGACAAGCGTTAATGTTGTGGCGGCTCCTTCACCTACAGGCTTCGTTAAAAAAAAAAAATGGAATATATAACATTTCATACTTTTTCTGCCCAACAAAAATAACAAACATAATATTGCTGACTACTCTGTCAATGCATGCTATGTTTCTTTAAATCTGAGAGCCAGCAGCTGGATTCGAACCTGGGAGCTCCGTGTGGAATCCGGCACTTTAACCTCTTAGTTAATAACTCTTCTAATTATTATTTTGCTTTCATTTGAAACCTAATATAAATCTTATTTATTATATGCATCTTGATATCCTTAAAACGTACTTTGTAGCATAAACGATCTAAAAATGAAATCATAGCTTCACCAGAATGTTTTTACGCATTCACGTGAACAAGGGATCACTTCAAGAATATTCCTAAAGACATATCGTCTATCCAGCGAAGTTGATTTTCGTACTAGCTAGATCTTAATATTTAAAGGATCTATGTATTAACTTAAGTTATAAACGTATGTTGAGTTTAACACTCATTGGAAAGATGGCCTTCTAAATGGATGGCTGGTACAAATAAAATAGAAAATATATTATGTAATTAAAATTTACCTTTCCATAAATATTTAAAAAGTGTTGAAATAAACGTTGAATAATCGAATTTTTAACTCTCCTTAACAGAGGAACATTTACCAACCCTGGATTCACTGTATTGACTTTAATACCTTAATAACAAACTATTTAAATTAAAATATAAATTATAAAATAAACCATCATTTAATAAGTAAAGAAATCATACCTGTCCCTTCCAATTTTTTGGCCATAAAATTTGCCATAAGTATTGTAGCAAATTTAGTATTACAATGATTCATAAATGCATTTCTACTTTTTTCCGAATCAATATCATCAACATTGAACCAATGAAAATGATGCAATGCAGAACTGATGAAAATAATTTTTCCTAAAGACGTTTTTCTCATAAAATCAATAAGTAAATTACTAAGAAGAAATGATGAGAAGCAGTTCACCTGATTAAAAAACATTAAAATGTTCAAATTAAACATAAAATAACTTTTTTGTAGAGGAATAATGTGATAAAATGTAAAAGAAAGTAGGTCACAGAATAAGGATATAATAAATTATATTTTGTAGCACATTTTTCTTAACCATAGCAATTAAATGCTTGCGTTGAATTTGGAAATATTTCTCAATTATTCCAATAACTCTTATAAAATTGAAGCATGCATCTAAACGATTACTGTGAACACACTTAGAGCCCTGAATGAAATATTCTCCTATTATAAGATGAGTTAGCTAGATACTCTCTCACGTAAATTAATATTAAGAGATTATTTATTAGTTTAATTCATTTTTTATGAAATTTAAGTAAATAAGGATCTTTATACAAAAAAAATCTCTAAAAGAACTAATTGGAAATTTATTTGGTTGAAAACTAATAAAAGAAAAATGGAAGGAATCGTGTCTATCAATAGATATTAAAAGAAAAATGGAAGGGATCGTGACTATCAATAGATATTAAAAGAAAAATGGAAGGGATCGTGACTATCAATAGATATTAAAAGAAAAAAGTTTGAGACCATAATTCTCAGCCATTGTGTTGCCTGTCTTTACACATGTATGTAAATCAAAGACTAAAACTCGCAGAAGACCGAATAAAATAACTAGCTTAGGTGACATTAGAGGCTACAATAAAGTTTTGGTCAAAATCGGTATCTTAACTGAATAAGTTTTTTCTCAAAAATACTTCTACGATTTTATTTTTTTTTAAATGTTGGAAGTACTGCTTACATATATTAAGATCCATAATTTATATTTGAATCGTTTTTCCAGAAAAAATAGACTAAGAACACTATTCGGAGATGATGATATAGTAGTTTTAAGCGTTCCTCTAAAATATCATTAGTTTATTGTACCGTTTTGCAAGTTTAATTAATATATTTAAAAGTAAATCGACATTTAATTTCCAAATTAAAAGAAAATCGGCATTCAGGAATTAGCACTTTACCCAATAGATTATTCCGTATTTTAAGATATAATATGTAAACAGCTCTCACTGTTTAAATAAATGAAATCAAAATGTATCAAATGAAAAATAATAACTGATGCCTTACCTGCCATGTCAACTGCAGATTGTCAGCAGTTCTTTCATGTTTAATAAATCCAATACCAGCATTAAATATAAGAACATCTAATCTTTTCTCTTTTTCTAGAATTGCTTTAGCGAAGTTTCTTACACTCCATACTGAACTAAGATCTAGTCTATACACAGTTATATCATCATTCCTTGTTTCCTTTATAATTAAAGCTGTAAATATCAAAAATTCACTTTCAAGCAAATCATAATCATTATTTTTTTTAAAAATAAATAATTTATTTACTAGTTAATATATAAATAAGCCTTGATAATAGTAAAAAAATCTCATAGAATTTCATCCTATGCTAATTTTTGCAGATTAAATATCGCTTAAAAACTGATTTTGAAAAAATTTTTTAATCAATTATTCTGGCCTTTAAATCTAATGAATCCATTTATTTTGTTACTGTTCGAAGACAAAAAAAAATATCAAGTAAGTTTGATACCCCTATAGATAGATACCTCTATAGCGTATTTACCTAACTGTCAAATATCTGAACATCAGAGCCTTTGTCGTCCCCATTTATAGTTCCGATTAGTAAGTTACGAATAACGGAGCAGCGGGAAGTGCTACTACGTATAGAGTTTATACATGGACGTGGCTACAATCTGCTGCCAGCAATGTTAGCTTGTAACCATCGCCTTCTTGATTGTGTCTTAATATCACAGCTATCTTAATATTTGGTATAAGTTTATTTATGACTGTTAGTTTTATTAATATACATTGGCTCTTAGATAATGATCTCTCGTTATAGGCAACCATCCCGAAAAATGAGTTGGACTTAGTACGTTTCGGAAACATTGCTTGCCTCTTCTTTATGTATTTTTAGGCACATTTGAGGTTTTGGCACTCGTAGCTTTTTTCCGCCCACTACCGGCCTCTTCTCGTTACAAACAACCAAGAAGTACCAAGGAGGAGAAAATCTAACGGCCAACAGCTGGATTCGAACCTGGTATCTCCGCGTTGGTATCCAGTAAACGCTTACTGCTCCACTAATCCTTTCTCTGCTTGCATCTTTCAGAGAATCAAAATATAAATTGTAAAAACTTTTACTCAGGATGATTGTAAATGTCACAGTTTGTAACTCTGAGTAGCAATTTTTTTCATAGTTTAATGTGTTAAGAGTTCCTAGGATTTAAATTTGTATACACTTGAAGTCGTAATTTCTATTTGACATTAGCGCTTTATAGTATTATTAATAACCCTTAAAAAAGAGGATTTTCAATTTAAATATGGAAGATCTGCATGACGAAAATGGAACAGGTTTCCGAAAATACCCGAAAAATTTTCATTTTCAACAAATATAGGAATAAATAACGTTCTAATGTATTTAATTATTTTCAAAAAAAGGTTACTACACTATAAGCACAGAAAATAATGTACTTACATTTTGCTAAATGGCCACTTCCGATATTTTTACAAGCTAATAAAACACGAGCACCTCTATAAGCAAGTTCTTTTGCAGTTTCAAATCCTAAACCTAAACAAATAAAAGAATAATCAACAAAATTTAAAAAATTACTTTAAAAAAAATAAACCTATTACTAACCAACATTGCCACCCGTTATTATAACCGTTTTGCCATCCAGTCTCTTCTGTACAACTAATTTCCCCATGGTTTTCTTGTTATAAAGTCTTAACAGCAATAAAGGAATTGTTATCAATAAGAAGAAGACATTAAAAAGTGTGTACTTGAATGAAGAAATAAATAATGTCACTATTATGCCCATAGTTGCTAAAACACAGAAAAATCCATTTTATATAGTTAGTTAAAAAACACTTTTGCATCATTAATGTCATGGATCTTAATTTAAAATGTAATAATCATTAAATTTTTGGTCAGAAGGATTTGTTAATAAATATTTGTCTCATTACATATAGTAGTCAGATATTAGAATTTTTTAAAATGAAAACCCAAGGAGTAGATAGTCCTTTTTAGAGATTATAATCTAGATATTCTATTCTTAGGGATTTTAGTGATTTAAAAGATATTCTAAAATGTTTTAGATCTTCCAAAGTCATACTTATTGGAAGACCAGTATAATTTTTTCCTTTACTTCTCGAAAAACTGATAGATTTATTTAGTGTTAATGTTAAATACAAATGTAAAATTCAAAATTTTACATCAGAAACATTTAATATTAAAAAAGATGTATTAGAACGCAGTGTCTGAACTATGATTTAAAGGAGGTATGAAGGAGGTTGCTTAATTAACAAGTATGAAATTCTATGATGACTCTGTTTTCTAGAAAAATGATTCACTTACACTTTATTAATGATGTTATATCGGAACAAAAAACTAAAAATGAATAATCTTTGGGAATTTATGCAAGTTTCCTAAAAATGTAGTCATCACAAATGGGATCGTAAAAACATCAGAATAGAATACCGACACAATCTGATCTCTTGATCTCTGCGGCCGGACGAACTTTAATCTTCATCGTAACATGCTGTAAACGGGTAAATTCGAACACAAAGTGAAGCGGTTTATTGAAGGTAAGAAGTATCCGGGCGTTTAATCTCATTGCGGGCTCAGTCACTCATACAAACGAAAAAAGAGCAGTTTTTTAGCTACTGTTATTCTCAAATATTAAATACATAGAATTAATTTTTACCTCCTATATCATCACACACTAACCAGAAGAAGATGATACTCCTGGGTATTTGGCATTAAAATATTACAAGTCATTTACCATAAGAAGAAAAAAAAAATTAACATTCCCTCAGCTATTGTTTGCTAATTTATAATGGAAATATAATTTCAATACAGAACGATATCGATTTTCATATTTTATTATTTTATTTTACAATTTACAAAATTATTAACTTGGATTCAAAATAATAATTTTTGGGGGTAAAAATAAATAAAAGTGAAATTATTAGTAAATTAACATGACGTCTTTTTCTATTCACACTATTTCATTACGAAGTATAACCATTCAAAGTTCTAAAACAAGTACATCGATTGACCTGTGTTAACAAATCTTCTATTCTTTGATCTTTTAGGTGAATCATAGCTTCTAAATGTTTCACCTGCAAGGAAATTGGAATTTGAGTTTTTTTGCTTACATTCAAACAGATATAAATTATTTTCTTTTGGACTTGTTTCCAGAGGCTATTTCATGTAAATGGATGATGTAGTCTAATGAAACGTTATAAACATAAATTTTATTAAGATTTCCAGCACTTTTACTTTCACGAAAGAAATCTTTCAGGAATGTGAGCAGAGAATGCTTTCTACAATATTACTACTTAATAATCATAAGTATACAGTGTGGCATACAAATTGCTTTGTGAATTTCAATTGAAGGCTTTATAGTTTCTATTTTTGGAAATTAATTAACTATAAAGTAATAGCAGCTGTATAAAGAAAAGGCAAGTAATGATCCTAGCCAAGATAAATATAAAATACGTTCTAGACGTTTATGACTAATCTGAAGGACCCAGAGTTGAAAATAGATGTATGTTTAACTTGTCAAGAAAGTAAAAATAATAATATAATAAAGCAATTTGTACTTACATTCCTGTTCAAATACTATAGTTTGAGTAAAGGAGATAGAAAGAAGATAATTACATTATAATAACATAACATATAATTATTAATAACATAATAATATTGGAAAAACCTGACTTTTGTACATCATCAGATAGTTATTTTATACAGCAATTTTTATTTTTTCTTGAAGAAGGGAAGATGCGAATTACCGTATTTTTTTGCCAGATGATAACAAATATCTATTCAGGGCAATTGATAATTCATTTTTTTCAGCCAGGATTTGAAGCAGCAAGTGAGAGGCCTCAATTAAAAAAAGTATTTGTCAAAGGACAGCGAATAAGTTTCTTACACGAAAATCGCATATGTTTTTAGGCCAGCCCTAAATTTTTCTACTCCATGCCAATGAGAAATTCATCGAAATGGAATGCCTCATTTTCTTAGCCTTAATTACGACATTAGTAAAAGGTTTTTTCAGTATTTCTATATTATTTACTTATATTTTACTATTAGAAGCGCGGTTTGACTCCCTTTCCCTTTTAATATTCTTTTCTATCAGTCACTTATGTGATATATTTAAAAGTTATTAAATAAAATACTTAACTTTGAATTTAATGCTTCAATTTCCTCCTCTTTCATAGCCAATATTGCTTTCATGTTTTTAAATTCAGCAAAAGAAACTGTGGATTGGAATGGTTCATCCTCAAAATAGATGACTAATATTGGAATAATAATAATAAATCTTAAAAGAAAGATCTATTTAAACCAGGTTTTTTTTTTCTTCCACAACTTTGATAAAGTTACCTTCCTCGCTGTATGAATATTCAATACCTTGTTCCATTTCTTTTTTCTCTTGTTTCTTTGCTTCCTCTAATTTATCTTTAATAAGGCATAAAAGATGTTCTACAACTCCTTTACTCCCAATAGCAACATCCTTAAGAAATTTATCGGACTGGTTTATACCTAAAGGCGTCAAAACCTAAACATTTAAAACAAAGAAAATTATCAGCCCTAGTTGCTTGTTTAGCTGAGTTTAAAGTTCATACCATTTTTTAAAATTATATTTGTTATTAGAAAGCAACATGTGTGCTGAGCTTGAGCTTTTTAAAAGGAAATGGGAAATTCACAATTCTAAACAAATGAAAGTGTAAGTACTTATAAATAAAGAGTATTTCGTTTGAACAAAATAATAAACTAAAACAGAACAAAATCGTAGACAACCTACCCATGAGGGCTTTCATACAGGGTCATCAATATATCTATAAATATAACGATAGAGAAACGTCTTGGAACAAGCTTATTTCCTTAACTCTCAAATCTCTCTTTCTACCCAGAACATCCCACGAAGAAAAGTAGCTTACCTCTTCAACTTCATCAATTTTTAATGCAGCGTTTGGCTTTTAACCTCTAATAAAGTACCTCATGACGAAAATCATCCGAATTACATAATTTTTAAATACCTTAACTTTTTTCGTAAGCTGATTCAAATGTAAAGTAAGAGTTGAAAAGAAACTCAGTAAATATACAGTTAAATAAGGGTTCACAATTAGAAACAAAACGTTATTTACATTTTTGTTGCCAATAATTGTATAATTATTAAACTGAATATATTTTACCTTAGTATTCAGTACTTGCCAGTTCTTCAATTTATTTGCAATTGAATTAGCAGGTGGATAGTTGTGAAGGTCTACCATACGAGGGTAATACTTTTTTAAAAGTTCAGCCATAAATACTAAAAAAAATATATGTAATAATAAAAAAATATATAACCAAAGAAATAATAGTCGAAAATTAAAAACCATCGTTTTTTAGCAAAGGGTAGGTAGATTAAATGTGCCATGAACAGACTTTCCTTTTAAGACTTGAAATGCGAATAACACAACAATATTAAAATTTAATACAATCTTAAATAGAATCTATTTATTTTGCTTATAACCCGATTTTCTGCAGCGCTGAAATTCCGCAATACAAAATGCTAGTATAGATTTCAAATCGAAGTAAACACAGAACGCAAATGATCATTCTATTAATGGAAGTACTGAATAAGAAATTTTTTTAACGCAATTAAGATGAAGGTAGCTTAGCGCTCACGTTACAAACAAGCAAAATGCATTTATTTTCTTACTTCCATCCGCAAAGTCTCTACCTAAGATCTTCTTCGGTCTGGAAAATTCAATTTCATTTAACCATTCTAGTATTTCTTCTAGTCTCGAGTCTAGACTTAAATCACTTTTAATATTATCACAACTCATGAATACTTTTTTAATTGCTAATCATGTTAATTGAGGTCTCATTTTTAACTTACATATGTTCTTCTTGGATGAAGTTTTTAGTTTTTAAATCATATGTGTTAATTTAATGTCACTTATTATTACTTTTTTGAATTGAATGCAGCATAACTTTTACCATTCTTGCCATAACTCTTAATGACATTGGCTTAGTTGCTCTTTAGGTCTTAACAAATATGAAGGCTCTATTACTTCAATTAAATCGCAAAAGAATTTGAATCTGAAGTTGAAAATGTCAAGCCTTAGTGAAAATTTACATAATAGAATTCTTTAAGTACCCTGTTACCGAGAAGCTCTCCAGTTTTTGTTATTGACTATTCACTATTCAGTGCTGCTTCCCTAATTCGTACGCTAAAACTTTTTTTTTCTTCCAAGAGACAATGGTTCACAATCGCTTTCTCCTAAATATCTAAAAAAATGTATTTTTAAACTCATCTAATGATAACTTCAATTTCAATATGGGGTTACTCTTATTTGCTGTCATTAAGAAAAAATTAAACTGGGCAAACAAATTCCTTTGACTTTCTATTACCAGATAAATGAACCTAAGCATCTCATCAATAAATGATCCGCAGTTCGAAGTGGATAATGTATTTTCTGCCCCTACCTATTCCCATTTCTACTATTATATATATGTATATAAAATTAAAATAAATTATAATTAACTTTTACATATATTATCAGTGATATCTCTAAAATTTAGCACGGGCATTTTTTAATTCACTTAAGACAAAAAAAAACGATAATTGAAAAAACTGACTTAGGCACTTGTACACAGAAATAAAGTAAATGTAAATGTTCCGTGTATTGTGGAAAAGACAAATGAAACAATTGAAAACATACCTGCCACAAGTTAAAGTGAGAAGTATATCGCTTCTAAGAACCACTCTTCAAATAAAATTACCTATATAAATAAATAGAGAAACCATTTAAGAAGTATAATGTTCCATTAGTTGGTTTTTACATCCTTTATTTATTTTCACAACAGTATGAAACATGTTTTTTCAGGGGTCTTTCTCCAATGAAAGTGACAAAAATGTAGAGAGCAATATTAAAAAATATGTACAACGCTTTGTTTCTTCAAATTTTAGTACAATCTAAACTTTTCTATTTTGAAAATTTCTATTTCTACCAGAAAGATATACTTAATATATTAAGCACATTTGGATTACCTGAATTAACTAAGTATTACTCAACATAAAAGAAATTTAACAGATGTGATTCAGAAAAAACGACTACGTTACCTACAGTGCTATTATTTAATGCAAATTAATAATAATAAAAATACCTGTGCTTCAGACAAGCATTTAATTAAACCATTATAACTTTGTAAATAGCGATGGCATACTAATTACCTAAAAAGTAAATAATATGACTTGTGTCTTTTAGCGAACGGAACTATAATTTCCAACGATCAGATAACCTGGTAAATTACACTTCTAAATCGAGAATAATATCGCAATAAACTGACTGCATGATCAGACATTAATCTATTATTGTGCTCTCATACGTTTTTATTTTGTCGGCTAAGCCTTTTTGGAAGATTCACATAGCTTTAGGCGGCTTTAACATTGATACAAGCTGCTGATTAACCAGCAACTGAAGCTCCCTTCTTGCGTCGGTTTGAGAATGCAGTTGTAGAACATTCAAAACAAATACCGGAAAAGATCTTAAGGTGAAAGGTGTCAATACCATCAATATACAATCCACCTAAAGCACTGTAAATTGCCAGGTATAAGCATCTAGGAGCTAATTATAATTGTCTTATAAAAACTTTTGAAAAATATGATTTTGTAAGCAAATCTTGCAATTATACTTTAATTATTATTACTATAGTTTACAATTGACTTAAACATTATCCGCAACATTTTTGATATTGTTCTATAACGTTCTCGTAAAAAAAAAAAAACCGTTGGTGGTAAATAACACTTGAAACCCTTTTTAAGTGCAAGAAATTGTTCTTAAACTATTCAAGAATCTTACTTGCATTAAAAAGAATGTACTAAGTACAGGGTATACTATAAAAAGAATGTAACTTACAAACCGTATGTAACATACATTTTGCTTTTTTGACAGATTTGATGAACTTTTCAAAGGTGTGTTTTTAAACACAAACAATTTTTCAAAAAGCCAAAGAAATAGGGCAAAGAGCAACAATTGTTCTAAGAGAATGGCAAATGTGGTGACTCGTCTTTAAGAGTAAAGGATCAAGTTTAGACCAACTAATCTACTGTTTACTTTTATTAATTTTGATTTATTTATTTTTTAAAAAGAAGGAAACATGACCCTTTTGTTCTGTTTTCTTTTCCTAAAGAAAACAGGAATTACTATTAGAAATTCATAATGAAGCAACATCGAATTCTATAAATAAAAAAAATGTAAGCCTAATGGTATCACTCGATGAAATTCGTGATTTAAATAAAAAATAATAAAAAAGGATATCTCAGCAGTTCAAAAAAAAAAAAATTTACATCGCAATTATCCAAAACACTTGCTTATTAGATACGATACTCTCAGATAGATCTCGAAAGGTTGAACTATTATAATGCGCAAGATATGTAAAATAGAGAAAATTTTACTTACTTATTATAGCAGGAGCCTAATTAATAAATTAACACTTATTCGTTACATTTCGAAAGGCAAGTCCGGCAATGAGGGTGTTGATGAAGAATAACTCCCAAAAATTCCTTTGAGAGAAATGGAGTAACCCCAGGAAGGTTTGATTAGGGACATCTGATCAAAGGTTACATCTTCCATACTAAAATGTTAGATGAATGAAATCAGAACTAACAAACTCATACGAGCCACCTCTGCAAAAATAACAAATGGCAATCTTTAAAGAAAAAAAAAATATATATATATAAATAATATACACATTTGAAACACACATATATATACATAATATTTTCTCTAAATATTTAACATTAAGCTCATAGTCTAACACAGAGCTAAAATAATAAAAAATAATCATAAATGTAACATATTATTCTAAGGTTTTTTTTTTTTCAAGTTATACAGCTCTTTCTTAATATCACTTTTCACTTTAAAAAATAAATCTAACAAAAACTTGCTTAGTAGAAAGCAGTTTATTATATTAAAGTAGGCAATTTTGATTTCCTCAATATTAAGTTTTGTTTTAAAATTTACTTTTCTTAAACAAATTCTCTCTTTTTGTTCTCAAAGCTTATTCGGTAATAATTGTGTCTTTTGCATAAATGATTAATGTAAGTTAAAGCAACAGTGATTAGAATCTTAGAGATACTTTTCCACTGATTTCTTTGCATAAACTCAAATTTGAACTCTGAACCAATCAGAAATACAAAGCTTTAGATAACATTCATACTACGATCTCATAATTTACAACGTAAGAGAGCCATAATATAATCTATTAGGGCGTAGCGGTTATAATAAATGGTCACTACCTATTAACATCTAACAACTATCACAGTAGATACATTCATTTCTGTGCTACCTTTGCTCTGAAATTTGCTTTATAAACTGAATTTTTCGTGATTGTTACATTTTGATTTAATATTTAATTCTAAAATTTAAAAATGTTTGTTGTACGAAGAGGTTTCTTTGAGATACTGCCAAAAAAACAAAAAAATAATAAATAATAATAATCAATTTAAGTACAAAGTACTTTTAATAATTGGGTTATCTTTTAACAAATCGCATTTCATTGTTAAAGAAACAACTATTAGGATCAAAAAGGAGTGCACTTGATGTACTTTCAATTACTATTTCCTAATAAAAATATCATACGTGAACAGGCTAATTCAGTTGGAAGTTTGTAGTTCGACAACTTTGAAAAAACAGTGAATACACATTGCTTAGATAATTATAATGATTACGGTAGATGCTTCTTTGATTTAGCTCGCAGTTCTCTTCCAGCTAACTAAAATCTAATGCCACGTCCTGGGTTTCTCTCGTCTACCACCCGTCGATCACCCTTAGTAATACTTTTGAGTTATAAAAGAAACACACCTACCCGACTAATAACATTTATTTATTTTATCATATACTGCAAAGATTAAACGAATTAAAGACAGACTAATCAAGATAAGGTGCTGCACCGTTTTGTGACAGTGGACGAACCACATCGAGAATCCAATACACTAATTAAAAACACAAGATGGTTTAAGAAAATAAAATATATCGAATTCTTATAATTTCTGATATAAATAAAATAATTTTTAATTTTTAGGTGCAACTCTCCAATAGAAAAACTAAAGCAACTCTATAATTGGACAACAGGTGCATACAGCTGAAACTACGAAGAAGAAGTAAACTAAAAACTATCATTGTGATGTGACGTAGTTCAGTCCAATATTTATATATATATTTTTATTCTTACTGTCTGTCATCAAAGTTGTCAAAACAATCATTTCAGTGAAAATAAATGATATTTCAATAAGCAGTAAAAGTAGTTCATTCATTTTTGTTTCCTAATATCCAAGATGTAAAGGACAACCCTACGAGGAAAGAAAATCTGTTTTAGGAACATTTCCTTTTTTCTAACTTAACATATTGATAATGACTATGAACAAAAAAATATGCTAATTTACAAATATAAACATTAATTTTAGAGAAGCTTTGGGTAAGAAAAGTTACAGACTAACAGACTAAGGCAAGAATTTATATGATATCATTTAAACTAAATTTAATGTACACATTTCGCACCACCACTTTGTTTTATACATGTAATTTCTATTAAAATCCTCTTTTCAATTCAATAAATATATATTTTTTGTAATGAATTTCTAGAAAATATAATATTTGGTTACAGTTTAGATATAATGATAGCGAATGCTGGCAATAAAAATGATAATATTGTATGCTGTAGACTAGTTGATCCACCTTTATTCAGATATTTCGAACAGGGTGTTCTTTTTATTACGAATTCAAAAAGGCTATTTACAATATTTGCTGGTGTTGGTTCTTTGCATCCTTCAAGATGATTTACAATACACTTTTGAATTTCATTTAATTCCCTAGAAAAAAAAAAAAAAAAAATTATATTACATTTTTTGTAAAATAAATATGTCACACCTGGGTGACTCCTGACATTTTCATAGATTGGCCAGCATGACCTTCCCTTCCTTTTGCTTTTCACCACATGCAATGAACAATTTCACTTAAATGAATTTTGACGCATATTTGAGTTTCATTTTATTTTACCCAACACTTTCGTGGCAGGCTAAAGTATCAAGTCACACTCAAGGGAGTGTTCAAATATTAAAGAATATCTTAAATAAAAGATAAATAATTTAAGCAGGAAAAAATAATTTTAGAGAATGTTTTTGAGAAATCCAAATTACTTTGTATGCAATCCTTTTTTCGACTTACACAGTTAGCATTTTTATTCATAAAACTGTTTCCTGCAGTTAGAGTTATTAAACAAACTTATTTAATGCGACGTGAGAGCTATCAGTACTTTTCACACCCAATAACAAGGAAAAATGGATGATTGCCAGAGATTTTAGTGCAGCATGGTAGTTAGAAGGATCTTTTTTCAGGTTTACCTAAGAGCATGATTACGATAAATGAAGTAGAGAAAAGGGAATTACATCAAAAATTAGAACAACACACCAAAGAACTCACGCAACATATAGATAATTATTTGAAACGAACATTTTTAATTTTGAACACTCTATTTTAAACTTTATGAATTAATGTTAAGTATGAAGAAAGAAGAAATACTAATGCAAATTCCAGACATTATTTTTTAATCTTTGCCGAGCTTTCGAATTTGTTTATATTGTTATTGTTAAGTTGGTGTAACTTCTGTTCTGTCTGATTATGTGATTGGTATTAAATGTTTGGTTTATGAAGCGGTCTGAATAAGTTGGTATGTAAGTTGTTTACATTGATCTGTTTTGAAATTTAAATGTCTTTGATTTGTAAATCATTTCAAGTACCATCCTTCTATTGTGAGTTTGTCTCTGATTCTAGTTATCTTTGAATTTGAGAAATCGAAAATGTGTGGATTTTCTGTGCTGTATAAGGAAAGTTGCTGTGGTGTTACTTTTTTATTGTTGTGTTGTACGAGTGTAAAAGCCTGTATCAAACACCTTAAAACTATACTGTAAAATATGTTCCACAGCCCTTAAGATGACCTCGTTCCTAGGTTGAAAGCTCGGCAAAAATAAAAAATGAAAATTACTGGCATTGCCATTATTCTATCTTCCTTTTAGATTAATGAATCAGTCACCAAAAAACAATGAACAATACTGTTAATTACGAACTTTGTAAAGTACGTCATGAAACAATATAAAAAATGTGCACATATAAAAAATATGAAAAAATGTGAATTACTCATTTTGATTAATTTTATCTCAGTATAAGACTTTCTTATCAAGAAAGATAAAATGTCAAGAGATGACCTTTGAATTCTTTAATCTGATAAATAATTCACTTAATGTCATAAAAAAAGTAAACAAATAAATAAAATAGGGTTATTTCTTTCATTTGACCGGTATAATGATAAGGATTCTAAAATCCAAATATAATCAAAGTGGAGTAAAATAGTATCTCAAGTTTGAACTGCCTTTTTTTTTTGTTTTGCGATTTTTTAACGACACATCAATAAAAAATGATCATTTTTAACAAATTTTTACTTTCTTTTATTCAAACTTATAGTAATCGTGCAGATTTTTAATTTTGAATTTTCAGCAGAAATTTAACATAAATCAGGAGAAGAAGAATGTAAAAATGTATGATGCTCTTTTAAGTAATTGTGGCAGCGCCCAGCTTTAATGCCCAGCAATATAAATGGTAGAAATATTTACTGTTTATAGTAATCAAACGTTCATGAATTAATAATTTAAAAATAAGTATAGAAAAAAAAATAAAGGAATCACTCTTAAAGAACATTTTGAATAGATAATGATAAATAATTTACTAGCAATTTGAATAAAACTATTCCATTATTATAATAATCATTGAAATAAATGGAATAATAAATACTTTGATAGCGTAATTATGTAAATGTCCATTTCACGAGTATGAGTACGATTGCATGTATTAATACTAAAAACATTTACTATTGCAAAGTCATTTTTATAAACAATAGGTAACCATAAAAAGTTTTGTACTCTTATCTACATCAATAAAACTAAAAAGTTTTAAGACTCTAAATTCATGACATTAACAAAAATCAACAAAATTCAATTATCATGGGAGGGAACTAAACTAACAAAACTGAAAACAACTTAATACGTAGTTTTATATATATTGTTTAGCAATAAAAAGGTAACTTGAAGGTTAAACAAAAAGTAAGTGCAATGTCCATTTACTTTTAAGTTTAATTTAGTTGCTTATTTATAGAACGATCCTAGATTAATAATTAGAAATGCCTCTAATGCAATTATCTCTGCCATAATTTAGTCTACGTATAAGATTGATTGTACGGCCACATCTGGCGACCCAAACATACCAGTAAGCAAACTTTAATAATCTATGCAAGAATTTCTCAGCATATCTTAGCTGCTCAAAAGGTCATGATAAGAGGTAGAGCCTTGTGTAATATGTTAAAGCGAAGTACCTGTATTACATACCATTACGTCGTCACTTTTTATGTCAACTTATGTATGATTATTAATGCGTGTTTATTAAAAAAAAGTCCTTGAAGGCATTTTTTTTTTCTTTAAGTTAGAATAGAAGCCTTCAAGGTAACGGACCTTGCGTCATCACTACATTGTATAGATTATAATGAACGTAAATATAAGCAGTTTAAAATACAATTTTAAGTCTAAACTTAACGCAGAGCAATGAACGAAGCAAAGTACATAATTATACTTACATGCATTCTGTTTCATTAAAACTAATTGTAGGTCCATCTGCTGTTATATCTTTTTGATACTTCTGCGTTGTTTCATTGGCACATTGTTGCATTACTTCGGCTTTACTCGTTAAACATTCAGGCCCTCCCTCCGCAATGAATACTGACAATAAAAATAATTAAATTAGAAACTTTAAACTAATTTTTCCTCAGATAACATATACTTGTAATATAACAAATATAATTATCAGGGGAGGGATTAGCTATGTGGTTAGCGTACTCGATTCCCACGCGGAGGTCCCGGGTTCGAATCCAGCAGCTGACCCTTAGATTTTCTCTTCCTAGGAGCTTCTTACAGCTCACTGTCCGGTGATGGACAGTGTTGTCTGTAACGAGAGAACACTGTCCGGAGGCCGGCAGTGCACTGGAAAAAGCTCCGGGCGCTAATAACCTCAGCTGTTGATGCGCCAAAAAAAAAAATAATAATAATTATCGTATATAACATCTTAAACCGTCGAAAACTATTTAAAAAAACATTTTCAATAATAATCCTTTAAAGATTTTGGTTAATTCAAATTTTTTTTAGCATTTTCAAGAAGTTTTTGAATTAATTTGATTTCATATTCAAAGGCCTGCACCATAGAATCGCCGCTAATGTCCAGCAACTCAAGCCATTCTAAAGAGGGTATTTAATTTTTAATATTTGTCTGGTATTTCAATTAAGTTCACTTTAGGTTTACCGCTTAACACTAATCCCTTAAGTTAATAAGTTGATACTCACATGCTATCCGATCACCTTCTTTATAACATATAAAATTGATTAGAGAATCCGTTATTTCTAAAAATACTCCTTTATGTACTCTTTCTCCTTCATCTAAACATGGTTCAATGGCATCAGTGGCATTATTTACACAAGCTTTCAACTTTGGAGATTTCCTACGCATAAAAACATATAATTATTGTTATTTTTACATATAATACCTTATTTATGTCTCATATATATATATGGTATGGTATGCACAGTATGTAATTGTTGAGACCTGAGTCTCTATGCAACTAAATACAGCTGCGCAACTGACATGCTCTCATAATTATTGTATTTATCATTCCGTTCTGCGTAAAAAAAAAAAAAAAAGTTACGTATTATGAATCATCTTATCATAGTTCCTTGTTATGTATCGAAGAAGTCTACATTCTTTATTAATAAGCTATTATTATGCGAAGTATATTATGTTTTTAAAGAAGTAAAATTCTGTGCAAAGCAACAGGTTCTTTAAAATTATGAATTATAAAAAAGAGGAATACCACAAAAAAATGGTTAATAAAGATGCGAGCAGTTATACCAGAAATATACTCTGGTAAATATATTCTGGAAAATAATTTATTTATTTATTTATTTTTATTTGTTTTGAGACGGAGAGTCTCAATACAGTTATGAAAAAGTAATAAGTATTACAATGGCACAATAAAATATTGAATACTAATAATATTGTAAAATAAAATAAACAATACTCTTCAGTAGTAAAAAAGTGGACTTAGATATCTAAAGAATGAATCAAAATCAAAACAAGAATGACCATTATATAAATATAATTCATTAATCCAGAAAATTAATATTAAAACCTTTCTTCCAATAGATCTTGACTTTATATAAATAAAAACAAGTCTAATATTTTTAGGATCTTCCACGGCTAAAAGACCCTCTAATCGTCAAAAGGAATAGCAGTGTAAACATCAGTTTCGAATATTATTACAAGCTGGGCAAGTTTTAAAAATATGTTGAAGATCTTATTAGGATCTATTGTATCTGTCCAATTGTAATTACCAAAATTCCGGTGTAAGTCCCGCTATATCTGTATATATTTACCTGTTCTCCATTTCTGGCTCTTAGTTTCTGTAACTCAACCAAAACGCATAGCCACGTAAGTTTTAATAATTATACAAAAATGTATTGTATTTTACAGTTTATGTTCATATTACTGATTTTTTCTATGTTACTGTCTCTGTAAATTGTTTTGTATTTGTGATATCCAGGCCTTGAAGAGGACAATATATTTGTCGAAACGTTGGCAGAGACGAGTTGTTTTATTTGACCGATTCCTCGCAAATCTTCCATCCTAAGATCTTATTAGGATTTAATGAACTGAACCAATAAGAAAATGTGGTAACTTTTGTGAGGCGGTCATTCAGAATGTTTAGAAAGATTTGTTGGCAAATTGATGTACTTACTTGATAACTACGTACTGGAAGTAGAATTATTAAATAATTCCATGTCTTTATATTTTATCCGATCGAAGCCGAAAAATGTAAGCTTAAACAATTCAAAACATTCCCAATTATGTCTACAAATCTCGTATTTAGAATTTGAAGTATTCAATTTTAAGTAAGGGTTCATTTTAATTTGGTTTAATTATAATATGAATTGTTCCAGTTTCCCACAGAACCATGTAATTAGTATAGTATTTCTTGAAAATGTAGTTGCCTTTTAGTTTAAACGTGCTCTTTTTCCAAACTTGAAATTTTGCAAGAATAAAGTTATTAACCAGTTGGTAAAAAAAACGTAGAAGTTGGGACCTAAACGGAGTCTTGCTTGTGAACAAGTTATTAGAATTATATCAGCGGCTGAAAAATACATCTTTTATGTACATAAATACTTCTTTTCAAGATAATGAAAAGGAGGCAATGGTTAGTGAGGAATTATTCGCTCCCTGCATAACAATAACAATAAGAATAATAGTATTCATGACAAAATAGATTGGACTCAGTAAAAGTGCACTGCACTCACATGATGTTAGTGTTGGGTTCGAATTCATGAGAGAAAGAATTAGGCATGCAGCAAGTCCTGGGTTCGAATCTTAACAGTAAAAAAAAGTAAAAAGTAAAGTAAAGTAATCGCCTATTTTTTCAGGCGGGGCTTAACGTCCAACTACCAATTAGGTGCCGTGGACGGAGGCGACTGGCAAACATACTTTACTGTAAATTTCTTTTATTAACCATTAAATAAAATCCAAGGCCTAAGACCGGGAATCGAACCCAGTACCACAATGCATATTAGCTTTGCAGGTCTCGCCTCTAACCGCTCGGCTACCGTGGCGCCTCGAATCTTAACAGTATTATCCATTGATTTTCTTTAAGATAGTATAGCTTAGTATGCGAGTGCTATAATAAGAATTTAACCTCTGAACGGAAGGCGATATTACAATAGGAAAACAAAAATTGTGACGCATTTTAATTTAAATAAAATTATACCAACGTCAGCTTACATTTCCGTGACCGAATAACAACTACGCTAAAAAAAATAATAAATAAACATGGCATCCTTACTGTATAAGACCTTGGTTTCAAATGAATCGAAACGCTTTCCATTTTAGTTTTTAAAAGGATTTAGTTACCTTATCAAGCAAGATTGATTATCTTTTATTGTATGATTATAAAATAATATTAAAGTGCGTAATTTCGTTAATTTATGCGTTTATAACTAGTAATTACTTTTTATAAAACATAAAAATTGATCACCTTTTCATTTAAAAAACTATTTAAGTGTTTAAAAATTAATTGAATAGATTGGTTACAATAAATAGTAACCTTATAGTGCTTATAGTACATTGGAGCTGACTTTTTTACAAAATGAAAAACAAAATAAACTTAATAACCTAAAAAAGAAAACAATTACGTCTCAATTATCTATGAGGAAACTTTCCTGCTAACAATGAAAACAATTGATAAAATTGCTATTTCTTATGCGAAAAAAAATAAACATAATAGAAGGCAATAAGTCAAGAAATTTTACTATATATTCATGAAGGTATTTGAAACCTCTCTATTATTAATTTTTCTTACAAGAAGTAAGAAGAGGTAATGTAATCGTGTCTTTGGAGATCTCTGAAAATTAGATTAGAAATAAAAAATGGTAATGTCATAAACTAATTCGGCCAATTTTCACAGACAGTTGGAAATTTCCGTGTGTAATTAACTATTAAAACACATTCGATTTGTTTTTTCTATACACTTCAATAGCTAATCAGTTGTGCTTATGTTTTTTAGAGATATTCGGTTACCTAAAGAGATTATTTTTGTTAACGAAATATCCTATCCAATCTCTACAAATCAAGCGTTCCCCTTCAGGTATCTAAAAGAACTAAACGTTAACGAAACTCTTTTGGTTACTACCAAAAGAAATTCACTGCCTGAACTAATCGTACTTAGTGGTATGGGTTATGCACCTGGTTCAGTGCTGAGTCAGCACACAAACTAAATTTCTTAAATGCCTTCTAGTTAGGAATTAGAACCTTCAGAATTGTGGTAACAGTAAGACGTATGAGTTTGCAATTTTGGTTGTCTTTTTTTTTTTGTCAATAAAAACTCAAAATCAAAATTAGAATAAGAAGTAATAGTAAATAATAAATTTAAAAGAATCCCAGTTGACTTTTGAATTTTTTTTTTTATAAACCATGAATAGCTAGCTATCAAATTAAAATTCCTGAAAGATCTACAGATATTTATCTTGCTAATGAAACACACTTTTATTTATTTTTGTTTGCTTAAGTATTATTTTTATTTTGCTAGCTCAGCACGTCTTAATACAGAGAAAGATAAGCTCTGATGCTCTTTTCACACGCATGGTTTTAAACCGTAAAGTTACTTACAACGCTATATAGAACCATGTTTTATGGTTGTTTTATTGAACTTATTATTGCAGTAAGTTAGAATGTGTTCAGACCAGATATTTTAAATCCATCTTCCATTGGCCACGAAATGTGCCTAATCATTATGTACGTATAGAAGTTGGGTTAGAGGCTATTGAAATTGAGGTTCTAAAAAAGATGGTTAGATGGTGGTATAAAGTTCAACTAATGGATGGTAACCGCCTCCTAAAGATATGTTTGAATATTTTAAAATCCCTCAGTAATGACAGAATATCTGTGGTTAAATTTAATTGGTACAATCAGTTAATAGGAAAATTGGATTCTATTGATGCAGTTAGCTTGCTAAATACTAGCGAAATGTCACAATTTAAGGATGAATTCAGCAATAGCATTCTGAAATTTCGGAATAATAAATTTTCTTTAGACATTAACGCTGTTCTGCATTCAAATTACAATCCAGACTTCAGAAAGATAAGTAGTCTAACGCTGGGTGCGCAATATTTGTCTCTGAGGGTGCCAATTATAAAGCATAAACTAATTAGTCAATTGAGGCTATGTCAGCCTCGTTCTTTTCAAATCACTTCTTCTGGTTTCAGAAACAGTTTTCAAACAGATACCTCCAATTGCCCTCTATGCAGTATTCCCGAAAGAGAGGATTTACAGCACTTTTTATTAAAATGTATGAGGCTGCAATCTTATAGAGATAAATACTTGAATAAATACATCTCTAGTATTACAGATGTAGATGTTCAAGTGCAGACTCTATTAGATGTAGCCGATATTGATAAATTAAATAATTTATTTTATTTTATAACAAGTGCCTTTAAAATGAGAAATTTTGTTTTGTTTATAATTCTTTATGTTTTTAAATTTTGGTTCTTTTTATTTTCATTCGATTAGAATGTATATTTTTAGTTTTCAATTTAAGTTTTTATTTATGTTTTATAAGGTTTTATTTTACTTTATTTAACCAAACTCCATTTGTATAGGGTAGAACCCTTAAAACAAATAAAATTATTCTATTCTATTCTATTCTATTCTAGAACCATGTTTTATGGTTGTTTTATTGAACTTATTGTGCTAATTCCTCATCAACATTAATGTATTATAATGAACCATTAACATGTAGTTTAACACAAAAACAACGCATTACTTTAAAATGTTACGCATCGTAAAGTAAACTTCCTGCATTACTATCCACCTATGGAATGCCCACCTGACAGTTTCATTTATAGCTCATAAAACGCTCAGAAAATTTAATATTAAATTAATAATTATAAAAGTAATAAATCACTAAAAACTAAAAATTATGTTAAAAAAAAAATCATTTCTTTAATTACCCGCAATATTTCTTAAACACTGTGTCAAGGTCTCCTTTTGGTTTGGCTTCGTCAACTTCTTCTTGTATTACATCAAAATCAATAATTTCTTTTAAACATGTTTGGAAATCTTGTTTAGCTTGCTGTAAAATAAAAACAAAATGTAATTATTAAGAAACTAGGATTTAAATAATCCTAACTCTGCTTGCTCATCCAAGCAGAGAACATTTTTTTAAATGCTTGAAGAACAGTTTTATTTAATACACTTAAGATAATAATACGTAGTCATTAAAGATTTTACGGAAGTACAACATTTGAATTATTTGAACTCCATACAAAAAGAAATTGTTTAGCGAAAGGATAAATTTGAATTTGTCGACACAGTTGAAGAGCTTTCGCGATCCAATCTATCCAATTTCTACTTCTAAGACGACCCGAATCAAAAACCGATACTTAGTCTCGCGGTTTGTGTAGTCATCTATTTTATTTATAAGTAAAGGTGGCCACAGCATTTGGGGTTTGATTAGTGAGAAATAAATTTCGTCTACCAAAAGCGTTTTCGATGCTCTTGAACCAAAAGTTTTTGTTTTGTTTTTGTTCAACAAATTCGTTAAAAATATTGAAACAATATTACAAAATAAACTAATTGCTTCTATAATAATGTAAAAAAAACAAAACTACTAATAGAAATAATAACTAAAGATAACATAATAAGATATTATTATAGTTGCAACACCATTTAATTATCAAAAAAATCAATCATTCTTTGGAGACATCTAATTTACATGACGTCAGTGATTGGGGTTATTAATTACATTTCTCTCTTATTATCTGTTCAAAATATTTATGAAGAATCTCGGTTTGCATTCTTTAATTTAAAAAAAATTATTTACCTCCTAGTGATGTTTAATTATTATTCCTATATTTGTATAAAACTATTCTATTGAATTCATTAATATTATTATTTTTATTCCAGAATTACACGCTTGAGACAACCTGAGAATGAGTAATGTTTATCGTGAATCAATGTTTAATCAACTGAAATTTTTATTTTCAAGTTTTATCGTCTTATTCGTAACAATTTTTATTGAGTCATCATTTTTTATGTTTAATTAATATGCAAACATTTGGGAACATTCACACAGTTATCTTTGACTGTATCTACTGTTATCTCCAGGATGACTATAATGGTGAATTGGGTGAAGACTAGTGGCATATCACAAGAAATTAGGGAGAGCTTACTTAGTCTAGTAATCTAGCTATGAAATCACGCTTTATGTAACCAGATAAGGGTTCCCAGAGAATAACTTTAAATCGGATACTATCAGCCATCGAAATATGATTCAGCTGACGGCCCACGCATAAAAACCATAAATGATTCTATTTTTGCGAATGTGGAATATTAAGACATGATCCTAAAGGCGAATTTGGTAACAGCGCGAGTGGAAAAACAATTCCGCAAAAATTATTTCTGCGGCTAAACTTTTTTAATAATCATAACCTAACGTCAGTAACGAATCACAAACTTTCCGTCAGTTTAAAAATTCACATTAACTAGATTACAGTTCTACTTTATATGAGTCATATGTCATCTTTTTCAGAAATATCTTATCTCCTTCATTTTGTTTATAAACATAACGAAATGCAAGTTAGGTATAAATATATTTTTTTTTATTTAATATATTTATAGAGGAGTAAAAGATTCTCTTTAGAAATTCAATGTAGAATTGAGTTTCCACGTTTATCGATTTATTTGTTTTATATATACTTTACGCAACAAATATCTCATTGGTCGGCTATGTATAAAGTAGTAAAAAGAGGCATTAAATAAATCCTCCAATATTACTCTACGATGGATACGTTTGAATTATGGATAAAGTGTTCAAAACATCAGTATAAGTACAGTCGTTACAGCAAACCAGCTTTTGTTAAAAAAGGAACACCATTCCGTCAGTTATTTCTGTTATCAGGTTCACACAGTATCTTATGTGAGCATCATTAATTAATGAAAAATATAGAATTCAAACAAAAAAACACATATGTTACATCAAAAAAGCGTATGAGACATCGATTAGTAAAGTACAATTTTTCTGTAATAAAATTATTCAGGAGATTTTAAAAATCGATTTCTGTTCGAAAAGTAACACGAACAATAAAGAAAAAACGAAATGTTTACAAAAGATAAAAATATTAAAAGTTTTTACTAAAGTTTAATTTGACCTTGATAATGTCAATTAAAATTTAAATGGAAATTTCCATATAATAAATGGATAAATATTGAGATTTTCCTCTGAGGAACTATAACAAAATTTGTAATTATATTTGATTAAAAAAGTAGAAAAAAAAAAAAATTAATGGTCTACGTGAAATATATCTTCTGTAATTTTCTTTAACGCTTGAGAGGCACGGATAATTGTAACAAATAATAATAATAATATTTCTTTCAAAACTGAACTCAATTTTGCAAAATAATTAACAATAGCGTAAGAAATCAATTCTTTACTTTCGCTAACTTCTTATTACAGAAGAGGGAATGATTTGCTCTTAAGTGCATTTCACTGTTATGAACATTCTAAACACCTGTGTGATAAATTAAGAGAAGAAAACATTTACATTACAAAAGATATAGCTATAAGCTAAATCAACTGCATTCCAAAAGGACCTAGTGCAGGTCCCTAAAGTGCTTTTGCATCTGTAAAAATGTTAATGAATTACGTGTGAGTAAATGTGTAAAATGATTAACAAGATTTTGCTCATGAATGCAAATAGTTATACAATAATACTCTGCAAGCCCAATATATGTTTTATGAATGTTTGAGAAATCAGTGTAAATGTTTTTCGTGTTCTTTAGAGGCTTGGGCTATCCGCAAGGTCACAAAGAAATTCAAAGAAGTGGTTACAGTAAATATGTTAGTAAAATTTCAAATATGAAATAAATCTGTTGAATGGAATTTATAGCTTCACTGACATAATTAGTTTTTAGCTGTATTTATCCACGTCAAGAGGAGGCGCTAATGACCTCGGCAGTCGCTGCGCCAAAAAATAATAAATAAAGAGATAAAATAAAATAAAAAAAATGCACTGAGAAAAATCATAGTCTAAAACTAACAAGCATGGAAAATTTGGCATGATTACAGTATATCCTCTAGTAATTCAATTTATATGAATAAATATGAAAACATTTAAGTATATTTAGCACCTAAATTATTTGGCACTATTTTCTTCTTTATATTGTAAGCAAATGAAGTAATTTTACATTTATTAAACCATGTAAGAACTCAATTATTATGATTAATAATTAATTAGTTTGTTTTTTCTAGTTACTGATTAAAGATTATTATTATAGAAAAATATCTGATGTCAAAATGGATAAATCTCTCTTACTGGTTCATTTGTTTTTAACTTTCAATTTTTGAAATAGATTTTATAAAGACTGTTCGCATTATGTAAATTTGACACCGTACGGTAGAGTAGGTGATAAAATATCTCAGTGAAAAGCCCAAAGATATGGCGTTCAAGAAACCAAATAAAAAAAAAAACATTTTCTTGGTAAAACGTTTCAAATAAAAATGGTAGACCATATTCAGCTTGAATATACTTTGCTTAATTTAATAAACTTCCTGTACATTCCATCTGAATTGGGCATACAGCGCAAGATCTTACCATAGAAGAAAAATGATTATTGTGAAGGAGCTCAGAGCGGCAGTCTTGAAAAGTTTTGTTAATAACAACATGATCGATCAGACATTTTACTTTTGTTTATTCAAAACCATAGACAATGGGACTCAAATTCTATAGAAAGTAGCTACAATTTAGATCTACCTTTGAAGATCAATTAGGTGCCCTCGAATGGTCATGCTAGCGAAGTCGGAAGCAACAGTTATTGCTACACACAGCCTACTCTACACCTACAAATACTAATGGACTCTAGGCGTTTGATATTTTCCTATTTTGCATATTTTTCCCAGCTTCCAGGGGTTTCTATTCAAATCATACTCTTTTAAGTATGGGGTGAATCCCGAAAACCCGATGGAACTGTATTTACAACTGAAACAAAAATCTTTTTCAATAATTAAACAATGTACGCAAAAAGTGGGAAACTCTCTTATATCGATCTGAATTTTTTTCATGAACATTTATTTCTAGAAGGGTTTGCGAAGAAGGAGAGTATTTGAGTTCCCCTCTAAGAGCTGTAATTAGCAACTCTACGGATTTACAGCAAGTGTAAACCCAGGGAAATAGATGAAGTCTTTACATCAAACTAATGAATCAATCAACAATATTATCTAGCGCTGCGGGACTAACCACATTCGTAAAAGTTGACCCAATACAAAAAAGAAAAAATTAAGAATAAAATAAAAGAGATACTAATCGCAAAAACAAGTTTTCCTTGTTCTTTTAATCTCAAAATACATTTTGTTTAAAAATCGGACTTCCCCTTTCGTTATGATGAGAAGAAATGTCCATGTACAGACAAGACACACCAACCCTTTAATGATGTAAAATATTACGTCAATTAGCCCTGAAGAAGATCTAGTCCCTAGGTCGAAAGCTCGGCATAATAAAAATATATCATGACTGAAACTGGAAGCTATTCTTTCATCATATTGATTATATATAAATATAATACATAAGGAAATATATAAATGTCAAACAGTACTGCGCGTCCTGCATGTATAATTGACTTATAGATTATACCTTTTTATTTTCAACTCCTTTCATTGTTGAATAGGAAGTTATATAACACGTTAAATGACGTAAGTCAAATTTTGGAAAATGCTTTTTACTTTCCTGGTTTTGAAATCATCCAGATTTGAAAAAGTAATTTTACTTAAAAATGGGAATTAATATAAGTTGAGTGTGTGAGCATAACTTTAACTGGTATTATCTGATAGGCGGAGAGAACATCTGTGCGATATGAAATCAATAATAAAGTTATTTTTTCTGAAATCTAATTAGGCTATTCTTTTTTATAAGTAACACCACTCCACAGACTATAAGTACGAGTCATAAGAAACATAACATCTTATTTCTTAACTCTAATTTAGTTGATATAGTTATTTAATAAACTCCTTACAAAGAAAGTTATTTTTATATTCATCATTTCAAACAATAGAAATATAAAAATACAAAACACAAAGACATGTCATTGAAATGAGTGTTCCATAATTGCCAAGGACAAAGTTGAATTAAGTATTTACTAATTACTTCAAATCACCTGTAATGGTTGGTGAAGAAATTAAAAACCAAAACTAGCCAAGGTTAAACTATTTAACATTTACAATATGTAATAAGTATTTTGTGATAATAATTGAATAAAGGTCAATGACATTTGTGAAGTGATAACCTAACAATATATAAAAACTAGAACTTGATTATTAAAATACTTTAGTGAATAATAGGGAATATTCCTTTGAACTTAGTAATAAACATTTTTCATGAATCATCAGGAAAAGTTTGATGGATCAATACAATAGCATTATTTTGCACTCTTGTACAGTTTTAAAAACTAAAAAAAATTGCAGCACTTTTTGTCTACGATATTTTTAATATTCTTCTTAACTAGTTCATTTAAATTCAGCTGAAGAATTATCAAAAGGCAGTTCAAATTTTTAGATGTACCGAGGAGTAATGTAAATAAAGAAATCTACTGAAAATTAGCTATATTTATCAAGTAGTATTTAATGAACTGAAGTTCGCTCTGGGAGTTGGGTAGGGTTATTAGCGCCAGTAAGCCTATTATTAAGACTTTATATAAAAACCAAAAGCTCTTTACTCGTTAACAACATATTGGCATCCAATTGGCTATTTTCCAAAAATGAAATTTTATAATAAAATTCACAATTTTACATTCGTTAGTAAAATCCGAGCGACAGAGGAATAATAATTATTAAATAGCACTTAAAGCTTGAAAACAAAACGTCACAATATCCTCTACTAGAACCTAATCAAAACATCAAAACTATATGACATCAATACATTTGCACTATATGATATTACCGGTGTTAATGTTAATGAACTTCAAACATCAACAGGTATTGAGAAAATCAGGTCTAAATTATTTACTTGTCCGATAATTGCTTTACTTGTAACCGTCCAACTCAGAAAACTTTACCGATCAGACACAAAACTATGACACCAAATTTGACTGCACTCAAACCAAACCAGACCTGCTGCTGAATATTGAACCCTAATAACTGCTATCAAATTTTATTTAAGAGTTTGTATCTGGACACAGGGGATGTTCTAAGAAGGGAATGAGGTACGTTCAATAAAGTAGTTTTGCTTCATATTTACACTGGTCACTAGAGTATTGATTTTCTTCAATTTGAAATTTTAGAGTTACTCACTAACGCTTAAAATTGTGGCGGTAACACTGCATTGGTACGTTAGAGGGAGGCCACTACCTCAAAAAAAAAAAAATAAAATACCTTGAATGAATTCATGTGAGATGTTTCATATAAAAGTTACATGATCTAAATATACGCAAAGAAGACACCAAGTTAAAAGAAAATTGATGAAGCCGTTTTCGGGGGGGGAAAAACTGAAAAATCGTTTTTGTAAAGTTGTACTTCCAGAATGATTTGAAGTTTCGGTAGGTGACCTTGTTTCCCAAACAAGTTATTAAGTTTGTGCGATTTTTCGTTTTTGGAATCAGACTTAAATATAATGTCCCAAAAAGAAATTTTGAAGACTCAAGGAAAAGAAAACGTTAATTTTTCGGAGAAGACTCAATTTAAAAAATTTGACAAGATCGTGACACCTCCTCTTTTACTTTAGCCAGCGCTAAGAAAAAGTAAAAATCTAATACAATAACTTGCTCTTTTCTCACAAAGAAACTTTCTCTTTACGACATCACATAATTTAAATGATAATGAAAGAGAATAAATAATAATTTCCATTGGTGATCATTTCTGATGAAATTAAAATTTCATAGCGAGCGCATTTCTATTTTCAATAACCACAATTCAAATTGTTTGTATTTGTAGACTAATGTTAAAAATTACGCAGCCTAAGATTAATATTGAAGGATTATCATAAAATACCTTCATCTTAATGCTACAAATATATTTCTTCATAAAATTCTTTAAAATTCATAAAAAAACAGACATACCATAGCAATGTCATATGATTCGTTGTTTCCATTTTTTAAACATTTTTCTTTAATTAATTCATCACCTTCATTGATTGATGGCAATGATCCACCAAAAACTTGTGTCATTCCTGGGATTGTGTTTTCAAGTTCTTGCAAAGTTGTAGATATATTTTGTTCTGCAGCCACTGAAAATTTTTATTATATGTTTAATTAAAATGTTAATTTGGCATAATACATTCTATATATAAATTATTGGATAACATTTTAATATAAACTAATCTTTAGGTAAATAACTGATAAACATCTAGTTGAATTTTTGAGCGTTCTTAGTTAATGGGCATAACAATAATGAATCAGTTTTGTAACATTTTAAAAGAAAAACTCACCAAAAAGCACAAGAGTGAAGGCTAATAAAATTTTCTTCATTATGTATTTAATGCAGTTCCAAAGTTTTTACTACACTAATATTAAGTAAAAACTAAAACTGAAAACATGTACTAATAAACAACACTAGACGAGGCACAGCCAACCAACGTTCAGAAGCACTACGAACACATGAATCCCAACGGACGCCTGCTTGAGCAATGATGATTAATGAAGACACCAAGGTGGAAAACCTTACTGTCATCTCCATGAAGACTTAAGCAGTGTTGCCAACATTACTAAATATGACTTAAATACATATTAATAATTTAATTTTAATTTAAAAAATAGATTTGAATGAAAAAGTATTTTATTTTCTGGAACTTTTATATATTTTTCTAAAATATCGAATATAAATAAGATTGACAAGTCGATGTTACGAATTTTACTGGCATGTAGCTTTAAGAGGAAGGTTCAATAGGTTTAATTATTGTTATCACTATTTAAAGAGCGGTTTGGAGTTTATGGCATGCCGGTGAAAGTCTTGCTGAAGAAAGTGGTCGAATAACTTCCTAAGGTGCTAACAAGAATTTAACTAACTTGATTTGCAAAAATTACTAATAAACTTGTTTTTGTTTCTGATCCTTATAAAACATTAATATACATTTAATTTTTAATCGAGCATGCGTGCAATTTATCATGGACATTACAGAATTTAAAGGAGAAGATAGTAACCAACGTCCACAATTTGGTTCTAGATTTCTGCAGGATGAAGATGATGTATACGAACATAATGCTTGGTAAAACTGTTCGTTTATTACTTTTGTCTTTAAATCTTTTCTGGTGAGTTAACAATGTTCCTTTATTTTAGGGATAATGCCGAATGGACTGAAGAACAATTGGAAGTTGCGATGAAGAAAGTAGAAAATCAAGTTAAAAATTCAATCGAGATAACTAAACGTGACGAACTTATAGAAAAGGCAAATGAACATTGGGATGTTTTTTATGGCAAACATGCTAATAGGTAAGGTAGTGGATGCTTCCAATATCAGTTTAGGTTTTTTCCTCAAAATAACTAGTTCTTTTTTTTTTCTTTTAGATTCTTTAAAGACCGTCATTGGTTGTTTGTCGAATTTCCAGAGATATTTGCCCATCAGTCTACTGAAAAGAAAAATTCATCAGAAGAAGTTCATGATCCTAATAGTAAAGTTCTATTAGAAGTTGGATGTGGAGTAGGAAATACCGTTATTCCTTTGCTTAAACACGATCCAGATTCAAAGTTGTTTGTTTATTGCTGTGATTTTTCTAATGTTGCCATAGAATTACTCAAGGCACAACAAGGATTTGATGCAACAAGGTCTAGTATTAGGGATTGAAATATAAATTCACTTGGTCCCTTGAATAAACGGCATAATGTCAGGGATCGAATTGCTGGATATATGCAAGAAAGAAAAGTCCTCTCCATTCAAATTAAAAAAGGTCTCTCTCTTACTACAGGTAATGATGCAATTTGTAAGCTTCGAAGCAGTTTATCAACCGTAGTGATAATTTTGTGTGTATAGATTAAAAATATCGTTGTGTATGTTGAATTCACTTTAATTGAATAATTCTTTTGCGAAAAACGTGAAATATAAAAACCAGATTTTTTTTTTTTTATTGTCCCGTTTTAAATCAACTGCTTAGTAGTTTCTAAAGAGCGTTTAAAAGATTTTTACCTGTTTTGACCGAGGGAGTCGATTCCTGAAGTTATGCCACTTAACTTTGGTATTCTGCAATTATTTTTATCATGAAATAAAAAAGGTTTACTTTATCAACTCTATTTTCACAGATGTCATCCATTTGTGTTCAATGTGTCCGACGAATCGTGGGAAGACGTCCCTTTTACTGAAAACAGTTTAGACTTTGTTCTCTTTATATTTGTTCTCTCTGCTCTATTACCTGAAAGGTATTGAATTTATCAGAATTTTGTAATAAGATTAATTAAAATCCAACAGATTTATTAGGTTTTTTAGTGTTTAGACTAAAATTCAAACAAACTAATGACCTTTTATAGGATGAAACATGTTGCTCGCTGTATATTCAGATACCTTAAGCCTGGAGGCATGGTATTATTTAGAGATTATGGGAGATATGATATGGCGCAGCTTAGATTTAAAAACTGCATTAAAGAAAATTTTTATGCGCGTGGTGATGGAACATTAGTATACTATTTCACTGAAGGTAAAATTAAATTAATATTTACTCCTTTTTTTCCTTCGCAATTAGAGGATTAAGTTTCTTTGGAAATAAATATCTTAAGAAAAAATTATCTTAACTTCTAAAATAAAAGGGGGGAGTTTATTTTACATAATGCATTCATGGACACCTTTTAGAAGGAATTAATACTGTGTTAAATCATCTTATGTACAAAACATTTTTTACCTCAATGAGTCATCTCTAAATAGGGGATCGTCTAAAAAAAACAAAAAACAAACAGCTGAACTCCTCTACGTGTTGATAAAAGCATTGAACCAATTAATAGATTGGTTAGTCAAAACAGAGAGTTATTAATAATGCTGTGGCAATCCCATTGTGATCTTTCACCGCTCTGCTGTCGTCTTTATAATACCATTAGAGAACTGCAGCGTTATTGTTTGAATAAAGATAGGAAGTGAAGATTATCAGTAGAGTAGATACCAAAAAGTGTTAAGTTCCCCTTTGCATGATCACTTTTTGATTTAATGAACATCTTTATTCCTGGCCTAGTCGATAACTTCTTATGACGAATGGAGCAGAATCTGGAATTTGGGCCTTTCACCATTTTTAAAATTATTTCTTTCAATACCATCCGTTGTTTTTATGAATAAAATGATCTAGAGAATGGGTTTAATTTGTTTAGCAATGTAATTCTTGAAATCTTAGCCCCGGTTTCCCGAGTCAATTACGAAAATGTTTTGCACTTTTGCCTTAATACTCCTACAAGGTACATAATGCCTTTAGAAGTATTTGAGTAGTAAGTTGAGCAAACCACAGACCAATTTATGCTCACCCATACACAGTATACTACGTTTGTTAAGGAAGTAGATGTAGTAAATAGCAGAATTAGCTTGTTGGAGCCTCATGCTAGTCTTGTCGTTTTATTAGTATTAATAAAATTTGTAAAATACATCCTTTTAGAATTTTCTGAATATTTCAACGCTCCAGCTTTGCGTTGCTGGGTTATTAAACAAAATGAATTAAAATGTAACTTTCTCAAAACAACATAAGAGATAATAATATTGCCTTTTATATTTTCCAGAAGAGGTACGAGACATATTTTGCAGTGCAGGATTTGAAGAGAAACAAAATTATGTTGATAAAAGGTTGCAGGTTAACCGTTCCAAAAAAATAACAATGTTTAGAGTTTGGATTCAGGCTAAATTTAGAAAACCTTTTGTAAAATAATTGTTTACATGAGAACTTGAGATTTAATTATCCGTACCTACCTACAAAACATTGTAAATAAATATTTTATATATTTGTAATTAATATTGAAAATTATATATGCGCATAGTAAATGTTTTGTTTTATTTCTCTAAAAAGTTGCGGAAAAATGTTAGTTATGTCATTCATTCACACGTCCTTTTTTTGTGAAATGTTGCTTGCAGTGCTGCATGAAGAAGTGCATGCTCTAAGCATGAAACTGCATTTCTTCGCAACTTATTTCTTCTGTTTACCCAATTATAAATATATAGCACTCCTGAAGGTATATAGATCTATATATCTATAATTACACTAAAATATGGCAAGATTGGTATAAAGTTATTACCAGACTTGTTCACTTTCTGGAACATTCTTCATGAAAGACGGGACATTTGGAAAATGACAATCTGTTCAAAAACTTTACAATATTTATGATGGAGTAGTGTAGGGGCAGAGCACTTTACAAATAAAGCATTAACTATTTTCTAACGCTGTGCGTTGTAACTTCTCCAGTTGCGTTGTACTTTCACTGACTCATACTCTAAGAGAAGATGTAGAGGTCTCGTCAAATTTTCTAAAATGATTATGAGAGTGAATGGAAACCATCGTCTTAAAAATACAGCTATTGATAAAGAATTTCTTGCTAGCTCTGAAATGTCAAAATACTGGTGGAAATAACTGAAAAAATATGATTAAGCTGATGATAGTAACATACCGGTAATATTTGGAAGACTTCGTTTCATCTAAGCTCTTTATTTGCAGCATATTTACTAAGATACTGAATCGAGACCTAATTAATAGATGATAACAAAATTTTACAACATCAAATAAATCTGAAAAACTCGTATGAATATTAGTGCTTATTTCTTTTTACTTGCACTTATTATTTTAGGAGGCAGTATTAAGACCTTGACAATAATTTCGCTATCAAGTTTCTATTTAAACTACATTTTTGGGGAAAATAAATCCGAAAAAGAATTTTTAGAAAAAAGAATGTAAACACTAGCTCAAAACGAAAAATTGCGAGAAAATCGAAAGTAAATTTGTCCAAAAATTGAGAATAAGAAAGAAGAATTCATGTGAGACTATCACACTTTCACTCTTTGTTTTTGTTTAAATTGAAATACAAACCATTAATTTTAAATGAATTTATTTATACTAAAAGTTTACATATTGTCGAACAGTATTTCATTTTTATTTTTTATAAAAAACATTCTAAAGCATTAAAGTTTGGTCTAGAAGTTTCTATTAAATTTAAAGGTAGTCTAAAACTTGAACACTATATGGAGGGACATACTTAGTTGTAATAATTAAATAAAATATTTTTTGTAAATTCTTAAAAACCTTTCTTGCAATTTTCTTTTTATTTTTTCGACATGAAAATGCATTTCCTCTTTGCAAATAGTAAATTTTCTTTGTTAAACTAAAGAAGTGATATTTCTGATATGTTACATTAAATTAAAGTCATTATAAATTAAAAGTTTTTTTTTTTTAATGGATGTGTCCATCAAATTTTTTTTAATGGGAAGTCAAACATTTCAATGTTTACTGTAAAAAAAAAGGATGTCATGACACCTTCAAGACTAGAAGAAACACCTTTAATGGATATTTAAAAAAGAAAAAAAAAGATACGAACAAATTATTCGAAAAAGGTAACAAAGATACAGAATACATTCAAATTCAAGAAAGAATCTAAAGTGGATTCAATATAATATTAAAAAGAAAGAAAAACACCCCAAAATAAATACCTAAGAACCAATAAATAAAGGATATAAAATCATTTTTAATTATAATTTTAAAGTGCCATGACATAATTTAATTTTTATTCTAGAGAGACCTCTGTATTTTTAGCAATTCCTTGTATACAGTAGCAACCAGCGGGCAACATATTTTTTTGAGAGAACTTTTAATGAGCACAGAAACTCTTGCTTCTAAAATTGCTAAACATTATGACACGGAAAGTTTTAATATTATAGAAAAACACTTATCAAGTACTACACCAAATCAGTGTAATTTAATTTTTAAAAGTTATTTCTTTAAACAATATAAACAAAACAATAAAATGAATTTCTTAATGAAGAGGGCGCTGCCAATAATAAATTAGAATTGACTATTTGATTGGAGATGTATAGAGAGACAGAGATTAAGCAAAGTATAACCACTTCATGTTAGAATATCCAAAATTCTCAATATTAGCTGCAAAAAATCTGTATCGTACTGATAGCTTATCAGTTATAAATTAAATCGGCTAATGACCAACATGACTGGTGAAACCTCAAGTGTAAAAAATAATTACGTGGTAGCAATACTTCAACTTACCAGAATGAATCAGAACGTAGAATGCTTTTCTCCCCGAGATAACGAGTAAATTCCTAAAAGAAGGAGCGTTATATCGCCTCCGTACATGTAAATTATTCTAGATTCCATTGATGAAATGTTTTAGGTGGAAAGAGGAATTCCTTATAAGTTAAAGAAAATAGCAAGCAGTTACTGAGCATACATTTTATTAAATATTCAATAAGCCTGAGGCTGCAAGGCTCGGCTATAAATTTTAAAAACTTGTTTATACTTTGGGAGCATAGGATACTTGGATAAATCTTCAAACGGACCTGATTTGTAAGATTTGGGACCAAAGAATACATCCCATACGTAAACAATCCTTATGACACAAGGTTAAAAGCGCTAGGCTTGAAAATGTAACTAAATTAGAAATTTATAATCAGTTAATTGTCTTTCTTTACTACAGCTCATCACCCAAATAACTCTGTTAAGAGTATCGTCTTAAATGTTTTCTAGAAAACGAATATTATTAATTTTAAAAAAGAAAGAAATTGGAAAATTACGCTTCAAGATAATGAATTAACTTAGAAAAAATCGAAGAGATAAATTAATTATGAAATGAATTAGGGCACATTCTGGATACTGAAGTAAGCTGAAGTTAAAAAGATATTTAGGCAGCCCTAAAAGTCAAAGACGGGGAAGAACCTTGACTACTGTGGTGTTTCGAGATAGCGGCATATAATTACTAGTCAACTAGAGCAAGTTTCATGCTCTCCTACGATACTTTTTTTTAAATTCAGTTATATGCCCTGTTAGATAAAAGCACTTTTAAGGCTCCGATCAGAGTAGGGCAAGGGAAAATATTTTACCGAAGCAAAGTAATGCTCATTCCATCAAATTATCAAACAAAAAAAAACAAAAAAAGAAAAAGAAATAATTTCAATTCAAAAATTAGTGTTAGTGTTGCATAATGACATCTTAATTTCTGTTACACAATCTATTTTAAATATATATACTTTTTAGCAACATTTCACTCTCTCAAAACAATTAGTTTCTAGCAACGACTTGTAATAAAAAGTGCCACAAGTGCGTAAAAATACGCAAAAAGTTAACTGAAGAAAAATAAGTTTAAGTTGGTTGCTTTTATACACATGGTTTAAAAAATTAATAAAGCTTTAATTTATAATAAATTAAAAAAAAAAAGGAAGCAAAATCAAGTGTTTTCATCTCGCACCATAAGCCATTATTTTTTTCAACTTTTTCCAAGAAAAACAATAACTTTAATTTAACATTGTAATCCACTATGGCACAAAAGTAGCTCTTTTTTTAACTACTTTTTTAAATAAAAAAAATAAACATTAAAAAAAATAACTCTATACATAATTTAATATTTACAACACAAATATACAAGAAGTAATAGAAGTATTGTTCTGTATTGTTCTTCCTCATACTAATTGTAAATAAATAAATTTAAAATTAAATCGTGATCATTAAAAAAAAATAGGTACAATTGTTTATTTATTTTGTTTATGTTAAAATATTGGCACCAAATAAATGCACATTAAATTTTAAAACATTTTTTTCAAAGTATTATTTTTTTTTTTACATTTAACTGCCAAAAATAATTATTGAACTACGGACATCGAGAAAGATTATGTTGTTTTAAACATCATCCAGTACATGGTTCCCTCTATATGCCATCGGTTCACAGATATACTCGTATTAGCGAAAAAAGCTTTGAATTTTCTAAATATTTTTAAACCTTAAAGCTCATCCTCCATACATAAACAGTACGATTTACATTGTAATAACAATCCTCGCTAAAAACTGGCAACTTAAATTTTCTCGATGAAAATTGCAATTTTCTCAAGAGCTCTTTTATGTGTGATCTACAAATAATTGTTAAAAGAAGAGATAATATGGCAGTCAAAAATTTGCATACCTCTTTTTAAAAATAGTTAAAGGAAAAAATAAATGCACTAGGTAAATGTCTCTTTTTCTTGTTAATATTCTGATGTCTTTTACATAGAAAAGATAAAATTTCATTTGCAATTTTACCAAATACAAAATATTATTATTATTGTTTTATTGAATTAAAAACAAAATTAATACGAATCAGATTATTATTTAAAAAATCCAATTGTAAAGAACTGTTGAATTCATCATTGTAAAATAAATTATTTCTTTCAGATTATTGTTTTCGAGTAAAAGACTGCTTCATTTTCTGTCACCATCAATTGGTGTATAAATCATAGACTTGCAAATTACAAAGTTAAAAGCAAACGTCAGCACATAAATGAACATAAGGGAAAAAAATCTCTATTATTCCAGAAGTATTCAACGCCAGTTTTTATAGTATAATTGATTTTTTCTTTTTTTAAACACCAATTTGAAATACAACATGGAAGTTGCTGCGTTAAAAGTGCTTGGGACAAAAAAAGTTACATTATTTCTTGGGCCTAGCAAACTTATGTTGCCCAAAATCAACAGCCAATTTCAATCAATTAATTAAGCATGCATGCAGGCAAAGAAAAAAAAAATCTCTGACAAATTTTTAATATCAGAAAGTAACTTGAAGTTCTACTTATCTCCTATCCAATTTTGTCTGAGAATGTCAACAATTTTAATAGTAGAATTAAAGTTATACGATTTAATATAATCATCAAAGTACATTTATGATACAATTAATTTGTTTTTCTAACGTGCTCATAAATACAGTTAATGCAAACTTTATTTTATTTTTTTGAGAAGAACATCTTTTGAATTTATTTTTTCCACTCTTATTCAATTAATTAGAACTGAAAATTTAAAAATATAAAATATTTCTTGACTTACTAAAAGACATCTAGAAAGATTTTTTTAAATATTTAAACATTAGAGAAGTGTTCCCAGAAACATGCTTTTGAAAAAGGAGTAATTCTCGTCCTTGTTGTCAAACCATAAAGTAAATAATAAAGCGATTTTTAATTGGCACATGAAATGGATTTTTTTTTAAAAGAAAAATACCTAAGTATTTATTTATTAAACATATACGATATACTTATTGTGCATTGTAAAGTTTTTAAAAATTTTAAGGCACCCCAGCATATACTGTTAACCGTTCTCATCACTGTTTTATTATGCAAAGGTTATTTATTATCCGCTGTTTATCTTATCAAAGTTTCACAAACTAAAAAAAACTCAAATATAAAACAAATGAATTTTCAAATAAATAAATAAATATCCGTAAACAAATATATTAAAATTTAACTCTCTTTTATCAACTTATTTTGGAAATTATTGAACGGAAACTACTATTCACATATAATTTTTTATTAAACACCGAATGCAAATTCAAAAATACACACGTTAATACACAAACTAGACAGATCATTTTTTATTTTGGCTTATGGACGCACACGCACTGTTTTAGCCTCGCAACAGTTGGATGTGGTAAAGTAGAGTAGAGTTCATACAGGCAACGTCTTTGCAACTATGTATTCGGCTACAAAGTTGTTAAACTATTTTCAAGATAACCAAAAGGACACAAACATACTTTTAAGGCAAAATAATAAACATTAAATTTGTGACTGCTAAATAATAGTAGCCAAGTAAAAAAAATGCTAAGAGAGAATTCATCTTTTGCCTTGAGAGAATGAGCATCAAATTAACTGACTAGTAGAAATATGGAGTGTTAACTTCCAATAAAGAATTAGCTGAATAGTTAGTGCAATAGTCTCCACGCGTAGAACAAACGGTCAGCCGGTAGTTTTCTCTTCTAAGAAACTTTTTACAGAACCCGGTGATAAACAGTGTTGCCACTGTTCAGAAGCCAGTAGTTCATTGAAATTTGATGCTCCCAAAAAACAAAAACTCAAACAAAGCGCAATGATAAAAAAAAACGTTAAAATTCAGAAAAAAATTAAAATAAAAGTTAACATGAAGTGTTCTTTAAATTGTCACGTCTTAAATTGTTAGGAGAGGATTCTTTTTTCAGAAAAATATTTTTTTAGTTATCTTACATTTCTGATAGCACACGTACCCCGAATACTTTTAGAGAAGTTCGTAATGAAGAGTAACAATTAATATAACTTCAAAAGATGTTACATTTAATATTTATTTCCGATGGAAACATCAGTACGAGATTGGTAAGAGAACTCGTAAGTTTTTTAATGTTGCGCTTCTAAAAATTGCATCTGCATCCATAGCTTTATTATTATTTTTTTAAATAAAACATTCCACGAAATATCACAAATATAATTCACTTTATTTTTATTTTGAAATTACACCACTTTTATCATATCGAAATACAAGTGATAACTACTCAAATGAATCTAAAATATATTATCGAAAACTTGTTTCTTTTCACTTTTAAAACCTTATCTATGGTTTTACTAATTAATAATTAAATCAGATGGTGAGGTTTCTTACAGGACGTGGGATGGATGGAAGATTTTCTTAAATATTTAGTATTCCTTCAATTTTAAATGAAATCAAGAAAATTCTTTCGATTTTTGTTTTGTTTGTTTGCCAATCGGAAAATATCACAATGGTACTATAACCTTTATTTTAATAATATATATATATTTTTACAAATTATAATTTTTTCCTCACTGGAACTTCGATACCTTACAAGAGGCCTCCATGGTTACATTATAAGTCTTTAAAAATTCTTCAATCACACTATTTTTTCTGACCTTTTACAATAGTTACTTAAGAGGAAAAAGGTTTTAAGGCCATTTTGAGTTAAAAATTCACTTTCCCACTCCCCAATGATCCTATAAATTCTTTTCTTTTTTCAAGTCTTAAAATTCTCTTCTTACAGTTCATGCAATATAAATCAACCTTATAGTTTTTTAGAAGTTCTTTCTTTTTATAAAAGAAAATGTAAAAATTACTTCAATTTTCCAAGTTAAAGGTGGGAAAAATACTAAACTAACTTACGAACTATTTTTGATATTTTATGCCTACTTCTTTTAGCCTTCTCTCAACATGATATTTAAAAATACTTTGTTTATTTAAAAAACAAAAAAAATAATAAAAATCAGCTTACTGAAACGAGAATTCGGGAAGAGGTTTAGCCAATCCTTCCGTGTAGGCATGTAGAATCGAACTGCAAACGAATCTAAATTGGCTCTGAAATAAAATACCTAATTAGTACACAAGAAATTGCATTTGAGTATTTCATTTCTGTAAAAATTGGTTACTGTAACTATGAAAGTCCTTATACATTTTCCTCACATTTACTAATATTTTTTTTCAAGTTTCCCATTAACATTTCAACAGTTTCAAATTGTAAAGGCTGTCAAAATTCTAACCTTTTTTTGTGCCTCCAGATAATAAGCAGATTCAACGCAAGTTTTATGTTTCAAAAAGAACTTTTATTTATTCATTTTTATTTGGAAAGTAGATCTAGGATTAAAATATTAAATAAAAAATAACATCAACTTCACAAACACTGGTGTGAACCAACAAGGTTTGATTTGTTATTTTAGAAATATTAACATTCCCTTCTTACAGCCCAAATAATGGATGCAAAAATCAAAAGTATTGTATCTTTACTATCTCAGATAACCTTAAGATAGGTTATCATTCATAGGTTTTATTTAGGTTTTCCGGTGAACAATTTCATTTCTGATGGTATTCTTGAACATAAAACATTGTTTAATAGAAATTACAAGCTGCATGAATCGCACTAAAAAGTTAAAATTGATATTTTCTTTGGTTTGATGAATTATTTGATTTCAGGAGGTCAAGTTAGAGAACTATGTATTTCTAATGGTTCCTCTTCCATCTTTTTGCGATTTTCTCGAACAAGAATTTTTTTTTTTTAACTTTACAAAAGTAAACATATTTTAGCATAGTAGACTAAATGTATTAATGCTATTAATATAAATTTAATGCAAGCTTCCAAATCTAAGAAAATTTACAATACTGCAAGATAAATACATTCCATTATCAGGATTTTTATAAGATCTAGAAAATTAAATAATAAACACATACTGACCGAAGTTTGAACCATCATCGCTCGCTGATCCCTCATATGTGTTGCTATTTGAATAGGATATACAGGTTGGTTTGCTTCGATCAAACAGAGGGCAGTTTCCATTAAAATTAAAACTCCTGTACGCCCAATTCCAGCGGAACAATGTACTATAGTAGGTTCCAGCTGTAGGTAATCAGATAAGTTAGCAACAAATAGAATGTTATAATCACTTCATTCAATTAATCCAAAAGTTACTCAATAAAGTCAAAAAAACATCAAGTAATACATAATATTAACGCCCTGAAGCTAAAGCAGCTGAACGATGTTTGGAACTAGGGAACTTGGCATAGAAAATGACATGAAACAGGGAAAAATAAGGAATGATGGAATCGGTACACATGATAATTTGCGGAATGATATCATGGATCATACTAAATGACAAAAAAGAACGCAGAATAAAGAAGATGGATTTTGGAAAATATATAAAAAAAGTAAGAAATATAGAAATGAATAAAAAGCAAATAAAAAAATCAATAAGAGTACCATATGAGGCTGAGTGCACGGATGTTTAGATCTGGGAAAAGTTCTTTAGTTTCGATGAGCCTAAGAAAGTGCAGCAAAACGAGCCATTTCTTAAATCTAATATCACAGAAGAGTGGTGTAAGTACTTCACCATATGGTACAATTAATATAGTTTGTTGAAAAATGTCGAGATCAGAAGTGATTATCTTAGAAGATCAAAGGGTGTCTGGCTATACTAGTACCATTCAAGGGTCTTCTAGAATCACAGCCTGCCTACTAAATCGTTCATGACCTTCCTGATAAAGTTAATGAAAGACTGAGAAAAGAATTTGCACTAAAATTGCTTACCAAATACATTTTCGGTCCTGTTAAACAGAAGGCAGTTGGTAATTAACAAACGAAGAGTTTCATAGACCGAGGGAAAGATACTCATGATAGCAAATGACTACACATGTTGATATTGGAATGATAAATAGTGATTGATGAAGAAACTTACGATTCAATCGATAATCTTTGAAAAAGTTAAGATAGTACCTAGATGAGTATTTTAAAACTAAATATATTTACCATTGCACGGCGACTTCTTCTCACTTCCGCAATAAATTGTAGAAAAACTGCAGCGTTGTCTGGTACTCCATGATCGGGCCATCCTACATACTGCAACTGGTTCACCTCTCTTTCAGTTCCAGTCTAAGATTATAATTTTAACATTAAATTTACAAGTTTAGGAAATAAATGAAAATTTATTAAACTAAAAACTCATTATTTTAAATTCACTAAAAAGAAATGGAAAATGAAAGCACTGGTCATAAATATTCACTTAAATATTAGTAAATTCAAACATATTTTCGATTGAAAGTCATTTTCTTCTTCGATTTTTTAATTAAAAGAGAAATCACTTTGAAATTTACCTGTAGATGAGTAACTGTAAGAGTATTGCATATATAGCCAGCCGGATTATTGTAATGACATCTAACGGATTTGATTCTAAGTGCACAAGGTCCATGCGTTTCCATTGTTTCACCAATATTTGGCCAATACTTATGGCATTTTACACGACCACGTTCTACAAGACCTGTCACCATCACTATTAAGGTTGAACCAGCTTCCCATATCATTGTCCAAAAATCTCCTACAGTATTAGCCAAAGGACCTTAATGGTACAAAATCAATTAATTTAATAAGTTTCCAATAAAATTCAATAAATGTTAAAAAAAAAAAAATTAACATTATTATTACCTTGAGTAGCAATGTATCGATTAATGATACCTGACCCAGGTATTTCCATATTAACGTAATTGGCATTAATATAATCCCCATTGGCTCCGCACTCGAGGATCACTCGAGTTAGGTCATCTATATTAAACCATAAAAGTTTTATAATAACATAATACATTGAATAATGAATATTTTAAACTTTTAAGCATAAGCCCAAAATGGATTAAGGTTAATATGTAGGATATTCGGGCGTTTATAGATTGCGTACAAACATTGCTTAAAAATTACGATCATCTTTCGCAGAATAATGATTATATTTTAAAACCATCATATATTGCAATTCCATTTGAAATTTTCATATTATGTTGTACTGGTTCGCAACATTTCTTATATGTAAGAATATCATTTGACGTTTGCTTAATTTCTTAATTCTTTTTTTCCTTTTTTTGTGAACGGCTTGAAAAACAGAATAAAATAAATAAATACAAGATTTGCGGCGAATTCATATTAAAAACTTCATTTTATGAACTCTCCAGGGACTCAAAAATGGATCTACATACTTTCTATTTTGATGCTACTGATTTAGTAGTAAAGAAAGTTATAAGTTATCGAACTTAGTTTTTATAATTTTATAAAATGTTTAAAGTAAAGTAATTGCCTATTTTTTCAGAAGGGCTTTACGTCTATCAATTGGATGTCGTGGACGGCGGCGACTAGCAAACATACTTTACTGTAAATTTCTTTTATTAACCATTAAATAAAATCCAAGGCCCAAGACCGGGAATCGAACCCAGTATCACAATACATATTAGCTTTAGAGGTCTCGCCTCTAACCCTCTCGGCTACTGTGGTGCCTTATAAAATGTTAATTCTTTATATAAATGAAACGAAACAAAACAAAAAAAAAAATATATACTTACAGGGTAAAATGTCTGTATATCTGTTTGTACTTGTGTTATGAGCCAAAGAAGCAATCGACACAGAAAGACCTTGCTTCTTCCTATACAATCTTTCAAATTGTACCATTAGGTTACCAGAAACTAAACCTTCTCTTAAAAGAGACATACTTTGCTCCAATGTTTCTCTTCCACCACTGCTAGGATCTGTTACGTACTGATACAAGGGTTCTTCTTCCACTGGTGCTGTACCTAAACCACAAACTACGTCTCCTCCGGCTAAAGAAGCTTCATACACACCTAGTAAAAGATCAAATAGCAGTTTTTAGAACGCTAATAAAATTCATTATTCAAAAGCGGTGTCACAATGGGCACCTTTGTACCATTTCAGTGAAACTTCCACTGATTAAGAAGCTTTAAACCACAAAGAAAATCTCTGCTAACTGCCAAATCAAATCACTACTTACTTATTTAGATTCAGTTTTTTTAATCAACACCGTATTCTTTTATTTCGTTCAATGAGGTGAGAGTCCTCACGCTAAATTGAAATGAAATAATAATGATTATAGTGTCCTACTTACTGCTTGGCCTAACCGTTAAAATCAGTTCACCAACTCTAGAATCTCTTGAAGCTCTAATTAAATTCACAACTTGTTCATGCGGCATATCTCCTATATCAATACCGTTGATGAGCAGTACCTGCAAACATAAAAATAAAAAAATAAAATAAAGAGATGACGTCAGAATTATTTTAAAACTAATTCTATTATACCTGATAATACACTTAATCATAAAAATGTAATAAAAATAAACCTACCTGATCGCCTTCATTTAGTTTTGGGTAGCATCTATCGGCAGGAGTGTTCGGTGCCACTCTGGATACTAAAATAGGCATACCAAGGTCACTGCCTCCTTTTACATTGAAACCAAATCGTCCTTCTTCATCAGGTGTCATTCTTATGCAAACTAAGTTTTCGTCCGCCTTTAACAGTAATATATAATTTAATAATAAACAAAATTACCATCATGTTTTTTCCCTTTAATTCTAATGGATTTTGGACATTACTAACTTTCAAGAGACTGCTACGTTAAGTTTTTAAGAGATGATGTATCATGCTTTAAAAATTTTCTGCCTCACAGAGCATTATTGGAGAAGAAACAGGTAATTTAAAATGTAATTCAATAGTTCAAAAAAGAATACTAAAATAATCCCAATTATAAGCGTACTGATCTACTACATATTCCAAAATTTAATTTAACACAATATTAATTAGGGCATTGCGTATATATTTTGTTTCTTCGAAAAAGAAAATAAACAAACAAACCCTTACATTACTTTTTGTTTTTTTTTTGTTAACTAATCGATATATGCTCAAGTTTGAGAAACTCTGGAAAATAGCTTACCGCTGGAGGAGGTTGATCATACAAAGAAACATCATAAATTCCAGTGGCAGTGGTAGGTCTTTCCACTAGTTCAGGTTCTTCGTCAGCATAAGAAATAGCTCTAGGAGGTAGTACGGGTGTAAAGGCTCTGTGTTCTTCACTACGATCTAAAAATCCACCTTCACTACTGCAACAACGTACCACCTGTCTACTGCCCAGTAATTAAAATTTTATTATAGATAATAACAGCACAAACTAACAAAAGATAACGATCCATTTTTAAGAGATGAACTTTATTTTACGGTAACTTTTACGTTCACAGTTTTTAAAATTAGAAAACCTAAACCAGTAATCAGTACCAAATGTTTTTGCTAACTTACTGAATAAGAAATTCAGTAAGAATAATAAATGAATCAGACGAAAAAAGAAATAAAATAATTAGAAGTCCTCGATACTTTCTAAATGTTACAATTAATAGTTGTATTGGAAATTATGTGATGCAAAAGAAAAAAAACATTTTTATAAATAATATAAATATCCTATAAACGGATAACACTTCACTAATGTCCACGAAACTGCGCTTGTGATCTGGAAGCGATTCTACAGTCTGATTCAAAAATGAATCAAAATTGACTCGAATAATAACTATAATAACATCAGCAGATAAAGAATATAAACTATAATTGACTCGAATAATAACTATAATAACATCAGCAGATAAAGAATATAAACTTTGTTTATTATAACTTTCATCGAAAAATAACTAACTCATCATTGATGTTGTCGGGCGAAGTTTCTCCCCAAGCTCGTCTTGGCTCTCTAGACAATGAAGTCACCTTATTATCATACGCTCGTGACGACCTAGTCGTGCTAGTAACAGCGACTTTAGATTTATCATCCACTGCAACACCGCCTCCTACGACTACTTTTCGACTTGAACACCTTATAATATAAAAAAAATATAGACGTGAGAGAAAAAGTTCTAAAATTAAAATAAAATCAAACGAATTTAAATGTAGAACTACATATACTGACCTAATGAATGTTCTCTCGGTTGCTGAAGTAGGCCTTGGCCGTAACCTTGATTCTTCCACAGCTTGTAACTCGGTTCTACCTGAATATGTAAATTTAGAACCACCCAATGGTAACACTGGGGTCCTTCTACGTACAGCCGGCGAATGTAATCGGAAGAACGTATGATGTTCTACACAAGATTTCCACAAAACTTTACACGATCTGTAGGTAATTACGTTGAAACCCAATAAAGTGTCGTAACTTTCACTCTGAAATGGAAATACGTTAATCAGTAAATCTAATGAGAACAGTGAATTTATTTGCTATAGTGTCGAATCTTTATCGAAAATAGTAAAATAGAATTAAGAAACCTAATACGTATTTAACAGTTCTTTTTTTGAGCAAAGGTGAGATAACAAAATTGGAATTTTATTGTATGAGGCCACGTTTTCTTATAAAACATCATAAAAATTACAAAATTAATTTTTAATCGTCAGAGAAAACTTCTGAACTATTTTCCGAAATTCAGAGAAAACTAATTTCTCAATAGTCCAACTAAGAGTTGACAGTTTTGTATTATATAAGAAAAATATAATTAAAAATTGAAACGATACTAATAATACTAATTATACTTCTACATACCTGTTCTCTTCTGAGCTGTATAAAGAACTGTTTTCTTTTAAATGAGATCTTAACTATCTTTCCCCAAGAAAAACTATTAATTTTAACACCGTTTTGGAAGACTACGAGTCCAGTGGAAGTAACACCAAGTTGAAGTTCTTTGTTTGCGGAATCCTAAAACATGAGTTCATTAGTATTTTATTCTTTCAGATTTTGTTTTATTAATTATGTTGTTTTAGTAACAAAATTATATTTAGAGTCTTATTCTATTGTTATTTCTTTGTTTGACAATGTTTCAGCCTTCCAAAAATTATTAATTAAAATTATCTTCAAAGACTTAATATGGGCATAACATTCCTTAACAAAAACTTACAGTTAGAAAAGTTAAGCTTAAGGGATAATTAAACCATAAAATGTACACTAATCAGCAAGTACCCAACATTTCATTCACACTTCAGTTCACTAATTCAGTCATTTGAAAACGTTCGAAAAAACATGTGTTTAATTGACATTTTATTATAATTGATATTATTTAAGTAATTTTATTGCATTAAAATTTCATTAATTTTTTTTAGAATTTATTAGATGTTACAGACCCTTATGCTGGCCAATTTCATATATAAAATATTTGTTCAATAAAGAATATGTCCCTATATTACAGCAAACTGGCATTCTACCGGACTGTCTAACCACCCCCACCCCAAAAGTGCTCTAAATCGAATTATTTCAGAAAAATGTTTCAGATAAAAGTTATAGAACAATTGATGAGCTATAATTATATCTAGTTCAAAAGAAATCAAAATAGCGGTTTTTTTAGAAAAAGTTAAACAAGTGAAAAATCTATTCATTGAAGTGGTACTTCCAAAAATTTATTGTCGCTTCCCATGATGTCACTTGAACGAAATATCAAATTTAAAATATCTGCGATTTTCTATTCTTGAGATATAATGGATAAACTCAGCTCAGAGAAGAAAATTCAGTCAAACCTAAGCCATCAAAGACCGGTAAATTAGCTGGAAAAAGAGATTTCCAGGGTTACTTGATCTTTTAACCCATCGAAACTGAGCTGGGCTCTTTAACATCACATCTAATCTCTTTTTTTATCTCTTACAAGCCGAATGCAATCGGTTTGTTCGGCTCAATGGACAATATATACATGTTACTTAATTTCTTATTTAATTTTTAACATCGTATTCACATTCACACGACTTTTTTTAGTATTACATACACAATTAGGTTTTCTTATAAACTGGAATTTTTACCAAATAATAAGTTACCTTAAATTAAACAATACACTCTGATGAAACTATTTTAGAAAAAAAAAAACTATCACAACTACAACATTTGAAAGGTACATATGAAAACTTCAACATGGAGATGGAAGTTCCCTGTATGAGGTGAATTTCAGTAAGGTGCAACATAAGAAAATTTAATCCAGATGTTAAATATCGGTAATGTATGCCGGCATTTATTTGATATTTTAATTAACGTCATAATTAGTATTTTGATTTCTTAAATACTTTTTGCACATGCATGAGCAGTTTAGTCACCTTTTATTACAATCAATCTGTCATAACGCTCAATGCAATTAATTATTCTAGTATTATATTAATAATATAAATATGCTAATTTAGGAAGAAAAGAATAATGCCAATTTCAATCACGAACTTTTATTTTGACCAAGGGACTAGACAATCTTCAGGGCTATGGAACATATTAGTCTTTTCTTCCTATTGGGTTAATGAATCACGTCACCAAAAACAATGAACTATAAATTATATAGAAAGTATAACTAACTCTAGCGCGATGTAAATCCACACCATACATATCTAACCGCTTTGCGTGATCCAAATAATTGAATTCTGCATCCGCTGGAGTTTGGCCCCTTTAAAAATAAAACATACACAATACATTAGAGTAATCATTAAAAGTAAAAAAGTAAAGAAAACAATATCCACAAAATAAAATCCTTAAAGAGTTTTGTTGAACATACTTATGTAATTTATGGAGTTCCGCTATCTTCCTTTCCATCTCTTCCGTTTGATTAGGAATGAGTGCCAAGCCTGATAAATATTTTGGGCCATGTTCATCCGGATGGTAATCTCCAAGTTCAGCTAAATCACAAAAAGGTTACAAATAAAAAATCATTTTCTCTTATGTTCATGTATAACTGATCAAACCTTGAATTAAATTGTTCAATCTATTTTTATTAGGATTATAGTAATAATAATAATAGAGTCTTTTCCTCCAATTTGTTTTTCGTATCGGAATCATACAGAGACTAACAGTTCGCTAATAAATGTTTTCTACATCTTTTACAGATGGAAAAATTATTAATAAGGCCATCCTTCTTAACATTATTACTGTATAGATTCGTTTCATAAAATTTTAGATAATATATTGCAAAAATTTTCTTTCTGTTTCCGGTGCTTTTTTCCGGAGACTTTTTTATGTCTGCTTCACAAATTAGTTTACAGAACTATTTTCTACATTCATTCTGAAAATCTCTTCGGAAAAATATTGAAAAACTGAAGCTTTACTAAATAGATCTCTTCCTGTTACGATTCAGACCTTTTGCTTTCTTTTAATAAAGTAACTGTTTAATGCACATTTCAAGTCGTAGATAATTACGGTGGTACCATACGTGTTCGAAATTCCTACCAAATTTATTGCTTTTTAGATTGCTGAAAACACTTTGTGCACACTATCGCAAAAATCGTAACCTCTTTAAACGGATCTCCTCCCACATGATGTTTCGGTCTCAAATACCCGTAAATCATACCAATAATTAAATAATTTATAAAACTATTGATCATTAAAATTGATCACCATTAGTAAAATATACTATTAAATTCGAAAAGTTAATATAGCGGTACCAATATTTAATGATAAAACTGTACATCGTATATTATGAAGAATGCAAGTAAATATTGGTTAAAGTATCGAAATCTCGCATTAACTATTTAAATTAACATTAACAACCGTTAAATCGTTAATAAAGGATAAAAACATAGTTGCAGTAAAATTTTCTAAGCCAAAGAGACCAAGAAATCGGTTAGGGATACAAAAATATACGTGATACGAACAATGGTAAAGAATTACTTTTACAAAATAAAAATCCTAAGAAGTCTATGAAATGATTGAAATAAAGCTAAGTAGTACAATTTAATTAATATAGATAAATTACTTACACTGAACAGTGTAACTAGCGAGAAGGCAAGCTGTGGACGGAGGTACTAGGAGTTTACCATTCAGTATGTCTTTCCTAATTTGTAAATAGAAATGATATCTTGTATATTCTTCTTGGAGTTTACTAGGATCTGTAACGTAGAATTTAACACGGAGATAGAAATATCCTTGACCTAAAAGAGAAACAATGAATCAATTACTTTTAAAACAACTAAATGGCATGAAACTAGTACAATTACTAATACAAGGTACTTTTCACTGATAAAAAGTCTTAATATCATATTCAACTACAAAATCAAAAAGAAAATTTTACCTCTTAACTGTTTTTTTACAGGTTTTGTTGGATCCAACCATCTCTGCAAAATATATAAATATAGAAGTATTAGAAAAAAATATATCATTTAAACAAATAAGTTGTGTGCAAAAAAAAGTACAGCACCCAAAAGACAGTTACAGGCTTGAAATTTTCTCAGTTTACTTATATTTTTCTAAGAAGAAAATTATTTCAATTATGGAAAAATGAAAATGAAAAAAGAAGTTTAATACTGCATTACGTCGCTGTGGATCACAATTAATTCTCTATAAGGACGGAGTAAGCTTTGAATGAAGTGTTCGATGTTTCCTCCAATAACCTCAACCTCAAAACAGGCTTGCCAACAGTGACACACAACTTCTCCAAGTTTTTTTTTTCGACAAATCGATGAGCATAAATATTTACCGGTGAGTGTAAACCAAAAGGCGTTGTATGATGGTAAACTGTTCACAAGGACACTATCTTAAGTTATTTATCCAATCCACCTCAACAGCAACACTCTTCTACACTCATTTTTTTTGAGGCGTCGATCTTGTTTTAAAAACTTCTCTCAGGACGTCCAATTCCAGATTGATGGTGCTGTATGCCTTTATAAGTACAGATAATCTAAATTAGAAGCACAGAAGAATAGTTTCGATTAGACGGCGTGCGACAAAGAGAATTTCAAGCCTGAAACTCTTCTTTTTACATGAAGTTCATTTTTTGGAGGGGAGAGGAGGCATAGTTTATTATCCACATTAATACATTTGAGTTATTATGAAACTTTCAAAAATATATATTAATTTACCATAAGATCAGCATTGGATGCCGATGGAGCGGTACCATTATCTGAAAACTGAAGGCCAAAATAATGTTTCTCGATGAGCTCTAAATGCTGAAATACTAACTCTAGTAGTGCTTGACCCTTTGCTCTTTTCTGAAAATAAATAAATAAACAGCTCAATAATATAATTAACTTGAAAATGTAAACTTTGTTCAACCTTACTTTAAAGGTAACGTAAATTATTCAATTAATATTATTTATACCTTACCACATTTTCATCTATTTATTGTAAGACCTCTTAATGAGAGGGATCGTGAAAAATTTGTAAGAAATAAATTTTGAGAATTATTCTAAAATCTAGAAGCAGAGGAAAACTTTACATAATTAATCTATAATATTTGCTTTCTCTAAATATAAGTGAAGTTAACGGGGAAAAAAAGTTATGAGGAACTGTACATTCTTTTTTAAAAATTTTAATCTACGGGAAAGTAAACTAGCTGCTTCCAGGACCTTAGCACGAATTTTATCCAAGCATAAAAAACATACATTTATACTATACCTACACAGCTAACAGAGAAAGTTGATGAATCACAACCATTTGGGTTAGGCGAACTCACAGCAAACTCTTGCTCCACCATCACAACCCTCATATTACACATAGTTATGCTTCGTAAAACATCTCACACAACGTTACACAAGGGAAGACCCTCTCACACCATAACTTTATGGCCTCAGAGGGTTTTTTTGAATTTGTAGCGTTTCCTCATCTTCAAAAATCATTTATTTTTTAAATGCCGAAAACTTAACCGTGGAACTTGCCAAAGCGTATACCTTAAAATTGGTCTGATTGAACTTATTTTAACCTGATTATTTTATTTTAAAATAATTCTGTTCGCTTGAAATCTTCCTTGAGAGTGGCCAAACTAAATTCTCCTCCACTGTAGAATGATCAGAACCGCAACCGCAGTGTCAGTCGTTTCAAAAGTGTGTATTCGCTCCGACCCAGATTTTATGTACAATTTGTTTTTAATTTATAGCAAGATATTGTTGCGTAAATTCTGAAGATTAGCTTTTTCGAAAATTCTCTATTTAATTGTCAAAAGTTAAGTTAAGGGCGCTAATCTATATGCGCTATATTTATAGTCCAAAAAAGCTGTCCAAAAAAAGACGATTGCACTCAAAAATTTACGGAATTATATTCGTTAATATCAACTGAAGGATATCAAAACTGATGGTACCGTTTTATACAGTAATGTGAAGCAAGTCAGTTGCTGCAACTAAGCACTTCCAAGTAGTGCACCATTCAAGGAATATCATACATCCAAAAATTGAACAATTAGAACAGTGTTTCCTAACGGATACAGGAATTTCTGCAAACATCTGTTCTTTCTTTAACAGATTTTTTTTTATTTTTGGTGAAGGTCGCAAGGATGATTTCTAAATCATGCCCTAAAGTTTTAGAGATAAATTGTTTACAGAACACTAAGTAAATGAATATATTAGTTGTTTCGGCTGGTTGGAGACGTTGAGAATTAATGAAGTGAATAGCTAGAGAAAGATATGCAAGTTAGAGATGGATGGTAAAATGTATTATAATTAAAAAAAAAGGGGGGTAAACAGTTTAAATACTTAAAAATTTTGATTTAGGCAGAATTTACCTACAGACAAGTAAGAGTCAAGAGAACGGATATTTTCAAAGTATAAAAATATGAGAAAAGTACCTCCAGCTGAAATAACTGCTTAGAATCATCAAGGAAGACAACAGTTACACTGAGAGTCTTCACTCTACGATCCCTTGCAAGCTCCGTTGCTCTAACGTTGTATGTACCGCTCGAACCACCAAAAGCGCGTCGAGAAACACTTTCAATCATCGCTTTCAACTCTTAACCTATAATTCAAACAATGAACAGTATATTTTAAGCAAATAATTAAAGTAGACAGTTATAAATAAAACAGTCTAAACAAGGCTTCAGTTTAATATTTTGATGGACTTATCGAAAGCAAAACCAAATCTATAATACGCTACAACAATCACTTAGCTCCCCTCTATTTACCTGTTTACTAATTTAATTTAATTTAATTATTTTGCATGCATACTATGACCCATAACGTTAAAATAAGTTTGCAACTAAACTCACTCACCTCAATCATACTCCTTTATGTAAAATATACATTTATAAACTTCAAAAACTACACACTTAAAAAACAAAACCAAAAGAAATATCTCTAGAAGAATACATTCTACTATCAATTAAATTCCAATCCGTGCAGTATAACCTAAAATAAACACAAAAAATTCAATAGTTTGAATGTAGAGTTAAATAAAAAGCGAACATAGTGTTTATAAATGTTCGTAAACGTTATTTACTTACAACAATTCAAAGGCATGTTGCTGTACATTTAAACATGCCGAATATGTAAACGAAAGCAACACCATTCAAAAACCTACGCAAATAGTACACCTGAATTTACTATGTATCTTAAAATATCACAGCATGATGAATATAACTTTATTTTGGATTTTATTGATTAACACTAGTTTCAAAGAAATGAATTTTAGCAAACAATTGAACAGCAGCACCCACAACAACGTTTTAATCAAGCACTCAAACCAATCACTATCGAATTATTTGTTTCCTTATCTCAAATAATGCTCTGCACAAGCACCGAAGGCTATAGTCCGATGCCTAGAAAATTATATCAGCTGGTAATTTGATTTAGAAATTTTAAGTTTTAAATGAAAAATAAAATAAAGAAAAACATTTTATTGATGTAAACGCATAAAAAAACAATAAGAGGAAATCCTAAAACCAATGAATAACTCAGAAATATATTAAAGTATAATTTATTTAAATTATTTAGTAATAATTTTTTAATGAATTGAATTACGATATTGATTTTAAAGATTAAAAAATCGAATACTGTTAAATCTATTGTATTTACAAAATTTAAGCGATAAAGAAAGAAATAAGAAAAGACTGAAAGCACATAACCAATCACAGAAAAGCAAACGATAAAGTAATTCAAATTTGAATTTCTAACTTAATAATAAATAATTAAAATCTTTAATAAACATTGTACGATTTTCTCTATTTGCCATTTACGGAATTAAATTTTATCAAAAATTAGAATTTCAACCAAAATATAGTTTAATAATAACTTTAATAAATATACTTTAATAATAACTGCATCAAATGCCAAATATCCATCTAAATCAAACATCAAATTTGAACAGATTGCTTTTTTGTTTATAATGCTACAGTCACGAAAAACAACCTATACAAACAAATAAAGACGAATTTGAAAAAAAAAATCACTTGCCGAATTCAGTGATCCTCAAAACGAGATTCTTCACTTCCCGGTGCCAACTCCATACTCTCCTTACGCCATTTTAAATAATATTGAAACTATTTAAGTCAAAATTTACTTCCGAACCCTTTCAGAAGAAAGTTATTTAATTAGCCATTTGTTAATGGATGTTGGGTCCCTGAGGGAATCCCACCTAACACATATACCCATATAGAGGTCTTCATGTTGATGGGTACCACTATTTTAATTTCGTACACCCAAAGCCTAATTCTGCTAATTATAGCAGAATATTTGCATTATATTTGTTGCTTATTCCATAACGAATTAACTTAAGGTTGAGTTTGTCCGTTGAGGACGCATTAGGCTTCGATTCGTGGGTAATGACTACATGACTAAATTCATTATAGATGCAAGTTGTAAATTACAGACATTACAGGTTTAAAGACTATCAAAGCGGATGTGGTACGACTTTTACATTTTGAAAAAAGAGAAGGATTTCGAGTGTGATGATGGTGAGCTAGAGTTGGTCCCAACTAGTTGCAACAACAACTTTCTCTACCAGTTCATGCTCTACATGTATGTGTGAATGTTACACCAACATACCAAATTAGGACTCTAAAGAACAGTTCACTTCTTTTAAAATATTTATTCTTCTTTAATCAAAAGAACTTACTTTCTCTGCTTATCCAGACTCTTTAAATGAAGAGTTCTCATTATACATATATACCAGATAGCCCGTTTGTTGATTGAAGTAGCTTAGGCAAAGTGATTCTTTTCATGAAGTAATTTTGTTTGCTCTTGCTACTGTAATTTAAAGCAAAAATAAAAAGCAGGAATATTAGGGCATTATGAAAGATTTGGTTGACACAGCGAGTAGAAATTCAAGAGCAAGATTTACATTGTCATCCCCATTATTTCTGATCGGAACTTAACGTAGAGCTAACCTAAGAGAAAATGGATTCCTTTTATTACGGCAAATTCACTTCTGGTCATTTTATTAAAACTATAAGAGCGTAATTGTAATTTGGAAGAAACTAAATTTGTGGAAATAGAATTGCTTTTCTTTTTTTTGAGGTGTGGTTGTTATCTTTAAAAAAGAAGAAAATAAAACTTACGATAAGCCCAAAGTCATATAATAATAATGATTATTATTTATTAACGTATGGGACTTGAGCACATGTGTTCTTATCCGTTCGACACAAACACTCCCTATCGAATAGAAAACTCTAATGGATTCTTCCCCAGTAGCAAGATATACTTGAGCTCAAAATCTCCAACAGCTACTTTGTCCCTCTCTAACTAAGTAAACCAAGAAATAGCGAAAGGGCACATTTCCCTGACTCCCTTATCAAATCACAAGAATTTCTGTCATGGCAATCATTGGCTTCGGATCACAGCGGGACGTTGAGAAGACACTACATATTCTCCTACATCAAGAGACTTGTTACGACCACTCTATTAATTGCTCAGAAGAGTTCAAATGTCACAAAAGTTCGTCTATTAGCTATTAAAAAGTGAGACTTTAAGGAGGGAATTAATATATAAATTATTAATAGGTTGATTTATTAATGATAAACCAAATAAAAATAAAACCAATGTCAAACAATAGTGTATACATAAATTTCGTATATAAATGTATAAAAATGTTCACAAAATTTTTTTATTGTCATTCAAATGTTTTAAATGCAATAAGTTTGGTTCAGTACCTTCATTTTTAATATACAAAGATTATTATATAGACTAAATTAATCTTAGCAGCGATGTAATATCTTTGATCCAGCAGTGTTTTACATTTTTAAATATACGTATAATTATACAATTGAATACAATAGCAATGTGGACATGTTTAATATATATAGATGTTTTTATATACACATTAAACATACGCTGAAAACGTTGAAACGTTGAAAATCTTTCTAAATTATTAAAAACCTGACCCTAATTTAAAAAAAAACAAGCACTTTCCCTAAAAAACTACAGAATTTACTATTAAAAATCAGACCATTAAGATAAAGTTCATTCATATTGGATTTAATCGAAAATTAAATTCCTTTAAAGTTTTTTAATTTTTATAATGCTGATGTTGTTTGTATCCAATTTCTTACCCATTAAAGTGAAAACTTTTCGTCTGGTTTATAACATTTTTGGAAATAGGTGTTAGCACTTTATCATATATTTATTAATATATATTTATACATAATACATTTAATACTTATATTTAAAAAGGGCCATTAAATGAAGATCCTGAAATTGTAAATAGATTTTATTAAATTTACCACATGTACTAACAAAAATTCTGTTTATGAGATTCATCCTATATGATTGAAAATTATTATTATTTTTTTTTTAAACGAGAGAAAAAGAAGAGAAAGTACTAGTAACGAATTAAAATAAGAGTTATAAACGCCATCTAGACGCTTATGACCAATTTGTCAATGAGCTAGAGGGAAGAAAAATGATAAAAAAAAATAAATGCCATCTGCTTGTCCGTTAAGAATTTGATGAATCATCGCTTTTTGCTCTAATCATCTTTTCTTATCATAACTAAAAATGTATTTCTCAAGTGTATAAAAAAATTATCAATTATTAAAAAAAAAAAATCTAAGAATACTTACTTAAATTGAATTGTAAGACCTGCGGTGAATCATATTATCAGAGCATTTATACGGTAGCATTATTCCAGCCAATAAAACATCGGAAAGCTGTTTCAATCCAGAGATACATGGTGTCAATACACTTACAATCACATAAGGAACAAAACAGAATGAAGCAATCCACCAAGATAATACTACTAATATTATTAACCAGAAAAATGCATTCAATACATTTCCATCAGACATGTTCTTCTCTTTAGACACGGCTAAAATTAATAAAGATGAATTAGTTGTAGTGTATAACAATATGATGATGTAGATACTTTTAAAATAACGAATGAATAAATAATGTGTTAAAACTATTAAAATTTACTCACTGCAAACTTGTAGGAAATAGAATTATTCAAAACCTTACAAACTTGTGTAATACTGAAAGATGTAACAGGAATTAAATACTGAATTAAGCTCTTACCGGCTGTGAAAAAAAACCTAGAACTATAAAGTGATTCGCCCACTTTCCAAATGGACTGTGTGAAACTGTAAACAAGAGCGTGCTCAGATTACATAACATTCTACTCTTCATAACTGGTAAACGGAACTCATTAGAGTGGTGGTACATTTATTTTATTTTTATTTACACTCTCAATGAAAACAAGTGACAATGCCACTAGAAAACAAAAATTCTAATGAATGCATTGTAATGAAATAATATCATATCCAAAAATAGATACTACTTTACGTTCATAACGTATTATTTCCTGGTCGTAAATCCTAAAAGTTGATATGACTCTTATATCTCGGAACTGACACACAGTTTTTATTCTCAAAGTTTTAGTATCGTAATTGACTTGCTCATAATAAGTAAATAAGTATCGTAATAATGTCAAAATTACTATGTCGAGTTTAGACCGGAAATATCCGTTTTATAGAAAGTTGTTTTTGAAACTGGTGTGTTTAAAAATGGAGTGAACAAACCGCAGTAAGCAATTTTTTTTTTTAAATATATTTTTTCGAAGATTACTCCAATGATTTCTTTTCAATTTTTTGTCCTTATTGCAATAGTGTTGGCTAGATTAATTTAAGAAATGTTTCAAAGACAATTTAATTAAGGAAACTCTTGGGAGAGAGGGTTGGCATCTACTCTTTTTAATGAACTGTTTCGGTGCAGGTCCAGGCTCGAGTTTAATCTAATAAAGGAACATTACACTTCTACACAAAATTCGTTTTGGTATTTTGAGTACGTCAAAACGGTACTATTTATAACCAAGTCGAGAACTGTTGTAAAAGAATGACATTAAATGTTCACACACTCTTTCCTTTAGTTTCAGTATTGCTGTAGGGAGAAACTTACGTTTTATCTGTCTGGGTATTGAACTGCATTCTTTGAAGGATGGTATAAATTTCCAACTCAAAATCTGTTCTGCATCTTGTAAAAGCTTAAAGTTCTGAAAACGTGGATGTCAATCAGAACAAAGGAACTGAGGTTAGTAAAAAAGATACTGAAAAATTATTTTTGAAGAAGTCACGAGGCAGGAGAGATTAGTGACAATTGCTGTTGTAGCCAGGAATAATTTACATGTCCTTCCTTTGTTGAAGTTTTATGCAAAAATCCAATCGAAATTTAGTAAAACTGCAATTTTTTGTGTATTTCTTTTTTATGTTTATGCAAATTCATTTATATACATAATTAAATGCAGCTTGTACTTTTTTTAGTGCAATACACAAACAAAATTTAAAAGGAAATCAAATATATCGGTTAAAATAAATAGAATGAATAAAACAAGAAGTATTTGAAATAATCATATATTAATTCAAGACTGCTATATGTATATATATACAAGAAAGTTTAAAAAACATATCGAAACAAAAAATTGACATTTTTGTTTTGACTTAATTTTTTTAATTAAAATTGTTACACATTAAAAACAATATTGTACTTCTTAAATATATGGTGCAATGGAGATTTTTTTGGGGGTGGGGAAAAACTGCTTAATAACTATTGGGAAAGTAGATCAAATACAAACACGACTTTTTACTTTAAAGCTGAGTAACTTGTTGGAAGGACCTATTCCCATAGTTACTAACAATGAAACTGTTTTAGCGCTCAAAAAATGTATTTTGTTTAAATATAAATTGTTTATTGCTGCAATGGTTTTCATACCTTACCGAAGAACTAAAGAGATGAGAATTAGTAGTTCAAAAAGGTTGAGAAGGAGACTGTCCAATGCTCGTAGATTATGGACGAAGACGGGCGACCAAGAGGGGACTACAAGAAAAGCTGTGGAAATAAAGAATCGGATCAAATATTGTAAAAGGAAACAAAGGAGACACTAATCGAACGAATAAGAGGAACAATTAATTATATTATTATTATATTCATTTATTGACTAAGGTCAGTAGAAAATATCAGAAGCGTGAGTGAGAGGGGAACAGCAAATCTAATAATACAGAATATGTTAAGGAAGTGATTCGAATATGACAATAAACCATTTTTGATTAAAATCTATATATTACATAGAAATCTTGGAACAATTTTAACCGATAGCTTAGTAAAACGTTCACATTAAGACTTTCTATTTATTCTGAAAAAAAGATCATGAAAGAATAAAAGTTCATGCAATTAGCCCGTAAAAAGGGATGGATAATAGGGCAATTTATGTAATTCTAATTTATCTATTTAATAGATCTAATATGAGTTAACCTGCTCCTTGTGTAAGGACAAAATAGGGTTTTTTGTACGAAATAGATCGAAATACTAAAATTAAAGCAAGAAATTAGCCGAGATATCACAGGTATTATCCTGACACCATCTAACCACTATTTAAAACATTATCTAAACACGAAATTCAAAAACAACGAATATTGGATTATATTATGTACATCAACAGTGACTTTAATGAGCATAGTTGTTAATATTTGATCCACTTTCACAATTTAAAATCCAAATAACAAAATTTGCGCTGAAACATAAAATTTGCGGCAAACTTTTTATTGCAATTTTGCCAAATTTGGAAAAAAAAAAAATTTATACGTATATATATTACAAATTATATATTTTATTTACAAATATTCTATATTTCAAATATACAAATGTAACCCAAAACACTTTACTTTATTGAATTCTTCAGGAATACAAAAAAGTAAACATGTCTATAATTAAATTTAAAATTAATTAAAAAAAAAAGAAAAAAGAAAGAAAAATTAATTATATTTACAAATATGAAAAAATAATTTAAGTTTTGAATCTAAGCTTTTTCTTTCTATATACAATTATTATTTTTGCTTTTTTTCCCCAACAAATATTTATTACACTAAAAACTTCTTTTTATTTTTATGTGAATGTAAAGTTTTTTGACGCGATTTTTAATAACAATTTTCAGGGTGCGTCTGCCGTTCTTATCCTAAAAAAATAAAAATAAAAAATTAAAATAATGAACGCCTTAATAAATTAAAATTGTAGATATAATTCCATTTAATATTAATTTTTGAAAAAATTAACTTTTTGAAATTATTACTTGTCCAATTCTAAAGCAGCATACTGTTCTTCGTCAACTTCTGTAACCATCAAATTACCGTCTGGTAACAATAATACAACTCTCCTTGGACCACCTGAAAATTTTGTTTTTTGTTTTTTAACAGTATGTGAGACGGAACTGGGGTTTACCCACGTTCTAATCCAAACTCATGACCAGTACCCGAACCTGCCCTCCAAGGAGCAATTTATATACAAGTTTAAAGAAATAAGTATTCTTTTTTGTAAACCGCTAGCAATTAAATATTGCAGATTAATTATTAAGAAGGTTGGGTAACATAATTTAATTGATTCATTAAAAAAAATTAGAATATCCAACCGAAATATTCTAGTTCTCAATGATACTACTAACTTTAAACAAAAAATCCTTGTTTAATGTCTAATTATTATAATGTTCGCTGAAACAAAGTGTTTTTATAATAGATTGACTTACCTCCAGGAGCAGGTTCACCAGCCTCCACTAACTGGGCCACAACTTGCCCATCGTCACCATCTCCATCTTGGATGCCAACAACCATTTGTCCGGCCTCTTCAGCTTCTTTAACATACATTTCCGAAGCAGTGGTTGCATTGGCTCCAGTTGCAGCGGCTACCTATTGTAGAAATTTGATGTTGCTTTACTGCCATTTTATTATTACTATAAATAAATTATTATTTATTGGATAAATTATTATTTTTCCTGCATACCTGTCTAAAAGGCTGTACAAAGGAATCCGCTGCAGCTGCAGCAGTCCCATCATCCTCAAACGTACTTGGATCAAGCGTTAATACGGCATCACCATCTTCTCCTTGTATGTACACAGTTACCTGACCATCCTCGCCTTGTTGCGCCATAAGTGTTTGATTTAACTCCGTCCTGCTAACCTATGAATTTGTTTTAAAAACTTAGTCTTTCATGAATTTAAATACTTCATCAGACCTATATTCTTAAATGTTAGTAAAATCGATCTATATCAGTATTTATAGATAAAAATAATTAATTTATCCAAGGAAATTTTGGGAAACTTTATGTTTTTAATTTGAAATGACCTGATACAGTTCAAAAATTTCGAAATGTAATGGCGTGATACATTTAAACATCTTGCAACAATAAGCGTATTTATTAACGTTGTTTCTCCAGTCGGAATACAGAAAGAAAATGGTATAGGAAAATGTGTTTCCTACATCAATACAGAGATGCAATGAAGTAGGATAAAGTTAAGTACACAAGGGAGTCGATTAGTATTCAGTAAGCTACAATTGCGGCACTGAATCTTGTACTGCATTAAAAATCTGATCTCCAGGTAGTTTAAAGTTTTTGGTAAGTTAGCGGAAGTGAGTTTTCGAAGTGCGGATAGCCATTTGACTCGCACTCCATGTTGTTATTAATTAATGCCAAATCATTCTGCATTTAACAGTAGCATTAGAGTGAGTCGACTGAAATTAGAAGACTTAGCTGAAAAAACTCTTTTAAATGAGTCCCGGTTTCTTTGCACGCATGGCTATGAAACGGCTGATCGTTTGAACATATCGAAGCTATGCGATCTCAACGTGATATGCTTACATCATGTAGTTCCAACAGAAAAAAAAAATTGATGCAGCGGGGAAAAAAATATACATATTGATTTACACTTAGGAGGTGTTGGAAACAAAAAAAGATATAGAAGTAGCTAATGGATACTTTAGCGCAACCGATACTTTCAAACTTGCCCTTCAGAAGATAGAAGGCTTGCTTTCCAGTTAAGGAACTGGAAAATATATCACCGATTTTATCATATCACATCAGGAACCTTAACCTACTGCAAAAAATACTAAATTATTACGTATCGTACCTTGTAAATCATACCATCATCTCCTGTGATGGTAACTAAATCATCGTTATCATTTTCTTCTTCAATATCTGGAAGAACTTTTTTTGGTGAAACCATGACAGATCCCATAGCTCTGAAAAAAAAATTACATAAATTAATTATCAAATAACATAAAATACAAAGTAAACAAATCAGAAATGAAAGATCTTTTCTAAGATGATGTCTTTGGCTAATCTGCACGCCCCCCCCCAAAAAAAAAAAAAAAAAAAAAAAAAAAAAAAAAAAAAAAAAAATGTCTTGATCTTATATCTCATAAATTTTGTTCAGGTTTAGATTTTTACTGAAAGTTAGTTGCTTTCCTTAAAATGGCAATAATTAAAAAAATAATAATTTAAAAGAAAAACGATCGGCCATCAGCAAGACGGAATACGAAAACTTGTATGAAAAAGTTAAGAGGTTCAAAATACTGGTCAGGTAATATTCTTCAAATTAGGAATTTCAACAGCTCATCTAATTTCCGTAATTACATTTTTGACAGGATCATACTAAAGTGACGAATTCAAGGAAAACCAAACCACCTCCCTAAAGCCCTAAATTAAAAAAAAAGTTAATAACGCATCGTCTTTAGCGCAGCCCAAAATATAATCTTAAGGTTGAGCATTTACAAACATTTTTAAACTGCTTTTAATAAATGCTGGACATGTTACATAGACAGTTCTTACAGATGATACCAGTTAAAAAGGCTGAATACAGTCTCGATTAGTTTGTTTTATTAATTTCTACACTAAAGAAATATCTCGAAGTGCATAATCAGCTAAATTTCACTCAACCTCTTAATGACTTCATTTGGTTAACATTTGAGAATTTAACAATAAAATGTTAACCGCTAATGTTAAATGTTTTTTTAAAATAAAATTTTTGATTTTACAGCATTCGTTTTTTGAGTGTAATGTTTGAAATGGAAAGTTTTGATTTGAACCAAATAGTAATAAATGACTATACTTGATGTTTAGTAAAAGGTACATAATACCTGTCCGTTCTTATAAATTAACCTCTATGTAACCTTTCAATGTACTATGGTAACTGAATAATATTGTAGACATTCCTAAAACCTTTTTAATTCAGCTTTCAGACTAATGATGAACCCCTATTTTTTCGAAACGAAAAAATTGGAAATTAATAAAATAAATCATCCGAGACAATACTGTATTCAAGCTTTCTAACTGAAATGGTTGATAATTTGCATTTAAAGCACTAATTATTAATATATCTAATTTTTTTCAAAATTAATTTATTATTAAAAAATATTAACCCAGGTTTAAGTGTTTTCTTGATTAATGCTTCTTTCGATGTTGCTACATCTTGCTGTTGAGTTTTTACATTAGCTTCTTTAGAAAGAATTGTCTCATCCTAAAATATGAGAAAACGAGATAAAAATATTAATTTCTCAATTTGGTCAAAAATAATTGAAGATATACCAATCTACTTATTGATATGAAATTACCTTTTCTATTTCTGTTTTTATGATAACTTGTTCCGATTTTGTTGTTGTTTGAGATTGTGGTGTTGGCGAAGGCGGTGGTGAAGGTTCTGGAGTTTTTTCACCTTCCGCTTTCAATAGAACCTTCCCAGTTTCTGGACAAAGTGTCAAAGGTCTGGGCGGACTATCTGGTTCCAATGGTGGCAAGTCTTAAAAAAAAAAAAATTAATAATCAGATTTAAAACAAAATAATTCTTGATTATAAAGAGAAAAAAATCTATTGTGATTAAACGAACTTTCTTTCTCTATAACTCTCAAAAGGTAAATTCTAAATTTTCTTTCTCCTAAAAACTCTCCTTGTTTTTAAACTTCGGACTTTTTAATACGAATTAATAAGATTCCATGAATCACTGCAATAAAACTGTTTTTTTTTTTTTTTCAGAAGTGTGATGCCCAGTTTCATAGAAAAATTCTTAAAATAATTTTCATGCAATAAATGCGTGAAACATTCCTTCGCATGATAATATAACAAACTCTTGTAAATCTCCATGTGCATTCTTCGAAATCTGACCTTACCATTTTTTCCAATTTCGCATCTAAATGCACGCTTTAAATGCTTTAAAATCTAAAAGGAATATTACTTTTCTTTGATACGCTTTCTTCAGTTTATTAAAAAGGAACTTAGTATTCTTGGAATGGAAATAAAAATCTACCCAAAAAATATGCCCTTCATCAATCAATATACAATAGATTTATTCCTATATTTTAACGTAAATTCTAACGATTGAAAATCGATAAATATAAAGTAATCGATAAAAATGGAAGTATGGTTTTATAGAAGAGATTTTTGTTTTTTTTTGTGGGGGATTTCCTTAACAACTGCTAAAACGATTTTCTTTAAAGTTGAAATACAAACGTAAACAATCACGTTTTTTCTTTCTTGTTATCTGATTTCAGAGAAATGCTCACCAACTGGGAAGTCATCAGGTTCGCCAAGATCTGAGGCTGGTGAAGGAGGCTGACTAAAATCTGGCATATCATTATCCATACTAGGTTTATTTTTATTTAATTCTAAATCTGAAAATATGTTAAAATTGTATAATTTATATTTATTTATTAATAATTAAAAATTGATATGATTTGTGTATTAAACAAAAATCACAAACCTGCATTTGCAGCTCTTGCTAAAATACCGCCACCGCCGCCTCCTCGTCCTCCTCGATATCCGCCTCTTGAAAATCCTCCTCTACTTGTATTGGTGACTTTAGGGCCCAATACTCGCCTTTCAATTTCCTATGATAAAAGTGGTTTGTTACATACGTTTTGTAAAGTTAGATAAAATTAATTAAAATAAAATTCTACTGGAAATACAATATAATCTTTGAATAAAAAGGTTTTAACTCTGGCAATTTTATTGCCCTTGAAGTCAACTTTGAACAAAAAAAAAAAACAATTTATCAATAGGAATATTAAAAACCTTTTATAATATTCTTTTCGCAGAATCTACCGAATTTCTACCATTACATAAGAATCAGTTACTTTTTAAGAAATGTGCCCTCTAACAACTTCTTGCAAAAAATAAAATAAATAAAAAATTATTGAGTTGAATGTTAAGGATCTTCTACATTCATTTTTGGAGAAGAGGAAGCTTTCTTACAAGCTTACCAGTTCTCTAACATCATTTGCAAATCTGATTTCTTGCTAACATTTACGTCTTTTAATTCTGTCACATTTCTTTTAACATAACTTTTTCCGACTTTCAACCAATACAGGTTAAAAGATTAATAGATCACTCTGAAGCTGATTCAAATTATTCTATTTTCACAGAGAGCTTAAGGTTTGCATTAATTCTAATTCTGTGTTTTACAGATTAAAATTGAGTGAGGTTTACCTTCACATAATTCCTACTTTCTCGTCTGTTTTGTATTGCAGAATTTTTTTCTACTTTTTCAACACTATTAACTACTAAATAGTCACATAAGCGATCTTCAAATAGGTACTGACAGTCAAAACTCATTGGAACTCATAGACCATATAAATTTGAACAGCTAGAGTGTAAGCCACTTGAGAGTATGGAGATTTGGTAAGGGAACAAAAGACAAGCTTAGCATGGTGAAAACTTATGCTGAAATTCGTGGATATATTTAAGTAACAGATTGATCAAGAAGGAATCCAAAAAGAAATATGCATCACAGGTAGATTTCTACACTGAATTTAATATGTACTACATTTGTTAACAAATGGAGAACACTCAAAGCCCAAAGGGATTTTTTTTTTAAAATCAATCAAAACCAGATTAAGATTTTACTAAAAAGAGTGGTTGGACTATCTGCACGTTAAGATTAATTCACGGCCTGAGACAATTTAATTTATATAATGTAGATTCCGAAGAACAAATCATTATGAAATGTAAAAAATATCAGCTAGAGATAACAGGTTTATGGCTCTAACTTCACTGGAAATTAACCTACTTAATTACAGATATTTAGTGAAATCTAAAGATATAAAATTTGTTTCGAATAATTAAATTTTCAACTTATACAAATGTACAAAAGAGTGTAGGTAAACTTATTACTTTTCTACTTCAATTTTCAACTGATGAAACTGGCTCTGATTTGTAAGCTAATTACAAAACATAAATCAATAAAGTAATAAAAACTAAATGATTCAGGAGTATACTTACGTTATCTTGTCTAATAGGTAATCTCGGCGGCCTTCCTGGGTGGTTTATTGTTATGTTACTTCTAGATGAGCCACTGTGAATTAATCTATCGAATGAAAGAATAATCAATAGTAAATGGAAATAATCGATAGTAAATAGAAATTTCAAGCTAAACTTTTTTATTGGATCAAACTTTTGAAATCATTAAGTAAATATTGTCAAATTATTAATAAAATAATTTTAAATTCTTTCAAAGTTCGCTGATTTTTCATCGGGCTTAACCATGAACTACCAAATTAGGTATCGTGGACAGGGCGGAAGCACTTACTTTCTGTTAACATTTTTTTCACACTTACAAGTTCACGATCATAACACTAAATCCGCTAATGAAATACCAATCCTCCCCTTAAATAAGTTGTTCATCATATAAAGCTTTGTAAAAATAATGATCAAGATTACCTGGTACTTGGATGGTTAATCCTTATGTTGGACTGAGGTCTAGGAGGGCGGCCAGGACCTTTCACAATATTCTGCGGTGAAGCAGCAACTTGCGGCCTACCAGGAACATCCACTCCTGAGACTTGATTCTTCCTCATTACTCCAGACCTGTTTTTAACATTTGATCTAAAATTTGTTGCGATTTGAAGAATGCGATTTTTGCTCCTTCATATTCTAGGATTTTTGCAATAAATTTGACATTGCTTTTAGATCATGATTTTTTTATTTGTCTTATTAATTTCCAAACGATTTTTGTAATAAGAATAAGAACCTAACCATCTAGGAGTTCTTTTTTAAATTTTTAACTAATAATTTAAGGAAATTAAATTAACTTCCCTTTCAATCCTTCAATTCGTTAACTCTCATTCAGAACACTCCCGACTAACCCTCCTCGCAGTCTCTAGTACCGTTGGCTCGTTACCATTTAACTGCATAATCTCGATCGTTCAAGATTGGTTGACAGCTGCTGATTAACTAATGGATACCAACTCTTGTTTGGTCTCCATTCGGTTACTAAGCTAATGCGAGAACGTGTGAGTATTTTGTATATAAAAATGTATTACCTCTAATTATAGGTATTAAAAAAGAACAAAAAGGCAAATTTATAAAATAACATGACGAAGAGAACATATGTTACTATTAAGGGAAAAAATCTACTGGCGGTCGAAATGTTTGTAACCGAATAATAAAAAAACAAGGCAAAGAAAAGCCAAATAAGAATTTAAAAGCAACATACAAATTTATTTTACTAAGAGAAATTAAAATCCAAAACCAATTTTGGTGATCTTTTAGCTTCTTAAAGATGAAACCCAATTTTATAAAAAAAATTGTTTTATAAACCAGATTATTCCATAATGTCATTTCTTATAACTTGCCTAGGAGTTGCGCCAGCTTGTTGTCTAACCATAACTACACTTCCGGATCCTGATTGTTTTGTTGCTGGTGGTAACGAAGAAGGAGGTACTTCTCTGACTGGTACACCTTGTTTTAAGGATAATGCCTTAGATGGAGACACAGAATCTAATTTGATAATACCAGATTTATTGGACATTATGTACACTCCTGATGATAGATTCGGCACCTGAGCAGGATCTACTTTAACCACACCTTTGGCATTAGCAACTAATACCTGCAAATTTAAAAAATAATTTATGTGAAAAGAAAGAAAAAGAATATTAACAAAACTATAACAGTTATTACGTATTTTTCATACCTGTTGATTGGCAGGGCTTAATGTTGAAGTCGTACTCTTGACTAAAGGTCTTCTTAACAGATCTAAGGGTGATTTCTTCGCTGTTTCTGCTTCATCACCATCAGATTCTAGCCCAAGAGCAACAGCTAGATTATCACCAGCAGCAGCCCCATTAGCTACTCGCGTTCTATTTGGATTAGCCGGACGTCCCCGACCTGGACGTTTTATTATACCGCTGGTGCCATCTAACAAAAAAAAAAAAAAAAAAACACATCCTGTTGATAATCCTGTCGATTGAGGCAAACTGTATCAAGGGACAATAACTTTATTTCAATGAATTTATTTAAGGAAGGCAATGGCACCAATATCATTTTCAATATATATAAAAGGAAAAATAGAAACAATGTGCGTGCCAATCGTTCATTCACTGCTAAAACTTCAAGAAAGAATGTCGACAGACACAATTAATGTTCGGCAAAATGTGTGAGACAGAAAGTAAACTAGAAGTATTTCTGACATTTGAACAAGCTGCCAAATATAAATAATTAAAAAAAAAAACATGAGTTGGAAACAAGTTTAAAATTTAAATTTCAAGTACAAAGCTTAAATAATTAATAAATAAATTTTGTTAGTGACACCATCTAAAGCATCTTTGTATTCTTTAGCTGCACATATCTAAAATTCAGCAAAATATAAAGTTATCGTCTTAGAATCAGCAACTGTAATATGTTAATTAGATCAAGGTAAGTTGATCATATTTTAACAAGTTTCTCAGCTATTTTAACTCAGCATGTTGCAAATCAATATAGCGAAGATATATATAACTACAATAAAATTGATGATCTTTTTTTTTAAGAACTACAAGATATATTTATCCGTCCTTAATGGAATTAGCAAAATTATCTTGTTTGGAGATCAAAAAATTGAACTATTAAGTTGGCAACACTATCAACTGAAATATTTCACTTTCAGGAAGTATAAGGGAAGAACAATGTGCAGAAAGTGACAAAACGAGTACCTTAGAATATGTTTGTGGCTTAATATTTAAAAGGCGTTTGCAGTTAAATTAAATGTTCGGTTTGGAATATTGGAAACAATAAGATCTTTGCAAATAAAAATTAACTCCTAGCAAGCACAACATCTAAAAATAAACATATATAACAACTTTCCAAAATTTCTTTCATTTTCTTGTAAAGTGATATTTGATATTGTAATCAAATGATTTGGTAAACTTTTCTTAAAACTAGCATAACAATGATAAATCTTACTTTTAGAATATACTATTCTCCCTCCTAAACTGTCTTCACTGTCAGTTTCTTTTTCAAGTTTAATCCTCTTCAAATATGGATCATCTTCTTCATCGGAATCAGATCCTGGCATCCTTCTTTTCACTGAAATTTTTTTTGCACAAGTTGGTATATCAAAAATGTTTGTATAGATGGAGGGGGAGGAATATATTTATGAAATTATTTAATAATAATAATAATAATAACTTTCCAGAATACTTTGAAATATATAGATGATATATAGATGGCCGTATCCTATTTATAAGAAATGCTAGAAATCAAGAGACAGCATTTGACGAGTGGGTAGAATACTTTGAAATATATAGATGATATATAGATGGCCGTATCCTATTTATAAGAAATGCTAGAAATCAAGAGACAGCATTTGACGAGTGGGTAGACGTATTCCATTTTAAGAAGGCCCCCAAATTTAATAAGTTTATTTTCGATAAAGATGTGCTCAAGTACTTCAAAGTTCAATTTAAATTTCGCTCTGTTAACGTGTGTTTTCGGAGTGGCCAGGAATTTAGCAGGAGATGGATCTCACTTCCATAAACGTGGCAGAGAACAAATAGTGGCACATGTGATCAGTAATAGTCCTCCAATGTGCTCGCGTTGATTACATAGCACTAAAGGATGAAGCATACTATTGATGAAACTGAAATACTAGAAGAGCAGCAAAGGTTTTTGAGAGGTTGTGATAGTAAAGCAAGTTAGTTCTACTGAAGCTGGGGAAGGAAATTATTGATAACTCGTTGGCTAATGTTAGTCATCAAGCCTTCCTCAATAAGTACCATTGATAATTGATAAGTAATCTGAGTCAATCAAATCAATGCAATAGTGCAAACCCGCTGATTTTTGTATAAGTACAGAAATTAATGGCATCTCTCTCTACAGATCAAACGAAAAAACCCAAATTGCAGATTAAGAAAAATTATATAATTCTCTACTAATCATAAGAAGACAAAAGAGATTTATTACTGCAATTGAGGACAATCTTGATTCTGACTCTTAATAGATTTTGAACTTTAAATAATAGATGATTTAAAATACAAGTACGAATCAAACCATTTTCTATTTCACTTATAATTTTAAATGTTTTTAATAAATATGAAATATGGAACCAAATGATACAAACTATCAAAAAACTCGATGGAAATCAGCAAATTTCACTCACTTTTTAAACTTTTAAAGTTATGTCCATGAAATTTTTTAAAAATCGACACTTTCAGTATGTACTTTCAAGAATCAATTTGAAGAGATGTACTCTTTAAGAAAGTTAACAAGAGTCCTATTAAATTATTTAAATAAAAAAGGAAAAAGAAATAAAATTAGCGAAAATTTATAGATTACTTACAAGATTCCAATTCATTGTCATCTGGTTTAATTGATCCGCACCATTGTTTTACTTGACTTAAAGCTTTCTGTTTACTATACCTAATTGGTCTCCTAAAATTAACAGTTTACCTACATTAATTGTGAATTTTATTCAATTAATCAAAATAAAAAGAAGAAAAAAGAAATAAAACTATTTTCAAAAAATTTACCCAAATGAATTTAAGCCACTTGGTCCTGCTTGATTCATACCGTGTTCGTTCTTTCTAGCTAATGGTTTTGATTTATTTACTGATTGTTTCGATAAATTTTCTTCAAAAGCCTTTAATAAATGTTGACAAGCTTCTAAATTTTCTGCTGGCTCCCAAGTGTTTTGTTCCCTATATCACAAAATAAATATTTCTTTGTATTCAAAACTACAAAAAACTTTTTCAAATAAAAACCCCAATATGAATTATTATATACAAAAATCTGTATTTGAAATATTTCGTGTAAAACGAGATAACATGAATAGCAAAACATTTTTATACACCGGGAAGTTAAAAAAAAAACTTCAAATTAAAACATCAGCACACGTGATTTTTTGTTTTAAAATATGTATCATATGTTTTTTTAAATGAAATAATTATTCATACAGGTTAACTTTTTTTTGCAATTTTAAATACTTACGATGGATACCCTTCCCATTTTAGTAGATATTCGTATTGTTTTTTTCTTGGATTAAATCTCCTCGAAACTATCTTTTCTACTACAAATTCCTCTTCTTGAAAAGAACTTTCTCCATCCTTTGTCTATAATCAAGAAAAACATTGTCTTTTGGCTTTCAGTAAGAACTTCTTTCAGCTCAAAAAGTTGATCTTTTGAAATGTTTTTTGTTTTTTATCAGAAAGATACTTTACACATATAAATAAATGAAATTAAGAAGGATGTCGATTGTTCTTCTTTACAACTAATGTCATAATAATTGACATAATTAATTTAAATGTAGCTTAAATATTTCTAGGGGGAATCTCGACAATTTGATTTATGTTAAAAGTTTTTTAAAAATACATCATAAAAATAAAAAATTTCAACGTCAAAATAAATATATCTTTTACACAAATGAACACTTGGCAAGAAATAACGAGAAAAATTACTGAAATATTAAGTTAAAAAATCATTTTTCACTTTACTATTCCTTTAAAAAAAAAAAAAAAAAAAAAAAAAACATATTTTATAACATTAAGCTTATAATTTTAATTAACAAAAAGTATTATACAAATTTATTAAATACTATCTTTATTAAATCAGCAATTTATGGATTTTCTGAAAATAATAAATTGATTAATAGTTAAATACAAAATTATCAAACTTATTTAATTTTTATTTTTTTAAGAAAAACATTTTACAACCAATTTTTACAACTGCACTTATCGGGCTGAAAAAACTGTTTACTTAAGCCTTTTTTAAATTTAATTTTTAATGAATTCTTACTACCAAAACGTTTTTAAGAGATTAAATTGCAGTCTGCTTTTGTGATAATACGTGATTTATTTGCTGATTTATTTGCTTTAGTTATTTAGTTGCTTCGTTCAGTCTAAAGATGCATACATAGTTCATGTATTATGTCAATAAAAAATCTGACAAGAATGCCGATTGTAAACCATAATTTCATTATTGATTTATCATGATTCATTTTTATTTCATTATTAATTAGTAATTTCTGAGCACTGCCGTCTTAAACATGCTGAGACAATATAACCAGTATACAATATTTTCAACAAGGAGAGACATATCATTTACGTTAATACCTAAAATAACAAAAAAAAAAGAAAAGATATTCTTGGGTATAACATCCCTATAGGAATATCTAACACCCTATCTGTACATAGAACTACCTGTTGCCGAAATAGTTTTTTTTTTCACTTTTCTTCATAAATAAGTAAAAGAAAATCAAAGATAACCTACAGAGACCCCGATTCTAAATTTGGTTGCATACTTTAAATGAAATAGGGACAATAACCTATTTATGATTTTTTCCCAATTTAATTTAATATAACAAATTGCTTTTTTAAATAATAAAAATAAAATTAAAAAATAATATTAATATATAATTCACTTTTTTCTTTTTTCTTGATTTGACCACCCGTGTCTCATGCTCATTTTTCAAAATTTGCTCTTTCTTCCTAAAATTGTACCGCCTTGGGTTCTCCAATAATTTCATTTCACATAATTGAGTGGCATCCGCGATTTCTCCTTTCTGTTGAACACTCGAATTTGATTTAATTTTTGTTTGTTTTGTTTAAAAGTAAAAGTTGTATTTAATGTACTAATTTTTTTTTTTCTTACTGCTACAAGAAAAAAAATATTGAACAGAGAATTTTAAAATAGTGCTTGACGGGATGTTGTTTGTAGTACCAACATTAAACAAAATTTTTACTTCGACAAAATCTTAATATCATTATTTATTGAAGCTGTTAAAATTTTCATTAAAAATCCGTTTTTATTTAAACTATAAGTGGGGGCATTATTATTTCTCAGAACTATACTAGAAGTTAATGAATAATAGAATACAGTTGATAGTTTAGAACTATGTAACAGCTTGTGACTAGTTTCAGAATGCTTTAACGATGCTATGCACCCAACTACCTGTTTTTGTTTTATGCTTTTTGTAAGCGATTTACACGTATCTGATTTGTGTTTTACTGGTACCTCCTCTCATGTTGCAATTTTAGACGATCAACCCTTATTACAATAGTCAATAGTTTTAATTATTCTTGGAAATCTGATTGTATGGTGTAGGTCTTAAAAGTTAATCTTTCTCTACATGCCAAACTTTTCGACACGAAGTCGAAGTGCAAGAAGGAGTAAATAGAAAAAAAAACTCAGATTTCAGTACTTAAATGGAGTAACTACTACTCGCACCACTCCACTTGCTGGTTGACTACCTGGCTGAACAAATTGATTTAAAATAAGCCAAAATGTTAATAGATAAATAACATCGTGTATTTACCACAATTTCAATGTCCTTATCCTGAGAGCTATCTCCGTCTTCAAGTTGGTTTCGTATATTCTCAATTTCATCATATTCTAAAAATAAAATTAAAAACTGTTTAAAAATACTATACACTCTCGAGATTCAGTATTCTACTTCTTGATTGTTAAATATTGAATTTTTGGGATTTAGAGTCCCAGATTAGGCCATGTTTCAATGTCGATCAATAATATGTATTATTTGACATCATTATTATCACACCCCACACAATGACGCTCCAAAAAGGAACAATAAATTTGGTGAAATATTAGTTCATTTATTCACTTATTACAAAACCTGGATGGCCAAAAATTTTTTTTTAACTCGTACACTTCTAGTTGAATTACTCAAAATTTGGGAAGAAGTGATCATTAAAAAAAAACCAAGCACTGCTACAGTACTATTAAACTTTATGTATTTATTCATTTATGTTCACATCTAATAACTTACTGTAATAGAAAATAAGCTATTTATTATTTAAAAGTTCTTAGTTTTATGTTGCTTTTTAAAAGTCTGTTTTCTACCATATCAAAAAGTGGTTATTAATACCCCCCAAAAAATTCAACATAATGCAAAATCATTTGAATATAACAGAGGGAAAGAATTGCTGTTTAGAATATTCTTTTTATCTTTCAATTTTGACGCTAGTAAATATAAACATTATGATGTAAGTTTTATGGGTATGACACGTGGACTTTCCAAACCGTTTTTCTGAATAAAAGGATATTTTCTTAAAACGTGCTTTTGGTGAATTTCCTTATAGTATTTTGTTATTTTTGTTTATTTTTTTCAAGAGTACTCTTTACTTACTATTAAATTAAAAATTATTTACAAAATACTTTTATTCACTTCTTCTTGATTGCCTTTAATGTTAAAAAGTAAATTTTAAATTCTTTAAATTTTAAAAAATAAATACAGTTGGCTGAAATTTATTATGTTATTATTTCCAATAATAAATTTATAATTTTAACTGGGATACCCATTCAATTTCTTAATCATCCTTAAGTAATAAAATCTTAAAAGGACTTTTTCATTGTATCAAACTCTTTAAGAAATATACATATATGTATATAGTTTAACATACTTTTTTTATTAATTGTAGCGGGTGGTCTAATTTCTTTTATTTCACCATGATGATCCCTGTGGACCAACTTCCTCATTACAACCGGCTTCCTTTCGTCATCTAACAGAAAACAATCCTAATTCAAACAATTGTTTAACATTGGCAAAATGTCGTATGTAACTAAAATGGAGCTTACCTTCTGATAAATCAAGCGAATCTCCTTTATCACCTTTTCTAAGCTACAAATAGATACAAATTATGTGCGTAATTTTAACCCAATAGAAAAAAAAAATAATAATAATCTCTAGGAGAGCGTCAAATAATATTTTTTTACCTTTAAAGAATTATCTATTGTTTTATTGAAACCAAAATTGCTGAAGTTCATGACAGTCTCTCCGGCTGCCACCCAAGCATTTCTTATTCTCTCTGGCATTTTGCACCATTTTTGGTACAACTTCCATGCACTTTCCTCAATAGGAAGGCCTTCTGGAACAAACAAATGGTCAAGAATGTGTACTGCATTATTTATAATCACAAATAAAGCAGGGATATTTTTTTCGGTAAAATTTTATTTTTACCATTCATTTCATTAAATTACTGAGGGGATCTGAGATGATTTCTAAAGTAAATAAATGTCATAAAATGAGAATTTAGCAACATTTTATTACAGCATCTCAAAGAAAAAGAAAAATTACTTTTTTTCTCAATTGTTAATCAGACAATATTATTATTAGTAGATTCTACTTTGTTTTTTTTTTGTTTTTTTTAATATCATCAGACGGCTATAAAAATAATTATTTGGTCAAATGCTTTCTGTTAGTTTTATATGAATAAGCGATTTTACGGATTAAAACACTTTTTTAAAAAAAAAATGAATACTAAGAGATAGATGTGTGTTTTTTGCCTAATAAATATTTTCTGATATACAAATATTTTAGAAATAAATGAACAAATATACACGTATAAATCACAGACAGAAACTGTAGTTACAAATTTCTGATAATGAATTCTCTTCTTTACTTGGATCCATAGATCAATCCTAACTTTTATAATCCCCTTATTTTTCAAGAAAAACCTAATCTTTAAAACGATATAGTTAGAATATCAGGTTTATTTCAAGCTGTTTTTCAGAATAGTTACAAATTCTCAGAAGCTTACCCAATAAAACACCTATCATTTCCGATATGCAGATTTTCATCAGTATTGCTGTTCGTCTATGCTTTAAATTTAATAATAAAGAATTGTTAAAATGAGCATCGTTTTGGGGAAACGCTAAAGTTTATAATAAATGTGAGGCTTAGTTTATGCAGATTTAAAAAACCATCAAGAGATTTTGTAAAAATAAAAAAATTCCATACATCAAAATCTCACGTCCTTTAACGAATTTTGACCGAAACGTTAATACCAACAGACAGGAGTACCAAAAAACGGGAAATAAAAAGTCTCAGCTTTCGACTTTTGTTCAGTAACACCTTGTGTAAAAAACATTTTTTTTTTAGAAAACCCAATTTTGAAAATTTGACACGATCGCAATATTCTTTCAAGAAGACAAAGTGAAAAAAAAAATACCAGATGGAGAGCACATTTCCACTTAATGCAACTATTATGCCGAAAGCCAACTATCAAAACGTCTTAGTTTTTTTTTTCAACACATTTTTTAGATTGGGAGACAATGAACATATGTAGCAAACATGTTCAAGTTTAGTTCCAACAATTTAAAAAAAAAAAAATCGTTTTAAGTTACTTTAGTGCCTTACATCTAAAAAGACTTGTTAGAATCTTTGAAAGCATTTCGTTGTTTTTCACGAATTTATAACATTAACGAGAATTAAATGAATTGTTAAAATTCAGAACTAAAAAAGTCATGTTTACATTCATTTTTGTAGAAAAGAACTAATCACTTACGTTTGTTCATTTTAGTCTGTGCATTCTTCCAAAGTAAAAAAGCCCAAACTTGTGGTTTAGTTTCAGCAATATTTCCATGAAAGGCAGATTTACGACGACAAGTAGGCTTATGTTTATTAAAATCTTCAATAAAATGAAACACTGTATGGCAACCACCACAAACAAGGATATCCAGCTCCCTGAGTTCATCCAAAGCAGCTGAAAAGTGATTTATAAATTATTTCACTCTATAAACTTCACTGTGATAAATCTAAGTGTAATAATGGTTGCACTACTAGTAAAATTTTATCCCAACTGAAAATGTAGATTAATTTATATCACTCTACCATCCAATTTACTATTCCTTTATTTATTTTAGAATTTCTTTTTAGAATTCAAAGAACGTGATAAAACTCACCTTTCATATCTTCAATAATGACCTGAGGATTGGTATCGTATAAGTTATCGTCAATATCATTCAACTTCTTATTATTAGTGGTAGTGGTGTCTTTATGATCTAGTAACTTTTCAATTTCCACGGCACTAACTACTTGAGATACCTCTAAATGCGACATATCACTATTTTTCATTTCTTCAACTTCTTTTAACATTTGTTCTTTAACTTCGGTTAAATTAATTTCAGGATCTGATACATTTTTTTCAGTTGGTTCTTCTAGTGGAGGAGGTGGTTCTTCGGATTCATCAGGTTTCGAATTAACTGGTTGATCATCTGGTACTGAGCTTTCAAAAATTCCTGTATCTCCTTCTGGTTGACTGAGAAGCTCTGGGGCTTTTTTAAAAACGGAAAATTAATATTTGGAAGTATAGTAAAATATACTTGTATACACAAGATTTATTTTATTACACTGAAATGATTAGTAAAAATTACATTTTGAACGTAATTTAAGGTTACCTTTTTTAAAAAAAAAAAAACTAACAAAAAAAACGTTTTTTTTAAAAACATAATTTACGTTTAAAAAAAAAAGTCTAAATAAAATAGTTATATTTACCAATATCTGGTTCAGTATCCATTTTTGTTTATTTCCCAACAAACTTCAAAATATCATTAGCAAGAATCTTCCAATACTCCCTAGAAATGAAACTGTTATTCCTCCCCTACTGTAAAAGAAAATAATACGCCTTATCACAAACTTCATTATGATATTAAGTAAAACCAAACTTCAATTCAAAATTTCTAGAATGGTTGCCAACTTTCAATGACTAATACAACTGCAAAGGGCAACCTGACATATTTGCACATATGATTTAACTACTGCGTTGATTTGTAAAATAAACATTAAAACCACTTTAAAAACATATAAGTCAAAATCACAATATAATCAAATTACGATTTTCATATCAACTTTCGTTTACAGTTATCACAAAACATCACAATAAGTCGATTCCCGCTACACACATACATGTCTACCTATTCAGCATAATTTACTTTTTACTATAGTCTCACTAGGGGCACTGAAATTGGATATTACAACTAATAATAATAAAGCATATTTTGTTAAAATGATTTTTCAAAAATGTTTTGTGAATTTTATTTTTACTACGACTCTGATTTATGTAAACATAGAATTAATTTAACCGCCTTATAAACTTACGTTAAAACGAAAAGTTGTTTTCGCAGTATACACAAGTTCTTCGAGTAAAGCAAAATGGACGTCGAAAGCGTCATATCAAACGATGCCAGCGCTGCGCTAAAGCGCACTCTAGGTTTATGTTCGTATTTGCTTAATCGGAAAAGCGGGAAATTTAATACGTCTAAAATTTCACTAGTTCCAGGATCAAAACCAGTTTAAAAACTTGAAAAGCATGTTCAAATAGGACGTACACACTTATTGCGACCAGAAACTTCTTTAATTACATTTTTTAAAAACTGCTTAAATCAAATAAATAAGGAATTGGAAAGAACTTTAAAACAAAAAAATTAAATTGAACTGGAAACTAATTCGCTTACTTTGGGAAGTTAAAATTATTTACCTTAATTTCCTTCCAGGTAACTATCTTGCACAGCAAATATGTTTGTTTTCTCTTCATTAAAATGTTTATAAATAATTAACTCATATAATGTATATTTTTATTTATAAGAGAAATTATTAAAAATTGGCATTCACTAATTAGATTTAGCATTAAATAGGCAATTTTAATAATGTAATACTGAAATTATGAACTTAAATGGTAATTAAAACAATTATTAAAAAACAAACTAAATATTCAATTTACGGTTTCCTTGTTATTTCTGCTTCTGACGATCAACACAAAAACAAATTCGATGATGTTCTTATAATTTATGATTGTAAACATATAAAGCAAATAATAGTATTCATTAATCTATGTAACTTATAGTTTCCCTGGGATTCTAAAGTAAACTAGTAAATTGGAGATTTCAATAAAAAAAAAGATTATATTTTTACGAGTCCACTTTTTAAAGTCGCATTGCTTCAAAAATCACTTTTGTTCTCGAGTTGCTAAACAATAGCTAATCACTTTTTATTTGCACTAACCTTTTTTCTAGAAAGTACCCACAATAAGCCTAAAAAGAGAAAAATGAGGTTACTTGGAAGGTTAAGATCGATACAATAATAACCTTTCCAGGTAGATTCTGAGAAGTAAAAATAATTTGAAACATTTTATTATTTTCTTTAAAAAAAAAAAAGTATCTTCTAGAATGACAGAAGATGGTGAAGATTTTAAAGAATATCGTTGGGAAACAGGTTACGAAAAAACTTGGTTAGTAGATATTTTTCAATTTTATAATTTTCATTAAAACCAAATTTTTACTACTATTCAAACGTGTGCTTTAAAATTTAGGGAAGCAATTCAGGAAGATGAAAAAGGAAATGTGGAAGCTTCAGTACATGAAATTATTCAACGTGCGAAACGTAAAGCGCAGCTAGAAAGAAAAGGCCATACTCGTTTGGGTATGATGAGGCATATGTACATAATTTTAGATGGATCGGAGGCTATGTTGGATCAAGATTTAAAACCAACTCGACAAAGTTGTACCTCTAAGGTGAAGTCTCTGGAATTAATATCATACTTGTAGATTTTTGAATCTGAAATTATAGTTGTGCTAGTAGTGTAATGATCGAAATGGAGATTCTAATCTTTTAGATAATAGCTTTTTTAAAGGCATAATTTGAAGTTTTCCTGTATTTAGTTATTGGGGTAATGACCACAATCGGCATTGAATATCAAACTAAGCTGGATAGTGTTCTGTTGAATCAGACTCTGGCCATCACCGGACAGTTGTTGAGGCCCTTGGTAAAACATTCTATGGGCAGCATTACTTGTGAGCTTCTTCATTGAGTCCTCAGAACTATGATTCAATAAGAAATATCTGGGACTTCTTAAGAGAGGCGAAAAAATTACAAATTATTGTAGATAATTATAAGTTACTTAAGAAAATCTTCTTACCAATTAAGACAATAATCTCAAATATTTATTGCAGTTATTGGAAGAATTTATTGAAGAATTCTTGTATGAAAGCCCTTTAAGTCAATTAGGTTTCATTTTAACCAGAAATAAAAGGGCAGAAAAGGTAATAATTCTCTCTTCTAAATGTTTTCATGAACAGATACTTTTTTCAGAATGATATTCAACTTTTTCTTACACTATGGAAACAAATTTATCACATAAATTGTACAGTTATTTTTAATTATTGAAATGATTATCCGTGGATTTGAGTATTTATACATCTGAAATTTAAATTACAGATGTCAGATCTTACAGGCAATAGTAAAAAGCATTTAGAAGTTCTTAAAGCGAATTATACGCAATCAAGTTGCAGTGGTGAACCATCATTACAAAATGGTCTTGAATTAGCTTTATCTTCGTTGAAACATATGCCAACTCACGCTATTAGAGAAGTATTAATTATTATGGGTAGCCTTACTACCTGTGATCCTGGAGACATCAATACAACCATCCAAGTATGTATAATAAATCAATTATCCAATAAAGATAAAAATAAACTGTCACGTATTTGGAAACTTATGCTTCTTCAACGCTTAATCTGTTTCTTCTAAATATTCAGATTTCTTCCATTTTAGGCTTTGAAAAACTGTGGAATACGAGTTTCCGTAATTGGGATTGGTGCTGAAGTTCGCCTATGCAGACATCTATGTCATAGCACGGGTGGAGTATATTCTGTAGTATTGGACGATTTACATTTTAAACATTTGCTTCATGAACATGTGTTTCCGCCGGCTGCTGCGTCATCAAACGCTTCAGATAATGCTCTCATTAAAATGGGATTTCCTCATCATGGGCCTACAGATGAGAAAACTACCGCTTTGGCAATGTGCATGTGGTACGCTAAATAATTTCCTGTTATTTATTTCTTAAGGGAGCAAAGTACGTGCATTTTTAGGCAATTTTCTTTTAGAAAAATAAATCATATTCTTTACTTCTATGAATCTTAAAGCCCATAAACATATGGTTATTAACAAACATGAAGTGCCAGTGAACAATACATTATAACCTTCATAACAATGCTATGCGGAAAGCTTAAGATGTGAAGGATACAGAATGCAGGAAATTTTGAGAAGGATATGTTTTATTCTTTTGTGCCTGTATGGAATAGAAGGATTTTAGGATACATTGTGGCGGCAGAGTGGATTAAACTGACAGTCTAGGATGGAAAGGAGTTTCAGCCGACAAACTCGTATTATATTAATTACTTACTCGATATTATATGAATCTCAGGACTTTAGAATACCCAAACTGTAGCCCTTTCAGGTAGTAGTTAATATATATTTTTTTATAATCTGGATGGTGAAGTAAGTATTTTGTCTATAGGATGGGGGGGAGCATGTACAACTGCCGAAGCTACTATGTGAAATTGGAGGGTTAGCGTACTTCATAGGGAAAATTTAATAATGGTGATGCGACCTTTGAACGAAACAAAGGTTCAGGAAGACCATATATCGCTGATGAGACGTACGAGAAGCTGTTGAATGAATTCAATTCCAAGTTCTCGGGCACTTATTCCAGAAGTGGTTTCTCTACTGTATTATCCGCTAACTCCAAAATGAATGAAAGGTAAAATAGAATATGTATAACTTTTGCATCATAAAAAGTGCTTCAATGTAGGTGGATTATAATGTTAAGGGCTGAGTTTTATGGAAGTGTAATGCGATACGCTAACGAAAGTAAAGTCGAAATCTTCGAACTATCTGATTACTCTGATGGGTGAAAGTATGCAACCTGTCAGAGATGTTACTAACATGAGGGCTACGCCAGATAAAATCAAAGATCTCAGATTTATGATTGGGATATTGACAAGGTTGCGTCCTCAGTCTTTTTCATTCCCTTAAAATTGTACTACACTCCTTCATTAGCAACATAAAGTAAATATTGAAATAGAATCCTGCAAAGTAGGGCAGCATTTTTGTTAACATTATTAAAAATGCACATACTTTGTTTACCCTTGTAAAAGAAAAAAAAAATTAAATAATGTTTACTCTCATTTTATAGCCATCTTGAAAGTGAGGCCCGTGGTAAGTTAGAAGGCGGCGGCTACCTTTGCCCTCAATGTCGAAGTAAATATTGTGAACTTCCAGTTGAATGTAAAGTTTGTGGTTTGACCTTAGTAAGCGCTCCACACTTAGCAAGATCATACCATCATCTGTTTCCTGTAGGCCCTTTTACGCCTATTCCTGTCGATGTTTCAAAGTGTTGTTTTGCTTGTCGGGTAGACTTCAAGGAAATTGATAAACAGGTAAGTTGTTAACTTGTAATGAATTTTCTAGATATTTATAAATTAAGAGATGTGAGGTTTTATAAATTTCTCATTCATCGATTAAACAGTGGAAATACAAACTTTCTCTTTTCAGTTAAAATGAAGAATAATTTACTCTTTTGTATTTTACTCACTACATAGGCATTTAGATTCAGCGACTATTAAATTCCACAGGCATTATTGGTTTTATTTATTATTTAATCGATATGAAGTATTGAGGCATTAATTAACTGTGGCTCCTCGAAGGTCACAGTTGTCGCGTAAAACCTGACAAAAGAGGAAGTTTTCTCATCCTAGAACGCCATTATCTTCGAAATCGGAATTTTAGCAACTCGAATTCTCTTCGATAATGCTACATATAGGAACTTTAAAATGAAATAGAGGAAAGTCACTATCACCTCTCTCGGTTGTTCTATTAATAATCAAACTGTCCAATATCAATTTCAAATGAACTATTTGCAAGCAGCTATTGAAATTAAATTACTAGTAATTATTGTTTTTTCTTTTTCAGATTTATAAATGTGAAACATGTACTCAAGTTTTCTGTTTAGATTGTGACATGTTTATTCACGATACGCTACACACTTGCCCAGGCTGTGCGACTAACCAAAAAACATTCCAGAATGTAATGGACATGTGAGATATATCACTTTTAGATTTTTTTTTTTTTACTAGTAGAAACTGTTTAATTGTTAAAAGTGGCGTCTTACATTAAAAATGTATTTTATTTTCATTGTAAGAAAACTGAATGTGTAATTTTTATTTATATTTTTATACATATATATTTAAAGAATAAAAAAATCATAAAATGGTTATTAAAATTTAATTTCCTCTTTTTAAATTTTCTTAACAGATTGAAAACTTTTAAGTAAAATTTTTTGTAAGTCCTAATGGTTTTAAATGATTGGGTCCTCTGTTAAAGTTAACAAATTTAAATGAAGTTAGGTTTAAGGACATTAACCAAAACACAGTTCATGAGAAAACAGATATTTTTTTAAAATAATTTCAATCAAATATGCTAGGCCTACCTACATTGTAGTGGCTGATACTCAGGGCTTCATGGACTGTAATGGACAGAGAGTAAGTACATTATAAACTTAGCAACAGGAGAAGGCGCTTTTGGTTTTTGCTTTCACTGAAATTCACCTTATTATTTACAAACCGAAAAATCCAAACAAAACGTACGAAGAAGACGATAAATAAACACACAGTTCTAAATAAATTTTTTAACAACTTTGTTACTTTCATTTCACAAATGTTACTTTCACGAAAAAAGATAATGAAAATTTTCTGAGCACAGTATAATAAATAAGTTTATTTATTTTTAAATAAAAAAAGCTTGATTTTATTTCAATAAATGCCATAAATAAAATAAAAAACTATGATAACATTAAATAATAAACAAAATTAACAATTACGCGCTTAATTAGTGCTAAAAAAAGTAGTATAATTAAAATTAATTTTTCCAATATAATTATATGATTAAGTGAATTTGGTTGCAAGCTTTTGTTTAAATAAATAAATATACAAAACATGCTTACAAAAATGAATTTTAAGTTATTCAAAAAGAGAAGTCTACTTCTTTTTCTTTGCATCTGATAATGCTTTCATTCTAGCATCCATTTGTTCCAAGTTTGCTTTGATCGCTTTGACAGAAGTAGCAAAATTTTGTTCAACTGCACGCAATGCTTCTTTTGTTGTTTCACAACTGAAAAAATGAAATGAATTTAACTTGGAGAGTTTGTTTGGTAAAAATATAACTTATAATACATTCAACTACAAAAACGAAATAGCTCTTTATACAATACAATGTACTACTTCAAGGTCTGGATTTCTTTTCAACAACTATCATCCTTAGAATGGGGTCGGATAAGTGTGAAAAGAGTTTACTTACGTTATATATGAACATGCGGGTATAAAGTTACGCATATATAAGTTAAATCTCCTTAACAAAAACTTACAGTTTAAAATGTTAAGTATAAGGGTTGATTAAATGCCAAAAGGTACACAAATCAGCGAGTACCCAACATTTCATTAATACTTCATTAATAGTTAAGTAATTCTACTGCATTAATTTTAATTAATAAGTTATTTTTTAGAATTTATTAGATGTCACAGACCCTTATGCTGGCCATTTTCGTCTACAAAATATGTGTTCAAGTAGCACTGTAGATTGACTGTAATATCTAGTTATTTATAATCATCAAACTATTAATTACAGGTTAAAAAGAAAAAAAAAAATGAGGCTAAAAAATTCAAAACTTTTTTTTATAAAAAACTTACAACAATGATTTTGTTTATTTATTTATTTTTATTTTTAAATAAAAATCGTCGGTTTAAGTTCATTCTTCGATTAAAGCAATTGTTATTTTATGAAGTAGTCAAACGTTTATAATAATAGGTAATAATTATCTGGCTTTATAGCAAATAATATAGTTTTCTTCAATTACATTCTCAATCTAGGTATTCATCCCACAATGTTGTATATATGTAATATAAAGTAAATAAGATATGCATATTTTTAGGACAGCTAATTATTCCAGTATTTTACTATAAGTAAAATTAGGGGGCTAAATTAAATTACAATTGAGAAATGAATAATTGTTGTTGAATAATCTACTTGTTATAACTGTGTGTTATTTGTACTCACGAATATTTCGGTAAGACGAATTCAAGACAGTAGCCGACTCTAACTTTGTCTTTTTCTACTTTAACATGCAAGTACATATATGTGATTTATCATAATTATAACAAAAAAATATTATAAATGAAGTGGCCAGCATAAGGGTCTGTGACATCTAATAAATTCTAAAAAATAACTTATTAATGAAAATTAATGCAGTAGAATTACTTAACTATTAATGAAGTATTAATGAAATGTTGGGTACTCGCTGATTTGTGTACCTTTTGGCGTTTAATCAACGCTTATACTTAACATTTTAAACTGTAAGTTTTTGTTAGGGAGATTTTTGTACCCTTTGGATAGATTTTCCTTTTTGTCTATTTTGCAAAGTTACATATCTTCTTTACAGATTTTTTTAAAATTTGGAATAAGCAATTCTATCATTATAATCTGATAAGGTGTTAAGTCGGAACCGTAACTACCACTGGAGAGATCTTTTTAAAGAATGATTATAGTTGCGTTCCCCCAAATCATCCTCAATAACAATTTTTTTGAAAAAGCGTTTTGAATAACATAGGAAAGTATTTGTACGTGAGTAGCAAAATTAAACTGCGATTTCAGTACTTCCTTTTAAGAGGAGTAAGAAAAATAAACTACGAGTGCAGTACTTCTCCCTAAAAGGCAAAGAGGCAAAGATTTTTTAATCGAACGACAATTCATTGATTTAAATCGGTTCACTCATTGATAATTTAAACGATTGTAGTACTTCTTCTTAGTAGGTGCAAGAGCATCAGCAACGTAGAGGAGCTTTAACCACCTATTCGAGCTGAATTTTAACAAAATCGGACTAAGCGTTATAGAAATATTGGTAATAATAGTTTTAGAAAGGGCCTTATTTGGGTGGGGCAAACTCCCCTCCTTATGAGGCACGGCGTCGAGACTTTTAAAGTGCAAATCTGTACAAAATTTCGATTCGAATGACACTTCATTCATGAAAAACTGTTCAAGTGTCGATAATTTGCAACGATTGCTATACTTCCCCTTAACAAGTGTAAGAGCTGATCGCCGCTTTAATGTTACGTAGGGGAGCCCTAACCCTATCATCCTACCAAATTTAATCAAAATCGGGCTAAGATTAAAACTGTCCGGTAGGACAGTTGTATAAGGGTTGACCATCAAAAACTGCACGAAAAAGTGTAACGTTGAAAAACACCCAACTTTGACAATTTTTTTCTATTTTTCTATAAAAGATAAAATTCCCAAATTTTCTTTAAATCTTACTCCAAACCATCCTTTATAACTGTAATTTTTTTGCAACCACCCAGATCTAATAGGTTTCGAGAAAAAAGTTGCCGAAAATGAGCAAAAACGAGTTTTTCAAAAAATGTTCTTGTTCTTGTTGTTGTTCTTGTTACCTTTTTTGTAAACAACGTAGCGCCTAAACGCGCGAACCGATTTTCATGAATGAGGTGTCATTCGATTCGGAATTTTATGTAGATGTGCCTTTTGGGGGTCTCGGCCCTGTACATCCAATGGGAGAGGAGTTAGCCCCCTTTATGTAAGGCCCCCTCCAAAATTATTATTACTAATTACTCTGTAAATCTTGGCCCGATTTTGATAAAATTTGGTAGGATGATAGGGTTAGGGCTCCCCTACGTAACATTAAAGCGGCGATCTGCTCTTACACTTGTTAAGGGGAAGTATAGCAATCGTTGCAAATTATCGACACGTGAACCGATTTTCATGAATGAAGTGTCATTCGAATCGAAATTTTGTACAGATTTGTACTTTAAAAGTCCCGACGCTATGCCTCATAAGGAGGGGAGTTCGCCCCACCCAAATAAGGCCCTTTCTAAAACTATTATTACCAATAATTCTACAAAGCTTAGTCCGATTTTGATAAAATTTATCACGAAGAAGTGATTAAAGCTCCTCTACGTGGCTGTGAAGTGCCATCATGCTCTTACACCTACTAAGAGGAAGTACTGCAATCGTTAAAATTATCAATGAGTGAACCGATTTACACCAATGAATTGTCGTTCGATTCAAAATCTTTGCCTTTTAGGGAGAAGTACTGTAATCGCAGTTTATTTTTCTTGCTCCTCTTAAAAGGAAGTACTGAAATCGCAGTTTAATTTTGCTATTTACGTACAAATACCTTCCTATTTTATTCAAAACGCTTTCTCAAAAAAATGGTTATTGAGGATGGTTTGGGGACCGCAACTATAACCATTCTTTAAAAAGATCTCTCCGGTGGTAGTTACGGTTCCGATTTAACACCTTATCAAGTTATAATGATAGAATAGCTTATTCCAAATTTTAAAAAAATCTGTAAAGCAGATATGTAACTTTGCAAAATAAACAAAAAGAAAAATCTATCCAAAGGGTACAAAAATCTCCTTAACAAAAACTTACAGTTTAAAAAGTTAAGTATAAGGGTTGATTAAACGCCAAAAGGTACACAAATCAGCAAGTACCCAACATTTCATTAATACTTCATTGATATTATTTAAGTAATTTTACCGCATTAATTTTCATTAATATTTTTTAAGAATTTATTAGATGTCACATACCCTTATGCTGGCCAGTTCATTCATAATAGTTATAATTGTGATAAAATGTATACTATATCTTCGAATAAATAGGTACTTTATTTTAACTCTTTTCCAAATTATTCTTCTGATTTCTCTTTAATGTGCCCTTTATTCTGAAGTTGTCACATATACATGCATGTTAAATTAGAAAAAGACAAATTTAGAGTCGGCTACTGTTTAAATTTGAATCAAGGAGAATTTAAAACAATATTTCAGTCTTGAATTCGTCTTACCGAAATATTAGTGAGGACAAATAACACACAGTTAATAACAAGTAGATTATTCAACATTATTTATTCATTTCTCAATTGTAATTTAATTTAGTTCCCCTAATTTTACTTATGGTAAAATACTGGAATAATTAGCTGTCCTAAAAATACTCTTTAACAAAAACTTACAGTTTAAAATGTTAAGTATAAGGGTTGATTAAACGCCAAAAGGTACACAAATCAGCCTTATACTTAACTTTTTAAACTGTAAGTTTTTGTTAAGGAGATTTACAGAATAATTAGTAATAATAATTTTGGAGGGGGCCTAGCATAAAGGGGGCTAACTCCTCTCCCATTCGATGTACAGCGTCGAGACCCCCAAAAGGCACATCTACATAAAATTCCGAATCGAATGACACCTCATTCATGAAAATCGGTTCGCGCGTTTAGGCGCTACGTTGTTTACAAAAAAGGTAACAACAACAACAACAAGATTTTTTGAAAAAGTCGTTTTTGCTCATTTTTGGCAACTTTTTTCTCGAAACCTATAAGATCTGGGTTGTTGCAAAAAAATTACAGTTATAAAGGAGGGTTTGCCCTTTATTTTAAAGAAAATTTGGGAATTTTATCTTTTATAGAAAAAGATAAAAAAATTGTCAAAGTTGGGTGTTTTTCAACGTTACGCTTTTTCGTGCAGTTTTTGACGATCAACCCTTATACAACTGTCCTACCGGACAGTTTTAATAAACGGTAAAATTTCTACATATCTTTAAGACCACTTACCTATTATTTAAAGCCTGCTGGGTAGCCTCTAATTGTGACAAAGACTTGACAAAACCAACTCCTTGTGTGTGTAATGCTTCTAAAGCTATCATCCTGTCCAAAGCTCGTGGTAGGACTTGAGACATATCTTCCATTGTTCTTGCGAGATCGTATAGTTCAGATATCTGTAATTATTTATGAAAACACTTCGTTTGGTATATTAAATGGATATTTTTTCTTCAAAATTTACTTTAAACTAAGAACCTTGGACTATGCGTTTAATGGTCAAATCGGTTTAAAATTAAAAATAATGATAATAGCAATAACAAGTGGCACTAAAGACCATCGGCAGTCGATGCGCTGAAGAAAAATAACAAGTCTTAGGACCGAGATTAAAAACAAAATTTCAAGATTATTGATTGTTAATAAAACAGTTCGTTATTTTAGAAAAGAAAAATAACTTTAGAAAATCTTTGGGGCCGTCAGAGGAAAGTTACTGAGATTTCCGCTCTGGGGCACAGACATCTAGCCAGTACAAAAACAGTAATTTATAAGGCAATTTTAGAGATTGTGATTCTTTATGAAGCAAACCATAATGATAGCCTTAAAAGGTAGGCGAAAAGAAGAGGAAACATTTATTATTTGGTAAGCCCGTTGAAAAAAGATTAGCACCAGCGGAGTAACAAGAAATAGAACTAGCATGGAAAGCTGAAATGAAGAGAGTGAGATAGACCACGAAATTTATGGTTAAGACTGATAAACCACATGACTGAACTGAACGATAAGGGTTAAAAGAAGACAGTTGACTTGAAGCAGAGAAAGAATCAATACGCAATTAACGTATAAAAAGAGGGAAAACCCATCGACAAAAGAAATTAACAAATTACTCACTTTGTTATCTCTTTCTTGATCCTGCATTGACGATGACCGCTCAGATAGCTGATCCAATTTGGCTAGCAAAGATGTCATCCTGGCATCTACAGCTTCCAACTGAGACATTTCCAAAAGAGCAACTTTGCCTGCAATCCATCTAGATCTTTCGGTTAGACTCTTGTCACCATCTCCACAAAGTCTTCTCTTAAATATTTAAAAATAACACATCAGTATAAAGGATAATTAGAAGACGCATTCTTTTTTAAATCACAGACATTATTTACCAAAGTATCTGGAGATGAAGATATAACATTATTTAATCTAGCTACTCTAGATTCCAGATCAGCCAATCGTGCTGATTGTAAAAGCTGCGTTTGTCTAGGTCTAGAGCTAACTTGATATCTTACTTCACCTGACTGGCCTTGCTCAGATAAAGTCTGTCCTTGACTTCCTTGGTCAGACTCAGACTCATTCCCTCCAATTTTGTCCAATTCACAAAGCATCTTTCTGTAATTTTAAAAAAAAATAATTTTTACGTGCATTAAAAACTAACTTTTAAAACGGATTTTTACTTAAAAGAGGAATTCAAAAACTTACTTAATCTGAGCACCTTGCGGATCAGCAAGATTAGTTATTAATTCTGTGCCAAGTGATTTATCCAGTCTCAGTTCTTCTAACTGTCGATTCATTGTTTCAAGATGACTTACTATTACGAAATTAGGTAATTCTTTAGACTCATCCTCCTAGAACAAAGTATTATACTCATAGTTAAAAACTTTGTGTTTCTGTGGGGGCTAAAGAACTATTATTTGGTAAAAATTCTAAATCTACAAAGATAGCGGAAGAAAAAGTCGTGTGAGAGAGCACAGTGATTTTTTTTTAAAATAATTCCATTAGAATGCCGAGTTTACTCATTTTCGTAACTTTTTTCTCGAAATCTGTTAGATCTGGGTTGTAGCAAAAAAATTGGATATAACAGAGGATTTGCCCTATATTATAAAGAAATATTGGGAATTTTCTAGAAAAAGAGAGAAAAAATTGCAAAGTTAGGTGACTTTTAATGTTATGCTTTTTCGTGCACTTTTTGACGAACAACTTTGACAACTGTCAAACCAAATAGTTTTAATAAAAGAAGAAGCTCGAAAACAAGTTTTATAAACTCAGGATAAGTTTGATTATAACTGTATTCTAAATAAAATACTGTTACTTTACTCTCTTTAGGCATACTTTCTCTCTATGCATTAAGAATTCACCTTCAAAGTGGATATTTCTTCCATTAATTCCTTCAATTCACATTTGAGTCTCTGGTATTTATGCAATGGGGTTTCCTTTTCTCCAGCAGCCACTAACTCCCAGTCTCCGGAACTAAAAGAAAATTACATTGGACCTACTTATAAAAATTTGTTTACAACAAGAAAAAACTAAAAGCATAAATTACCAACCAAAGCCCATAACCAGTACGTCTATGCCTCCCCAGACGGTCTGAAAAATCAACATTTTCTGAACTAAGAACATGACCTTTGAATTTTGAGTACGCATCAGGTACACTAATATTCAGCGGTTCTACTGCATCGGATTCCTAAGAAAGAAAATAAATACATATTATAAAAGCTCGTTACATTCGATTGAAAGCAATATCATAAAAATATTTATTCTTACCTCTTCTAGACTTTCTCGAAGTTGATCTACTTCTGGTAGGTCACTTGTCTCATAAACATCAGGCTGGTCATATGCCTGTAAAAAAAATATGTTTAGAAAAAATCAAAACTCGTCTGGTGATGTAATATGAACACAATTCTGTATGGGTAGAAATAGATTTCATAAAACATAAAAGGATTATGCTTGGAATTTTGACAGATAAATATATTCGATTATTTTATCAAGCGTAACAGTGAGTATACGAATATCTACAAATAAAACTCACAATTCCCGAAAGGTTAGCATACTTCGAATCAGCCATTTTACACTTCCACTAACTAAACTAGAAGATTAAGAAAGGTGCGGGAATTGCAGGTTATGTGTACAAAATTATTTCCTCTTTTGTATGAAAAATTAAATAATAAAATATTTACTATTAATTACTAAATGTCAATTAATTTATTTTATAATTTTATTTCATTGATACTGTTTTAATTCAATAGTTACCTTAGTACATTTTCAGGCTACATGGAGTGCTAATGTCTCATGGTCATGGAAAACTATTTAGGAACTTCTAGATTTTCATTGTATCAATCAAATGAAGGTCGTAGTTCAATGAATAATATTTTAAAATGTTACTAAAATTAGTAATAGTTAATTCGCTACTTTCGGTGATTGACTAACAATTCACAACTTACTTTGAGAAAATATTCCAACGCTTCCTAACCGGATAGGTCACTTAAGAAATTGGTATCAAGTTCTGTTGTCACCTATGATTCTACTAATTTAAAGGGTGTTTGCTACTTGAATGGCATGCGTGCTTAAATGCGCGTAGGGTATGGATATCAAGACATACCCAGCACACAATTTTTAAAATTAACGGGCTGCTGGCTGTCAATGTGCACTGGCGCTCGTCCGATGTACAAGATAGAATTTCATTATGGTTAGTCCATTTGGTAATTACCGGTTATTTTAAATATTCTGGTCAACAGTATGTTATGTAGTATAACTACCCATTATTCAAACCCTGTCGCTTTACTATCATCTATTTTCTTTACTATACATATGTGTTCAAAGACCCAGTGTTCCAATATTACCAATACTCTCGGTCCTACATGTTTCACCATGTGCACAATATCCCAAAAGATCAGCTTCAAACTCGACTATGTAGCATAGTTTACTTATTAAGAGCAAGTCAATTAAGATATTAAAACTTAAAGAATCAAAACTTCTGTCAGTTCTGGAAATATAAGCGTCACATCTAGTTTTACGAATTCACAAATAGGAAATAATATCATATGAACGTAAAGAGGTATCTATTTTTGGATATGATATTATGTCATTATAATGTATTCATTAGAATTTTTGTTTTTTAGTGACATAGTCACTTGGTTTTTATTGAGAGTGTAAATGAAAATAAAATAAATATACCACCACTCGTCCCAGTTCTAATGAGTTCCGTTTACCAGGTATGAAGAGTAGAATATTAATTGTGATCTCAGCAAGCTCTTGTTTACAGTTTCACACAGTCCATTTGGAAAGTGGGTGATTTATAGTTTTATAGTTCTTGTTTTGTTTCAGCCGGTAACAGCTTAATTCAGTATTTAATTCCTGTACATCTTTCAGTATTGCTAAAGTTAGAGATTTCAATAATTCTATTCTCATTAAATTTGTAGGGTGTACATACACTGGGCCAAAAAAGTCTGTGAACACTAACCTAAATTTTATTACTTTTATTACTATCTTATTAGAAACTTCTTTTATTTTCAAATGAAATATACTATTCGATAGAGAGAAACCAGAGTTTTTCATTTTATATTCAATCTTTTATTTTTGTTCAGCAGGAATATCACAATTAAATGTTTAACAAAACAACACCCCAAACGAATGCAAAAAAAGTCTGTGAACAGCTGTATAAATATGTAAAAACATTAAGATAACAAACAGAAAAACGATTGAATAAAGTTTGAAAGTTCTCTATTGTATTGTAGAAACCACTACAGTCAGTTCTGTGAATAAATAATCTAATTAGTACATATTTAACCACTAATATGGAAGTTCCCAGACCAATTCGAGAACTTATTGTGACGTTGTGAAATGAAAGAAAAAGTATTCGAGAAATAGGGAAGATAGTTCAAAAAAACCCTTTAACGGTGCATAATATAATTAAAAAGTACGGAAATGTGATTAGTAGGCCACGCAGTGGACGGCCACCAAAACTTAATTCCTTTCATAAACGGCAAATTCTGAAGTCTGTTCGAGAAGAACCCAGGACAAGCGCTCAAAAAATCAGTCAAGAATTATCAAGTGGTTATGTGTAAGCGTAACACCACAGACAATTAGAAATAAATTACATGAATACGATTATTGCGGTCGAGTCCCGAGGAAAAAACCTTTAATCAATAAGATAAATCGTAACCGCCGATTGGATTTCGCGAAAGAATATGTTTCTAAGCCTTCTAGTTTCTGGGAAACCGTAATCTTTTCAGATGAGTCGAAATTCAATGTATGTGGGTCTGATTGACGACAAAAAGGTGGCGAAAAAGAAATGAAGCTATGAAAATGAAAAATATGAAGCCTACTTTTAAGCATGGGGGAGGCAACATTCTGGTGTGGGGTGCATGAGTGCTAAAGGAGTGGGCAAGTTAGATCTAATTAATGGTATGATGGACCAATATGTGTATGTGGATATATTAAGACGCAATTTAAACGAAAATTCAAAAAAATTAGGGTTGGAGGGAACGTTTGTCTTCCAACAAGACAATGACCCGAAACATACCGCACTAAAAACTCGGGAATGGCTTTTAAATAATACACTCTGGCGCCTAAACACCCCTCCACAATTGCCAGACCTTAACCCAATAGAACATTTGTGGGATGAAATCAGCCGCCAAATAAATAAACGAGGAATAAGAAACCGTGAACAACTAAAAAACGCTATTTTAGAAGAGTGGGATAAAATTCCAACATTGACGACCACAAAATTATTAGGATCGATGAAAGCTCGCTTGTTGGAAGTGATTAGGAACATAGGAGGTCCTACAAGTTTTTAAAATTTATAATTCACGTACAATGTGTAAGATTGATTTATTTCTGCAAAGTGTTCACAGACTTTTTTTGCATTCGTTTGGGGTGTTGTTTTGTTAAACATTTAATTGTGATATTCCTGCTGAACAAAAATAAAAGATTGAATATAAAATGAAAACTCTGGTTTCTCTCTATCGAATAGTATATCTCATTTGAAAATAAAAGAAGTTTCTAATAAGATAATAATAAAAGTAATAAAATTTAGGTTAGTGTTCACAGACTTTTTTGGCCCAGTGTACATATTAATAGTTTTAACCCATTATTTATTTATAATTTCAATAGTATCTCTATCATCAAATTGTTATTTACTACAACTAATTCATCTTTGCATGTCCAATTTTTAAAAGCCAAAGCAATAGGGCAAACTTAAATATTGACTGGTCATTTGAACATCAACTTAGTTTCCGATCCACAGATCCACACTGACTGGTTACTGAGAGGGAGGTTACATACGTTGTTACTAGCTATCCATAGTTAAATATTTTTTGAAAAATAGTGAAATAAAATTAATGAAACCAAGTGTCTATTGGGTACTGGGTATAATGGGTATTTTGGATACATAGATAATATTTTAGAATTGTATTTTACATGAGGGGCGCGCTTTAAGCAGAAAACACTAAATTATACCAGGTTCATTGGAACTAGGAAATTTTGTAAAATTAAAAAAAAAAAAATTATAGAATTAAAGATTGATAAATATGTAATTCGATGCACTGAAGAAATAATGCGTAAATAGTAATAGCGAAATAGAGAATTTTAAGATGAAAGAAACAGTTACATGCTGGTAGATTCATGCTTTTTATTTATTTATTTTTACATTTAATGTTCGGGTGAAGTTTTATCAGCTATGGATGTGTGTTTGGTATTAAAATGTAAAATACCAAGTAATTTACTTTCTACCTTAAATTCCAGAATGAGGTGTCCATTTTTTAATGATCTCTTTAATTTGATTGAATAAGCAAACAAAACCAGGTTATGGTTGAAAATTTGTTTTGATCTACGTATAATAATTGAATAAACATTTAGTATTCAACCGAATTACTCAATAAGTCCAGTTAGCATATACTCCTAATGATATGTTTTAATCAGTGATTAGTGACAAAATTTATTTAGTTCATTTAAAACATAAATAAAACAATAAGTTACTAATTAAGTTGTTTTTAATTTCCAATAAGCCTAACCTAGTTGAAATGTAACCAGTAAATAACCTCATCCTGATTTTAATTCCATTTTTTGTATTTTAAAATGAATTTGTTACATTTGCAATTATAAGTCACAAAACTATATATTTCCGTTTTAAGTTATTTTGGAGTTGAAAAATTCGATTACGAGGCTTATACATGACTGGAATCCTGAAGATTTTCTAGAGGAAATCTTTTGGTTCTGGGTAAGTAAAAATAATTGTCAAAATGCAGAATGAAGATAGATTGAGGGCTATGCTGTCAGATTTAGGAAGATCTACGCTTCGCGGTATAAGAAAATGCCCGAAATGTGGCACTTATAATGGTATTAGAGGATTAAGTTGTAAGAATAAAGCTTGTGATATGGTATTTAAAGAGGCTGGAGAGAAAAGGAAGCAGAGTATGGAAGTTGCTAAACTTGACACTGGTTTATCAACACAGGTATCAATGAAAAAAGTGTATTTTTGAAAGTGCAATTTTTTAGTTCAGGAGTAAATTTATCTAATCGTTGGGAAATTCTAATTTTAAGATTTTCTCAGTGCGTGTGCGAGACAAAGGTCCTGATTACAGAGGTTTTGTTCAATTGCCTGCAGTGCAGCCTAGTCTTGGTGAAAACGAAACAGCTTATCTTTTACAAATGTCAGTTTGTTTCGTTGAATCATGCCAAAGATTATTTAACACAAACATTCTAAAGTGCCACGTAAGTATTTCATTGACCAGTAGCTGTAATCACTGAAAGAAATAGAATAAAACTTATTTTTTTATTGTAGGAAAGGCAAGCTATGTCTGTTACAACCTGTCAGCATATTCAGTCTGCCATGAGATGTTGTGCTGATGCCCAGGTCCTTCCTATAGATAGTGATGTGCTAAAATCTCTAAGTATAAGTAATCAAATGAAAGAGGTGAGTATTTTGAGATTTGCTAATAGTTGGGAAAAGATAGGATGTTTTAGTCGTAATTTATTTGAAATTTTATAGTACACAAGTGATGAAAATGGTAAAATGTAATTGATAACTTAATAGGTAAAATATTTTCGCTTTCATTTATATTTTCGAAAATTTCATTGTGAACCCTAACGGTTTGTGTAAACATTTTGCCTTCTTTATTTAAGAATTCTCTGTTTAAGTTTCAAGTATAGCTTACTCGAGAGCTTACTTGAAAGATGTTCTTTTCTCCATTACAAAAATTTAGTGGTATTAGGCTTGTGTGAAGCAATGGGTAGTTCTTATCTTATGATAGCGTTGAAAGAGGATGTTATTCAGATGATTGGATGGTTCTCTTGAGGTTGGAGAATTTGAATTAAAAGCTATTTTTAAAAGCAAAATAAATTAGTAAAAGATAAGTAGATTATTAGGTAGAATAAGGAAGTATAAAGTGTAAGATCCTGCAGAAAGGTTAACATTAATATTAAAACTTCGCAGGCGATATGGCAGTTAGCGCTCGAAACACCAGGACCTCTAGTGCAGAGGGTTTCTAAATCTATTATGGCTGTAAAGTGCAAAGTTACTACAAAACATCCTCTTGGTTTTCTTCATGTCTCATTTTTTCCATCGACTAAATTGAAAGAAAATAATTTCTCTTGCGCATGTACTCCTAAGGTAATTATTTAATTTTGTTCTTTATTTGTTAATAATGTGTACAAATAGTTCAAATTAATGTTTTCTATGACTGATTTATTAATAGAATCAATCTAAATCACCTAATGAAAGTATAAGAAATTGTGTTCACTACTATTCATGCATAGTGGCATTTGCAAGCAATGACAAATGTTTGGAAGAATTTGGTAGCTTTATTATGAAAGAAAGGGCTCCTGAAAGCTTCACTTTAGATCTAAATTCTTCAGGTAAAATTCAGTACGTTAATGATATAGTTGTTAGCAAATTGTAATTAAAAAACTTGTAATTACTTTTTTTTTTAGCTGAAGAAGAACAGAATCATTTTGTAGCTATACTTGAAAGTGAGATAGGACATGATAGTGTTGAGAGTGTATTACCAAAAGATATGATGTTGCCAGATATTTCACAGGTAAAGTACCCAAGATATACTTCATTATAGAGGTAAGGGGCTGGTCCTATTCCCCAGGGCACCACAACCAGAGAGGCTTTGTGTTAATTCTAGGCAGTTTTATGGCTAATCTCAAAGCGATTGTTAATAAGAGAGAATAAAAAGCAGGTCTCGGTTAAAAAACTAAATAATTTCTCTTGTTAATACTCGGCAATCTGACCAACAAGGAACTGCACCCCTATACCACCTTCTTCTTTCCCTGTCTTAATCATTTTTTTATTTGCATGATTGAATCATTAAAAGTCTCCAAATACTTCTTTAAGTCTATCAAATTAAGTTTGTTAAAATCAAAATATTTGTTGAATTGGTGAATGTTGAATCGCTTCTAATAGCCTGACAATGATTGGTCAGTGTTTTGTCTATGATAGATGGAATATTGTCCAGAGATCTGCAGTATGTTAAGTAGATCTCAAATGATCTTAAACATTGAAACTTCTCTATTTAAAAGTCGGAGGTATAATAATTATTGTAAGGTTTAATATTATTAATTATCTAAAATAACTTTTTTTTAGGATTTCGATAGGCTGACAACTGTTGTAGAAGACATTACTCATGAATTAGAAACTGGATTAGATCATCAAGCTTTAGAATCAGTGATTATTAAAGCGGATGAAATACCTTTAAAGCAGGAAGAGGTTTCTTTCTTTTTCCCCTTTTATTTATTTATTATTATTATTTTTTTTCTGTATGAGATTGTTCCTGTAATTCAGACTTAACTGGAATATTAAATTCATTCGCAGCTCAGTAAATCCCAAAAGAGAAAAAGAGGAACTACTAATAAACAGGGTGATTCTGGGAAAAAATTTCTAAAGAAAGATTTAAGAAAACAACTGCACATTTCAGATGGTAATTTTTGGTTGATTTAGATTAAATTTTGTGTAAATGAAGGTACCTTAAATATTATTATTGTAATAATAATTATTCAGAAGCTGTTGATGAGAGTAAGGTTCAAATGACCTTTATTGAATGGTTAGCATCTGTCACAGAACGAATCAATCAAACAATGCACTTTCAATTCGACGGAAAGCCTGAACCACTCGTATTCCATGCTCCTCATGTAAGTGATTTTTGTTTTGTTTTTAAAAATATTTATTGGAAAATAAACTTGCTCTTACCTAAACAATATGTAGTTAAAACTGCTTTAACTGGTAGTTAAAACTTCTCCTCTCCACTGTTTATTCTTATCCTCTTCCCACTTTTTTTCGTATCAGATATTCTTTTAAATCTGAACATTCATCCCTAATACTTAAACTAGTTAATCCGTTTAAATCTTTCCCTTCAACTTCTAGGTTATTTTCCTGTCCAATCCCAACAGCAAAAGATGTATAAATGTTATCACATGTTTTATTTGTGTTATTTCGAAAACAAAATACTTATTCAGGAAGCTAAAATTTAGTATACTCCATTTTGGTTGCTTTCCAAACTAATCTTTCGGCCAGCTGTTTTTAGCTAATATGTTTTAACTTCTTATATATTTTACTTATCTAAACGTCCATCACTTCTATTTGCAACGTTTTCCTAGGTCAATTACTTTTTTCTAGATTTTCTAAGGTTACTTCGTCTTAATTGTGTAAAAATCAGTAATAGTCAATTAATTGCTCGAGTTCCAAGTTTGAAAAAAAAAAAATTGGTAACCAGAAATGCCAATTTATTGTATATATTCATGGTGTTTGAAATTTAATTGAAAAAGTCTGCACAGATTTCCTTTCAACTCGGAATAAGAATAGCCTACTTCTGTTATTTTAGAAAAATTCTGGGGAATCTGATTGCTCGACTTCCTAACAAACTCCGAACAAGTTAGATCGTTTGCTGTCTGCCATTTTATCATAAATAATAAATTTTAGAAACCTTAATAAAATATGTAGGCCTCAATTTTATGTTTAGATTTACGAAAATTTGTAACTTTAGAATTGCAATAATTAAACAGTGTTCTTGACTTCGATTTTTGCTTATTTATTTATTTTGCTGAGCATGTTTGTAATTAAGATTAAATGCATTTTTAAAATTAAAAAAAAAAAATTACAATAATTTTAATCAAATTTTCTTAGGCTTTTTTTGACTGTTTTTTGGAACGTTTAATGGCTCCGTCCGTGATAGTGAGGCGTAAAAGATTACCAAATCTGGTTACAACCTTTACGAGGAAAAATGCACCACCTTTAGGAACATTCTATAATTATACCTGGCATATTAGCAATATTTTACACGCGAAAGCAATATTTGATACACCATTGGTAAGTTATTGTTTTTTCCTATAATTAACTTTTATTTAATTTAACCGTATTGAATTTTTTTTTTTTTTTTAAACTAAATTTAAACATATTTACCATTTTTTATTTACAAAATACTAATAGGTCAAAAGCTTGGCAAAATTTCTTTTACCTTACATTATGTTAACCACACTGAAGACAGATGAAAATGTACTGTGTTACAGGAGAATAGATTTAATATTTGGGCAAGAATCATTGATCGCAACTATGCGAAGATATACACCTCCTTAGGTGGGCTCAATTGACAAAAACTAATTATTTTCGTATAAAATTTACTTACTTCTTTATCGGGGATTTTTTATTTTCAAACATTTTTCTCGTTTTCTTATTTACAGGGAATTCAATGCCTTTTGTTATTATTTTTTCATAATAATTGTGTTAAATTTATGTTTTGTAATCTTTATAATCTGTCGTTATTATTTGATAAAAGTTAACGTGAATTTTAATTTTTAACTTATGGCCTTCAGTCTTATTCATTTGCAATGTAACTTCTGCTTCCAGATGTTACTTAATGTAAAACGTGGATTTATATTAAAAGCTGATGGTACCTATGATGACATTGAGCCATGTGATATTCAAGAAGGAGTTGCCAAGAGAGAAGGTGAAGCTACTATTAGGCCTGTGGATTTCAAAACTTATTTAAAGATAGGTAAATTTTACAATATTTTTCTTAGGCTGGAGTAGCTTCCTTAAAGTTAATGTTGTTTGGATTGAATTTGTGTGTGTCTGCAAATTGTAACAGTTGGCAACTGGCTCTGTAGCCACTGTGTACATTGTATGAGTCTTAATTGTAAGGAGTGACAATGTGAATGTTGGTTATGGCTTATATCAACAGGTGCTAAACTCCCAACCAGTGCTGGTCACACCTATTATCATTACTATTGAAAATTGCATTATTCTGCAAATATATAAAAATTTGAGAATTAAAAAAACAAGGGTGTAATCTTTACTTAAACCTCTTAATTTATGGTAAACTTTTTAAACTCTCCAACCAAGTTCTCCATTAATGTTAACAAATTCTAGATGTTCCAGAATCTGGAACTAGGACGATATCTTCAATGAAGGCAACTTCACAAAGCATAATTATTGTCTGTTAACAGGTAAAACTAAACCAGATCAAGATGTACCATCAGTACTTTCAATTGACTGGACACCCAATGTTCTTCCTATTTCAAAAATTGGAGAATTGAAGATCACATTTGAATATGGACACAGTCCTGAGTACGTATAGTAGAAATGTAATTATTAAATAATACAATAACTTAATTATATTGTACTTAATACAACCTACAGAGGTAGGATGAACTATAAAATGTTCTCTCACGGTTGAAAATTCTTATTTAAACTGTAGAAATTATTGCTTAGCATGTTGATAAAGAATTGATCATTTTATGTAATTTTATCTCATTTATCTAAAGTAACGCGTATTATGCTCAAGAATTATTATCTGTTTATTCACGCCAAAAACATTGATGCACACTAGATCTTTGATATTTCAATGGTATTCTATAATGTGTTCGGCCATTCGTTTCTTCCATGATTTTATTTTTGCTAGTCCCTATTATTATGGAAAGAGAAGTATTCTGTATTTTCAACAATTATGCTCATGATATTTTTGTAGTTTCTCTTCATTCAAAAAGTATGAGAATATAATATTGTTTAATAATTTATTATTAATTAATACTATTTGCTTACAGTTGAAGATACGTAGTTTATGCTGACCCTCTTGGAATGAATAGACGGATTGAAGAATTTTTTAGAGAAAAGAGACTGGAGAAATTTTGATTAATATTTGTGCAATGTAAAATAGAAGTAACGTAGCAAACTATTTTAAAAATGTTTAGAAACGTCACATGTCAATATCCATACAAGTTAAGAAATATTTATTTTTTACAAGTTATTTAAAAAAACAAAATTAATAAAAATTTTAAAATTCTAGAAGAATATAACTAAAACAGTTATTTTAAACTTACGTTAAACTCAAATCAAGTAAACTATCTAGCTGTTACAATTTGCTTAAATGGAATAAAACAAAATAACTATTTAGTTTTTTAATTTTATTCCACCCTACTCCTTCAATTTCTTTCTTTTGATCTTTTGTAAATTCACCTATTTACTTATTGTCAAACCAAATTGGATGCAAAGAGTCTCAGAAAAGTATCTGTGAACTTCAAATCTGTAATGAAATTACAGATGGTAGGTAATCAAAGTAAGGCTTGGATTAGTGTCTCATAGATAATTAGTGGTCACGATGAAACTAATAATCTACTAATGAGGGAAGAGATTAGCTCAGTTAGTAGTATAATGGAGACTGAAAAGTAAGCCAGAGACTCAGAAATCCAATTCTGTCCTTAAATTTTTTGAAGCGTATAGTCGTGTTTCCGTGAAGATTACGAAGAAAACACTGTTACTTTGTAGTGTTCCAAAAGATTACCTGAAAGTTTTTTTTCTACAAAGAAGATTTAAATTTAGTAAGCTTATTTATTATCAGCATACAGGTTTAAAAGTACAAATTTTAATTTCTACAAGAAAACTGGAGGAAGATTATATTTACTTAGTCAAATCTTAATACTTTTTCTGTAGCAACACAACGATGAATTAGTTAGTTGTGACGTATTTTAAGTAAAAGAATGGGCTCATTTTAAAAAGAGTGTCTTCTTAAACTACAAACAGAGGCAGGGATCCATCAGATGTGTTAAGAGAAGTTCATGATGATCGATTATAAAATAGGGTGATATTGCAGTCAACCAGGAAGTCATAAATTAATCTGACGCAATCATTCAATGCACGATGAAGTTTAAAATTAAGTTTTAATGAAATGCCGTCATACCGGACAACGATGAACAAAGGAAGAAAGTTAAGTCTGTTGAAAGATGTTAGAAATGTTTTTTCTTTATAAATGGATAAAACATTTTTGAAAACTTAACGGAAGAAAAAGAGAATTCAAAATAAGCTGAACTTTCTAAGCTTTAGTAAATTTTGCGTAATTTTTTTTAAAACATAATTATTGATTCTTAGCAAAATACAAAATTTTTACATAATGCACTTAAGAAAAATTACGAACTTACCCTTTAGGTGAAGAATGAAATCATGCACGTTCCTGGGGAATAAACGAAATTCGGAGTAAACTTGCAGATGGCTGCATAAAAAACTTCCAATTTCTTCGTTTTGATTTGGATTTATTAATAATAAGAGGAAATAGCTTCTGTTGCAGTGGCCAAGTTTCTTCCTTCACGAATGTTGGTAGCCACAAAGAAGTAGTTGTTAGATTTCTTACACGAATCCAATAAAAACTGTGTTCGAGAGGAAACCAGTACCCTCTTAAAAATCCAAGAGGGACTCAATCAATAACTTTGCTCTTTCAGAATCAACAATTTTGCTTTAGGCGTTTTCATTTTAAAGAACCATTATTGTCTAGCTTTTCAAAAAAAAAAAGGAAAAAACTTGTTTTGAAACTGTCCTACTACTTCGTAACTGAAAGTTTCTATCGCTGGACCTTTGTTTTTGTTAAACTCAATTTTTGTATTCAATTATTAATAGAAGCACTTTTTTTAGGATTTCGCTAACTTTACACTTATCGAATGGTGGGGAAAAGTGAGGTCGTGCATCAAGTCCAAGTTTCTGCAAAGTGGTTCCTACCACCACTGACAACAGGTAGTTCCAAGAATTATAGGATTTTAAATGAACGTAAATATACCAAAAAAAATTTGTTAACAAGATCAATTTTTAACAACAATATACAATAATTTACAAATGACAAAATAAAATAACAGATAATATAAATGTTTAAATTTACAACATATCCATTCTTTTCAATTCTTGAAGCCAGTATTTCTTTAGCTATCAAAAATTCTGGCTAAGAAACCACAATTAAATTTTAAAAAATGTATAACTTATAATTTCAGAAATAATTATTTCAATTAGGATGCTTCATTCAATATTGCTTAAATATTGCCACATCACTGGAGTACAAAAACAAGTAAAATCCATTAAAAATGTTATTGTTAATTTCAGCCTTATTGATGTGGTTCTTCACCTCATGTCACTTGAATTGACAGTAGCCGTAAAATAAAAGGTCTGTATTAACAAATGCTTCCATTTTTTTTTTGTTTTGTTTTGCTTACAGATTAAACTTCCTTAACTTTAGAAAACTGCTGTCTGAATTGGTAGATTTGCTTTAGATAGTGACGTCTCGAAGTTATCTACTGCTTTCAGTCGTTGCCGGTCCTATATATAATTTACATATGTAAATAAAATTCATTCTTCAACAATCGCCGAAATACTAAAAAAATTCTGAATGAAAATTATTATGAACCTGTTGCAAAAGGTACAGCCCTCTCTTTGCAGCAGTATGATACCTCTGGCTAAGAGATGCTTCTGTAGACTTAATTCTTGGGATGTGCCCTGTATATCCAGCAATCGGTGGTTGTTCTGGAGAGATATGTTCATCTGAAACATTAGAATACATGAAAACTAGCTTTTTATAGTTCAAAAGTAGGTTATAAATTTGTCAAAATCGATTAGAATACTATTTTTATAACTTGTGAGTGTTACGTAGAGGAGTAAATAGCAAAATAGATAAAAATAAGAAAGTTCATAGTTTAATGTACCGTTTTTAGTTCTACTGCTTCTTCTGACACCATGATTTATGACAAAACCTGAAAACCGATGGTAAGAGGCTGGCATTTTGCGACTTCCTCCATAACTATTAATGCTTTTAAACTACATACGAGCGATTAGGGAAAATTACAAGGTTATCCTGGTGATGTAACAGACTTGGACTGTTAACATCTTACTGCCTTAATGACCAATACCTTTCAGATTATAACGCATTGCTTATTTACTTGTTAACACGGAAAATGAGAACAACACCGTATCCGAGCTGTCTAGGAGATGCAGAGGAAAATAGTCAAAATTATTCAAAGAAGTACTCTATAAGATCTCGCTCGCACTACATATCAAAAATTGGTTGACGAGATGAGATTGGGCATTGAGATAAAGAAGATTTTACCGGCATGAAATACATTATACCTTGAGTTTTTAAATGCCACGATACTTTGGAAGAATTATATCAGTTCAGTGAAGGCAGCCAAAATATACTGACTCTTTGAATTGTCTTGCAAGAGGTGTGTGTACACATCGTACACGTTTACACATACACCTGATTGTTGTTAAATGAATCTAGAAAGAGAGAGATATCGCTAGCTTCACGTTAAATATGATAATTTCATTCTAAAATTCAAAAACCAGTAATTTGCACTATTTCAATTATTAAATTCCAATCAGATGCGTTTTACAGTGATAATACAACTTCCAGTATTTACATTAATCAACTGTAATTTATGAAAGAACTTACCGCACATTTAATTGCCAATATTGTAATTTAAAAAAAATAATTAGAATGCATAAAATAAATCTTGAAAAGTATCGATTTACTACAAACCAATATCAATTTAATAAGTAGTTAGTTGCTTACTTGAATCATATGAGTTTTCGTAAAATGATCTAATTAAATACCTATCGTAACTTTTGTAACACAAGATCGAAAAAAATATTATAATTGAATAACCATAACCAATAATAGATTAAAACTGTCCGGTAGAAAAGTTATTCAAGGGTTGATCGTCATAATATTATATTCAACACTTCCCATAACAGGTTTCCTAACTTGAGCGTCTAAATGACAAGCCCAAATTGACATAAACTTTCTGTACAATTTTTATTTAGAACATAAAACAAAAAACAAATAAACCCAAATGTAATACCTTTATATCTATGTTTGCAATCATAATCCATAAGGGCTTCGGTGAGTTTATCATGAGGATAAGTGGGCTGCATGACTTGTTCTTGCCTTTCCCGATTTCTTAGCGTCGTTTCCAGAGCTTTTTTGCTTTCTAGTGCTGCTTTCTTTTTAAAATAAATACAAAATATTACTAGTGTTCACTATGAATAGATTAATAAAATTTACATGATGTAAGCGAGCAGGGATGCAAAGCTCAGTTCAGGAAAACGTAAGTAAAGATGTAGCTTATGTTATGGAAATCAGGAATTGAATGACATTAGCACAAAATGCTTAAGACTTTTCGAAGAAGAAACAATACTAAGGCATGCTAGTGCTTTGGGATGTAGGTAGAACCATTGATACAAATTAGTATTTATTAAAATTAAAACGTTAATTGATACAAAAGTAAAGATTTAATAGGTACACTGATGGCTCCAAGATGGAGGAGGGAGTGTACGGGGTGAAGCCGAAATGTAGCTTTTCGGTTAGCCTAGGGAAGCTAGCTACGGTTTTTCAGGCTGAGCTGGCTGCAATTAGGTTCTGTGCTACCGAGATTGAAGGGCGAGGAATTATTAATTCTAAAGTCGTAATTTTCTCGGATAGTCAGGCTGCTCTACGGGCAATTAGTTCCTATCAGGTTAACTCAAAACTGGTTTGGGACTGTCTGGGTGCCCTGAACCTGGGACCCTGGGTCTGCCACCACTGGACAGAGACAGGCGAAGGAGTTTATTAAAGGCTATTCGCCGAGGCTGACTGCAGAATTAATCCGCCAAGGACGTGGGGCTATCAGGATGATTGTAGGTCTATTAACTGGCCACTGCAGACTCAGAAAACACATGCATCGCATGGGCCTGGCAGATGATAGCCTTTGTAGGTTCTGTCAGGAAGAGGAGGAAACAGCACTGCACGTGTTGTGCCATTGTGAGGGGCTTGTTTGGCTAAGGATGTTACTTCTCGGGGAGGAAAAACCAAGGCCTGTGAGCTTTACCCAAGAGTCGCTCTCCAGCATTAAGAGTCTAATTAAAAGGACAGTTCTGGAGGGTGAGCTTTAAAGTTAGGGGAGCCACAATAGACCCAAAGGGGTCGCAGTGGCGTAGGCCCTGAGGCCACCCAAATTTAATCTAATCTAATCTAAAGATTTAATAAATAAGTTGAGAGTTTTATGAAGTTATGTCACTTATATTATTCTGAACGTTATAAACATAAGTGACAAAGATGAAATTTTTACAAACCTTTCAATCTAGGAATTCTTAGATGATGACAAAGTTCATCCACCATCCACTTTATTTTTATTCACTTTCACCACAATAAACATCTTCGAGGGGAAAATAGCCGATAAAAAAAAAAGTATTTATTGAAAATCTTACCTTGATTGTAAATTTCGTCATACTTTCATCAGCTGCCTGGGCATAAGATTTCCCATAAGTAAAATTCATACCAGGAATGAAACCTATAAAAAAGTCCAATTTTAACTTTTGCATTTAAGAAAGCATGTTAAGATTTTAAGACTTCAAAAAAAAATTTCTAAAATTCAAGTTGTACTTTGGCTGAAAGAAAATAATAATTTAGAAGATAAATTTTGTTGCAAAGCTAGTTTCATAAGATAGTTTACTTTTCAAATGGCATTAGTCTAATTACGAACATTGCTAATTTCGATTAAAGATTATGTTATGTTATCTCGTAAAAAAAACTAATTCTTTTTCTAAATATCAATTAAAGGGGAACTTAATAACTAACATGTGCTTAATTAATTTGTGTTATAGTGGTTATTTAAGGATTATAATTCGTTCACATCTCAGGATTGACAACTTCCTGTTTATGTTACAAATTTTAAATTGTGATCGTTCCGAAATACGAAATTAATAAGCAATAATTCTTCCAAAATAAAAAAAAAGTATAGATAGAAAGTGTTATGATGTGCAATTCATGTCTTGTCACCATGGAGCATACTCTTCTGCTAATAGGACTCAATGGAAGCCAAGGCAATGTATATATATATATCGATTACTGTAACGATTACTTGTATATTCTGATTTCGAGTAAAAACGCGAGAGAAAGTACTTTATGCAACTGATTGGGCACCAAAGAAGAATCTCTAAATGGGTTTTTATTTGATTTTATTATACTTTATCTACTACCAATCCCACCCTAAATTACAATAAACATTAATGACCTTACTTTCGTTACACATAATTACTGTAAAATTATTGAACCTTTGTGCTTGATTTCACTAACTCTACCTAGTTCTCAAGTTCAACGATGCCCAAATGAAAGAAACGTTCACAACAAAAAAAGTTAAGTTCTGGAATATACAGAAATGTACTGTTAAGTATTAATAATACGGGAGACTTTTAGTTAAACGAGTTAAAATTTAAAATTGAATACACTTTTACAGAATTTAGATTTGAGTGAATTGAACTTATAGTTTTCAAGAAATATTAACTGAAAGCCGTCATCATAATGACCTAGAAGATCTTTCTGGCTGTCTCCACTGTCCATATGTTTCACTGTCTCAATGAAATCTTCGTCCATATAAAGTGGTCCCCAGGGGAGGATAAGGTCAGGAATTCTAGGTGAGATCAGCACTAGTGCTGCTTCTTGGAAGTATGACAGGAATTATTTCTGTATGAAAAAAAGGAAATCTTTTCAAATTTGAGGCCGTATTGGGGTTTCAAGCTAGTTAATACAAAAGACTTGCTTAATCCGTTTTTTCTGGATATCCAGATCTAGCATGATAGAAACGAGTTGACTAGATTGTATTTGAACTTGTGACATTAGCTATCACTTAGATTTGAAATTATTTTCGATAATTATGATATTAGTACGTCATGTGAACACCTGACCATAAAAAAAAATTAGAGAAAAATATTTATCGCTGAGCTAATATTTTCTTTATTTATTATTATGTATTCAAATTTATTAAAGCCAAATTAATTAAACTGATTACAGAATAAATACAAATTGTCGTCATCATAAATTGTAGTAAATAAATATTGATAGAAATATCCTAGACTATTTGTTTTGTTCTGATACGTACCTTTTAAAATATTAAAATAGTATATTGTTTACATCTTAATGACCTGATATAATCGAACTAATACTAGTTTTTTTTTAAGTTTTTATTATAACAGAGGTTGTCACTAGTCTCTTCGGGGCCGCAGAGTTTCACTGTTGCCAGGCAACGCCAAGGTGGACACGGTGTACAATGACCTCGTTTCTTGACACACTGTTATTGTTATAGTAAGAGGAGATAGGCATTAAAAATATTGCTACTTTTATTATTCATTATTAATTTATTTTATTCTATTATCGTATGTTTATTTTATGATTAATTTTATAAACCGCGACAAGGATATTATGGTGTGGGTTGCTGAAAATTGTTATCACGATCCAGGAAGTACAACACTAGATTAATTTTAGTTTGGGAAAAAATGAATTCCTAAATTCTTGATTTTATTTTAATAAGACACTAGTTATACACATATTGTAATTTTTACTTTCTTTGCAAATACCCGAATTCATACTAAATGGGGGTTCTTAATGGGCGAAGAACCAGGTATTACTCAAATCAGAACTTACGCTTCTACTCTTCTATACGTTCTTATGTGTTGCAGCAGACCCTGTCGTCCAGCCAAACTTGAGCCTATAATCTCAATTTAAAAATAATTTTAACTCTTCGATTCCCTAGAAACGTCTAAACGAACGTTTTAACATTTTTCTATAATTAATATGGTATTCATTTTAAAAAATTGTTTTGTTTAAAAAAAGTCAAAGTTTAGGCATTTCAGACCAATCTTTCTGGAATTTAATCCAACAGCAATGAATGCTGCACAAATCTGAAGATATCATCAATAGAAATACTGACTGTCGTAAAGTTGAAGTAATTAGTGACTCTTAAGATATCTACAGTTGCTTCAAATGTGTTTCTGCCTACGCTATATTGATATAATCACTTACGCTAATGTACCCTTTTCATTGTGAGAATATGAATGAACGATATTATCACCAATGGCTTCTTTCCTTGAACGACAGTAACGAACTCACTTTCTTCTTCATACAGAATTTGCCAGAGAATTATGCTATCGTGCGCTTTTAGGTTATCTCCTGAATTTATCTTGTGAGGAAATTGAATAGTATTATTTTTTCTCCTATTAATAGATGCTTCAAAACTTTTTAGATAGAAAGCTACTTTATAATTTTTCGGCTCGATTTACCCAAAAAATGGAGTTGCAGTTACATTACCATGTGACCCTAACCATAAACTTACGATCCATTAACATGCTGTGGTAACCAAAATTAAGAAATGTTACAATATTGAATCCAAAATATTGAGCTGCAGAATTGTTGATTTACAGTAAAATTCATTACACGAATTATTAAAAAAAAAGAAAAAAGCTATTGTACAATACCTAAATTGTTCGAAAGATCACGCTAATTAGTGCCTGAATTTTCTAATGTAGAAAAATCAGTGTGCTACGCAGTTGATGTTAATCAAGTACATGCTTGACATTCGCATTTTATAACTAAAATTAAATACAGCATCCTTCTAACAAAATTATAATTCTAAAAAATGAAATTGTATTAATGTAATAAAAGTTCAGTTAATAATCTCAAGTTCAGTTTAATCTTCATGCTCCTTTATTCACAAAATTAGTTTTCAGCTCTAAAGAGATAATTAAACTTATAGTTTCTAACGCTTTTATAACCGGATTTGTCATTTATATATAAACGATATGAATAAAAAACTCTTCCAATGTAACAAACCCCTCTGTTGATTCCCTACCGTTATGTGTCGCGAAACATTATAATCAATGAGGCCTAGGTGCTGCACCTGCATCGCCAAGAACTAATCGCAACAAAAAAATTTAACTAATTTGGTCTTAATTAATTCTATAAAACTCAAGAAAACTGCTTCAGCGTCAAAATTTGGAGTCTAAAAGAGGCAGCTGTAAAAAAGTCTGAAAATGACATTTTAAAAAGAACTAAGAAGCACCAGTAACTATCGTAAGATCAGCTGTACATAACTATACTTAAGAAAAAAATAAATAGTATTAATAACTCTAAGGTATTATATTTTCGACAACTTACTTTTGACTGATGCTAAACTAAAATTCAACCACTCAGATCTACCTCCATCATAAATTTGAATTGAAATACTGATATTGCAATTTCGAAAGAAACAAAAAGGTTGATCATTAAAACTCCGTATTAATAATTCAGAAAACACTTTGCCTGACTCTATTACCTACGTAGGTTGCAAAGAAGAGTATATGGATATGTAGTAGTTATAGATTAATAAGACAGATGTTTTGATAAAAGTAAATCCACTGCTAAGTTCTGCTGTAAAAGTTTTGATTTAAGAACGCTAAGCGCGACAAGTTGCTTGTCTTTAAACCCTAAGTGAATTCTACTGAATGTTCGCATTGAATGTTGTTTCATTATCCTTAAGATATACACAAAAACAGCCTAGTGGAAAACACTGAAAGGTAAAACGTCCATTTTAATCATTGCCAACGTGAAAAAGTTTAGGAATACCGAAAACAATATCTCAGAACAGAAGATCTCCTACAACTGAAATTCATTGCGAGACAAAAAAATTATGTTCTTACAGGTCAATGGTATATCTTTCTTTCTGGTTTTGTTAACATTCTATTATAAAATGGTTATTTAAATCTTGAACTTAGGAGAAATATCAATGTAGAATCATTTGTTTTTGTTGTGATTTTTTACCGCTAGATAGCTCATTTGTCCCACTATGCTACCTAAAAGAACTTTTCAGGAAAAACAAATTACCTATTTAAACCCAATAAGAAAATAGCTACATATAATTTTGTATAGTTTTTAATTGGGGCAAATGAACAAACACTGAAGCTGAAAATATTATTATGAATAATATTTTTCCTTTCACCCTAACTCCGGGTATGATAATAATTGGTAGGATAATAATTAGGTTGAAATATGAAAGCTTTGATTTATCGGTGCAGTCTATTACGCCTACTTAATTGACACAATTTTTTTTTAATCTAATATTTTCAAAGCATGTGAGAAAAGAGAAATTCAATGAAAAAGAGAATTATGATATATTTAAAAATAAATTTTAATTCAACCTACGTCCTGTTCTAGTTTATTTTGAAATTTAAAACTATTAGAATATGATTTTTTGTTTTTGTTTTAACCAGACTATTTTAGCGTAAATAAAAAAGTGTTACAATAAACGCAAGCAGAAAAAAAAAGGCGTAGAAATATATTTATCAAAGCAAAATAAATGTAAATAAAGCCACAAACACAACCTAATTGTTACGGACTGGCTCGTTAGTCCGTGAATTTTTTTTTCTTTGTTTAACCACGAACCTGTGTAACCTAAAATATAAGGGCGACTTCTATTGCCCGGTGTAACCGTGTTCAGTTGGTATTCTCCTTTGACTCGTTCTATAGGCCTTAACTCACCTGCTTGGAATAATCCCTTCAGAGGATCATTTTGCCTGTAGCTGGCCTTGCCGGTTAACTGTTTTGACCAAAGTCCTCGTTCGCCCATCTCCTAAACAAATTTAAAAAGTAAATTAAATTAAATAAATATAAATTCTTAAAAAGATTATTTGCAAACAGAATAAAGTGCAAACTGCAAGCTCAAATTTGAACTTGCGAGTGTATAAAACAGAGAGGGAGATAAACATCATTCGCGAAAACATTTTTAATAATTCCGAGAACCCTTAAAACATGAATACAACGTAAAACCCAAATGAGGGAATCAAAATACTCTCTCTTACAAAAATAAATAAAATTAAAAAAAAAATTAGAAGGAATACTAATGTATAAAAATCTTAGGCTAACATAAATGCGTGATGTAAGAAAATCAATCAAAAAATAGTGGCTTTTACCATATAAAATCATAAGCCATTTCACAAACTGCTGTTCCTCAAACTATTCAAATCATTCCCAACATCTCTTTCGGCCAATTTTCCCTCTTATAACTTCAATTCACTTGCTCCTCAGTTTTCTTATTTTCCTTCGTCACTTCTGGATAATACTAAATCTTCTGTTTTTAATTCAGTTCTTAATTTCCACTAAACAGTGTACAATTAGTTTTTTCTTTGTTCACTAGATGAGTAAGATTCAATAAGTTTCCTTGTCATTTAAGAAAATATCTACTCTATCAGATGCAATCAAAAGCTGGTCATCGCACTTGCAGTTACATTGAAGTCTTTGATAACAGAAATAAGACAAAATTGATTCGATTCATGAAATACCCTATCAATGCAAGAAACGCAAGCCAACATTGAAAAAACAAAACCAACAATCATTACTTTATCGATCAAGAACAATAGTTTTAGTCATATTCTACGTAATGGCACATAATAGAATTTCTAGGCTGACAAATAAACTGTAATGAAAAAATGAGAAACAAAAAAATATTATATAACAATTTAAAAAAAAAAATGGAAAAAAGAGTAACCATCACTTATAAACAAAACATCGATAGTAACCTGAATAGAGTCAATGTTTTTATTTCTAAATGCGTGAAATGATTCGAAAAATTAACAGTCATTTTCAACACGAAAATTTCATTATGAACTCAACATTATTACTTAAATATGATATATTACACTATATCTGAATCAAATAAATGAATATTAAATATATAAAACTTTTTAAAAAGCATATATTAATTATTAATGGTATAGAGATAACCATTATAATACATTTTTTGTTGTACAATTTCTTTATAAGTATATATAAATAAAATTGTTGTAAAATTCATGTAAAGAAAAACCTTTCTCTAATTAAAGTTAATAATAAAAAACTATTTTAAAACCAATTTAATTCCTACTGATTCATTTTAATAATACATCCACCCTGCTTTTATGTAACACTGCACACTTTTACAGTTCTGCTACATTTGTAGCAAGTTTCCAAAAATTAATACTGCTATTAAACAATGGTAATACCTACGCACTTATTTTATTTATTTATTTTTTTTGTGAAAGATATCACACGCAAGGGGGCTGGAACCGCTAAATACAAATAAAAAGAAGTTACTTTCAATCTACGTGATATATACGTGTGACTTAAATATTTTAAACAAGGAAATTCATTTAAATAAAAACAACACATAGAAAAACACAAAACAGAGTTAGCCCACAATATAATTATATAACGTAAATAAATGCAGAAGGAACTAGGTAATTCTATTCTTGCATCGTCTGCTTTGTCTCTTGAATATCTTGTGAATAGGCCATTGTTAGAGATGGGCATTATTGTTAGGAAAGTGTATCATCTGTTTAAATAAAAAGACTCGTACGTGATTACTGGATCTTCTTTTTGTTTTCAAATAACAATTTGATAATCACGAAGACTAGAAAAACCTTACCAGTAATATATCCAAAAGAAGTCAAAATGAGATATCAACAAATGTAGACTTAGGCTACACGTGGCCCAAAGTGTCACCGTAGAAAACCATTACATTTATATAAAATATGGATAATAATATTAATTATTCGGTGCATGATGGTATTCGCAAGGTCTCCACTTTGGCAAACTTAACTGCCTCCTTGTTACCTTCTATAGCCTTACGCTACTGTGTTTCGCTAGCGCCTCTGGTCCTTTGCATCATTCGTTGGGAATTTTCCATCTGATAATAGGTTTTTAAAGATTTTTCAGCGCTTGACTAGAGCAACATAATAAAGACACAAAATGTTGATCTAAATTTTAAGCTTTAATGATTTTAATTTACTGATCGAAATTAAGTAAGCCGTGAACTAAATTCTTAATGAAGTTTCTTACAAATTCACGTTCAATACAATACAGCTTTACACTCTTTCTCATAGCTATTGTGGCGGCAAATGTTTATAGAACATTAAGCAAATATTCAAACAAGTGATACATCATTCTAAGGTGGCAGTTCAGAGTATAGAGTAACTATCCCACTACCTAGATAGAAGTATCCGAATTCCTAGGAAATTTGTTAAAAAGTAATAGATATTTATTTTCGCAAGAAACCAAAAAATCTATTTGATTCATTAAACTGGCAATTCATTTGAAACGATTTTGACTAAAACGCTGATTTCTTGATTGATCTTTTGTTACGGAGGTTTTCTAATTAATTTTTGTTAGTTTAAATCAAATTAATTGGTTCAATTAATTTGCATTAGTCTTTCAATCAATTAAGGATGTCTTTAAACAACATCTCTAATATATTTCTTTGTATACTATCCTCGAACTGTTGATGTTGAAGTTACAGTTGAGCATTGTGGCGTTGAATGCTGCTATATATTGTTTTCTTTCAGGTCCTCCGTCTCGTGCTTTATTTTACATTTTTTCTAAATGCTCCTAGTTTGTCCTATCTGTATTAAATCCGCTATAAGTTCGATCTAGCAAGAAATCGCGTGCTATAGATTTCACATTTAGAAAAGGATTCATTATTAGAACATCAGAAGGTCGGTTTTGTGTGAACCTAGGGATGTAATATTAGATAAATAAATAGCTAAGAATTAAATATGAACCAATGGCTGTGTTCTATAGATTATTACATTATTCAAAGATTTTTTTTTTGTTAATCTTTTCAGATTATATAAAGTACCAAATAGTTAAAGAGACAAGGTTTATTGTTTTATAGTAATCTATCAATTGAGCCCCACAATACTTAATCCAATTTATTTATATATTTCTCACACTCTTCACTAGTTATTTTTTCAACAGATTCCCAGTCTTTGTTTTTTACGCAATTTATAGGGAAGCAATTTGCGGATATATAAGCACTTCTTCCTTTTTTAAACTACATCGATTCTTTGTCAAGATTAGGTCTCCACGATGGTTTCGAGTAATGCTGTGAATTAATGAGAAAGCTCTATAACAGTATCTTCAGAAGTAGGAAGGAGATTGCACAATGCCAAATAGGAAAATGTTATTTTTGTATATAACCATATGTTATTGAAAATTCCAACCATACCATATTCAACAAATATCATTTCCTTCAAAAATCATAAACCAAAAATAAAGTTGTAATAAGTTGAGACAAGAAGCCTGCCAAACTAATACCTTATCTGAACCTGTTATGATCCAATAGCCTGATTCAGAATGACAACGTATAACAAATTTTTCTGCAAAAATAACTACGTCCGTTGAGATGTAGCTACAGAAAATAGACTCTAGTATTTCATTGCAAGAAACCTTAATATGTAGTAAATACTAATTTTAAAGAAGATTTGCCATGCAGTTGTTGTTAAAATAAAACTAAATTAAATTAAAATTAGAACTAAATTTTTAATTTCATTGGTTAAAGTTTGCTCAAAATTGACTTTAATTATATTAGAAAAACTTAAATTTTGCCGATGTTTCCGCATCTCCAGTTAGAAAAAAGAAATTGCCTGCATTTATTTTTAAGTATTATTACATAACAGTTACAATTTCTTAAAACAAATAAAAAATTATTAGCAAAAAAAAAGAGTTAATTGCAATGCCGTCATAGATATATTGTTATATCTGAACACCTAATATAGCAATAAAATACGTGATAAATGACAGAAAATAAACAAAAATTAAAAGCAATAAAATTTTACAATGCTACAAGTATTTTTTTTTCTTTATTTTTATATATATAATAATTTAGAAACAATAAAGATTTCTAAATTATATCGTAATGCGAAGGAAATTTTGTAAACTTGGAGGTAAGATATTTTCTTGGTGTGATTAGATTTCTTTATATATAATCAGAGCAAGATTGCAGACTCCGAAATGCGTTCTCTGAGAAGGATCCCAGAGAGAAAAAAAAAAACTCTTTTTGTTCCTCAAACCTCTCAAAAATAATAAAATGGTTTTAATACGAGGGTCGTTTGAAAAGTCCGTGCAAAGTCAAAGAGATAGCACCACTGGCGCGTATCGAGGTTATGTTTAGTTAGTAGCATCTCTTGGAAGAACACACACCAAGTTTCAGCCAGATCGGACTATTTCTTTGTGTTTGGCATTCGTTTGAATCGAGGAAGTCGAGTGATTTTCAAAAAATGGACGAAAAAGAATTTCGTGTGTTGATTAAACACTACTTTATGAAAGGCAAAACGCCTCAGGAGACTAAAGAGAAGCTTGATAAACATTATGGTGACTCTGCACCTTCGATTAGAACAGTTTATAAGTGGTTTCAAAATTTTCGGAGTGGCCATATGGGCACAAGTGACGCTGAACGTTCTGGACGCCCTGTTGAGGTTACTACTCCAGAAATCATTGATAAAATCCATGATATGGTGATGGATGACAGAAGAGTGAAGGTGCTTGAGATTGCTAGTGCTGTGGGCATCTCGAATGAACGGGTACATAATATTTTGCATCAACATTTGGACATGACAAAACTATCCGCAAGATGGGTGCCGCGATTGCTCACGCTTGACCAAAAACGAAATCGTGTGAAGTGTTGCAAGGACAGTTTGCAGCTGTTCCAGAAGAATCCGCAGGACTTTAGGCGTCGTTTCGTCACTGTGGATGAAACATGGATACATCACTACACTCCTGAGACCTAAGAACAATCTAAACAATGGGTTACCAAGGGGGAATCTGCGCCAAAAAAGGCGAAGACCGTTCCTTCGGCCGGAAAGATTATGGCGACTGTCTTTTGGGATTCGCAAGGAATAATCCTCATCGACTATCTGGAAAAGGGTAAAACTATTACAGGTGCATATTATTCACCGTTATTGGACCGTTTGAAAACCGAGCTGCAAGAAAAACGCCCACGATTGGCCCACAAAAAAGTCCTTTTCCATCACGACAACGCACCAGCTCACACCTCAGCAGTTATGGTCGCAAAATTAATGGAAATAGGGTTCCAACTCGTTTCACATCCCCCCTATTCACCAGACTTGGCTCCCTCGGACTACTATTTGTTCCCCAATATGAAGAAATGGCTGGCGGGAAAAAGATTTTATTCAAACGAGGAGGTGATTGCAGAAACGAATGGCTATTTTTCAAACTTGGACAAATCCTATTATTCGGAAGGGATCAACAAACTAGAGCAGCGTTGGACGAAGTGTATAAGCCTAAAAGGAGACTATGTTGAAAAATAAAAAAGGTTTACCCCAAAAAATTAAGTAGTTTTTATTTTTGCACGGACTTTTCAAACGACCCTCGTAGTTAAAAGGACATTAGGCAAGTTTGAAGAAGAGATATTATAACATAGATACATATTATACGTAAGCAATCAGTATCCAAAATGAAAGAAAATCGTTAAGAAAGGCAGTTAACTAAATCCCAAATACGGAAAAATCGTAAAGTAATAATAGTTGTTCACTGATTTCATTCACAATCTTTATTAATCTTCACGATTGCTATAGTTCCCCTTAAGAAAGTTAAAAGAAAGTAATGGAAAAAGTCTTTAAAAAAGAAGTTTCTTCTAAAAGCAATTAATTACAATTCCCCAACTGAATACTAATTATTAATCTTCTTAAATCAGAAAACAATAACTTTTAAGAAATTAAAAATTAATATTAATAAGAAATCAGGATAATTAAAGGAAACATTTCTTCCTTCAACATAAAACATTAACTAGTAACTATAATATATTATATCAGAGTGGATAAATCATAAATTAAACAATATATCAATGGAAACAGTTAATATTGTAACATCTATCTATGGAAAGTGTAAACAAAAAATGTAAAACAATGTTAAATTAGGTGTAAAACGAGGCTTTTACAAGGTCACCTCCGTATAATACCGGCTTTATGGTAAATCATGCAACTTCCTATGCAATTGCACATCCATAGTTAATAATCGCTAAATAAAAAAAATTAAAGTTGCATAATTTTTAAAATGGAAAAAGGATTAGATAATATCTTAATAGAAAAGTAAATTCACGTTCTTTAATTCGTCTATCTGCCACTAGATGGAATAAAATTCATGCTATTCATCACGATTGTCGTCCAATATCTCTTGACTAGTAAAAGAATCTAACCTATTTCATCCTTGATTTCTTCATGTTCTATTTACAGATGAAGCCATCTGTAGCAGAAGTTTTGAATCTTTAGGAGGAATTCACGTCACCTCATTCTTCCATTGGAAAAAGACCTCAACAATAATGTCAAACTTTTTTTTTTTGCAGGAATTTGGACACTGGCTTCTGGCTTCTTTCTATTCTATTACATCCTAGTTCAAAGAAGGAATTCTCGAATATCGATCTGCAAAGAAGTACTAGAGTTAAATTTAGTCGTAAAGACCTATAGAGGCAAGTTTCATTTTAATTTAGGGGAAAATTTGCATTTCTTCTGAAGTAAATCATGGGCCGAATTTAATTTAAAGTATATTCTTCCAACATTTAACAAAAACTGCAAGGTGAACACAGGTAATTTTCTTTCAGTGTAGTTACTTTCTTTCATCTTTACTATCATTCTAGCACTAAAAGTGCAGTTGCACCTTTTTTTTTTAGAGAGAGAAATTTAGATTCGTTAAGTTGTAAACCTGTCAATGAATTTTTAGGTTTTGTTTCCTTGATATTCTTTACTCTGTAGAACCTCTGGATGTAAAAGAATCATCTAAATTCAGATACATAAATCCTTTCAAGTATGCTGAATTCGCTCTGATATGTACCCTGTCTTTAGGTTTGCCGTTGAATTGGCTGACTTCATTCTTTCCTCTTTTTTAAGTTGGAATTCTAATTGAATTGATGTAGACCTACTACTGATCGATTTTTTCTTAAATCAAATTGATTTTGAATAAATTTTTTCTACCAATGTAAGCCGATCTTTATCTATGGTTCACAAGTATTCCAACAAAGTGTTCAGAAAGATATCTGGGCTTGAACGCATTCTAGATTACCATAAAGTAAAGACAAATGAGAAGTGTAGAACTAGCAAGATACTCGTATAGCAGCCACTATAAAGTCTAGTAGAATGCGATGACTGATTTATTGGCTCCAAACGAAGGAGACGAGAGCTTCCAGTAATAATTTGTAAGGGGACTCTGGTGGAAAAAAGTACCAACTTAAATGGTTATCAGTTGTGCAGGACAATTTGAAAGCCTTAGATCAGAGAGATGGAGAACATCCGCAAGATACAGACATAGTTGAAGAGCTCTGAAGATTGGGGCTTGGGTCATTCATGGCCACAGAGAATCAGTTATAATAGATTAAAATAGGACATTTAACTCAACATTGTGTTCTTTAAAAAGTCATTGTACTTAATATTATCGTCAGAATTGAAATTACACGTGAAGAAAATAATGGTGAATAGTGCGATAAACTAGGCATTAGGATAGCATTTTCAAATGTTAGAAAGAAATATTAGAATAAGTAAAATCAGGTAACCATAGAGATTATTTTAAAACTAATTTCTGGGTCAATAAATCAGTAAAACTATTAAAGGGACAGTCTTACCATACATTTTTATAATAAAAGATGCTCTAAAATTAATGGTGTAATATTGATTATGGTTTGGGTTACATTTTTATAATGATCCATTTAATACGTATTATAGTTTTCAATATACATATATCGTAGAAAGAAAAAGTCTAAGTTCTCACAAGTTTTAGTAAAAAACAATGTAATTATTCAAGGTGAGAGGTGCTTCTATTGAATTAAATACTTTTACTTCGTTTTCTTATTCGAATTAATTGCTGTAAATATTATTTAATCTAACGTTTCATTAATTTAACAACTCGCAAGTATTGGATCAAATCTGGCACACCCAGTATATTTTTAATTTAAATAAAGTTTTATCTAAAATAGTTATTTAATGATCAAAAGAGAATGGACTGTTAAATGTATGAAAAGAAATTAAATATGAAAACGAAATCTTAAAACCAAATTCGGATTTTCTATAATGTTGGTTTTACGTATATACAATTTTTTTTGTTCAGTTCATTACATTAGGAATATAGGATTTTTTGGATACATTGAAACATTTATCTAATTGTCTAGGTCTACACTGGCTTGTACCATCCAAGTGTAGTTACTAACTGTTACTTTGGTCGCTATCATGCTAAGAAGAAGAGGCCACTTGCTAATTGTAAAGATAAATATCTTTATTTTTTATTTTCAATATATTACAGAATAAGTAAATTTAAATTAAGATTTTGGTGAATCAGAGAAAAAGAAGAGAACCAATCTATGAGATTGAAAACAAGAAAGTGAGGAGGAGATGGATATCGTTAAACTACTGAGCAATAAAACATTCTAACCCCTAATGTAACTGCTATCCTATCTTAACTCAGTGGCGGATCCATCATCTGTTCGAGGGAGAGAGCAAATCTACAGACATACTGTAGCACATTACTGGGGACCATAAGTAGATCCTACAGGTCACTATTACTGCCATATCGACAATAATATTAAAGTGAACACAGACTGATTGATAATTTAGTACAATCGATTAATACAAAATGGAAATCTTACCATTGCCACTTCAATTTCAATGATGTAAATGGGGCATGATTTATAATATAAAGGAAATAAACCTTCTGAATTTCTTTATCTTTCTCAAATTATTTTTTTTTTTGAACTGCCAACATTTAACACACGCATCTACAAAAAAACTCAAGTCTTCTTTGGGCAGACCAATGAAATGACATGCAACAAAAAATTGTAACATATCTGATAGTCCGAATACGAATAAAAAACTTCGAAGCTTACAATTGAAGATTTTTATGTTAAAGCTATGTATAGCGCTATATTTAGACGGAAATTCGTGCAGTTACTACCTATCTGACTGTTTTAATACGAATAAATTTTATTTTTACCTAATTTACTCCATTCATTTTGCATATAGGCCGCTTCACATCTAGGGCCAGCTCAGGGCATGAATTCTACTGAATGAGCCATTCAATATGGATCATACGGCCTCTGCAAGATTTGTTTAGTAAGTCAGTTATTTTCACTCTAGAAATGCATCATTGCTAAATTATCTAAACAAAATGTTTAGTTAGGAAAAAGTTATGGTGACAATTTGTGTCCACATTTGTCTACAGAGACTACTTTTTACTACCAAAACAATTTCATTTAAATCTCCGTGCTGTAGTACGTTAAAAGTAAGTGATCGCAATGCCTAACTGGATTATCATGAAATTCCAAACAACTTAGAGCAAATTCCTCAGATTTGCGACTTATTCTACGTGATACAATAGAAACTACTACCTTCATGAGATATCTTCTTTCATTCAGTACACTCCTTTATTCAAAATCATCTATTATAATTTCCACCGTAATCCACTAAGTCACGAAACAGTCATCTATGATCCTTCCACTTTCTGCAGACATTAAAAACTCGTAACTGATCCTCCTTTAACACTGTCCACTTAATTGCAGGATTTCTCTCTTTTTTTTCCTTGCATATAATCACCTTGTATTATCTTAAATTTCTCTGTAAAATGTTAGAAGGTTATAATGTTTCGACATTGGATCATCTTTATGTATATATTTTCAAATAAATTTGTAAGTCTTTCTGTACCTATTATGCTATCCAAATGATTATTTTTAATTCAAACTGTTTTTATTTTTGACCATTTTTCTTACATTTTTAGGAGCTATGACCTAAGACTATTGACAGACGTCCGTTACCATGTCGTGAAATGTAATTCACAAATATTCATTAATTATCATTTGTTTTAAATGAAACGTATTCGTATTCTTTACCAGCTAGATTAGCAAAATAAAAAAAGTAATAATTTAATAGATAAACGATAAACTTTGCTTGTCCGGTCAGAAATAACCGAAGAAACATTTTCATAAAAAAGTAGAAAAAATTACAGAATAATTGAAATTATTTAGAGCGAAGTAATTTATAATTCTTTATGATTTCTTCTATATATTAAAGCACAATGAAAATTACTTTCAGTTATTAAGGATTCTAACGTGAAACCTCTCACAACTTTCTCTTACTGTAATTAATTCGAATTTCTAATAGACCAATTTCTTCTAATTGGTGGAAATTTAACTGCACGCCGGTAGATTATCTAACTAGTAAGGTGCTGGATTCCCATCTAGTGACGTAAAATTGTTATAAGGCACTCAAAAAATTTAATTAAGTATATCTCCTGCCATCCCTGACTACAAAACCTATAATATGCAAATTGAATGTTACCACCAATACACATTATAGGAACAAATGTTTCAGCATTGATAGGTTACTCAGACAGTAGCACTTCTGTGATGCGAAGGTTATACACTGTTGTAATTACGTAATTGCTTTGGCGGGAACTAGCTGCCAAATTTAACTCGAATTCTATGATTTTTTTTAAATTCCTCTTGCATAAATCTTTATATTATTCTAGTAATTCGTTTTGTCGTTTACCAGCAAATATGTAGAATCTTTTAACCTTAAATTCTTATAATTCACATGATTGAGATTCTTTAATCCAAGGGGTTTGTGATTTTTTTCTCATCTGGTTTTTATTTTCTTTGAAACTGTTTAATGCGATATATAGGGCAAAAACAGAAGAGTGAAGGCCATGAATTGCAAGCCTGCTTTATTCTTACGTTCAAATCCTTAAAAAATGTCTATTAACGATGAATATGTTATTATGGAAACGCTTCCTAATGTTTCAGACTTGAGTAGATATAGATTCCACGGAAGTCGGCCAGAAATCTTCCAAAAGAGTCTATAGTAGCTCCCACTAATTGCTGTTAAATTAGGGTGAGAAGACCTACAACAGTAAATCTGCCTTCTCATGCCAAAATTTCTATTCTTACTGACGCGAAAGACTTTGTTTTTACTAATCAATTCTCAACAGAATTTCTGAGAATTTCCTAACAGCTTTGAACATATTTTGTTGAAATGGAATCTCTGCACTCAATAAACATTACTTTTCTGTGCCCTGCACACATTCTTTTCTCTTGTTCTTCACAAGCTCAGGAGAGGTCAATTAAGCATGAACTACGAGTCTTATCTCTCAGTGATAATTGCTGAAAATTAATATCAGCTGCAAAAGAAACCGAATCACTTCTATTTTGTTGAATACTTCTTTTTAAACAATTGAGCAAATAAATACTTCAGCTTATAAGCAATAATAACCAACGTTATTACTAACAAGTATTGATGTACACGTATAATCGATAACAGAAGCCCAATAAAATGAATAAGCTGTGAAGTAGTTTCTTCTCCTAGAGCCAAAGTAATCAAAATGATGAATGGTCTAGTCATCCTACTATAAAGATGTTTTCACAGTTAGCTTTCAATAACCGTTCAACAACCTTAGGGCAATATAACGTTTTTACTTATTCTTAGTAAGCGTAAGAAGAAATATTGTGTTTGTAATAATAAATTTAGTAAATGAATTTTCGCTAAAAAGAATTGTTTTCTAGAATCCAGATAAGTGATTTTTGGAAATTATTGCATAAAGTATTAATACTGGTAACTGGGTTAGAACATGTTAAAGCGACACATCGTAGGAAGCTTAAACAACAACAAGTACTTTAGGGAACAAACAATATTAGTCCTCAAAATGCTTCAATCGGAAGTACAATTTTCTTTAAAAAATGTTTTCTATTTTTTATAAATTGCCTTTTTTATTTTCTAATTTTTAAAAAACATTTTTTACCTTAAGTGAATATCTCTGCCCATTTCGTCCTCCTTCCTAACCTGTGATGGTCTGCTTTGAGTAATGAACGTACCTACACCCATCTCTAAGAGAGTCGTTTGAAAAGTCCGTGCAAAAATAAAAACTACTTAATTTTTTGGGGTAAACCTTTTTTATTTTTCAACATAGTCTCCTTTTAGGCTTATACACTTCGTCCAACGCTGCTCTAGTTTGTTGATCCCTTCCGAATAATAGGATTTGTCCAAGTCTGAAAAATAGCCATTCGTTTCTGCAATCGTTTGAATAAAATCTTTTTCCCGCCAGCCATTTCTTCATATTGGGGAACAAATAGTAGTCCGAGGGAGCCAAGTCTGGAGAATAGGGGGGATGTGAAACGAGTTGGAACCCTATTTCCATTAATTTTGCGACCATAACTGCTGAGGTGTGAGCTGGTGCGTTGTCGTGATGGAAAAGGACTTTTTTGTGGGCCAATCGTGGGCGTTTTTCTTGCAGCTCGGTTTTCAAACGGTCCAATAACGATGAATAATATGCACCTGTAATAGTTTTACCCTTTTCCAGATAGTCGATGAGGATTATTCCTTGCGAATCCCAAAAGACAGTCGCCATAACCTTTCCGGCCGAAGGAACGGTCTTCGCCTTTTTTGGCGCAGATTCCCCCTTGGTAACCCATTGTTTAGATTGTTCTTTGGTCTCAGGAGTGTAGTGATGTATCCATGTTTCATCCACAGTGACGAAACGACGCTTAAAGTCCTGCGGTTTCTTCTGGAACAGCTGCAAACCGTCCTTGCAACACTTCACACGATTTCGTTTTTGGTCAAGCGTGAGCAATCGCGGCACCCATCTTGCGGATAGCTTTGTCATGTCCTAATGTTGATGCAAAATATTATGTACCCGTTCATTCGAGATGCCCATAGCACTAGCAATCTCACGCACCTTCACTCTTCTGTCATCCATCACCATATCATGGATTTTATCAATGATTTCTGGAGTAGTAACCTCAACAGGGGCGTGCAGAACGTTCAGCGTCACTTGTGCCCATATGGCCACTCCGAAAATTTTGAAACCACTTATAAACTGTTCTAATCGAAGGTGCAGAGTCACCATAATGTTTATCAAGCTTCTCTTTAGTCTCCTGAGGCGTTTTGCCTTTCATAAAGTAGTGTTTAATCAACACACGAAATTCTTTTTCGTCCATTTTTTGAAAATCACTCGACTTCCTCGATTCAAACGAATGCCAAGCACAAAGAAATAGACCGATCTGGCTGAAACTTGGTGTGTGTTCTTCCAAGAGATGCTACTAACTAAACATAACCTCGATACGCGCCAGTAGTGCTATCTCTCTGACTTTGCACGGACTTTTCAAACGACCCTCGTAAAATAGTAACAGTAAATTAAAGCCTATTTTTTTCAGTTAAGGTAACCGTCAGGGGACGTAGATGGAAAGCAAAACATATTAAATAAAACCTAAGGCCAAGCTCGAGAATCGAACCATTATTACACCTACAATTTAACAATAGCATCCCGCGCCTCTGTCCACTAAGCTACTGTGGTGCCTTCAATGCTTATACACATTCAATGTCTACTTTACTTAACCTGTTGAAACGTCAAGCAATACGTTTTTATGCATATGTAAAATATAATCAGCAGGGGATAGTTTTTGACTATCACTTATCAATCATTTAGTAAAAATAAAAGTATATGTTTGAGTGTTAAATGAAACATTAGTAAAATAAATACTTTAAATTACAAAAATTGATTTATTATTTACCATGTTTGTTCCTATTAAAATAACTGTTGCGAATTATTTCTTGTACATTTTGAAGGCCGCTTGTAAATGGAACTAGTGTTAAATTATTGACTGATTTGATTGTAGAATTCAGAGATCAAGAATTTTCCAAATAATCTGGATTGGCGGAAATTAAAAAAAAAAAAAATATGCGAAACAAATGTTGAGACGTAACGCAAAGTTATTTCTAAGTTTAGTATGAGGAATAATTATGTGGCACGAGTTAAAACCTAGTTCAATTGATGAATTTCGGATGTGTTCGATTATGAAGTAAGAAGTAGAAATTCTACTCGCCAGATAAAAAATAAAAAATAAAAAATAAAAAATTTGTGGAAGTAATGAAAGAGATAGGGTTGCTGTATACGATCATTTTTTATTAGGAGGTTTATATTAGAAACGGAGGTGGACAACCAGCGATGTGCCCCATTAACGGAACACATTCATATTTAGTTCCAAGACCAAATACTGGGATGTAATTAAATATTTAAAACTAAATTCTTGTATATCAAATCATCTGGAAGATGGAAAAACAGCGAAATGATTGAAGCAAACTATCAAGGACACAGTATCTAACATTTTCCAGCATTCTGTCCTACCAACTTGAGCAAACTAATTTTACTAACCCCAGTCGGACAACTTTCATTAAAGACCCGTTATTAAAATAAAAGTATTCTACATTGTCACAAATAAATATAAGTAATAACCTTGAATAAATAAAGCAAAAAATACTATATAATGTTATAAAAAATTAGTTGTACTATAACCTTTGGCAACTTAATAAAATTCTGAAAAATCCATGGTCAACCCGTTACTTTTCAATATGTAAAAATGTGAAATTGAAAAAAAAAAAAAGAAATTGTTTACATAAGCAACAATTAAATGTGTGAATGTTGTTGAAAAGGATGAATTTGAATAAAGTAATTTAATTATCAATGGAATATTCTGGAAAACGATTGATAAAAGATTTATTGTTACTTAAAAAAAAAAAAAGTTATGTGAAACAGATGCACAACTTTCCCTAATTACAATTGTAACTAGCAAATTTTGAAGAGCGAAGAGAAGAATGCATCTAGCATATAAGCTTCTTATAAGGAAAGGCTCCAAGGAGAGAACGTGCTTTGGCGGATTCGGGTTATCATCTCCTGTCATCATAATTCGGCTAACAAGCCAACTTTTTTGACCAGGTCTGATTAGATAAAAAAAATATGTCCCTTCCTTGGATAGAACAAATAATCATTGATTCTCAACAGTTATATCGCAAGTGAATAGTTTGAAATTGACTTGAATAATCTGACAGCTGTAACGCATGCGTACAGTATCTTCAGCATGACAACTTAAAATATGAATCCCTGCACAGAACTGTACTGAAACTAGAACCTACCTATTATTATTATTATTAGTATGAATTTACATCAGTCAGGAATCAGTAAACAAATTAGCAAAGAAAAAACTGCAACCAAATTTGCACAAAATACTAAGAACTGTTGTTACCATCCGACAGAACTGTTGGTAATCACAGTATTGTTAGGCAGTTCTCGGTAGGAAAGACGATGAAGACTTTTTGAATACATCAATCAGTAATGCAAGGGTGAAGCAGTAACTTGGCACATAGAAGTATGATGCTTAAAAGTTCCATTATAAGAGAAGATATAGTTCAACATTTCTCTAATGTCTAAATATATAACTATATAAAAAAGCTGTAATGACAATTTCGTGACAGTTAATAAGTTCAGAGAAAGCTTCCTACATTTACGCTTTAATATTAAAGAATATACAGGAAATTCATTTTAAGACGGCTCAAATGCATTTCATGCTTAAACGGTTAATCGGAGCAAAAAATGGTAGAGGGATAATTTGTTGCCCGTCACCTCCAGTTTCAGAATATGTGACTTGATTTTAGATTCCTGCCCCGCATACGCGGCTGACGCGCGTCTAAAAGTGAGGGTCCGCAGTTGAAAGAAACCGGAAACCGTAATTAGATATCTTTAAAATTAAAGGTGCTAGGCCATTTCAAAGTCTGGTATTTATTAATCATTTTCAATTTTTTAACTTGTAATCAAAGAGAAAGAAGAGCACGCGATAGGTCATTTTTATGTATTTTTTCATCCCCTTTCTACTAAAAATATTGCCAAGGCAGTAAAGCTAGTATTTTTCCTAATATCGGGAAATAAGTAGTTTTCCGTGTGATTCCCTAAGCAGTAATCAAATGTTAAGAGCTTTAGATGTTCTCAAGCATACACAAAATGGCTAAAAATTAATTTTACATCTGTTACAAACAAGAATGTTTAATAATTATTTGGTAATTTTGGGAGAGTTACGTTTAATTACCAAAAAAAATTGGAAACCTCCTGCCACATATTCAAGTGTTCAATATCTTTCATGTAAAGGATCAAACGTATTCCTTAATTTATCAAATAATGCACTTTACGCAACTTTTGCAGCATGAACTGTGCCTTCAAAGGTGCCTCGCCTCCTCAGATACACAGAACAGTTTATAACCTCCTGGTTAACCTGGCTTGCAAGCCTGAGAAGAAGACCAGAGGAGCCTTTGAAGACACAGTACATGCTACACAAACTGTGTAAAGAGCATTATTAATTTGTAAATATTTATTGAATACTTTTAAATAAACGCAATTATTATTATTTTTTTTTTTTATTTTTTTTTGGCGCATCAACAGCTGAGGTCATTAGCGCCCGGAGCTTTTTCCAGTGCACTGCCGGCCTCCGGACAGTGTTCTCTCGTTACAGACAACACTGTCCATCACCGGACAGTGAGCTGTAAGAAGCTCCTAGGAAGAGAAAATCTAAGGGTCAGCAGCTGGATTCGAACCCGGGACCTCCGCGTGGGAGTCCAGTACGCTAACCGCATAGCTAATCCCTTCCCTCCGCAATTATTATTATTATTATTATTATTATTATATAAAATACAATGACTAAGCCCTCCTAGACTTTAGGGGTTTCAATTTAAAAAGAAAAAAACCTGGTCGACACTTGAACACTTTATTAGATAATCATATAATCCCTAAACTAAATAATAATGCAATTAACTACTTCTATGGATAATCGTATGCACCATTAACTAAAGAATAATGAAAATACCACCTCTATAGATAATCATACAAACCCTTAACTAATAATCATGAAAATAACTACTAAAATAAAAGTCCTCCCAGGCTCCTAGCCGCCTGTCACCCTGCCTACCGGGACCAGAGAGCGGTAACCCCAAAGAGCTTAGACTGATTTGGCTTACCCGCCGCCAACACCTGCAGCTCGACCATTCCTCACCAAAATCTCCGTCAGGGTTCTTCACAATCAGCACCAGCCACTCTTTTCGGTCACACACTTTCTAGCGTTCTCCTCTCTTTTCTCTCATACCACATCTCACACAGCTCCACATAGACACACACCTACACACACACACACCACTCTCCAGGCCCCCACCATTTTGCCGAGCAATTTCATGACTACGTATAGTGTTACATTCTCCATGTATAACAATTTAATTTTAAAAAAAATATAACTACAATTCTCAAAACCATAATTCCGTCCCCTACAATACTAATCGTGCTTCTCAAGTTTTTTCATTATTTTTTGAGAAACTTATTTATTAAAATGTGGCACGGTTTATGAGACCTTACAATAGTATTTGACTGAAATGCGAGGTCGCCCTTATAACAAAAGTTAGTCGTGAGTTTTTCACACCAAGTCAATTGTAAACATAAATAGTACTTACTCGTATAATTTCTTTGGTACTTGCACCGTACCTCTTGCCAAACCTAAATTTTAATGTAGGGCAATGACCTGTATATCTGAAACAAAAAAAAAGAGAAAGACACATTACTAAAGAACTGACCTCATTAATATTTGAAAAGGAACAACCAATCGTCAAAATCGTTTGCCAATAAAATAAAAAAGTCACCAATGTAATAAAACATTACAAAAAAAACCTTCAATATAATATTTACGCTTCACAGAACTTAGTTCTTCTAATTTCTTTCCCCTTTTTATATTAAACAATCCGCTAACCGCTCATGAACTAAAAGTTTAGTGAATATAAGAAATATCTCCTCAACTTTCTTTTACATCAAGCAGAAAAAAAAAGGTTTCTTCCATCTTTGAAACCTTCATTGATGGTTTCCTCTACTCTAGATTCACATATGTATGTATAAAACAAAAGTATTCTTAGAAAAGCGTGATGTGAAAAGAATTATTTTTAAAAATGAACCAAAATTAAGGAGGTTAAAAACAAAACTTGAAGAAATTCCCATTTTCAAGTATTTTGTTTAAACCTGAAATTTTAATACACACGTCTATTTATTTCTCTAATTTATCATTCAATTCAGTGAAATGATTCTTTAGAGAGAAACTTCCTTCCATTCTTCCAAAACTCGACAACGTTTTAACCTAAAAATTATAGCCTTTCTTATGAATGGTTAATATACTATTTCTTATCAGAATATTGTAGAAAATTTGAGAAAAAATGTAAAGGAATTTCAGCATACCATTTAATATAATAAAAGTAGGGAAAGGTATTAGCTATGAGGTTGGCGTACTGGACTCCCACGCGGAGGTCCCGGGTTCGAATCCAGCTGTTGACCCTTAGATTTTCTCTTCCTAGGAGCTTCTTACAGCTCACTGTCCTTACAGTGTTGTCTGTAACTAGAGAACACTGTCTGGAGGCCGGCAGTGCACTGAAAAAAGTTCCGGGCGCCAATAACCTTAGATGTTGACGCGCCTTAAATCATAAAAAATTATAATAAAAGTGATAAATTCATATAAAATCATTAAAATTACACTTTAGAACGAAGATTTCCCACTGCCTTTATACCTAAAAAAGCACCCGAAAATGAATTTTACCTTTTTTGAGACTTGGGTCAAATTTTGTTCTTTTTTTTTTAGTACTAGCTCTTGGGTCACTAATGCCTATTTGCACAAGAGTTAAGTTTACAAATTTTAAACTGAATATTTTCAAAACTAAACATCTTTAAAATTCAGTTGGCTTAACGGGTAAAACGGGGACGAAACAAGTGCTATGGAAGTCTCTTTTTACAAACATAACTGAACAAACCTTACAGAAGGGTTATTTGCTTTGGTTTGTCCATTTTTTTAACAAACAAAATATGAGTAAAATTATACATTTTATTCGATATTTTATAAACACTTTTACTTTATTTCAAATATTACAAAAGCATTTGTCGCCATTTGTGTTTTAGAACTGTAATGATCAAACTAAAGGTTATAGATAGCATTTAAATTGCTTTTGTGTCAATGCGTGATTGAAAAAAAATACAGATAGAATATAAATTATCCACCACAATTAGAAAATCTAAATCAACCCCCGTAAACAAACAAATGGTTGCCTAGCAATTGTGGTTCAGTGAAAAAGCTTGCGAGGATCAGTGTCTGACCCGCGGGTCATAGGTTCGCCATCACCGCCCTAGGTGGTACCTAAATCTCTATAACAATTTTGAATTATCTGTCAGCGAATAATACAATTATTTTGTCCATAAAAGTTTTTATTTTGAAAATACATCGCTTATAAGTACAAACCATATTTCCTCGTAGTCAGCTAGAACATAGAAATGCTGACTGTGGGTACGAAAGGAAAACATTTTTTTTTTTTGGAGGGGACCTCAATAATACTTTCTTTTAGAATTAGAAAAAGTAAAAAAAAAGGTCAATTAGTCTTAAAAATAATTTTATCAGAGTTTTCATGTCTTCTTTTAGAGCTAATGTAGTTTGTTCAATTCAACTTGGCCAGAATGTAACATTGCGTGACCCCAATTTTAACCCTAATCAAATTTAGCGGAAAAAAAAAATTGCCTCAATAAGTATTTGGAGAGAGAGAAAAGCAATAGATTAGAAAATAAACAAAGTGATAATCACTAAAGTAATGCTGACGTACAAAAAAACTCTTAGATACATACCGATTCAATAAGTCTGTTTGTAAAGTGATTAAAGTTTTAATTGATTAAATTGGAAAAAGAGTAGCGAGGAATTGTAATGAAAAATTAAATCCAAAGCACCAGGCAACATCAAGATTAACTACCTGGGCTCCAACTGAGCGTGTACCCAAACAAAGCTAGTGTTTACTTGGTACAGATTGGTACCACACACCCAGGGATATCGACTACCAAAGAACTCGTATCAAGATTAAACTAAAAATGGAAACGAAAAATTCCAAAAAAAGTAGTTTCATTGTCTTAAGAAACTACTGAATGGGCATTTAACTTCGTTAATAAACTAAACGGGGGCATTCTTTTTCTTACTACAATGTAAACTCTTCTTAACAGAACCATTGAATAGGAAAAAGTATTTATCCGTCTAATTAATTCATCCTAGGAAAATCACGTAATGTTCTAATTTGAAGTTTCGTTTAGCATAAATTATTACATTACCGAATACTTCTTCAAGTGAAGTTTGTGTATCAACTTCATTACAGAACCAAATGAAATAACTTAAACATAATATTTAGCAATAAATGGGTAAATATTTTGAAATAAGAATTAATATATAGTCGCAACTATCAATGAATGAACTGATAACTTATTTCAAATAAAAATCCCATTATATAGGCTTGCCACTTATACAATTTTAGTAAGAATCAAATGTGACTCTGAATTTCTGAGATTGATGAAAAACAACTGAGAGAAAGGGCCCTTTTTAGAATAAAATCTCCCTGTAATATTCTCACAAACAATTCCTACGATTTTATTTATACTTTGTACAAAAGAGTGTTGTAACACTAACAGCTCCATAAAAATCAAAAATAAGATTAAAGATTTTCCTATATTTTTAGTATTAAAAGGTAAAACTGTTTAAGGATAAGAGAAACATGCTGAATAAAATTTTAAATCTAAAAAAAAAATAAAAATAATATTTCTTGGAAGTATATTCTCGCTTGAACAACCATTTGATAAAGAGAAAGTTATTAAAAATATCATTAAAATTATTCTCTATTTTTGTGGAATATACACATACACAAAAAAATATAAAAAAATAACGGTTGTTTATGATGTGTAAATAAAGAAGCTCAGTGAGGCATAGATTGTTCAAGTAGCCACGTAAAGCTCCACTGGAGCCATGTGGAATAAAGCCGAGGCACGTTACAATCTGAACTTTGTAACAATTAATATTATTTTAATATAATAAATTATTTATATTTTCTATTAAAATATAAGTGGGTACCTAAGAAAGGTATTTCTCAACTTTTAGATGGCTCGCGAAGGCATAAAAGAATTCTCGGACAGAAATTTTATTTAAATTATAAAACAATAAAATTGTTTGTAATAGTTACGACGTGGAAACTGATTCTTCTACTACTATTTAAAGTCAAAAATATGACTTTTATTTTGATTATTTTTGTTAATGCTGGGTAATAAGTGGTCTATCTTTATCCCGCACGCGAACACCCGTCCATACTACAGACCAAACGCATGTCGGAATAGGCAATTATTTTAAATTTTTTATACATCATAAGATTCTAAATAATTAATTTACATAATATTTTGTTTCATTCAGCAAAGAATGAAGTCTTTCATAAAAAGTAAACCCTTTAAGACTACTTTAAAGACATTAGTTTGCTCACATTATAAAATACAAGTTTTGGAATATTTCGAAAGAAAGAAGAAAACTTTAATAAATTTGAAGTTCGAACCTACGGAGTTAATCCTCTATTTAGGAGTAGGAGTGTGCATTTATATATACATTTATTTATTGAATTGTTGCAGTTTCAAGAACAGTTACAGTTTTGATATTGTCAAAAACATAGCACATAAACTTCGTTAACTTAATGTTTGAGGGCAGTTGAAATGCTACCAGTGCGCATTCTTTTTTCTGAGATAGTCTATCTCAGACTGTAGATTATACCTCAAGAGTATAGAACTCGGTGATTAAGGATAATGCCCGTTGAACTACAATGTCCCACCAGGAGAGCAACAACTAACTGCCATGGCAAAAAAATCACTCTACGTATTTGAGCTATAAAACAAATCTGGTACATTAGCCTCCTTCAAATCCTGACGGGCTTGAAACAACTAATTTAAACATTGATTAATAAATATTCGGTATAGACTGAAAAAAGATGCCGATAAACAAAATTACAACATAGTTTGTATCTAATTTTCTGGTTTAATAAATATGTTAATTTCTAAAGATCATGAACAAAATATTTGAATGAATTATACAAAAAATTTTAAAGGATGGAAACGTTTTTAATTAATGGGCCTTAAAGTAAATTTCTAATATATTTCTGTTAACAATGTTACGATTAAGCCTATTTTTATGCTTTCTCTTCCTTACAGGAAGTTTAAAAATATGTTAAAATGTCGAAATTAAACTAATAACGGAAATAATGTCTTTCCTCACTTCCAAACTTCAGATGAAACGAGTAGTTTCCTCTTCAGGTTAGGAATGGAAGAAGCGATTTTTCCGTTTAAAAAAGAAAGAAATACCTAAGAAGGAACTGTTAACAGGAAAGAGATTGCGAAGGAACGAGAACTGAGATCTAATACAACATCAGGGAAAAAAACCGTTTGAGGAGGGTTCTATATAAAACATAGATATTCTACATGAACTTTTAGATTCTTGCAAATAAATACAGAGGGATGGTGAAAGTGTTTATTAACCCGCAGGAATAGAGGTATACAACGTTTTACAGTTCTGAAATTCAGTAGATGCATCAATTACAAGGGGCACAGTTATAAGTATTCGCATTTGAATTTTATTTTCCTTGAAAAATACTTTAATTAAAAATGATAGATTTTTACATTTATAATTATTATTTCCTTCTCGTAGGACCTTTTTCAGTTCATGCTCAAGGATGAACAGTGCTAATTTGTAGCGAGAGTACACAATTCGGAGGCCTACAGTGCATTAAGAAAGCTCGAGGCATCAATGACCATACATGCTAATGCTTTAAATTAAAAACAAAATAATTATTATAGTTAAAAGTAAAATCAAACCAGTCATAAAAAGACTGTCAAACAAAAATAAAAAATACTCAGAAGTCAATCACGTAAAATCGCCCATGACGGATTTCCTATAAATTTGAAATCTATCAACGTTTTATCTTGTTCCACGACAGACCTTAAGCTAAAATCTTGTTTGCAGTTAAAGATATTCTAGACGGGCACTTCCGTAAAAACTACTTCGAAAATTTGGCACCATAGCAATATCTACAACAATAACTCTACCACTTACTAGGATTACGAGAAAAAACGAGTAATTAATCAAATGTAGACTTATTACAAATAAAGTAAATGCAACTAAACCAATTTAATAATAAGCAAACTATTGTAAGCATTCAAAATACCCAAGATATGCTTTCCTATTTCCCTCTATCTGTAGAATGTAAGTGTCAATTAATAATTATAAAAGAGACCGATATCAAATTTTATTTAATTTTCAGCTGACATAAAACAAAACCTTGAAATATTGGGTTAGACTTCATGTATTGCATTTCATTCTCAAATAACATAACATATTTTCAATAGTGATATCACAAGGATTATTAAAAAGAAACTGTTGTAGAGAAGTAAAAATTTAAGTTATCAGTTCCAAAAATGTATTCATATTTTAAATGGCTGAGTAATATTTATCCTCCCTACTGTTAGTTTTACTTTTCATTACAAAAAGAACCTGGTAAAACACTGAAAACAGCGTTATCACAGTGGTCAGACATTATTTACTTTCACCTTCAACGATAACAATTGTTTTGAAATGATTTCCATAAATTTTAACAACTACAAACGAATTTGGATTACGATTAATTTTGTACGTAAACATTCTTAAACTTTTTAATGAAAATGACTAAAATTGGGAACAATTTTTGATAATATCGTTGATTTTTGACTTTAGATCAATCAGTTTGCAGCAGAGTTTGACTTCCAGTATTGACTGAGTGAGCATACAAGCCTCCTCACCAACTTTAGAATCAACCACTGATGAAGGAGAAATAGAGTAACATTTGAGCTAAGAAGAATAATAATCACAACGATAAACGACTCAACCACATGTTCAATATTTACACTAATTAAAATATGTCTTTCACATACTTGTTCATAATGATTTGGACTCTGGTTTTTGGATGTAGATCTTGAAAATATGCCACTCTCATAATGCCTCCTGATGTTACGGAATGACGGATACATGGAGTAATACCACGCATGAAACGTTACTAGATCACTTGTGTAGGTTTTACTGTACTGCGGTTACAATCAGGTACTGCAATGACAACTTGTTGCCGCTTCATTCTTGATTGAGTTTTGCTGATACGGTTATTTGTACATTGTTTCCCTAGATGCACTAAGGGTGTTAACAGGTTGACTTCCAAAAATACACAAAAATAAACTTTTACCTATAATATGCTACAAAAAATATAATTGTAACGAAGAATATGTTAATTATTTAGATAATTCCACCTCCAAAACGAGATTAAAAGCGTAAGTAGAATGAATCCACAGGTTTCTGCATTTTAAACTTAGATTTCAAATTAAACAATTGGTTTTAATTTTAAATTAGATTAGATTCCGTGGGTACTGGACAGTAAGCCTATGCGAACACTAGCCAGAGGATCTGTTGTAGCATCAGTCAGTTTTGTAACGAAGAATGCCATTTGATTGATTTCATTTACTGAATCGAGAGAAGAAAAGCATGTTTTATCTGTTCTTTAACGAAAAGGAGATATAAGAAAGCAACCCTTATCGTCCAGGTTAGCCCCGAAAAAATCTTGTAATAATTCATGATCGCCCTTAAAAGGTTTACAACCACCTTCTATTACTAACTGCTAACTAGAAATTACTAACCTTTGAGCTCATGAAATGCTCTAGACAGCTGAATTGGGTCATATTTGTCTAACTAGACATTTTGATGTAAGGGGAAGGAAGAATCTTTATCCAAAAGGGGCTTTTAAACCTCTCCCCAAAAAATCTGTTGAGTTTGAGTCTTTCAAAAGAAATGACCGTATCCGAAATCATATATCGTTTAAGAAAGAGAAGCTTGAACTCCAGCTGGAAGCTAGAAGTTTGTCCACGCAGATCCCTTCTAGATGATGCCAAAGACTAGTAGAGGTGCTAGCAGCTGTAACAGGATACTTTGTACACCTATCAGAATCGCTAGAAAATCGTTTCAGAAATCGTTAGAAATAGAATCAATAAATTGGAAACACCTTGGACAAATCGCATTGAAATAAAAGGAAACTGTGTGGAAAATGAATGGATTTTTTTTGGTGTCTAAAAACTTTTACTGTTACAGAACTCCTTGCCTTCGAAATCTCTTTTTAAAGCAGTACGGAAAAAGCATAATTTTGAAGTTAGTAGAAGTTTGACGATTACAGTAATTATGGTCGAAAGAAAGTAACGTGAATGTTTCACGTCAGTTTTCAGCAATAAATCCACTTTCTCCACACTACAGGAGACATTTGTACTTAGTGTTGAGGGCAGCTAGCTGAGAATAATGTCATAACTCATTTACTATATTACTAGATTCAGGAACTTGAAGTTACAGTTGGAAATGAAAGTTATATTGTAGTTAAAATAAACATAGAAAACCAATCTAGCTTTCCAGTCTAGTTAAGTTCAAATATAATTACAGGGAACGTCACTGTAGGCTTGGTCTTCAAGAAAAAAATAAAATAACCGATTAACTCGAGTCGTCGAAGTGAGAGAGTATGTCCTTCAATATACCGAATTGCTCTGAAAACCTCTATCGAATTCTTACTTATTGCTATTCTCTAATTTTAAAGTGTCAAAATGTATACAAATTTGGTATTTTCCCTTAATTCTTATGTACTTTGTGGTTAATTTAAAGGGGTTAATGAAGAACCAGAACTTCAGACACTAGAAAGACGGAACTACTCATGTCTCTCGCCAATATTCTTCATCTTTCCATCTGAAGGTGGCTAAATCATCTTTAATATCTACATCAATCTAAGAATCTCTTTTTCCTACGATTTCTATAAACCTCGGGGTTCGAGTCTTACCCATGCCTATTCAATCTGTCGGCCTTACTAAAGTCAACAATATCTAACTCCATGAAATAATTTTCTATTAAGAACATCTCTGAGGGGCGTGGTGATGGTTAGGTTTTCTTCTTAAGAGCTATTTTAGTAAGTATGTGTACGTACTCACGATGTCCACCCCTTTCTTATAACTGAATTAATGCAAACGGCATAAACAGAGTAATAAATAAATATTTCTCTATGTTAATGAGGATTAATGCAGAATGAGAAATTAGACTAAGACGTTTGAGAAACTTATTTTTAATGAACACATGAATTATTTTATAAGGGTGAAATAAACTAACATAAGTAAATGACCTGAAAGATGGATTAGTTACTTTACCAGTTCCTAAGACGTGTCTGATCAATACATCATTTAGTTTTTTATTGATCTTATCATTCAAATATTATTTTGATTATCCTAAAACGATGCCGTTAGTTATTTCATTTAAAAAAATCTGGTGTACGATATAAACTCACACATCTTTTACCAATATTCTCAAGATTCTAACTTTCATTTCAATGCAAATGCGAATTCAATTAATTACAGGTACAATATAAAAGAATAAAAATACAGTTAAAATAAAATTTAAACAGAGTGCAAATTTAATTACAATTTACTAAAGTTTCTTTTCTTTCGAAAAATAAAAGCTTCTTCAAAATTTTTGCAAGATCCTTGAGAATTTAAACGTTCACTTTAAACAATGACAGCAACAAGCGGGAAGTGCAGACGGTTAGAGAAACATTATGCGCTCTACAAGTCCTTGAAAATTATTGGTTTTCCAGACAATACTTTTTGTTATTATTTTGAAGGGGTATGTACTAAAATATGCACCGATTAAAGCTAATAACAATTTACATACATATATAAATTAATGTAGTGAAGAATACTTCAATTTATGTAATTAAATTAGCCATAAATCTATTGTATATGCTCAGTCTACCAGAATATGAGCTCTGCAATTCTATTGTTATTACAAAACCTATTTTTAGCACTCATTGAACAATTCGAGACTTTGAGATTGTATTAAATGGTGTATAACTTTGATTAATACTACTTAATTTTCAATTGCAATAACTATCAATTAAAAAAAAATGAATTTGAATGGAGAGAAGTTAGTAGCATTAACTGTTTTTTCTAGGAGGCCCCACATATATAGACACATTTACGTATAAATTTTTGTTACCATAATTTATGTAGAGAAAATGTTAGTTACAACACACACATACCCTAGTATGTACGTTTTTTCTGGCCAAGAACTGGCGAAATGAAACAAGAATCAGAGGCGTAACTTGGTTTTACATTTGGGACAGATATTGGAAAGGAAGAGAAGATTAGAGAGAAGAAACGGAAAAAGACAAGAGTAGAGAGATGATGAGATGAATAGAGTAGCTCTCGACAAAAAAAAGTCCACACTAAACTTGTAATAAAATATTTACCTTCATAAATTTACTGGGAAAGTATTAAGGTCTCAAAAAATATAAAAACTTTCCAAGAATAATTAAATTGAAGTAAAATTGATGACGATATAAAGCAGAGGCAGTTCTATAAAGTTTATAATTGAAAATGAAATAATGTACAAACTCGTTGAATAAGCCGAAATACATCTGCAACTAACACTTTAATATTCTAATCTTAAGCCTAATACTGAGGTCATTGCAGCATACAACGTGCCTCATCTTGTTAAACATAGTGCTGGCCTGGCAAAATTCGTGATTCTTTTCTTTATTTGAATTTATCTTCATTGAACCAGATATTTGTTTTAGTTAAAACATTCTACTTCATTCAATGTTTTTGGTTTATAATCACATCGTTCATCTGAATAAAAATAAAATATTATTTCTTCTATTAAATAATTATAATCCTTTACAAAACATTTCTGGAACAAAACAAGCGAATCCAACATTAACATAATTTTGGATTTTTAATAAATTCATACGGATACGTTTTATTAAATATCATATAGAAAAGTACATCATTAAGTCATTGATAAGTAGCTTGTAATTATTAAATATTTTATGTTTACATTAATCTTGACAAGAACAACTTACTTATCTTTAATTAATTCTTTCTAGCTGAAATAATAATCGTTCTTTAGAATGAATTTATTGTATTAAATAAATTGTAATTCCTTGAAAATAGTTTTATTGTAACTTCTTGGTTGCAAGAGAAGAAATACATATTCATCAACAAGTGGCGGCGGCCCCTTGGGTGATTACGAGACCTTTGCACGCAATTTTTCCAGTTTTTGCCCAATAGTTCATAATAAAATTTTATCAGAAGCATTTAAAAATTGTAGACGCGCATTAATTTTTGGGAACATTTGGAGTTGAAAATATTTGAAAAAATTAAATTTCTTTAACAATTGGCCAAAAGAAAATGTAATTGTAATGTAGAATACATACAATACTAATAATATTATATAATAATGTAATAGTAATAATATTATTATAATAAAAGTAATTTCAATTAACATTTTAAATGTTGAAATTTTATTAATTCCCAATAATCTTCCAATCTGAATTGTTACTTTGACTATTACTTGTAGTAAAAGCTATAATTTTTACTATTTTATTGCATTAATATTAATACTGCAAACGAAATTGTACACAAAGAAAATAGACACAATAAGTTAATTTAAATAAGATTTGTATCAATTCTTTGTTGAGTTTTCATTTTTGTCAAAGATTAAACTACTAAATAGTTGATTTTTAGATAGCCAGGTGAAACGCTAGTAATAGCAGAACGAATCTTCTAAACACATTTCATTCGCCTTTCTTTAAAAGAACAATAAGGTAACAGAATTTTAACCAAGATGGCGTTATCCAGGACACTTATTATTTATAATTTTCTCTTATCGTATTAAGAGAAAAAACAATAAGAGGAAAGTTTTCAAAATTTAGTACAAAAGAAAAGATTCTTAATAATTTTGTAAATTTGGTTTCGTTACATTTTCTTCAAACTGGGAATCTATATTCTTCTTTCTCAAATTTTTTATTGCCTACAGCGCCATGTACCTAAGAATAAACAACAATTTGGTGTCTCGAGCCGTCTGTTCCGGAGCTCTCTACGAGAACGTACAGAACCGAGCTGTGTACAAAATAATACTCGAGCAGTAACACTGGATACTAGAATTTGTCTCACCATCAGCAGAACTAGCAGTTTACATTCAATTTAAGTGCAGGATTCGCGGGCAAAAGCTTGTATGTCAGTGGTATTATCTTTTCACAACCAGTTCAGTTTTGTTAATTGACACCCATTGCACAGAAATAAACAAAATGAAGTTTCAATTCACTGTGTTAATTATTCTAAATTTAAATTTCGATTAGGTGGCACTTTCGCATGGCATATTTTGACCAAATCCTTAGTGCACTTAGCACCATCAGTGCAAAACGGTGCAATAAAGTTTGAACCCCAACGAGTTTTCGTTTTAACGATATTCTGACTTCGTGACCAATATAAGTACACACACAGATTATGAGCTCCTTCAAAAAATTTGTTTTTCTATTTAGGGACTTATATTTCAGGTGAATATTCAGTTTCGGCTATACGATCGCAATACATACTCTTAAGAGCAAGGACAAATATAATAGGAAGGGCAAAATTCAAGAAAATAACCAAATTTTCCTCTAGATTAGAAAATGTAGCAGTTACATAAGAATAAAATTAAAAAACTAAGATTTAAATTATTATAGTTACAAAAGAAAATTATCAACTTCGGAGGTAGATTATACAGTAAGTAAAATGCAAGAAATTTTGAAAATATAGGTAATTATTTAAAACTCATAAATAATGGTTTTAAATAAAAGTACGAATTAAAAAGAAATAATAACAAAGCGTTCACCTTGACTAGGTGAAAAGTAATACCATATAGAGCAAGATGTAATCCTTCGGTCCATTATGTATAAATCTGTTAAGGTAGTAGGTCAAGGGGTTTGTCAAATCTTTCATTACATTCGTATACAGAAAATTAACAATTTATAACTAGATTATTTTATTTAATTTTGTATTTTTTCTCTATTTAAAAATATTATTTTCCTAGAAGAATAAGTTTATAAAAATTAACATTTACATGAAGAATTTAAGAGGTAGGGCCTTTATGTGAGTAGACGATGTATGAAAGCTAAAAAGTGTTCGAGTGATTCACAATTACGGACTAACGTTTTTCTTCAAAACTGGGAATTTTAATTTTCATACATAATTCTATTAAAATTTGCTCAGGTGTTAGCACTATACAATAGATGATGAAATGGCATTTTGAGAGGGAAACATTACTCCTCTGCCACTTCCAAAAGTGCTTCTCAATTTGAAAGAATTCCCCATTCTTAGCCTTTATGAGAAGGTAAAGCAGATTGTAATTTGTAGACTAAAAATCATTCAAAATAACAAAATTTATTCAGTAACATGACACTTTCTTTCTATGGACTGTATTCAAATTTTGAAGTCGATTGAACTGCTGTCAATTTTACAAAGAGAATGGGGACTAAATATTTAAGCATTTTAGATGCAACCTAATCCTTATATCTTCCCTACAACTGCTTTAAGAAGAACGTTTCCGGTTAAATGTTCAAATAAAAAGTTATAGATTTATGCACTGAGAATTTGATGATTAAAGAGAGTAGTTTTCAAGAAAAGCTCACCAAACAAATGCAAAATCTTTTCAGTAAATTGGTACTTGACTTAAATTTTGACCAAAATGTAATTGAACGCGATTTTCCTCTTTTTTTTTTTTATAGGTAAAAAGCAATTTCATCGGACTCAGTTGACCTCAAAATGGATATTTCTGCCAAATGTACACAAAATCGAAAATCAACAGATTGTACGTACTGCTGGAAAGGATAACAGTTAGTAAACAAAATAAAATCACAATATGTTTTCTAAAATCAAGCAGTCCGAAATAGAATAAACAAAATGCTGATGGCGCCATTCTGTTCTTATCATTATTATCATTCATATTTATTTATTCCGCTCACATTGTGAATGCTATTATTGTCAATATACACATTAATGATCATCAAATATAAATCATTAGATAAAGGATAAGAAAGTTCGCTAAATTAATCCATATATGTTTCTAAACTATTTGCCAAATTGCGATAAACATGTCTAGAAAGATGCTTGGTTGATAAAATATAGAAAAACAGTAAAGGAATGAATCGTTATGATGATAAGCGAAGGATTTTCTACTATATGCTAAATTCTACAAAAGTGTTAGCCACATCAATTACATCTTCACTCTTCTAAGTAAAGAGAGCTCTTAAATTAGGCTGGGATAGTTGGGATGCGTATGTGAAATATGATCATATTATCTTCATTGCATCCCTAGTGTATTGTCTGGTATTTAGTTCCCTTCTACGATTAGGATATTTATAAAATAAGTGTAAATAACTAGTAGTTCCAATAGAACAAAAATAAAGTAAAAAGAGAATGCAGTTTAAGTTTTGCCTTTATTGCCTTTAAACTTGGAATTATTACTAAAAAAGATAACTGACATTAAAATTATGAATGTACACTATAATAAAATGATTCTTCTCAACACCCTCACAACTAAAAAATGAACATATTCTCAGTAAAAACATGTAAGTAGTGAGGTACAAAGTTCCAATAATACTATTGGTCCCATTTTCTAAAAATGGACACACAGAGGACTTCAATATGCTTCTTTCCTCAATAAACTCATATTTGAATATTCAACACACAAAAAATAAATTGTAAGGGAGTGACAATAAATTAAATTAATTGGGGCCCTAAAATAATCAATTTTGGTTAGCTAAATGTGAAATAATTGTTTAAAAAACGTAAACAACCGTAAAACATTAAATGGGTAAGTATAATACAAGTTTATGAACTAATGTTTTCCCACATATCCCATTACCCAGTTAGTTACACACCAATTACCTCTGAGGGATTCAATTAGAATGTGTTCCATGTGTAACTAGGATGCCAATATTGGTGTTGTCAAACTGGGATACCTAGAGCTAATAGATGTAAACATTATCTCCTCTGTGATTGGCGTGTAAAGTTGTTAGAATGGGAATACTCGCAGGGACGCCAAGATTCCTGAAGAAATAGTCACTTCATTGAAAGTTAAAGGGTATTATAAAAACTTATCGCAAACATAGTTGGTAAGAAATGCAACGTTCGGCGGAGGTTTAAGAGGTAAAACATTTACTATTGATAAAATGTTTTGAAGCTATTGATGGTCCCAAAAATGTAGTTGCCGTGGAACATAACTTTTAAAATATAACACTTGTTCTCAATACTTTCTTTACGAGCAGAGAAAGTTAAATAAAAACTAGAAAACAATTTTTGGAACGTATGAAGGTCAAGAAAGAATAGAACTTCCTATTAACCTCCTCAGTTACGATAGAGTTCCGATCAAAAATTAAAAGAGATCACGTCCTCTGAAGTGTAATATAGCTTTAAATGCAATGTCAAATACCGTTATACGTATATCAAACAGAACGTGTCCCTCACATCTTTGATAATTGATATAAACTAACAACAACAAAATGACAGTTTCGGTTACTAGAAAAGAATTTAGCACTCTGTGAAAGTTGAGTGGTACATCAATGGACAAAAATTAAGTGTCTTAATGGAACTTATCCTTTCCAGCAGAACGTACAATCTGTTGATTTTCGATTTTGTGTACATTTGGCAGAAATATCCATTTTGAGGTCAACTGAGTCCGATGAAATTGTTTTTGCCAATAAAAAAAGAGGAAAATCGCGTTCAATTACATTTTGGTCAAAATTTAAGTCAAGTACCAATTTACTGAAAAGATTTTGCATTTGTTTGGTGAGCTTTTCTTGAAAACGAATCTCTTTAATCATCAAATTCTCAGTGCATAAATCTATAACTTTTTATTTGAACATTCAACCGGAAACGTTCTTCTTAAAGCAGTTGTAGGGAAGATATAAGGATTAGGTTGCATCTAAAATGCTTAAATATTTAGTCCCCATTCTCTTTGTAAAATTGACAGCAGTTCAATGGAAAGAAGATTATATTAAAAATTTAAATGACACGTCAAATCTGTAAAATTCTACATCCAGCACCAACTCCTTTACATTCTTTCTCTATCGTTGATTTCTGTCAATGTAGAGCTTTGTGCACACATCAATTTTTGTTTTTTTCACAAATCTGTTTCCGGTAACTTTAGAGGAAGAGAAGATGAAGTTGAAGAAGGCTTTTCCTCTCTGTTGAAAGTCCATTCAGTATTGTATATAGAGTACAGTTTACGGAATTTTAATGTAAATTTTTATCGTTGGGAAAAAATCACTAAATTGAAAATGAAAAATTGACTACGCCAGATGTCTTGAATCTTAGCTAATATACTTCTGGGTAAAATACCCTTAACAGTGACGTTTTACTGTGAAAATAAACTTTAAAAAGACAAGTTTCAATCTTCTCGTTGAAAAAAAGGGCTTCACCCTTATGTACATTTAGAAATTACATTTACCGCTTTATTGAAATGAAAATTAAAGTTACTGGATGATCAGAAATTCACACTTACTGTGTTTTTGCACGATTTTCGTGAAATGGCACCAGCTTATTTTTTACCTGATTTAAGAAATGACAACGGGACTAGTATTGTTTAGTAGGCATCAAGCTACCAAATGCAATTTCGATGTTGTAAAAGATCCTCTCATCTGAATAATTTAAGTCTATTCAATATTAATTATAAAACTCTAGGTAAAACATTTCTTTGTAATAAGAACAGTTAAAAAGATTTATTTTATGCAACTCACCTTGCGTAGGCCTGACTTAAAGTTTATTTTTAAACGTAGTTAATTGTTGCTTACATCACAGTTTTTAAAACCGTACATCTTTTTAAATGCTACCTTACGGGAAAACTAAAATTTGACACATACCAGTATGTTGGCAGGTAGCTTTTTTCTAAATCGTCGTTTGAATGTAAAATTTATAGTCTAAAGAAAATTCCTCAGTTGTATCACTAAACTCAACGGATCTTTTTTATTTTTTTTAAAATGTATTTACATAAACAGTACGTACAATTTTCGTAATCGCAAATCTATAAATTTTATTAGAATAATTGTTTTCAAGACAATTTGTTTCAGGGCAGTTTTTTTTTTTTGGCATGGATAGCAGAGTATCTTCACGACTAAAGAATCATTTCAGTATATTGTGCAGGTTTGGTGCATGATATTAGTAAAAAAAAGTGTCCCAAATTTACGAATCTGAACATAGAAAAGTGATAAGGGAAACTCGTGTGATTTTTCACAATTTTTTTCTCTTCAAGGCCTTGGATTCATCAGTTCAAATAACATTTATTATATTTAAACAAATATAATAATCAAACATTAAGCAAAAATTATTTCACATAAGAAAAAATGCAGTTTAACTGACGGCTCACCTACATTTGAAGAGAAATTGGCCCTGTATTTCATACAGGTCTTAATGTTAAGATACTATTGTTAATCTCGACTGAATTTCAGCTCATTACCAATTCATTTTCATAACTTACCTCATATCTATTTTAGTCAAGTTTTGAGGTACTTTGAAAGGTAGGAAAACTTCTACGTAAAATCGAAGGACGATTTCAAAACATGCCTTATGATTCAAGTTCAAAACTTATTTTGATTGAGTCCCCCTCATTAACATAATGATTTGATATACTTATGTTTACTATAAATCAGAGACTAATTTGTAAAAACCTTTTTTTTTCTGATTCAAAGGAAATTGAAACTAGTATTTCTATTGTTAATTCTAAACCGAAAATCTCCACGAAAGTCATAAATTCTTTAAGAAAACCTAAAAATCCTTTTTTTAAAACTGAAATACCACAACTTGTTTTTTCTAAAAAAATATTGTAATATTCTACTTTTAAGCTAAAAGAATTAGAATAAATAAGTTAAAATGGTATGAAAAAAAGAAACCTTTATTATTACTTGGCTAGAACAATTTCAAATATTTAAAAATCAGTGTATTTAAAAAATTCAATTTTTTTTTTAAAATGAACTTAATTTTAAAGTAATAGTGATAGTGCAATAACAATAAAATGACAAAAAAATATAAGTTTATATTACCCAGGCATTAAGGAGTCATTGGTTTCACTCAAGAAATGATCCCTTTCTGGTTTTGTAATGCTGATATACATCGTCTCATTTATAGTTTTTTTTAATACAAACAAAAAATATCACTTTTAATTTTATGATTTTAAGTAACACACATTAGTATACTAAGAAATCTTAATAATATAAATTTTCTTTAAGACAGTTACGACGCACGGTTGGCCAGTTGAAAGTTAACTGAAGTTAGTCAGACTAACAACAAACAGGGCTCTAAAACAACACGCCCCCACCACTATTTTATCTAACGCTCCCTCCTTCAAATACCCTTGTTACTTAACTACAATAACTTTTTTCCACAATATTTTTCTTCAAATCTCTGTGAAACAGCTAACACACACAAATTTTTATATTATTTTATTTTTTTAAAAATATATTAACTATTATACATTGTTCTAAATTACGTGTAGATCACAAAAATAATATTTTAAAAGAAAAAAACACCTTATTTTCAGAAATCAACAAAAAGACAGCACCAGATATACACATATATAATTTACATATATTGTTATATTTTAAGTAGTAAGCTCTAAAAGCTTCGTCTTATTTTCTCATTGCATCCAAGATTCGTAAAATATATAAGAATAGATTTATTATGTCCAGATATAGTTCGATGGTTGCTAATATATATTCTTCTGGTGATACTCTCTGCAAAATATTCTACCAAACAATAAAAACAGATTATTATATTTTATAAAAATATCTAAAATTGATGTTATTTTTTTAAAAATAAATTTTGATTAAATTAGAGTTTCATAATTACGATATTTCCAAAATAAGATCGTTACGAATCGATACGATACGAATCAACGATAATCGATAGATAAGAGTACATAATCGGTATGTAACGTACTACTGAAAAGACCATTACAAGAAACCCTACTCATCTCCTTTGCTAGAAGCAATGAGTATATCAATTTTTGAAAACAAAAGGATTAAAATGGCATTGGTTGAGACATTTTTATCAATAAGATACCATAAATAATACGAGAATATTTAAATGAAATACAAAGTTAGGTCTTCCAGCGATTAATTTTTCCCGTGCTAGAGTGATTTCCTCCCATACAACAGTTTTGTAAAAAAAACTTTATAAGAATCAGGGGATTTCAAAACATGCTTTCCCAGCGAAATATCAGCATAGAAAATTTGACATGAGAGCACTGCTCTTCATACATTACTGATGCAAATTCAAGTTACTGATCTCGCTATAAGGATATTCTATCGTAGTTATTAACTGCGCCTGGACTACACTCGAAGCTACTTTAAGGAAGTTCACCAATTGTATGATTTATCAGAAGATTTATCTTCGGACATTTTTGAGATACAAAATTATCCAAATTTATCTCATCAAGGAACTTACTCACACAATCTATGAAGACTGGAGACTACTTTTGTAAGTCAAGAAGAAATTGGCAATCAATTAATTGAAGAAAATCACATCTGTTTCTTAGAAGCACTTGGAACAACAACAACATTTTCAAAAATACTGGCCACAAACTAAAAAGGTAAAGCGGCAAAGAAACAAGTTGAATAGATGCAACTTCAAACAGAACAAAACCTCTAAGTCAACAATAATTGTTCTGAAGGGAGCTGCACAATGTAACCAAAACTACTTTTGGAATCTTGTTTCTCTTTCGAGTATGCTGAACAGTTAGCAAAATTCGTAGACGTTTATGCTTTTTATGGAAGTATCCATAAAACTCTTAGAAAAGATTACATTTATTTTTCTGTATTACGTTTTCCCTGCAATTACAACTTGTGTAAATCTATGAAAAGATCATCATCCCTTTACTTTGTAAAGTTGTCCTTATTGAAAATTATGGTTCAAGAAGACCTAATCTTCTATACATGAATTTATCTTTCCGAATTCGCAAATTGGTCGAAACTTTTGACTTTATTAAAAAATAAAAGTCATGTTTCGTTCTCCAGATTTTTTTGGGGGGGTAGTACGTTTATTATATACAATAATTGAGCTTTTTTAGGTGAAGAGAGAATGATGCAAATATTTGTAAATAATATTAAGATATTTTGAGATGTATTTAAAAAAAACAAAACGTACGTTTGTGAAATTAAAACTTCTTAAGCAAAAAGTTAGTAAGTATTCGTTCCATGTCTTGGGTCATAATTCAGGTTACGCTACTTACTTCTTTTGTAAAAATAAATCTTCAAATCGTATAATTCTGATAATAATTCTACGCAAGAATGCAATATTTTTCCTTTCTAAGCGTTGCAGAAAGGAAAAATAAGTAACAAATAAAAAATGTGCTTACCTGGGTATCATAAATTATAAACAAAGAAAATATAAGAGCACCACCAAGTGATAGAAACATCTCGAATGCAGTATTCTGAATAAATATTTGCAACAATCCACCAAGGATTAGTATACAAAGACCCGTGAATAATCTAGAGAAATAAAAATGTTTATTACACTAAAAATTAAACTCTAATTTGAAACATTGTAATCATTTCTGAATTTTCCCTAAAACTTAAAAGATTTTATTAAATATTCGGTTAACCTAAAAATTGCAAGGGAGGAGAAACCTAAACTTACAATATACACCCTTATTTTTAAAACCGAGTTATGAACTATGTTTTTGGGGTCAGAGTTTGTTGTTCATTACTATACTTAGACTGATTTTATGAACTAGATCTTAAGGATGTTTTTAGAAAAAAGGCAGGTTATATAATGGAAATAATATCAAATGAGCTTAGGATGTAAATTCAATCGCTTAAAGAAACGCCAGGAGTAAATTATGGAAATAAAGAGTTTTTGTCATTCTTGTAGATAAGGCACTGGACAGAAAAGAATGGACAAAAATTGAACAGGAGGTCCAAGTCACTAATTCTTGGGCCGCACTGCTAAAAGAAAAAGAAAACGACCAACACAAGCCAATTATAACTACCTATTTGATTCTATTTATTTTACATTTTTATTTAAAATATGATTAAATTCATTTTGTTCTCAAATATGTTTAAATTAATTAACAAAAATATAAAAAATGCTACTCACACTGCTCCCATAGATGAAAAATCCCTGTTTGTCTGGAAAGTAAAAGCAGTTAATCCGCCAACAATTACAACTGTTATTATAAGAGCTTGCAATACGATCATCTTATCGAAGAATGTAACAGTTACTCCAACAGCATACGCTTGGACGACAGTCTAAAAATTAAAATATTAATTTAATTTAAAAACTATCAAATATGTGCCAGGAACGGATGTTTGGTCGACATAGACTCAATCAAATTGTAATTTTAGTTTTATAATTCATAAGCCGTATTCTGTTTTCAATTATAGATTTAGTTCTACACGGAAATCAAGAAAAATAATTCAAAAGTCATATATAAATATATAATACGAGAATCATTGCATAATTGCATCTCTGGCCAAAGACCACTAGCAATTAGTTTGAAAAAAAAAAGTAGAAATATTCAAATAACTATGAAACATGTCTTTGTTTAGTAACTGGTGGTTCATTATACAAGGAACAGAACTAATCCATTTTTGAGTTTCTTAATACCATCAAAATTAAAAATATTAAACTAGAATTATTCAGAAAAAATAAAATGAGATAGAAATTTTCATTGCAACACAATTTTTGTCCGATGATTTATCTATTTTGTGTATACTTCCCCTTTAACTCTGCTGGTTTCATTAGATGGTTCGATCTTTAGTGCTGGTAAATAGCAATCATCTTTTGCATCATAACATAATTTTCTTTCCACCTACTTTCAGATCTCTTATACAAGAAGAGTGTTCAGGCTCGGCCACAGTATACTCTGCATACGCTGAGTCTGAATACGCTTATAAAATAAAGATACCCTGAAAATAGAACTCCCAAATCGATGGAAAACATAACAAAGAAGATTCCCATGTATCATAACATATCATAACAGCAAGCTTTTACTAATAGTGCTACGTCAATTAAAATGGTCGATAACCTTACTTCACGAATGTAAGAATGTATTAAATTTAGAGTTTGTTTGAACTAACATAAATTCACATCGCTGTAAGCAAATGCGACTTCAGCAAAAAAAAACATATATTATTAATTTTAATTATTATTTTTTTTAAAAAAAAGAAGAAAATACATACAAATATCGCTAATAGAATAAAATTTGTTGGAGATTCTTTCCTTTTTACGTGAAGAGCCACTAGAGTTACAAGACTTAGTATAAAGGCTACCAAGACCAACCAGTCACTAGAAGAAATAAAATTCAATAAAACATCTATATAGGTTGTGAAATATATTTATATATTGCAGTAAAAATAAATAAATATGGAGTGTGTTAAGATATATGTGTACAGACATTTTTCGGAAACTAAGGCACTTAGCTAAAAAAAAAAGTTACATTTCTGTTAGTTTTTCGTTCAAAATTCATATTACACAAGAAAAATTTGTGCTACCACATGCGAGATAAAGAAATAACATTATTTTATAGAGAGTTACACTTAAAAAGTCGGTAACAGATTCATTTTTTAATTTAATAATTTTGATAAGTTTTTTGTAGGCAATTATTTATTCACCAAAATTCTTCCTTTACTTTTAGAGGATGTACCCCTTGAGCAAAGATACCAGCATGTTAGCTGTCCCGCACCATAAAAAAAAACAACAAAATTTAAAGGCCGTGTTTCAGCGAATTATCGATTCCCGAATTTGACACCTCCAAATTCTATAAGAAAGTAAAATGACGGTTATTTCTAACTTTCTTTTTCTTTCATTTCCCCTCAAACTTCTAATATATCCTACACACTAGCTGGACAAAGACAGCAATAATAAGAGCAAGCAACTCGGTTGAAACAGAATCTGTTTGTTTTTAAGGAATACTTCGTAAAAAAAATAAGGTTGATGCGTTTCTAATAGTGAACGCCAGACTATAATTTAAAGAAGAGTAAGTTTGTTTAAAGTTTTTTTTTTTTTAATTAAAGACAAAAAAATTGTAATGCTATTTATTACAGCTTCCAGGTACGACAGATTAATAATATTTACGTTGCATTAAATAAATGTACATTCAATCATAACTCGTGAATGATCAAAGAAAAAAATTAATCAAGTTTTACATTAACAAGAAATTGGTATTTGTAACTCGCTTCTGGTAGTACAAACAAAATCTTGGTTGGATTTATGAAAAAAACTATGAGGGCACTTATTTACTTTTTAGTTCTGTTTCATACTATCTTACTTTTCGAAATAGATCAATACCACACTTCTTGGGACACTACTTATATTTAGGAAAAAATTAATAATTTTGGTAATTTTACTCACTTATTATGTACAAAAAGTTTGCACTGTTGAAACGACATCATAATAAAACCAATGATTGTAGTAAGCAAAAGCTGTGTGAACAAAAGGCTGTAAACTTTCCTCAAAAATCCTTTAAAATAAATAATAAAAATTAAGATTAAGCTCTCGTAAAACAATTTTAAAAGATATATTTGGCAGAATTCTACCGAAACAAAAAAGTAAAAAGCTTACCTAATCTAATTCTAGTACTTGCTTGTTGTACATTGTTTCTATATGCAAAATCTCCTTCAATTCCCGTTGTTTTATCTTCACCCATTTCGATATCTTCCATAAGAGGTACTGAAGCCATGGTAAATGAATTCTTTTTTCTTGACGGCACAGTGAACTATTCTCAAAAATCTTCAATGCTTTGACGTTAATCTTTAATTCTGAAAACTAAAAACTATCTTTTTGCTACAGTCAAAAATAGCTCAACTGCATTAAATTTTTGAAATTCCCAATCAAATTCACTCCTATCTTACATAAACCTCCAACCTGATAATGTAGTTCAGTGAGCACTAATACCCAAAACATTAACCTAAACTTCAAGAAACAGATGTTCTGTCAAAGTTATATTGATAAATTGTATTTAATCTAGATTACAAAAATTAATAACATTAAAATTGTTCACAATTAATCAATTCCGATACTTACGTTTACAACTAATTAATTTATGAGGTGATATAAGCAATCCCAGTTAATACATGTAAAGTATGCCACTCAATTTAAATTTGAGGTTCTAAGGAATAGAGCGTTTGTTACGAAATTAGATTTCAAGCTAAGGTTTTTTATTTATTTTTTCCCGAATTTGTAAATATGTTCTCCTTTAATCTTATTAAATAGTAGTTGAGTGTACTTAGGCACCAAGCTAGAAACGATTTTACTTTTTCATTTTTGTGTACATATGTATATAAACAAACTATTGTAAATAAATTTATTATAGAAAATTCCAGAAGAATATTAAGTTAACCGCCTATGGTGTTAAATTGAATTAAAATTCTAAAATATTATTTGCTTCTTGAACAAAATTTAGATTCAAGTTAAAGTTATTGGAAATTCCGTTCAATATTCTTGTGTTCTCAAAATACCCAACTTGTTAAGGAATGTGCGCCATGAATATCTTGCTAACGTTTACTTCCGAAATCCGAAAAACAAGTTTCGTGGACATGTATAAGTGAGTATAGTCAAATCAATAAGGAAAAACCGGAGGATGTTGCAGTATTTGTCCTGTGGGGATTGTTATAGTATCTGATTCAAGTTTTTTCCTTGTAATCTTCGATTAGATAGGATTGCAAAAGCCTATTAAAAATTACCCTCGCAAAGAAAACAACGAGGGATTCCTCGCAAAAAAATAATAAAGCATCACATCCAAGTACTGCACCACTATAATTGTAAGCTACCATCCTACCTAACCATTGAGTTCTGATAAGGCAAGTGAGTTTTCTATCTTGAAACTGACCTAGTAACTAGCAGGAAACCACTCTTTTCACCAAATGTAAAACTACTTAACAAAAAATCCTGACTTTAAAATGGCTAATCACAAGTTTCGAAACGGCATTGAATTTTTAGTCCACATATTATTAGCTAAAATTATTGAATATTATAGCCTATTTTGAGATTTAAGCTTAATAGGAGAGGAATACACTATTTGGAATAGTAAAGGTGAAAAACGCACGACTTTTATTGCACTATTAGTATTTGTATACAGCATTAAGAATACAGAATAAAGAAATAAAGATGATTATAAACATAATAAAAATAAAAAGAAGAAACAAATTTCAGACCATAAATACTTCATTAAAAACAATTACTAGTACAAAGAAAGAATAATTTTTTTCGAATGCAATTGTTTATCAAAACCTAAACATTAAATGCACTGTAATATTAGTATTTCAAGTGTAATCAAAATAATATGAAATGTATTTCTCAAAAATATACGAATACATTTATTGTAATCAGAATCATGAATGTAAATTTGAGAAATGTTTGAATTAAAGATACTAAAACGGATAAATGATTGTTGTATTTAGCAACATTGCTTTTCCTCCAAAAATTATTGCATAAAAAAAGATATTCTAGGACCTGAACAACTTTTTTTACAGTTGCAGAATAAAGAAAATAATTTTTGAACATATACATCTCTAATCTTCTATTGCTTTCCTTCTTCTTAAAATTTGCTTTAAGAGATCCTGGCCATTCTCAGGCAAACAAATTATATGGTAACAGATACTTGCCACAGCACTAGCAAATAGTGGAGCGACCCAGTAGATCTACACAAAAATAAAAATACTTTTTTTAAAAAGCAGTATTTTACTGTTTTATGAAATCAGTATAAGATCAATAAAAAATTTGTTCATTTGCTAATCATTAATAGCAATCAAGGTGGACGTGCACCACATATGATCATATATTCGAAATAAATATTTTTCATGGACGAAATCAGGTGTAAATTAATTTATAGTACTTCTGTTGAAGTAATATGGGTGCCTCAATAGAGACATTAATAGCGAGGTTCGTAAGGTTTATATGTAATATGGTTCTAGGGTTAGATTCCCAGTCTATCCCTCGAATATGCATGAAAGAGAGCAACGATGTTTCGATTCAGCGGTGGTCTGCAGCGTTTATAAAAACGAAAACTATTCAAACTAACGCACTCCTACAAATTGCTCTTGAACAGACAAGATGCAATCTATCCCTAATTAAATTAGTAGGAGCTAAAAATTCTTTTTGGCTGCAGTGGATTTGGTTTTATCTCATCTTACCTCATGATCAAGTATAATTTAAAAAAAACCCTAAAAGTAAATGACAATGGAATTTTATTTACATGTCACTCTGCTTGCATAATGTGCTCTGCTATATAATTACTTCTATAAACCTAATTGCTCCCGCATGTATTTGATGCAATTTTATAGCAGTCTTTTCAACGATCTGTTGCCTATTTGTCACTTTCTATGATACGATTTTATTCATTTTTTTCATTGCGACCAGTGAAAAAAAAAATCAGTCATTACCTACCAATCCTTTACCTAACAAACATTTCAACATTTATTATTTTCATGTACAATATTTTATACAATCAAACAGAATGTTCCTCAGCTTCATTAAGAGAATTAAAATTATAATTAGTAGATTAAATTAGAACTAATGGATTAACAAGTTTCTTACCCAATGATTTTCCCACTCTTGATTAGAAACAGCGGGGCCGAAAGAACGCATAGGATTTATTCCTGTCGAAGTGAAACTAGTCTGTGAATTAAAATTTTAGAATATTCCATTAACATTTCGCATTAAAAGTTATATTACAATTTTAATGCGATTTCTTATTATGTAAACTTAACTATGTTAAAGAATTATATGTTAAGGAGCATATTCAAAGTCATTTAAGACATTAAATACTTCTGGAGAACAAATTCCTGTAAAATAATTTAGTAATCTAGGATTCCTAGGATACTGCTCCTACCAGTTTAATCTAGAAACTTTTTCAAATTTATAGAATTTTTATAATATTTTGGAGTAAATAAAAAACGTCATTTTTTTAAGAAGTTCAGGGATCTAAAACCCATTCACAACTGACAGGCGGAAGTGTACCAACTGGGTATTATATTAATTTTCAGTCCCCCTCCTTTGAACGTCCAAGGATTTTCTCTTCAATATGGGTTATCCTGTGAAGTTGTGTTTGATTTTTCGTACCAACTAAAAATGCATATGGCTTGATTAGGTCAGCCTAGTAGGCAGTTACCTGCGGTACCGATTTGAGGTTTAGTTGCCTTACTAGTAGGAAGGAAGTCACATGCTAACCTCTTCACCTCTTCAAAAGCACTTTGAGCCTTGGAGTGCAGGGCCACCTCCCAGAACAGTTGTCGAGTCTGAGCCCCTGGCTCAGACTCGCTATGGTTCGTTCATTTACCCCTTCATTTGGTCATCAGATTTAATTTAGGCAACAGACAATCTAGACTTGAAATGAAACTCAAAAAACAAGTTCCTGCTTCTTCTCTGATCGGAAATAAAAGACAATAGTGTACAGCATAGGAGGTACTTCTGCTACTCATTGCTTATGTGAAATCGAAGGAAAGACCAGCTCACTGCCGGCATTGATTTCATAGCTTTTGTAGGTGTGATAAAAAAAAAGATAGACTCTGGAAGGCCATCTCAAGTGACTTTGGTGAGCTTTAATTCATTATTGTCGCTTTAAATTCAACCACAAGTCCTTAAACTCTTATTGTGGAACTGGAATCCAATCAAAAAATCTTGTGTGCTTATAAAACTGACAGCACGTACAGGAAAATATCAACAACGGACAATCATTTCTTTTTTTAATGTTTTATTATTGGGCTGTCATTTTTTTTTTTCATTTTATTTAGGTAAATTTTACATAAACCGGTGCAGTTATTATTTTTATAACTCCAATCAATAATTAGTGCAAAAAAAGCATTGCTTCAGTACCAAAAAAATAAATTAAAACATTGGTGCTTAGCAACTTCATTCCAGAAATACACATAAAATTTCATAATATTTGACTTGTTATTGATTTTTAACTTATGGAAATGTTAGAGACAACAAAAAATCTTTTCTCTTTTTCTCACCACTATAAAGTATATTTTCAATTTTAATCTAAACTAAAAAAATTTTACAAATTCTACTTACTCCAGAATATAATAGGGCAAAAATTAGTATTCCCATTTTCACAGGATAGCTTTCCAATCTTGCAAGATTTTTAGGATGAATAATTGAGCACACTCCTAATATTAAAAAGCATGTTTGACCAAATTCCCAAGCAAATGCTCTACCAATCGAAACTCCTTCTCCAACAAATGTGCAGCAGTTTCCTTCAGTTCCTCTTTTTGTTATTATACTTGATGGATTATAAACAGACAAATCCTGTAAAAACAAAAAATTACCAAACATGTAATATGCCAATACATTAGGTGGAAGTCACTTGGACATATTTTACTCAACATATTAACTCAAAAAGTTAATACAAATCGCGAATTCAGAAATACTATTCACTTAATATAAAGAGGAGTAATAAATACAATAAATTAAATATTTAATTCATAATAATTATGATTCGTGTAATAAATCCTTTTTGTAAAGTCATTTTTTTTAATCCTTTTTTATTTAAGCTAAGAATGTTTAAAATTTCTCTAATTTCTATTAATTTTATTATTTCTTTCATTTATTATTTTGTAAAACAAACGTAATTTCTCATACGAAGATAAAAGGAATTCTGGAAAATGATATACCGTTTGAAAGCCCATTAAACAAGGAAACTTTTATAAAAAGTGCCAGCACCTAGGTCTGAAAATGATCACATAAGAGCCTAATGAGTTTTCTTAAAAATTTCGATTAATTTTATTTTCCTAGGTTCCGGTGGAAGATTAAGGCAGTTTGGAGAATAATTTATGCTTCAAAATGGTGTCAATTTTTAGGAAATTTATCTGTCTTTCTAATCGTGTCATCAGAATCGAATTCGGACTAAAACTTTCTGAGTAATAACATTTTTATTGGAAAAAAGTAATGATTTTAGAAAAAGACTTAAAAGTGACGTCACTCAAGAACAGAGGAAAATATGAAGTTGGCCAATACGTCATTGAACTCCACTTTAGATGTACTACACGCAGTAGGCCTATTGACAATACTTACTGGTTCACCCTGTATATATATATACTGCTTGAATAAATGCGTATAATACTTGTAAAGTGATTTTACCTTTATTGTAAATGCACCTGCAATCCCTCCAAGACATTGAGCAATCAAATAAACTAACGAGGATGGTAGAGATATGATTCCAAAAATATAGAAACATAAAGTGATTGCTGGATTTAGATGAGCTAAAGATATTGCAGCAAAAACCTAGATTTAAAACACACAAAAAAAAAATTAGTTGAACAATTAGATCACTGCAACAACTGCTATACTTTTTAATTTATTATATATATTCGGTGTTGTCGATTTTTCTGTTTTTTGAAGCGATAATATCTTTGCGCCAATCAATGCATTGTATAATATACTATATTCGTTTTATGCTGATGAACAGGGCCGAACGAAAGTGGGAGCTTAGAACGGCCGCCCAGTATGCCAAATTTGAGAGATGGCTAAAATCAGCTCAATGTCACATGATTTTTAAAAAGATTATTCAGGTTAAAGATATTTAATTCGGCAAAAATTTTTAGATTGTAAAGCCTCAGGTTTAAGAAGTAATACCTAAAACCTCTTAAAATCATTAATTAAAAAAAAAAAAATGTTTTAAGTGTAATCCTAACTTGAGTCGTAGAAAAAGTTCAGTAAGGTTGGTTTATAAGAAAATTTCAAACAAATAAAAAAAAGTTCTAGTTTCGTAGTAAAAGGAGATACAGGGGTCGAATACAGCTGTTAGTCTTATTATTTTCTGTTATAGGAGCTTCTTGTCCGATAATGGACAGTGCTCTCTGTAACAAGAGAATACTATCCAGAGACCTGCAGTGCATTGACTGGCTAATTCTAATGACCCTTAAATGTTAGACTGACAAATAAATAAATATTAGCTTGATTACTAATTAATATTTTTAAAAAAAATGAAGCACCTGAATTGAAGCACCGACTACCAATGCATAGCAAATTGAAACGCCAAAAAATGAACTCAAATTATTTATACAAGCACACCCGAAAAACACATACAAAAATGAACCTATAAATTCTGCTACAAATATTCTCAAATAAGAAAGACAGATTTCTTTAAAAGATTGCTCTTTCTCGTCATCAACAAGTTGACCTGTACAAAATAAATAATTAAATAAATAAAAACTCTACACTTACTATTAGAACTTATCTCTAAATAGATTAAAAAAACCAACAAACAAAACTATGGAAGGAGCGTAAATCTGTTTTTGCATTTGAGGGCTGTTTAGACGAAAATGGCCTCCTTGACGAATCAATCACTGCAAAGAAAGCATGCTTCCGACGAAATTTACGGGCAACATGCACACATCTCGTCATCGAGTATCAGCTTTCGGATAATCACCAATCGCACTAAAAGATGCAGTATCATGGATTATCCGTGCTCCATTAGATACAGGTTGTGTTAAATTGTCTTTAACCCTTCCCTCCCATAGACCCTTCCTGCTCACTCAGTGGGGCTTTCCATAAACACAGTCACCTTCTTCGGCTTTCCCCACCATGCTTTCGATCTGCCCAGGGTAGCGTAGCCTTAGTGTACTCTCTTCAGCTCATACACTATCTACGATTCTCAAGCCATCACAATTTAGTACGTATCTATCACCTGACTACAACCTGTAGTTCGGAGGTGCCCCAGTATCCATAAACAATTCCAGACACCGGTAAAATTTCCAATTAGAGCATTCTTAATTAATTCTGAAATTAGGAAACGATTAAGATTTAATAAGGTCAATTATTAACTATTACAAACTAGAATTAATCAAATTAATCACCACAAAAGTGGCGTCGTTAATGTAAAATTTAACCCTTTCTTTCTCGTACGGTTTACATTTTTATTTGTTCTCAAGTTAGTCACTAGAGGTAATATACATTTCATCCATATTTACATTGTATCGTAACTGGGGGATAAAACCGTCAATATAACTAAACCCTTAATAAATTAAAAAATCATAAAGATATTTCAATAATATATACATATACTTATTTATATATAATAATAAAAATAACATACATTTAAACTTTAAATTCATTTCAAGTTTTCAAATCAAGGTTCAAAATCAAATCGCTATTTTCTCTGAAGCGTAAACAAAATATTGTAAATTAACGTACGACTTTTGTTTTGTTTTTTACTTTCTCTCTCTTTTATTAATTTAAATCAACAACAAATATTTAATAAAACAAAACATATGATTAAGAAAGTATATTCAAACAAAAAACGTGTACTTTCTACTTTTAAAGGCAAGCATAAGTATTTAGTATCTCTTAGATCAGTTTTAATCACTTTTAATCTATTAAAGTCATTTTTTAAATACTTTTTATTTTATTCTGCATCAACTTCTCCGCGTAAATCTTCTTAGCTTTTTGTTTTCATAACTTCTGGCAAAATATCTCGTCCATCTTTTGGTAAAAAAAGTAAATGGTATCCAATTGACGTTACAATGCTTGCTACTAACGGCGCAGTCAAAAAGATCTGTTTAAAGAATAATAAAATGTGCATCTGACCCAAGGCCATTTATTTGTAATTATCTCGTACATATGCATTATTAAAAATAAAATCCATTCGAGTGAACAAAATAGAAAAACCAATAGTCACAACTAGATACCAAAGTAATAATTAATAAACCCAATCAGAGATATTATTAATTAACTAAAAACAAGAAAGCTCATCACAGGAAAGCACGGCGTGTTTTCTGTCCACAATATTTCCCACAGAGATTCCGAGGAAAATGAAGGGACGGAAACAGGATTCATAACCCGGAGAATCCTGTACGAAAATCACTAAGCTTAAAGACGGAAATCATGCCTTTATCACATTACCTATTCTAAAATTACCACTTTTTCCTTGACCATACCCATATTGGTTTGGTTTTGGGACTTTAGAGACAGAAATAACAACTTTACAGCCCTATCTGCGCAAAGATTTCCACTTTTCACTAGTTTATTTTCACTTCTACCAACAAATAAGAGTGACTGTAAGTGTAAATTGTTCCACAGTTCAGGGATTGGGACTTTAGACACTGAAGTTACGTTTCACACATACTTACAAGGTTTGAATTTCCACTTTTCCCATTGTATTTGCCCTTCTACATTCAAAAAAGAAGAGCCTTGTTTATACATTCTAATACTGGTCTGGATTTAGAATTTGGAGACGGAAGTTACTTTTTAATCAAACCAACTAGCCTTGATTTCTCACTTTTTCCCTGTGCACGCGCAGTTCTACCATCAAACAAGAGTAAATATAAGGGTAAATTCTAACTCAGATCGGGTTTTGGGAATTTAGAGACAGATGTTACCTCTTAATTACACTAACTAGTCTTTAATTTCCACTTTTTCCTCGTGTATTAGTACTTCTACTTTCAAATAAGGGCGACCCTGTTTGTACATTCTAACACTGACCTAACTTCAGAGACGGAAGTTACCTTTTAATCACACTAACTAGGCTTCAATTTCCAGTTTTTCCTCGTGTATTAGCACTTCTACTTTCAAATAAGACCGTCCTTGTTTGTACATTCTAATACTGGCCTGGTTTTGAAACGTTAGAGGCAGAAGTTGCCCTTTAATCACACTAACTAGGCTTCAATTTCCACTTTTTCCCATTGTATTTGCACTTCTACTTTCAAATAAGATCGACTCTGTTAGTACATTCTAATATTGGCCTGGTTTTGGGACTTCAGAGACGGAAGTTACCTTTTAATCACACTAACTAGGCTTCAATTTCCACTTTTTCCCATTGTATTTGCACTTCTACTTTCAAATAAGATCGACTCTGTTGGTACATTCTAATATTGGCCTGGTTTTGGGACTTCAGAGACGGAAGTTACCTTTTAAACACACTAACTAGGCTTCAATTTCCACTTTTACCTCGTGTATTAGTACTTCTACTTTCAAATAAGAGCGACCCTGTCTGTACATTCTAACACTGACCTAATTTTGGGACTTCAGAGACGGAAGTTACTTTCTAAACACTAACTAGGCATGAATTTCCACTTTTTCCTAGTGTATTACCACTTCTACTTTCAAATAAGAGCGACCCTGTTTGTACCTTGTAACACTGGTCTGGTTTTAGGTCTTTAGAGACGGAATTTACCTTTCTATCGTACTAACTAAGCTTCGATTTCCAAATTCTTATGGTTTTTGCACTTCTACCTTCGATTAAGAGCGATCCTGTTTCTAAATTCTAATACTGGACTGCTTTTGGAATTTTAGAGACGGAAGTTCCTTTAATTTCACTAACTAGGCTTCAATTTCCATTTTTTCCCATTGTAATAAAACTTCCACCATAGAAAAAGTTCGACCCTCTTTGTACATTCTAACACTAGCCTGGTTATAGGACATTAAAGACTTTAATCACACTAACTTCCAATTTTTGACATTGTTTTTGCACTTCTACGCACGAATAGGAGCAACTCTGTTTCTAAATTCTAATACTGGACTGGTTTTGGGAATTTAGAGACGGAATTTACCTTTTTATAACTAGGTTTGGAAATCCACTTTTTCTTATTATATTTGCACTTCTCCTTAGAAAAAGTTCTACCCCGTTTGTACATTCCTGGCCTGGTACATACATTAATACTGGCCTGGTTACAGGACATTAGAGAGGGAAGTTACTTTTTAATCACACTAACTAGGCTTCATTTTCCACTTTTTTCCACTGTAATTGCACTTTTACCTTGAACAAGATCGACCCTGTTCGTGCATTCTATTCGTGGCCTGGTTATAGGACGTTAGAGACTTTAATCACACTAACTAGGCTTCATGTTCCAATTTTTCTCATAGATATTGTATTGCACTTCTACCTTCGAATAAGAGCGACCCAGTTATTAGCCTTCTGGCCCCTAAGGCAGTTCAGAACAAAAAACTATTCTTCCTCTCTGTGACGCCACTGCAGTGATTTAAATAAAAGGTATAGCATACAGAGAGGTAGTTACTGCCGCAATTCATAGCTAACATAAATCCCAAGGAAAGACCAACATTGTTTTTTTAAAATAATGTACGAGGTGTTAAAGGACCAAAAGAAGAATCAGGAATTGGACGGCCATCTTACGTGAGTTTGGTAAGCTTTTAATTACTGTTACATTGAATTCCACTACGAATACTGAAACTGTTATATGAAACTTTGAAACTTTATTTTATTTGTTTTGTAGATACAAAACCTGTAACAATAGGAGTTGGTGAGGGAAGGGATTAGCTATGAGGTTAGCATACTGGACTCCCACGCGGAGGTCCCGGGTTCGAATCCAGCAGCTGACCCTTAGATTTTCTCTTCCTAGGAGCTTCTTACAGCTCACTGTCCGGTGATGGACAGTGTTGTCTGTAACGAGAGAACACTGTCCGGAGGCCGGCAGTGCACTGGAAAAAGCTCCGGGCGCTAATGACCTCAGCTGTTGATGCGCAAAAAAAAAAAAAAAAAAAAAAAAAAAAAATAGGAGTTGGTTTTATAATTTTCATAATCTATCATATTTACACAATAACAATACATTCGAGGGAAGGGATTAGCTAAGCGTTTAGCGTACTGGACTCCCACGCGGAGGTCCCGGGTTCGAATCTAGCTGCTTGCTGACCCTTAGATTTTCTCTTCCTATGAGCTCCTTACAACTCACTGTCCGGCGATGGACAGTGTTGTCTGTAACGAGAGAACACTGTCCGGAGGCCGGCAGCGTACTGAAAAAAGCTCCGGGTGCCAATAACCTTAGATGTTCACGCGCCTTAAATCATAAAAAAAACAAAAAAAAAACACAACTTGGTACAATGAATGAAAGTAAAAAAGAGTAAAGAAAATACAAACAAAATAACAACTAAATACAAACCATAATACCATACCATACTTAATACCATACAATTAAATACAAATAAACATTACACATTTAACAGAAAGGACTAGAGTATAAATATATTTTTATACTCTAAAATATTTCTATGGGAGAAATCCTTAGCTAATCTTTCCATTTTTTGGCTTGTTGAATTGTTGTCAATTCAAACTTTGCTTAATATGCAGGACATTCTAAAAACAAATGAACGATATTTTCACGCTGACCTCTACTACAAACCGTACAAAATTTATTTGAATCTATTTTAAACAGTAAACTTCAGTACATAAATTCTGAATTGAAAGAATAATCTAATTATATGAAATGAAAATTTGTCATTAAGATATGGTTGTATTATTTGTTTCTTAAGATAAGAGATCATGGTAAAGGTGAGAAAACTAGAATTTATCATTTTTTTATAACCATGGAAATTTAACTTTCTTTACACTTTCCTAACAGCTTGCAAACACACTTAGTTTTTTATTAAGGATACCAGATCGTTTACATTTTCTAAATTTACAATTACTAAATAAATTTGACATTTGCGAGTACCAAATGATTAAAAGTTTACTGAGTCATCTGCGTATTCTAAAAATATTACCTTAAAAGCTACCTGAGGCAGCTGATTTCCTTTTTTTTTTTTTGTTTTACCCAAAATTTTAGAACAACTAATTGACAATTACACAGGAAATTGTGGTAAAGTACACAAATCAAAATGACGGAAATTTTTCACTCCAATAATAGTAAGTTACAACGAACTCTAGTATAATTTTTTCAGAGTCTGCTAATATATATAATTAACGGTATTCGTATTTATTATTAACTTGTTGTCTTTTCTTTCTCTTTCTTTTTAAATTTTTAAATGCATTTAGTTGTAATCAACTTTTCGTTCCATGTTTAGGTAGTAACTGAGGGACAAACCCATTTATTCAAATAAATGCTCAACAAAATAAAGTAAAAGCCGTAACGATGTTTCAAACCAGAAAAATATAATAAAAAAAGCATACACTTGAAGTGGAAATTCATTATAAGATTACAAACAAGCTTCAAACACAAATTATGTTAGTTCTGATTATTTTCTCTGTGGCAAAAACAAAATCATAAATACTTATGATAATTATGACTGAATTTGGCATTATCCTTTTCTTCCTACTGGATTATTGAATAAATCACCAAAAACAAAATCATAAATACTTATGATAATTATGACTGAATTTGGCATTATCCTTTTCTTCCTACTGGATTATTGAATAAATCACCAAAAACAAAATACGATACTTATCATATGTTCTTTTTTTTTAATTTAATTTTACCCCATAAAAGAAATTTAATATAACAAAATTTATGATTATGAAAGTTTATTCAAGCAAACACGTGTACCCATACTGTAAAGACAAGTATTTAGTACTCTTAGATCAGTTTTAATGACTTTTAAACTATTAAAATAATTTGTAAAACTTTTTTTTTTAATTTTGCAATTCTGCATCAACTTCTTTGTGAAAATCTTCTTTGTCTCTCCTTTTCATAAGTTCTCGCAAAATAACTTCCCCATCTTTTGGTAAAAAAAGTATATGGTATCCAATTGTCGTTACAATGCTTGCTAATAACGGCGCAGTCAAAGCGATCTGTGTTAAGAATAATGGTGCACCTATATTATTCAAAATATATTCGAAGTAAATACTCGTATTTAATTTTTTTTCTTACCCAAGTATCTTTCCATTCCTGTACAACTAAAGCACGACCCAAAATAAGCGCAGGATTCACTGATCCACCGGTGTAAGCCACCTGAAATTAACCAAGCTGATTACCTCAAAATTTTGGCCAAATTAGGCAATGTGGACCATAAAACAGAAGACTGCTTCCAACTAAAGAAAATGGACTTCTCCTCAGAAGTTAGGTAGAAGAAGTTAGATAAAACAGAACTCTTGTTGTCTAACTAAAGAAATAACTTTTTTCAGCACGTATGGCTGAGGTTTTTAAAACTAATTGGCGAGATTACACAAGTCTAAGAGAGCCTATAAGATGAAACCTCCTCCTTTTTTCAACGTCCAAGATTTTCTCCGCTATTTGTTTTCGTGAAATAACCTATGTTTTCAAGGTGCCAAAGGTATTATATCGTAATTCAATCAATCTGTATGTAAAAAACCGTTTCTTCCCCACTGATGGTATTTGAGAGTTCTAGATTATCAACTAATCTGACTGCCGAAATTTAAAAAGATATCCTCGTGTCTAGGTTTTTACAACGTTAGCTATTACCCTCCTCAGAAGTTTCCTTAATAGAACTATCGTTTTAGAAAGATCGGATAGATACACACTATATTTTCTAACTTCTTTTTGTTGTTTTTTTTTGGACTTAAGATCCTCAAATCGTACATTTTCGCTGAAACTTTATTAAACTTCTTTCAGTATCAGTAATAAACAAAAGCATTTGCTTTGACCGTCTAATTAAAAATATTTAATTAAAATAAGGAAACTTACACCAATATATGTCATCGGAAACATTAAAAGCAATCCAAATTTAAGTGGCCAACTGTCAAATTTTGCAAGGTTTTTTGTTTCAACTATTGAACACACAAATAATATTAAAAAGCAGCTAAAACCAAATTCCCAAGCAAATGCTCGAAGATATGTGATATCGTTTTGAAGATTTATAGTACAATATCCAGTCCATTTTCTATGTATGGCTATTAATATTTTTTTAGTGGTCATCTCCTAAAAAAATTGAAAAAATATATATTATATATTAATTATTATTTGTAGGATCTAATTTTGAAATGTCTCATCAATAACATTTATTCCTACTTACCTGTATTAGCAATGTACCAACAAGTGATCCCAATATTTGAGCAAAAATATACACAAACATCATTGGCAGAGAAAACATTCCAAAAATGTAATAACTTAAGGTTATAGCTGGATTTATTTGTGCAAGATCGACAAAAAAAAAAATCTAAAAAATAGATCTTAAAATAAGTTACTTATAAATTCTGATGCGAAACAAATTTACAATTTACTCTTAAAGCAATGTATCAATTGTTATTGACAAATTTTCTCCTCTAACATTGAACTTTACTCAATGTTTAGTTATTCTCGCGATGTAGATAACTATGTCCAAATAACTCCCTTTATTTCTTGACTTTGACGGGCTCACGAAAAATTAACGCACGATAGAGTTAAAAGTTTCTTGGAGGCACCCCTCATACTTGAGCCGATAAGGAGTATACTGGGCCGATGTGGGGCCGGCCTAATAGTTATACAGAACTGAGCGATCCCTCTAACTCTGATTCAGTAACAATTAAGAGGGACACTCTTTTACTTATGGCCCTTAAATTTTTTGATTTGCTAACTAGTTAATTTGAACCATTTTGCATATCCATCCCAATAACCTCTGCAGGCTCCTTAAGACCTCATCGTTAAGTTATCCGTTTCAGACCGGTGGGAGTGCCGATGCCGTTTAATCTGTCATTAATCCCTTTTTATTTGTCATCCTTAGTTCCGAAAACATCTTCAAAAGGTTCCTTTCTGCCGATGTGATTTTTTCTTATATTCTTTTTTCTTTCAATCCTTGTGACAGAAAGGGGAAAAAAGGGCCTCCCAGCCTCATTAACTGCGCTGTAGGCGCTAGTTTGCGGTATAATAACTCTACGAAAAATCCGTCTAATAGACGGTTTCAGTTTGAATGGAACAAGGAATGCCTTATACAAAAAAATAAATTACCAAGGTCGATTTTTCGTTATTACCAGATTAAGCAATATCTTAGAAATAAGAAAAGAGATTATTTACCTGCACTATAGATGCATAAGTAAATCCAAAACACAGTGACCCTCCTAGGGCCTCATACAATGTCCCTCCGAAGCATGCACATCCAAAGTAACTAAGCAATATCGCTCCTAAAAATTCCACTAGAAATCCTTCTATATAATCCATTAAATTTTCTTTCAAGCTTTTGTTTTTTTCCTCATCCAATAATTTACCTAAAACACAAATCATAAGAAAATGTGTTCAAGTTTTTAAGTTGTTTTTAAGCAATGAAAGGATATATTCCAACGATTTTCAAGAAAATGGCATAATCTTAATATCGACTCAAATTTCAAAAACTCGTATTAAAGACCGGTTTTAGCATTACAAAATAACATTGGCAGAAGTCCTTAATACCGTAATTAGGCTTGAATTTTTTTTTTTCTAGAGAACAGACAAACTACAAGAACGTTCTATTTCTCTATGCATAATACAGCACTGTTGCTAATCGTGAGATATATTAGAAATTTAAGTTTGTCCTTTCCCAAATTGAGGAGAAAAAGGTTGATTGCAGCTAACATGACGGTTTTTATCAAAAACTAACGTCTAAATAAAGTGGTTTTCTTTATTCTTTCTCTTGTCGCTAAACCGTAATACAAAGTACTGTCATCGATTTTTGATTCTGGTTTTCACCAGACAATAAAGTCAAGGGATACCTGAGTACGAAAAAAGAGTTGTATGATATGTATATGTAATTTATAAAAAACAATTATGGACCTCAGGTAACCTAGGATGTAACATACTATATTGTGTTAGATTCCCAGTCTTGGATTTTTCTATTGATTAATATCACAAATTTCTTGTAAAGTAGGTTTGCTAGTTACCTCCGTCCACGACACTTTATTTAGTAGCCCGACTGAAAACTTTTAACAGTAATAATTTCCAGGTAGTATTAAATTTTGTGCAGTTTTAAGGAATAGGTGGCGTTAAGCTTTCTTGTAATCAATAGAAATCAGTTCCACGACCGACTGCTATAAAAACTCGGTCGTTTTTAAAAATTGGTAATATATTAAAAACAAAAATTATTTTCACAACAAAGTTACAAAAATAGTAGGCTTGCATTCTGTGTCTTTTTTTTTGGTTTATGGTTAATTGGTGATAATTTTGGAATATTTGGAATGTACTCTCTGCCGATGTTTATGTAAATTATTGCTCAAGTATTAGGCTTAGTTGCTGGTACAATACTATTTAAGGTAAACTGGAATAAATGTTATTGATGAGACATTTCAAAATTAAATCCTACAAATAATAATTAATATATAATGTATATAATAATTTTTCAATTTTTTTAGATGACCACTAAAAAGGTGTTAGTGGCCATACATAGTAAATGGTCTGGATATTGTAATACAAACCTTCAAAATTTTCGAGCATTTGTTTGGGAATTTGGTTTAATTTGAATTTGGTGGAGGAAAAGTATCTTTTCCAGAGGCACTGATATTGGTTTTTTAGGATCAGAGAAGGGCACCCTTAACTGGAGGATACCTGCCCTTGCTGGTTTCTTCCTTTGAGGAGGAAACTGGATCTAAATTAGCATTCATCCAGTTTCTTTGATTTACAGGGGTATATTTCAGAATTTCCTAAGACATTGGAAATGTAGGCTTTCTTGACCCAGCTTGAGGTCATCTTTTTATTTTTTAATAATTTAATATTTTAGATATTATATATTCTCTATTTTGCTTTATATTATCATTATTATTTTATATCTCATTGACAATTGGATATATATTAACAAGATAGCAAGTTATTGCTCTGCCGGATAGATATAGATATGTGTAGTAGATACATAAAAAACATTAATCAACTTAATTAAAACCAGACTATAGCCATTCTATTGTCGATTAAATTACTTGATCACTACGGTAAATACGTATAAGTCGTGGATCAGTCTAGCCCTTAGTCTTCTATGTTAGCTACTTGTTTGGAGTTTATAGTGGAGATAAAAAAATGATTGGAACACTGGAGATTTTTTTTATAAATGTAGTTTTATTATTTTCAGCGACTAATAGGAAGGTTTAGTTCTTCATGGAGTAACTGCTTTCTACTAAACATTTTGCATGTGAAATAAGTAAAGTAAAGTAATTGCCTATTTTTTCAGGCGGGCTTTACGTCCAACTACCTATTTTAGGTGTCGGAGGCAACTAGCAAACGTACTTTACTGTAAATTTCTTTTATTAACCATTCCTTAATCGGCTGCCTTAACATTTTCTGAATCTCTTGAATAGGCTTCTATGCCGGCCTTTAAAGATGGAATTTTTTCTCTTTGTCTTGTAGCCAGCTAAATATAGGCATCAATTAGATTGATATCTCTTGGATAATTTTGGTCATGTTGTATACCAAGCCTATCATTTTAAAACTTTACCTGTCGGTAAGTTTTGTTTAAGAGAAAGGAGTCTGTAGCTTGCTAAACTCTTCTCCTTCTCTGTTATATCATTAATGCAGTCCGGTAAGAAGTATTTTTTTATGTGTTTCTTTGGGAAAGAAAGAGTTTCTGTCAGCGAGTATTGCGGTGTGCTCGGAGGTTGTAAAATCAAATATGGCTGAGCCGAGATGCTTTTACTGGGTACGGCTGCACCAGAGTTGAGATTTTTGTCTAATTCCTTTAATAAGCCGTTGTGATGGCAGCGTAAAATAAATTTAGTATTTATTTACTTGAAATTTATATATATACTGACACATGTGGTTATAAATATACTTCACATTTTAAGTTCTATTAAAAATAGTGACAAGAAAAGAATAATTCTATTTATTATATTTATATATTCCATCCTTCGATACTAAGGGCACAACAGAATTGGCGTTCAGGATAACCAGAAAAATGAATCAAGAACAAATTATTTTATAATCCCTACTAGAACAAACATTACTCAACCGATTCTCACTGACACAAAACGTAATAGTACAGACAATTCAGATAATTCTACATCAAAAAAATTGGTAAGTCACAAAAATCCATTCGATCACTTTAACAAAGTTTCCTTTAACTACTTCGATTAGAACAGGAAGGTTTTTGAGGTCATGAACACCCGTAAGCGTATAAAAAATAAAGTTTTTTAAAACTGGAAATGAATAAAAAACAATTTACATTATTTAGGAAAGTCTAACTCTAAAAAAATATTTAAAGATACAAGAATCCATCTGTGACTTTCTAAACGTATTCTTTAATGTAAAATTGGACGTGAGTTTATATTAGATTAGATTCCTCGGAGATTAAGCACTCAGCCTATTCTGCCCTGATCCAGAGGATTTGTTATTGTACCCTCTAGTTGTTGCAGTCCTCCAGTCCCGCCTGTTTGATTAAGCTTATAGTCTGGTGAGGTACTTCTGCGTGAAGCTTGAAGGACGGAAGTTGGTGCCTATCTCTTAGCTCACTCGCCCTTCGTACTTGATAGTTTGTCAAACCTACATAGGCTTTTCTTTTCAGGCTCATGTTTGTGTTTACTCAGACTACCATAGCCCTTCAAGAGGTCTACAATCGTCTCGGTCTTGTTGAAACAATGCCCTAGTAAACTAACAAAAGTGGTTCATTAAGAGGTTTTTACCTTCTGGCTCGAGGTTTCACGCAAAGTGCTAGACTATTTGCCTTATTCTAATACTTCGTTGGCTGCACTATTGCTTTCTTATTCGCTATAAATGGCTCCAGGTTCTTTGAGGATACATGGAGAAGAGTTCCCGGGTAATAAAACTGCCGTTTTATTAAGCTTTTGCCTTGCAAATGCCCGCACATCCCTGGCAAATGCTCTTCAGACTGGTTTATCAATCCAGGCCTGACTCCTTGAAGACTCATTGAATTAACTTCGCGGACTTGATTTTATTGTTATCATCTCAACAGGACCGATGTGTTGAACTAGTTCTGTATGAAAAGCGAGTTTTTCAAGGCTTACCGAGATGTCATACCTCGGATTAGCGCCGTCGCCCGGTTCCTCTTCTTCTGTCCTGGAGCGATCGAGAATCTCACAGTCTAAGTATTTACTAATGACTAATTTATTAGTGTATATTTTATTGCTTAAAGAGAGCATGTTGCCAAAATTATTTAGAAAACACATTCTCATATTCAGAAATAGAATGTGTTGTACCCTAAATGAAAGAATACTTTTAAAAAGTAAAAGTAATGGATTTACTTCATAAACCAAATCCCCCCAAAAAAATTCTGGATGCACCCCTGATGTATAATCAATCATGTGTTAAATTATATATATGTTTTAAATATATAAATGTTAAAGGTATTTTACGCTGTTTCACTAGTCTCACAAGGGTTGAAAATGGATCCAACTTATAAAACCATTGTACATTAGTGTGTGCATATATTCTTTGAATTCCTCTTAAAACTCGCAATAGTTTAGGTGAATGACAGGCTTCTTTTTTCGCCGAGAACGCCGAACTTAGGTTTTCTGATTCCGGTTGTCCTCTATTCCGTTTAGTGCTGGCCTTATCCTGATGGTCATTGTAATTAATGAACGTACTTGTGCTTCCTGCGTAACTGATATGTGTCTGCTATCCTATACTTTACATACAGTGGAAAAAACAAAAGTATGTATTGCCATGCAATTATTATAAATAAATCCTATACCTTTGGAAGGAAGAATGACCCCATTCCCTGAATTTGAATATGAAATGCTTATTAACCATGAATTTGCAGATATAGCTGTGGTTACATATTATATAGCTGCTACTGACGACACATCTAACTGAACATAAAATTGTACCTCCTCATTAATTAGCTTCAGAAAATCTCTACTGGCCAACAACTACTATACGCTATTGTGAGCGAAGTTGAATATAACATAACATGATCGAGCATCAACTCAGCCTGACACGACGGACTATGAATATGAATAAATCCAACACGTCTTTACTTACAAGTAATTGTAAATTCTCTTCTGTATGGCAGAACATTCGGAATAAAAATAAATTCGACCAAAAGTACAAGACGGTTTATAACTACTCGGGTTTCTCAGAGCTCAGTCCTCAGTCCCTATTTATAATTTATGCATTACACTTCAATTACAATTTAGATTTCTGTTCCTCCAATTTAAGCAGACGATACACCCCCCCCCCTTACACACAAACTTAATTTAGCTCGCAATTTTTTTTTTTTTTGGTGCAAATGTTATTAGACAAAATAATGGACTGCTTCCGCCCACTAATAAAAAACCTAGACATAAATATCCAGCTGAAAAATGTCAACACCTTATCCCTCCGAAGACTGAATCAATTGCAATTTAAAAAAAAAATTCAACAGAGATTTACAATGGATAAGAGTGGTAGTATCTTCGCGTAGCAATCGTCTCGAGAATAACCTGGTCTCTGCACATCACACTGAAATTAAGGCAGGCATACTCTCGAAAGATGCTAAAACCTAACTGGCAAAGAACGTTACACTAAACTTAACCAACAGCTAATAATAAGTTTAAATGCATAATTTGATTATTATTTTGTTTTTCCTTTATTACAACTTTATTTTTTAAGTCAGAAACAAACTGCTATGAAAAATAAAGATATTTTCTTCTTCTTCTTAATCTTCTTTGTTGATGAGGTCATCGTTCTCCAATACGAAATTTGGAAGAAACACAGTCATATTTTCAATTTCCTTGATATGAATACAATACTTCATTCTTTTTATAAACTACTTAACTGTACTAAAATGAAGCTATGAAAGAATGAAGTAACAGCCCCTGGGTCTCTGGCTACCCTTCTTCGAGTTCAGATATAAGGAGTGAGTAGAATCCTGGAATCCTACTGTTAGGTGGTAGTATTGGAAAAGTTCTTTATAGATTATATCTATACAGCTGACCTAAACAGCATTCATTGATAATGTACAGCTGCATAAAACAACGGGATATTAAGCAATGGTAGAATTACAACAATGAAGGAAACGAAGATATACTTACATTTAAAGCGGAAATTCATTATTTCAAGTCAAAAATAACAATAATAATAAAAGAAATTCAGGTATTACGATAGAATTCCTATTTTCTGCTTTCAAATTTTAGTTTGGAAATATTAACAAAAAAAAACATACATATGATATTTTAATTAAATAACTTTTGTTAAAAAAAAGCATGTGGATTATGCTAACTACAGATTCACACTAGATTCTTTTTAATCCGTTTTCATTAATATTTCCTGTTTACAATAACAAATACTTTAAGAAAATTTGCCAGACTCAGATCAGTCACTTTCCTTAAGAACGCCGTTATATCACGTATCAACAACATCGTGGGTATATAATTAAATAACGGCTTGCTTCAAACTTAAGAACACAGTTTTCAATAAAAAGTTCTAGGGATAATTAGATACTACTAATTAGAATTAAAATTAGAATACTAGAATTAGATACTTGAAAATTAAAGCAAATTTTTCTAAAAAACAATCATTCAAATAAATGTTTTAGAATTTAGTGCAGGCAATGTAAAATATAAGATATTATCGTAAAAGTCAATAAAGAAAATCGTAGGAACCTTTAGAGTAAAACACAAAAAAGTAAGAATTCTATTTAGTATAGTTACCACTGCTGAATTTTTACTTTCTACCACGTACTACTAGTAGTTTCCCTTACAACTATTTTACTTTTGTAGAAGGTAGAACATCTGCGCCAGTAATATCAGCTTTGAGGTCACGTAAATCCGAAAAAATGGATTTTACGAATTGTTTAGTATGTGTTCACAGCATAAATGAACATCGATAGAAGTTCTAATTTGACTTTCCCAAGAAAATGCTTTTGATGGCAGTTCTAAGGGAGAGGTAGAGTTAAGTTTATCGAAAAGTATATTTTAAGTATCATCATTACTTGTTTAATAGTAACAAGTATTAAGAATGTAATTAAAATTCCAAATTTTGAGGAAATCAATTTGGAGATTTTCTGTTATTTAACTAATTCTTCAAATATGTTTCGAGAAAATTTTCTTAAATTTGCGAGAGGAGAAAGTTGTAAGAGGGTGCTAACAGTACATTTCATTTGTTTTAGTTAATTATAGTCCATTAAAATTTATAAAATGTTTATTCACCTTGCAGTAAGTGGATTTGATAATTTCACGTTCAACAAACAAAAGAGATATTGATTCAGATTAATATACCCCAAATGGACGGAATTAAGAATTTGATTATTTATCCTGCAGTGTCCCGATTTTAGAGACATTAATTGTTATTAATTATAAAACAGTTTTAAGTCGTGGTATGTTCGCTTGATAAAACCTAACTCTCAATATGCGCATCGCATATCGAGAGTTAGGTTTCTGTGTCAGTTCGGATAGCATGCGACTGAAAGTGCGCCTAGTCTATCAATTCAATATATCTTAAAATATAACATAAAAGTGTACACCAGGAATAAATCGAATTAAAAGCAGTAAAGCCCCCAGAATATTTTTTAAAAAGTAAATCCATAATTATTTAGTTCTAAAACTGTTCTTTTCCTGAAGATAAATCACCATTGCGAACTTAATGAAATTGTCTCGGAGAATATACTAACAATAATTTAGTCAACCAGTTCTCTTTAAGCAGGCATTAAAATTAAGTTTATTAATTTAAGTCCTATCTGAGAACAAGGGATCTTGAATCTCTTGCCAATTCTAAATTCAGCAAGTTTTATAATCTCTCAATGGTGATGGACGCCGGCCCACAGAGATATTTTCTCAGTGGAGTGCACTTTAAAGTATCTCGATTATTTATTCAGATTAGATTAGCTGGGGTACATATAATGAGGTTATCGGCAGGGGGGAAACATCATAATATTTTTACCGACCGCGAGTGTTCCTTCTGCAGCCTGGGTGCGACGGAGGATCTGGGGCATTTGTTATTTGGTTGCACAAGGTATGCTGCCGTTAGGGAGGAGTTTCAGATCCCTGCGGTGCTGAGCGAGAATGAGGCCATTAGAGAATTTGTTAATGTACGTGGTGATACAGATATGTACAGAGTTTTCAATTTTATAGGTAAACTACTAAGTTTGAGAGAAAAGTAAACTATTCATGTGAAGTATATTCCAGTGTAATATTATGTAAATTCTCCTTAATTTTTGTATTTTCTTTTTTTGTATTACTACTCTTGTAACCAGCATGGCTGTATTACAATAAACAAATAAATAAAAATAAATTAATTTAAGTACTCTTAGGGCACCATGACTGAAGAAGGGTGTCAGCCAGGGGGTGCGGAGCTACTCCATAAAAACACTCGGTGTACTTTAGAAAACTGAAGGGCTCCTTCCTTAAATTCCCCGAGTGCGCTATAGTTAAGGACTGTAGTTAAAAATTATAGGGTCTAACAGTTACGTCTCATTGACAGGCAGAATCTTTCTTTAGATTTCTACTGTAGTCAAAGAAACTGCACACACTTCTGTCAGCAGCTATAGAAGCGAATCCATAAATCATCACAGAAACGTTTAAGTGAATCCACTATTCAACCATAGTCCACCACCGTAGAGGTATCGCATATCAACTAACGTCCTCTGTCGCAAGACAAGTTCAGTAAAATGTGTAATATTCTGTAAAGCTCTTTTTCAAAACCCGAATGATTTTTATTTGTCAAATTATTTATACGCATGAATGAAAAGTGGATATTTATCGATGATTAGATGATTAGGATAAGAACAGGCTGTTACCGATAGATCTGAGAAAATGATGCACGGTAGTGCGACCGCAATCAGTCAAAACATGTACCCTCTTAGCCTAAAAATACTGGAATAGTCACTCTTTCAAGAAAATAACGTAGAGCAGTAAACGTTATTTCAAGTATTCCCGGAACAAAATATATTAATTAGGTGTCTCACTCATCCAAATTTCAACCCATACTAGATTAGATATTTTCTGTTTACATCCACTTTTTTGAGAACAAAAGGAGAAAGACAGTTGATAAAAAATTTTTAATTGAATAATTCCCTTAATTCTGTTCCGAAAATTGCATCTGGTTTCAAAATGACAATTGTAATGTCACCTCAAATCAAAAATCAACGCATATTTTAGAATATCTTAGCTTAATAGGAAAGAAATAACCCCACTTTAAATTGTACGATGAAAAACACGCGATGTTTATTAATTTTTAAATAAAGATTATACGGAAAATTTCACTGATGAAAAAAAAAATTGTCCGTAAACATACACCTTTATACTATTTCGAAAATAATTTGTCCACAGTGCCAATCCGGAAATTGAATATACTGAAAATATTTAATTTCAAGTTACTAACTGCGGTTAGTTACTTATTTAGTTATGAAATGCATTGTTCTCGTCACACCTACCTGTTGCTAACTTTATTAAATTTTAATCATATCTTTATTTCAACTGCTACCGTATTAAAAAAAAATGAATAAATAAATGAAGCCGGCTTACCTTCACATTTATCTACTTCTTCCATATTAACGAAGCAATCTCTATTAGTGATTTATTCACCAGTACTTCCATTCCCCTACCTATAAAGAAAATTTTTTAGGGCTTAATTATATATGTAACACCATAACGCACGAATTATTAAAATAAAAAATTACCATATTATAACTACACAAAAAAGAACTTCTCTGATACGACGAATTATTCAAAATATTGCTGTAAAAGGTTTGTTAAATGTACGTATGTGATTTAATTATTTACTCATTACACGAGCAGAAGAAAATCAATGCTGTTCAATTGAAATCGCATTTGAAAACTTTCATCTCAGTTAAATGTTGAAATCCGAAGTCCTATATCCTCTACCAAACAAGCAGTATTCTCATTGCTAAAAGAGAAGCTATTTTCTAAAACTGATTTATGATAAAAAGGCTTAAAAAAATTGCTATATACTATTTTTATTAAAGACCCATTTTTATTTCCTTACCATTAATTTTTTTTACACACAAAAAAACAGCGCATTTATTTTATTAAAACTAATTATATTATTTATTTTATATAACTTATACAAATAAAATTGTATTGTTTTTTGTACACATTACTTTAAAAAACAAAACATTGCTGTAAATAGACTCCTTTATTCTTACAATTATTATTTATATATCAAATATATTAATGCAAAATTACTTTAATTAGAGACACCTTTATAACATTAATGTTTTCATATTTTACCACATTTGGTAAACTCCTTTAGGTACTCATCTTGCTTAACTTTGCACATTTAATTACAATTATTTTAAAAGAACAGTTCAACTCCTAAAACGATTTAAATTTCACCTTTACATATCTTGCATAAATTAATAATAAAAAAAGGTTATTCGTCAATGTAGTTACAGCTGAGGGAAAAAGAATGAAAAACAGAAAACTTGTATATGGCAGTGAAATAACATGAAAATGAATTTTGCCTTAATAAAAACGTTCATCCATAATGAAATCTACATCTAGAATTAATGCAGTTGCTACAATTAAAATATTTATACAATTATTAAATTTGTTTTTCTTTCTTCATTTATCATATTATGCATAAATATATAAAAGTTGTCCAATTAAAATTTCAGACCATTTTCAAAAATCTTCATAATGGTGGATAAAAAAAGGGGAAAGAAAGGGGATAATTTCGAGTGAAAATGATAAAATTTTCCTTGTGAGAGTCTGAATTCTAATCAACAAAGTGCTTCTTTAAATACTTCATCATACCAAAAGTACGGAAGCGCTTTACACCTGTGCATAAATAAAAACAAAACATTAGGAATTTAGTAAATGTATGTAAGCTGAATCAAAGAAACAAAGTATCAAAATATTTACCAATGACTTTCATTAAGTTATCATCACAGATGGCATATTGTTTATTTTTTGGATCGTAAAGATTTTTTTCTTTAATTATTGACCAAACTTTTTTGACAACTTCATGCCGCGCCATTGAATCCTGACCAACAACGGCTGCCAATTCTGGTGTTAGTGTGCATGTTTTGTTATAACCAGTTGTTCCTCTTTTCCCGCCAGCTTTTTTGGGAGCATTTCCTTTTTTACCTTTGCCCCAATCTTCATCTGAATCAGAATCAGAGCCACCCTTCTTCTTGCGTCCTTTTGCACCTGCTTTTTTACCTTTGGCACCCTTTGCTTTTTTCGTTGGAGAGTACTCTTCATCGCTTCCCTTGTCCTACATTAAAATAAAAAGTATTTTCTTTAGTACAAAGAAAAATTAATCAAAGAATATAAAAAAAAAAAAAATGTAAAAAAAGTTTGTATACTAACATTAACACTTACATCAGAAGCGTCTTCACTTTCATCACTGCTTGCTTTTCTTTTGGCAGCTTTTTTCGGAGCACCTCTCTTAGATTTCTTTAGTTCAACCTCTTCCTCCTCTTCTTCATCTTCATCATCGTCCTCTTTGTCATCGTCATCTTCATCTTTTTCGTCCTCATCATCATCGTCATTCTTGTTACCATTTTTTTTTGGTTTTTTACCCTTCTTTTCATTTTCTTTAATGCATTGCATAACTAATTCATCTATTTCTTTTTTCCTAAAAATTAAAAATTGAAACAAACGATAAACAAATTAAATAATTTTTTTTTTAATTTAATAAAATAGCTCATAATAACCTGCTAGAAAGATCAACTTCAAGTTTAGTTTCTAATTCCTGTCGAACTTTTTTAGAAGAAGTACTACCAAGGTCTGCTCCTTTGAGAATTGCTTTAAAAAAAAATTAAAAAACTTTAAAAAACAGGCTTTAACAGTGAGAAATTTGTTTTAGGAATAAAATCGTAATGGCAATCAATAATATTTTTGAAATAATTATGTAAGTACCATATTTGTAAAAAAAAATATTCCTTAATTTATAACATTAAGTAAATTAATAAAAGTTACTAGCTTGAGTTGAATTATAAAATTTAAAAAAAAAAATGATATATTAGGTTCTTTTATTTACGTTTAAATTACTCCCTTAAAACGCTATATTTCCAATTACTCATGTAAAAAAAAAAATTCTAAATAAATAATATTATTTTTCTACGTGCTCAGATTTTAATTTTACTGTAGATATATAGAGAAAAACGTAAGTTAATATGTTATTAAAGCGTCACTAAGGCAAAAGCGTCTGTGGCCATTTTACAATGGCTCTGTATGTAGACATAAAACAAGTAACCCATATAGACACATTTTCACCAGACAACTGCCATTATTTCACTGTAAACATAGATTTTTCTTTATACAAAGTTTGTGCAGAAAAATTAATTATGCAAAATTTTCGTAAAATCCCAGCTGTTGGTTGATTAAATACAGTATAAATTCACTTACCGGTAATCTCCTTTCTCAATTCGTCTTTTGTCATTTCAGCCATTTTAACCAAGTATAACTACACAGACGGACTAGTGGTGCTCTTACTCTCTGAAGCCAACGGTCACACACTGAGCTGTATAGAAAGGAACAGTGCTAACTTAAAGTAACCTAAATGGATTCCACCGTATAGCCCAGCGAATAGCGTTCAGCTTGTCAGTTAAAAGTGGGGGGCCGACCAATGTTGCTTCAAACTAAATTGTAATTTATTTGATTTTAGGAAAATATCAATACTAATTTTCCAAAAAAAAAGGTAAATAAATTTAATTAAATTATTTAAGTATTTAACATAAATTGTTCATGTCAAAAAGTATTTAACAAGTCCATAGTAAAAATTATTCATTCAACCAGTTAATAGAATTAACTTTCAACATTTAATGAGACCTTACAATTTTTCATACTCTTAATTTCTGAGTTAAGCCTTTAGCTTAATTTTCCTAGTTAAAAAAATAAACCCTAAAATACTTCATAACAATTAAATTCAGTTAAAAATTAATTTTTTTTTAAGGTTATATAAGTATATTTTTAAGTAAATATCGGTTAAATACTTGCAGCTAGCACTGTAACAAGGCAATGTGACCTTCCCAACAATTTTGTGCAATAATAATAATCGAAGCCTTTTCTCTTACGCAAATAAGAGGAAGCCGAAAAATAAAGTAACCTAAAAAACATTCGCTGTGAAACAAAGAATTTTTACAAAATATTTAGTACCTATAATATTGCTTTAAATGAAGAAGCGTAACTGACATTTTGAAATATCGCAATAATGGTCAGCTAAATCCTCCAGTACTATCCTAAATTATTTTTCCTAAAATAGAATAAAAACAAATAAAAGAATATCCATTTATTTAATGAAAAATGTTTATGTACGTGAGAACGTATATTTACATTAGTTGATGGTGTGCAGCTAATTAGTTTTACATCTGGAGGTTTTTGAACTAAGAGCTTTATTGATAGATTGATAGAAAAAATAAAAAATTGTGACTCATTAAATGACAATTTATTTTTAAGGTATTGACAATATTCTCAGCTAGTTAAAGTGATGGTTTTCCTGGATGTTTTGGACAACTTTTTCATGTATCCATGTACTTATGAATCTTATTGTTCAAGGATGACATCAGCCATCTACGAATCTAATATTTTTAATTCGTAAAAGGTACATATGCTAATTCCGTAATTCTCTTGTTAAAACTCTCAACGAAAATGATTTCGATTTTCAGCGCATGTTTTTTCAGACATTCAAAGGTCCAAGCAATTGGTAGAAGTAATTTACAATTTAAACCTTCAATTCAACTTCGGTAAAAGTAAAACAGTTTAAAAATTGTGGTAAGAGTCCAAGAAAAAGATAAAATATCTAAACTTAATCCTTTACTGTCTTATATTACTTGAAAAGAGCCAATTTTTGTACTTTTTTGAGTACTTGAGTAAAAAAACAAGTTGAGCAGTTCTTTGCTTTATTTTTTGTTGATTTCACTATAATCTTAGGAAGACTACGATAAAATTTTAATGTAATTTGGACATAGTAAATCTGTACTTATCAATTCCGTTCAAACTAGCCCAGAATTAGAAAACATAATGCGTTTTACAATTTAGGAATCCTATAAAGGACCTATAACACCTTAGTTTAAAACTTATTCATTATGAATTCACAACGCGTGATAGACTTAATTTTTTTTTCACTGTTTGAAACCTAATCAATCAGTACTGAAGATACACCAACTTTTATTGTTAAAAATGTAAATAATGCTGTAATTGTTTACATGCAATAGCCATGAACATGACCTAGCCCTAGCTTGGTCAAAAGCTTGGCAAAAAATAATAAAAAAATTATGACCGGAATTGGCAATAATTTTACTTCGTAGTGAATAAGATATTATTTGTTTTTAATAAAAACTCTAAACATGGCGCTTTCACATTCAGAATCATTTTAGGCAATAACTTTATTTGAAAACATGTCATTTGCTTGCAGGCAAATTATTGCAGCTGAAGGGTTTATAATGATGGATTAAGGTTTATGCCATTCTACTATGAGTTGCAACTCTGATCACTAGATCGGCAGGAAAAAAATAATATAAGAATTATTTTCAAAAAATGTACAGGGATCACTACTGCACTATAATTGATAAAAAATAGACGCTTACCTCTCATAAAAGTGATTATTGTAAGTAAAAAATTATGACAAAAATCAATAAATCTAAACTTAAGAAATAAATTAGGTAAAAATGAACAGAAATAAACAATTATGGTACGAATGGTTACCACCTAAAGAGTTCAACACAAACTGGCTTGTTAGACAAAGCTCTGTAACTTGAACTTTGTTCCACATTACATATATTTTTTTTATTTGACAGCCGTAATACAGTATGATTTGTTATGGGACAACAAACAAATAAATAATATTGCTGCACATTTCTTTTGACCTAACAAATGACAGTCCAACGCTTAAAATATATCTTCAGTTTTACTAATTTCAGATATACCAATTTTTTAAATGAATAAAAAGAAATTCTATAGTTAGAAACAGGAAAGTCTTTTCTTTTTTTAAATATAAAACGTTGATCTGCATAAAGCTTATTTTTGTACTTAACAAAATGTATAAAACCTTTTCTGATTCACTTCTTTTGATTATTGCTGCGAACTAAGTTGCTAATCTTTACATTTAAGTAATTAAGACAGATTTTATAACATAAAATAACACTCTGTCATGCTCTTGCGGAATTTAAATTTATTTTTTTAAGGAAAATTATCGGTATAAAGTTTTGTATTACTGTTTCCAAAGTAAACATGTTTGAGAAAACCGTCTAGTAGAAGAATATTTCATTTACTAATATTTAATTAATATACATAAATGTTTTTTCTTTAGATATTCTAGATGTAAAAAGTCTATTGAATTACTAATGACATTTGTTTATAAGAAGTATCATCGTTTGTAAACAAAAATGTTTATATTAGCCGGAGTATTTGTGAGTTACATATATGATATAAACATTGAATTTTTTATTTATTGTAAAAACTCTCTTATCGAGGTTCGTGAACCTCATCAGAATGTTTTGCCTCTATCCACTTATCCTTAAGAGAGTGTAATAAATACTTATAGTAATTATACTATACTTAAGAAAGTATTGCTGCTCTCTTTTTCTGTCCTGTTTTCCAGACATGTCAGATGATTAAATTGGGTGACTCCATTGGAATTACTATTGATTTAAGGTCCTCCAAGCATGAGAAAAGCTTTCAGAATATTCTGGTTTGTTACGCTAGCGCAATTTAAAAAACATAAATTTTTATTTTGCTAACCCTCTAAATTTCAAAATTGTTGGTGAAATTCTTGTGAGATTTTATTTCTACACCAGATTATTATTTTCCAAGTTATTTATTATTATTATTATTTCATTAAACTAGCTAAAGTTATTTATTTTATTCATAATTATTAATTCTTGGAAGTTATTTAACCTATCTTATGTTTGTGATGGCAACAAAGAATTTTATTAACTTCTACATATTTTCTAGAATCTTTTATAGAAGTTTTATGTACATATTGAGCTGTACTAGTGTATCTCCTTAACAAAAACTTACAGTTTTAAATGTTAAGTATAAGGGTTGATTAAACGCTAAAAGGTACACAAATCAGCGAGTACCCAACGTTTCATTAATACTTCATTAATATTTAAGTAATTCTACTGCATTCATTTTCATTAATAAGTTATTTTTTAGAATTTATTAGATGTCACAGACCCTTATGCTGGCCACTTCATTCATAATATTTTTTTGTTATAATTATGATAAATCACATATACGTACATGCATGTTAAAGTAGAAAAAGACAAAGTTAGAGTAGGCTACTGTCTTGAATTCGTCTTACCGAAATATTCGTGAGTACAAATAACACACAGTTATAACAAGTAGATTAATCAACAACAATTATTGATTTCTAAATTGTAATTTAATTTAGTCTCCCTAATTTTACTTATAGTAAAATACTGGAATAATTAGCTGTTCTAAAAATATGCATATCTTCTTTACTTTATATTACATATATACAACATTGTGGGATGAATACCTAGATTGAGAATGTAATTGAAGAAAACTATATTATTTGCGATAAAGCCAGATAATTATAAACGTTTGACTACTTCATAAAATAACAATTAAATTACTTTAATCGAAGAATGAACTTAAACCGACGATTTTTATTTAAAAATAAAAATAAATAAATAAAATAAACAAAATCATTGATGTATGTTGGTGTAAGTTTTTTTTTAAAAAACGGTTTTGAATTTTTTAGCTTCATAATTTTTTTATATTTTTTATAACGTTTTTCTTTTTAACCTGTAATTAATAGTTTGATTATTATAAATAACTAGATATTACAGTCAATCTACAGTGCTACTTGAACATATATTTTGTAGACGAAAATGGCCAGCATAAGGGTCTGTGACATCTAATAAATTCTAAAAAATAACTTATTAATGAAAATTAATGTAGTAGAATTACTTAAATATTAATGAAGTATTAATGAAATGTTGGGTACTCGCTGATTTGTGTACCTTTTGGCGTTTAATCAACCCTTATACTTAACATTTTAAACTGTAAGTTTTTGTTAAGGAGATTTTTGTACCTTTTGGATAGATTTTCCTTTTTGTCTGTTTGTCTAATGTTACATATCTGCTTTACAGATTTTTTTAAAATTTGGAATAAGCAATTCTATCATTATAACCTGATAAGGTGTTAAGTCGGAACCATAACTACCAATGGAGAGATCTTTTTAAAGATTGATTATAGTTGCGGTCCCCCAAACCATCTTCAATAACAATTTTTTTGAAAAAGCGTTTGGAATAATATAGGAAGGTATTTGTACGTAAATAGCAAAATTAAACTGCGATTTCAGTACTTCCTTTTAAGAGGAGCAAGAAAAATAAACTGCGATTACAGTACTTCTCCCTAAAAGGCAAAGAAGCAAAGATTTTTTAATCGACAATTCATTGATTTAAATCGGTTCACTCATTGATAATTTAAACGATTGCAGTACTTCCTCTTAGTAGGTGCAAGAGCATGATAGCATTTCACAGCAACGTAGAGGAACTTTAAAATTCGAGCTGAATTTTATCAAAATCGGACTAAGCGTTATAGAAATATTGGTAATAGTTTTAGAAAGGGCCTTATTTGGGTGGGGCGAACTCCCCTCCTTATGAGGCACAGCGTCGAGACTTTTAAAGGGTAAATCTGTACAAAATGTCGATTCGAATGACACTTCATTCATGAAAATCGGTTCACATGTAGATAATTTGAAACGATTGCTATACTTCCCCTTAATAAGTGTAAGAGCAGATCGTCGCTTTATTGTTACGTAGGGGAGCCATAACCCTATCATCCTACCAAATTTTATCAAAATCGGGCCAAGATTTACAGAGTAATTAGTAATAATAATTTTGGGGGGGCCTTGCATAAAGGGGGCTCACTCCTCTCCCATTCGATGTACAGCATCGAGACCCCCAAAAGGCACATCTACATAAAAGTCCGAATCGAATGACACCTATTCATGAAAATCGGTTCACGCGTTTAGGCGCTACGTTGTTTACAAAAAAGGTAACAACAAGAACAAGAACAAGGCCAATTTCTGAAAATGCCGTTTTTGCTCATTTGCAGCAATTTTTTTCTCGAAATCTATGAGATCTGTGTTGGTGCAAAAAATTACAGTCATAAAGGAGGATTTGCCCTGTATTATAAAGAAAATTTGGGAATTTTATCTTTTATAGAAAAAGAGAAAAAAATTGTCAAAGTTGGGTGTTTTTCAACGTTACGCTTTTTCGTGCATTTTTTGGCGATCAACCCTTATACAACTGTCCTACCGGACAGTTTTAATTTGCGCCTTTTTAAGTTAGTGAGAAGTACAATAGGCAAAAAAAGTATTTGCACACCCTGTTATTTTAAGGTTTCATATAAAAAAAAATTCGCTTTTTTACCCAAATTACGTTTATTTAACTTCTTAAATCAAGCACTATAAGATGATAAATATAAATATGCAAAAGAGTCAAATAAATTAAGTATAAAGAACATAATGTTATTTTATACTGCAAAAAAAGTATTTGCACACCTAGTTAAACATTTCAAAAACTAATTTGGTTGACCCATAACCAATCATAACATTGTCCTTAATATTTAGTGTGCATCCCTTTAGCTTCAATTACGGCTTGTAACGCCTTGGCATTGATTCAACTAAATTTCTTGTCACCTCATCTGATAAATTGTTCCAGGAATCAACTAACACCTGTCTTAAGTGCTCCTTACTTGTAATAGAGGTCTGGCGGACTTTCCTGTCCACAATATGCCACAGATTTTCAATTGGGTTCAGGTCTGGTGATTGAGGTGGGTTCAGTAATCTTCTTGGGGGATTATAAAGGAGCCATTCTTTTGTAATGTTGGCCGTATGTTCTAGATGGTTATTCTGCTGGAAATGAAAATCGTTCTCCAAACATAATTTTACAGCACTTGCCTTCAAGTTGCCTCGCAACACCTCCAAATAAGACCGAGCTGTTATTATGCCCTCAATAACTTCTAAATTACCCACCCCAGAGTAAGCCATACAGCCCCAAACCAAGATATTTCCTCCTCCATGCTCAACAGTTTTTAATATATTTTTTGTATTCAAACCAGTTTTATTTCTTCTCCAGATTGTTATTACATTTTGTGGTTTAAAAACCTCAATCTTGCTTCCATCAGAAAAAAATAATTTTTTCCCGAAATTCAACAGGTTTTTTAACAAATTCTCTGGCGAACTCAAGACGTTTTTTCCTATTAACCTCACTAATAAATGGCTTTTTTAAGGGTCGCCTGCCTCGTATGCCTTTATTGTGAAGGACGTTTGTTATTGTTTGAGGTGTAACCGTCTTTCCTGAACAAGACGCCAGGTCATGCGCAAGTTTTTGAGCGCTGTGAGTTGGTTTCCTCAGCGTGTCTTTGAAGACCTTCCTCCTCTCCCGTTCATTTAAGGCTCTTGGTCGACCTGTTCGCTGTTTATTTTCTGTTGTTCCTCTTTCAATGATATACCTCACTGTTAAAAACGATAAAATTACTTTATTTCCGATTTCTCTATTACTGTTTCCAGCATGATGTAATATAAGCACTTCCTGTTTCACACTCACAGGAATTTTTCTAGATTTTGGAGCCATCTCAATGCACTAGTTGAAAACACAATAAAAACTAATGAATCTAGTAAAGGGAGTATAGACAGTACCAAAGGTGACGTTAATCCTCTTTTGTTAGGGCATTTGTTTTATTTACATGTCAAGAAATCCCAAATTACAGCTGAGCAAATACTTTTTTTGCAGTATAAAATAACATTATGTTCTTTATACTTAATTTATTTGACTCTTTTGCATATTTATATTTATCATCTTATAGTGCTTGATTTAAGAAGTTAAATAAACGTAATTTGGGTAAAAAAGCGAATTTTTTTTTATATGAAACCTTGAGATAACAGGGTGTGCAAATACTTTTTTTGCCTATTGTACATTCAACAAAACGTTTAGTTGCCTCTTGTACATAACATTTAGAATTGTGCTTGTTTTACTTCTTTAATATTATTTTCAAGCAAAAAAGAATTAATAATGTATGTAGAATGTATAATTCTATAGAGATACATGTATATAAGTTGAACTTTTGAATTCTTATTGAAAATCGTGTTGCCATACAATCAAGATGTTTACAGAAGTGTGAAATTTCATTTTTAATTTCTAGAAATATTCTTTAATACAGTGTATTATTTTTAAATTTAAAAAGTAAGTTTTTTAATCGTAAGTGACAAATCTCCAAGGCAACACTGCCTGTCAAAGTGAACTGTAAGAAGCTCTTTGATAGAGAATGTCTAAAGAGCCAGCAGCTAGATTCGAACCCAGGATCTCCGCGTGGGAACCAAGTATTTAACCACTTAGCTAATCCCAGCCATAGGGATTTTAGTTTTTTAAAACAATTAATAACTCCATTTGGCTGTGAGGATGTACATATGTGGCTACAAAAAGATGTGTGATTTCATTTGACTCTAATTAGCGCCTTTTTTTTCAGCTCGCTAGTTAATTCAACCGTTGCCAGTCATTTCAAGTTTATTTGTTGGGACTTAGATGGGTATATGTAATTAATAATAATAAAGACGTCAACACAATGTCTGGCAAGCAGAAGCAGGTAATTTGATGGTTTTAATCTCGCCATTGATGATGTGTAAAGAAGGTTATACAGTTTTTTCTATTTTTCAGTCGAGGGGATCTTTAGGAATGTTTCAAATATTAGCAACTGGTTTAACGTATTTTCAAGATGTAACACAACTTTTTCATGACACTCGAACTATGTAAGTACTTTTTCCCGATGCAATTTTATGGTCTTCCAAAGACTGCCTCAGTAGTGTTATTGCAGTTAAAGTTGGCAAACGTAAATCCACAAAACAAATTAATGGATGAATATTTTTTTACCAATCTTTCGTGGACAAAGAGAAATTAAATCATATCAACATAGCTAAGTTGATTAAATTACAGTAGATAAATTCAAAGAATAATCGTGTCTGTTTGTCTTATTAAGGTAAAACAGCCAAAAACGCAAAAACTGTTACACCCTGGTAATTGCAATTTTACGCCATCCGAAGAACTCCATAATTGTGCCAATATTCTTTTGATTTTTATTTCATCAATTTCCAAATAAATGAATGTTCGTTTGTAGTTCTAGGTATATTAATGTTAGCAGTTAAGCCAGAGTCCGAATGGTAATACCCTATTGTTCTATTTGAATACCTCTGAGTGTTGCGTAGTTTCTTTGGCATATTTTCTGTTGTATGATATTCATAAAAACCAAAAGTCATTGAAATAGCTCGAACTTGATGTCCCGCTTACTGTCGCGTCCGAAATTAATGTTTTGGCCGAAAATCCTTCGACAGAAAGTACAAATGTACTGATGTCACTTAATTATTGTGATTAGGAGGTGTGAAAATGAACTTAGTTTCTAGTTTTAGCCACTTTGTCTATATACTGCAAGTTCAAATGCATTTCTTAAGTCGTGCTCCAATCCCCTTCATTTTCTTTGCTTTATGAAGAGATCTACTGGACACTTTTTGTAAAAGTGACTCCAATTTTTTCATTGCTTTTTTACAGGCTACGAATCATTAAGATTATTAGGCAATTAGCGATTATGAAGGCCAGTAGGTGCAAACGGATCTCTTGATTTTCTTTCAAGGTTTCAGATTCGTCTTGGTGAACTCACAAGAATATGAATTTAAAAATTGTGGAAGATGTTTTGTTCCTTTTTTTTAGGAAGAAGCTTTTAAATCTTTAAATGAAGGCAAAATGGCCTTTATAATCCTATTTTGCGCCATTTGTAGTTTTTCTGGGTGGTCCAAAATAATGTAGCATGAATTTTTCTGTATCCCTGAACGGATTTGGTCCGGCATCCATCGTAGAAAGGTAGATTAATCAGTTAAGTTTACTGAATTCGACTTCAATTATGTTTCTGCTTCAAAATACAATAGGGAGTTAAATGGTGTGTTATGTGTGTTATTTAAGACGATAATGAACCCCAAAAATATTTTTATAAAAATGGTGAAATAAAATTAATTTGAACTAGTGCATTGGTACTAGAACTGTGTTTATTGCATAGGTAATGTTCACAATTGTAAAGTAGAAGTTGAATTTAATTTGTAGAAAACTTTAATTATACTTGAAATATGGATAGCCGACTTCAGGCATTCAGGATGGTCACTCGGATGGCGGCGTCTTAAACGTCTAGAGGGTTTATGGAAAGATTTGATGTTAAGAGAGCTTGGATAAGTGGATTGGAATGAAGGGGGTAGTTAGGAATGAAATTTTTAGGTGACGGAGTTTAGCTTTAGTGGAATCAAAAGGAATTTTTAAGTCGATGTGGATAGTGAAGGATGTAAAAGAGAGCATTGACTATGGTACATAGGATTTTGGATTGTAAGGATTGAAAGTAATAAAAGTATGAGCATTTGGCATTCCCGTATAGTTCCAGCACCATAAGTCCATATTGGAACTAGAAAAGTGGTGTATAATAGTCTTTTGCATTGTAGAGTGAGTTTAGAACGTTTGTCTAATAGTTTCTTTAGCATTCTGTTTCAGTGATTCAGAGTACATTTGTGGGTATTTTCTTCGTCACTCTAATTCTGTCGTAAAATCCAATATTCTTCATTTTTCCGTTCTTTATGGCAGTAAAAAATTCCAACGTTGCTCATCTTAAATTATTGCTGTCACTTTTTATTATTACTTTTAATACATTTATTTGTTTTGTACTGAATTATGGTTACATCTTTCAGAAAAAAGTAAATAAAAAGAAATAAACTGTTTAAATACAGAAATTTTGAAGTCTGGGTAATTGATGGTGAAGAAGTGGCAAAAATGCAGTTAGGAGAGTTATAACCAGTGTTGAAAACTACTCATCAGTTGGTTATTCTAAGGTCTTCACTAAACTGCAAGGGTACGTAATATACATTTTTTTAGTTCCATAAAGTGCATTTAATTTATTTTCATTTCTGGTAATTCCTTCATTACCTTTTTTAAATATCCGGGCAAAATAATTATAGAATTATGCTAGTTGAAAATTATTGAAAAAGCAAGCAAGCTTAACGTACAGCTTAACGTACAGCTTAACGTTTATATCTTTTGATAACTTATTACATTACTTTAAAGTTTTCCTGTTTTAAATTGATCTTTTCTGCCAATAAACTTTTAAATGTAGCCACAGATCTGGTTTTCAAATCATTGTGGTAATTATAATAATATATTACTGGTAAAAGTTATCATTATTATATTATTATTTGGTAACCCTTATACAACTGTCCTACCGGACAGTTTTAATACAAAACAGTGTGTTTCGAGATCATAGTTATGTTATAAACTTCCAAATTCTTTAGGTTCCCAATTTTTCCACATTTTACTTTAAATTGCTGTAGATTAGATTAGATAAATACCGTAGTTTATGTATTTATATATAACAGGGGGTTCTGTTTTTGAGTTAAATTTCATTAACAATCTTAATGGTTAGTGTTTAGTAAACAAATAAAATTATTCCTGCAGTCACAAAAATAAATTATACATAAATAAATAATAATATAAAATAAGAATGGAGTTCATCGTTTCTCTACAAACAATTCTTAATGTTCCTTGAAGAAAAATAATAATAAAATACTTAACGCACGACTTACAAAATAAATAAAATAAAAATAAATTCTGGCCAACCATCATATTCAGACTTGAATGCATTCTAGAGGATTAACAAAATTAGTTTATCTTTTGAATTAGATTTAAGCGAAAGTAATTAAGGTTCAATCAAAATTTCTAATTATTATCATTATTATTGTACTATTATTCATTTATTATGAAAGATCTTAACTTTAGTATTTCTATAAGGTATTGGTACACACTGTTCAACTGTTGGATTGGACAGATTGAGAGAATAGCAGTTAAATTGGTGTAATTATCTTCATTGAATATATATTTAGATAAATGATGTTTTCTAAGAGATGAATATATTGGACAGACCAAGAGGATGTGCTCCAGGCTCTCTTTACAGTTTAAATTACAGAGGGTACAGGCAGTGCTTGTCTCGATGGAATGGTATCCATTTCTATTTTTTATTCTTTAAAATCTGTCACTAGAAATTCTCATTTGACTAACCACCGTCAGTTTGTCTATAGTACATGTATAGTGAATGTAATCCTCTGGAAATTGATGTATGAAATATCGACTTTTTATCCATTATTCCTTCAACAGAAACTTAATTGCCATAATAAATGCTGAAAAGCATCTCTACCCATAGATCCTTTCATAAAGTAAGTGAGTGAGTAATTAATTTAATATATTGGGAAGAATTAACAAATACCCTTTAATAAAGCACAGATCTTACTAAGAATTTAATCGTTGGAAGCAATTATTTCTTATGAACCATTTTAAACATTTTAAATCTGGGAGCTGATCTTCAAGAAGTTTGATCTGTAACGCACTAGTTAAATCAGTATTGTTCTACAAATATGAAATTTGCGAAATACTTTATGTTGAACATATAAAAAAGAGTTCAACTAATTTTTGTTAAAAATATTTACTTTATCTTTTAATAAATACACACTTTTTAATCCTGTTCGTCCTGAGACAGAAATTGATAGATTTATGTTTAAAAATGGAATATAAAATTCTGGTTTAAATGTTTATGTGAAATATAAGAAATAAAATAAAAATTACTATAGCGTATAGCCTATTTCATTAATATTAAAAATCATCGTGAACCAAATTGAAATTCTCTTATGTGAATTAAATTCAAATTTAATTCATAATTAATACTGAGGTTTTAAGGTAGTATTTTTAAGTAGAGCTTTCATTCTTTTATCTTTTTTCAGCTCTTCGCTGACTTGCAACATAATGCAGCTCAGCTTTCATCGGAAATGATTACCTTAGAGGGTCGTTCTTAAATGCAGCATAACTCCAAGGATAGTTAGAGTATCGCTTCTATTCTAATTTAAACAATGAAAAAACTGAAAATCGCTCGTATCTGTGGAATTGTTCTTCAGGTAGTCTTATTTATTATTTAATAAGTTCAACATATAACAAACAAATTTAAACCTATTTTAAAATTAATTAAATCTTACTCTTTGTTCTAAATAAGTAAATTAAACAATAGTACATCTGAAACCTGTGGCCAATCTAAGAAAACTATTTTGCATTCGAGCTAAACATTTTCTAATATAATTACATGAAATTATTTATAAAAAAAATAATATTAAGAGATTATAAAAGTGACAACTTTGCAAGTTCTTAGAGAACGTTATACAAATGAACATATTAATGCTTAATTACTGTCACATTTATGAAGTATTATTGCAAAATTCTTCACCAATAAAAAAAAAAGTATTAAAAAGTATAAAAGAAATATTTATTTCTTAATTCATATAAATTAAATCTTTCCCTTTGAATCTGATTGAGAAATTTTTTTATTTTTTTAAAAGGAGGTTTTCATTAGATAGAAAAATACAGTAGCACAACGGTACACGTAAATATTGTTATTAAATCAAATATAAACATCAATACTGTTGCTTATTAAATAATTTTAATTACCTTTTTTATACTTTATTAATATTTTTACAACTAAACAAATGTTACATCAAGTAAATTTGATGAAACTGGTTAAATTCACATGTAAGTCATGTAACCATCCATTGATGGAACTGTTTTTCAGTGGATTGCACTCACATCAGTAGGTCCCTAGGCCATTTCCACGTCAAACGACGAGGAGGATTGTCTGGAAGACTATGATAAAATATTTTATATGTAATTACTATAAACATTTTCGTAATTATTTAAAAACTGTTGAACTAAATTAAACTTTTCAATGTTAATTATGTTTGTGATGTTAATCTACTAACTTTAGAAATCGCTTATTTTTAAGCATAAAAATTGTATGTAATAAATCTTTTATTTTTAATTTTACCATGTAATTACATTTTATTGGCACTGTTATTTATGTAGATCATCTCTGAGAATGTTCTAAATATTATAGTAAGAATGTATTTTACTCATGAAGATATAGTTTTATGTTACAAAAAATATTTTCTCCTTATTCATCCTTTCCAATTAGTATATATTACATGTAAAAAATGGATACACATATGTAAATGGCCGCTAATTAAAAAAATTACAATTAGCTCCAAAAAAAAAGATGCAAGAGAGCGAAAAAAGCTAAAAATTAAAATAAGTTAAACAAAATAATGATAATAATAACAGCTAACTGCAATAAACACTAAATTTTCTCGTTAGTGCTGCCTCCTACCAGCATTGATGTTAAACAACAAGTCTTTTTCGTAAATACTATAGTTTTTTAAAGTTATTTTGCATTTAAAACCTTTTTTATTATTTAAATATATTATTATTAGGTGGTATTAGGCTTTAACTAATGAAATATAATAAAATTAAACCATAATAAATTTTACTAGCTGAAAAAATAGCAATAAATAAAGGTTGCTTCCATAGAAGACATGTTGACATGACGTCTATATAGGTAAGTTAAGTTCGCAGGGAGGGAGGGCGGGGCGAATGTTTTCTGATTAGGACTGCAATTTTTTTTTCACTCTTGTACTTTACAATTCGTTAAATGTTTGCGTATAATTTTCGCCTCGGGCATGACTAGACGATTCTTTTATTTTACTCCTGCACTTTACAATTATTCATTAAATGTTTGCATATATATAAAATAATAATTTAAAATAGTAACAAACTTTTACATTATCATTATTCTTTTATGTTTGATGATAGAGAAAGATGTTGACTAGGTAAGATATATTTTTGGAGAGACGAGCGACAAAGCGATTTACTCTCCTTCATCACTCAAGTCGTACTGAAGAGAAATCTTGTTTGACAACTGTATATATAATGTTTTAGTGCTACCTGGTGGCAAATATTTGTACTAACTTTTATTTTTTAATTTTTTCGTTTTTACTGCTCTCTGCCGGATTTTTTTGAAACTAACATTTTTCGTTTTTATCCTGCTTTTACCGCTTTCTGCCGGATTTTTTTGAAACTAACATTTTTCGGTTTTTTGTTTTTACCGCTCTTTGCCGGATTTTTTTGAAACTAACATTTTTTTTCGTTTTTTTTTAAGTCTAAACAATTTTGTCTAGTCTGAACATCTCTCTAACTAGACTTAATTAAAATATTAAAAAGGTAACATAAATACAATATTGTTATAATTAATTCGATTATTATTTATTAATAATTATTTATACATTTTTTTACAATTTTTTTTTTTTAATCTTTACAACTTTAAACTCATATTTAATCATATTGGTGTCTCGCATGACTTATAAAGGACAACTTTACACTAACATTTAACCATGCTCTTGACTCTAAAGACTTATACAGGATCTCCTTACAACCACATTTAACCATTTTGGTGACTAATAAGACATATAGGATCACCTTACAAACAGATTTAACTTATTTTTTACCGTGTCACTTGCATCCTTCTTATTTGTTAATTTTTCGCCGATCTAAATGTACAAAATAAAAAAAAAATTCGACATTCAAAGTAAAAAGCTCGACTAAGAAATATATGTAAAATTACCGAAGGTTCTTGTTTTAGTTATTCTTATGTATTTTTTAGAATCTTCAAAAATAGGTCTTTACTTTGAATGGTTTTCTAATTTTAGTGTTTATAGATTTGCAAAAAGTAAACAAATACCAAAATAGGTTACATGTGACGCGGTAAAAAATTAATTAAAAGTGAGTGTAAGAGTCTACATAAGAATAGACTCGCCAACACGGTTAAATCTATGCAGTCTGTAGTGTTGGGATTAGATAGTTGGCAGCTTGGAGGTAACAGTGAGGAGGTTGGGATAGAGAGCTAGGAGATATACATGTTGCGCAATAAGGTTAAATAAAGTAATTGTACTTACAAGTGTTTTTATTTGCATGACAGTACATGGTGTCAGGTGTGGATTATATATATAGGTATATGTTTTCTTTTGTGTCCGAACAAGTTTAATTGATCTATGACCAGGGATAGTGGGATCGAAGTGACGCCTAGGAAAGACGCAGATAGGAACGAGAACAAAGAAATGGGAGATAAATTACTGTGTCAGTTAGCTCATCCTGAACCTTTTAATTTTAAAGAGCCTATGGAGTGGCCAAAATGGTTAAAAAGATTTGAAAGATTTCGAGTGGCTTCAGGTTTGGTATCTAAGAGTGCGGAAACCCAAGTAAATATGTTTTTATATTGTTTGGGAGAGGAAGGAGAAGAGTTGTTAACTTCTTTTGGATTAGAAGAGGCGGAACATAATAATTATGAAACTGTTAAGTTACAATTTACGGAGTATCTAGGTCACAAAGTAAATTTAGTTTACGAAAGGGCACGTTTCCTAAAAAGAAGGCAGGTTGCAGGGGAGTCCGTAGATGAATTTATTAATGACTTGCACAAGCTAGCGGAAAAATGTAATTTTGGAGGTATTAAGGAAGACATGATTAGAGACTTAATAGTAATTGGGGTGGCAGATCAGAGGTTATCGGAAAACCTTCAAATGGATGAGAATTTGAATCTTAGGAAGGCAATAATGAGAGCACGGCAAGCGGAAAGCATACAGGTACAACAATCAGTAATCAGAGATTCTTTAGAAGTAGAAGCGGTACACAGTAGAGTTCCGGCTAGTCAAAGTGTGAAAAACCAGAATACCACTCAAGGTTCAAAAAATGGTAAGGTGTTTAAATGTTTTAAGTGTGGATCTCAGTTTGTGCACTCACCACAATTATGTCCAGCTAATAAGTTGAAATGCCACCGATGTGGGCGCCTGGGGCACTTCAGTAGGGTATGCAGACGGTCAAACCAGGTGCAGCAAGTAATAAATTCACCGGAACAACAGGAAGAACCACCGGATGGCTACTTAGGAGAGCTGGTTGTTGATCAAGTAATGGACTTGGATCCTTGGAAAGTACCTCTGGTTATCGCAGGGCATGGAATCCCCGTATCATTAAGGACAGACGGTGGAACACAATTCACAGCTGACATGTTCAAGAGGTTTCAGGAGGAATACGGATTTCGTCACGTAATTTCGAGTCCCCATTTTGCACAATCTAATGGTTCTGCGGAGAAGGCAGTGGATATAGCCAAGCGCATATTAAAAAAAAATAAAGATCCTAACCTGGCATTGCTAGAATATCGGACCACACCTCTAGAACAGGGCCTAAGTCCGGCGGAATTATTGTACGGAAGAAAGCTAAGATCGACGCTACCTTCAATTAAAAACTTTGCGCGGGTTAGTCGTAACCAGATGATAAAGTTTAAAGAAAAGGATGCTCAGCTGAAAGAAAGAAATAAGCAAAACTTTGACAGAAGGAATGGAGTAAAAGTTCTCCCTCAGTTGCAGAACAACAGTTCAGTTTGGATTCCTGATATGAAAAAGTATGGCCAGGTCGCAAGACCATCTGCGGAACCAAGGTCTTACATTGTAAAAACCCCATCAGGAGAATTGAGAAGAAACAGAAAGCATATTATCGTTGTAGCAGAAGATGAACAGGATGAAAATGCAGATGCAAAAGAAAAGCAAGCGAAGGGAGAAAGAGTTGAAGAAGAAGAAACTAAACAGACTCAGGAAGAAGGGAAAAGGGAAAGGAGTGGAAGAACAATTAAACCACCGAAGAGATACTCAGACTCGGATTTCTAGGACTAGGCACAATCCGCCAACATAGGGTTTATTAAAACGGGGAGGATGTAGTGTTGGGATTAGATAGTTGGCAGCTTGGAGGTAACAGTGAGGAGGTTGGGATAGAGAGCTAGGAGATATACATGTTGCGCAATAAGGTTAAATAAAGTAATTGTACTTACAAGTGTTTTTATTTGCATGACAGTACACAGTCTAACATGGTTAAATGTTAGTCGAAGATATTCCTGTATAAGTCTAGTGAGTACTCAATGCGTGCAGTCACACATAACTTCTGGAACGGGTAGAAACATGTTTTAAATTTACCTCTGACAATGTCGACAACTCGTCTAATTTTTATTAGAGGATCATTTGTAATATTGGTGAGAGTGTTGTCACTAAAATGAAGAAAACTCAACAGAAGCAAATATCTGTCTCTTGCCATTATTTTTGTAAATATTGGCGTCTCTAGAAGAGTATCTTTGGTCCAATATTCTGAATATTTTAATTTCTTAATTCTAGTCATAAGCATTGATATCGCCAAAAACAATACATTTCATCTGTATCGGTATCAACCCATCTTTTTAGTCTGGATGAGATCCGACTCACTTTTTCTATGCACAAATTACCATAATTATTTGTTTCAATACAAATGATTTTTATTAATCCTAAAGTAAAAAAAGTAGTGAAATAATTATAAATTGAAGTTTCCTTAATTTTTGGACCAGAATTAGTGCCATCAAATTTGTGGTACAACAAATAACTTACATTACTCAGTTATGTTCAGAATTCAGTCTCTAAGCCCAAATATGTAGCAGATTGCCGGAAGGTATTTTTGATGGAGCCAGAAGTAGAGATCCCAGCCAATCCAGGAAAATAACTTGTAGATTTGAAATGTTTCCTGTAAAATAAAAAAAGTAGCTCAATATGTGGTTTACACTTATTTATAAGGACGAATAGTTGAATAATGCTTAAATTATTGGATAGATTTTTTGTTTTCTCCTTGAATTCAAATCTTTTAGAGACGGATAAACTTCTAGACTTATGAGGATTTCGTTTCCCTTACACAATAAACAGATATTAATTGATTAATTCTAGAGAATAAAACTAATGCGGACAATTGATAAAAGAGAACTCTCCTCGTATGATAAATCAATGCAATTCCGTCACTGTAAAATTGGAAAGTTCACAAACTACTAACGTTATTTTATTTTTAAAAGATTATACTATTTTGAACCTAGTCAAACATTATTCCAGTCAATTAATGATATAACATGCATCCTTTATTAATATTCAGTAAAAAAACTTACTTATAACTTTATAACTTCACTGATTTGTCCAGAAATCCGATCGTCTTTAATCCCAAATATGTAGCAGACTGCAGGAAAGTATCGATGATTTTGCCTGAAGGAGGTTGAGGAATCAACCAATTCTGGAAAGTAGCTAGTAGTTGGTGTAGTCTTTCACTAGACTTAAAAAACATTGTAAACAGATTATTTTGTAAATATTTAAACCAAAACTTTGTATAACATTATACATAAAGAATATTTACACATTAAAATAAAATTTATTTTTAAAGATAGTTAAGATAGTTTCTTGTTTCATATAACAGCAGTGAATGATATTTGTATATATTTAATGTATACAAACATAAGTGAATGCACTGCAGTTATTTGAAACAAGAAACTATCTTAACTTTTTTCAAGGAAACAGTTCTTTGTTCAAAAATAAAATACATACACACTATTAAAATTATTCATTAGAAAATGATTATTGAATGTGAAATTATTACTTACGTAAACACATTATATTGTGTGTACTTATAACTGTTATAATTTATTGAATCAATTATTCAGAATAAGACTACCAAGAACCCTTAAAATAAGTATTTTTTACCAAATTAAACTTTTCTTTTAACGTAAAATAAACAGAAAGTGGTTTAAACATCGTTTATACAGATTCCATTCAACTTAAATTAATTGAAAGGTTATTCGTATGTTACAGAAAGGCTGAAATAAAAAAAAAATAGAAGTTACTAGATTACACGAAAAGTGCATGCCTTTGCTATCTAGCGTCAGTAGCTGGAACTATTACGAAAATCTAGTCCAACCTTATGCCGCTAGATAGCATGAGTGTGCTGTTAATGAAGTGATTGTAACTTTAAAAACAAACAAATTCTTAATCTATTTTGTTTGTCAATAATATAAATGAACAAAAAGGTAGCTTATTTAAATTTATATTATTGAAAAAATTTAAAATGAATGAAACTGTTTTTAATTTGTTTAAGTCTTATTCAAGTAAATTAACTATTAATAATGCATTATTTAAAATTATATAGTAAACAAAAACTTACTTAACACTGTTTTGTCCAGAAATCAGATTGTCCTAAAGGCTTAATCTGTAGGAGACTCCAGGAAAATGTTTACGATGTTGCAAAAAGTTGAATTGGTCCAACCAATTCAGGGAAACAGCTAGTTTTTGATGAAGTGCCCTTTACAAAATAAATATTTTGATTATTATTACCAAAAATGTATAGTTAAAATTATTTAACATTATTAATTGCTTAATTTTTTAGTCGAACCTAATTAGATAATAAAAAGGTATTTTAGAATTATCAGAGAGAAAATTTTAACTTTTCTCTTTCGTTTCAAGCTTGTAGAGATTGACAAATTTCTTTGGAGGACTCACTTTGCATTTAGCAATAAAGCATCAATATTAATTGATTTATACAAGAAAATGTGGTTATTTAAGCAATCACGCACTCATCACTAACTCATATAATATGAAGAAGATCTTTATTTACTTGTTTTTGATATCTCCAAGGAAAGTTAAGCGTTATAATTAAAGTAATGCCTATTTTTTTCAGGCGCTCTTCACGTTCAACTATCTAATTAGATGTTGTGGACTGAGGCGGAAAGCTAACATACTTTAAAATGTTAAATACTCATATTAACCATCAAATAAAATCCAAGGCCTGGAACATAATCGAAACCAGAAATCACAATACATTTCAGCTTTGCGGACATCTCCGCTTGGCTAGCATGACACCTTAAGAGAAAAGTTTTATTTTACTACATTGCTACGACATTTGGGAAAAGAATAAATCAAGTGGCAAAATGTCATTTTAAAATGTCATAAAGATATTCTAGAGTATTGCCTACCGCCTTAGTTCAAAAGAAATATCTTATGAACCTATTTCTTAAAGAAAATAATAACTAGTATTTGATAGTGCAGTGTGTGATGAACTGACGAGATTTTGCAAGTGACAGAAAAATTCTCTATTCGAATTTGTTGAATTGACCTCTAAAAATTGATGGTGAATAAAAATGAAAAGCACAAGTTCCCTGTAGAGTATGATGAGATACAGATAATAAATATCAGCAATTTTAAAATGTTTTTTACGTCTTCGTGAGATAACAGATATTAAAGATGTTAAAACAGATGTTAAAGTCTCAAATTCCATGCGAGGATGTTTTCAATTTATACTTTCCACTCTGGGTAGGCGTAAGACACCACAGTGATGAACAAATTACAAATCTATCAAAACAAAGTACTGTACAAAGAGCACTATGGTTTGGGCACAATGCCCAAGATTTGTTGAAGAAGACCACTCAAAGATGCAATAGGCTAACAATTGAGACAGCCAACAATTCGACGATGATTTAAATCTAAATTTACACTTCACTGTATAAATATGAATTAATATTAACAAATTACTTTGAATTTTGAAAGAGAAAGTTGTAACTGCAAAGCAATAAAAAATTTCTATTTCCATCTGCACTAGTCTTGAATAGTAACCTTATTAGCCCTTAAGTATAGCTGCTTAAAAGTAATATAAGTATTTTTTCGTTTTAAAGTTTAATTATTGTTAATATTTTGCTTAAATCAAATGCTCCACTTCCTAAAATATTCGTCACTCTTGCGGTAAATGAATAAGTACTGCATTTTGTTGGTAGGACGTAAGTAAAATAATTAAACACAATATGAGCTTCAAGACACCAAGGATGGGCGTTAACAGCTTTTTACAAGGTCGAAAAATTTTAAATGAAAGAGGAGTAATATAGGGCTTTCCTAGTTAACTTTGTCATTGATAAATACCCTCAGAAATATCCGGCAGTGAGTTATGTATTGGTAAATTGATTAACTAGCCCAAAGCTTGCAAAAGAGAAAGAAAAAAAAAACACAATTTTATCCTTAGAAGATAAAGAGATAACCCTGTCTCGCCAAGAATGATTGAATATTTCTTTTAACTTAGGTTAAAATTAAGTTCAGCAACGAGGAAATAGCCAAAAAGCTGGCTCGTTTTTGACTTCATTAAAAGAAAATAATATTTATATTAATAAATAATGCTTTATGATTCTGGAAAATAGCACATCTTACAAATAAATATAAAGTTAATTGTTACTCACTTTTGACGAATGTTTAACATGCCTTTCGAACCATAAATATTTGGGTTTGTATTCATTATTATAAGACTTAAATTTCATTTATGTTAAATATTTTAACATGCTTTTGATAAATAATGATTATTGTAACCTCACAAAGTTGTTAAAAGATTTAGGTCAAACAATTTTTCCTGCATACCTCTAATTATTCTAAAAAAAAGAAGGACATCAATCAAGACAATTATCTTAAATTTTATCTCACAAGATGAGGATAGTAGGAAGCCACGGTCTTTTTACTAAATCGTAAAGAAAATATTTTAATTTATAAACACAGAGAAGAACCTCAACCTGCTTGAAATGAAATAAAACTTCTTGTAAGTACGAACATAGACTTACCTTGAAAAGTATGGAAAATCCAATTATTCCAAATCTATAGCTGTACTGTACTGTTTTATAACTGTACTATTACTATACTGATTTATATATTGAATTCAGTGTGACTTTTCTAAATTGAGTAATGAATATTAACGAGAATTCAATAAAGTGGTTACTATTGACTTGCGAATCCACTAATTGAAACATTTGTCAGACCTTTTAGCAATATTAAATAGAAAAGCTTACTTTCTAGTTTCTTCTAAATATTGTTTAGAAAACAAATCCAGGTTTTAATTATCTTCGGGTTCCATTAAATATTAAAGTGCTGCTTTATAATCAGCTAGGAATACTTAAAATGCCATTAAATGGAGTTTTACACACTAGTAAGTGCTGCAACCATGCGGCCAACTGTAAAACTAATTAATTAAAATTAGTTCTTAAACTTCCGATAGATAGCATAAGAGTCCATTTTATTAATATAATAATAAACCAAATAATAATAATAAATTATGGAATAATAAACCAAAAAGGATTTTCATTAAATTTTATTTTATTTACGTTTAGATCACGTGATTCTTTTTAAATTAAATAAGTTCTTAAATTTCTTTTAACTAAATAGTCTTTTTCAATTTAAACAATCTTTTTTTCTGTAATGTAAAAATATTGAAATCAAGTTCAATACAGAAATGTTAAATTTAAATATAATAAAGGATTTGCTTGATTAATAATAGGTTTCATATGATTAAAAAAGCTATTAATTTAGTTAAAAAAATATTTAATTATCTTTATAAAAGATCAAAGCGTTTCATTTAAAAAAATATTTAACTTACTGTTTTTTAGACAAATAAATGAACATTAATTTAAATCTTAGGTATTGGGTTTAAATACATCCACTAGAAACCTTAATTCCCATTGAATGGATTCTGTACAATTATAATATTAGCAATAGAATCTTCCACAACAAGGTGGGTTGTTTGTTTGCATTTTTTTAATTCATCCTATAGTTTTCATTGAGGAAGTCTCATTTTTTACATGATCAGCTTTTTTTAGCCGGATGAAACTTTCGGAACTGATAAAAAGCATGTCAAGCAATGACTGAAAAAATCATTAATATTTCTAGGGGTTCATTGATGTAGTAATCAATTTAAATTTCTGAATAAATCAGTTTTGATTTGAAAAATCTCTTGTCATTGGACAGTAGGAAATCTCCTATTCACTTACTATTTGTTGTATAAAATTTCTTAATTTTAATTTAAATTTCTTTTCTACTAAGCATACTTGAAGTAAAACAAACAATTTTAGATACATATTTCTTTAAATTTCGTTGTAAGATGAACGCTAAAAAATCAATATCCTTGTTACTTCTAATACTCAGTTTATTTGTATTTCCAATAGCAAAATTCCATGTAGAACTTACATAGTTTTGGTTTATGATTTGTTTAACTTTTCTACAGTTTTCAATTTCACTTAAAACGCATGTTTCATTATAGAGTTTATGTGTTCAAGCATTGAAAAATATTTTTAAAATCCGACTGTATTTGAAGGCTATAAAAACTTCAAATTGCAACCAGTTGACAATTCAACTAAACTGAAGTTTAATTCAAAGAAATAAAAACTTTATAAACACAATTTCGCTAAGAATTATGTGGTACTTAGTTAAAATTAATTTTAATTCTGCCACGAAGGATACTAAATTACTTACCAAGTTTTTTGAAATTGTGTAGATAGGCTTGCAGTCATTTATTTTATGTAGTAGTGCCCTGATTTCTCGCCTAAACGGTGACATTCATGCACATCAGCATTTTTATGAACTAACCATCCTGATTTAAAAAAAAACCTATTATTCCAAATAATTGAATTTAGTTAGCGGAACAAATACTAACTTATTCTCCGTAATAATAATAATAATATTGAAATAGGATACAAAGACAGATCTTTGTAATCAGAGACAACGCCATCGGTTTTCAAAATACAATCACATCATGTTCCAAAGATGTAACCAACATAAAGGTAATACAGTGCTTGTATAATAATCGAACAGCTGTAACTTGGGGGGTGGGGAAGTCCTAACATTATCTTTGAAAATCTTTGTAGTAGGAGACGGATATCCAATGCCAAAATGTAATTTGTAATTTATAATATAATTTGAAGATTAGAATTTAAGGAAAATAGATTGGCCAATCAGCTAGATACTTCATGAAAGCCACACCCCATCGATGATAAACTATGCCCATTTCTTGACAAACCACGCCTCAACCAATGAAAATTTAGAGAGTAAGGTTATAAAATATTTTTAAATGGCTCTAAATATTGTTATATTATTTAAGGAAAGTTGGCATTTTTTTTCTTTTTTTTCATGATAATAACTGTAGCACGAGAGAGTTTATTAAAAATATTCTACATGCTCCATAAAAGTATAATACATGTAATTATTATACGAAATATTGTAAATAAAAATAAAAATACACAGTAACAAGTAACATTTTAAAGCAAAGTTATGAGCAAAGTATAAGTAAAATATATTTTACAATTTATGTTAGAAAATTTAAAAATAGGGTAAAAGAAAATTAAAAACAAAACGTGAAAATGTCAAAAAGATTGACTTTTACATGTTGCTTATGAACTATTAGAGGACACTGGGGAAAAGCTTTTCTATTAAGTAAAATTTGAGGAAAATCTCATGGGTATAATTTTTTTAAAAATTAAATTTGAAAATAAAATTCCAATTTGAAGAAAACTCCTCCCTCACTTTGTTGATTAGATTTGTATTGTCGCTGATTCCTTCTGTCGTGAGAACGATGTCTTCTATATTCTTGTCCAGTATCCAGATTTTCATCCATCACCAGAGGTTGATTAAATAGTTTGGTGCAGGGAATTTGACTTCAAATAAGTTTTCGTCTCACAGATAAAAAAATGACCTGAAAAAATAAAAGATTTTTATTATTATTTTTAATGATTTAAGGCACGTCAACATTGGTAATTGGAGCCTGGAGCTTTTTTTTCTTTTTTAGTGCGGACAGTGTTCTCTCGTTACAGACTATCACTGTTGGGGAAAATCTAAGGGCCAGCAGCTTGAGTGAAAATGCTTATTAATTCCATTAAGACATTAGAATCATGTTAATCTTTATGTAAGGCAGATGTCCAGTGTCATTTCCTTAGATATACCACGTTTGTTCTTGTCTTGTGCGCGATGCTCGGATGAACAAGAAGAACAAGAAGTAGAAGAAGAAATAGCCGCATAATTGAATGACAACGAAATCCGTTCACGTCCGATCTAAAAAAGATATAGGCACGCTGAGTGAAGAGGATTTAAATTAGCAACATTGGTGGGCAGAGAGGAGCTCGCAGACTTGCTCGCTCTCGCTCTTGCTGGCTGTAGTGGTGGTTGTAGAGGATAGTGCGCGAACATTTGCTGGAGAGGTCGGCCTTACATCAAAGGCATAGAAGTTCCTTTCGATCATATCTTCCCATCTTCCAGCTTGGGCTCCTTTTTATAATGTATTAGATTGTATAACATCATCCTTATTTGGTATTCTCGCCCTTTCAAATTTATTTAAAGCAAACAAGTGGAAAATGATACAATAAAACAAACCGAGGATGGTAAAAATAAAAATTGCACGTCAAAAAAAAAAAGAAAAAAAAAGCATGCTCCGCCCAGAAAACTGCAACCTGTAATTCTCCTTTATAGTCTACAAGAGTAGGGCTGAACTTGGCGCCTTCGCATTTTGTTTTTCCAACAACCTTTCAAGGAAGTACCCGGAATCGAATTTTCCTCGTTTAAAATCTGAAAAACAATCCTCTCTCATTTTTATCCGACATAGCACACATACTTATTGTACTCCTGACTGCTTTAGGACTTACATCCATTATCAGAGTCAAATTAATCAGGCTGATTTAAAGAATTTGACTTCATTTATTTTCCCCCCTCGCACTACAGTTGCTGACTGAGTAACGGAGGTTACATAGTGTGTATTTTTTATCTTTATCTTTAGAAAATGTATATTAAAAACCAAGTAAACTTTCTCACGTAATCAGGAAGTATACGGGTGTGGCAATTAAATAACGAGACTGATGCTGTTATAGAAGAACTATGCATGCGCCAAATCCTAACGACCGACAGCTGTGCAGCGTAAAGCCTTCTCTTTCGATTGCAGCGTCTCACGTGTTTGTAGGGAAATCTGCCTGACCGGAACCATCGTTTGTGTAAGAGGTGTTAGTTTCGTTTTGCCGAAAACATGATACTGAAGTAGATCAACGAATTGTCGTGAAATTTCACATGAAACTTGGTGAAACCGCTACTGAAACTTATGTTTTATTAAAAGAAGTTTATGGCGTTTGAATGTTTATCTCGCGCTTGTTTTTGAGTGGTTCAAGCGTTTCCAAGATGGCCGAGAAGACGTCGGAGATGATGACCGCCCGGGTCGCCCTTCCACGTCCAAAACGGATGAAAATATCGTTTATAATTAATCAACATTACTAGCGTGAGGTGCTTGCTCAACTTCGTGAAAGAGTAAGGATAAAAAGACCCGATTTGTGGAAGAACCAGTCATGGGTTCTCCATCAAGGCAACGCGCTGGCCCTCACTGCATTGTCTGTCAAGACGTTTCATGCCAGTTTTAGGCCATCCGCCTTATTCGCCTAACCTGACCCCATGTGATTTTTATCTGTTCCCCAAAGTCAAATCTGCATTAAAAGGACCATGATTTCAGTCCTTTGAAGCTGTGAAAGAAAAAGCGGCACGCGTCATGCAGGAGCTCACAGAAAAAGACTTCCAGCACTGTTTCGGAACAATGGTAAATTCGCATGGAGCATTGTAGGGATAGGGGAGGGGTGAATATTGAAGGTGATAATAACTAAATATGTATAAATTTAAAATAAAATGTTTTTACAGCAATAGTCTCGTTATTTAATAGCCACACCTCGTAGTGCAAGACGAAGATATAAAATGTTTCATTTTCTCTTGCTATAGGGACAGAAAGCTGCCCTTCAGAGTCCTAGAAGATTTATTAATGAAAATAAAAGAAGGGAACTTACGTAAAAGTTTGTGTTATTAATCGCCAAAACTACAATCTATTGTCGAGTATACATTTTCTTTAGAAAATTTTGCGAACCAAAAACGTAATAAACTCGGATTATTTATAAAATAGGATTAGTTCAACTGAAAATAAAGAAAATCAATCCAAAGATCTTGAACAAATGTTATAAGGATTATATCTTTGATTTTAGCCTTCTTGCACGCTTGCTCTCTTAAGGTATAGGCGGAAAACATAAGCGAAGTCGAAATCTTTAAACCAGACTGATCTATCCACCTCTGAATATCCGAAAACAGTCAGGGATACAAATTAACATGCTATGATGGTTAAAGAATCACAGATGGTGAAAAGTATTTCTTGGTTTTCAAGATACACACGAGAAAGATAAAGATCTCAAAAATTAGTCACAAATTATTTTGGAATTTCTTTCTTAAACTTAGTGAGAAAACATAACTACATTATACAGTTTTTACTCGCAACTAATACATCTTTTTTTTTGAAACAAAGAAATCAGACAACATTATGAAAGATAGTTTTGAATTCAAGGTGTAGGCAGATATGTACGAATTATGAAATATAAGTAAGGGAAGTCGTAAAGTACAATACATACACACAGTTCAAATCCTATGTATCTCTAAACCACCTTGATCTAAACAAACAACATCTTATATCAATGTATACGGTAAACATATGTCCTCCAAACATATAGCGCTGCTTGTTAGATCATGATTAGTTTTGTTATTATTTGGAGTACTATGGTGACAGTTTTATTTACAATGTCTACAAAATTTATTTATACTTTTGTGAATAAATATTTAATTATTTTTGTAACAAGATTTTTTTTTTTTTCTAAAAATTTCAATTGTTTTGTCAAAAACAATGAGCTGGGTCAAAATAAAGATACCATATTTTTTTAAGGATAGCATTTACCATTTAGCATGTTGCAGCATATGGGTAGAATGAAGACGAGCTGAGAGGTACCATCCGAAACGTTGCTTAAATAAACTAGAATGATTGGCATTTGGTTACCTACAAGGACACCCATTTCAGAATTCATTCTGTTTATAATCATTACAGAATCCCATAAAACACTATATTATACTGAATTAATAGAAGAACACTGTCAGGCGGACAGCTGTTGTTTCAAAACTTAAGTTACAATAAAATTAAATTCAAAATAACATCAGGTTTCATGCGTAAACATTCAACAGACCAAATTACTATAGTTCTTAATAATACGCACGCTGAATATAAATATTTAAGACATCTTTAAATTCTAAGAGTTTGCTTATTATACGCGTACACTCTGCAAGACAGCAGATGTTAACGCACGAACTCAGTTTTAATAACAACTGAAACAGATCCATTTGTAAAATGTTCACATTTAAACTTTTTAATTAATTAAAAAAACTGTTTTTAAAGGAGCATCTGTTAAAACTTTAAACCGTTGTTTAGAAAACGTTTTGCTCAGGAACTTTATTTATATGTATATTTTGGTATATTAAACTTACATCGCAGTTTATAATTTATTACAATTGTCTTAATATATTTCTAAAAAGCAAGTGTATTATAATTGTTTTATTCGCTTTATTACGTACGTATATTATCCAAAATAGAACAGAACAGAAGTAAGTAAATAGTGGGGATGTAACAATCTGTCTCTCAGCATGGAATTTCGGCAACACCAAATCTACTAGTTTCAAGCTAAGTAAGTAAATTTACTTTTAAAGTAAAGTAATGCTTATTTTTTCAGGAGTTCTTAAAGTCCATCTCCTGATCAGAAGTTGTGGACGAAGATGCACTGCAAACATTCTTTACTATATATCTTCTCAGCGGGCATGACTAGTTTCAATTCACTGTTATCCTCGAGTAAGGGTTGATAAGTAATTGTGTTAATCTTTTGACAGACATTAAATGAAAACTTATGATTCTATGAGCTTCTCGAACAGCTCAAGGGCGGAAGAAGCGATTGGAGTCGAAGTTACATTACTAATTCGAGCTTTGATGTTTCCCTAAGTAAATTTAAAAAAATCGACTACAGTTTCAGACAAGCCATTAATTTCTACTCTACAAAGAATTAATCAATTACAATATTATCAAATAGCCAATCAGCTTTCTGCAAATTACCAAGTCTTATGAAGTTAATTCAAGAAAGTGTGCTCCTTCAAAGATGAACAGCCAAATGAATGTTTAGTAAATATTGTCAGTGTACCCGGGTTGTTCAGAACAAAATGAGATGATAATTGGCCCGTGAGTATTTTATGGTATCCACAAACGACCTGAGGTCATTTATGGCATAGTAAAAATGCGACAATGGTGCAGTCCTGAAAGCATGGGCGCCAGATTAGTCAAAACGAATGATAAAAGTGGTAAATTCCATGGACATAAACAGAAAAACTAAAACATTTTCTGATGTTATTATCCTCTGAAGCCTTTAACACTACTCTATCGGCCTGCGAATATTGTTCTCTCGTTACAAACAACACTATCTACCACTGATGATGGTTCATGATGACGTTTTGCTCAGCGTTTACAATCATTATAGCCATTACTTGGTATTGTTGTACGAAATAGTAGCTAATATTTCATACTTGTCGCTAAATTTGTTAATTTAATAAAATTTTCCATTTAAATTAAATAAAATCTCACAGAATATTTTACATAGATTTTATATTCGATAAACATATGGTGGTCCTCGACTGAATTACGACATCGATGTAGGAGTACAATGTTGAGAATAAATGTTTACTAAAAACAACACCTCAACAATATTTGCAACAACATGTTGTGAGCAAGCAATAATCACATATGTTATTAAGTTAAGTATTGTCTCTTTTAGAAGAAAAAAAACTGTAAAGAGGTCAAATCTTCTTTAGGGCAACAGTTTTTTTCAAATTTCTCTTCCTCTAAAACAGGGTTCTTCAAACTTTTTACCCTTTTAGGAACCCTTGGAGCTCAGGGTCTTTCTTGAAGGAACCTCATGTTTAAGTAGCAGATAATATAGTTTATCAAAGCCTTTTTTTCTACTCAAATTCCCAAAATTATTCTTGTATCTTTATTTAATCTTAATACAAACATCTTAATAAGACAACTGTATTGATGATTTCCATTTTACGTGCGTATTGGCTGAGCAAATAGTGATCACTTGCGGGAAACCCTGTTAACGTTCCGCGGGAACCCTAGATTCCCCCTTTAAGACCCCTGCTCTTAACCGGTTAAGCGTGGAATTTAATTTTAAAAAACCTCGCACTGTGTGCGGAATTAAAATCAGACAATGACGTGTATATACGTCGAACGCAGGGCAAAACAACCAAAACTTTTACAACGTCGTAATAGTCACTGCAAGCGACTTTTTCTGCAACCTCTCTGGGGCTTGAGATTACAGAGCATTCTGTGCTCATTCAAAATCTTGTACCGCTTTACATTATGCATTGCCTAGTTAATTAGGGACGCGACAGCTTTTACAAGGAAGAAAAGAGCTTTGAATTCTGTGCAAAATGAAATCATGCTCGTACTGAGGTCTGAATCTCTATCTAAGAGGTAAAAACGGCATTGCACAAGGGTTGAGAGCTTCTATATTTGTGTGCGTAATTCCCCAATCTCTAATGCGGGAATAAGTTGTATTGTTTTTTTGTAGACCTAAAAGCAGCCTTCGATTCTGTAGATCACAATTCACTATTTTTGAAGCTCTTTAATCTTGGGGTTTCGTCCAAATTTATTAATACTTTGAAAAGTTTATATGTCCAGGCGTCTTCTGCTGTTAGGTGCAAAGATGGCATTTCTGACTTTTTCAGAGTCACTAGTGGGGTTCGTCAGGGCTGCCTGCTCAGTCCGTTATTATTCTCGCTTTTCCTGGACGATTTACCTCTGGCCCTTGAAGGTGGTGTTCGTATAGGTGGAGTTGTATTCAAGATATTAATGTATGCCGACGATGTGGTGCTTTTAGCGGATAACCCTACTACTCTCAAAAGAAATATTAAAATTTTAGAATCTTATTGTGATCTCTGGAATTTATCCTTGAATTTAACAAAATCTAAAATTATGGTATTTCGGAAGGGAGGTAGACTTGCTTCTACTGAACGTTGGCTTTACAAGGGTTCACCCGTGGAAGTTGTTAACCAGTATAAATACCTGGGTGTTTTGCTGTCTACCCGATTGTCTATGACTTCACACTTGAAAGATAGAATCTCTTCGGCCAAATTCGGGCTCAACAGGTTTTGGTCCGATTTTATTGCAAATAATTCAGTCCCGCCTTCGGCTAAATATACTTTTTTTAATGCTGTTTCTCGTACCGTGGTTTGTTATGCATGTCAGGTTTGGGGCTTTCAAAGGTATGAAGAATTAGAAAAGTTTCAAAGATTTTTTATTAAAAAAGTTTTCAGATTGCCTTCAGTGACCCCTAATTATATGCTTCCTATTGAAACGTCCACAACTCTTATTAAGGTTTTTACTTTTTCTTTACATTTTAGCTACTGTCTAAGAGTTCTTAACTTGCCCGATTATCGCCTTCCCAAAATATTGGCTTTGGAGATTATTAAAAATAAAATTTCTTGGTTTAAGCACTGGTCTTCTTTAGCTCAGCGCTACTCTTGTGCATTTGATTCATCCATTGCAAATATGTCTAATTGGCGGACGCAACTAACGGCCATCGTACAAAGAATAGGGGTTCACCATCTTGAGGAGTGTGTGGGGTTGGCTCGTTGCTCTACGAGGTTTTTATTGTATAAAGAGTTGGATTATTCTGTCAAGCCTTGTAGCTTGGTGTCCAACTCAATGAAACTAACGCTTAGTCAACTTGGTTGGCTATTCAGACTTCGTGGTGAGCTACTCTATTTAAATTATACCCCTTGGGTTGAGAGAAGTAACTCCTTGTGCTCTCTGTGTAACTCTCGAGCGAGGGAGGATGTCTGTCATTTTTTGGCAGACTGCTCCATTCTCTCGGAGATACGTAGGCTTTATGTTGGTTGTGGCAAATTATCTAGATCGGAGTTAATATTGATGCTCAATGGCGAAAACTGCATTGGGATTATTAATTTTGCGAGACACGCCTGGCAATATAGATACAATTTAATCATGGAATTTAATTTTGATTAAGCTTTCTTTGTATTACACTATACAGGTTCTTTTTGCTTTAACTAAGTGTACTTAGTTTAGTAGTTCATATATTTATTATATTTAGTTTATTTTTTTATTATTATTATTATTTTTTTTTTTTTCTTTCTTTTTTATTATTTATTTTATTTTTTTTATATTTAGTTTATTTCATGTATTTTTACTTAAAAAGAAAAAGAGGAAGAAAAAAATAGAAAATAATAATTTATTTTAAGAGAATAACTTTCTTTTCTTTTTTCTGCTTATTATTACTATTTTATTTGTATTATTATTTATTTGTTTTTTTTTCCTCATCTTTTGTATTCTCTTTTAGCAGTTTTTGTTTTTAATTACTTAGTCAATTTATAAAGCAATTTGTAATTGTTATTTTATATATGTATATCAACCTCCGGCAGACGGTTTTCCATTGCCGTAGAATACTTTTCTTTTCATTTTTTATGTTTGTATTAGAATTTCTTTTCAAATAAAGTATTATTATTATTATTATTATTATATATACTAATGCGGAGACCAAACATGTACCAACCACTTATCATTTGGCTGACTCCCTCCAAGTATAAAATACTTGGCAGTTCTATTGGTAAGATAAAGGAAACATCCCACCAAATAATATTCTTATTTGTATTTTATTAAAATTTCGTGTTTTTATAGTTAATGGCAATTTTACATTTTTCACAACGAGTATACTCGTCGAACGCACCGTAATAGAGATTTTATTTTGACGTGTAATCATGTCGAACACGCTTAACGGTTAAAGATTAAACGACGATCTTTCAGATTTTGGAATTTGAGTTTGTTTTTTTTTAATTAAGCTTTGAAATCTGCACGAACGTTATTAATTATTCTTTCTTCTCTTTTTCAATGTTCAATTCAGGAGTTTGCTTCTCACCTCTTAATAGTACTCCCTTAGATTCTTTGCCATTTCTCTTAGCGCGTGGAAACTTAGCCTGTTGAAGAAAATTCTTAGGGTGGAAATGAAGAAAAGTTTAAATATATAAAGGAAGACCTTTTTAAAAGTGAAAAACAGAATTTCTAAACTTGTTATTCCAGGTGAAACCTTTAAAGTACCTAAATAGCATCTAATCCTATAGTCACATAGGTACTAGATGCCAACAATAATTTACTTTTGCCCAGTAAGAACTGCCGTTGATTATTCCAGCTATTTACCACTCTTTTGATTATTTCTTCTGATGCGTAAGTCTGAATGCTGCATGCGCAGATTTTCCAGCAGAAAGAAAAAGCTTCATTGAAGCTTACTTGACACTCTATTCCTGCTCATTTTCACATTCTAAAGATCATAATCGAAACTACAATCAAATATTACATCTTCGACAGATTTCTACCACCCGAATCGGTAAACACAGTTTTTTTTACCTTCCAAGTCCTGTTATCCTACCACTTTTCAAACTTGTCCAGTTTCCAAACTTGCCTGCAGTAAGAAATACTGTACTTGAACTGCATTCCTACCACCAACAATGTCAGACCTATCTAACCGATACCATTTCCTATTCTATACCAACAGAAAAATAAATGAAACCGGATCATGTTGTCTAATAAACATTTATAGATGGCCAATTCATACGCCAAAAGGAACAAACAGTAAGAAAAGCTCTGAAACCTCTCCCTTCATTCCAGATTATTAGAATGTCAACAGTTAAAGTCAATTGTAAACACTTATTGATATTGCAAGTCAATAAACAAGACCATTGAATGCATTTGCAAGTATTTTAAAAGTTACGAGAGCGAAGAGGAACTGAAAAGAGAATATAGCTTGGTAAAACTAAAGGGGATAGCGTTTGAAATCTTGTTGGCGTCTCCAGCCATTATAAACACGTAACTTGCAGCTTACGCTCTCTTGGACCTCTCATTTTATTACTTCCATAAAACTGCATCAGAAAAATAAAACTACACATTTGTACCTTGTCTGATCTCTTGTTTTCACACACACTCTCTGAGAAATATCTAAACTCTATCTTGTCTCTGTTTAAGATAAGTTATCCTACAAATTACATTATTACTGTCGTTTAATTATTAACATCGTAGGTTATTTATTTAGCCCATTCTTAGTTTTAAATTATTTTTTCATTTTTTTTTTTTTTTTTATCTAATTTTAATGCTGAAACAACAGCTGTTCGTGTTTCAAATTCGAATTTAAGCTAATTCCAGGATATAGATGTGTTGAAATCACCTGGCAAGACAAATAAGCTTTTAAAAACTGGTCTGTGTCCTGTACAAAACTGTTTTACGCTGTTATTTTTTGACTAACTGTTGATGGTTACCGAAGATAACAAAAGCAGCGCCGCCTCTTCGTTATTAATTGTATCAGCCTTCACGAAATAGTATCGGGCGTTGCTCTAGATTATATTCTGGGTCCTATTCTAGACATTGCATGTATTAGATCATCACATATCAACCTTGCCCTATACGCAGATGATGTAGCTTTGTAACGTTCATCATGGTGAATCGACACTATTACTATAACAAGACTCAAGTTAGCAGTGGACAAACTACTTTTTTTTTGCGTTTATTTGTGCTACTATCAGCGCGTTGGTGCTATAAGTAACAATGATAACAGAGTAACAAATGAAGCAAACGAGTGGAGAAGTTACCCTGTAGTTCACTCCAAAACATTATATGGTTAGTCACTCTCTTCACTGGTGAGGAGATCACGAGGCCACTGTCTTTTAAGGCGTCTTGTCCGGGTTATCAGGAAGAGTTCTTGAAGAAAGATTTTTGAGCTAGAGGATTTATATGAGATTGCAGGTTGAAGTGGAGTTTTCTGTATCGTGTTTTAGCAACTTGTGTGGCAAAAGGAATGGTTAAGGTCAAATTGGAGACATAAAATGCAGCGATTTCAATAGTTCGAAGTATTTTAGATTGAATCCTTTGGAGTTTGGAGCGTTTGGTTGAACCCCACAGCTCTATTCCATACGCCCAGATGGGTTCCAAAATAGAAGTATAAATTAGTCTATTGCTGCCTAGAAACAGTTTAGATCTATCGTCTAAGAGTCTTTTAAGTAGACGATAGCGTCTGTTTAGTTCTGTTCTTCTAAGTCTAGTGTGGAGGTACAAACAAACTACTAAAATCCTGCATTAAATTGGAAAATTAAAGTAAACTTCGACACAACGCTAGTTTTTTAAAAAATTCATTTACATACTTTTAATCAATTAGACTAACCAGGTTAAAAATATCTCAGCTTAACTCTGGGAAACAAATTGATCGTCCCTATGAACGTACGGGACAATATTAACTTCGGTCAGTGTTACCATTAGGAGCAACGGTAGCCGAGCGGTTAGATAGGCTAGACCCGCAAAACTAAGATGTATTGTTGGTTTAGTGGGTTCGATTCCCCCGGTCTAGATCTTGAATTTTATTTAATGGTTATTATGAGAAATTTACTAATAAAGAGAAAGTCAAAATGCGACATTTGGAAAAATCTAAGAGAGAATAATAATATTATACTTCTTGTAGAAACCTAATAGAATCTGTTGTAATATCTCAACAAAAGTCTCCCTCCATGTTGAATGTTGTCTTTCTAAGTACAATAAACTTTAATTGTAAACAACCATATGTGAATAATTTAAAGTAGTTGAAATGTTTATATGATAAGTTGTGATAAGACCGGGTTACATATAAATATTGTTTAGCAAATGCCTAAGCTAGCATTTCTTATTTCTTATCTATAGTTCGCACATTTACAAACACACGAGTTTAGATATCAAATGAGGGTTGTGCAAGGAGAATAATCTTAAGTCACCAAAGCAGGGGCATTGTACCTAAGGAATTTCATACTCATAACTTAAAAAAGGATCACATAAATCTGCATCTTTTTGTTCTATTTTATATTTCTAATTTGGTTTAGAACAGATTTATTTAGCTTACTCAAAGTAAACCTTATTTCGTAAGATTTAAAATAAATAATAATGGCTTATATTTATGACTTTGGGCAGGGATTGTTGTTGTGAATTTTAATAAGCCGTGTTACTGTTGCGTTAAATATATATATAGGTATATTTTTTTTGGTATAACGCAATAAAAATTCAAGATGAAAATATCTATTCAAATATAAATAGTATTTATTTGTTCATCTTAAGAAAAAGAGAAAACTAGGTAGATTTGTATAAATTTTTCGAAAAATTCCAGTAGACCATTGGATCTATTGTGGCTATTTTTAGACAAAAAGAAGGAAAAATCAAAATTTACTTCTATGTACGAGGGGGTACCCAAAAATAACCGGAATTGCGTTGCCGCGCATGGAGCTTATGTAGTACGCATTTCTGCCGCTAGACGTGTATAGCGCAATTTCTTGCCAGTTCAGTCCTGCCTGTGTTGTCTGCCTGGCTTGTTCTGTTCATCTGCAGTGATTGTTTTTACCAGCGCTGTTTTGTTCTTTTTCGTTTTTTATGATGGCAAGTTTAAGTGAACAACGTGCAGCTCTGAAATTTTGTTTTCTACTCGGCAAAAATGCTGCTGAAAGTGTTTTAATGTTGAAAACAGCTTACAAAGATGGGAAAAACTCAAGTATACGAGTGGTTTACTCGGTTTAAAAATGGCGACATGTCGATTGATGACAAACCTCGTTCTGGACGTCCATCAACTGCCCGAATCCACGAAAATGTTGAAAAAATTCGAGAGCTGGTGTTCACAGACCGTCGACAGACAATTGATCAACTGTCAGAGAGTAGTGGGTTATCTTGGAGCTCGGTTCAGCGAATTTTAACGGAAGATTTGGGGATGAAAAGGGTTGCTGCCAAGTTTGTTCCTCGAGTTCTGACTGACAATCAAAAAGAACATCGAGTTGAAACATGTCGTGCTTTGAAACAACAGCTTGAAACTGATCCAGACTTTCTGTCAAAGGTCATTACTGGTGATGAGTCATGGTGCTATGGTTATGACCCAGAAACAAAGCAACAGTCGAGCCAATGGAAGACGTCATCTTCACCCCGACCAAAAAAATGTCGTCAAGTCAAGTCAAACATCAAAACAATGCTGATTTGCTTTTTTGATGCCAAAGGCGTAGTCCATTCAGAGTTTGTCCCCCCAGGTCAGACCGTCAATCAAACCTTGTATTTGGAAGTTTTGAAAAGATTGCGCAATAGTGTTCGCCAAAAAAGACCCGATTTGTGGCAAACAGGAGACTGGTTCTTCCACCACGACAATGCACCTGCACACACAGCCATCTCTGTTACACAGTTTTTGGCAAAAAATGGCATGGTTCCGCTGCCCCACGCACCTTACTCGCCTGACCTGGCTCCGTTCTTATTTCCACGCATGAAAAAGGGCATGAAAGGTCACCGATTTGACAACATTGAAGAGGTCAAGAAAAAAACGAAGAAGGAGCTGTCAGCCATTTCTAAAGATGACTACAAAAAATGTTTCGAACAGTGGAAGCACCGGTGGGACAAATGTATTAGTTGTAATGGAGAGTATTTTGAAGGGGATAAGGTTGTTCTGTAAAAAATTTGTAAATAAATAGCTTTTAAAAAATAATTCCGGTTTTTTTTGGGTACCCCTCGTAAGTTAGAAGAAGTCCACCATTTTGTAATATTATGGCGTTGCCATTTGATTGGTTTGATTGAAACCTTTCTCACTTGTTCAGTCGAACTCATCTTTTCTTGGCGCCTCTCTTTTTAAATTTCCCGCCATGCTTTTCCCGCGTTGTGGTTCCCGCCAAACTTCTGTAGCCTCGCATATTATAACCTTCATTGTGTTTTCACTTCTCTTCATTCCAGGCTACAGTGCATCTTGTTCATCGGCAAGAAGAAGGAGCAACAACCGCGCCTTCCTGTATCCTATTACATTACACTTCTCTTCAGCATCAGTTTTTCTCCATCTTCAACTGCAGGGTTATCTCGGTGTCTTTTGTTTGCCCTCTTTACGGCCCTGGCCCTTCGGGCCTTGACCTTACTTGGTGTCCAACCTTGTCGAGGTGGTGGGGCTTACGCACTAAAGGCACTAGAGATTAACCCTCTCTAAAACTCTCGCGTTTTCCGCTTCTGGGTGTAGGTGTCTTCGCCATCTTAACGTATCCACTAAACCATCGGATATTAATGGAGGAATAACTTATAAAAGAAACTAAATCAGTGAGTGAAAGAGATTGGAGAATTCGTTATGTAAGAAATGAATACCTATCGATACAGTTACGTCAGCATTTTTAAGTTCTAAATAAGAACAAGAGACAATATTTTGTTCTTAACAATTCAATTGATGACATCATGAAAAAGGTAATTAGTGTAATCTTTATTGGAATATTGTTCTAAATTATCTATTGTCTGTTAAAATATCAATAATATAGCAGAGCACTGTATTATACTTCAATTATCTAATTCAAAAAATTATTATTATATTATTCTGTCTGTGGTTGAAAAGGGATGGGCAAATGACGCGTTCAAAAATCCATAGGACCGATTTAGCTATATCAAAGGAAGGTCAAAACAACACAATCTGGAATGGTGAAATCCAGATCTGGATACAAATCTGGCAATAAGATTGCAGGGAAGAAGTTTTTTAAGCTCGCAACGGTCTCAAAATTCAATTCATTCGAGAATTTCTTTTGGAGTTGATATTAAAACAAAAAAAAATCTAAACTCTCTGAAATATTTGAGCAAATGTTACGAAATATTTTAAACAATACTATTTTAAGTACTAAAAATAGCACTTGTTCGAAAAATATTTCGTAACATTTTCTCAAATATTTCAGAGTTTAGATTTTTTTTTAAAAAAAATACTTTTTAAGTGCAATTTGTAACCTTTGACTTCCTTATTTTAAGACAGCCTACTTTAAAATTGACTACTGGTCCATCTAAAAGAGTTTTCAATGAATTAAACAACTTGATAAACTAACACCATTGAGTGCTCGTGAACACGTTTTCTTGTCAAAACAAACGTAATTTCTCATACGAAGATAAAAGGAATCCTGGAAAATGATATACCGTTTGAAAGTCCATTAAACAAGGAAACTTTTATAAAAAGTGCCAGCACCTAGGTCTGATAATGATCACGTAAGGGCCTAATGAGTTTTCTTAAAAATTTCGATTACTTTTATTTTTCCAGCATTCGGAAGAAGATTGAGGATGTTTGGAGAGTAGCTTAGGCTTCAAAATGGTGTCAATTTTTAGAAAATTTATCTGTCTTTCTAACCGTGTTATCAGAATTGAATTCAGACTAAAACTTTCTGAGTAATAACATTTTTATTGGAAAAAAGTAATGATTTTAGAAAAAAAAAAAAATTAAAGTGACGTCACTCAAGAACAGTGGAAAATATGAAGTTGTCCAATACGTCATTGAACTCCACTTTAGGTGTACTACACACAGTAGGCCTATGGACAATACTTACTGGTTCACCCTGTATATACGTTTGTACAGGTGTGCCGAAATGTTGGTTATATTTTCTTGTTTAGCGCCATTGCTCTCAGCATTCACGTGATCTTTCCAAGCCACACCCTCTTTTGGTCTCCTTAAATATGTTCTTTTATTTAAAATGTAAAAAAAAATCGTTGTCCTTTTTCAAATGGGACAAGAATGGATTCTCTTAGTTCAATCTAAGTGTCTTTTAGAGTATATAATTATCAAATACCAATAAACCACTTACTTTATCCAAAGATGGTGAAATATGAAAGAATCAAAAGACTTGTAGAATCCCAAAAATGTAAAATGACCAATTTTTCCTTTTATTAAAGTAAATAATATCTAGATAGCCATGGGGGGATAAAAAAAAAAAGAATGCCGCAATAAATCAAGATGGTGAGTGGAGTCGCGACTGATGTACGACGTCTCCTTTCACTGGAGCCGTATTTCCGGGTAGCCATGTGTAGAACAAGTTACCGGTAGATCAGCTCCTAGAATTAAACCTGAGAATGAAGCGATGACGACCTGTTATTGCTCTCCATTTACCACTTAGGCATGCCACCCGTTATTTGTGTAATTAGTTGGAATCCATAAGTTACTACCAACAACTGGGATGGCCATTTGAAGTTCCGTTCTCCGTCTGACTATTTAAAGAGACTTTATAAAATATTAAAGGCCCTATTATTGCTAAAGGTCAAGCCATATATTTAAACTTATATTAAAAACTTGTATTAAACATTAGATAAAATCGAAGGGGCTAGACCGGGAATCGAACCCACTAAACCAGTGGTTCCCAAAGTGGTCCGTACGGACCCCCAGGGGTCCCCGGTATCATTCAGGGGGTCCGCGCGAGGTTCAATATAAAATAATAAAACTGTGATCCATTTTTATTGTTATGGAAATTAGAAACTAACAAGGTGGCCAATTAAATTTAATCAAAACTAAAAGCGTTATATCTGCGTTTGTTGCAAAACTTTTTTTGTAAAAACAAAACTTGGGAAGAGGAGAACGTTCTCAGCTTCCAAATCTTTCGAAATCGCAAAGTAGAGATGAAGATTTGCTTGCTCACTGTCGGAACACTTAACGACAGACCTGAAACAAAGATTTGAAGATACGAGTATTTTTCACTTGAATATTCCAGATTGGGTGTTGAACCCTTTTGCGCGTGGACAAACTCAGATCCCAAACACAGATGAATCCATACTAATGCAGGAGCAGCTTATTGAAATATCCACAAATGAGGAACTTAAACCAATGTTTGAACAAGGATACCACAAATTCTAGTTACAAAAACAGATCCCAATTTTATATCCTGCATTATGGGTTATTGTATAGAAGTTGTTGACTGCTTTCCCGTCTTCCTGTTTGGTAGAACCTGGATTCAGAGCCGTTATGAACCTCATCACAAAATGTTTTTTTAAATTTGTTATTTTTATACTATGCATTTATGTAGCTTTTTCGCTTGGGAGTCCGTGGGCAAGTTTTGACTATAAAAAGGGGTCAAAAAAGTTTGGGAACCACTGCACTAAACCAACAATACATCTATGTTTTGCGGGTCTCGCCTCTAACCACTCGGCCACTCGTAGCGCCTAAGTGATACTTGATGATTTGTGCGTAAATTATACAAAAATACATCAAAACAACATATTTTCCTATAATTTGTTCGAATTGGTATATAAAAATGAACATAAAGATTGGCTAATCTACTACACAAGATATACAATTTTTTAACAAGCATTGGTTCTTATAAAAGATGACGCATACATTATACACGAGAGAGTTTACTAAACAGAGATTAAAATAACAGCAAACAAGACAAAGTTAAGTATGATAATTTTTTATGTAGCTAACCAGCTTTTTAGTACGTTGACAACTTGTATATTTTCCTTTATTTTTGATTTTTTTACATCACTTTGAAAGATAGAATCATAGTTAGGTCCATTTTGGTTTTTTGCAAATAACTTTGTAACCTGTTTGTTAAATAAATATATTTTTTTTTATTATAAATAAAATTTGGGAATTTTATCTTTTTTTATAAAAAGTTGGGTGTTATACAACGTTACCCTTTTTTCGCGCAGTTTTTGACGATCAACCCTTATACAACCAGGTAGTTCTCTTTTATAAATAATTAATATTTTTTCTTTCATAATATTAAACGTCATGCGATCTATATGAGTAGGTATTAAGAGTAAATCCAACTAATTAATGAAAACTAACCTTAAGCTTAAGAGGAAATAATTATAGAAATTTTATCGACTAAATTATCAAAATAACAGTACAACGAAGTGAAATAATGACAAATAATAGCTTTAATTTTACTTAAAATTGTAAGCTGTAATTTTATGAATGGTTCAGTTAATGTAGAGGTGTTAATAGTATAGTTATTATTTATCAATGGAAAAGTTGTAGTAGAAATGATGACTCAGCGTAGGTGTTAATTTTTCTTATTATTTGTAAAAAGAGGAGGGCAATTTAGAGACGAAGGCTGTGTATTAGCGAGTTGAAAGTTTTGACAAATGTTAAATCATTCTAAAGACCTAGACGTACTCGTAGATGAATGATGATGCAACGGGCAAAGTAAATTCAACCTTGTTTACTAAACGAAGGCAGTGGATTGCTTTTATGAATGGATCCATTCAAGAAATATATTTGTATTTTTTTTCTTATCCGTAGTAAAAGGAAAGTCAAGTGATCGTCTTTTTTTTTCTTTTTTTTTTTAAAAAACTATTTGTTTTAAGACAATGCATAAAAATAACAGTTGACATGAATGACTGGTGTAAAGTAACTATCCATTGATGGGAAATCGGCGTCGAGAAAGTTTAGTTGCCAAGGAAACCCACTAGGTAACTTCCTTATCCGGCAACTCACTGTCTTCTACGCTACAGTACGCTTCTACTTGCTTCTATTGTTTAGAGGAACTTTATTATTATTATTATGTTAAGGTCACTGAGTATGGTTCGAAACAGTGTATTCTGATGAGTTATGAAGATCTTACAGATACCCAAAACTTTATAACCGTTCAACCATAATTGCGGTCTTATGTCATATTGTTTTCTGGCCATTAATCGACTTAGTTGACAGAATCTATTGTTTTTTAAGGCTGCTCTTTTGAGTCTTGAGTGGAGGGATAGACCAAGTGAGTAGGCAGTCTAGATAGTGTCCTAGATTGCCAGCAGGTCCTAGGTCACAGTCTACTGAGGTTAGCGGTGATGGTTGAAGAAGACTGAATAGCATGTAGGTTAGTGTAGGGTTTCTAGAATGTTGATTTTTGGAGTTTCCATTTCTTGTAGTGTTACTGGATGGCATCTAGAATTAGAATTAGAATATTAGATGGGAGGGACCTACGCCCCACGGCACCGCAACCACAACAGGCTTATTGTGCCTTCCCCTTGGATCTAGTATACGAACCCTCCCCTCCTAAAGAGGTTGAGGACTTTCCTTAGTAGTTCTTTTTGCGTTACTATCTTCTTTGGCCTCAACGTTCCAAAGGTTTCATAGCGCAAACGCTCGATTGCGACGCAATCGAACAGCAGGTGAGAGGCAGTTTCCTCCTCTTCCTGACATAATCTGCACAACAGTTCCGAGCTAATAAGCCCCACCTTGCGCAGATGCTTCCTGAACCTACCGTGCCTCGTGAATAGACCTGTAATCAGAGTAATCTGATTTCTACCCAAGCACAGGGTCTCTTTGGTTCTTTGTTTACACAGCCAAGAAGGCATCATAGTCTTGCTGTGTTTAACCCCCAGGACACATTACCCAGTTCTTTTCGTGCTCCCTCCAGATCCAATCTCTGAGAGCCGCACGAACCGAACCTCTGGTGATCCCCAGGACAGGCTCCGGACCGATGAAAGGAGTGTTAGATCCATTCCTGGCCAGATGATCAGCTTTCTCATTCCCTTCAATCCCCACATGACCCGGCACCCATTCTAGCCGAACTTTGTTGTACCGAGCCAGTAGTTCTAGGGCCTTTCTACATTCCCAAACCAGTGAAGTGGTCACTCTGAAGGATACAAGAGCCTTCAGTGCAGCCTGGCTGTCCCGAAAAGATGCAAATCTCCCTATTTCTAGGTTCCATCCGCAAGTTTTCCTCAGCACACATTTTAATAACCTCGGCCTGGAAGACAATGGCGTATCTCCCAAAGAGACCTCTCAATGAGTAACTCGGGTTTAACCCCATACACTCCAGACCCAGTCCCACAGTCCATCTTGGAGCCATCGGTTAACCAAATGCCTCCCTTCCGGTACTGGTTCCACTCCATCTAGATGGCATCTAGATGTGTCTGTAATGTGGTCAATATGACTTAACAGGATGGTAGTATCGGTCTCCAATTGTTGCAGTTTCTGTTCGGGATGAGATTTCTTTGTCCCAAAGCCACTTCCTTAGTCAAGAAATATTGGAAGGCACATTTGTAGTATTCTCAACACCGATAGCCCGGGAAGAAGAAGAATATCAACCAAGTAAGGTATCTTCAGAGGCCATGTTCTCTTTCAGCACTGTTGGGACGATTAACCAGATGATCTTTAGTATACAAAATTTAAACATTTGTGGTATTCATTTAAACGACTTAGCACGGGATACTCAAAGAGGCGAAAGAGAATCTTTTTACAGCCGTCTTATCAATGTTTTAAAGTTAATAATTGAATAGACTTCGCTAATTCAGTGACCAACTCAGTACCGAATGGTTATTTCATTTGATTAGGTACTTATAATATTTGTTGTTGGACAGAATCATAAATAAATACCCAAAGCTCTACTCTTAATTCTACATTAAACATAAATAAACTCATGTTAATAAATCAGGGAGCAAAGCATTTTGCATTATAAATTATCACCTTGTTCAATGTACAACATATTATAGGTACGCTGGATATTTAGCTGCAGGCCATCTATAAATTCTATATTGTATTTAAATTTATATTATTTGGCATATAAATATTTTTTTTTATATACAGATTTAATTGATACAAAGATTTCTGTTTTATTTTTTTGTAATTAAAGTATTTATATGACAATAAGTTTAAATTTGGCTGGTTATTTTTAATTTAGAAATTTGGAGCCCCAGAATTTGGGTATTTAAGAAGATGGACTGTAGCTGGGATAAAACCCTTTGGGTCTTCTTTTTCTTTTTTTTTTTTTTAGGGGAATAGTACAGGGTTTTGACAGATATTTTGTAGGCTCAGGAACCTTGCCAGTCGGTCATTGAATTCAAAAAACGTTTTTTTAAAGAAAGGATTCAAGTAAATGAAAAATTGCTTCTGAGATAATCTCAGCATGAAATAATCGATTCTAAGCCTAATTTCGAAGTAACTTTTTGTTCTTCTACTTCCATCAATAAAGTCTTAAGTCGACGAGCACAATTATAGAATCTACAAACATTCTAAGTTTGTATAATTTATCTTTCAGAATAAATACAAAATATATTATTTGTGAATGCACCATACAAAATATTTGTCCTTTCTATTCCTTACATACGAACATGCCACAAAACTATAGCAATGCATTTCATAATTATTAAGAATTTATGTTTGTATCATAAAATATGTTAACTTCATCATAAATATATAACACATAACGCATATAAAGTGCGACATATTTATATATCAGAACCCGCAAGAAGGAATGAAGAGCATAAAGGTTGAGAGAATTGGTGAGAAAGGTGAATGAGGTTGCTTAGTGAACGCGAAATGATTTGTACTAAGAATCGTTGGGATCTCATGAGAGATGCTGTGTGCTGTTATAAGTATTTACCACACCACTATATTAGACTTCTTTCTGTTTTTTTTTAAGTTCGCGTACAGAGCCACTAATCTTTCAACCATTCTCTAAAACGATGCTAACCAAACCAGTGGAGGTTCTACAGTTGTTCAACTACTTAAATAATTAAATGCGAAGCAATATTTTAACATCTTTTTAAATTGTATAATAAACAAAATCATGCAGTTCTTTCTTAGTTAAGAATTTTATTTTCTTGTAAGTTACGAAGGTTACTTAAAACAAAAATTAGAATTTTAACTTGCATGTTTTATTTATATGCAACTGTAAGATATACAACATGCAATTACGATACTAGTACACAAAGAATTGAGTGCCATTTTGAAGATGGTAACTCTTCATAGTAAAGATGATCATGAGGCCACTGGCGTTTCAGTTATCTTTGATAGCGGAATTCAACCAAATCGGACACAAAGTACATGGATACTTCATTACATAGGGTTTAATTGGAATCACAATAAGAAGTATTGGTGACTTCTCCAAGGATTTTTGGATTGTAAGGATTGAATTTTGGCAAGGATTTGGAATGTAACGGAACCTCACAATTCTAGCCTTTATTAGGTTCATGTGGTTTGTCGCAAAGTTTTGTATGAGGTAAGTATTTTTGCCAAATAAGTTTTTTGGATCTTTTGTCGAAGTATCCTTTCCAGCATAGCAAAATCATCTAGAGTGGAGAGGATTCTAAATTAGTCTTTGATCCAAATGTTACCCCTAGATAGAGTAATCTGTCCGAAATGGGAACTAACGAATTATTTAATTTAAAACCAGAATAGAAATGGGAGTCGGAGTGTAAAAGTGGTTTGAATTCATTTCTATTTGTTCACCAATTATCTTATATTTTGAGCTCACTTTTCTAATTAAGGGGTAGATATTCTTGAAAGGGTGTAGAGGCAGAGATAAGTTCGGCTTGAATTCAGTAAAGATAACACTATCATCAGTGAAGCTCGAAGCCACTTAGGATGCAAAGGAAGAACACTGACTTTAAAGTAGGCCCCAAAATACTTGCCTGCTTTAAGTGATTCTCCGAAAACTGGGTAGAATAGAAGGAACCTTCGATTACGCAGGTGCAACTCAAGAAACAGGTTGCCTTTGATTTTGTTTTTTTTTTTTGAGCAGTAACCCCGGAAACCCCTTGACAAAAGCCTGAGAGTAATCAAGTAAGGCTCCCGTACAGTACTGTTTCTTCTTATAAAAGGAGGCTGTGGCATCTGTTGAACAGGGAGACTGCAATTTTGCTGAATCCATATTGATGGTACTGAAGGATTTTTTGAAGCTTCAAGCAAAGGAATTGATAAATGTTTTTGGGAAGGAGCTTTCCCAGGACTTTAAACCTTAACCTGAAGGAAACGTTATTTCCATGTAATGTACAGTTTGTCTTCTTAAATTGCGAAATTTGGAGGGAATTTTTTGAAACAAGAATTTAAGTAAAGAGAAACAGAGTGAATCAGTTTGTTTCTCTTTAATGGACACAGGTAAGATCCTGACGTCTGAAGTTGGTACCTTATCGTCGTGATTAATCTTTTGTCTGGTAGAAGATGCCCAGGTAATTACCTGGTCTGTTAATTACCGGGACTAAGTGAGATATGAAGCACTACTCTATTACCTTGCAACCAGGTTTAGTTCGTAGCGTATTTTTGCCCTCCTCATAAAAAGAGAGCAAAATAGATGAGTTAAGTGACCTTCATTTTAAATATATTATATTAACGGACAATTTACTGCAAGAACTATGAATACATAAATTTGATCTATCCCTTACTAGATTATCGAAGCTGCATTCTCTCTGTCTCTTTCCCTCCCATCTGTAGTCACATCCTGTTTTGTAGACTACAGAAGTTACACCGGCGCTCTTTCGACTGGGACAGGCCTGATCTAAGATGATTCATCTACCGTTCACCGTAACGGCTCCAATATCAGACCTTCTCCTTTAGATAGACCTCCCTGATAAAGCGTCTAATTATTAATAATTTTTATTTATTAATTTATTTATATCTAAAAGATTATATTTCAATCTTAAAGAATTAAATCACTGTAATCTTTCGCTCTTTTTACTTCTTCTTACTCTAGTAAGTAGAGGTATTGTAATCGTGCTAATTTTAGATTTTGAGTTTTAACAAAATGGTCTGTATGTATATCTGTCTGCTGTCTGTAAGTATCCATTGTATTTCAAAAACAAAAAAAATCAGTAAGTTCAAAATTTCCCAAAAAATGGCACCTAGGCTTTACCGTTAAAACTTCGAACTTACATTCCATACAAACAATAATCTAATAGGCAGTTTCCGGTTAGAAGATGAGGAAGACTTCTCTGTAAGGTTATATTTCAGGTTACTTAGTATATAATGTTGGTAAGAATTAAATATAACCTAAATTTTTGGTGAGTTTGAAGGGAATTTTTACTAAAAACTAAATAAAATTCACCCTCACAGAATTAAAGTCACGTTTTTTAATTATTAAAAAAAATTAGATTTAAGTCCAATTTATTAAATAAATATTTTATCGAATAAACCTTTTATCCCATTAATAATTGAAAACAAACAAACTGAACAATAAACAATCTGAAGATGACTTTTAAAATATCTCCGAACGAAGCTGCTAGGTCTTTTCGTATATAATAATTTTTGTAATTTTTATTAATACTATTACTTATTCATGCCCGGGGGTAAATTTGAACAAATCCTAGTTAACATAAATAACTGTTATTTATAATAACAACAGATTCTTGCTGGCCGCAATAGTCTGCGGTCGACTAATTTATTTTTGACTAAGTTATTTTAAAAATTGTCAACATAAATTTCGATTATTATTTTTTATTTTGTTTTTTTGCTTAGTGCAATATAATATTGGTTTCTCTAATTTATTATGTTGCCATTTATTGGTAGTAATTTTAGTTTCATTTACGATTAGTCGAGAAATGTTTCTATATATTATTTATTTAAATAGAAGTCTGTAGCTCAAAATTTCAGTTCTGATAAGAAAAATGCATATTAGAAAGCCCTCAGAACTTTAAAAAAAAGTGCGGCCGTGTGTTGTACGTGAACACGTTTACGTAACGGGTTATATTTTTTATATAAAATATTTTTATTTATGTATTTAGGATGAAATCAAGGAAACTAATCGACGATCGAACACATCACACTTATGGCCGAATGGATTGTTGACAAACGTCGTAGTGAAACGGGCACTAGCTGCTGCCCAATGTGTCCTCATAATCGACCGATCGAACACAATCTATGCCTATACAGTCCGTTGACGATGTAGAAGCGATTTCATCATCCACTTGCATAATTTCAACCGGCCCCAGCTGCAGATGTACTGGACACCGTCGTTGATCCGCTCGGCCGCATTCATTCTTTTACGTACACGGCACAGCTTGACTCGGTCATACGGTCTTTTAGTATTACCATTCGATTGTTCTTGAGAAGCCCTTTCCAACCGTATACGATCTCTGTATTTGGTTTTGTCTTTTCGATACGTATATGCCGACATTATATATTTTTTTATTCTAACGCCTTATTATATTTACTGTCACTATTTTACACTAATGTTTTATATACAATCAATAGATTGTGACGACAGCTGACGATTAAAATTTAAACGAACATCGTAGCTTCTCCGAGTCAAAAGTTATACGAATTGCAAATCTCGATACGCAGCAAAATTATCTCAAAATGGCGGCGCTTCCCCCTCCACCGCGCGAGATGCGTCACAGTTCTCGCTTATCGTAATCAATTCTTTGATCCTTTAGCTATCCAGTGGTCTAATTTAATTTGGGATGTAGACGATAGATTCGAAACTATAATGCCAAACTGTATCCCCCGAATTTGTTATCATTAGGTTTTTTGGATTGCCTCCATATGATAGCAAATTTAAAAAGGTATTCACGTCAAAATTAGGTGTGAACAGTTATATGCATTTTAAATACTTAAACCCTCTAAATACTTGCACTTTGTTCTAAAAAGTAGTTAATTTCAAAAATATACGTGTTCTCTTTATATGTAACATTAATCTCCCTTACATATAAATCTATTTAATGAAATGGCCAATTTGTTTTCAAATTTAGAATTATGGTTACACATTTATTTCTATTAATAAGTAATAAGTCCATAAATTTACTGAAAAGGAATATAGATGAACCACCCAATCCACATCTCTCGTTCAGAACTGCGACGTTCCCATAGCAGCGAGATAAAATTAAAAAAATTATATAGAAAAACCCACAATAAATAACCGCAGATTACTAAAGTTAATATGCAATATAAGTATTGCAATATTTTCTTTCCAAAAAAGAAAAAGAAGTTCCGCATAAATCAAAACAAAATTTTGAAATATATCTTTACTAAAAATGGAGTATTAATTCCGATTCAATGACGTCAACAACGGCAACCAAAAAATAAATAACTTCAGCTGGTTGTAAACATTGCGAAATAAATATAAATAGAAAAATAAAAAGAATTGAAATTAATAAATTATTTGATTGTAATAATTTAAATTAATGTTAAATGCAAGAAAAATACATTAAGTGGGGAGGAACTTTATTTAGCAAACCCTCAAGTATTAAGTACGTGCTTTGCTTATCTAACCTATTATTTATATTTATACAATTTATTTTTTAGTTATTAAAATTAACTTTAATGTAAGAAATGTTTGTTCAGTTTCTTCTATTTTTCTTAAGTCAAAAAAGTGTGGTAATAAATTAAGTCTATTACTAAATATTTATTACAACAGTAGGTTTTATGTTGTAGCAACCTGTAACAAACTAGAGATAATCTACAATGTATTGTAGATTTTTTTTAAAGAATGTTTTCGATCTTCCAGCAATTAGGCAAGACATGCAATGAAGACATACTGGATAATCTACTAATTTACAGATGTTTGCTACAGTAGCAGAGGTGGTGTAGTGGTTTTAAGATTGAATTTGTAAGTGGGAGGTCACCGGATCAAATCCTGTGTCTAGCTACTTTTTATTTGTTAATAAATTATGTGCTTTTCACCTCCGTCACTTTCCCAGTTAGTTTTGTATGTTAACTCATCTTCTTGGGATCTTTATAGCCCTGGGGATACCCCAGCCTAACTTATTACTGTAAATCCTAACTTACAGCCTGCAGAGAAAGATGATTTTTGTAACTACGAGGGTCGTTTGAAAAGTCCGTGTAAAAATAAAAACTACTTAATTTTTTGGGGTAAACCTTTTTTATTTTTCAACATAGTCTCCTTTTAGGCTTATACACTTCGTCCAACGCTGCTCTAGTTTGTTGATCCCTTCCGAATAATAGGATTTGTCCAAGTCTGAAAAATAGCCATTCGTTTCTGCAATCACCTCCAATGTTTGAATAAAATCTTTTTCCCGCCAGCCATTTCTTCATATTGGGGAACAAATAGTAGTCCGAGGGAGCCAAGTCTGGAGAATAGGGGGGATGTGAAACGAGTTGGAACCCTATTTCCATTAATTTTGCGACCACAACTGCTGAGGTGTGAGCTGGTGCGTTGTCGTGATGGAAAAGGACTTTTTTGTGGGCCAATCGTGGGCGTTTTTCTTGCAGCTCGGTTTTCAAATGGTCCAATAACGATGAATAATATGCACCTGTAATAGTTTTACCCTTTTCCAGATAGTCGATGAGGATTATTCCTTGCGAATCCCAAAAGACAGTCGCCATAATCTTTCCGGCCGAAGGAACGGTCTTCGCCTTTTTTGGCGCAGATTCCCCCTTGGTAACCCATTGTTTAGATTGTTCTTTGGTCTCAGGAGTGTAGTGATGTACCCATGTTTCATCCACAGTGACGAAACGACGCTTAAAGTCCTGCGGATTCTTCTGGAACAGCTGCAAACCGTCCTTGCAACACTTCACACGATTTCGTTTTTGGTCAAGCGTGAGCAATCGCGGCACCCATCTTGCGGATAGCTTTGTCATGTCCAAATGTTGATGCAAAATATTATGTACCCGTTCATTCGAGATGCCCACAGCACTAGCAATCTCACGCACCTTCACTCTTCTGTCATCCATCACCATATCATGGATTTTATCAATGATTTCTGGAGTAGTAACCTCAACAGGGCGTCCAGAACGTTCAGCGTCACTTGTGCCCATATGGCCACTCCGAAAATTTTGAAACCACTTATAAACTGTTCTAATCGAAGGTGCAGAGTCACCATAATGTTTATCAAGCTTCTCTTTAGTCTCCTGAGGCGTTTTGCCTCTCATAAAGTAGTGTTTAATCAACACACGAAATTCTTTTTCGTCCATTTTTTGAAAATCACTCGACTTCCTCGATTCAAACGAATGCCAAACACAAAGAAATAGACCGATCTGGCTGAAAATTGGTGTGTGTTCTTCCAAGAGATGCTACTAACTAAACATAACCTCGATACGCGCCAGTAGTGCTATCTCTCTGACTTTGCACGGACTTTTCAAACGACCCTCGTACGTAGAATAATGGATAATCTACTTATTTACAGAAGTTTGCTACAGTAGCAGAGGTGGTGTAGTGGTTTTAAGATTGAATTTGTAAGTGGGAGGTCACCGGATCAAATCCTGTGTCTAGCTACTTTTTATTTGTTAATAAATTATGTGCTTTTCACCTCCGTCACTTTCCCAGTTAGTTTTGTATGTTAACTCATCTTCTTGGGATCTTTATAGCCCTGGGGATACCCCAGCCTAACTTATTACTGTAAATCCTAACTTACAGCCTGCAGAGAAAGATGATTTTTGTAACTGCTTCGGGTCAGGGAACCAGCTTAACTATCTCTCTTTGAATTCCATACTTTACTAGCTCCTGTTACCTCTGTACAAATACTGACATATAAAAGAGCTTTTAGCTCGTCGTGGAATTTGCTTAAACCAACTATCTGTACTAATTCTAATCTATTCTAAGAAGTTTCAAGTTGGTTATTTTTTTTTAAAAGGAATTCGCGTGTACAAGTTTAAAAATGAGAACCTAGCTTCAAATTCCAAAACACGGGAAGATGATTGGCCACTTCTTCGGTCAACCTAATAAGGATATCAAAGCCCAAATACTCACACAAACTGTGGATAGAGGACTTAATTGACACACCAATCGCCACAAAAATCAATATGGTTTACGGCAACCTCTGTCAGAAAGCAAGCGAGCGTTGTAAAAAAAAAATCAATAATTCGTTTTTAGTTTTTCTGCACAAAATCATTTTCTATTCAATTTGAATGTGTGCGAAGAACATAATTTGATTACTGTCTAAATGAGAAACGCATTGTAGAATTTTTATAATATATTCTGGTCACATCTGGTATTCAATAAGAATAAATTGGTTCAATTTTGGATAAATGGTAACTCTATAAAAATATCTGGTGCGAACCTTTACTTACTTTTTATTTTTATTACCAATCTCCGAGATTATAATCTCGCTGATTTTCTCTAAACTATGAATATTTTAGCCATATTTAATTTTTATCAACATTACACACGTTGTAACTTTACATTACACTGAAATTCAACTTCAACGGGTAAGTCTACCCTAACCAATCACCAAAAACTTCCTGAAAAACGAGTGGTTTTTCTCAGAAAAAAAAAGAAACTCGGTCTAAACTTAGCGAATATCCTAAATATGAAAGCTAACGCTAAAAACTATACCTTGTTAATCTATTGCTGCGACCACCAATTCTTGATATTAAAGGACTTGGTAGCATCCTCCAACCGAAGGGGTTGCTAAAAAAAAAAAAAAAAAATCATTGTTATTCAGGACACTACAGGATGCCTCCCTTCGATATATTTTCCTTATGAACCATCATTTATTAGAATAGAATAGAAAAGAAATCTATTATTCTGGGACAATTGTCCCCTAAGAATAAACACAGGTACAAATAGAGGCCTTAACAGTTTGGCCTGTGATTATACAGAAAATATACGTAAGTATTTACAAAAAGTGAAAATAAAAATAACAGCAGAAATTAAGGAAATAAATTAAAACAATTAGAATTTCGGAGGAAGCTGAGTAGAAAGGAGATAACTGAATAGAAGGGATTTAAAGATAGATAGGGTAGGAGCATGGCGGACAGATGAAGGCAAGGAGTTCCAGAGAGAGGTAGCACGTATTAGGAAGGACTTGTCAAAGGATGAGGTACGGTGAGAGGGAATATAGAGATCGGATGAGCGAGATCTAGTATTACGGGAATGGATCGAGGATTTGAACTTGAAGAGTTGAAAAATATAGGATGGCCTTTGAGACTGGATGACTTGAAAAAGGAAAGAAGCCAAAAAATACTGGCGGCGATAGACAGGGGAAAAGCCACTTCAACTCATCGAAGCGGTGCGAAATGCGGGAGTCTCTGGAAATGCTGAAAATAAATCTTATGAAGCAGTTCATGAGAGGCGCTTGAGCTTAGCTTCAATATCACCAGAAAGACAGTATCACTGAGCAACCATAGTCGAAATGAAGGAATATAAGAGCAGGAAACTAGGAGTTGCCGGGTCTTAATTGGTGACGATGGAGAAAATAGTTTAACGGGAATTAATTGGATGTGGATGGAGCGGCGAGAGATTTGGGAAACATGGTTTTTCCAGGATAGGGTTTGGTCAAAAGTGATACCAAGGTTTTTCACAGAGGAACAATATTTTATTGGGGTATTGTAAAGGAAAAGATTAGGAAGAGGAGCCAATGATTTAAGGAGAGAGTTTGAGCCAATAACAATAGCTTTTTTACCCCCAAAAGTTATCCTTATAGTTCCGCCCTTCAAGTTGGTCAATGAACTAGACCCAGGATCTCTTGGCATCATTTAATATAAGTACCTAATTGTTAAATAAAGAGTGAAATAGGCCAGCTGTTAGTGGAGTTAAGTGCAGTGGGAAGTGGAGATCAGGTCGTCTTCAGTCCAGCCACAACAACAGCCGCACAAGAAAGAGAAAAAAACCCTGAAGAGAGAGACGGAGAAGTTTAGAGTATCTGTTGCAGAATGCGTTTCTTTACTCCCTACAGCATGGTACATAAATAAAAGTGTGTTGTTTGGGGTCTCTTGTAACCTTGGACCTGGCCGATGATCCCAACCCAAGCTCGGCAAATACACTTCTTCCTCTTGCTGCGCGCAAATCGTCTCCATTCCAATATTTTAAACCCATTCACAAATCAGACTTTCGTAACATACATCAATTTAATGGCGAGAGAGGAGACATCCTATTTTATAGAGCAATTTGTTTACAAAGTAAATCTATAAGTTTAAAGTGAATTATTGTTATTTATAATTTAAGGTGCGCCAACATCTGAGGTTATTGGCTCTCAGAACATCTTTAATGCACTGCCAGCCTTCGAACAGTGTCCTCTCATTACAAACAACAATTGAGCTGAAAGAAGCTCCAAGGAATCACTAATAAATGGGTTGTTACGTCAATAAGCAGGCTCAAGGATCAACAAAAGGTCCTCTCTCCTCTTTGCGTAGATTGTAATGAGGGGGAGGATTTCAAACATATAATAATGATATGTCCACGTTATGTATGTAGAATGGAAACGAATGTTTGACGACATATACAGGTATTTAGATGCACCATTTCGCTACGAAGACATAATATTCTCCACCAACATCTATGTGCTTAAATCTATAGCAGAGCAAGCAAAGAAATATGAGTGTATTAAAAAGTTATAGCCGATTAGAATGAATGCAAGAAAATGATTAGAGAAGGATTACGGGATTTTAATTTCGGTTAAGCTATAAGGATGGCAGGAATATAGAGTACTGATCCATCCATTAGCTGTAGTTTATGTAAATAGTTGTATATAGTAGAGGGATGAATGTGTGAAGCGAATGTATTTATAAGTAAGAATGGAGAGTGAGTGATATTCTAGTGATATGCACCTAGACGATGCTGGCTGTATGGCGGAAGCCAGTGCCAAAAACAAAATCTGAGACCAACAGCTGGTTTCGAGCTCATGATCCAGAATTCGCTAAGTTACTGAACAATTCTCTTACCAATAGTGAATTATTCTTATTTTTTAACTTAATGCTATTTACACGTATTAGCTACTGATGTTCACATTTGTCAGTGGGACAATATTCAATTGTTTTGACGGTTACATTTTAAAAATAGATGGTTGACTTAGTGTAGTGCTTCTTAAACTTTTAGCGACCGCAACTCCATTTTTAAAGTTACCTCCTGATTATAAAAAAAGTATAAGTCAGTTATTCTTAGTTTACATGACAAGAAGCTGAAATGAATATTCGATATTTGCAATAAAAATGATCAGAATAAAGAATATTTTATTCATTGCTAATTCAGCAGGGGGAATCACTGAGATAATTCTTACAGCATCAATTTAAAATATAATATTCCCGTATAAGAAAGCACAACTTTAATAACGATTATATTCTAAATAATAGATTAGTTCCAGATCAAGTTAAGATGTTATTCGAGTGCATGCTGTGCTGTAAAATATTACTAGTTTAATTCTAGCCCACTTATAATAAGTTTAGTTTTTATTATTTTTCCTTTAAAGATAATTTTTAATTTATCTTTATTACAGTGCGCGTGAAAATGTACTAAAATTGCATACAAACTGAATGCACTTTTAAACACATCTTCTCTCTCTCTATAAAAACCAGTTTTCTGAAACTTGAACCTTAGTCCACACTGAGCAAATATTAGATATCTGGTTTCAAAATTATTGAAAGAAATAAACTAATCTGATGTGTAAAATATAACTTACTCTCACTGAAATTTACTTAAGTAACTATAACGGATGAATTATTGTGTTTAAAATGATTAACATAGAATATTTACTTGCATTTCAGTAAGTTTTCAAAGTGGTGCAACAGATGTAATTTAGGCGCTTCAATATCAGTGGTTATTGGCTAAATAATATCTGGAGCATATTTGAGTGCCCTGCCAGTCTTCGGTGTGTGTTCGCTCGTTATAGACAACACTGTTCCATCACCGGACAGTAAGCTGTAAGAAGCTCTTATAGACAGGAAGAAATCTATCTAGTCTTGGCAGAAGTACCTCTAGTTCAAGAATTCTTTATCCACTCACTTCAAATTCGTATACCGATTATACGGCCATTCTAACCCATAATTCAGATCCATCCAGTTTTATCATCTATCCTCGAAAACCTGGGAGTTCGCAAATGGAGGATAGAGATCAACGAGATGAAATCACGCTACATAACCTTTACTCTACATTAAAACAAAAATACGTGCTCCAAAACTATCTAAACCAAATTTCTATCTCTTCGGCAGATAAAATGCGATACCTCAGACTCTACCTCGATAAACGCCTCACGGGCTTACATGAACTTAACTTACGATACTGAATGTTCAAAAAAAACTACCCGACAAATGATCCAAATTTACTCTAATGAACCCATAAAGAAGTGCTATACAGCCCTACTTACCACATTTTGGATTTTAGATCTTGATAGCTAAGTGCTTCAATCTTAACCGCATCCAATCTCTACAATAGAAAATCCTACGCACTATCGTTTTTTTTTGCCTTTTTTTTTGGCATTGGCTTTCGCCATACAGCCAGCATCGTCTAGGTGCTTATCACTAGAATATCACTCACTCTCCATTCTTACTTATAAATACATTCGCTTCACACATTCATCCCTCTACTATATACAACTATTTACATAAACTACAGCTAATGGATGAATCAGTACTCTATATTCCTGCCATCCTTATAGCTTAACCGAAATTAAAATCACGTACTCCTTCTGTAATCATTTTCTTGCATTCATTCTAATCGGCTATAACTTTTAAATACATTCATACTTCTTTGCTAGCTCTGCTATAGATTTAAGCACATAGATGTTAGCACTATCGTTAACGTACCATTCTACGTCAGCAATTAGACTATCAAAATCCCTTTTTATACTTGACCTAGCCAAATCCCGTTACATCACAAATTTCACTCCAAACTTTCCCAACACTTCAAAAATCCATTCATTCACAATCTGTCCCTCGAAGGTTCCTCAAAGGCTGAAGCGTCGATTGCCTCGTGATTTTCTTATCGCATGATAGAAAAAAAAGGTATCCTTCAAATTCACTTCACTGGGAGGTGTTAGCATGAGGGTCATCATTGGATGGCTCGGAATCAATTCTTTCAATTTATTTTGCTTATGCATTATTAAACAACCATATTTACTTGCTACTAGCTAGTTGTAAATTAAATAAAGAAATTTAAGAGAAAGAATGAGAAAATCAAACGAATGGATAAAAAATATATATTAGAGGTAAAATGCACAAAAATATTAGATAGATGTACGTAATTATTATAGTTAATTGCGTGCAGTTCTTTTTTATACCAATAATCTTTACAGTAAAACAGATAAACTTACAACCATTATCTTAGGAAGTCACGTCATAGAAGTAGTTTGGTCTCTTTTATGTCTCTAGAGATAAAAAAATTGCTTGATGTTTTGTATTCTTCGTAAAAAAGAAAAGAAATAAAGAACAAAAGAATGCGTCACGAACAAGTTTAAATGGTAAACTAAGAAACGTCTTCTTGCGGACTGCAAAGTACTAAATTCTTAATAATTACAAAAACAAAGAGTTTGAAGTTATGGAGGATTTTGTGTTGCCATCAGGTTAATGTTAATCAAATTGTTGCACTTTTATCAACTTATCGAGTTTCCTGGCTTAAAACAATATCGCATTAATTTAAAACCTAAAGTTTAGCAGTTATATTCATTCGAACATCAGCAAAAAGAGTTCAACAATCAGCGTGATTGGATGCATAAAATCCCAAAATTATATACGAGGGTCGTTTGAAAAGTCCGTGCAAAGTCAAAGAGATAGCACTACTGGCGCGTATCGAGGTTATGTTTAGTTAGTAGCATCTCTTGGAAGAACACACACCAAGTTTCAGCCAGATCGGTCTATTTCTTTGTGTTTGGCATTCGTTTGAATCGAGGAAGTCGAGTGATTTTCAAAAAATGGACGAAAAAGAATTTCGTGTGTTGATTAAACACTACTTTATGAAAGGCAAAACGCCTTAGGAGACTAAAGAGAAGCTTGATAAACATTATGGTGACTCTGCACCTTCGATTAGAACAGTTTATAAGTGGTTTAAAAATTTTCGGAGTGGCCATATGGGCACAAGTGACGCTGAACGTTCTGGACGCCCTGTTGAGGTTACTACTCCAGAAATCATTGATAAAATCCACGATATGGTGATGGATGACAGAAGAGTGAAGGTGCGTGAGATTGCTAGTGCTGAGGGCATCTCGAATGAACGGGTACATAATATTTTGCATCAACATTTGGACATGACAAAGCTATCCGCAAGATGGGTGCCGCGATTGCTCACGCTTGACCAAAAACGAAATCGTGTGAAGTGTTGCAAGGACGGTTTGCAGCTGTTCCAGAAGAATCCGCAGGACTTTATGCGTCGTTTCGTCACTGTGGATGAAACATGGATACATCACTACACTCCTGAGACCAAAGAACAATCTAAAGAATGGGTTACCAAGGGGGAATCTGCGCCAAAAAAGGCGAAGACCGTTCCTTCGGCCGAAAAGATTATGGCGACTGTCTTTTGGGATTCGCAAGGAATAATCCTGATCGACTATCTGGAAAAGGGTAAAACTATTACAGGTGCATATTATTCATCGTTATTGGACCGTTTGAAAACCGAGCTGCAAGAAAAACGCCCACAATTGGCCCACAAAAAAGTCCTTTTCCATCACGACAACGCACACACCTCAGCAGTTGTGGTCGCAAAATTAATGGAAATAGGGTTCCAACTCATTTCACATCCCCCTATTCTCCAGACTTGGCTCTCTCGGACTACTATTTGTTCCCTAATATGAAGAAATGGCTGGCGGGAAAAAGATTTTATTCAAACGAGGAGGTGATTGCAGAAACAAATGGCTATTTTTCAGACTTGGACAAATCCTATTATTCGGAAGGGATCAACAAACTAGAGCAGCGTTGGACGAAGTGTATAAGCCTAAAAGGAGACTATGTTGAAAAATAAAAAAGGTTTACCCCAAAAAATTAAGTAGTTTTTATTTTTGCACGGACTTTTCAAACGACCCTCGTATTTTTAGTTATTTAATGCTGGAAACCTTTTTAAATTCTATTCGTTTACTAACTTAGGGTAAATACCAAAATGGAATTCTATCTCAATTGTTTACGCTCAAAAAAATCGGTTCCTTTTCATCAATAAAACCGCTTGATTTCCGCTGTAATAAAATACTGCTGAGGAAGGAGGTGTACATTTCCTTATGGGACAGCAAAGCGTACCGGCAAATAAATAAATAAAAAAAAACAGTCAATTATTGGTCAATAAAGAGATCCGATTCTCTATAGCTTCACAACGTTCGCCAAAGTGTTCCACAAATCATCATTCAAGAAACTGAATAAGTTGGACGATCAATGGTTCTGTCTTTTCTGTGGACTACCCCAGATCTCTCATTCACTGATTCTTAACGTGGACGGATAGATTTTTAAGGGGTTGGCCAGAGAAAAACCAACGCCTTCGCGTCCCAGAGGGTCTCTTGGATAACTGGATAATTAGAATATCTTCACCAATTCTGTCTCTTCAACTAAGCTTAGGAGTTGATGAAAGCCTCCAGGGTAAAAAATATGATGGAGTGGTATTTTACTTAGGCTCCCACAAGAGCCAAACCCTGAACCAAAATTAGCCCCTCTTCACTTGTACAAAATACGTGCTGCGCTGCTTCATATTCTTCTAGACAGAATCTAAACAGGATTTCCTCTGCCAAGCCCATTCTATGTATGCGCATCTTTACACTAAACAATGGCCGCTGAAAAAAGTCTGCAATCTACCCTAACGACCGCCCGGCTTTGCTGAAGAAATGCTTCAGTAAGTTTGGGAGAATGGCTGCTGAATCGCCTGCTTTCATACTGGGTTTTTACTCCCATCATTACTGCAACTTGTTTTCCATCATTCACTCCTCTAATGGAGAATTGCAGCCTCAACACGCATGACCGAGCACCCGGACACTTTTGAGAAAGACTTTAATTTTAGGCTTCCAACTCTTTTCAAAATTTCTAAGCAGTCTTAAAAATCAGCTTTGAACATACTTCATAGGACATTTATTTGCGTAAAGAATATTTTTAGATAAAAGCAGAGACCAACTCTGCTAAACCTTATTTCAGGTGTAGCTTTCACCTTTAAACTTTGATTCTTTGATTAATAGCTTTAATATTGCAATAAGATAAAATTGTAGATTTTAACTGAATTGGCACTTCAAAGTATAGCTTAACGTTGCAGTTTTCTGAGAACTCTAAAAAAAAAAAGGAAAATATATTTTCCTAAGCAATTTTTCAAATAAAAGTGATAAGCATTTATGTGCGGCTAGTGTGTAAAGTTAAAAGAAAATTATTGGAGGGGGCCGGAAGATGACTTCAGATGAAAGCGACCAGAACACAGGATACTCAAGTGGGTATTGTTCTCCTTTGAGGTTCGTACTCCTTTGATAGAGCTGAGAGTTTGCTTGGGATTCCTGGTGCTGCAAGAACCAGCAATGGCTATCATGTAGAATTAAGTGTAACAAGGGCTAATAAAGCCGGCAGCCATTAAAAATGGCTAATTCAAAGTAAAACAAGTATCTACAGATATTTTTAAGGGCAACGAACAAAGAAAATGTTAAGTACAATTATGCGCTCTTTTCTAGTTCTAATTTTCTTTTTTGGGGGGGATTGAAAAAGTTGGATGGACCTACCTCACCTTTATAGAGAAATGATTCAAAACAAATGGGCTATAAATCTGAACGAGACAAAATCTCAACTCTTCGACGCATCACTCTATCTACTGGCTTTTACAATCTGATTCTTTTACGAGTAGTCAACGTAGTCCACTATCTAGGGCTCTATCTCAACAGAAGACTTACTTGGAATCCCCATACACGACTTAAGAGAACAGTACTCAGCAGACGCTTCTGACAACTGTAAAGACTACTTGTCAACAGATCAAAACTCTCTAAGGACAACAAAAGACTTACTTATGAAAGAGTATTAAAGCCCATCTGGGAAGGCCTAAGACAACGAACAATTTGGTTCAAACAAAAGCTTTCAAACCTCCAAATTCCCTGCAGCTCCTTACTATGTCACCCAATCAAATAAAACATCCAAACAGACCTTGAAGACACAGTCCTTACTTCGCACAAATTACTCAAACAGAAAATTCCATCTTAACAGTTGAATCTCACCAAAATCCATATGTCTATGGATTATGTCTAACCCTCTATCTTCCAGGACATTTTCAGATAACACATCTAGACGTCGTCTTAAAAGACTGTTGCCTCGCAATCTCCTATCTGACGACGAGAGAGCAAATAGATTGCGAAATGTTGGAGTGTTACGCACAATTTGGTAAGTTCTACACCCTATGTTTTGGAAGTTATCAATTATTCTCGTTTATTATAACGCAATAAATGCGTTGATTGTAACTAAAAAAACGATTAAATACATAAAAAATATTTGTAAACAAGTTTAGCACGAAAGTATATTTTTCAACTAATACTCCTTCATTTAGTTCAATGCATCCCAGATAATAAAACACATTTCACCAAAGATTGGTAACTTTGTCCTCTTTTTCCAAGGAAAGATAAAATTCTTAAATTTTCTTTCAAAAATGTAGGGCAAATCTTTGTTCATTTGTTTAATTTTTTTGTTTTCTTTGCAGATTACAGATTTCGAGAATAACGTCGTACGAGAAAATTGGCAAAAAAACAGAGTTTTCACTAGTTGTTCATGGTGGTCGTGGTTACTTTTTAAACGCGGAAACCGATTTTCATAAAATACGGTTTATTTTTATTTAGATAATTTTCATTTGCGAAATGTTAATTAGATTAGATAATGTAGCATTAGAACGAATTCGTTCAAAGTAATAATAATGATAATAATATGAAAATTGTGGTAAGGAAAAATCAAGTATTGACGCTCGTTTCTGCGTCCCTTACAACGCCTTTTGGTAAGTATACTTTAAGGAAATTAGCTTTATTTTTTACGATGCAGTTTATTTAAAACAAAAATAAATTATAAAAAAATAAAGCTCTAAAATAAATAAATAAAACAACTACAAAACAAAAAAAGGAATGAAGTCGTAGTTAAGTTAGTGCTACGTCATATAGAGAGCGAAGCAGCTGCGTGATTCCCGTCTAGTTACAGATGAAGAAATATGAATCCAGACCACATATGGACGCTGCTAACTAAACATTGAGTTCCATTCATTTTAGTTACAAAACTGCCAGTTTTTTTTGTTCGTTCGTTCGTTAGTTTTGTTTAGTTTATGTCAAGTGGAGAAGTTCTGAGAGATCACTGACTTCTACCATATTTTTATGCTTTCATATTTGTTCGCATTTTTATATTTTATTTCTATTATCTGGAATTAGGCGCTCAACTATAGATTCTACTTATAAATCCTTCCGTCGCATCCAATCATTCCAATCCAAAATCCTCTGGCTCGGATTGTTGGAGCGTTTTCTGTCTTATGTTCGATTTTATGCTTTATAATTACCTCACTATCACTTTAGTTTTCGATCTCCATTAAATATTTCGATATAAGAAATTCCACTCTAATCCTCTGATATCCTTATTTTCAGCAGTGGGACTGTCTAGGTGCCCTGAAAGAAATTAGTGACCAAAATAAGATCTTTCTGGTTTGGATACCTGGTCATTCAGGACATAAGGGAAACGAAGCGGCAGATTTATCGGCCCAGGAAGGCTCTGCGGGACACTTCGTCGGCCCGGAGCCCTGTTTTGGGGTTCCGAAGTGTATTAAGTCTGCGGCCATTAACTTATGGGAGCAGAGTAGGGCTCAGGAGAGATGGCTTGCCACCACTGGGCAGAGACAGGCGAAGAAGTTCATTAAAGGCTATTCGCCGAGGCTGACTGACAGAATTAATCCGGCAAGGCTGTGGGGCTATAAGGATAATTGTAAGCCTATTAACTGGACCACTGCAGGCTCAGAAAACACATACATCGCATGGGCCTGGCAGAAGATAGCCTCTCTAGGTTCTGCCAGGAAGAAGAGGAAACGGCACTGCACGTGTTGTGTCAGTGCGAGGGGCTTGTCTGGGTTAAGGATGTTACTTCTCGGGGAGGAAAAACCAAGGCCTGTGAGCTTTACCCAGAATTAAGAGTCTGATTAAAGGGACAGGTCTGGAGGGTGAGCTTTAGAGTGAGGGGAGCCACAATAGATCCAAAGAGGGTCGCAGTGGCGTAGGCCTTGAGGCCGCCCTAGTCTAATCTATCTATCTATTTTCAGCAATCTTAACCAATTCGGCGGTTTTTTAGAATCACTTTAACAACAACTAACAGTTTAAAAAGTTAAATATAAGGGTTTGTTCATTATTTTTGGTGACTGATTCATTGTTTGAATAGAATGAGAAAATAACTGCTAATTTCAGTCATGATATATTTTTGTCATGCCGAGCTTTCGACCTAGGGACTAGGTCATCTTCAGGGCTGTGGAACATATTTTACAGTGTGGTAACAATAATTGCAATATTTTAAAATGTATTTGTATAATGTAAAGTAATTTACAAAAATATTTACCTAATTTACAATATACTGTTTTACATCATTAAAGGGTTGGTGTGTCTTCTGTCTTGTCTGTTCATGGACTGAATGTGATCGGTTTTATGTGTTTGGTTGTAAGGTCAGTGTTGCCAATTGTCAAGTATTTTGTAGAAAGTTGGCGTTATATGTTGTTTAAATTGTTCGTGTAAGTTTTGAAATTTAGACTGTTTTCTGTCTTTGATATGTTACATCATTTCTGAATGAAGATGATCTAGCCCCTAGGGTCGAAGCTCGGCATAATAAAACAAAAATACAAAATACAGTCGAACCTCGCTTAACGAGCATAATTCGTTCCAGAACCTTACTCGTTACGCGAAATACTCGTTAAGCGAAACAATTTTTTTATATAAATTAAAATAAAAGGGGATAATTGCTAGATCAGCCACACTTACACCATTTTCTCGTTTCTCAATGATTTTACGTTTCAATTCTAACGTTATTTTAATTCTTTTCGAAGCCATTTTGTTAGAGGGATAACAAAATAAACACAATAATATTTAAACACAAATATCACTATATGGACTTCCCCTATACACCACTCATTCGGTGAAGTTCGGTTTCGACTGTATCAATGCATTAGATACGTGGAGAATATGAAACGCATATGCGTAAACAGGAATGACTAATCGAAGAATGCGCAGTTTTCGATGAGTCAGTCAGCGAAATGTCATTAGAAAACTATCGTTATGCGAAACATCGCTCGCTATAAGAATCAATTTGTTTTACTCGTTATGCGAATTACTCGTTAAGAGAGGTGCTCGTTATGCGAGGTTCCACTGTATGACTGAAATTGGCAGTTATTTTTTCATCCTATAAAGGGGTTTGATTAAACGACAAAAAGGTACACAAATCAGCAACATTTCATTCATATTTCAGCTCAGTAATTTCAGCCATTTAGAAACGTACGAAAAAACTTGCACGTTTTATTCAAATTTTATAACAATAAAAAATTTAAAAATAATGTTCGTGTTGGTCTACTACTGTCGCGATTTGAATCATGAAGTTATTACAATTACTTTTGACTTTTATTTTCATTTTACGTTTCGCGCAGTTCGCTATTAATTTGGTTTTTACTAAATAAACATCTTTAATGGAATCATTATATACAATAATTTTTAGAGGTATCAAACACTATTTCTAGCAAAAAAAGCTCAGAGAAAATGAAGAATCCTGACATCTTCTTCATTTTTTGCCCATTTTGCGGCCATAATACGTACATTCATTCTCTCTAATTTCACTTAATAATGAAACTAAATAGTTCCTGCGCTTTCTCAATAGAACTTAACTCATTCCGAACAGAAATGATTAAAATTCTGTCAATTCAAATCCATTTTGTGGTCAAAAAAATATATTAAAGAAGTGAATCTATAAAAATGGAAGTGTAATCAAATGTAATGAAATTGTCTGCTATTAAGTTTGATTAGAAAATAATTTATACAACTTAATATATTTTTAGATTAAACAAAAAAAGAGTTATATTATTTTTATTGATTCTTGCCCATTGATTAGTTAATATTTGAGTTTATATAAGATTTACTTCTAAACAAATTCCTTTTATGAGATGTATATTTCGCAAGAAAACTATTTAATACAAATAGATAAATTTTATTTTTAGCTGTCATGTATACGAATGTTCATAAATGCGTGAAAAGTTATTTAGATGTCAAAGACTTTAATATCGTCATCTTTATTTCCAGAATAGAATGTCATTCTTGTGACGTCATGTTTTTTATTTATTTTTTGTGCTTTCAGTTTCATCTCCTGTGATGGTATTGGATGAAGAGAAACAATTTGTTTTTTGATTTTTTACATTTTCTGGGATAAAGAAATGGGATTTTAGGGAACCATTTTATCGTAAAGTATTTTGAAATTTATACAGAATTTTTGGCGTAGCTCTACTGATACATTAATTTAGGCTGGAGCTTTCAATTTAGAGGAACCGAAAGGAGAAGAATGACAAGTAAAGTGGGCCCCTTTTGTGGGCTAGATATAGTCTATCTTCAGTTGTAAGGATCCGAGGTAGAGTTAATTAATTCTGGGAAGATAGAAACTATGGAGATAGTATTTCCCTTGGAAGACAGCAACATTTTAAGGGACATTTGGAGGAAATGAAATCCTATCTCCCACTTGCTCGTGGTATCCCTAGGACTACTACTTCCAATTTGTCGGCCAATAAAGAATATATGAAGATCGGACTTTTAGTCGGGGATGAAGGTAATTTTCAATCTGACTCCTTTGAGAGGTTGGCTAAGCAAGTAATTTTCAGAATATCTGGGAATAGGGTATACAGCTCTGGGACTGGCATTTTTCTAGAACAATCCAATCTCTTAAAACACCAAGCCGAAGAATGAAAAATCTTCGGTCAGACTTTTGGAATAAGTTGTGACTGTTTGATAACGCTAGCTTGGGAGGTGATATGATCTCCTCAGTAAGATATTGTAAATGTCAGGCGGTTAAGAAAGAACATACTCTCTCTTGGGAGAGACGGCGGTTAAGACTTTTCGTAGGTGCTCATCCCTAATATCACGCAGAAGTTCCTTCAATGAGGTTTCAACAGATTTTTTAAAAATGAATTGATCTTTTCTAGAGCCAAAAAGTGGTTAATCTCTTTGTCTAACGCTCCCTGATTTCCAAAATTTCCCAAGAGAGTCTAGGGGGATTATCAGAGTTAGGAGAAAGGTACTTATCTTCCATTGAACTCTCCTTTTATCCTCAAAATACCTCAGCATTTTTGTTGGAAATCAATGAAGAGAAATTACTTCCACAATGTTTAAGTTATAAATAAAATCACTAATCTCTAAATGTCCTTTTAAATGAAATTTAATGAATACATCGTAAAAGAAAAAAAAATTAATTAGTATAGATTTAAAGTTAGGGTTCATTTAACGTGATATACTTAAGGCCGACCGTATAAAACAGAGTATGCATCCATTCCAGAACAAGTAATAAAAGAGTAAACGTCGTACTAAATAGAAACTTCAAAATCAACAACATATGCAGCAAAGTTTTAATATCTGCACAAAAAACAACGAAGCCTATTTCGTGAAATATGTTTAATTAGTGATTTCTCATTAAAAAGTACGTTTCCATAACTTTAAAGAGCCAGTGTATGACAAAGTTGGATGGTTATGTTTAAAATTGCATCCTTGGGGGGGATAATTAAAAAAAGGGGGTAACTAGTAAAAGAGCCAATTGATCACACTATGATTACATAAGCAAGCTCTCTCACTCTCTCTTGCCATGCACTTCTGCGCACTGCTTCATGCGCTGGAGGACCGCGCTAAATGAAAGACCAGTGAAGAGAGACATGGGTGGGGGAAAAAAGCCCTAATGTCTACCCTTTATAGGGTAAAAAATAGAAGGTTCAAGAGGCCACCCCCCACTCCAGAGGCTTAGTCAATAAACTGTTGTGATATGTGTGCACTAGGGGATAAGCCGTGCTTAGATAATCCTCTGGATCTGCCCTAGTATTCTTCTTCCAGATTTACAATCAACAAGATGCGAGTTTGCTAATTTAGCTACATAAAAGTTTGATTCATTTCTACAGTTCTTATGCACTCAAAGGCGTTACAACGAATGATCAAAAAAAGAGTACTTGTTTGGGAAGAAATTCCAAATTGGTGAGATAATATCTCGATTAATCACAGATAAAAAAAAAAAACAACTAGCATTAAGTTAAATAGCCATGCTCATTCAATAATTTATAATTAGGTGTAGAGCAGGGTAGTTAAGTAAATTGGGTGCATGACGATTTCCATTTAGTAATATGCAGAAAGAGAAGGCCTGAAGAAGTAAAAGGAATTTAAGGCAGAACTCCTCTCTCAATTAAGGGATTAGTTTACTACAGGGGTCTTTAGAACCCCTGTGGTACACTGGATCGTACACAGTCAAAACGCACGTAAAATGGAAATCATCTATACAAGGAATTTTTCATGTAGGAACCAGGGGTAGTGGACTGACTTATTAAAATATTAGATTAATATAATATTTAAGTAAAAATTACAATATTAATATAAATTAGATATAAAAAAAAGCAGTTGATCGTAAAAAATAAATATAAATAAAGCTTTGATAAACTATTATATCTGCTACTTAAACATGAGGTTCCTTCAAGAAAGACCATGAGCTCCAAGGGTTCCTAAAAGTGTAGAAAGGTTGAAGGCCCCTAATTCGCTACCTCACTATACAATTGTCTCATTAAGATGTTTGTATTAAGATTAAATAAAGATACAAGAATAATTTAGAGAAATTTGAGTAGAAAAAAGTGCTTTGATAAACTAATTTATCTGCTACTTAAACATGAGGTTCCTTCAAGAAAGATCGTGAGCTCGAAGGGTTCCTAAAAGTGCAGAAAGGTTGAAGGCCCCTAATTCGCTACCTCACTATACGTACAATTGTCTCATTAAGATGTTTGTATTAAGATTAATTAAAGATACAAGAATAATTTATAGGAATTTGAGTAGAAAAAAGTGCTTTGATAAACTAATTTATCTGCTACTTAAACATGAGGTTCCTTCAAGAAAGATCGTGAGCTCGAAGGGTTCCTAAAAGTGCAGAAAGGTTGAAGGCCCCTAATTCGCTACCTCACTATACGTACAATTGTCTCATTAAGATGTTTGTATTAAGATTAATTAAAGATACAAGAATAATTTATAGGAATTTGAGTAGAAAAAAGTGCTTTGATAAACTAATTTATCTGCTACTTAAACATGAGGTTCCATCAAGAAAGATCGTGAGCTCGAAGGGTTCCTAAAAGTGCAGAAAGGTTGAAGGCCCCTAATTCGCTACCTCACTATACGTACAATTGTCTCATTAAGATGTTTGTAATAAGATTAATTAAAGATACAAGAATAATTTTGGGAATTTGAGTAGAAAAAAGGTTTGATAAACTAATTTATCTGCTACTTAAACATGAGGTTCCTTCAAGAAAGACTATGAGCTCGAAGGGTTCTTAAAATTGTAAAAAGGTTGAAGACCTCTGGATTAGAGGAAGAAATGGTGTGCTTCATTGTAGCTGGAATATACTGTTCCTTAATGGATACTGCGGCGGTAATTCTCACAATAAAACCAGACATTACCAACGAAGATTTCCAAATTTATCTTCATATTCGGTCAAGAGACAGTAACAACTAATTCGTACAAGATAAATTAGTGGAAATATAGCAATAGCTGGAAAAGCCATAACCTTTCGTCAAAAGAAAACTGGTGACCCAAAATTCACTTGACACTTTCCTTGATGGGGAAACTCGAACAAAATATTTTGCAGGTTTAAAATTCATTCGAAACTTCGGAAAAGATAAAGAGAACAAGAAACCAGTAAGACGAGAAACAAAAAATGAATTGTGAGAGATCTTTCTCAAATATTGGATGCTGCTTTTGAATAATCTAGGACAGTCAATAAAAAAATCTTTACACAGTACTTTTTCTTATTTTTTAAAATTAGCACTAACACCAAAACTAAGTGCATGAAGTCAGTGCAGCGTTTGTATCCAAGGGAAACCATGAAGTTTCTACAGCTCAACAAAACAACTCAAAAGGAGGAGAGTGAGAGGTAAGAAGAGAGAGGAAAGAGCCAGGTAATTGTCTGAAAAATGCCACCCGTATTCCTGGTGACAAAAAACTGGTCTAACCACCAACATATCAGGGAGGGACCTGACCTAACCTAACCTATACATCCCTCGGGGGCATTCTACTTTTTTAATACCTCCCACCATTGCAAACTGCAACCAATAATACTGCAATTTTTTTAAAAAGAGTTCAATCTTGCTTGAACAAACTTATAACTTTATTTACTTCTTCTTTTCTTTTTTTTTAAAGCAAAAAACCAAAAAAATAAAATGATTCAATTTATTCAGTAATAACCAATAACCAATAAATTCATGCGTTTACCCATAATTATTAGATAATACTAATTTATTTTTACCTAAAATTACACACTACATATCCAGGTATGTTGCCACGTAAACACAAATTGAAATGAACCATATAATAACTTTAGGTAATTTTCATTTCAATGAGTTATGAGGAGGAGGAGGAGGAGAAGGGGAAGGAATTATAACCTTTTAGAAAATAAATATACAATTTTACCTTTAAGGCCAAGGGGGCAATTATTTGCCAATGCTGACTAAATTAGCCGATTCCAACATTCAGTTTCTTATTCTCCATTATAGGGAAAAAATACTTTAAAATAATTTACGCATATTTCTCTTACTGCAATTATTTCAATTCTAAATTCATTTTTTCATTTTTTCTTTGAACTAGATTTAAAATTGTTCGTAAATGCCCAAATTTCGTCCACCATTTAAATCTCTTTAAAATTTCAATTTGGAAAATTTAACACGATTGCAATATTTTCTTTTCTTAGTAAGAAAAATAAAACGTAAATAATTAAGAATATATAGGGTTCGTGACCGTAAATTATTAAAATAAGGATTCAAGATTGGTGAGGAATCGGTCCAAATAAAAACTAGAACTCGTCTTTTTACCAACGTTTCGAGACAAATATATTGTCCTCTTCAGGGCGTGGCTCTACGGATTGGTTGAGTTACAGAACAGTTTCTGTAACTCAACTAACCCGCATAGCCACGCCCTGAAGAGGACAATATATTTGTCTCGAAACGTTGGTAAAAAAGACGAGTTGTAGTTTTTATTTGGACCGATTCCTCGCCAATCTTGAATCCATATCTTAAATAATTTCTTATCGCTAATTGTGGGAAACTAAGTGACAAGCATGAGCTCGAAAAAAGAGTTACTTTGTAGTTTAAGAGATATAAAGATGATAAATCTTTATTATAAATATGTGCAATATATGAAAACATTAAGTATCAATAAACAATATACATTATCTCCTTAACAAAAACTTACAGTTTAAAATGTTAAGTATAAGGGTTGATTAAACGCCAAAAGGTACACAAATCAGCTAGTACCCAACATTTCATTGATATTATTTTAAGTAATTTTACTACATTAATTTTCATTAATATTTTTTTGAATTTATTAGATGTTTCACAGACCCTTATGCTGGCCATTTTAATCTACAAAATATTTGTTCAAGTAGAACACCATTTAACTTAGATTGACTGTAATAAGATAAATAAGATATGCATATTTTTATGACAGCTAACATAATTATTCCAGTATTTTACTATAAGTAAAATTAGAGGGACTACATTAAATTACAATTGAGAAATGAATAATTATTGTTGAATAATTTACTTGATATTACCTACGCGTTATTTGTGCTCACAAATACTTCGGAAAGACGAATTCTAGACTGAAATATTGTTTTAAATCCGTGATTCAAATTTAAATAGTAGCCGACTCTGCCTTTGTCTTTTTTTACTTTAACGTGCATGTACATACATACGATATATGTGACTATTCAGAATAAAGAGCATAAATCAGAAGAATAATTTGGAATAAAGCTAAAATAAAGTACCTATTTAATTACGAAAATATAATATACATTTTATCATAATTATAACAAAAAAATAAAATATTATGAATGAACAAAGGGAAGGGATTAGCTATGCGGTTAGCATATTGGATTCTCACGTGGAGGTTCCGGGTTCGAATCCAGCTGCTGACCCTTAGATTTTCTCTTTCTAAGAGCTTCTTACAGCTCACTGTCCGGGTGATGGACAGAGTTGTCTGTAACGAGAGAACACTGTCCGGAGGCCGGCAGTGCACTGAAAAAAGCTCCGGGCGCCAATAACCTTGATGTTGACGCGACTTAAATCATAAAAGAAAATGAATGAACTGGCCAGCATAAGGGTCTGTGAAACATCTAATAAATTCAAAAAAATATTAATGAAAATTAATGTAGTAAAATTACTTAAAATAATATCAATGAAATGTTGGGTACTAGCTGATTTGTGTACCTTTTGGCGTTTAATCAACCCTTATACTTAACATTTTAAACTGTAAGTTTTTGTTAAGGAGATTTTTGTACCTTTTGGATAGATTTTCTTTTTTGTCTATCTTGCAAAGTTACATATCTGCTTTTCAGATTTTATTAAAATTGGGAATAATAAATTTAATTTTATCATTATAACCTGAAAAGGTGTTAAGTCGGAGTTACTACCACTGGACAGATCTTTTTAAAGAATGATTATAGTTGCGGTCCCCAAACCATCCTCAATAACAATTTTTTTGAGAAAGCGTTTTGAATAAAATAGGAAGGTAATTTGTACGTAAATAGCAAAATTAAACTGCGATTTCAGTACTTCCCTTTAAGAGGAGTAAGAAAAATAAACTGCGATTACAGTACTTCTCCCTAAAAGGCAAAGAGGCAAAGATTTTGAATCGAACTACAATTCATTGATGAAAATCGGTTCACTCATTGAAAATTTTAACGATTGCAATACTTCCTCTTAGTAGGTGTAAGAGCATGATGGCACTTCACAGCCACGTAGAGGAGCTTTAACCACTTCTTCTTACTAAATTTTATCAAAATCGGACTAAGCGTTATAGAAATATTGGTAATAATAGTTTTAGAAAGGGCCTTACTTGGGTGGGGCAAACTCCCCTCCTTTTGAGGCACAGCGTCGAGACTTTTAAAGTGCAAATCTGTACAAAATTTCGATTCGAATGACACTTTATTCATGAAAATCGGTTTACGTTTCGATAATTTGAAACGATTGCTATACTTCCCCTTAACAAGTGTAAGAGCAGATCGTCGCTTTAATGTTACGTAGGGGAGCCCTAACCCTGTCATCCTACCAAATTTTATCAAAATCGGGCTAAGATTTACAGAGTAATTAATGATAATAATTTTGGAGGGGGCCTCACATAAAAGGGGCTAACTCCTCTCCCATTCCATGTACAGCGTCGGGACCCCCAAAAGGCACATCTACATAAAATTCCGAATCGAATGACATCTCATTCATGAAAATCGGTTCACGCGTTTAGGCGCTACGTTGTTTACAAAAAAGGTAACAACAACAAGAAGAACAAGAAGAACAAGAACAAGAACATTTTTTGAAAATGCCGTTTTTGCTCATTTTGAGCATCTTTTTTCTCAATATCTATCAAATCTAGGTTGTTGCAAAAAAATTACAGTCATAAAGGAGGATTTGCCCTATATTTTAAAGAAAATTTGGGAATTTTATCTTTTATAGAAAAAGAGAAAAAAATTGTCAAAGTTGGGTGTTTTTAAACCTAACGCTTTTTCGTGCAGTTTTTGATGATCAACCCTTATACAACTGTCCTACCGGACAGTTTTAATAACCTTTATAACAATACTATAGGGAGAGCTTAAGATGTGAAGTATACAGAATGCAGGAAAAAAGGAAGGAAAAAACTAGAGTAGAAATTTAGAGAAGTATTTGTCTTTTGGGTCTGTAGGTAGGGAATAGAAGGATCTGTAGGAGGCTATGTCGCAGCAGAGTGGCTTAGAGTGACAGTCTAGAGTTGGAAAGGAGTTTCAGCAGACTATTTTGGATATACTCGTATTAGAAGCGTACCAGGGGGTAATGGATGCAGTCTCCGTGAAGAGAGTCTAGTACGTCGTGGAGAGCCTGTCGCAAGTCTCACGAGAAATTTGTTCACCTTGTAGTTTTAATAACACAGATTTATGGAGCTTGTTACAGAAAAATAAAAAATAAAAAATAAATAAAAAAATGTATAGATCTTCTTTAAGAACTAGCCTTGAAACAATTTATGTAAAAAAATGTATCTGAATGTAATAACTGTATTTCTAGCGACCTGCAAGTGTAATTAAGAACGAGTGGATAACCCGGTTACCTATAATTTAAAATACAGACAACAACTAATTCTGAAACCAGTTTTTAGAAAAAAATTATCTTTTTTTAAAAATATTTATCATAATTATTAATTTCAAAGACTGGTTTTTTTGATATTTTAATAATTTATTTTAATTTTTTTAAAGTATTTTTAACTGAGAGGGGGGCCTTCTTAATTGCTTCATAATAATTTTTTTTTTTGTGCTCAAGTTTGTGTTCATATTAAAATATTCTTCTCAGAACATATCTGACGACCGAATATCAAGTTGTATCTGCGTCAATTGTTGCAGAAATGCAACTGCAGTTGTGAAGAGTGAGAGAGAGAGAGAGAGAGAGAGAGAGAGAAAGAAAACATGAATGCAATTTAGGAGCCCTTTCTGAGAAAAATATAGAAAAAACTGGAAAATTGATTCGGTCATGTGGTTGACTTCTGATTGACTAGTTTTTAATAAAACCTAATTGTTGAATTTCCTGTAAGCACGTAACCAAAATAGAAAAATAAGAAGTTAATTTCAAAGGGAATGGATTAGCTATGAGGTTAGCCCAGTGATTCCCAAAGTGTGCGCCGCGGCTCCCCGGAGCGCCGCGGTGCCGTCATAAGGGCGCCGCGAAATATTCAATTAAACAATTTGGCAATTTTCTTGGAATTAATTTGTCTAGCAATATAAAATCCATTTTTGTTGATCACCAATCAGAGCTTATAAAAAAGTTCGAAAAAAAAAACTTTGAAGCAGATAATGATAAATTTACATGGATTCAAGACCCATTTAGAGCCATGGCTCCATCAGAGTTTACTTCTTTAGAAGAAGAAGAAGAATCTCTTATTGACTTGTCTTGGGATAATACTTTAAAGTTAAAGTTTGGTAGCATGGAACTTTCTGATTTTTTGGATATCAGTAAAAAAGGAATATCCACTGGTTAGTGGTAAAGCTCTACGAATATTAATTCCATTTGCAACATCCTATTGGTGCAAAGCTGGGTTTTCGGCGGTAAATATCGCTCGAAAATTAACGGTGAACAAGAAATGCCATATCCAATTTTATTCCGAGATTTGAGAAGTTGGTGTAGTGAACATCAAGCCCATCCATCCCATTAATAATTTTAATAATGTTAATCATCAATGGACGTTCAATAAATTGTTTATGAATTTAAAATTCGCGTTTAATTTATTTTCCAACTAACCTAACCACATGGTGGATGTGGATATACTCGATATGGATATTACCAAAACAGTTGAAATTGGATATTTTATATTATACCAAGGAAAATAGTAAGAATCTGTTTTTAATTTTTCGCAGTTAAATGGGTAATCGCTCGTGAAAAGGAAAGTTTTCCAATTTTCAAGGAAGACAAAAATATTTAGAAAAAAATCTTATGGATTTTAGGGCGCCGCGGAAAATTATTCGCGATCCGATTATTTAGGGAATCGCAAACTGAAAAAGATTGGGAACCTCTGGGTTAGCATATTGAATTCCCACGCGAAGGACCCCGGGTTTGAATCCAGCAGCTGGCCCTTTAGATGTTTCTCTTTCTAGGAGCTTCTTACACGGTCCCGGTGATAAGACAGAGTTGTCAGATGTTTGAGGCGCCTTAACTCTTTGAGGCACACGATTTTAAAGAAAATAAAAGCCCTAGTTGCATATGATTTCTTTTATTACAAAAAAATAATGGAACTAAACATTCATTTCCATTATCTTACGTATGTAATCATCCCTCTCAAATAATCATTACTCTCAAAATACAGAAAAAAAGAAAAGAAAAAATTAATACCATTTCAATAGTCCTTTTTTAGTGCGGGACACTGGTATTGTATAATACCACTATGCAACTAATGCTTTATACGATGTTCACTCAAACACAACTTTTTACCAAAACAAAGCGGAACTTTGCAGACAGTACAGCACTGTCCTTCTGCGCACTGTTCCTTGAAATGTTTAAGTTCCATGTTTTGACCCAATTTCTTTATAAACAATATATGAATTAACAACAGCTGCATCCAAATAATAGAACAGTATGCGGTGCCACCATTTTTTACTATCGGTCAAGTTTTATAATTGATATACAATTTGTTTTTCACTTATTTACGCATTTACCATTGGTGCATAGCACTGCCAACTGAATGAAAAACTGTAAATAACATATTAAGCTGTTTGTACGAATAACTTCAACTTTTCGAGGTGGGTTAAAATATATCCCACCATGCAGCAAAAGCTAAGCAAAAGGTGGGACAGTTTTTAACCCTCCTAGCCGCAAAGAGTTAAGAGGTTATAGGCAGTCAGAAATTTGAAAAAATCGATTTTTTTTAAACATTTTTATATATTAAAGTATAGTATCTCAGGAATGTTGTCCTAAAATTTCAAGTCGATCCGAGCAAAATTGTAAGAGTGAAAGTGTTTACAAGCCCCGACCGTTCGAATTACCATCGCTGAGCACAGAGCGCAACTTGCTACGCGGGAGGCAAGAATCCTACGCCGACAGCAGAAATCGGAAAACTTGCGACATTTTGGAAGACCTGGAGGACTTATTTTATGGGCCTGGAATCGATGACACTGTCTAAGTTGAAAAAAAGATTATCCAAGTTTTATTCGCAAACCTTTAACCGCTGAAAACTATAAACGCGTTTTTCTCAAAACTACGTTTTCAAAGTCGGTGGAAACGATATCTCAAAATCTACAGCACCGATCTTTTTGAAATTTTACGTATTTCTTTTACACATATTAAAATCGTACTTGAACGAAGGATTTTTTTTTTTTTTCAATGAATAGAACTTGTTTTACAAACATAAAATGGTTAATTTTTTTAGTGAAAATCGTGAATCAAACTTTAAAGTTGTCCCAAAAATTAAAAATTCAATTTTTTTCTAAATCCTTCGGTCAAGTACGAGATAAAGCCATCTACTAACGAAATGTTTTCGAAATTTTGATTTCAGAAGACCCAGTCTCAAGATATCATGTCCACGAGAGGGTTGCATTTTTTTGACGTGTTGCATTAAAATATTTGCCATTAGTACAATTATTATTAATTTGTAACGAAAAAATTACAATCAGTTCTTTAAACATGGACTGATATGACGCAAAAGTTCCCGAATAAAAAAGTAAACACGTTTTTCCCCCAAAAAAATTTGAAAACATGACTTTTTTGGCGCCTCTGACTGCCTATAACCCCTTAAATGAAATAAAATAAAAATTCGAATTTTAAGCGATTTAATTAATTAATCGCTCTCTTAATTGTCTCATTTAATTACATACACACACAAACACACACCGAAAAAAAGAGAGAGATGAAGAGAATGGATAAAAACCACTTCTAAAACCAACTCTAAAAAAACCCAAACCGACAGACGGATGGACAAACAAACAAGAGAACGATGTTATGTTGTGTTCTTTCACAAAGTTTTTTGTGCTCCACAACAATTGCACACACAACTGAGGACAAGTTATCACAGGTCATGGTTCTTAAAGCAAAAAAGAGTATCAGTAAACACTGTTGGCTGTTTGTCCGTTAGTGTGTCTGTATGTATACGAGCCCCCAACTGGGATTAGATTTCGGACCCACTGCATTTCTGTCTCCCCCCCACCCCACCTACAGTCTGGGACGTTGAACTTTTAAAAACATTTCTTAAAAGTTTTCTATTTCTGTATTTAAAAGGTTCCCCTTCTCAGTTAGGCTTCTCCAGCTCTTCTGTGGGGAGGCAACTCTATCCCCCTTATTTGGCCAACACTTCTCCTTTTTTTGTATTTATTTTAAATCCCCTCTCCATCTAAGATGACTCCTGCACCGCTCCTGGTCCTCCAGTCCAACCCGACCAGCTTTACGTCCCAAAACCATCTCTCTATAACTTCTCCTTTGTGTAAATAGTTTATTTTTAGATTTTTTTCTCTTAAAAGCGGAATTTTTTTACACTTTAATTTATGTAGCCTGCGTCTTCTTTCGTGAGTTCAAACCGAAATTGGTTTCCATCACTTTCAGATGACTTTTTGAACTCTACAATAAAACTATCTTTCAGTACTTTTATTTTTTGTCCGATTGTTGAAATAAACAATTATAGAAAATAGAAAAATTAAAGAAAGAATAATGCCAATTTCATTTATATTTTCTGTTTTACTTAATGCCAAGCTTTTGGACCTAGGAACTATGCCATCTTCCGGACTGTGGATCATAATTTACAGATACAGATTACTTCTTCTTCTTTGTCTAATGCTCTTATGCCTTCCAGCGTCGAGCTCAAGATATTTTAGGCCCTTAACTAACGGATGTACTCTTCCCTGTTGTCTGTCAATTTTCGGATAGAAGACCTAGTCTGACCTCGCTTTTGTGCCAATCGCCCGATGTAATCCAAATAGCCCAATCTTGGTTTGCGGCCTTCTGATCAGGCCTCCATCAAGCATCAATCTTCTCCTCTCCACTTCTCCTGCAGACTTGGCCAAACCACCCCAACTGCCGATTCTCCAACTTGTTTACGAAGGGTTGTACCTCTAAACTGCTCCTTATTGTTTCATTTCTAATTTTATCTCGCTTAGTTTTCCGTTTGACCCGGCAGAGAAATCTCATTTCGGCATCTGTAACCCGGCTTGCATGCTTATCCAGCATAGTCCACGATTCTGCCCCATACTGAAGTAGAGATACACGGTCTTGAAGACGGTCATTTTCACTTTTTTGCTGACCTCTCTTTTACGGACCACAGTATTCCTGATCAGACCATAGGCTTTATTGGCCACACCCACCCGATTCAGCACCTCCTTATCAATTCTGCCATCCCGGCTATATAGATTACAATGCATATTAATTTGATTCAAAAAACAAATCAATGTACAATGTGATGAGTTCCAGTACAAAATACTTTCCACAGCCCACATGATCTAAACCAGGGGTCCCCAAACTACGGCCCTAGGGCCACATGCGGCCACTTCCGGAAGGAGTATCACTTTCATTGGTGGTCAGTGAGAGAGGAGCAATATATGCGGCGGTGCCGCAAAGCGCTGCGTCGCTCATGTACAGTACTACTTCCGATGACGCGGGATGTACACGGGATGAAAACAGTGTAAAATAACAGCAGAAGTAGGAAGAAAGGCAAAGCACTATAACTAAACCGGACACTGACCATCTCATTAGCCAAAAGTAGGTCCATAATTCCCACAGAAATACTGGGCAGTTTGGTGATTTAAATTTACTTGTTCTTTATTTGAAATATTCTATTTGTTCCCGTTTTGTTGTGTTTTTTTGTTTTTTAATAGTTCGTTTTATAGTCCGGCCCTCCAACGGTCTGAAGGACAGTGAACTGGCCCCCTGTGTAAAAAGTTTGGGGTCCCCTGTTCTAGACCTTTCAGGGTAATGTAACAACTTTTCACCTACTAATTTCTAATAAATATTAAATATGTAACAGAAATTCTAAATTTAAAGTAATTTGGCTGAACGGAAGTGCCGCCATTTTGTAATTTTTAGCGATACTTTTTTTTTTTTTCTTTTTTGATAAAAGTATCTTTTACGTATAATATTTAAGTCACCTACTTTTTAGTATGAATTGTAAATTTTAAGAAAATTTAATCATGTAAGCTGTGGTAAGGGAAGGTCGTGTGAGTAGTTTAAACCAGATTTTATTTAAAAAGTTAAATAATTGCTTAATTTTTGTCCTAGCGCAGCTTCTCTGCTGAAAAATTAAATTCTTCTTAGCAATCTGTTCGGTAGAGCGACATTTTTAAATTACTGTGTGGTATAGCTTACACCCATTGCATTCTTTAATTGTTCTGAAATTGCACTTCGGAGTGATATATGTGGAACCTATACCCTGTGGTTTCCCCACCAGTGCCGAAATGGAACATTTTATAAATAAAAACAATATTGCCGAGCTCGAATCCAGCTGCAGATGGTTAGAACTCTTCTGGTGTGATGGACAGTATAACTAGAGAATGCTGTTCGAAGGCTAACAGTGTCCTGGGCGCCAAAAATCGCCAGATGTTATCGCGCCTTAAATTAAATAAAAAAAATCACACCAATGAGCTCTCATTTACGATTAATGGGATCGGCCGAATTTATTGACAATAGAACCAAAATGGAATATAAAGTTCGGATTTGACTTTTATGAAATAATCATTTACTTCCGGCAAACGCATAATTACAAAAAAATTCGATACAATTACAATACTTCCTTCATCTAAGAGAGAAGTAAACATTTTTCAAATAATTACGAAGTCATCACAGATGCGATCCGTCCAATATTCAAGTAAGATTTTAGCCCAAAACTTTAATATTAATAATAATTTTGTCGAAGGCAGCCATTTTAATCCTTAAAAAAAGGAATGGTCGCGAACTATGGTTAGTTTGAAAATTAAATAATTATCACGAAGATATAAAAATATTAATATGAAGTCTAATTTCACCTGCGCTCTAATTGCACCTGTAACAGCTCCATTTTATTGTAATAAAATATCGCTCATGTATTTATTTGCAGTGCCATTAAAATCTTCATATTAAATGTTTTTTATTTAATTTACTAGGAGACAGGACAGCTGCAAACTTGTCTTTTTTTAATACTTAACACTAATAAAGCATTTAAACATAAAAATAAAATAGAATAAAGTATTAGAAAAGTTAAGTGTATCTTAGATATTTTTAATTTTTCTAATTTTTCTTTTGCTGCACATTTAAATATGGATAGTGCAGCTGCAAAGTTTATCGAAGCTGATGGACCCTCATCTGTTTGTTTATTATTAATTTTTTTGTTAATTTTTTAATCTATTCGTTCTGCTGCAGTCTAGTTTATAATTAGCGTTTCAAGAAAATGCCAAAGAAATGAGTAAAATTGAATTATGTACACAAAAAAAAAATTGAAAGACGGAAACGAGTTTACCCCAATGTGGGGACAGATGTGCTGAAGTACAATAGCTTCTAATTAGTGGTAACCAGTTTAAAATAAATATATATACTACATATATATTTAAAAATGTATTACAGTTTCCTTAATAAATGAACAAAAAAATAAATAAAACAAATACAACCCTAGAAGAAGTAAAGTTGCACGCTTGGAACTTACATTACACTTTTACATCTTGAGTTTCAAAGACGAAGAATGTTACCGGATCAGCAGATTAGGAAATATAGCTATAAACCGCAAGTATTTAGGTTCAACAAAAATAAAGGCAACCGTGACAACAAATGCTACATAGTAATCAGAAATAGGTGTTTTTGCAGGCGCCAAAACAATTCGTGACAAAATATTTGTCTAGCAGTGCATAAGTCTCCAAATGACCAGAACTTTTGACATATGCTGACAAGATGAGGATGAATTGTTGATGAATGAGGATGAACAAAAAAAAAAATGAAGAATTTCGAAGCTTATTTGAATAACCAGATTTGTTGAGTCGTTGTTGGGATGATTTACGTTGGCTTAGCCACTTATATACAGCAGAATATGGAAGAGCAAAAGGGAGTCTCAAGGAAAGCATTACCACACACCGATATCAAGTGTATAATTGCAAAAGCAGCACTACAAAAAATAGCAGACAGATTACAGTAATGGTAATAAAGGGAGATTCTATAAAACTATGGCAGATCAGTTACCTAGACAACCATGGTTTATGAGGGAACTGTCACTAATAAATGGGTTGTTACGACAATAAGCAGGCTGAGAGCGAACCACGCGGTGTGCGGATCGTATCTTCACAGGATCAACAAAAAAGGTCCTCTCTCCTCTTTGCGTAGATTGCAATGAGGAGGAGGATTTCAAACATATAATAATGATATGGCCACGTTATGTAGTAGAAAGGAAACGAATGTTTGACGACATATACAGGTATTTAGATGCACCATTTCACTACGAAGACATAATATTCGGTGCAATGAAATATGAATGTATTTAAAAGTTATAGCCGATTAGAATGAATGCAAGGAAATGATTAGAGAAGGATTACGAGATTTTAATTTCGGTTAAGCTATAAGGATGGCAGGAATATGGAGTACTGATCCATCCATTAGTTGTAAGTTTGTATGTAAATAGTTGTATATAGTAGAGGGATGAATGTGTGAAGCGAATGTATTTATAAGTGGAGAGTGAGTGATATTCTAGTGATAAGCACCAAGACGATGCTGGCTGTATGGCGAAAGCCAATGCCAAAAAAAGCCAAAAAAAAAAGAAAGCATGGGGTGATAGAGGGAGGCCTGACAATCTTTCTTGGAGGAGGCCAATGTCCAATATCGGACCGTAGAATCCTGGAAAGAGGGAACAAGATTCGGGTAAATTATTTTAATTTGGAACGAGCAAGGACTATAGAATTAAAGAAGACGTTTAATGTGGCAAACACAATTTCAAGTTTTTATGCAAGTTGAATTCGAAACCAATCCGAGACACAATGAACATGCGTGCAACGAAGTATAAAATCAAAAATACTTTAAACTTTCCATTTGTTTGTAATTAAATTGTTTTAAGCAATAATAAGCATTTTTTTTACGAACATACGTACAACGCTAACAAATAACTACGAAGTATAGTTTTCCTTGTCTACGTCATAAAGCCCCTATACTTCCACTTGTGTCGTCATACATGTTTGAGGGCAACTTCTTTTTTATTGAGGTAGGATATGGTTTTACTTTTTTTTTTTTTAGTTTAAAGAGGGACTGGAGTTGAAATATGCCTGTTTGAACAGGAAGTCAGGAAGGTTAGGGAGATTACAAACGTGTGTGTGTGTGTGTGTGTGTGTGTATGTACATCGTATGTGTATGTGAGTGTAGTAATTAGGGATGTAGTGGAACCATAGGGGAGAGAATATTTGCGGAGAGGTCATTGAACCTAGTTTGCAACGAGGGAACATGTTTGTAGGCCCATATTGATTCATACATCCTTAAAGCTTAATACTACCACACATACATGGGACAACTAATACATAGTGTCACTCACACAAACGCACCAACAGTTTTAACTAGAACGTTCGGTTACAATGTAGCTTGGCTGGAAAGTACTGTAGTAACTAAAGTTATATTAGGTTCCTTTTAACAATCTCGTAACACCACTAAAAATAAATATATATTGTTATCGTGCAAAATTTAGATATTGTGTTAATACTGCTAGAAATATCCGTTTTTTTTAAGGTCCCCTGAATTCGATAAAGGGATTTTTTTTTTTACAAATTATTCTTGCTTGTATGTCCGTTCGTATCCACAGTACATTCAATATTTCGCGCATACTCGTACCATCGGTGTATGCCACAAAATTTTAGTAGAATTTGCTCTACCGGAAGTAAGACTTGATTTGATCAATTTTTCAGTTTTTACAATTTTCTCTGCCTCTAAAGAATCTCCTTAAATTTTTTGATCTAGTTTTATATGTAAATCTATTGCATAATGACTGAAATTGGCATTATTCATTCTTCCTTCTGAGATTAATGAATCAATCACCAAAAAACAATGAACAATAAATCTGTAACTTCTATTTGAAATGGTTGACGAAGAAGGGTATAGAGAAAACGCTCTGCGTTAGGTAAAGCTCTTCCATGTGGCCGTAGAAAAACTAGGATATCGCCTTAAATAGAAGCAGGACACATAGAAAACCTGAGACAAGTCAACTCAGAGCCATGAGCTAGCAAGGAACGAAGAAATATGTTCTTATTTCCGGTTTGATAGCGTTGCACTCTCTTTACTAAGAGAGTTTTGGTACTTGAGTGAGACACTAACGAGGAAGAAAAGAAACATCGTCTTCCTAGTATGATAGCGAGGCGATCATTTAGTTTACAAAGAGATCTTTAACATCAATGGAGAGAACGATAAGTGGATTAAAAGACTTTTAAAGGTTCTACATAGTAGAAATCTTACACAGGGTTATCTGGCCAACTACCATCTACCCAATGACGGCAATCGAAATCATAAATTGTAATAAAACGTTGAGCTAACATTTTTTCATCGGAGTCTATCTTTGGGATCAAGGGTGCAGTTTGTGTGGCTCTCAGAGATTGGGATCTGGAGAGAGCATGAAAAGAACTGGTTGATGTGTCCTGGGGTTCAAACACAGCAAGAGTAAGATGCCTTGGCTGTGTAAACAGAGAACCAAAGAGACTCTTGGCTGGGTAGAAATCAGATTACTCTGATTACAAGCCTATTCACGGGGCGCGGTAGGTTCAGGAAGCACTTCTGTACAAGGTGGGGGCTTATTAGCTCGGGAACCGTTGTGCAAATTATGTCAGGAAGAGGAGGAAACTGCCTCTCACCTGCTGTTCTTTGACACCAAAGGAGATAGTAGCGCAAGAAGAACTAGTAGGGAAAGTCCTCAACCTTCTTAGTAGGGGAGGTTTCGTCCTACTAGATCCAAAAGGGAGGGCTCAATAAACCTCTTGCGGTGGCTGCGGTGCCGTGGGACATAGGTCCCATCCCGTTTTTAATTCTAATTCCAATTCTTCTACGTTGAGGATATAAACCAGTTGGGTTTAAGCTCTAGCTTACCATCATTGTTTACATCTGGAGCAGCCAAGATCTCAAAGTTGTTTTATGATTTCTGTTCAATATTCAATATCCTTTAACTTATCTTACTGTTCAAGCGATAAATGCAAACCACATAAATTTGTGAACAAGTTCCACTATAAGCTGGTAAGAGACAATCTTTTATTTCACAAATCTATACGCAATTTACTTTCTTGTTGTTGTTGTTTTTTGGTTACCATAAAAATTCAAGTTTCAATTATACGCCACACCAAAACAAATATTTACAAACCAAAGGTGTGCACTGACATTTCTAAATGGGTCATACATAAATAGCATGAATTGTTTAGATATGTCAAATTGTCAACTTCAAGGTCCTAGGTTTTATATAAAGAAATCCATAAATGTATGCGCACTTTTAAAAAGTGTAACCACAAATAGTAAGTATAAAATATAATTCAATCCTAAATTTAAAGCCTTTCATGTTTGTTAAATGTTAAACTGCGTAAATTCTTGAAATCATTTTTAAAGTTTTTATGTCCTGTTCTTTCTATGTATCGATAAAAACTATCGAATGAACATTCGCATGACTTTTTCCTGTTACAGTTATTACATTTGTTTGGACGTAAGAATCTGAATTAAAAACATAACTTCCGTCATATTTTACTAAATGCCATATTTTATTTATTTCTTACATCCCCTTAAGATTAAGATTATAATAGCAGGGCGGGATCTATGCCCTTCGGCACCACAGCCTCAAGAGGCTAATAGTACCATCCCCTTTGGATCTAGTAGATAAAACCTCCCCTACTAGTTCTTTTTGCCCTTTCTCCTTTCGTCTCAAAGAGCCACGTAATCGAACAGCAGGTGAGAGGCCGTTTCCTCCTCTTCCTGTCACAATCTGCACACAACGGTTCCGAGCTAATAAGTCCCCACCTTATACAGATGCTTTCTGAACCTACCGTGCCCCGTGAATAGGCCTGTAATCAGAGTAATCTGATTTCTACCCAAACACAGAGTCTCTTTGGTTCTTTTCTTAAAATTAAAAACGGGATGGGACCTATGCCCCACGGCACCGCAGCCACAAGAGGCTTAGATTTAGATTAGATTGTACAAAACGGGCGGTTCCACCAAAAAAGGGGAAGGAACGCAGGCAATCCTGATGCCCATTGTTCCCCGCCCACCCCTCATCTCATGAGAGATACCGGGGTTTAAAAACAAATCCGGCTAAAAATTACCAGATGCTACTATAATAACCTAACAAAGTAGCAACAGGACACTAGGGAGCTTGACGACTCAATCGCCCAGTGCACTGAATAAACCTAGAAAGTTCATTAAGATTACCAGATGCTACAATCTCCGGTAGGGAGACATTTGACCTTCCGAAGACGAGGAATCTAGTTTTAGAATAAACTGGGCACACCTCAACAAAGTGCCTCACAGTTTCATCGGACTCACCACAGCCAGCACAATTTGGCGACTGGATTAGGCCACATTTAAAAAGATGATATGCTAAATTTGCATGTCCACTCAACACCTGAACCAACTGGCGGATCCGGGACCTGCTAAAACCAACCATATCCGTTCTTGACAGGCCAAGGATTTCCTTAGCCTGGCGGCAGTCAGTTCGGGATCTCCACCGTTTCCGATGTTCTTTCAAAATCCACTGTTCCACCTCTGTTCTACAACGTCGATAGGATACAGGGATAATGGGCTGAGGAGTCATTGTTATCAACGCAGCTCCTTCCTTTGCTGTTTCATCAGTAAGTTCGTTACCCGGAATCCCAGAATGACCAGGAGACCAAGCAACCGAAACAGTATTCAAAGCTCCTAACAAATTGAGAGCAGCATGACAAGAATTGACCGAAATTTGGTTCCTACTAGGAGAGGCCAGAGCTTTAATTGCAGCCTGGCTATCCGTGAAGAACCTAACATCAGTGTCGGCAAATCCCTTCCAGCGGAGTAAAGTAGCCGCCATCTCAATGGCAGCCAACTCCGCCTGAAAAACAGATGCATAATTACCAAGATCAAGGCAGGTGCGTTCCCATTGGAACCCAAACTGGGGTCCCCAGATGCAGAGACCAGCACCTGCCCTATCCATCAATGAACCATCCGTAAAAACAGAAATGGCGTTTGTTGATAACTCGACAGCCGAAGCACAAGCCTCCTCCCTCGCAAGTATCTGAACCCCATAATTCCTACTGAAGTCCAGAGTCGCAGGGATGAAGTCCCCCGGCATGGAGAGCACTGCAATATGCTTTTTATCCTCTCGAATCAGATCAGCATGACTAATAAGCCTGCCTTTCCGACTGAGAAGGTTCATAGATGCCCACGTGCCGACACTCTCAAGTCTACGAGCGGCCATCAAAGCCTCCCCTCTAAGAAAAATATCCAAGGGAGGAAGCCGTAACATAAATTCCAAAGCGGCAGTAGGAGTACTCTGCAATGCTCCGGTAATCAATAGACATGCTAGCCGCTGGACGCGCTGCAAACCATTACAAAGCGTCTTCTGACGAGTAGCATTCAACCAAACAATACAGCCATAGGCTAAAATGGGACGCACTACGGCCGTATACATCCAATACATGAGCTTAGGGGACAAGAGGCTTACTGTGCTAGCCCCCTTTTTGGATCGAGTAGACGAAACCTCCCCTACTAAAAAGGTTGAGGACTTTCCCTACTAGTTCTTTTTGCGCTACTATCTCCTTTGGCCTCAAAGTTCCAAAGATTTCGTAGCGGCACAATATTTACAAGAGAGAACAACAGTTCCGAGCTAATAAGCCCCACCTTGTACAGAACTGCTTCTTGAACCTAGCTCTGTGAATAGGCCTGTGACCAGAATAATTTGTTTTCTACCCAAGCACAGAGTCTCTTTGGCTCTTTGCTTGCACATCCAAGGCATCAGAGTCTTGGTGAGTTTGTTCCCCAGGACATATCACCTAGTTCTTTTCATGCTCTCTTCAGATCCAGTCTCTGAGAGCCACACAAACTGCATCCTTGGTGATCCCCAGGACAGGCTCCATTGAAAGGAGTGTTAGCTCAACGTATCTTTGCAATTTATCATACGAGGAAGATGATTTTTCTTTTCTTCCTCGCAAGTGTCCCACTCGCGTAATCTTAAAGCATCAAAAATCTCTTAGTAAAGAGTGTGTAGAACGCTATCAAACCGGAAATAAGAACATATTTCTTCGTTCCTTGCTAGCTCATGGATCTGAGTTGGCTTGTCTCAGCTTTTCTTAGTGTCCTGCCTCGATTTAAGGCGATATTCCTGTTTTTCTACGGCCATAAGGAAGAGCTTTACCTAACGCAGAGTGTTCTTTCTTAGCTGCACGAACTGCACTTAATCTTAATTTTACTTCCCCTTAGATCACTACAGTACGAGAAATTTAAATCGTGTAGAATTTTTCACCAGTAATATTCGTTTTGAGATAACTTGAATCCAGAAAAGACCTTTTTTTTACCGTGAATTTGTTCACTATCTAGAACAGAAGCTGGACGATTGATTGACCTGAAACGAATGGAACTGAAACGTCAATTCCAATGATTAACAATACTTTCACAAGTTATACTTCCAGATAACCTTAATCGCACACTGAAAGTGCTCTGATCAAGAAATGTGCTCTAGACAAACCGGATAAAAGAAAACTTAATACTCAAGTGAATACACAAATGTTATCTTGAAGATATTGGGATAAGTTTCCATAGAGCTTATGTCCAACCACCATGCCATTTTTGGGGGGCAAGGACGTACAGTAAATAAATACAGCTCAAGCTATAACAATTGAGCTCACCTTTTGCAGCTGTAGAGTGTAACCATTCTTGCATACACCGATGAACCGTCAACTGAAGAAGCATTCAGCGTTTACCAGCATCCCATCACTGGACCCTTGACACAATTTATTTAAAAAAAAAAAAAATCACTGAAGAGCATTAAATTTTTGACGGAATTTTGAAAATGCGAAATATTTTTGTTTATGGCTCGCACTGGTTATCAAGATGAATTATTCAAGAATGGAACACTACCGCTAAAACCACTCTCTCAGCTTCATCATAACCGCACATCTGCAAAACAGACAAAAAAAAACTATTAAAGTTATTGTATGAAGTTTTATTCAAGATTAATTGACATAAATGTATTATTTATCATATATTTTTTACAGAAAGAGAACGCAACAAATTTACAGTCTCTTTGTATCACCATATTACAAGAGGAAGTTCTTGTAATTCGGGTAACCATAGGTCTATCATGTGAGTACCTATTGGTTGCTGTGATTTGCTGCAGTGCTCTTTAGTAGTTTTTAACTGAGAACTTAATTTAACTGGTAGATCTATTGATGAAAACGAATGGGTCTACATAACTATCATGCTCAGGCGTCAAACTGCTCGAAATGGGTTATTACTTAATAATCCTATCCCTACCTGGTTTCTTACTGGGGCATTAGACTTACATGGAAACCACACACTAGACAAGGCAACTAAACAATAGGAACGGACAACTAAGCCTCATGATCGGACCTAACTCAACCAACTAACCCTCTCTATAAGAGTACACTTAAATCCATCTGGAATTATGGATCAGAGCTGTGGGGTTCAACTAAACCCTCTAGTATCTCCCGCAACCAATCCTTTCAATTAAAAGTCCTCCGCCGTCTTGTTAATGCTCCAAATTATGTCTCTGATCTTACGCTTCACAAAGATCTAAATTTCTTCTTCGTCACCGAATCTATCCATTCCAAGATTCCTCAATTTCCACAGAAGCCTATGCCTGTCATTCCAATTCAATAGCTCGAACTCTTTCCTTTTTAATAATCCACCACGACGTCTAACACGTCGACGGGCCACATGGATCTCCTATTCAAGACCATTCCAATCATTAAAATTCCCAAGAGTGTCTGCACTGGATGATTTCTCTCTTCCTGTGCGCTACTGTTGTAATTGTGCATCGGCTTTGCCGAAAAAAAAAGAAAAAGAAGAGTCTTTAGTGTTCTGGACAAACATTTATTTGTAAATGATGGCAACATCGCCCTGTGTGATATTCCATTACGGGCTTCATTGCTCCCAACTTTGACCTTACGGACATTGTTATTGCTTGACACCTTCAAAAGAAACTCTCCCCCATCCTTCACCATAAAGGTACCGGAGTACTGTTCTTTAATTTTTTCCAACCTCAAGCCCAAATTTCTTAGCCAGCTACGTCCAGCTCTAAGAAAAGCTAATTTCAGCTCACGCTATGGCCGGCCTTGCCAGTATTACCACAATAGCCATATCTTTCACGTAAGCCATTACTTTCGATATGGAATGCTTGAGTTAATAACTTTCTACCATAGATTTGTCAAACTTATCCTTTTCCTCAGATCAACCATATTTATTTGGAGAAAACAAACTTTGAAGTAAAAATTTACTATAAATTTTCAAATTGCGGTAATAAATCCGTTTTAGCGTTACAAACCAGGTTTTTATTTTTAATTGCTTGAAACGGCTCATTCGAACCTTCTTCAACCATTTTAATTATATCTTTTAAAAAGAACTTGTTTCCTGTGACGGCCATTAACAGTCGATATTTCCGCTAAAAATAGACTTGTGCTTTATTGTAATATTGTCTAAGTAAATACCTAATTAAAAGTAATTAATTGAAAAGTAACTTTAAGACAAGTATTCCGATCTCTCTTTAAGATTTCTTAGTTTAACTTTCAAAATGGGAAAAGTGAGTGGTAATTTCTTCTGCCATATTTAGTACAGAAAAAAATAAAAATAAAGAAATACAATCAAGATTGAATACACCAACTGATTTACAATGTAACTTAGTATTCAGTCTGTGATTTACTAAGTTGATAAATTGGACCACTTTAAAGCTAAAAGTATAGAAGATATATATAATGTTGTACATACGGACCAGACTACGGTCCCATGTTGTCCTCAGGTGATGTCGAAAGAGGAACTTCTTACAAAGTTTTACTTAGATCAAGTATCACGCACATCCTGTTTACATGTAACTGCACTTAACGGGGCCAATATCGCGCCGGCAGTTTGTTTTTTCAAAAAAGAAACTTAATCCTTGGATTAATTGTACTTAATATAAGATCTAGTGGTTTACTAAGTATTCAAATTTTTTTTTTTTAATTTATTTCATTACTTACAATCTGTATAATATAATATATAATAAGTAAATAGGGAGGATAAATGGATGCGTGAAAGGCAGGAGGAAAGAAACTGCCCAGTGGTAGCACTCTCTACAGGATATGGTTTTTAGGTCTTCAGTCGGCGAGCAGGATTATTAGGAATGTCAGAGGAGGCGAGAAACTGTACTAGAGGATTAGAGCTAGTCGAGAGAGTAGTATGGAACTTTTGATATTTAATCTTGGCGAGTTGGTCTATGAAGGGAATGTTGAGGTCGTTGTAAAGAGTGAGGTTAGTCACCGTAGGAAGGAGCATCAGCTATCTGTCGGCAGAAGTTTTGACTGAGTTGTTTGTACAGTCCGTATGTTTGTAGGTTTGGCTGAACCCCACAGCTCTAGTCCTGTACGCCCACATAGGTTTGAGGATAGTACTGTATGTTAAGCGTTTGAGTTCAATGGGTAATTTGGAGCATCGTCCAAGAAGTCTGTAGAGCAGTTTCGCACGTTTTGTCATTGCTTGTCTATTAAGTCTAGTGTGTGGGTTCCACGTGAGTCTTTTTGTCTACGTAGAGCCCAAGGTAGCGCACCAGATCTGTGTACAAGGAAGAGGATTGCTGTTGAAGAGGACAGGTGGACAGGAGCCCCGCCGGAGAGTAAACGTGGCATTTCTGTGGGTTCATTTTAATCCGCCACTTCTTTGCCCAGGAAGGTATTCTAAATAATGTCAATAATTCCAATAATTTAGTTATATTATTCTTTGTTGGTCTTCAGATATCGATAAAAAAAAATAAATAATTGAAAAATCAATTTCTTTTTAATGGTACCTCAGAACAACATCGTATTTTACCAAAGTGACATATCGATATATAAAATTTAGAACCACCAAATAATGAATAATTTGAAAAATTAAATAATTTCACTTATTATAATAAGAAATAGTTGAAATTTCAGCGGAATTATATTTCTGATTGACAGATTCGATCGTGAAATTCAATTTAATATTTATTTTCTGTTCCCACAAAAAATGGGCAAACTATTTGGTAACATTATTGTGCAATGTATCATTTCAAACTTATCGACATTTTAACAGAGTTTTCACAATTTTTTGTTTTTGTAAATGTAAATTGTCACGACGTCCTGTGGGTGATGATTTCAAAATTGAACATTCACACGAACATCAAAATTTTGAATTCTTACTGGATCAATCCATTGAATAAATTTCTGCAAATTTTCATTTAAACACATCCACTGAGACTCAAATTTGTGAAAATCTCTTTTTAATACAAAGAGAATTTAAAAAAAATACATCCTGCAATAAGTCAAATTCACAAATCTGTTTTGAAATAAGTATTTCTTCTTAGAACGATTAGGTAGAAAGTACAAAAAAAAAAAATTTCTAGAATTGCCAAAATAAATATTTTTTGATAAGACAACATCTCCAGAAGTACGACATTCAGTGAAGCATGATGGGCTATAATAAGGGAGTACACTAACACGTACACTATTAGAAAAGTCTAGTCCTCTTGCAGTGCTAATTAGTGAACGGGAAGGATATGGCGATGCACACTTTTAGGGGGCCCAAAGTAGTGTATCCTGTGAGGACACTTTAGAAAAGAAGAAGCACCTACCTAATAAGCGTCCTTCACACAATAAGTGCCACCTCAGACACTGTTCACTGCGTCATAATTGGCACTTATGAGGTCACCCACATAATGGCTTCTTTTCATATGCTCATGTATACCAATCGTTTTGAATTTCCAAAATTTCTTCTTTAAACTTACAAAATAAATTTGTTTTTGAGAAATTATTATTTATTTATCCTTTTATTGAGATTTACACCTGTACCTACAGGGTACAATAGGTAAATGGGATAAATGTGTATATGAATAGCGTGGCAGACGTGAATGACGGTCATCCAGTGATGGCCGCCATTAGTCACGCAGTTGGTCACGGGGCCAACGGCGACTCAGCCGTCTTCGAGAATTGGAGGGTAGCCGTAGTTGAAGACAAGTTGGGATGAAATGAGAGTTTTTGGTGAAAATTGTTATATCGGATATTGGGAAGATTTTTTACGAATTAGTGTGCGAGTGTGTAAGCAGCAACTATTCGAAAACGAAAAATTAGTACAGTAAAAGAAATGACCAATCATAATATTCAGAAATATTAATATTTTTGTTAATCAAATCTCTGTTTACGGGTGCGTTCGACGTGTATACTCGTGAAAAATATAAAATTACCATTAACTATAAAAACTCGAAATTTTAATAAAATACAATAAGAATATTATTTGGTGGGATCTTATCTTACCAATAGAACTGCGGTGGGAGTCAGCCAAATGATGAAGTGGTTGGTACATGTTTGGTCTCCGCATTAGAGATTGTTAATTAGGCACACAAGTAGAAGCTCTCAACCCTTGTGCAATGCCCGTTTTTACCTCTTAGATAGAGGTTCAAGACCTCAGTACGAGCATGATTTCATTTTGCACAGAATTCCAAAGCTCTTTTCTACCTTGTAAAAGCTCTTGCGTCCCCTAGTTAACTAGGGACAATGCATAACGTGAAGCGGTGCAAGATTTTTGAATGAGCACAGAATGCTCTGGTAATCTGTAAGCCCCCAGAGATTGCAGAAAAAGTCGCTTGCAGTGACTATTACGACGTTGTAAAAGTTTTGGTTGTTTTGCCCTGCGTTCGACACGTTGTCTGATTTTAATTTCGCACACTGTGAGGGGGTTTTTAAAAACTAAATTCCACGCTTAACCTGTTTTAAAATGCGCTTCTAAATAGCCGAAAAATTATAAGCGTCAATGCCTGTAAAAAATATCTATTTATCTATCTGAAAACCTAATCTTCAACTAAATCAAGCAAGGTTAACTGAAGACTCCTTTAATATTATTTATGTAACTATAGCGCAAAATTTGGTCAGCCAAAGTGTAACAGTTCACAAACTAACAGCTATAACATTACCAATGAATAAGTGGGTAATAATTAGGTGATAATTTATAGTGTATGGTAGCAACAGGTAGTATTGATGTTGTTTATAGGGCCAAGTTTAGTAGGTCTCTTGTTTCCAATCGTGATGTTTAGGGCGTCAAGTACTATCATCATCCGATTGAATAGATATACCATCATCACTGATGGATATTTTAACAGTAATTCTGGTCAATATAACCCTTTTAATAATTAGAAATTTACATTCAACTTTAATTGGTGCATTAATTCTTATTACTGTTTAATTTCTCTTTAAAGAATTATTACAATAAAAATGCAAGTTTTTTTAGATCATCTGATGATGAGCGATGATTAAAAATTTTATTTTCTATGTAGTATGTCTCGCAAATCATTTTGCAATAGTAGAAAACTTCATTCTGGCACCTAATAGATAATCCGTTTATGGATTTCAAATAATTTAGATCCAATATTTTTTTAAAAATGAATTTTAAGGATTTAAGACAAGGGATATCTCAAGATACTGTAATTATTTTCTCCTCATAGCGACCCAATAGTGGTACATCAAAATCTTAAATTCCATCCCAGATCCTTGGAAGGATGGTTTAAACAAATCTAAAATTAAGTTTAACGAAACTCTCCGTCCAATTTTGTACTATCTCTTTTTCACACCAACATCGTCCACCATCTTGGAACTGTTCATTGGTAAAAGACTCAACCTGGCACCCTTAAAATAAGGCTAAAAAAGAATTGAACTCAACAGATATAACCGAGTACTAAAAAGACAATTTGAATACAATTCCAGTCTATTAACGAACAACAAACCACTATACAATGCAATTTCTAAACCTAGCAGGACGTACGAAATTTGTGGATCAACCAAACGTTCCAAGCTCCAGGGATTACAATCCCTTCAATCCAAAATCCTTCAAGTTAATACCCCAATTTAACTATCCACAGAGACCTTTAAATTCCTATCGCCCATCCAGTAGCCAAATCACATAAAAAAAAACAATCAACCAATCCCTGTAATCCCATCTTAATCCCTTAGTCCAACACCTCTCACCCCGCTCCATTCCAAATAACCGTCTCAGGTGGTTTAAACGCTAGTGGCCCAGCAATTTCTTCATATTAGGTAGCTTCCCCTTAGAGTGAACATGTTCACAATCCCGTGAAGAAGTGATTAGTTCCTTTAAAGAAGAAGTCCCTTATGTATAAGTACCGCCTAAACGAGTGACCCATTACCTAGTTAGAGATTCAAAACACACTAAGACAAGAAAATTACAAAATTATTACTATGGAAAAATAGACAGCAATAATGAAAACCAACAACTAGAATCCTCAGCAGCTGAAATAAAAACGGTACAGTCAAGTTAACAACCGTCACTGTTTGGTGTTATGCAAGGACACGAAATACACCAGCTGATAATAGTAATTTCTATTTCACTATTTCTATTTATGTTCACCTAACAGGTAATTTTAAACCTATCTTCCTTCTTGCTTTGTCTATTTGTCTATCTTATATTTTTATACATTTTAGCAAGTAGATTTATCTCGACTCCGCGCATAAAAAAAAATCAGGTATTAAAAAGTTAAGCGTGTATTATACAGTGTGTTATATTATTTAGCTGATTTATTATTGGAAAGATTATTACTTTATTAATATTAGAAAAAATTAAAACTATCTGATTGTGTTCTACATTACCCAGAAAAGGGAAATCATAGACATTTTATTTTACGGCTGCAAGGGTCTGCATGTACTTAGTTCAGAATGTAAAATAATTTGTTGATATATACACAAATTTTGTCTTGTATTAATTTAAATATAATTGAAAGAAACTTCAAAACATTTCAAAATTCTATTCTTAAATTAAAAATTTAAGAACAATTTATAGTACAATAGAAAATAATTTGTGATAGAATTTTTAAATATTTGCAGGATCAAAAGAATTGCATTCAACTGTTATAATTCTTCAATTTTATGCGGTTGCCTAATCGATTGTAACAGTCTGTAATTTGGGGCAATCAACCATTTTAGTTATTCATGTTTATTTATTGCCATAATTCTTAAAAAAAATGAAATATTTCTGCATTTATTTTATTATTTAAGAGTTGAAATCTCTTGCAAAACTTACACGTTCTAAAAGTTATATTCAATTTCTCAAGATATGTTTGATGTTTTTCATTTTAAATCATTAATCTAAAGTTAATTTTTGAGTTTACCATAAAAGTGAAATCTGTAACTTCACATGTCTCGTAAACTACTCCATAGATTTTGTTTATATTTCACCTGTATATGGAGACAACTATTGTCTATAATTGCATAAAATTTCGTAAAAATCTGTCGAGTAGTTAACGAGATATTTTGAGTTAAATTTTGGTTACGTTTGAAACAGTGAAATCTTTAACTTCAAATATTTCAAAAACTACTCGATGGATTTTGTTTGTATTTTACCCGTATATGGAGAAAACTTTTGTCTATAATTGTATAAAATTTCGTAAAAATCCGTCGAGTAGTTAACGAGATATTTAGAATTAAATTTTGGTTTCGTTTGAAACAGTGAAATATTTAACTTCAAATATCTCAAAAACTACTCGATGGATTTTGTTTGTATTTCACCTGTATATGGAGAAAACTTTTGTCTGTAAATGTATAAAATTTCGTAAAAATCCGCCGAGTAGTTAACTTGATATTTAGAGTTAAATTTTCGTTTCGTTTGAAACTGTGAAATCTTTAACTTCAAATATCTCAAAAACTACTCGATGGATTTTGTTTGTATTTTACCCGTATATGGAGAAAACTTTTGTATATAAATGTATAAAATTTCGTAAAAATCTGTCGAGTAGTTAACGTGATATTTAGAGTTAAATTTTCGTTTCGTTTGAAACTGTGAAATCTTAAATTCAAATATCTCAAAAACTACTTGATGGATTTTGTTTATATTTCACCTGTATATGGAGACAACTTTTGTCTATAATTGTATAAAATTTCGTAAAAATCTGTCGAGTAGTTAACGTGATATTTAGAGTTAAATTTTCGTTTCGTTTGAAAGTGTGAAATCTTAAATTCAAATATCTCAAAAACTACTCGATGGATTTTGTTTGAATTTTACCTGTATATGGAGACAACTTTTGTCTATAATTGTATAAAATTTCGTAAAAATCTGTCGAGTAGTTAACTTGATATTTAGAGTTAAATTTTCGTTTCGTTTGAAACTGTGAAATCTTTAACTTCAAATATCTCAAAAACTACTCGATGGATTTTGTTTGTATTTTACCCGTATATGGAGAAAACTTTTGTCTATAAATGTATAAAATTTCGTAAAAATCCGCCGAGTAGTTAACGTGATATTTAGAGTTAAATTTTCGTTTCGTTTGAAACTGTGAAATCTTAAATTCAAATATCTCAAAAACTACTTGATGGATTTTGTTTATATTTCACCAGTATATGGAGACAACAATTGTCTATAATTGTATAAAATTTCGTAAAAATCTGTCGAGTAGTTAACGAGATATTTAGAGTTAAATTTTCGTTTCGTTTGAAACTGTGAAATCTTAAATTCAAATATCTCAAAAACTACTTGATGGATTTTGTTTATATTTCATCTGTATATGGAGACAACTTTTGTCTATAATTGTATAAAATTTCGTAAAAATCTGTCGAGTAGTTAACGAGATATTTAGAGTTAAATTTTCGTTTCGTTTGAAACTGTGAAATCTTTAACTTCAAATATCTCAAAAACTACTTGATGGATTTTGTTTATATTTCACCTGTATATGGAGACAACTTTTGTCTATAATTGTATAAAATTTCGTAAAAATCTGTCGAGTAGTTAACGTGATATTTAGAGTTAAATTTTCGTTTCGTTTGAAACTGTGAAATCTTAAATTCAAATATCTCAAAAACTACTCGATGGATTTTGTTTGAATTTTACCTGTATATGGAGACAACTTTTGTCTATAATTGTATAAAATTTCGTAAAAATGGAGCTAACTTATACCTTTGTTTCGGTAAAGTATTGAATAGATTCTGTTCAACACAACGAGAGATATTATGGTTTGAAATTTGAAGTAAATTATAAACCTCAAAATTTTAAATTTCTATATCTTAATACCCAGTGGTACTAAAACATTGCAGTTTATATTAGTTATAGAGATAACTTATATCTACATTTCGGTAAAGAAAGCAATTGGTTCTGATCAATACGAAGAGAAATATAAAGGTTTTAAATTTGAAGGTATTTAAAAACCTCAAATATTTAATTTTCTATATCTCAATACTTATCGGTACTAAAACATTGAAATTTTAACAAGTTCAGAGCTAACAGTTCTCTTTATATCGGTTAAGAGTTCAAGGTAATCTGAACAATACGAAAAAGGGATATGAAAGTTTGAATTTTGGGCGAATATAAAAAACCTCCAAAATCTAACCGTTCTTTACCTATTATAACTAAAACATTGTAATTTACAAGATTTATAGAGCTAAAATTTCTACAAATAAAAGCCCTGGTTAAACCCCTACTAGAGACACAGAACTAGCCTCCTTCAAACCCTATACCCAGTCATAAGCTCTTGCGCAAATCTTGGAAATCTTCACCGAATAGATTTTTTAATTTACTGGAAAAAATTCTTCCACATTTGATTGGTGCATTTTTATAGAAAAAGTATCTTCGATTGCATTTTCAATAAATATTTGCATTTAGATCGTCTCAATTCTCAATGTTCCAGATGTAAAACATTCAAGAAAAGCCAGATAAATTCATTTTCTTTCTAGCATATCATTAATGCTTTACCTTATTACTTTTACTAACTTTCTCTAAATATTAAAATATATATGTATTAATAAATAATTTTAATACTTTAAGCAGAAGTGAAGGTAAACAATAAGCAACGACAAAAAATTATAAAATGTTAACATAAAGCTAACTACATATATGCAGGCAAAGTGCATTCCACTTAAAACTATTTAATTACCACGACATGTAAACAAAAAAGAGCTATGTGTCGCGGACGGTTGATCAACCGTTTGAAAGTATCAGTTTGCAATCTATATATATATAAAATTTATTTTATATATTATGAATGGCCATCGTATACTTCCCTTATGTTTAACTTCCTCGCAACGATATATCTTAGCTGTTATATTCTTTAAAAATATTAATACTTAATGCAGAAGGCCACAACGGTGCATGGTGTAGCTGGATAAATAATTGAAGAAAACTATAATTGAAATAAAACCATTTCTAGAAAATACTTTAATTATGTACCAGATATAGCGGTTTAACGTGGCAAAACTTTTAGATCTAGAATAAAATCAACATGCCAAAAAAGGTGTAATATTTAAGGAGAATCAGGCAATCATTGCGAAAGAAAGTCTTTGAAAAATTGGCTCAAGTGAAGAGGTGGCTAGATATCGCAATTCGACAATTTTCGTGGACTACTAGGTAGCCAATACATTTTTATTTAAATATTTAAAGTTAATGGAAAATCCTACCTCCTGTCATCTTGAACCAAACTCCTGTACCAACTGTGGACAAAGTACGCTACCTTGGACTGTACCTAGACCTAAACGGTTGACTTGGAATCGCCCATACAAGACTGAAAAGGCAAGAAACTAACCAACGTTACAAAAATTCTCGCCAGACTACTTGACAAACGATCGAAACTTAACCTACAGAACAAAAGACTCTTATATCTACTGTTACTGGGGATCGCCTAAGCGTTACACAACTCTTTACGCCTCCAGACATTACAGTCAAAAATACTTCGAAAACAATTTAACGCTCCATTCTATGTATCTAACAATCCATAATGACCTCAAAATCCCTTTCCATTACAGATCTTGCTAAAACTCGTTTTCTCAAATTCATCATTCCTCTACATTAACTCATCCTAACTCTCTAATTCAGTGGTTCTTAACCTTTTCATAGACGCGGAACACAATATATGTATATATTTTTCTCGCGGAACACTAACATTAAATAATTTGAAATTCGGTATTTAGCAAGAACTAAAAATTAAATTCAAATTAAAAAAAAAAGGAAAAATTTTTTGTTTTCGTATCTTTCCTGTTCTAAATTTCAATACATTTAAAATTGAAATTTCGTGGAACAACACTTGGACCATATTCGCGGAACACCGGTTAAGAACCACTGCTTTATATCTTCTAAAATTATAGATCTGTGCACAAAATAATTATAGTTTATAATTGAGAAAAACAAAGTGTACAAGAGAACAAAATTCCATATCAATACGTGCTTCACAGTGGGAGATATAGAACGGCCATAATTTTACAGAATTTCATGACCCAAAAAATTTTCAACCCTTTATGTCTTCTACATTTATAGATCTGTGCACAAAATAACTATAGTTTATAATAGAGAAAAATAAAGTGTACAAGAGAACGAAATTCCATATCAATACGTGCTTCACAGTGGGAGATATAGAACGGCCATAATTTTACAGAATTTCATGACCCAAAAAATTTTCAACCCTTTATATCTTCTACATTTATAGATCTGTGCACAAAATAACTATAGTTTATAATAGAGAAAAATAAAGTGTACAAGAGAACGAAATTCCATATCAATACGTGCTTCACAGTGGGAGATATAGAACGGCCATAATTTTACAGAATTTCATGACCCAAAAAATTTTCAACCCTTTATATCTTCTACATTTATAGATCTGTGCACAAAATAACTATAGTTTATAATTGAGAAAAACAAAGTGTACAAGAGAACAAAATTCCATATCAATACGTGCTTCACAGTGGGAGATATAGAACGGCCATAATTTTACAGAATTTCATGACCCAAAAAAATTTCAACCCTTTATGTCTTCTACATTTATAGATCTGTGCACAAAATAACTATAGTTTATAATTGAGAAAAATAAAGTGTACAAGAGAACAAAATTCCATATCAATACGTGCTTCACAGTGGGAGATATAGAACGGCCATAATTTTACAGAATTTCATGACCCAAAAAACTTTCAACCCTTTATATCTTCTACATTTATAGATCTGTGCACAAAATAACTATAGTTTATAATTGAGAAAAACAATGTGTACAAGAGAACAAAATTCCATATCAATACGTGCTTCACAGTGGGAGATATAGAACGGCCATAATTTTACAGAATTTCATGACCCAAAAAAATTTCAACCCTTTATGTCTTCTACATTTATAGATCTGTGCACAAAATAACTATAGTTTATAATAGAGAAAAATAAAGTGTACAAGAGAACAAAATTCCATATCAATACGTGCTTCACAGTGGGAGATATAGAACGGCCATAATTTTACAGAATTTCATGACCCAAAAAATTTTCAACCCTTTATATCTTCTACATTTATAGATCTGTGCACAAAATAACTATAGTTTATAATTGAGAAAAACAAAGTGTACAAGAGAACTAAATTTCATACGAATACGTGCTTCACAGTGGGAGATATAGAACGGCCATAATTTTACAGAATTTCATGACCCAAAAAATTTTCAACCCTTTATATCTTCTAAATTTATAGATCTGTGCACAAAATAAGTATAGTTTATAATTGAGAAAAACAAAGTGTACAAGAGAATTAAATTTCATACGAATACGTGCTTCACAGTGGGAGGTATAGAACGGCCATAATTTTACAGAATTTCATGACCCAAAAAATTTTCAACCCTTTATATCTTCTACATTTATAGATCTGTGCACAAAATAACTATAGTTCATAAGTGAGAAAAACAAAGTGTACAAGAGAACAAAATTCCATACCAATACGTGGTTCACAGAGGGAGATATAGAACGGCCATAATTTTACAGAATTTCATGACCCAAAAAATTTTCAACTCTTTATATCTTCTACATTTATAGATCTGTGCACAAAATAACTATAGTTCATAATTGAGAAAAACAATGTGTACAAGAGAACAAAATTCCATACCAATACGTGGTTCACAGAGGGAGATATAGAACGGCCATAATTTTACAGAATTTCATGACCCAAAAAATTTTCAACTCTTTATATCTTCTACATTTATAGATCTGTGCACAAAATAACTATAGTTTATAATTGAGAAAAACAAAGTGTACAAGAGAACAAAATTCCATACCAATACGTGGTTCACAGAGGGAGATATAGAACGGCCATAATTTTACAGAATTTCATGACCCAAAAAATTTTCAACCCTTTATATCTTCTACATTTATAGATCTGTGCACAAAATAACTATAGTTTATAATTGAGAAAAACAAAGTGTACAAGAGAACAAAATTCCATACCAATACGTGGTTCACAGAGGGAGATATAGAACGGCCATAATTTTACAGAATTTCATGACCCAAAAAATTTTCAACTCTTTATATCTTCTACATTTATAGATCTGTGCACAAAATAACTATAGTTTATAATTGAGAAAAACAAAGTGTACAAGAGAACAAAATTCCATACCAATACGTGGTTCACAGAGGGAGATATAGAACGGCCATAATTTTACAAAATTTCATGACCCAAAAAATTTTCAACCCTTTATATCTTCTACATTTATAGATCTGTGCACAAAATAACTATAGTTTATAATTGAGAAAAACAAAGTGTACAAGAGAACAAAATTCCATACCAATACGTGGTTCACAGAGGGAGATATAGAACGGCCATAATTTTACAGAATTTCATGACCCAAAAAATTTTCAACTCTTTATATCTTCTACATTTATAGATCTGTGCACAAAATAACTATAGTTCATAATTGAGAAAAACAAAGTGTACAAGAGAACAAAATTCCATACCAATACGTGGTTCACAGAGGGAGATATAGAACGGCCATAATTTTACAGAATTTCATGACCCAAAAAATTTTCAACTCTTTATATCAGTGGTTCTTAACCTTTTCATAGACGCGGAACACAATTATATGTATATGTTTTTTTTGCGGAACGCACGCGGAAATTAAATAATTTGAAATTCGGTATTTAGCAAGAACTTAAAATTAAATTCAAATTAAAAAAAACGTACAATTTTTTGTTTTCGTATCTTTCCTAAGTTTCTAAATTTCAATACATTTAAAATTGAAATTTCGCGGAACACTTGGACCATATTCACGGAACACCGGTTAAGAACTTTTGCTCTAATAGAACACCTATCTTCCTCCACATTACCAAAGGTAATCCTCTAAGGAGATTGAAGAGAAGATGGCCTCGTGATCTACTCTTATCGTGAGAGCAGTATAGCAAAGCACGTTACTGGAGTGACACCACTGGGTGCCTTCTCCACTCATGATTTTCACTTATTTTTTTATCAGGTACCACATTTGCTTGTTGCAACAATCGTTGCAGTTGTAAATTCCAACAAAAGTTTTAAAAAATTAAGGAATATCTTTTAATATTAATGAGAATATTGATGTACATTGCGCTACACACATCAGTTTGCAATAAGTGTTCCCATTCATGTAACCCAGTTCAACCAAGAAGAGTATTTTGTACCGCAAGGATGGTAAACTTATCATTGTAAAACAAGTGTTACTAGTAAGCCCTAGAAAGTCATAATCATCCTTAAAAAGTAAGTCTTTTACTTTTAATATAAACTTAATGACAAAACTAGAAATATAATTCCAAAAATAGTAAATACTAGTTAACTTTCTTGTTTTAGCCAATCCATATATGTTATAGTTTTCTGCAATGGATGTCAACGTTAAGCTCACTTCTAGAATTATTTATCGTTTTTCATGAAAAGAAGTTAAGACAATTGTAGGTTTAATTTAACAATTTTTGGGTCAGCTAAAAAGTAGTGATTGTTATGCATTTAAAAGCTTCGACCAATTTATAAATCCTTTCCTTCTGCGTGAAATGTTAAAGCCGATTTGTGGACAAAATTTGTTTTTTCGTTCTTAATTCCTATTCTTTCTCATCCTTTAATGCAAATTTTATTATTAAAATTGAAATCAAAATAAAAAAAGATAAAAATAAATTATGGAGTCAATATGACTCCACATTGGCAACATCTAAGTTCGAGCATCGGCAATATGGTATAAGAAAAGTTACTGGTTGAATATGGAACCACAAAGAGATGTATTCAAAATAAAAACGGCAGTAAAGGAGAGGATATACAAAGAAATCAAAAAATATATAGAGATACATATAGAGCATACATAGATGTTTACAAGAGGAATGAGACCTTGATAAAGACCAGAAGTTTGCAGATTTCAGAGAATCTGAGAAGCTTCTTGTTTAAAAATTCATTTTTGTAGAAAGAGTATGGGTTTGAAATACTTTTATCCTCCAGAAAAGTAGTTTCAGACCAGCTTAAACGCAACTCAGATTTGTTAAAATATTTTATTAAGTTGCACAAATTATGGTATCAAAATAATGAAGAATTATTTTAATGTAAAGTATTTCTTCTTCTAGGATATAAATGTATTCCTATTTAATGCCATATTTCTTACATTTGTCACAGAAAATTGAATGTGATTCCATAATAAACTTAAAGACTTACCGTAACTAGCTGAATACGAAAATATTTATTCATTACAATTTAAGAATGTATATTACACCTAATTGAATCAATAATATACATCTAAATTGATTATGTTCATTTCATGACATAATAAGTTAGAATCTTCCATAAAAACAGAATATATTATGTTTCTGATAAGAAGTAATTGTCAATGAAACGTTCAGAAGATTCCAGACTTTATCAACACCATCTTCTATGAATTATAGTTTAATGTTGAAGTAGATGTACTTATGAAAATATTTCTTGGCTCATAAAAGCCAACTGAACAACTTATAAAAACTAAAGTCACAATCATTTCTAGTTGTTTTAGTAAAAATAAATCTTTATTTTTTTTATCTGTTTATTCGGTTTAATTCTAACTTCCATGTAGAATATGTTTGAAAATCAACAAAATTGCATAATAATTAGAAGTAACTTAATTGAACATACCATTAGACGATAGTCCAGCATTATTGTCAATATATTTGCACTACAATGATATTTTTATAAAACTATTTTTATTAGTTACAATTTAATAATTTTACATTTAATAATACATAGAATGGAACTTATAAAAAGAAAAAGTCACCAAAGGGCAAGCAATATGGCCGTCAGCAATAATTGACCTATTTTATCTGAAACAAAAAGGTAAGTGAAAATTTAATACTAAATTAAAATAAAAAGAAAATTGTATTTAAAAAAATCCAAAATATTAATTAAATATTTAAAAAATATTAAAAGTTAATAACAGAATTTTTCACTCACACGATTATTTTTTTTATTTAATCTTTTCTTTTTTGTTATTATTAATAACATATTTAATCCAAACAAAATAGATATATAAAAAACAACGGTTGCATATAATTTAATATGAAATATTATAAGTGTATATCGAAATATATAGCCAATAGATCGGCTCCACTGCCTGCTAGTACTTCCTAGGATGCCACGTCACGAATTCAGCTCTATCGGTAGTGCACTTTTCTTAAACAATTTTAAGAAGAAAATGAAGTAATTATCGAGTAAGTAGCATGATATTTATAGAATAAATCATAAACAATCATTTTAAGTAACATTTTGTCACATTTCATGAAAAGATTCTAATAAAATGAAAGGAAAATAAAACTTTCCATTCTAGGGCATATCCATGAAAAATGACTTCAACATAATTAATTATATCATCTTTTTTAATAATTAATGATCATTAAATCTTTCAAAAACACAAAAAATGAATTACTTTTTTTATACTTAAAATGATTTATCTTGATATTTTCACTGAATTTTGATGCTAAAAATGAAAATTATTTCAATGATGACGTCACGACCCAATTTCATAGATACAGTTTTAGATCTTAAAAAATTTATTTAAGTACTTACCTCTAAGTATTTATACTTTTAGGATAATAAAGAAAATTTAAATAACTTTTTGTACTATTTTTCCACTAAATGCAGATACATTATATTAAAATGTCGATGTGAACACCAAAAAGTCTTATTCTTCATGGCCAAGCAAGTCTTAAACCTGTAAACAGTTTAAAATACATTCATGAACTTTCTGTTTAAATTAAATTAATATGTATTAAACAGAGAAAATGTTTTTTTTTCAATTAATATTTATATGATCATATATTTAATATAGATAATAAATACGTATAATAAAAATCTTAATATGATATTATGACTCTAAATCTCATAAAGAACATTTCTCTTATTGGTTAGAACAGAATTCTTGTAATATTGTGATAGATAAGATTAATAATAAAATTTTATTTTCTAATTACAGGTGCATCCACGAGTGTATGTGCAGTGAATTAGTGTTGTGTTAGTGATTTGTGAGGTGTTTCCTTTGGCCTGATGAATTCTACAATCAGTGAAGTAGTGCTGTGTTAGTGATTTGTGAGGTGTTTCCTTTGGCCTGATGAATTCTACAATCAATCTCATCGTTCAAAACCTTCAGGTAAAAATTAATCATCATTTTCTAAACTCATACTTCTTAATATGGCACTTGTTTAAAATAGATCTATACTTACGTAGATTATAAAGTATAATCTACTTACCTTTGTTTAACTTACCTTAAAAAATAAATAGTAGATTTTATATCTTATATTGTTGAAAGTTCTATCATAAAACACATTCACCTCTTTGGCTATTAATATATCTAATAATAGATTCAGCAGTGCCTGAAAATGTTTAAATACTTAATATTTTAAAAACCTGTTTGAAACAAAGATGTATTTTCTAATTTCAGGTAAGTTCATTGAATGATTTTTAAGACTGGTAACAGAGCTTGGGCAAGAACTATATGCAATCTAACTTTACAGAAGAAATGGTATGATAATTTCTAAGTTCACCTTATTTAATTGCAGCAAATTTTTTATCGTAAAACTTGATAACTTTTAATGTGGTCAAAAATTTTTACAATCTCTTTCACAAGCTAATTTTACCTACGACAGGTACTCAGCTTCGAATAGAATGAATTTTTTACTAATTTGGAAGTTCCAAAAAAGTTTGAAAACTTTCTTAATTCAACCGTGTAGTTTACGATTAAAATTGTGGGATCACGAAGCTAATGCAAGGCTTTTAAATGATTTATTGAACAAACAGTTAGGGTTAAATTCAGTTAGTTTACAATTAGATGTGATTGTGGTTGAAAATAAGTTGACGAGTGAGAAAAAGTAAAGGAAAATATGAGTGATGTATGAAACCAGAATATGTGGATCAGGAAAAATATTATTCTTTACCAAAATAGTGATCCGAGGGCTTTATGAGTGTTAGCTTAGTATTTTCTCTTTTTGGTAGCAACGTTCTAAAGGGTAATGAGGGACTGGAGTTGGGAATCGGATGCTAAATTAGTGAAATCAAAAATTTCTAAATAAGGACGTTGTAAAAACGTAGCCACAGCTACATTATATCACACTTAGGCCTAGTTTTTTTAAAAATGAGTTTCATATTAGCGATAGGCCTAAACTTAGTAAACTATGAACTTAAAAATCATTGCATTTTCATTTAAAAGTTGGGGAAAACAGCGAAAAACTTTACAAGCAAACAGAATTGAGTGTGGTGGTACCTTTGTATGAAGGATCCTCAAATTATGTCCAAAGAATTGTCTTATTCCTTGTTCTACTTGGTGAGTTTCACTTATTACATATACATACTGATGTATACTGTTCACTTTTTTAATAACTTATCCCAAATACTCACACAGAATCATAACCTTGCACTAGTCACTTTAACTTTATAAGCATGCTGGTTTGTAAATCACAAGATGGCTGACGGAAAAAGAACAGTACTAAAGATGATTCCTTAAAATCTTCTCACTTGATACTTACTTCCAGACGTTTTTCATTCTAATGTACAATTACCCGGCTACAAAAATAAGTATTTCCTCACCATCTCTTTATGAACAGAGCAAAAAATAATCAGGATATTAAATTAGTGATTCTTTGAAAGTGGGCTGCCCTGTAGGTTCCAGCTACCTGGTTGTAAACACAGCACTTACTGTAATTGAAAGGTTATAATTTCTATTCAATTCCCTTCCTTCTGGTTTCTATACAATATTGTTATATTTTCATTGACTTTGGTACTAAATTAGAAAGTATGGTAAGGTATTGTTGAAATATATTTCGCTTAAATATGTTAGCTGGCAATTTTATGAGCTAGTGCCCTTTAAATGATGAATTTATTGTAATATTTTTCATCTACTTTCTCTTACTCTTTGTAAAAGAAATTATTGTGATCGTACAGATTTTTAATTTGAAGTTTTCATTATAAAGACACGTTTTAATGTCCCTTGTTACAATAGTGGTTTTTTTTTACAAATAGGTGTTTGTATTGTGTGCAGAAATTGATCAGCACTACTCAAAAATGAGAAATCAGTATACACCATACGGTCATACTTAAATATTTGGGTTAGGTAGAGCAGGGATGGCCAACTTTTCTGTGCATAAGATTTACTTTTTATCTTAAAAGTGTGTCGCGATCGACTTGTCATAGGCGTAGTCTAAGGGGTGTGAAATGCATACTATGTTTATACACTGTGTTTCAAAGTATAAGGTGCATTCCAACGAGGTATGGGTAGATAAGCAAAATATATTATTTTTTTAAATCATTGATTAAGTTTTCGATCTTTCTCCTTAGAGTCTGTCCTGCTATATCTTTGTGAGGTTTCATGATTAGATTTTAGGCAGAGGGGCTATCAACCCCTCGTGCCCTAGCCTTGTGGTGGGGCTGCCACCTCGGAGCCATCAGGCTTGCTCCCCCATCCGGGGCGGTATCCTAGGGAAGTTAGCCCTAGGTTATGTCCTGTATATGCCTTCGAACTGTGTGAGTGTGTATGGCCCAGTACGCGTGGGACATGAATGGAGGCCTCGGACGAATCAGGAGCTGTATGTAATGTATAAAGATATAGATGTGGGTAAATTCATGAAGTTGGCTAGACCTCAGTGGGCTGAGCATGTGATTAGAATGAGGGACGAGGACATCCCAAAGAAGGTGACGCATGAGCACCTCTATGGAGTTAGGAGAGTTGGGAGGCCAAAGTTGCGCTGGGCGGACGGTGTTGCAGGTGATGCTAGGTCGCTATTGAATATCCCCAACTGGAGGGCGGCAGCAATGAGCAGGACTGACTGGCGGAAACTGGTTGAGCAGGCCAAGACTCAGCAATGAGTTGTAGCGCCGTTGGATGATGATGATGATGATTAAGTTTTCGAGATATAGGCTCACGAAGAAAATAAATTTCCATACCCAACTTTTGATAGCAGCATTCCCGTACATGCGGTACCTCAAAACATTCTATTTTCCGACACTTTTTTCAAGATAGATTTTTACTAACTTAAAATGCAATTTAATTTTTTTTTTTTAATCAACTGCAATTTATAAGTGGCTAATTCCCAGAATGCATTAAAACTATTGCTAGAAAGTTTTGTCTTCTACAATCACTTTTAAGTCCATGGTACACGTTGGAATTCTACCCCCAGACATTGCGAGCGATCGACGATCGACCAAAAGCGGCCTCACGATCGACTTTTGTTGGTCACCCCTACTGTAGAGGACTACAATAATCGTTTGGGCCAAAGTGGTTAACAGATTGGTCCCTCTTTTTCTCTTTGGATAGGTCGATTTTTGAAAAGTGGCTTCCATAATTTTCTTTGCACTACGTATTCATTAGCCCAAGTCCTTAGTGTATTTTTTGTTTACCGATCTAAGCAGTGGTGGAGTTAAGTCTTGCTCTAAAGTGCTGTTTCAACGAATTGTACATTTCTTGATTTTGTTTTAATTAATTCTCATCCATCCTTTTCATTCTCTATGACCAGCTTCCGCAAATCATTTGATTACTTTCCTGGATTCAAATTTTCTGCCGACAATATCAGGTGGCCCCATCAGGCAACCCATGTAATTCGTTAATCTCTTTATTTTCTCTTGTTTTCCAAGCCCTATTCACCAATTTTTCTTGAAAATTTTTCCACTTTTCGTAGGAGATCAAACCTTTGAAGGAAAGTTATAATTCTTTACAATTCCAGTTTGAGAAAATCGTTTGATTATTCACACCAAATTGTTTATTGTGAGCGATAAGAAATGCATTTCAAAAAAAAAAAAATACTGGTAGATGATTTAAAAAATAAAATAACAGTAGAATATCAGTTGGCAGTAACTCTTTTAACAATAGTTTCAATTTTACCGGATAACGAAGCCAAGTCTCGCCCTTCACATTCGAACGTGACTCACAGACTCGATTCTTCAATTTATGCCAGTTGTACTTCACATAAACTTTCGGAGTTCTCTATACATTCTCTTCCCTTTGCTTCCTGGCTCTCTCTCTGGGTGGGTGAAGAAGGGTAAACCGTTCTACTAACTTTTTACTTTTTATTTTTGTATTTATTATTATTAAAAAAAAAAAAAAATATTATACATATATAAGACATTATTCGTTATAAAAAGAGCACGAGCACGATTTAAATTTTATATATAATATATAAGTGATAATGTATGTAATAAATAACTATAATACTAAATTTATTGTTTAAGTTTTCTTTTTTCAACGCTAAATTATTTTATTGAGGAGATTAAAGAGGAAGTAAATAGTCAACTTCCCGTTTGATTCCCGATATTCTTCTTAAATTGGTTCTTTTAGATTCCTCGGAACATTATTGTTCATTTTGTTAGTCACAGTCACGAATTTTAGATTTCTTTCAAATTTTTTTTGCCTTGTTTTTTTGGCATTGGCTTCCGCCATACAGCCAGCATCGTCTAGGTGCTTATCACTAGAATATCACTCACTCTCCATTCTTACTTATAAATACATTCGCTTCACTCATTCATCTCTCTACTACAGCGTTTCCCTACCTTTTTTTGGCTCGCGTACCACTTGGTAGTACGTACATCATGCTAAATTCTACCACTTCGTAAAAATGATTGTATTTCGTGAAATTTGTTATTCCGAGTGTGTTATTTTACTATTATTATTATTATTATCTTTATTTGTATAGAGATACAATGTATCTGCAACAAAGGAGTTCCAAGTTCATGTTCACTTTATAAACTTTGTAAAGTGTAAGATCTTAGTTTTAAAACTTTTTTTAAATTAAATTTAATGTTGGTTGAATTGAGCTTACTCATTATAATCAGGCACTTTAAGCAGATCTTTAAACAGTTATCATTTAAGTTCTGTCACATGACAACTCTATTGAATTTTCTTTATCTTTTATTGATAATGATGTAGCTTTTCCTAAATTTTCTTTGTAGAAGAGGTTTGAAATCCAATTATAATTTGTGTTTTCGGATTTTGGAAAATACTCCATGAAAGACAATTTTAATCCTGTTAAATGTGCTATTATATTTTCTCGTATATCTTGAGACAGACCAACCTTATTACTGTACATATTAACAACATTACTGTATAATACGTATTTTGATATTTTTATGATTTAATTTTTTTTTTAAATTTTTTATGTCCGCCATTATTGAGTAGTTTTCGCGTACCACCAACACGTACCACAGGTTGGGAAACGCTGCTCTACTATATACAACTATTTACATAAACCTTACAACTAATGGATGGATCAGTACTCGGTGCTCCTGCCATCCTTACAGCTTAACCGAAATTAAAATCACGTAATCCTTCTCTAATCATTTTCTTCCATTCATTCTAATCGGCTATAACTTTTAAATACATTCATATTTGTTTGCTAGCTCTGCTATAGACTTAAGCACACAGATGTTGGTGGAGAATATTATGTCTTTGTAGCGAAATGGTGCATCTAAATACCTGTATATGTCGTCAAACATTCGTTTCCTTTCTACCACATAACGTGGACATATCATTATTACATGTTTGAAATCCTCCTCCTCATTGCAATCTACGCAAAGAGGAGAGGACCTTTTGTTGATCCTGTGTAGATACGATCCGCACACCGCGTGGTTCGCTCTCAGCCTGCTTATTATTCAAATTTCCTCAGCTTTCAGTTTCGGCTACAAGAATGCATGTTTTTACCGTATTAAATTTTTAAAAATTATAATTTTTTTTGTTTTTCCCTCACTCGGTTGCTTGAAGCTCACTGCCCGGTTATGGGAATGTGTTGTCTTTAACGAGAGAACTCTGTCCGGAGGTAAAGACCATTTTTCAGTCTTCGTTCTAGGGCCAACCAGTGCTAAGTAATTTAGAATAAATATTTATTATAATAGACATAAAATAAATATAGAAGCATAAATGTATAAAACATTTCAACCTTCTTAACTAAGTGAAGTACGAGAAAAGTTAGGTGAGAAGGATTGGAATGCAGGGAAAAAAGGAGAGGAAAAACCTGCAACTAGTGTAGAGAGAGTTAGAGTAGGATATGTTTTAGTCTTCTGTGTCTGTACGTTGTAGAAGGAACTGTACTATGTCGCGGCAGAGTGGATTAGGATGGCAGTCTAGGATGGAAAGGAGTTTGAGCAGACGATTTTGGATAAAGGAGTGTACGGGAGTAATGGACGCAGCCTCCGTGGAATGAATCAATTGTAGTGTGCGTCGTGGAGAGTCTGTTGCGAGTCTGAGAAATTTGTTCTGGGTTATCTGAAGTTTCTTGATGTTGCTACTACAAGTCCAGGGCTCCAGGCGAAGCAGGCGTAGAGTAACATCGGCCTAATGACTACTTTGTAGAGGAGGAGTTTATTAGTCACAGTCATTTTGGAGTCACGTGAGAGAAGAGGAAATAGGAAGTCGTGTAGTCCAGTTTGCCTGCGTTTACTTTGTCCTGAACGTGTGTAGTGAAAGTCAGTTTGTTGTCTAAAGTTTGGCCTAAGTATTTCACGTGGGTAGACCACGGAATGAGAGTGTTATTACACCTGATTTTTCGGTTAGAAATGGGTCTGTGTTTGGTGAAGAGTATAGCGTTTGTCTGTCGTGGTTAATTTTAATTTTCCATTTGCTGCAGAATTTTGTAAGTCTTGTCTATTGCAAGAGTAAGTCTGTTGGTGCTAAGTAATTTGTTCATTAAGGTGGTGGGGAAATAGTAATTACACCTAAAAATCAGTAAAACATCACTTATCAATTTATAGAATTTGGGAATACTTTGGTTTTAATGAATATTTGAGGTAACTTCGGATCTTGAGAAAAGAGAAATTTAAAGAGGAAAGCATTCTCGTCAGACTTTCTCTCATCCCGAGCCATTACATTTCCGTTGAAAATCTGACACGATTTCGAAATACTTCTTCGAGAAGCAATATGAAGCAAAAAATAAAAATAAACCTTTACAATGCCAATAAATTTTTTCATTTACAAAATAAAAAAAAATATCTAAATGGCGTTGTGAAGAACATTTAAAAACATGTAACAACCTGTTCTAAAAGCAAGATATCTCTTTCTTGTTCGGCTCTTATATCTACTTCTACGGCAGTTTGTAACATTACATACACATATAGTGTGCCTGGCTGGCTGCCTAGTTCTGGGAAGTGCAACGTTTGTACGAAATGGCCGTCACTATTTCCCACGTGACCTGCATAAAAAAAGAAGTAGTATTATTGTAAAGTGGTGGACTTCTTTGAGAAAGGAGACTGCGTACTTGTGTTCGCTATCGCATTGTTCCGATCTAAACTCAACATCCCATCAGACATTATCTATACAACGGACAACATGTTATGAAAATTATTTTTAGTCATAAAAAACAAAAAACTACAACAAGTACACTATTTATTATTTATTCCCGCGTTATTAGCATTTATTTGAGACATTTAAGCCATTTTCTGTCAACAAAGACTCCTAATTGTATTTTTGTTTTGCACTTCCGGTTTTTCCTGTCGTAAGAGGACGTATTACGATCGCACAAAGTACAACTTCCTTTAACCAGTTAAGCATGTTTGTCGTGTATACAAGTTGTGAAAAATATAAAATTGCCATTAACTAAAAAAACTCGAAATTTTAATAAAATACAATAAGAATATTATTTGGTGGGATGTTTCCTTTATCTTACCAATAGAACTGCCAAGTATTTTATACGGAGGGGGTGGAGGGAATCAACCAAACGATGTGGTTGGTACATGTTTGGTCTCCGCAATAGAGATTGGGGAATTAGGCACACAAATAGAAGCTCTCAACGGCCTTATGCAATGCCCGCTTTTACCTTAGATAGAGGTTTAGGACCTCAGTATGAGCATGATTTCATTTTGCACACAGAATTTAAAGCTCTTCTCTTCCTTGTAAAAGCTCTTGCGTTCCTAGTTAACTAGGCAATACATGCGTGAAGCGGTGCAAGATTTTGAAAGAGCACAGAATGCTCTGTAAGCTGTAAGCCCCCAGAGTTTGCAGTGAGTATTACGACTATTGTAAACTTTTGGTTGTTTTGCCTTGCGTTTGACGTGTATACTCGTCATTGTCTGATTTTAATTCCGCATGTGTGTGTGTGGGGGGGGGGGGGGTTCAAACTAAATTCCACGCTTAACTGGTTTTGAAGTACAACTTCAGCATAAATTGTTTTGTAACTTTTACATATTAGGAAGCATTAAGGGTGTTGCTAATACATCGTATTTGAAGAAAACTCCACAATTGGCGATACCATTTCTTGATTCTCCAACTGACGTAAATTTTTGGATTGCATTATAACGATGCATCCGACAATGACTCTGGAATTAATTATTCTTTAACTTATGAGCAAAGCGTTACAGATGGATTACTAAATCTAGAAAGAGTGGGTGGGTTACCTTGGGTTACCGGGGATTTGAGAAGCTGGGCCCAAATATCCTTATTAATCTTCCTCGGGTTCTGGTGCCATCCAGTGGTGGTGTTATTCAGCACTTCAACGTTTAATTAATTCCATTGTGTCTTCCACTAGTGCTGTACAAGTCCCTGAAGCACGCCTGTTGGTAAAACTCATCCGGGTTTTCTAGGGGATGATCTGTGCGAGGGATATCAGCTCCCTGAAGCCAACTCTCCTCTCAATGATTCCCATCTCTAAATATATTGAAGCAAGCACTCCTCAGAGGTTTCTAGGTAGGGTTCACACCCTTCCAACATTAGTGGTGCTTCCATTAAAGCCCCAAAAACCCATCCCTAGACGTGCTAAGCGTAGCTTCCCCAAATCAAACTTGGAAATAAGATGGAACCAATTCTGGTGAATTTTTGTATCCATGGCCCTTTCTTAGTAGATCTGGCTAACCAGTTGGGTGTCAATGAACTTACAAAAATAACTTATGCTAAATTTATGTATTAAACAGTGATAAAACTTAATGTCAGTTAAACTGTCTGTATTCACCAATTTAAATCCAGTAAATTTTACTTTCAAAAATCAGCCTATATTTTACTGTACAAAAACATCCATTTATTTGCAGAAGGTTAAATTTCGGCCGGCCATGACCGTCTGCAGCAAGACTAAATCTGACCTTGAGATGAAGGACGTTAATTTGAATTGAATTTTTGTTTTGCTTTTTAATTCAAGAGTTTTGGAGCGGTTTAGCGCGCACATTAAGTTCCACATCAGAATTTGGGGCAGGGGTGGTTCTCCCTTTTTCTTAAAGGCATTTTTCTTTAAGAAAATTATAGACATATATCTACGAGTTTTGAAGAGAATCATTTTTACTATTTATTTGATAATCTACAATCTTTATAATGACTTATTCTATAAAATGATGGTGATGATGTAAATGGTATGTGAATCTTGGAGGATAGCACCCCGAAATCGATCTTCATCTTCAGTACCCAAGGAAGAGTATCGGGTTCACTATAAAGGCTTTGGGCGACAGTGAAAGAGGAACAAGATTGTCAGCTTCAGTTTGCAAATTTTGTCCATTTGCTAAGTTGTCTCCCATATCCGGGCGAGATGTACAAGACATTAGGTGCTGCTGTTCAAAGAGTATTCTTGCTTTGTCTGATTAGTCCCAGTTCTGTCAGTTAGTGTAGAAGTGATGATAATAGCTCCCATAATCATTCAAAGGTTTTTGCCTGTCTATGTCTAGTTCTGCTACATTCATATGAGCACGTTTCCAGTCGATCAATCTTGTCCAGTGATAAATTAGAATTTATTCAATCTAAAACAGTTTTAATAGAAACTTTGCAATCAAACCCTATATATGAGCATTAGATATAATTAATCCAAACACTATAACCGTTTACATATTGTCCTCTACACCCACATAAATCACATAACCTTCTTACGATTAATACGGTTTGATAACCACTAAGATTACCTACTTTAAGTTTTCAAATAATTACGACAAATACGCAGTCCTTTTACTTTTAGATATACTATTTATAAATGATTCATAACATCGATATGTGGTATTCATTCTGATTTTTAATAAAAAAAAATGCAGTTTTAATAAATGGCCAAGGTCATCTACTTTCTGAATTTATTGCATAAACATCGTTCATTACATTATTTTGCAGTATTGCTCCTCTTGATAAAAAGTGATCTAGAAATTAAAATCTGCGACAAGTTTTTATGTTCTCTCATTGGGTAATGAAAGAATAGCGAGCTTGTCAAATTTTGTTGGTTTAAAAAAAAAAAAAAAGATGAAAAGATAAGTAACTATATAATAAAAATATTAAAAATTTAAAAATAATCTAAAATCTGAGGGGAGAGTTCTAATCAAAATTTATATTTAATCGTAAAACTAACTTCTTTTCTTAACTACACGCGGTCGGATGCTGCTAAATAGAACGTGCTCGCCCTTAGAACACATATTTCTCTACCGAAGAACATGCGAAGAATTTAATGGGCTATAAAATCTCCAAACAGGTTTTCTGGTTCTTGTTATGGAGGAGTAGAAGATTCGTAAGATTTGGCTGTACGGTTTTTTTGTAAATAAATATTTATTTTTTTTACTTACTATTGGTGGTGAGTGACGTTATCACGTCAAAGGTTGGACTTTTAGGATGTCGTGATACAAGATCCTATCACTTATCCAGCTAGGTAACCTTAATATACACTTCATCCTGAGTTGGGTTCTAGAAAAATCTCTCATGGGCTTGGAACCTTTTCTATTAAAAATCTGCGTTTATGTTCTGGGTTTGTAGAAACTCTGAAGCCACCAAGGGTGATACCAAAGGGGCAAAAATGAAGCGAAGTAATTCATTTTCTCGTCCAAAATTCTTTCTCGGAGCTCGGGGTGGCTTTCTTAAGAGTTCTGCTAGCCTTTGAGCACTGCAAGCTCAGTAGTTTTGAGATGCTGCTGGGACTGGTCGATGGTGGGGCATTGTAGGTTCTGCTCTTGAATGGAAAAGTGAAATCGCTCCATTACTCTGATCTCCATGTACTCTGAAAGCGTGGCAAAAGCGAGGTTCCTCAAATTTGACATAGCTGATACGTTTGGTTATAGCTGGAGTCGTTTCTAAAACGTCTTTAGGGCTTCCTTACAAGCACTGGGCTGGCGATTTGCTCTGATCCATCACTAAGCATTGCTTAAATGTGGGATATTACAATTGATCCGTTTAGTACTGTTTGGATCGCCTCCATATTGCTCTACTCTTCTTCGTTTAGTTTCCTTCACTTACTTTCAAAAAACAAGTCGTGCGGCTATCAAATAAATGATTGAAGCTTGAGGGAAAGAAGCATATTGCATGGGCAATAACGAATGCTTTAAGATAAGATTCTAATAGGGCGGCCCTTAAGGCCTACGCTACTGCGACCCCTTTAGATCTATTGTGGCTCCCACTACTCTAGAGCTCGCCCTCCAGACCTGTCCTTTTGATCAGACTCTTAATTCTGGAGAGCGACTCTTGGGCAAAGCTGCACAGGCCTTGGTTTTTTTCTCCCCGAGAAGTAACATCCTTAGCCAGATAAGCCCCTCACACTGACACAACACGTGCAGTGCCGTTTCCTCCTCCTCTTCCTGACAGAACCTACAAAGGCTATCATCTGCCAGGTCCATGCGATGCAGGTGTTTTCTGAGCCTGCAGTATAGCCCCACGGCCTTGACGGATTAAATCTGCAGTAGGCTTTGGCGAATAGTCCTTGATGAACTCCTACTTCTGTCTCAGCCCTGTGGTGGCAAGCCACCACTCCTGAGACCTATTCTGCACCCATAGTTTAATGGCCGCAGTCTTAAGACACTTGGAGACCCCAAAATAGGGCTCCGGGCCAACGAAGTGCCCCGCAACCAATGCCTTAGAAAGCACGCATGGAGAATAAGCTGCATCTGTTCTTCGACTTTTAATCAGAAGCCTCTTTAACCAGACTCATGCATTTAATGACACCAATCGGATTACTTTGATTCTCCCGATGGTTAAGGCTATAATTGACTAATTGTGAAAACTATAAATTGTGAAGGCCACTATAGTTCAATTAAGTCGCTGCGGCTTCTTCTCTGACCACAACTTTGGCAATTGTCTTCCTAATAAATGAACTTAAGCTTAATCTGAAGAGTAGCGATAATGTAATCAGTTTTTGAATTAAGATTGGAAACCATTTTAACCAATTAAGAAATTAACCACAAAATTGGTTATAAAATAAACTAACAAGAGTTTGTGCAATAATTTTTAACCATCTTTCAGTAATATTAATATAATTGGGTTCCATCTTAAATATCTATCTACCACTAACCTGAGCGCCGGTTGGCTGCTTAGTTTTTTACTATCTACCAATTAGTTATGGTTTAAACATTAAAGTGGTTTATGTAATAGGTTTTTACCTGAATTGTGTGGTATTTTTTTTATTTATTTTGAATTAATACATTCAGAGGGAAACCTTGTCCCAAAGAGAAAATAAAAGCCAAGAAGTATATAGAGAATAATTGGCCAAATCAGCATTACCATCACTCACGTGGCCCCGGCAAGAATTTCCACACTCTTTGCAAAAACATGGAGATTAGAAATCCAGAGGTAGTTTAATGGTATACAAAGAGGATTGTAGAAATCAAAATAAAAACGGCAACATTCCTGCACGCAGTTCTTACTTAGTTATATCTCTTTCATTTCGCTCTATCTGAACTAAAATCACTTTTAATAAAATATACAATTTTTTTTTTTTAAATTTACCACAATTGTCCAACTTACTTTATTTTAAACTAACTTATTCAAAAATTTACAACTGCAAGAGCAGATCTTCTTCTGCAACAAGTAAATGGTGTGACCATGGGTGACGAGTCCATTAGTCATTGGTGCCACAGCCAGTACGATAATTATTTAGTGGCTCCCTAAGGCCGTGGAAATCGCGTGACTAGCGCCGCTTCAGTAATCTAATTGATCTTGGTAAGAGATAAAGAAGTGAAGAGGCGAATACTTAGCGGATTGGAATCATTTGAAAGGCGAGAATGAAATCTGGTGCAACAAGCTGGAATAAAGTATTTTGATGAATGGTATATTTAGGTCCATTATGGATGGTTCTATTGGATGTAAAGTGTGGATCATTAGTTATTGAACGAAGGACTGTGGACAGTAAAGTTTGAAGACAATATAAACATTAGCATGCTTGGTTGGCTCCCCTAAAATTTTAGTCCCCAGAAGTGGGTTCGAAATCATTACCTTGCTGTTTATGTCACTTTTTGATCGTCTGTTCAGTGATTGAGCTTGCCTGTCTGTGGTAACCTTTTTTTGAGTTCTTGTCTTTTGAAGAGGCCATAAAGTAAAGTAAAGTAATCGCCTATTTTTTCAGGCGGGGCTTAACGTCCAACTACCAATTAGGTGTCGTGGACAGAGGCGACTAGCAAACATACTTTACTGTAAATTTCTTTGATTAACCATTAAAATAAAATCCAAGGCCTAAGACCGGGAATCGAACCCGGTACCACAATACATATTAGCTTCGCAGGTCTCGCCTCTAACCTCTCGGCTACCGTGGCGCCTTGAAGAGGCCATAATATTGAACTAACTTCTTTTTTTTTACCTAAGTTTCGGCAAATTGCTTTCTCCAGGGTCTGGACAAAGAATTTATACAAATTTAATACACATTTCGAAATTTGCACTATCTGAATAATTGAAAATTTAATATATAAGTAAAAATACAATTAATATAAGACGAGAAATTTTTTATTTCATTAAATGTATGTATTAATTTTTTTATATTAATTAATTTATTAATTCCAAATTTAAAGAGGTGTTTTTGATATTTGCACAATTTCTTTGTTCACACCCAGAAGGAACATCGGTAATAGAAACAGTTTACTTAAATTTACTCCTCGGTTTCCAAAAAATTATTTGTATTTTTCTGCCTGAAAACCGTTCTGAAGAGAGTTTTGGGAGATTAGTTCCCTTTAAAGGGGTTACGTAATTATTGGAATAAGCAGTAACATTATGCAGAACAAAAATTTTGACATCTTTCTGGTTTGACTTATTTATTGTCCCCTATAATCGAATGTTGACTTTTTCCAAGCCTTTTTTCTGGTATCTTTAATACCTTTTTTCTTTTTTTTTGGCACCGGCTTGTTCAGCAACCTCCTTTTACTAACTTCCGTTTCCAGAGATATTCCCCGTTAGCTTGTCCGGAAGCTCACTTCATCTGCAGATGAAAACTCGATTTTTTTTTTTTTTAATTTTACACGCGATCTCTTCTAAGAGAATTTAAAGGCAGCTAACCTAACTATATAGCTCGCAAGCCAGGTTAGACAGGAGGTTATCAATTGCTCTCTGTATCTGAGGCCACCTTTGAAGGCACAGTACATGCTACACAAGCTGCGTGAAGTGCATTATTTGATAAATTAAGGGATAAGTTTGATCCTTTACATGAAAGATATTGATCACTTAAATATGTGGCAGGAGGTTTCCCATTTTTTGGGTAATTAAACGCAACTCTCCCAAAATTACCAAATAAGTATTAAACCTTCTTGTTTGTAACAGATGTAAAATTAATTTTTAGTCATTTTGTGTATGCTTTAGAACACCTAAAGCTCTTAACATTTGATTTTTCTTCGAAAAATCTCTCGTAAAACGACTTATTTCCAGATATTAAGAAAATACTATCTTTTCTTCCTTTGCAATATTTTTAGTAGAAAGGGGATTAAAAAATACATAAAAATGACCTATCGCGTGCTCTTCTTTCTCTTTGATAACAAGTTAAAAAATTGAAATATGATTAATAAATACCAGATTTGGAAATGACCTTTAATTTTGAAGATATCGAATTGCGGTTTTCGGTTTTTTTCATGACTTTTTATTCTCTTTAAAACTGTGTATGTGAAAATGGGGGGTCAACTGCGAACCCTCACTTTTGGTCGCGCGTCTGCCTCGTATGCGGGGAAGGAATCTAAAATCAAGTCACATATTCTAAAACTAGAGTTGACGGGCAACAAATTTTTCCTCTACCATTTTTCGCTCAGATCAACCTTTTAAGCAAGAAATGCATTTGAGCCGTCTTAAAATTAACACCCTGTATAATTAGTATTAAAACTGTCCGGTAGGACAGTTGTATAAGGGTTGACCATCAAAAACTGCACGAAAAAGTGTAACGTTGAAAAACACCCAACTTTGACAATTTTTTTCTATTTTTCTATAAAAGATAAAATTCCCAAATTTTCTTTAAATCTTACTCCAAATTCTCCTTTATAACTATAATTTTTTTGCAACCACCCAGATCTAATAGGTTTCGAGAAAAAAGTTGCCGAAAATGAGCAAAAACGGCTTTTTCAAAAAATGTTCTTGTTCTTGTTCTTCTTCTTCTTCTTCTTGTTCTTGTTGTTACCTTTTTTGTAAACAACGTAGCGCCTAAACGCGTGAACCGATTTTCATGAATGAGGTGTCATTCAATTCGGAACTTTATGTAGATGTGCCTTTTGGGGGTCTCGGCCCTGTACATCGAATGGGAGAGGAGTTAGCCCCCTTTATGTAAGGCCCCCTCCAAAATTATTATTACTAATTACTCTGTAAATCTTGGCCCTATTTTCATAAAATTTGGTAGGATGATAGGGTTAGGGCTCCCCTACCTAACAATAAAGCGACGATCTGCTCTTACACTTGTTAAGGGGAAGTATAGCAATCGTTTCAAATTATCGACACGTGAACCGATTTTCATGAATGGAGTGTCAATCGAATCGAAATTTTGTACAGATTTGTACTTTAAAAGTCTCGACGCTATGCCTCATAAGGAGGGGAGTTTGCCCCACCCAAATAAGGCCCTTTCTAAAACTATTATTACCAATATTTCTACAAAGCTTAACCCGATTTTGATAAAATTTAGCACGAAGAAGTGATTAAAGCTCCTCTACGTGGCTGTGAAGTGCCATCATGCTCTTACACCTACTAAGAGGAAGTACTGCAATCGTTAAAATTATCAATGTGTGAACCGATTTACATCAATGAATTGTCGTTCGATTCAAAATCTTTGCCTTTTAGAAAGAAGTACTGTAATCGCAGTTTAATTTTGCTATTTACGTACAAATACCTTCCTATTTTATATAAAAAGGCTTTCTCAAAAAAATTGTTATTGAGGATGGTTTGGGGACCGCAACTATAACCATTCTTTAAAAAGATCTCTCCAGTGGTAGTTACGGTTCCGATTTAACACCTTATCAGGTTATAATGATAGAATAGCTTATTCCAAATTTTAAAAAAATCCAATCTGTAAAGCAGATATGTAACTTTGCTAATAGACAAAAAGGAAAATCTATCCAAAAGGTACAAAAATCTCCTTAACAAAAACTTACAGTTTAAAAAGTTAAGTATAAGGGTTGATTAAACGCCAAAAGGTACACAAATCAGCAAGTACCCAACATTTCATTAATACTTCATTGATATTATTTAAGTAATTTTACCGCATTAATTTTCATTAATATTTTTTAAGAATTTATTAGATGTCACATACCCTTATGCTGGCCAGTTCATTCATAATAGTTATAATTGTGATAAAATGTATATTATATCTTCGTATAAATAGGTACTTTATTTTAACTCTATTCCAAATTATTCTTCTGATTCTGAAGTTGTCACATATACATGCATGTTAAATTAGAAAAAGACAAATTTAGAGTCGGCTACTGTTTAAATTTGAATCACGGAGGATTTAAAGCAATATTTCAGTCTTGAATTCGTCTTACCGAAATATTCGTGAGGACAAATAACACACAGTTAATAACAAGTAGATTATTCAACATTATTTATTCATTTCTCAATTGTAATTTAATTTAGTTCCCCTAATTTTACTTATGGTAAAATACTGGAATAATTAGCTGTCCTAAAAATATGCATATCTTATTTATTTTATATTACATATACACAACATTGTGGGAAGAACACCTAGATGGAGAATGTAATTGAAGAAAACTATATTATTTGCGATAAAGCCAGATAATTATTACCTATTATTATAAACGTTTGACTACTTCATAAAATAAAAATTACTTTAATCGAAGAATGAACTTAAACCGACGATTTTTATTTAAAAATAAAAATAAATAAAATCATTGATGTAAGTTGGTGTAAGCAATTTTTAAAAAAGTTTATGAATTTTTTAGCCTCATATTTTTTTTATTTTTTATAACGTTTTCTTTTTCACCTGTAATCAATAGTTTGATTATTATAGATAAATAGATATTACAGTCCATCTAAGTTAAATGGTGTGCTACTTGAACAAATATTTTGTAGATGAAAATGGCCAGCATAAGGGTATGTGACATCTAATAAATTCTTAAAAAATATTAATGAAAATTAATGCGGTAAAATTACTTAAATAATATCAATGAAGTATTAATGAAATGTTGGGTACTTGCTGATTTGTGTACCTTTTGGCGTTTAATCAACCCTTATACTTAACTTTTTAAACTGTAAGTTTTTGTTAAGGAGTTTTCTATAAAAGATAAAATTCCCAAATTTTCTTTATAATGTAGGGCAAACCCTCCTTTATAACTGTAATTTTTTTGCAACAACCTAGATCTGATAGATTTTGAGAAAAAAGTTGCCGAAAATGTGCAAAAACGGCATTTTCAAAAATTGTTGTTGTTCTTGTTCTTGTTGTTGTTGTTGTTGTTGTTGTTGTTGTTGTTGTTGTTGTTACCTTTTTTGTAAACTGCGTAGCGCCTAAACGCGTGAACCGATTTTCATGAATGAGGTGTCATTCGATTCGGAATTTTATGTAGATGTGCCTTTTGGGGGTCTCGTCGCTGTACATCGAATGGGAGAGGAGTTAGCCCCCTTTATGTAAGCCCCCTCCAAAATTATTATTACTAATTACTCTGTAAATCTTTTATCCGATTTTGATAAAATTTGGTAGGATGATAGGGTTAGGGCTCCCCTACATAACATTAAAGCGACGATCTAATCTTACACTTGTTAAGGGGAAGTATAGCAATCGTTTCAAATTAACGACACGTGAACTGATTTTCATGAATAAAGTGTCATTCGAATCGAAATTTTGTACAGATTAGCATTTTAAAAGTCTCGACGCTACGCCTCATAAGGAGGGGAGTTTGCCCCACCCAAGTAAAGCCCTTTTTAAAACTATTATTACCAATATTTCCATAACGCTTAGTCCGATTTTGATAAAATTTAGCACGAAGAAGTGATTAAAGGTCCTCTACGTGGCAGTGAAGTGCCATCATGCTCTTACACCTACTAAGAGGAAGTCTTGCAACTGTTAAAATTATCAATGGGTGAACCGATTTACATCAATGAATTGTCGTTCGATTCAAAATCTTTGCCTCTTTGCCTTTTTGGGAGAAGTACTGTATTCGCAGTTTGTTTTTCTTACTCCTCTTAAATGGAAGTACTGAAATCGCAGTTTAATTTTGCTAGTTACGTACAAATACCTTCCTATTTTATTCAAAACGCTTTCTCAAAAAAATTGTTATTGAGGATGGCAACTATAATCATTCTTTATAAAGATCTCTCCAGTGGTAGTTACAGTTCCGACTTAACACCTTTTCAGGTTATAATGATAGAATTGCTTATTCCAAATTTTAAACAAATCTGTAAAGCAGATATGTAACTTCGCAAAATAGACAAAAATGAAAATCTATCCAAAAGGTACAAAAATCTCCTTAACAAAAACTTACAGTTTTAAAAGTTAAGTATAAGGGTTGATTAAACGCCAAAAGGTACACAAATCAGCTAGTACCCAACATTTCATTCATGCTTAGTTCATATAATTTAAGTAATTTTGCTGCATTAACTTTTCCTTCACATTTTTTAGAATTTATTAGATATCACAGACCCTTATGCTGGCCAGTTCATTCATAATATTATTTTGTTATAATTATGATAAGATGTATATTATATCCGTTTTTAAATAGGTACTTTATTTTAACTCTATTCCGAATTATTCTTCGGATTTAGCTTTAATTTGCCCTTTATTCTGAGATGTCACATATATACGATATATGCAAAAGTAGAAAAAGACAAAGTTAGAGTCGGCTACTGTTTAAATTTTAATCACGGATTTAAAAGAATATTTCAGTCTTGAATTCGTCTTACCGAAATATTCGTGAGCACAAATAACACACAGTTAATAACAAGTAGATTATTCAACATTATTTATTCATTTCTCAATTGTAATTTAATTTAGACCCCCTAATTTTACTTATAGTAAAATACTGGAATAATTAGATGTCCTAAACGTATGCATATCTCATTTATTTTATATTACATGTATACAACATTGTGGGAAGAACACCTAGATTGAGAATGTAATTGAAGAAAACCATATTATTTGCGATAAAGCCAGGTAATTATTACCTATTATTATAAACGTTTGACTACTACATAAAATAACAATTACTTTAATCGAAGAATGAACTTAAACAGACGATTTAAAAAAATAAATAAAATAAAATAAATAAATAAAATAAACAAAATCATTGATGTATGTTGATGTAAGCATTTTTTCAAAAAGTTTTTGAATTTTTTAACCTGTAATTAATAGTTTGATTATTATAGATTAATATTAATAGATATTAAAGTCAATTTACAGTGCTACTTAAACAAATATTTTGTAGATAAATATGGCCAGCATAAGGGTCTGTGATATCTAATAAATTCTAAAAAATGTGAAGGAAAAGTTAATGCAGCAAAATTACTTAAATTATATGAACTAAGCATGAATGAAATGTTGGGTACTAGCTGATTTGTGTACCTTTTGGCGTTTAATCAACCCTTATACTTAACTTTTAAAACTGTAAGTTTTTGTTAAGGAGATATAAACTATAGCTGTAATTACAATTCGTAATTTTTTTTAAACTCACAACAACAATTAATAACAGTAATTAATAATAGCATAATGTATTCAAAGAAACAGTTCTAGCTTAACGTTTTCACTTGTCTAATATGTCGACATGTCTATTTGTCTTTACCGTATATGTGATATAATTAATTGTCATTTATTTGTTTAAAAACCAATTACCGTTTAGACAGCAGTTCTGGTTTTTTTTCGATTCTTATTTACAAATTTTCTTACGAGAAACTGTTACAAAACAGCTGATAAATTAAATAATAGTCGATCTTTGTTACATACAACACGGTCCATCACCGGACAGTGAGCTGTAAGAAGCTCCTACATGGTGTAGGACTAGCAGCTGGATTCGAACCTAGGATCTCCGCGTTGGAATCCACTGAGTTAATATATAAGGAAAGTCCTCAACCTCTTTAGTAGGGGGAGGTATCGTCTACTAGGGGATGGCACAATAAGCCTCTTGTGGCTGCGGTGCCCTAGGGTTTAGGTCCCGTCCCGCCCGTCTAAATCTAATTCTAATACTAACGATCTAATCCCTTTGCTCCCACCACTGCACTGTATCTATTTTTAATTATATTAAAAGTAGAGTACACTATAATTAAGATAGAGTTGGGAAACTATCTGTTTTAGTTGAGGCAGGTTGGAGGATTACAGTCGCGGATACTGTCTTCGTTGATATAGTAAAGTCACCAAGGTGTTTTGTTTGTCTAGAAAATAATGAAGAGAAGTACCTTGGTCAGCCTTCCACTATTTCAGAGATAAGGCCTAAAGTGGCCATCGTACACGCGAACCTCCTCCTCGTCTTCTTCGGCCAACTTTTCAAACCTGTCTCGGTCTGCCGCACACACGTCCTCTCCTCTCTGTTGAAGATTTAGGTTTACTTCATGACTGCAGATAGTTCTTTATTCCGGTGTTGGCTAGCTTTTAATATATATATATATATATAATGTTTTGAAGATGTTGAGTAGTTAAAAGGATAGTTTACTATTTAGGTAGCAATGTACACTTCACACGCTAACCTGCCTTCACGTTACCTTCTCCGCGCTAACTATAATTAAACTTATTGACATTGGTGCTTATTTTTAAACACATAATTTTAACTATGTGTAGGTATATTGTTTAAAAAAAAAAGGTGAAGTAAAACCAGAATAAAAAAGAAACATCCATGAACACCCATATGACTTTCTTTTACTACTTATTCTCTAAGAAGTAACAGCTCAGAAATATAACCTCACAGGGAAACCTAACTTCTACCCTAAAACCTGCCCTAACATGAATTTTCCCAAAATAAATGGAATTAACAGAAAAGTGTAGAAGTTATTTTTTGGGGGAAGTGGATAATCTATTAACTAATAAAGTATTTCCGGTTAATAAATTCTGTTCAAAATCCATTTCAGCGTGCAATTAAAAAAAAAAAAATGGCACGTCATTAGTGGCGATCTGCCTATCCGCTTTTTCAGAACTATACTTAATCAAATTGTACCGCGTAAAAGTGTTACAAATAAATCTGTGGGTTGGTGCAAGAAGTGCCAATGACAGATTTTGGTAAAAATGAGTAAATAATCTGTTTTGATATATTAACCACAGTGAGGGCGGGGGTGCCGCAGGGGAGTATACTTGGCCCCGTTCTCTACACAGTATACACATCAGACATACCTGTACAACCCTCTACACTACTCTGTACATATGCAGACGACACAGCCATACTAGCCACAAGTACACATCCTACATCAGCTTCATACAAGTTACAGACACATTTACATAAAATAGAATCCTGGGCCAAGAAGTGGCGGATTAAAATGAACTCACAGAAATGCCAGCACGCCACGTTTACTCTCCGGCGGGGCTCCTGTCCACCTGTCCTCTTCAACAGCAATCCTCTTCCTTATACAGATCTGGTGCGCTACCTTGGGCTCTACATAGACAAGAGACTCACGTGGAACCCACACACTAGACTTAAAAGACAAGCAATGACAAAACGTGCGAAACTACTTTACAGACTTCTTGGACGACGCTCCAAATTACCTATTGAACTCAAACGATTAATATACAGTACTATCCTCAAACCAATGTGGACTTACGGACTAGAGCTGTGGGGTTCAGCCAAACCTACAAACATACGGACTGTACAGACATTTCAATCAAAACTACTTCGACAGATAGCTGACGCTCCTTTCTACGTAACTAACCTCACTCTACACAACGACCTCAACATCCCTTTCGTACACCAATTAGCCAAGACTAAATATCAAAAATTCCATACTGCTCTCTCCACTTGCTCCAATCCTCTAGTACAGTCTCTCGCCTCCTCTGACATTCCTGACAAGCCTCCTCGCCGACTGAATCGCCAGTGGCCCCGCGACTTCCTCGCAGTCTGAAGGCCTAAAATTAATATCCTGTAGAAAGTGCTGCCGCTGGGCAGTTTCTTTCCTCCTGCCTTTCACGCCTCTATACTTCTATCTCCCTATTTACTTATTGTATAGTGTATTATACAGATTGTAAATAACAAAATAAATTCAAAAAAAAAAAAGAAGATATATTAACCATCAGAATTTTTCCTTGCAAGGAGTGCGGAAGTCAATTTCAAAGTAGTAACCGAGTTACTAAAACTTACTAATGCCAATGTCAAAATTTAGCATCAATATTTCCCCCCCTCCAGGTAAACCAAAGATGACGTACACTCGTAATCCTTTTTTTGACATTGGCACTTCTTGCATCAAGCCACAGATTATATTATAAAATGCACCATAATGCATGCATACAATTAGTACACCAAATTTACTGTTAAATCTTTAAAAAATCTGAAAAAATAAATATCGTAAAATGTGGCATTTCCGATATTGGATTTTCCTTCAAACCCAGCATTTGGGACACATCTGGTCCTTCTTTATAATATAATAGTATAGTAATCCTGTTATTATTTATTTATTATATTTTTAAAAGCGGAATTCAAGTATAATTACCGAACCGAGGACATAGGCAGTTAGCTAACGTATCGTAAATTATGATATGTAATTTAATGACGGCTAATCAGGCAGTACAAATTTAATAACCAAGGGCATTTTTATTGGTTTTAAATAAAAACTCAATTGAAGGTTAAATACTTTTTAAACAATACTAAATTTACTTATTTTTGCATAATTATCCAATGCACCAATTGTTTGCTCGTATTCAAGCAGGGGTAAATTTAAAATTTGAAATGGGGAAAGTAATTCTCACCAGCATTTTATTATTATTGTATGTTAATTTAAATTCGTGGTCATCTGTTTAAATGACTTGAAAGAAACTATTTAATTGAAGAACTCTAAATAATTTCTAGTTCTTAGTTCCTCAAATAATTCTTAAGACCCATTCGACTGATCCCAAAAATATTATTTCGTGAAAAACGATTCAGTGAAGCGGTACCATAGTTCTTCCAGCATAAATTTTTAGTTCCAAACATTTTTCACGATTACAATCCTTCCACTTACAAGAGAAAGAGGAGGTAAAAAAAAAAACTGTGAAGGGGGAACAGAAAAGAAATCTTATTTATTTTTATTTTGAAATAAATCTGAAAGAAATAAGAAATAAACTGAGAGAGGGAGGATCTTGATTGATGAAAAAAGAAGAAGTAGAAGACCGGTATAGAGCCACCGGTGGAGAGACGTAAAATAGAGCTGAAGCGGAAGTCCTGAACTAGAAGTTTGTAACTGGATACCAGAAGTAGAAGTGGCATAGAAGGAGGCATTCCTTAACTAAGAATCTAGTCTAGAAGAGTTCATTGATACAAAAAGTCTATTTCCAATGGAGGATTTTGTAGTTTCATTAAACTCTTTAAAGATGGCCAAAATTCAACGTTTTCTCCATGCAATTTCAATGAAATTAATAACATTTTTCTGGAAAAATGAAGGGTATAAGTTGGGGGGGTCCTGCAAGCGATACTGCGTCGTTGCATCTTCGCAGAAGGAACGACAAGATATATGCTGGTCTAGTTGCGTAGCATGAACGTGACCGCTCTGCCTCTTAATGCAACATTAAGATACGACTGCAATAACCAAGAGCAGACAATATAATTAAAATACGTACTTTAAATTTAATAATAATGGGCAGTTATTTTTAACTGGACTGTGATGGTTACACTGCGTAAATTTCATAAAATATATTAAAACTGTCCGGAAAAATGAAGGGTATAAGTTGGGGGGGTCCTGCAAGCGATACTGCGTCGTTGCATCTTCGCAGAAGGAACGACAAGATATATGCTGGTCTAGTTGCGTAGCATGAACGTGACCGCTCTGCCTCTTAATGCAACATTAAGATACGACTGCAATAACCAAGAGCAGACAATATAATTAAAATACGTACTTTAAATTTAATAATAATGGGCAGTTATTTTTAACTGGACTGTGATGGTTACACTGCGTAAATTTCATAAAATATATTAAAACTGTCCGGTAGGACAGTTGTATAAGGGTTGATCGTCAAAAAGTGCACGAAAAAGCGTAACGTTGAAAAACACCCAACTTTGACAATTTTTTTCTCTTTTTCTATAAAAGATAAAATTCCCAAATTTTCTTTAAATCTTACTCCAAACCCTCCTTCATAACTGTAATTTTTTTGCAACAACCCAGATCTAATAGGTTTTGAGAAAAAAGTTGCCGAAAATGAGCAAAAACTGCAATTTCAGAAATTGTTGTTGTTCTTCTTCTTCTTCTTGTTGTTGTTGTTGTTGTTGTTGTTGTTGTTGTTGTTACCTTTTTTGTAAACTGCGTAGCGCCTAAACGCGTGAACCGATTTTCATGAATGAGGTGTCATTCGATTCAGAATTTTATGTAGATGTGCCTTTTGGGGGTCTCAACGCTGTACATAGAATAGGAGAGGAGTTAGCCCCCTTTATGTAAGGCCCCCTCCAAAATTATTATTACTAATTACTCTGTAAATCTTAGCCCGATTTTGATATAATTTGGTAGGATGATAGAGTTAGGGCTCCTCTACGTAACATTAAAGCGGCGATCAGCTCTTACACTTGTTAAGGGAAAGTATAGCAATCGTTTCAAATTATCGACACGTGAACCGATTGTCATGAATGAAGTGTCATTCGAATCGAAATTTTGTACAGATTTGCACTTTAAAAGTCTGAACGCTGTGCCTCATAAGGAGGGGAGTTTGCCCCACCCAAGTAAGGCCCTTTCTAAAACTATTATTACCAATATTTCTATAACGCTTAGTCCGATTTTGATAAAATTCAGCTCGAATAAGTTGTTAAAGCTCCTCTACTTGGCTGTGAAGGGCCATCAAGCTCTTGCACCTACTAAGAGGAAGTACTGCAATCGTTAAAATTATCAATGGGTGAACCTATTTACATTAATGAATTGTAAATCTTTGCCTTTTAGGGAGAAGTACTGTAATCGCAGTTTATTTTTCTTACTCCTCTTAAGAGGAAGTACTGAAATCGCAGTTTAATTTTGCTTTTTACGTACAAATACCTTCCTATTTTATTCAAAACGCTTTCTCAAAAAAATTGTTATTGAGGATGGCAACTATAATCATTCTTTAAAAAGATCTCTCCAATGGTAGTTACAGTTCCGACTTAACACCTTATCAGGTTATAATGATAGAATTGCTTATTCTAAATTTTAAAAAAAATCTGTGAAACAGATAAGTAACTTTGTAAAATAGACAAAAATGAAAATCTATCCAAAAGGTACAAAAATCTCTTTAACAAAAACTTACAGTTTAAAATGTTAAGTATAAGGGTTGATTAAACGCCAAAAGGTACACAAATCAGCAAGTACCCAACATTTCATTCATGCTTAGCTGATATAATTTAAGTAATTTTGCTGCATTAACTTTTTCTTCACATTTTTTTAGAAATTATTAGATGTCACAGACCCTTATGCTGGCTAGATCATTCATAATATTATTTTGTTATAATCATGATAAAATGTATATTATATCTTCGTTTTTAAATATAGGTACTTTATTTTAACTCCATTTCAAATTATTCTTTGGATTTATCTTTAATATGCCCTTTATTTTTAGTAGTCACATATACATTCATGTTAAAGTAGAGAAAAACAAAGTTAGAGTCGGCTACTGTTTAAATTTGAATCACGGATTTAACAGAATATTTCAGTCTTGAATTCGTCTTACCGAAATATTCGTGAGCACAAATAACTCACAGTTAATAACAAGTAGATTATTCAACAATTATTCATTTCTCAATAAATTGTAATTTAATTTAGTCTCCCTAATTTTACTTATAGTAAAATACTGGAATAATTAGCTGCCCTAAAAATATGCATATCTTATTTATTTTATATTACATGTATTCAACATTGTGAGAAGAACAGCTACATTGAGAATGTAATTGAAGAAAACTATATTATTTGCGATAAAGCCAGGTAATTATTACCTATTATTATAAACGTTTGACTACTACATAAAATAACAATTACTTTAATCGAAGAATGAACTTAAACCGACGATTTAAAAAAATAAATAAAATAAAATAAACAAAATCATTGATGTATGTTGATATAAGCATTTTTTAAAAAAAGGTTTTGAATTTTTTAGCCTCATAATTTTTTTTTATTTTTTATAACGTTTTTCTTTTTCACCTGTAATTAATAGTTTGATTATTATAAATAACTAGATATTACAGTCAATCTACAGTGCTACTTGAACAAATATTTTGTAGATGAAAATGGCCAGCATAAGGGTCTGTGACATCTAATAATTTCTAAAAAAATGTGAAGAAAAAGTTAATGCAGCAAAATTACTTAAATTATATCAGCTAAGCATGAATGAAATGTTGGGTACTTGCTGATTTGTGTACCTTTTGGCGTTTAATCAACCCTTATACTTAACATTTTAAACTGTAAGTTTTTGTTAAAGATTTATACAGGGTGTTCATTTCAAGACGGCTCAAAAGTATTTCATGCTTAAACAGTTGATCTGAGCAAAAAATGGTAGAGGAAAAATTTGTTGCCCGTCACCTCTAGTTTCAGAATATGTGACTTGATTTCAGATTCCTGCCCGCATAAGCGGCAGACGCGCGTCCAAAAGTAAGGGGTTCGCAGTTGACCCCCATTTTCATATACACAGTTTTAAAGAGTATACAAAGTTATGAAAGAAACCGAAAACCACTGTTCGATATCTTTAAAATTAAAGGTGCTAGGCCATTTCCAAAATCTGATATTTATTAATCACATTTCAATTTTTGAACTTGTTATCAAAGAGAAAGAAGAGCACGCTATAGGTCATTTTTATGTATTTTTTCATCCCCTTTCTTCTGAAAATATTGCCAAGGCAGTGAAGCTAGTATTTTTTTCCTTAATATCGGGAAATAAGTAGTTTTCCGAGTGATTTTCTAGGAAAAAATCAAATATTAAGAGCTTTAGATGTTCAAAAGCACAGACAAAAGGGCTAAAAAATAATTTTACATCTGTTACAAACAAAAAGGTTTAATAATTTTTTGGTAATTTTGGGAGAGTTGCGTTTAATTACCAAAAAATTGGAAATCTGCCACATATTTAAATGTTCAATATCATACAATTTGAGGTTCCTACTTATTCCTTAATTTATCAAATAAAGCACTTTACGCAGCTTGTGCAGCATGTACTGTGCTCAGATCAACCGTTTAAGCATGAAATACATTTGAGCCGTCTTAAATTGAACACCCTGTATTATATTTTAAAAAAAAACAGAATCTAAAGAGAAAAATTTCAGTAGCATCGACAAAATTTAATATTTCGTGGTGAAAGTGAATTAGTAAATAGGCTCTAGACTCAAATGAACAGGGCAGTTACTAAACATTGAAAAGGGTATGGAACCTATCAGGGCCCTGCTTGCTATTTGGCTAACCACGGTTGACATGTTGTGACATTATGGAGTCAGGGGAGATATTATTGACAATGTTTAGGCAACTTTGAAAGCATTGAGTTTAGGAGAAGCTCTAAATTCTGTTTTGTAGTTAAGTTCGTGGCCGTTCTAGATAGTTCCTGTTTTCTGAAACAGTTCTTAATTAAAGTTTGCAGCTTAAATGTTTAATCAGCTACGTTTAAGTTTTAAACTAAAGCGGTAATTAGTTATTGTATTGATAATTAATAAAAATCTAATTAAAAATATTATTTCCAGTATCTACATGAATAAATCGACTATAATTCATTACATTTCTTTAAGTCCCAACTTACAAATTTTACTAAAATAGAATAGAATTGAGGGAAGTGCAGCGTGCCAACAGAATAAAATTATTCATTTATTTTTTCTAAATCATAAATTTTGCAAAGAAAAGACATCAAAACAGAGTAAAACTTCGCACTTCCGGTCAAATTCAAGCTCTTTTCTGAAGAGTTTTTTTTTCTAGGAGCTCTTTACAGCTAGCTCAATGTCCAGTAATGGATTCTCTCTTTAAATGCAACACCATTCGGAGCCCAGAAGTGCTCTGAAAAATAAACTTCGGGCACCAATGAACTCAGATTTTGACGCTTCTTAAATAAGATACGTCCGTAATATGTGTTTCCAGTGCTAGATAAGCGCAGATCTTTCGGCAAAATCTAGGAATTAGTGAGGAAGCTGTGATATTTCGCCGCTTTATTTTAATAAATTATTTCAACTAGATATTGTATTCATTGCAATCTAAGTTAAAATAGTATTTTTGATAATAAATAAATAGAAAATAAAGAAAAATTATGTATTTGTTAACATATAAAAAGAAGAAGAAGCCTTATAGAGTGGCCGTCGCGTCGTCTGTCTAAAATATCTAATTTATTGGTGAACTAGACATGAAAAGGTCTTTCACGAGTTTTTTTAGAAGGGGCCTCACCCTTCTTTCAAATAGTTGTAGCCCACCCTTCAATGTAATGATTTGAAATCCGTTTACAAGAGAAACCCCTGGCTTCTAAAGTTAGACTAGGGCAAACTAGCCGCCACAAGGCTAAGGAAACCTTAAATATGTCTGCCCTATTTTATGATAGAGGGCAAATTTTAATTTGGTGCCAGTATTTGACCAACAAATATATTTAAAATAGATCGATGTGACCTAAATATTTTAAATAGGAAAACGATTTAATTAGAATTTTCTTTTTTAGACATTTTTTTTTTTATTCAGATCATTTGCGTGCACTACCGGACTCCTCACAGTGTTCTCTCGTTACAGGCAACACAGTCCACAACATGACAGTGAGCTCCTAGGAAAAGAATAAAAAATCGAAGGACCGGTAGCTAGATTTGTACTCGGGATATTTGCTTGGGAATAATCAGTCAAATCTTTACTAGTTTTTCCAGAGCCGATCTTACTGCGTATCTGTCCGCCACAGTAGGTGACATTTTTTGAATTGATTAAAATCTCTAGAACCAGATAGGCTATTTGGGTTGTCTGGGCAACCAGTTTAGGATGTGCTGTTGGTAATGGTGCTGGTTTCGAATACATAGTATTTGCTTATTTTTGGTTTTAAATTGTTCTCTCTCTCTTTTCCCTCCTTATTGTTCTCATTCTACTCCGTTCTTCTTTCTCAGAGAATGTATTTTTCATATTTGCCCTTCTAGCATAGGCTTCTTCAAGGTTACATTTCTCCAGATCCAATAATGTAAGGGCACGCCGACTATTCAACTATTTCAAGCGTTCCACCATTGGTTTGGTGTGAGTGGGCCGCGGGATGAGTCGATAGATTGCTCGCACTATTTCCGTCTATAGAGTAGGATGAGGTATTATCCTTCCGGCATTATCTAGGTCGTCAGTAATCAACATCATTAATCGATCTCTTTAAGTAGACAGTCCAAAATTGATTTGTTACATCGATATATTTGCCTTATATTGCATCCTCTCTTAAACAATTAAAATCTACATGATTTTGATTTTGATAATTAATTATTATTCTCTTAACTCCCGAATTAGGAAGTAATGCGCAATCAAGTCAATTTTCCACATCATCCCTTGAACCTCATTTCATTAGAATTTCTTGTAATCATTTGGGCATAATTAGTTAATTCTCAGATAAAACTGCTGTAATTAACAAAAAGCAATAAGATCTGGCTATTCTCCATAAAAATATTTCTTTAATAAAAATATAAAATTATTTTTATAATTCTCCTCTATCCTAAAATAGGTAAATAATTAAAATATCTTTTCATTCATTTACATTAGATAAAATGGCCACTGTAGCGGTACTAAACCCTAATTTGGTTTAATGGAATTGATGGCGTTTAATTAATAAAAATGTCTGCTTCTAAAATTTGTGATAACTTTAGTCTTTAAATAGTAGGTATGACAAATTTCTATTATTTATTTTTTAAATTAATTAAAAAAAAAAAAAAAAAAATAGTTAGTTTTATGGGAATGCGCTGGCCCCGATTCTGATGAAAGTTTTGGTACGTTCACAAAATTCCTCAAATTCATTATGAGTTATCCCCCAATTCTGGAATAAAAAACAAAGTCATGCTAGGGGACTTATTTCCCAAGTTTCCCCCCCCCCCCCCAAAAAAAAAAACCGTTTGCACTCGCCCCCGGGGTGATGGGGGGCTTTAGTGGGTCTATGCCCAGCTTTTTGTCCAGTGTAAAACGGAAATTACCACTTTATTTCCCGTCTTGTCACAGATAGTCGAAATGATTTTCTTTTTAGCCGTCATAGCACACAGCTTTATTGAATCCCTGATCGGTTTCGAAACTTTCGTTCTTCAAACAAAAGGTAGATTAATCAGTTTAGATGTAGAGATTTCGACTTAATTTCTATTTCTATCTCAAAAGACACTTGTTGATTTGATTTTCTTAAAACTCTTTATCTTCATTGCACTAGTAATGAAGTATGAGGGTCGTTTGAAAAGTCCGTGCAAAGTCAGAAAGATAGCACTACTGGCGCGTATCGAGGTTATGTTTAGTTAGTAGCATCTCTTGGAAGAACACACACCAAGTTTCAGCCAGATCGGTCTATTTCTTTGTGTTTGGCATTCGTTTGAATCGAGGAAGTCGAGTGATTTTCAAAAAATGGACGAAAAAGAATTTCGTGTGTTGATTAAACACTACTTTATGAAAGGCAAAACGCCTGAGGAGACTAAAGAGAAGCTTGATAAACATTATGGTGACTCTGCACCTTCGATTAGAATAGTTTATAAGTGGTTTCAAAATTGTCGGAGTGGCCATATGAGCACAAGTGACGCTGAACGTTCTGGACGCCCTGTTGAGGTTACTACTCCAGAAATCATTGATAAAATCCATGATATGGTGATGAATGACAGAAGAATGAAGGTGCGTGAGATTGCTAGTGCTGTGGGCATCTCGAATGAACGGGTGCATAATATTTTGCATCAACATTTGGACATGACAAAGCTATCCGCAAGATGGGTGCCGCGATTGCTCACGCTTGACCAAAAACGAAATCGTGTAAAGTGTTGCAAGGACGGTTTGCAGCTGTTCCAGAAGAATCCGCAGGACTTTAAGCGTCGTTTCGTCACTGTGGATGAAACATGGATACATCACTACACTCCTGAGACCAAAGAACAATCTAAACAATGGGTTACCAAGGGGGAATCTGCGCCAAAAAAGGCGAAGACCGTTCCTTCGGCCGGAATGATTATGGCGACTGTCTTTTGGGATTCGCAAGGAATAATCCTCATCGACTATCTGGAAAAGGGTAAAACTATTACAGGTGCATATTATTCATCGTTATTGGACCGTTTGAAAACCGAGCTGCAAGAAAAACGCCCACGATTGGCCCACAAAAAAGTCCTTTTCCATCACGACAACGCACCAGCTCACACCTCAGCAGTTGTGGTCGCAAAATTAATGGAAATAGGGTTCCAACTCGTTTCACATCCCCCCTAATCTCCAGACTTGGCTCCTTCGGACTACTATTTGTTCCCCAATATGAAGAAATGGCTGGCGGGAAGATTTTATTCAAACGAGGAGGTGATTGCAGAAACGAATGGCTATTTTTCAGACTTGGACAAATCCTATTATTCGGAAGGGATCAACAAACTAGAGCAGCGTTGGACGAAGTGTATAAGCCTAAAAGGAGACTATGTTGAAAAATAAAAAAGGTTTACCCCAAAAAATTAAGTAGTTTTTATTTTTGCACGGACTTTTCAAACGACCCTCGTATATAACCTTTATTTGGAATTTTTTTTTTCCAATAAAATTCGGTTAAAAGGACTCATTTGGAGATGGGCTAAGTATTCTTTCCTCTAACGTACCATTACAGTATAATGTCCAATGTTGTGTGTTTTATTTTACAAAAAACAGTTAAATGTCTTGATAAAATTTCAAGTTCGTAGAAAATTTTAATAGGGGGACCGAAAAGTAATCAAAATTTATTTTTCCTGGCGAAAAACATTTATTTATTAAAGAAATCTTAAGTGCTAATCAATAAAATAATTTCCTTCATTTTCTAACACTTTTTGCCAGCGAAAAGGCAATCGTTCGATTCTCTTTTTAAAGAAGTCCTTCGATTTTTCATTGAAGAACTTTTCCAAGTGCGTTTTCACTTTCCCAACATTGGTAAATTTTTTACCTCTTAATGTATGCTCTAACGATCTGAAAAGGTGATAATCCGACGGCGCGAGATCTGGTGAATAGGGTGGATGGGGTAAAAGTTCTAACCCAAGCTCCATTACTTTTTCCTGTGTTCTTTTTGCTGCGTGAGGCTTCGCGTTATCGTGTTGAAGGATCCTTTTTTTGTTATTGACCAAAACAGAGCGTTTTCTTATGAGCTCTTGTTTCATTCGCTCGAGTTGTTCACAATACACTGTCGCTGTAACGATCTGGCCAGGTTCAAGCAATTCATAGTGTATGATTCCAGAAAAATCCCACCACACAAACACAAGGACCTTCTTTACCGTTAGTGACGGTCGAGGTGTCGGAACAGGTGCTTTTCCGGGAGAAAGCCATTATCTTTTTCGTGCAGGGTTGTTGTGTAGCATCCACTTCTCATCTCCAGTTACAATTCGTTGCAAAAATGGATCAGCTTCATACCGAGAAAAAAGAGACGCGCTGATGGTACGCCGTTGATCGAGCGCCGTTAAAAATTTACCAATGTTGGAAAAGTGAAAACGCACTTGGAAAAGTTCTTCAATGAAAAATCGAAGGACTTTTTTTAAAAAGGGAATCGAACAATTGCCTTTTCGCTGGCAAAAAGTGTTAGAAAATGATAGAAATTATTTTGTTGATTAGCACTTAAGATTTCTTTAATTAAAACTGTCCGGTAGGACAGTTGTATAAGGGTTGATCGTCAAATACTGCACGAAAAAGCGTAACGTTGAAAAACACCCAAGTTTGACATTTTTTTCCTTTTTTTCTATAAAAGATAAAATTCCCAAATTTTCTTTAAAATGTAGGGCAAATCCTCCTTTATAACTGTAATTTTTTTGCAACAACATAGATATAACAGATTTCGAGAAAAAAGTTGCTGAAAATGAGCAAAAACGGCATTTTCAAAAATGGTTGTTGTTCTTCTTCTTGTTTTTCTTCTTGTTGTTGTTGTTGTTGTTGTTGTTACCTTTTTTGTAAACTGCGTAGCGCCTAAACGCGTGAACCGATTTTCATGAATGAGGTGTCATTCGATTCGGAATTTTATGTAGAAGTGCCTTTTGGGGGTCTCGACGCTATACATCGAATGGGAGAGGAGTTAGCCCCCTTTATGTAAGGCCCCCTCCAAAATTGGCCCGATTTTGATAAAATTTGGTAGGATAAATAAATGTTTTTCGCTAGTAAAAAAATTTTGATTACTTTTCGGTCCCCCTACCGAACCGAAAAGTAATCAAAACCACCGGAAGTACAAAAAAAAAATTATCGAATGGATTTTTCCTTTTCGAAAACGCCCCCATTTCTTAAAAAACTTCTTATTCAGAAAAGTTTTTATATTTCTAGAGATATTAATTTTGGGGCATTTTGAGGTGTTTTAAAATGTTACTGTACGCCAACAAATCGAGCATTGTATATAGTAAAAGTAGTGTCACTGTTGTCGCCTTTCAAATTATTAACAATACAAAAAATATATACTAATCTACAATTTACTATGAATACTAACTACGAATAGGAAAACTGAAAACTATATTGTTCTTATGATTGATTGCTGTCCAATTCTTCTTGTTTCTATGCAGATATCCCTATATAAATTCTGCTTTTCAAAATAAGGAAATCATATAAATGAAATAATCAATAACTGACACACAAAATTAAGCATGAAAATCATGAATCATACTACGCATTCATTCGCACACCCACATTTGTAATTGATACTGTAAAATAAATAGAAATTACATATATGGCGATTTTGCTGAATAACAGCCAGTAATAAGTTATTACATATTACAAACGTTAAGTGATCATTATAATAATAAATTAAATATAAAAAATAATATTGAATAAAAATAATTTTTAGTTTTTTAGTTTTAACATTAATACATTCAATCACTATAATTTTTCATGACGTAGATTTTTAATTTAAATTTTTTAAATTCTTTGGTTTGTCCAGAATTTCATGTATTTATTTCTTATTATTTTAATTCTTAATTAAATATTTTGTTGGGTGCGTCATTCAATGATTATATTGCCGAGACAGGAAATAGTTTTTACCATAATTTCGGTTTTTCACTATTTTTTTGAACGTTATTGAGAGGAAGTTATTGTAATAGTTGGGTTCTCCAACAATTTGAATCTAGTTTCTTACTTCGGTGCAATAAAGTTCTGCTGGAATGGGTGCCGGGCCATGTGAGGATTAAGAGAAATGAATTAGCTCATCAACTGGCCAGGAATGGAGCTATCACTCCTTTCTTTGGCCCGGAACCAGTCCTGGGGATCACTAGGGTGTGCAGTTCGTGTGGCACTCAGTGATTCTATCTAGAGAGAACATGAAAAGAACTGGGTGATGCTTCCTGGGGGTCAAAGCACGGTAAGAGTGTTATGCCCTTGCTGTGTAAACAAAGAGCCAAAGAGACTCTGGGCTTGGGTAGGAATCAGATTACTCTGATCACAGGCCTATTCACAGAGCATGGTAGGTTCAATAAGCAGTTCTGTACAAGGTGGGGGCTTATTAGCTCGGAACCGTTGTGCCAGGAAGAGGAGGTAACGGCCTCTTCACTTGCTATTCGATTGCGTTGCAATATCGAGAGACTGCGCTACGATATCTTTGGAACTTTGAGGCCAAAGGAGATTGTAGCGCAGAAGGAACTGGTAGGGAAAGTCCTCAACATTTTTAGAAGGGGAGGTTTCATCTATTGGACTCAAAAGGGGAAGGCACAGTAAGCCTCTTGGTGGCTGCGGTGCCGTGGGATATGGGTCCCGTCCCGCCTTTTAAAATCTAAATCTAAATATTAACTCATTTAAACTATCCGGTTGGACAATTGCATGAGGGTAAAAAAACTGCACGAATAAGACTTTAGGTTGTAAAACACCAAACTTTGACAATTATCTTATTTGATTGGAGCTACACGCTCCAGGTTGTCTAAAAAAAAGACGTTGTAGAGAGAGTTACTGATTTTGGAAACTTAGTTTGAAGTCAAATTCTCTTCAACCAAAACCGATTAATCAATCTCTGGTTGTACGTAAGAAACCGTTTATGGTTACAATAAACAAAACTTGCGTGGCTACTTTAGATAAAATCAGTGATAATATCAAACACTGAGTACCTGACCACATTTCTTACAATTCCTTATAATTTGTTTGTAAAAAGTAGGAAAAAGATTAACATATAGAATTTACTGGTAGTGGCTATTTTCACCATCTTTCCTACTTTAGAATGCAGAAAATTATCGCTGCATAATTTATTGTCAGCTGCATCTCTTGAAAGATAGGGAGGAAAAGGAGAATTCTTCAGGTATCCTTTATCTTACAGGATATATTTGGAAAACCCTTCTCTTTGTGTGGAATATTTCTTTGCCTTTTATTGAAAAAACAAGAGATAGTATTAAAGTTTGATTATTAAAAATGTATAAAAAAAAGAAGTGGGAAAAAACTCCCGAATTGGAAGGTTCTAGTAGACGGAATTAGTAAAAATAATTAAATTTAATTGTCATTTAATTACCTACTATAAAAAAAAACACTTTTATTGGTTAGTTCCCGGTTGTTGAGAGATAATTTGGTAATTTTGCTTAGATTGAATTGCTTAGATATGCTGATAAAAGGTTATCAGATTAATGCTTTCTGATATTTAAATGCTTCATTGTAAATAGGGGTTATTATTATTATTATTAAGGCGCCACGGTAGCCGAGCGGTTAGAGGCGAGACCTGTAAAAGCTAATATGTATTGTGGTACTGGGTTCGATTCCCCGGTCTTAGGCCTTGGATTTTATTTAAAGGTGATAAAAGAAATTACGAGGGTCGTTTAAAAAGACCGTGCAAAGTCACGAGAGATAGCACCACTGGCGCGTATCGAGGTTATGTTTAGTTAGTAGCATCTCTTGGAAGAACTCACACCAAGTTTCAGCCAGATCGGTCTATTTCTTTGTGTTTGGCATTCGTTTGAATCGAAGAAGTCGAGTGATTTTCAAAAAATGGACGAAAAAGAATTTCGTGTGTTGATTAAACACTACTTTATGAAAGGCAAAACGCCTCAGGAGACTAAAGTGAAGCTTGATAAACATTATGGTGACTCTGCACCTTCGATTAGAACAGTTTATAAGTGGTTTCAAAATTTTCAGAGTGGCCATATGGGCACAAGTGACGCTGAACGTTCTGGACGCCCTGTTGAGGTTACTACTCCAGAAATCATTGATAAAATCCATGATATGGTGATGGATGACAAAAGAGTGAAGGTGCGTGAGATTGCTAGTGCTGTGGGCATCTCGAATGAACGGGTACATAATATTTTGCATCAACATTTGGACATGACAAAGCTATCCGCAAGATGGGTGCCGCGATTGCTCACGCTTGACCAAAAACGAAATCGTGTGAAGTGTTGCAAGGACGGTTTGCAGCTGTTCCAGAAGAATCCGCAGGACTTTAAGCGTCGTTTCGTCACTGTGGATGAAACATGGATACATCACTACACTCCTGAGACCAAAGAAGAATCTAAACAATGGGTTACCAAGGGGGAATCTGCGCCAAAAAAAAGGCGAAGACCGTTCCTTCGGCCGGAAAGATTATGGCGACTGTCTTTTGGGATTCGCAAGGAATAATCCTCATCGACTATCTGGAAATGGGTAAAACTATTACAGGTGCATATTATTCATCGTTATTGGACCGATTGAAAACCGAGCTGCAAGAAAACTGCCCACGATTGGCCTACAAAAAAGTCCTTTTCCATCACGACAACGCACCAGCTCACACCTCAGCAGTTGTGGTCGCAAAATTAATGGAAATAGGGTTCCAACTCGTTTCACATCCCCCCTATTCTCCAGACTTGGCTCCCTCGGACTACTATTTGTTCCCCAATATGAAGAAATGGCTGGCGGGAAAAAGATTTTATTCAAACGAGGAGGTGATTGCAGAAACGAATGGCTATTTTTCAGACTTGGACAAATCCTATTATTCGGAAGGGATCAACAAACTAGAGCAGCGTTGGACGAAGTGTATAAGCCTAAAAGGAGACTATGTTGAAAAATAAAAAAGGTTTACCCCAAAAAATTAAGTAGTTTTTATTTTTGCACGGACTTTTCAAACGACCCTCGTAATAGTAAAGTATGTTTGATAGTCGCCTCCGTCCACTGTCACCTAATTTGGTAGTTGGACGTAAAGCCCGCCTGAAAAAATAGGCAATTACTTTTTTATTATTATTATTTTTTGGATACCGATAAAACGGAAAAGATAATTGATAAGGGACAGTTATTTTGGGTTAAATAATTGTCAAAGATCTTTCTAGAACTTTAATTTTATTTAAAATGAAATTGATATTCACCAACTTATTCTCAATGTAATTCTCAAGTTTATAACTTATCAATTTTATCAAATTTCGAATTTTATAACATAGTTAATTCTTTACTAACAACATCTAGACTCAATCTACTGAAAATGTGGTTAGTCCTCCGCAGTGCTGGGATAATATCTTTGATCTTATTCGTTTTAGCTTGCATTTTTATTGTATCCCTGATTGGTTTTAGACTAGCGTCCATCATTAACCAGTTAAGCGTGTTTGACGTATATATACGTCAAACCAAATCTCTATTACGGTGCGTTCGACGTGTATACTCCTTGTGAAAAATATAAAATTGCCATTAACTATAAAAACTCGAAATTTTAATAAAATACAATAAGAATATTATTTGGTGGGATGTTTCCTTTATCTTACCAATAGAACTGCCAAGTATTTTATACGGAGGGAGGTGGAGGGAGTCAGCCAAATGATAAGTGGTTGGTACATGTTTGGTCTCCGCATTAGAGACTGGGGAATTATGCACTCAAATAGAAGCTCTCAATCCTTGTGCAATGCCCGTTTTTACCTCTTAGATAGAGGTTCAGCATGATTTCATTTTGCACAGAATTCAAAGCTCTTTTCTTCCTTGTAAAAGCTGTCGCGTCCCTAGTTAACTAGGCAATGCATAATGTAAAGCGGTACAAGAATGCTCTATAATCTGTAAGCCCCCAGAGATTGCAGAAGTTGTAAAAGTTTTGGTTGTTTTGCCCTGCGTTCGACACGTGTATACTCGTCATTGTCTGATTTTAATTCCGCACACTGTGGCGGGATTTTTAAAAACTAAATTCCACGCTTAACTGGTTTTGGATAGTGTTAGTCTGTTTTTAACCCAATTTTTTTTTTCTCACTGTTTGACAAAATGGATTTTGAGAGCTGCGTGTATTGGTTAAACTTATCTTGTTGGTAAGAAGGAATTGGTCACTTCTTTGTGGATAATATCTTTTCTGTGGGCTTATACTCGCAAAATAGCCGCACAAGAGTCTTGCCGAGAGGTAGTAGATGAGTTAGTTTAGCGTTCTATCGATCAAACTTTAACTCGCCACCAACACATCTTTTTGATTTCTAAGTGCTTAAAGTAGTTCTTGAAAAACTTAAGCATACCTAGAGCACATTTACAAAACTTGCAGTTTTTTATTTTTAATCTCTTTTTTTTTTCCACGGGCCAATTTATTTTCAATGAAGTTCTTGAAAGAAATGAGGTTAATCGCACCTTTAACATAAAGATGTAACTAAAAACTATAAAAGAAATCTTAAAAATTCTATACTTAGAAACCTTACTAAATTGTTTCAAACATTATAGCCAAGCATTTATGATTAATAGATAGGGTGAAGAGAGGACTTAGCACACGTTTTAAGTTATATAGCAGTCCAAGACCTTTCCCCCGCTGGTGGAGGGTGGGGTTAATGAACTCTTTCGCTAATAAATCTTAGTTCTGCACAAAATTCAATTTTGTTGGCTGCATTTACATCATTTTAAAGTTAATTTAAAAGAAAATATTGGTTGCTATTAAAGGCTCTTAAGGTGGAATATTCTTCGATTATTTGTTGAGTTAATTTGAATATTTTGCATATTCATTTGTTTACATGGAAAATAAAAAATTTTGATTTGCGCATCTTTTGATTTATTGCTTTGATTTATTTTGTAAGAATTTTATTTGATTTTAGCATAAGTCAAAGTTTGTATTGGAAATTGGTGGTCAATTAAAACTTTCAAATAAATCAAAAGAAGAGGGAATAAACTGGGCAACCTTTTAAAAAAATTTGAAATTCCCTTTTTTGCGATTTACTAAATTTGGATGAAATTTATTACAAATAGAGGTGGGAAAAGTTCTCTCACTTAGTTTTTTAATTTGCATTTACAATCGTGCAATAACTAAAATGATATAAATATGGAATCTTACGAGGGTCGTTTGAAAAGTCCGTGCAAAAATAAAAACTAGTTAATTTTTTGGGGTACCTAAACCTCTCCTTTTAGGCTTATACACTTCGTCCAACGCTGCTCTAGTTTGTTGATCCCTTCCGAATAATAGGATTTGTCCAAGTCTGAAAAATAGCCATTCGTTTCTGCAATCACCTCCTCGTTTGAATAAAATCTTTTTCCCGCCAGCCATTTCTTCATATTGGGGAACAAATAGTAGTCAGAGGGAGCCAAGTCTGGAGAATAGGGGGGATGTGAAACGAGTTGGAACCCTATTTCCATTAATTTTGCGACCACAACTGCTGAGGTGTGAGCTGGTGCGTTGTCGTGATGGAAAAGGACTTTTTTGTGGGCCAATCGTGGGCGTTTTTCTTGCAGCTCGGTTTTCAAACGGTCCAATAACGATGAATAATATGCACCTGTAATAGTTTTACCCTTTTCCAGATAGTAGATGAGGATTATTCCTTGCGAATCCCAAAAGACAGTCGCCATAATCTTACCGGCCGAAGGAACGGTCTTCGCCTTTTTTGGCGCAGATTCCCCCTTGGTAACCCATGGTTTAGATTGTTCTTTGGTCTCAGGAGTGTAGTGATGTATCCATGTTTCATCCACAGTGACGAAACGACGCTTAAAGTCCTGCGGATTCTTCTGGAACAGCTGCAAACCGTCCTTGCAACACTTCACACGATTTCGTTTTTGGTCAAGCGTGAGCAATCGCGGCACCCATCTTGCGGATAGCTTTGTCATGTCCAAATGTTGATGCAAAATATTATGTACCCGTTCATTCGAGATGCCCACAGCACTAGCAATCTCACGCACCTTCACTCTTCTGTCATCCATCACCATATCATGGATTTTATCAATGATTTCTGGAGTAGTAACCTCAACAGGGCGTCAAGAACGTTCAGCGTCACTTGTGCCCATATGGCCACTCCGAAAATTTTGAAACCACTTATAAACTGTTCTAATCGAAGGTGCAGAGTCACCATAATCTTTATCAAGCTTCTCTTTAGTCTCCTGAGGCGTTTTGCCTTTCATAAAGTAGTGTTTAATCAACACACGATATTCTTTTTCGTCCATTTTTTGAAAATCACTCGACTTTCTCGATTCAAACGAATGCCAAACCCAAAGAAATAGACCGATCTGGCTGAAACTTGGTGTGTGTTCTTCCAAGAGATGCTACTAACTAAACATAACCTCGATACGCGCCAGTAGTGCTATCTCTCTGACTTTGCACGGACTTTTCAAACGACCCTCGTATATCCAAATTTATACCCATATTTGGCTGGAAAAAAAACTAATGAACGCTGTCCATTGAATACACGGACTAGAGCAATTAATCTTTAATCCCAAAATCCAGGCTGATTATCTTCTTATCTCTGGATCTAATCCAGCTCTAGAAGTAGGGCTATCTCTCTGCTAAATAATAATTTAAAATGAAAAATTCTTCAAATTTTAATAATCCATTTCAAATTAGTTCGTCAATTTAAATAGTTACACTTGAATTGTGAGAATTTCGTAGTTTGTCTATTATTGCTTTTTAATTTTTCACCAAGTTTTCGATTTATTAATTGAAGTAAAAGAGAGAGAAAATAGTCAAAATTTTCAACTTCACCATTTTTCTTGCCTATTTTGATAGAGCTATCCTCCAGGACAGTTTTATTAATGGTTTATTGACTAATTGATCGTACAGGAAGGATAAAAGACCATAAACAGTAATACAAGTCCTTTATTTTAACGCAATAAAACTTTAAGAGTAACAAATCAGCTTAAGATAAGGATTAACTACGTGGTTAGAGTACTGATGTGCCGTCACAAAAAAAGAAAAAGTCAGTTAATTGGGGATTCCGATTTTATTAAAATTAATAAATCTTGCTAACTTGAATTCATAAAATATTTTTGGGGAGCTCCCATATCCGGTCTCAAGCGACATGAACTTAACTTCCGTTAACGAATGGTGGAAAAGACCAAACACAGACCAACATTCCAAATTTGATTTGAGAATATTAATGTATTTTGCATTATTATAATTTTTTTGAGTACAATATAAAAATTAAACAATAATTTACTTCTATTTGAACGACTATATAAACAGAAATCGTTTACATAATTGACAAATAATGACGGTAATCCGGATGTGGAAATAAACTCCACGGCTAGCTATATATCGCCGCCATAGCTTAACTATAGTTGTTACATTTTTTGTATGTTTGGTTCAAGTTTTATACAAGTATTCGATAAATATTGTGTCCCATTCGGTTCAACTAGTTTGCTTGCCGGCCATGAATTATCATAAGCGATTAAACTGTTTGCTAACACATCCAATGGTGACCATAACTACAGATCGTTTTTCATACATTGCTGACATTCAACACATCCGCAACGCATTTAGAATATATCATCTCTCTCATTCTCTCTTGTGCACAAGAATATATTTCTATTTTTATTCATTTTATTATTTCGATTCAGTTCAATTTGAATTAACATTTGGAAATATTCTCCCATGTTTTTCGAATTAGTAAATCACGCTAGACATTGAACTAAATCTTTTACTCTCTTGACTGTAGCAAATGAAATAGAAGAATGAGATCACCTTGTTTGTCTCAGCCCTGGAAACAGAATTTTCTTCTTTGGATTGCTTTGCTGAAAATACTCGTGTATTTTTCAATGGAATTTCCGATTTTCGATTGAAAATTTTCTCCGGAATGTCTGTTTTTGAGCTCCACTATGTCCGGAAAAAATGATTTTTATAAATTTGCCTAAGGGTACTTGTGTGACTTCGGTACCGTCTTAAGAAGCCACAATAGGGTTTTGGTCTCTTATCTATCGACCGTAATTTTTAATTTAATGAAGCGTTCTTTTTCCAGAACTCTTTTTGGATTTTCCCCAAAACTGCTCAAAACATTTTTTTAAACTTAGTTGCTTAATTTTATATTTCTATAACTTTATTTGGAACCTTTTTTGGGGGGAAGGGAATTTAATCAAATTCATTTGTGTGAGGGAGGATTTTGAGCCTTTAAATTACCATGTTTTGGTCATTTTACTGTCTTGTTACCTGCCTAATAATCATCAGAATCATTTGTAGTTACTCATCAACATGAATAGTGAGTCTCGAGTTCTCAATCTAGGTCTCCTCATGCGAAAGCATTTTCCAGCTTCCTCTGTTTCGAGCTGCAGCTTTCCAAAATAAAAACTGCTGCCATTACTTACACATTTAGATCATCTCAGTTTTGGCTTCTTCATTCGTTTCTTACCTTTCGATCCTTCCATAGATAACGCTCTTTTCCATTTTTATGTACCGTCCAGCTTAGCTAAGCTCAATCTCTAAGCTTACCTTGAACTGGAGAGGATCAAAAAAAGTCTCGGCGAAAGATCGAGCTCTGCAGTACGCTCAGAAGACACATGAGCCGCCTAAGAGTACTTTGTAGGTTTTATGCTAGACTGAGGAATTGACTTAACTCCTTCTAAAGAGACCTAAATAACACCAAGTTTTTATATCAGAATAATTTGAACAACTTTAAGTTTTTTATTTAAATTATTATTATTTTTTTAATTCGAATTTAAAACGCAAAAATTTCTTTCGAAATCTCCCAAAAAAGAAGATGTATTATTACTTAACAATAAAACTATAGTAAAAATACGGTTGAATATAACCAATTATAGATTATTATGATCTGCACAGATATTAACCATATCATTGAAACCGGTTTCCGTAATATTCTATTAAAATTTATTTAATTTATGCAACAGTTCGATCATACGGTAAATCATACGTATATGTGGTGACCTCCATATAAATCTTACAATAAATGGCTACTTTGTAATGGATTTACAAATAATTAATGGATTTCAATAAAAATTAATTTTGTAATATTATAAAATTATTTTTCAAATACAATATTATTATTATACTTTAATAATAATATTGTAAACTAAAGCTAGTTTTAATAGATTTAAAAGTTATTAGCCATAATACTAGTAACTTATTCATTAACGAAAGGGTAAACTACAAAGTTTTCAGGCTTGTAAAAATTGTAGTTTCAATTTAGAATAGTATTTCAATCCATTTTGGTTAATTTCCAAAAATTTTGGGTTAAAAAAATTGAATTACAGACATTTTTTTTTTGTATCCTCAAAAAAAAGGGGTTCATTTTTACTGGATCTGAAATTTGTACCATTATTTTGTTTTTTACTGATTTCAAAAAAATATCGGAAAATATTAGCCACCTGTTTTGTCGGTTTGTTCTGAGTCTTTTTGCCTCCTAGGGGAGCGGGGGAAGATTTTTAGATATAAAATGAGCTGTTTTTAAAATTTTCTTTAACTTTTATAGCCTTTTTTCCAACCTCCATTTTAATATTACTACTTAATCAGAATATTGAAAAAAAAATCTAATATTAAGCCTGGGAAAAACTTATTAGCTTTTATTCAAGCTGAATCTTAGAAATAAAATATTTTAGGGTTAAGCTAGCACCATTTTCGTAAATTATGCCCTTAAAACATAAATAAAAATTGTAATTTAAGTATTATATATTCTGCAAATCATTAAGGGATGATTAGATTACAGAATCTTATCATTTAAATGGTCATTCACCTTGAACTGTCTACAGATGCTGGTATTTTACCTAATGTTTAAGACCATGGTATCAGATACATCTCCATGGAAACGCGTCTTATCTAGTAATACACTTATAATTAAAAAAGATTTGCAGTTACATAGTACTCTTAAATTAGGAAGTGCAATTAACTTCAGCATTTCGCTTTGTTTCATTTCTTTTAATTTACCACTAACTAAAATTGATTTAATGATATCATTAAGTTAAATTGTTCGAGAGCGGAAGGAACAATAAAAATATTTTCATATGGAAAAATTAGAAAAAAAAAATAGAAATAAGAGAAACCAACTTGCAACATAATATAAAAAAAAAATAATACCGTCCAAGACAATCTTGATCGAAGAATTCTTACTAACTTCTCTAGCCAAAGTAATTAACTATTCTTTTGTTGGCTCTCGTCACTTCCTTCGAGACCAGGGAATCAGTTTCCGGCCACCATAATTCACCCGACGAATAAAAAAGGAAACGGCCATTGCCTTCTTATATCTTGGCAATTATTAATATTTTTGTTTCTTTTATTATTATATTAAATTATTTTTAATGTTTCGCTAGAATGACAGCGCTATAATTCAAAAATATTATCGCTTAAAAAAGGGGAAAAAAATGTCTGTAATGTTTCTTTATAATTGTCTTATAAATGAAATGTACGTTCCTGACTAAAAAAAATAATTGAACCATTGCCCTTTTAATTATTATTATTATTATAATTATTTTATTTTTGCAGCATGGATGAAATTATTTATTCAAGTTTTGTGTTTTATTAAGTTTGCATTTGGGAAATCAAGTTCGAAATTCTTCATTGGCCTGATTTGCAGCAATAATTTTAGGCTGAATTCGTGTCTTTCATCAAATTAGCTTAAAATTAAAGCTTGTAGAAGACAATAATTAGACTTGCTCAATAAAAATTATAGCCCTTTACAGCTTTTCAGTTCTTTTGGAAGAATCAGCTAGCTTAAAAGTACCATTAATTGGAGGGGAAATGGTCTTAGCTGGTGTTTTTAATCAGTGAGCTTCATAAGTTCAAACCCATGTTGTCACCAAATGTCGCGAAAGTGGCTAGCTAGTACTGTTACTTCTGCACTTTATTGGCCTTAACTGGAATCTGTAAAAGATAACAGTTCTTGCAATAGAAATATTAGATTTTCACTTCCTCTTACTGAGAAAGGGGTGGTATTGTAATCGTGCTAATTTTTTGTAGCGATTTTTAACGGAAAATATAGGATTTTAAGATCTTCGGTTTCCGATAAATGTCTCTCTGACTTCCTCTGAATGTACAGGGTGAATCAGTAAGTAATGTCATAGGCCTACTGTGTGTTGTATATGTAAGTGGAGTTCAATGACGTATTGGTCAACTTCTTTTTGCAATGAAATTTGTAATTTGGAGTAAATACAAACTATATGAATTTTTGTTTAGATAGTTGTTTAAAATATTTCTTAACATTTTCTCAAATATTTCAGAGAGAACAGAAGTAAATTTTTAAAGTGCAATTTGTAAACCTTTGACTTCCTTATTTTAAGACAATCTACTTTAAAGATTGACTACTGGTCCATCTAAAAGAGTATTCAATGAATTAAACAACTTGGACAAACTAACACTGTTGTGTGTGCTCATGAACACGTTTTCTTGTAAAACAAACGTAATTTCTCATACGAAGATAAAAAGGAATCCTGGAAAATGATATACCGTTTGAAAGCCCATTAGACAAGGAAACTTTTACTAAAAAGTGCCAGCACCTAGGTCTGATAATTGTTCACATAAGGGCCTAATGAGTTTTCTTAAAAATTTCGATTACTTTTATTTTTCCAGTATTCGGAGGAAGATTGAGGCTGTTTAGAGAATAAATTATGCTTCAAAATGGTGTCATTTTTTAGAAAATTTATCTGTCTTTCTAACCGGGTTATCAGAATCAAATTCGGACTAACATTTTCTGAGTAATAACATTTTTATTGGGAAAAAGTAATGATTTTAGAAAAAAAAAATTAAAGTGACGTCACTCAAGGACAGTAGAAAATATGATGTTGGCCAATACGTCATTGAACTCCACTTTAAATGTACTACACACAGCAGGCCTATGGACTTACTTAATGGTTTACCCTGTATAATATCCCTCTTAACTCAAAAACAGAGAAAATTGCTAGATATTACGAAATAATTATTTCTTTTAGATGCTAACAAAGGGCGTCACAATAAGGTTTCCGTTAAAATCGATCTTCTCGAAGCACCACTCTATTGAATCATTTATTAAGTTGCTTTTTTTTTTTTTAAATGGCTGTTTAAACTTATTTTGTTCACTCCAGATCGATTACTCTCGAACACTATCGATCATTCAAACTAATCTACTAATTGTTAGTAAGTAGATCATTATTAAATGGTAAAACAACTTTTAATATATTTTTTTGTTTTGTTTTCAGAAGTGTGAACGGAAGTGGCCAAAAAGCAGCGTGCAGGTGAGTGACATGCATGTTTTATTATTTATTTAATAAAATATTCATAATGTTCACCAGTTTTACGCAGGACTTAGCCCCCCAAAATGCCCTATAACCTACCCAAACAAAATCTAAACTCTAAACTAGACCTCCGTGCTGCCTACACATTAACTCAAAAAGCCTGCCTTCAACAATAAGTATCTCACAACCGCAGCAGGAAACGTTGGTCTCAATTTCTGCTAGAAAAAAAAGTGCCTCACATAGCTTAGATCATGTAGTTAGTACTATAACTTAATGATGTAAGCAAGCCTCTCCAAAAACTTAAAACTAATTAAACACTTCTTTTTTTTTCTGTTCACATCATAATTTGGGTACAGTTAGAGCAGGTTTTTTTTAGTGTGTATGCGTTTTACCGGAAAACACAGCTGATAGTCAATCAACGCAGCTTGCGAAAATAATCTTTCCGATGGCACTGAAGTTGCACAGATACTAAAAATATCTTTCGCCATTCTAGACAAATTTTTGAAGGAATTCTCAAGTGTTTTCCACCATTCTAAAATGTCAACGTCTACTGGTGCTTGGTCTAATTTGGTATAATTTCTGTCTTCCATGCTTCGGTGATATTTTCTGATTTTTGAGCAAATGGTGCAAAAATATTGATGCAGTCGTCGTCGTCGTCAAAAGGTGAATCATCAGATTCTTTATCTTCACCAACAGCCATAACTAATGGAGCGGGAAGTTTGTTGGGAGGTGTATATTTTATTTTACGAATCGACTTGATATAGGAGGCAGATATGTTATTTGGGTATTTCATTTGGCGCGTTTTTAACATCTTTTTGAAATTATATAAAGATATATAACAGTAATAGTAACATATGATGCATTGAAGTGTAAGTAGTTGTCTTCTTTTACACACATTTTCATTACCAATATATAAATTAAAATAATTATTATAAAATAATAACATTTTTTGAAAAGATTATTAATAGCAAACCGCTTTTAATACTTAAACAAAAATTCAAAAAACCGTGATATCTCGACGAGTCCGAGACCGAGATATCTCTAGAAGACCGAGACCGAGATTTGAGCGACCGAGACCGAGATCGAGACTGCATAAAGTCTCGCCTCGTCTCGGTCTCGTGCAGCACTACTTTTTTTGTAAGACGTTCTGTGGTTTTCTGTCTTTTTTTTTTAAAAAAAAGATCGCGGACTATACGCGCTGATTTTTAATATTTAGAATGATGGGGTAATTAAGGACTATTGTGTTTAAGTTATTCTTTTTCTTTTTTATTACTTCCTGTAATAAAAATTATCCTGCCATTTATTATCTATGGTTCAAAATAAAAGTAAAGAAATGAGAGAGTGTGTGAGAGAAAGAGAGAATAAAAGACCACTGATGATGCTGTTGAAAATGACGCTAAAGGTGCCAAGATTTTCGCAATTTACAACCTACATATTATCGCTCAAACTTACTCCCACATTCTATCCAATGAGTGTACACTATAACCTTCCTTCAATGATGTAAGGCTTATTTATTTATATCGATTTTTTTATTGGTTGGCCCCTTCCTCTTGGCTCTAGTATCGTGAGAAGAGGGAAAAATTATTATTTAAAAAAAAAGCCAATATTAGATAACAAAAATAATTCACACGTGGTATCGATATCTGCCGCAATTATTAAAGACCAATAAAAATATTCCTGAAAATAATAGAACAGATCAAATCGTTTCTTTTCAATAAAATGAGGTCAAAATCATAAAATTAACGACCTTCATCTTAATAAAAAGGAAAACATGGCTTTTAAATTTCTGAAAATTTTAATAAATTATTTTTGAAATATGTTGCAATTATTTGTGGCGGATATGCAGGATGATAATGGTATCACTTGTTGATTCTGTATTTCCTTCTTTTTTAATTTGCTTTAATTAAAAATTAAAATTGTAAATATAACTAATCATTATTTATAAGTTGGATAAATCTCTGCATAATTCAATTTTCATTCAAAAAAAAAATTAATTAAAATGGAAACTCACTGATTTTTCTTACATTAATTTCCAATGGTTCTGCACCATTTTCAAAATATCTCTAGTATTAACACCAATTTCAATTCTTAAGAATACGTAATGTAGTTGGGAAAAATTAATACTTTACACTTTGAAAAAGGCACTTTAAAATGAAAATCGCTGCGCTAAAAATTTTCTTAAAAAGAATTTTAAATCTGCAAAAATTAATTAAAAAAAAACAAATAATATATATCTATGTGTATAAACTTAGGATGGAAGATTTGCGAGGAATCGGTCAAATAAAACAACTCGTCTTTTTGTCAACGTTTCGACAAATACGAGGGTCGTTTGAAAAGTCCGTGCAAAGTCAGAAAGATAGCACCACTGGCGCGTATCGAGGTTATGTTTAGTTAGTAGCATCTCTTGGAAGAACACACACCAAGTTTCAGTCAGATCGGTCTATTTCTTTGTGTTTGGCATTCGTTTGAATCGAGGAAGTCGAATGATTTTCAAAAAATGGACGAAAAAGAATTTCGTGTGTTGATTAAACACTACTTTATGAAAGGCAAAACGCCTCAGGAGACTAAAGAGAAGCTTGATAAAGATTATGGTGACTCTGCACTTTCGATTAGAACAGTTTATAAGTGGTTTCAAAATTTTCGGAGTGGCCATATGGGCACAAGTGACGCTGAACGTTCTTGACGCCCTGTTGAGGTTACTACTCCAGAAATCATTGATAAAATCCATGATATGGTGATGGATGACAGAAGAGTGAAGGTGCGTGAGATTGCTAGTGCTGTGGGCATCTCGAATGAACGGGTACATAATATTTTGCATCAATATTTGGACATGACAAAGCTATTCGCAAGATGGGTGCCGCGATTGCTCACGCTTGACCAAAAACGAAATCGTGTGAAGTGTTGCAAGGACGGTTTGCAGCTGTTCCAGAAGAATCCGCAGTACTTTAAGCGTCGTTTCGTCACTGTGGATGAAACATGGATACATCACTACACTCCTGAGACCAAAGAACAATCTAAACAATGGGTTACCAAGGGGGAATCTGCGCCAAAAAAGGCGAAGACCGTTCCTTCGGCCGGAAAGATTATGGCGACTGTCTTTTGGGATTCGCAAGGAATAATCCTCATCGACTATCTGGAAAAGGGTAAAACTATTACAGGTGCATATTATTCATCGTTATTGGACCGTTTGAAAACCGAGCTGCAAGAAAAACGCCCACGATTGGCCCACAAAAAAGTCCCTTTTCCATCACGACAACGCACCAGCTCACACCTCAGCAGTTGTGGTCGCAAAATCAATGTAAATAGGGTTCCAACTCGTTTCACATCCCCTCTTTTCTCCAGACTTGGCTCCCTCGGACTACTATTTGTTCCCCAATATGAAGAAATGGCTGGCGGGAAAAAGATTTTATTCAAACGAGAAGGTGATTGCAGAAACGAATGGCTATTTTTCAGACTTGGACAAATCCTATTATTCGGAAGGGATCAACAAACTAGAGCAGCGTTGGACGAAGTATATAAGCCTAAAAGGAGACTATGTTGAAAAATAAAAAATGTTTACCCCCAAAAATTAAGTAGTTTTTATTTTTGCACGGACTTTTCAAACGACCCTCGTATATCCAGGCCCTGAAGAGGACAATATATTTGTCGAAACGTTGACAAAAAGACGAGTTGTTTTATTTGACCGAATCCTCGCAAATCTTCCATCCTAAGTTTAACAATTTGCGGTCACGAAAACTATATAATCATCTGTGTGTATACTTACTGTGTACGATGTTTAGTTAAGAGTTTTAGGAGCTATTTTCACGTAACAAAAAAAATGAAAAATCTTTTCAGTAAATTGAAAATTTAGGTAGTCTTAATTTAGGAATTTTCCTTCAAACTTTTGGCAACACATTTAAACCTTCTTAATAATATAAATAATAAGAACGAGAACAATTCTTGAAAATGCCGTTTTTGCTCATTTTCAGTAACGGTTTTTCTCGAAATCTATTGGTTGTGATTTGGTGCAAAAAATTTAAAGTTATAAACGAGGATAAGCCCTATTTTTTAACCCGTTGCCGCAAATGACGGCTATAGCCGTCCGATCTTTGTTGATATGTAGGCAAACGACGTCTATAGCCGTCGTGCACATTTTAATTAATAAAAAAAAGTACAGCGTTAGTACGAAGTGTACTAACGCATACACTTGTTAATTATTGAATTAGTAAAGCAAATGCTGTATAGTCGTCACGAAGGTCATAGCCGTCATTTGCTCTGGAAAGAGAAAAAATGACATGATGAGCAAATGACGGTTATAGCCGTCGAGAGGTTTTTTTGGAAAAACCGTGGCCAAATGTGATAATTTTTACTTCCAAACATACAACTTACACTTGATTCCATCTGGCAGTCATAAACAATTGAGAAAAAAAAAGTGTGTTTCTGAGCACGATCATCAAATTAAAAGTGTGCGGCAACGGGTTAAGGAAAATTTGGGAAATTTTTATCTTTTATAGGAAAAGAGGAAAAAATTGTCAAAATTGGGTGTTCTTCAACATTTGACTTTTTCGTGCAACTGCCTTATCGGATAGTTTTGATAAAACACTATCGTACTTTTTATGGTATAGAGATGTAAGAGTACCCATCTCTTGAATCGAGAAGTACCTCTAAGAGGGTTCTTTTTTGAAAAATGTTTAAACAAAAATTTGAAACCAACTTGTGTGGGAGCAAGAAGTTAAAAGAATTTGTGTTTGTTCTCGTTTATCTGTGCTGCAATAAAACATATTGGCGCTATAAAGTAACAACGGAAACACAATGAACGGTAGAAGTAAACTAATGGAGAAGTAACCCCCAGTGGTAACGCTCCAAAACATTGGAGACTGTTAGTCCCACTCTCCATACTAGAGAGGAGATCACGAGGCCCACTATCTTTTAAGGCGTCTTGGGTTATCAGGAAGAGTTCTAGAAGAAAGAGTGTGAGCTAGAGGATTCGCTTGTGATTGCAGGTTAAAATGAAGTTTCCTGTATCGAGTTTTGGCGCCTTGGGTGATAAAAGGCATGTTAAAATCTGAATGTATAGTCTGGTTAGAGATGTAAAATGGAGCTTTTGTAATAGTTCGAAGTATTTTAGATTGAAGAGATTGAATTATTTGGAAATTGATGCGCTTAGTTGAATCCCACGACCAGATGGGTTTTAAAATAGAAGTATGTATTAGTCTTTTTTTACCAAGAGTCAGTTTAGATCTATCGTCTTTCAAATTGTCGAAAGCGTCAAAGGAAATCTTGAAAACTGCTTTAGAAAAAACTTTAAATAAATGAAAATTCCATTCAGTAAATCGACGGAACCGCACAATATGTTGAAATAGCACTTTTGATTGAGTCCGTCCACTCACGGCGCCATTCTCGAAAATTGTCTATCTAAAAAATTAGATATAAACAAACACTTATTTAATGCTAATTCCTAAAGAGATTCAAAATAATTTAAATGGCGATTACATTAAATCACTATTTATGTGCTATTGAAACATGTCATGACCTGTTTTAATAGGAAAACAATATTGAATGAAAGAAATGATTACGAAAATATTTGAGGAATAAATTTTGAAATTTAAATGTCAGATTTAAGTGCTTTAGTTTAACAAAAAGAAAAAGGAAACTATTAAAGGAACTAGGTCGGGGGAAATAATAGAAACGGGAGGTTTCTTTTTTGTTATCTTTAATGTTTTTATTATTTTTAAAAAATTAACATTTTTACTGCAATTGGACATGAAACGGTTAAATTGTTAGCGGGAAGGCGTGTTCTTCAAAACTAAATGTTCTTTGGCAGCTAAAATGTTCGCGGAATGAGGCTAAAGTAAAAGGAGTAACTCTACTCTAGTTTTTGAATGAAATATTAAAAAAAACAAAAAAAAAACCAGAAATATAATATGTAAAGTAGTACTTCCGTTTAAAAAAGCAAACTTTGTGTCAAACCTGATATTCTAGACGTTATTTTATAACCTCCAACTCTTCGAGCTTAACTCCGCCCAGTGGAGACTTAAGGTAAACGTACAAAAATCTAAATACAAAATGTTCGCAATTAAATCGCAACACTTGCACTTCTCTTCACTTTAAACAACACTCCCAACCCAGTTGCGAATCAAGGGAAGTAACTCGAACTTTATCTGGACGAACACATACTCGGAATTATCCGTCGAAGAACGCATGTTTATTGTATCCTTAAGCGGTTTCGAACTTTCATCCATTATGAGAGGCAGAATAATCAGATTAGAGATTTCGACTTCTTCTTGCATTGCACTTGCTGACCGAGTGAGGGAGGTTATATAGTTTGTTTACCTGTGTTTAACAGAAATCATCGAGAACGAATTTTTTAGACATTAAAGTAAAAATTTCATTGTTATAAGAAACGTTTTGAGGCTCTGTATTGAGCATATTTATAGGAAATTTAATGCTCTTTCGTTTGGTATAAGCAGATTTGTTGTAGGATAAAGGATAGAAAAGTTACGGCCGTTTTTATGGTGGAAAACGCGAATATCGACGGAAAAGTTAAAAATGCAAATATCTTGCGACACTATTGAGAATCGGGACCAAGTGAATAGAATAATTTTTGTTGCATTTGAGCTGTTGAATAACCTTCCGAAGAAGTTTCGATTTCTCCTCCGTGTACACCCTGTATATGTACTTGTACATGCATGTGCACCAACAGATATTGAGTGGAATGAACGAACGACCATCCAGTGATGGAAGCCGTTAGTTCGCCAAATTGGCAAGCTGACGCAGCAACCATTCTAGGAGGTCGGCGTTGTGTGTTGAGATGGTCGCACAACTCAACTTTAGTCTGCGTAGTGGATTTGAAGGAAGTGCTTGTAGTAGACATGTTGTGGATCAGAGGGTTGTACTGACTGTAGATTTGAGTGGAGTTCTGTATAGCTAGTTCTATGTATTGGGCTATTTCAGAGATGAGAGGCATATTTAGATCAGAGTGTATAGTATGATTGGAGACGTAGAAAGGAGCGTTAACTATTGTTCTTAGAATTTTAGACTGTAAGGTCTGAAGTCGGTTGATATTCTATTTTTTGGCACTTCCGTGTTATTCAAAATGTTAATAAAATTTTGTAAAAATAAAAATTAATGATACCAAATACTTGTTCAAAGGTTGTCCATGTTTAGTTCGCGCACCACCTCCCAATACACCAACTTTACAACTATAAAAACATTGTGCATGCACTAATTGATTTGATCGTTAAAAAATTAGCCGAATGAAAAAACACCCAACTTTAACCATTTTTACTCTATTTTCCTACAAAAGTTTTAAATTTCCAAATTTTCTTTAAAAAATAAAGAGCATAACCTCGTTTATAAGTGTATTTTTTTTGCATCTACACTAATCGTGTAGATTTTGAGAAAAAGATTGCCCAAAAATGGGTAAAAAGCAGTATTTACAAAAAAATTATTCTGGTTTGTACCTCTTTTTTTGTGTGTAAAAACGCGTGATCCGATTCTCATGCATAAGGAGTCATTGGATTCGAAATGGTTTATTTAAAGTTTTGATGTAGATTTTACCGGTAGTAAATTAATTTTAAGCGTACAACAGCACTACATACAGGAAAAGTACCTACATTTAGATAATTAAAACATTTAACTCACAATTACTTGAAAAAGAACACTTAAAATTTTATGCGAAACATTATTTTCATGAAAATTGAGATTGCTTTTCCTTTTTTTTAAAGTTGTAAGTGAGGAAAACCATAGTTCAAGTTTTCTTTTCATGAAAAATTTAGTAATTTCTGAAGGGGAAAAAATTCTTAAAAAAGGATCCACATGCAGTATTTACTGTAGCGTACGATAATTGAATTGCATCTCCGAATCACTCAGTTTACAGCCCTAGTAATGAGATAGAAGTTTAATTGCCCATTATTTTCGAAAAATGAGTAATCATGTAACAAATAAAATTGCGGAAATAAACATGTAATTTAAACTCTATAAAATTACTATATTAAAAAAAACAATAAAAATAAAGGTTACATTTTATTTGGTATTTACCAATTTGTTTTTTACAAAAAATCATATAAAATCTTATTCAATTAAAAAAAAAACCCATATCGAAAATCTTATCATTCAATGTCGAACGCAATGATTAGTATCGATATCAAAAATAAATTTATTAATATTTGTAAGATGGATATTCTTTTTAGTGTTTTAACTCATTTTGAGTGTAATTTAGCTGATAATAAATTAAAGATAAAATTTATTAATTTAAAAATCACGCTCAAAATATACCATTTAAAATTTTTTGATTTCTTTAGGAAAATAACTTAATTTTGGTATTTATTTTTCAAAAAGCTTGAAATGAACTACAGTTTAAGAATACTTACATCGATTTCTATGAATGGAAGTTATGCGATTATAGAAGATTCTTGAAATTAAATACCTATTACCGGAAGTGATCTCAAATTTCGGAATGTAATGTTCGGATAATTTTAAAAATGTGTAAACAGTGAAAGAACTTTCAAAATCGTTTGAGATTTTTTTTTTGGGGGAGAGAAGAAACGGAAGGATTGAGAAAGTTGAGATATGTTCGGTCTATTTCCGGTAAATTTTGGCAATTTATTGGTCCCCAAAAGTTCTCCCAATAAGCAGAAGTAAAAAAAAAATACACTAAGGGGCGGCCAAAGAATTCGTTGTGCATAACCATATCTAGTAGCCGAGTACGTCACCAGTCGCCACAACAAGATCCTGATTGTATAATAGAAATCTGCATAATACTATAGTCGTGATCATCTACCTATAAGACGATAAATATCAGTTCATAATACTACAGTCCTGATTCAATATTATCATCGCCATAATCATCATACTATGGAAGTTTTTGATTTGTATTTGATTGGGTGGAACAGTGAATAAGTGAATTCTTTCCAAATAGTGCTAACAACCTCTCATAGTAACTATCAATCAACGATGTAAACATAGTTTTCAATTTTTACTCGAACAAAACTATAATTTTGGAATTTCGTTATATAGTTTTAGACATTTTTTCTTTTTAAGTAAGACTTTATTTTTGCGCTAAATGCAACAAAAAATTATAAAAAGAAGTTATACAGAATTTTATTTTAAGCCCTTCTAGAAAAAATTTAAATAATAGTCAAATTTTTCTAGTTCTAAGTAATAATAAATAAAATGGGCTGTTAAAAAATTATGGGTTTAAATTAATTTCAAACTAGATATATTTATTAAAAATTTAAATTACAATTTATGATTCGTACAAGGTTTAAATCGACTAGTTTTTATTTGACGCCTTTGCGATTCATTGAACGAAAACAAAAAAATAGAATTGAACGAAATTGACTTGTTCAAAGTGTAAATGGACATTAGGTAAAGCAGTTAGTGTAGTGCGACCCGCAAAACTTTGGTGTATTGCGTGATAATAGAATCGATTCACTGTTAAGATCTAGCGATTTCAGTACTTATATGCGTTTTTATTTTAAATGATTACTTATGCACTGCATATCCGTTAGTGATCGTTAGTTGAACGTAATAGAATCGTTTAGAATTAGAAATTGAAACAAATATGATCGCGAATTTCTCTTCATTAAATGTAACGAAGAATTGATTCTGAAATTAGAATCAATTCCAAACTAAATCGTTATTCATTAAAAAAACTTACTCAACAAAACGCCTGACGATTAAAACTTTAAAAAATTTACGAAATAACTACTACAGAAGTTGAAAATAATGTTTTTTTAGTACAAATTTAAGCACAATCATTTACTGAAGTGTGTATAATAATTTCGTTTTGATAAAATAAATAAAATATAAAACCGGAAACCGGAAAGACTGATTCTGCTAACAAATTTCGCAGGAACGATTCGTGGATTCCAGTTTAAAAAGACGATTTTTTAAAAAATGATTTTTATTTATTAATATTTTTTTAAATAATTACAAAATGTAAAGTGGGACACATAATTGCGTTTTATATTTATACAAGTGTGATGATAAAAACGAAATTAATGTTGGTGATTCTAAAATAGAAAAGTGGGCCAAGGAAATATAGTTTTTTAATTTTTTTTTTTAAATTAAATTAAATTTAAAAAAAATATGAAACTGTTAAATTTTAAACTGGCTTACCTCATTAAAATAATGGTATTTTTTTTTCTAAATTTTTTAAATTAAAATTTAATCTTTAAAATATTATTTATTCCACCGAAAATCACAATTTGATTTCATTAAAACTAAATAATAATTTTAGTTTTTAAAAAAATGATAAGTTCGTCTTCAAAAATAAAGAAAATCTTCAACGAATGAGCAGAAGTCGATAAGAGAAATCCTAACAGCATTTAGAAATACATCCCAGAAACGCGTATCACCGTGAAGTATTTTTTATTCACACAAAAGAGAGAGAAAAAAAAAGAGTAAAATAATGCTGCGTGAGTAACTTTTGTGTTCATGTCCAATAATATACTAAAGGAGTTGTAGAAGCCCAGAGTTCAACACCCATCCGAAATCTAACCTTGGACATCCCCACCACAATAACTGACCTGGCCCAATATTCAGCTTAAACTTTTGTGAGTCTGGTCCATGGTTCCTTTTCTTAGAAAAGAACAGAAAAAAAAAAAACTGCCGGAGTGGGGGCATGGGTCGGAAAATTTTTGTTCGATAAAACTGGTTGTTCACTGAACGGGGATGTCATCAATAAATGCAGCTATTGTTATGGGCTTATTCGCTAAGCCCTTCCCTTAGTTTAAGAATTCATTGTAAACGGTCCAGGTCTTGTGTGATAAATCTACATCATCCCTCTAGGATTGATGAAAGAAAACTAGGTCATGTGCGAAAGACTTCCTCAATTTTTTGTGTACTGCCCTATTGTCATTTTGGGGTATACAACGTTAAAGATGTTTAGAACAGGAAATGCACTTTTTGTTGCCCGGACAGATGGGGTAACAGCAATTTTGTTATCCATATAAGCTTTGATCAGGAAGTGAGGCTCAATTAATGCGTTTTTTTTTGTTTTTTTTAATCAAAAAATGCAACTGCATCTGGCCGTAAAACTGGATTAGTCACTTTCTTTCATAATGTTCTCCACCTAAGATCGTTGCAACACGGTACTTAATGCTAAAACAGGAATATTTAAATTTCAGCAGCTTTTTTTAGTACAAAAAAAAAAGGGATTTATTTGAAAAATGATTGAGGTCGCACCTGTTCTAGAAACGCCATAGTTCTTTTTTGTCGTGATGAACCAGCTTTACGACTTTGGGTCGTCAACCGGTTTCCGATATTTTCATCCTTGAAGTCACGTAAAACAGGGAAATAATAAAATATTCTGAAATTTGTAAACCAGCAAATAAAAGCAGTTATAACGGAAACAGTATTTGAAAAGATAGACATTTTATTTTTTGAACTTTTTAATTATTAAATCTTGTTTCTGAATTCTCGCTACATATAAAAACTCCACGCAATGCAGAAGTCAGTAATTACAACCTGTCCATCAGAAACCTTTCTTTTAATCCTCATAGCAGACTAAAATGGTGGTAACCACGCGACCATCTCAACACAACTAAAGGGTAGTTACTGTAAAAGTTCGCCATTATGGTGACCTAACGGCTTCCATCATTTACTTTAGATCCTAAACACTCAAGTGAACTGAAGTCCACAGACACTACCGACAACATGAAAGAACTTAAACAATATTGTAACTATCACTAGGACAATAAAAGACTTTTTAGGCTATCCGGGAATGTGACATTGAACTGGTGGGGTTCAACCAAAAATTTTGTTTCCAAAGGATCCCTAGTCCTTGCAGTCTAAGGGTACGTTTACAACGGAACTGTGAGTATAGATGATAGCAGAGATTATAGGTGATAGAGTAAAATATAATCGCTGATTAGTGTGCTCAACGGAGCTGTGATACATGCAACATGTCCGAGTAGTGAAGAAGAGTTTTTATGTTCAGCAGCAACGAAATGGTATATTTTAAAGAAAAAACGCTTTAGAAAATATCATGTACTTCCCATAAATAAAAAACGAAGCACTTTGGGTGAATAAGGAACTTCGAAATTATCCGGATCGTTTTTTAGAATATGTGAAGATGGGTCCACCCACATTCGACTATATTTTAGAAAAAATAAGGTCAAAATTAAGAAAACTTTGGAAAAATTGTCATGGAAATCCTATAACCATAGAAGAAAAACTAGTGATTACTCTTAGGTAAGTAATGGTTTTATTGAAAAAAAACAACAAATAAATACACATGAAAATAAATGTAAGCACGATTTAAAAAACAAAATATTGTTTAAAAGTAAATAATAAAATAATAACCAAAAATAATGAGTAAAGACAGCACTAATTAATTTTTCTACCTCCATTTTGAAGCTCCGATACTGGAGTTCAGCTAGCAGAAAAATGAAAAATTTAATTCTATCATCTATGCTCGTTTATAGCAGCGCGTATGAGTCACTAGTCGCAGCTTCGTTGTACACGCTCACATTCGAATGTATTATGTTTTTCTTTAAGCGCTGATGCCTCACTGCTACCATCTCCGCTATCATCTATGCTCACAGCTCCGTTGTGAACGTACCCTAAGTTAAAGCTCCTTTCTATTTCACCAATCAAACCATTCACACAGAACCTTTCCAAGAAATTGCACCATAATTTGCTATCTCATCTAAATCCTTCTTCTTTCTTCTTGGACACTCTTCTAGATAACACCCCTAGACATCTTTATAAACATACAATTTCATATTTAAGTTTTAAAGTATGAAAAATAATGTTAACAATTTATACATTCAAATTTATTGTATATAATGTCTGACAAAAAGTATGAAATCAAACTTATTGCAAAATATTTATCTGCATTATTGTCCAATTGATAAAATGGCCATATGCCACAACAATAGTTCGTTAAAATGTAAAAATGTGGACTAGAAAAAACTAGCCTAGGAAATAGTCACAATTATTCATTGATTTATACATCTAATTTCCATAAAATATAAGTTAACTGAATAACCATAAGCAAACAAAATATAATAATGAAAAAGGGTGTAAAATATGAGAGGGCGAACCCTCATGGTTTTTTAAAAATCAAACTGCTACTTCTTTACCAATCAATTTATTGAGTTAAATTTAAAGAATAACGACGTAACTATGCCCTAATCCACGTTCTATGGATTAGGGCATAATGCATGGATTTTATTTCTCTCTTCTTTAAAGATTTTGCTTAGCCGAATGCTTAGCATAATTGTTACCATAAGAGTAGACTGATTCCCATTTAACAGGATCTAGAGTTGTTGTTTTCGTTTAACAATTAACGCGTTCCTTAAAGTACGATGTTGGTCAGAAATAAAACTTTTTTAACTCTAAAATTCTTGACTAATTATATGCGTAATTTGTACTCCTACTTCTTTTTGCCTAAATAAAACTTAAAAATGGATCTCTAGCTTTGTTTCCAAACATGTGGCGCAGAATCTCTGGTGTCCTTCAGCTGTAAGATGTTCTTTAATAGGAAAGTTATTGAAAAACCATATACGGGGATAACCTATATATATATTTTTTTGCCATAACACTTATATACATGATATATTTATCTATAAAATGTATCTGTACTACTCCAGTTTGGACTTAGCTGAACGTTAACTTGTAATTATTTGATTATAAATCTACCAATTTAATCTGTTTAGAGGACACGTTTTATTGCTAATTTAGATTGTGCAATTTCTGTATCAAGAAAAAGTAGTAAAAACTACTGTAATTTAATAATGTTTGATAGCACAGAAAATATTTGCTTTTTTTTTCGTTTGTTTTTTTAAGTCAATTAAATAAAATCCAAGGCTTGACTGAGAATCGATCTCAGTACCACAAAATATTAAGACAGGCCTTGACGGGCCCCGTTGGGTTAATCCTGCAGGAACCCAACGCAGGACGGCATTCAGAGTTCAAATGTAGTATCTGGGTTTTATGCGGCCACTAATTGTGCATCAGAATTTTTGTTAATTTTTCACGATCGTTGCACATTCTTTTGAACAAGGAAAATTGATAATAATACACTGCTCCACAAAAAAAGTGGCGCACTTTAAAAATGCGTTATTTTTTTTTTCTCTGGAACTTTTTTGTTCTACATTTTATTTTAGTTAGCAAATATAAGAAGTATAAAGTTACGTGAGGGCTAAAATTAAATAGAAAATGATCTAAAAGAAATAGAAACCTTTAATTTAACAAAAAAGTACTTCTCGGCAAAAAATGAGTTTAGAAAAAAAATGTATTTCTTCCGATTAAAAAAGAGAAAAAGAATTTTAGTGACGTGTATTGCTCGCATTACTGCATCCAATCTCCTCGGCATACTCCTTATTAAAGTTCTCACGAAATCTTGTGTTAATTCCTCCCATATCTCCACCAGAGCACCTCGCAACTCTTCTAAGCTCCTGGGAGGATTATTTCTCCATCTTAATCGCCTACCCAGCTCATCCCAAAGATGTTCAATTGGATTTAAATCCGGGCTGCGTGCTGGCCACCTCAAAACACGAATGCTAGTGTCCTGTAGATATTGAACAACACAGGCGGCAGTGTGTGGTCGGGCATTATCTCGCATAAAAATAAAATTCTCCCCAATAAATGATGCATAGGGTATCACATATTGCTGCAAAATTTCCCTCACATACAAATCTGCATTCAAGATTGCCCTGTTGAACACGTGGAGCTCAGTCTTAGCCTCCATAGAAATCCCAGCCATCACCAGCACTGAACCACCTCCGAATGGTAGTCTACCAGAAATATTGCACGGAGCGTAGCGCTCCCCAGGCCTTCGGTAAACTGGGTAAACCCATCAGGTGCATAGAGAGCAAAACGGGACTCGTCTGAAGTGAGAACGTTTCTCCAATCGTTCTCAGACCTGTTGCGGTGTTCCCTAGCGAACTCTAGACGGGCTCTCCGATGATCTACGGTGAGCAATGGTCCTGTGGCTTGCTTCCTAGAGCGTAAATTCATTTCAGCAAACCTTCTTCATACGGTTTCGGCAATGAGTGAAACTCCACGAACAGTAAGCAGTGTTTGAGCTGTTTCAGAAGCAGTTGATGTACGATTTCTTTGAGTGTGAATTCTGATAAATCGGTCATCAAGTGCTTCTGTGGCTCTTGGTCGACCCGAACCTTGTCTGCGAGTGCAGAGGCCTGTCTCCTGGTAACAATGGATGGCTCTACGGACGGTGGTCTCAGGCAACCCTAACGTTCGAGCTGCGTACCGCTGACTCCGTCCATCTTCAACTAATGCAATAATACGGGCCACTTGCTCTGCTGTAATTGAGAGTTTGCAATGCTTTCAGCTTGAAAAAAGTAGAAACGCGACTGTAGAGGTCAATAAATTTATTTACTGTTGAGGTGAAGTACACGTTGTTGTTTACACAAAAAGACTGAAGGGGATTAAACGAGGAATTGCTTCTCTATTTACGTGAAACTTAGGACCTTGATTCGATTAATTGTTCCCTGACAGTTTATGAAAATAATTAAAACTAATAATCTTTCCCCAAAATGTGATAAAACAAAAAATAAACGCTTTTTTTCAAAGTGCGCCACTTTTTTTGTGGAGCAGTTTATAACAGCTAACATACTGGACTATCTAGTTATCCAGTTCGAACCCACGCGGAGGTCCCGGGTTCGAATCCAGCAGCTGACCCTTAGATTTTCTCTTCCTAGGAGCTTCTTACAGCTCACTGTCCGGTGATGGACAGTGTTGTCTGTAACGAGAGAACACTGTCCGGAGGCTGGCGGTGCACTGAAAAAAAGCTCCGGGCGCCAATAACCTTAGATGTTGACGCGCCTTAAATCATTAAAAAAAAAAAAAACAGCTAACATAAAACTAACAAGAGTTTAATGAACTCAGTTAATTTTTACAAACAAAACAGAAGCTAGTATACAGATAACTTCGTTTAAAAGTTATCATTGCTCGACTTAGATTACATTTCAATTCATAAAACAAACTCCTCATTCGATTGGTTAAGAATTATTTTTTCTCCAATCAAAAGAACGTTATCACTTATATTGTGTGATTTGAAGTTCTTTAATCATTAAATCAATAAATTCATTTTTTTATTATCTTTTACTGTTAAAAAAAAAAAAAAAAAAATTAAACATCTTCAGTTATAATAACGGAAGTTAAAAATAAAGCCAATCCTTTCATATTTTATTTGTAATTTTTAACGTCTCTTTATTTATTTTATTTATCGATTTTTATTTATGCTTCATTATTTAAAATCTTTTTTAATCGATTAGTGTAGTTTAGTTTGTGAAAGCAAATTAATATGTTCCGTTTTTTTTGTTTAATTTCAGTAAAAGATGGTAATTATTTTGACGAGTACATTCTAAAATAACGGAAAAGCAAATTATTTATTTTTTTTATTACTTGATTAAAGTTTTATTTTTGAATTATTTTTATTGAATTGAATTTTTCACACTAAAATTTGGGAGTCTCGTTTAACGAGAACAATATTTTATTCTGTATCGTTAGTAAATGTTAAAATGTTCCTAATAACCTGTTAATACTATAAGCAAAAATGATAGCTTAAATTTTGTACTTCGTTTGGACCGTAGTGAAAATCTATGATTCTGAAATTGCCCTTTACGGTCGAGAAATTGGGAGGTTTCTTTTAATTTCTACTCCACTGCTCTTTCCAATCTTTCCTAGTTTTTGAACTGATTGCTTTGTAGGACTGTACTGGAACATAATGACTAAAATAGAAGCCTAACTACAAAACTATAGAACTCTACAAAACCTCTCTCGAAACTACTTTATAGTTGCTCGAAACTTTCTTTAAACTATAAAATACTAATCTACAAAAAAAGTGAATCACGAAACCACTCTGAACATACTAGTCGCTTGTTTTAGGGTTCAAACATTCTGATCTCTAAGGCGCAACGGTAGCCGAGCGGGTTAAGAGGCGAGACCTGCAAAGCTAATATGCATTGTGGCACTGGGTTCGATTCCCGGTCTTGGCCTTGGATTTTATTTAATGATTAAATGAGAAATAGTAAAGTACGTTTTATAGTCGCCTCCGTCCACGAAACCTAGTAAATGGTAGTTGGACGTTAAGCCCCGCCTGAAGAAATAGGCGATTACTTTACTTTACTTTTCATTCTGATCTCTATCGCATCAAATCTTTCTAAACCAAATTCGATCGTCAAAACAACATCTCTTCACACTAACATTTCTGAAAATTATCCATTACACTGACCCAGAAATCCCTATTATACCGTTTGAGCCTACTTCCGCCTAACTTAATCCCCTTGTTCAGAGTTTATCCACCCTCATTATCCCAGATAATCGTCTAAGTCGATTGGAACACCGTTTGTTTTGAAGAAACAGTTCAGAGAGTAGATTCAGTGCTCAGTGTTTCTTGGGAGGTAAATAATGCTAGAAAAGGCGCCTCGGTAGCCGAGCGGTTTGAGGCGAGACCTGTAAAGCTAATATGCATTGTGGTACTGGGTTCGATTTCTGGTCTTTAGGCTTTGGATTTTATTTAATGGTTAATAAAAGAAATTTAGCGTAAAGTATGTTTGCTAGACGCCTCCGTCCACGACACCTAATTGGTAGTTAGACGTTAAGCCTGACAAAAATAGGCGATTACTTTACTTAAATAATGCTAGAAAGTACCTCCTACAGGAGGTAAGATCACCTTCATATCTCTCACTCCAAATTTCTATTGAAAAAAAGAAGAAGCTCAATTTCAAAAACTCATCGATCTATCATCAGAGGTAGTTAAATTAGTTTGGTGTAGATATTTCGACTTCACTTAATGTTACCGTATCTCAACTACACTTGCTCTATGAGTGACAAGGTTATTCAAAATGTAATTGAATCGTGAAACTTTATGTACAAAAATAACGAAATAAAAATTAATGAAATCTAGTACTCGATAATGCCACGAAGTCCGTGCAGGAGTACAATTGACATGCGTACTTTGACGGCTGAAATCAAAGATATTACCTATCGCCGTGAGCCTACCCACATTTTTAAAAGTAATATTATTATTGAATTAATGTATTAATTTTTTGTACTTTTTTTAGTATAAAAACAGTAAACAGTCCGGTAGGTTAACCTTTGATATAGTGTGATGTCCATTTATGCTAATAGCTAGAACACCCTTCAGGTTAGCTAGTCAGCTTTCTTGAATTCCCCTACCCAAGGAGGTCCTCCTGCTAGACTACTAAATGTCACCCAGCCTTGTTAGGTTCAAGAGCCCCCGGGAATGTCTTACTTCCACCAACCCCAGTCACTCCTTCTCCACTTTCAGGATAGTCTTTTCCTTTTTTTTTAAGCTATTTCTCTAGCTAAACTACCCAACTAATTACATACAGTCCAGAAAACCTAACTCGCCTTTGTTAGAATCTCTGGAACTTGGAACTGTCCAGGTCTTCTACCCCCTCCAACCACCCGCTCGCATCCCTGTCTATGTAATAGTTGGACAGTTATGGTAAGCTTGATATGGACGAAGAGGGGAATATAGAAAGAAAAAGACAAACATACACCGATGGTTTGCTACCGCTTTGAAATTCTTTGAAACCAGCACAGAAGGAGACGACAAGCTTTATCGCCTTTCTATCTACGCATTACTTCCTGATTAGGGGAGAGTGGGGAGCTACTAACTATATAAGTGGCATTGCCAGTGATAGTTTTTACAAAAAAAATTGTATTATCGTTAGTTGTTGGATACGACCTAACAAACGGCCACTTAATTTGTACAAATATTCTAAGAACTTTTTTACATTTTGCTTTATGTTTTGCCAGAATATTTTTTCTTATTTCTTTTTTTTTACAAAAGAGAGATAATACCTTGACGGTTCTTCATTGCAGATTTGAAAGGATATTCTTAAAAATTTTATAGCTCTTCTAATACTCGATTTGTTTAATCAGAATCCGTATTAATACATCTTTGCCAACTAGAAGGTATGTCGAATGCTTCCAATTTTTTTGCGAAAATTAGGTTCTTGGTAGTCTGCGAATGAGAGGAATTCCATTTTACCCTGGTGATCGTGGTGAAAGCTGTACCATTAAGAACTTATCCTAAGATATGAGAAGTATCGTGGATGTGCTAGAACTTTAATCGCCGACTCACGATAACTAATAATAATTTTCACTTACTTGCATCTGCTTCTCCTTTCTCTTAAGACTGTTTCAGCTTCTCACTGTCCGGCCAGTCCTCCAAACCACCTCCTCCAGGAGGAGTCCATCCTCCCACGTGTGTCCAAGGTCTTTCTCTCCTTCTTCTCCCGTGAAGGGGGCTCCAATTCGTAAATCTTATTCATGAGACCGTAGTAACTCAATGTTTTCTTCATTAAAATCTCGGGAATGTTGTCTGTTATTTATATCACTTCTATTTTATCCTTTCACTTATCATCTTATCTATTCTTGTCTTTCTCTGAGATCTCCTCCAAAAATCCATCTCATCTTTAATACATTTTATTAAAACAATCCCCAAAAAAATCACTGGCAATTCCATTTATTTGGCAAAATTATCTGATCTTTTTTTACTTGATTAATTGCCAGCCAGTGGAATTACACAGTTCAAAAATCCTGACGAACCCTTTAATTTCTGTGCAATGAAGTAGAAGATTCCGATACCACTCTAATGTGGACTGCATTTATTCAAGGAAGATTTGGATTCGGATATCCAGTTGTTGAACTAAGCATATACCAGGAACTTTTTCAGATTCTGAGATTTCCCGGTTACCTTAATTGTAAGAAGAAGTGAAATAATCCACAGCGCAGTGCTCCGAGTCCTGAATCATTTTGTGTCCACGCAAGATGCTTTGACAGAGAACGGGACAACAAGTCGCAGGTGGTGTAAAAAAATTATGTGGCAAGATCCGGGATCTTCCGCGCGCTGGATCATGACGTCAATTTTATCCATCATGGGGCGGCTAAATTTCCTTTCTTTCTGAATTGGTTTTCCGACTTCTATCCTTCCATCAATGTTTATGTCCTGAATGAGTTTGTTCGGATATCTACGAAAGTAGACGAAATCTCTTCAAGATTAGAATAGTTATTCCAGTTTAAAAATTAAAGAACTATATTCAGAGTGAAGTAATACGAACGACTGAACAATAAAGTTGAATAAAGTTTTACTATTTATATGGCACTGATGCTGAAGAAGTAGTCAAGTAGCTACTGTGCATTTCAATAACATGTTTTATTATCGACATGTTCATTTCATTACATTAACTCCTAACCTGGCCGTATATCTCCTTCTTCCTTAGATGTGTCTGTAAGTTTGTATATAAAAGGCAGCTGTAGTGTGTCGCGCTTGGTACTTAGCAAAAGAATACTATTTCTATTGCTAGTCTTTTATCGTTTTACAACTGATATTGCACTTCTAAATAACTTTACTAACACTTTATAATAAATGTAAATACAGTGCAAGATTATTTTTATGATTTTTTTTTATTGCACTTAATAAATTTTTTCTTACAAAAAAAGAAAAATATTGCAATCGTAGCGAATTAAGGTTTCAAAATTTCGTATTAAAGAAACACATGTTTTGAAAGCTCAAAGTTAATGAGAAAATTTTTTGAAGGCTTTGCATTTTTTTTTGAATCGTTAAGTTGGAATAAAAGTTTTTTGCGTTTCAGAAGCTATATTTTAAAATTCTGTTTATTACTGAATAATATCCGTTCATTATAATTTTTATATTTTTCTTTTTTTGTCAGAGTAAGCTGGATTCTGGGTTCGAATCCAGCTGCTAGCCCTTTGATTTTTCTCTTCCTAGAAGCTCTCCTGTTGGATAATTTACAGGATTGTCTGTAACGTAAGAACACTGTACGGAGGCCGGCAGTGCAGTGTAACTATCGTGTCTATTTATTATATTATTACAAAAATTAGGGCCTTCAGATTCAAGAAATACAAAGAGAACCCTCTTTTCCTTGATCCAAAATAAAAATAAATAGATACAAAAAAAAAAATAAAATATATATATAGGGTGTCCCAAGCTATATGGATAACGACTTTTTCTCGGAAACTAAGATAGCTAGAAAAAAACTAAAAAATACGTGTTCCCTTAGTTTTTTTGTTAGACATCCAAATTTACTTTGTAATTTTTTTTCGGTGCTTCCAGAAGCGAGATACAGGCACCAACTTCATTTTTTCAAATGGGAAGGTGCGGTTTTTATTTCAGAAATAGATTCCTCTATTTTTTTTAAAGAAAAATTTACTCGAACGGTTTTTTTCTGTGAGCGATATTTTAGAAGTTATGAATGAAAACTTATAAGAAATGTCAAAATGATAATATTATAACGGTTTTTTGCTTGAATAAGAAGAAAAGTACTATTTTATTATAAATTTTACTCCTCATTAATATTGCAGATCATACTTGAAATGGCCTCCACCATTAGAGATGCATAGACATGCACTTTCCTGCCAATTGTCCCTTACTGCCAAAGAAATAGATTCGGCTTTAACCGACTTACACGTATCTATTATTCTCTGCTTTAGTTCATCTACAGATGCAATCCTGGCTTGATTCTGATGCACCTAGATTTAGAAATGCTTTTAGGTAACCAGAAATAAGGAAAGAAAGAAAAAAGTTATGAATAATCACCTTGTTTTTCAGGTATCCCCAGAGGAAATAGTCCATAGGTGTCAAGTTCGGTGAGAGAGGTGGCCACTGAATCGCCCCCAGTGTCGATATAACACCATCAGGCATGTAAAGAGATGATATCTCGGTAGGCAATTTGATGAGCATGTTATATTGACACAGGGGGCTATTCAGTGGCCACCTCTCTCACCGGATTTGACACCTATGGACTATTTCCTCTGGGGATACCTGAAAAACAAGATGATTATTCATAACTTTTTTCTTTCTTTCCTTATTTCTGGTTACCTAAAAGCATTTCTAAATCTAGGTGCATCAGAATCAAGCCAGGATTGCATCTGTAGATGAACTAAAGCAGAGAATAATAGATACGTGTAAGTCGGTTAAAGCCGAATCTATTTCTTTGGCAGTAAGGGACAATTGGCAGGAAAGTGCATGTCTATGCATCTCTAATGGTGGAGGCCATTTCGAGCAAGATCTGTAATATTAATGAGGAGTAAAATTTATAATAAAATAGTACTTTTCTTCTTATTCAATCAAAAAACCGTTATAATATTATCATTTTGACATTTCTTATAAGAATCATGTTTTCATTCATAACTTCTAAAATATCGCTCACAGAAAAAAACCGTTCAAGTGAATTTTTCTTTAAAAAAATAGAGGAATCTATTTCTGAAATAAAAACCGCACCTCCCTATTTGAAAAAATGAAGTTGGTGCCTGTATCTCGCTTCTGGAAGCACCGAAAAAAATTTACAAAGTAAATTCGGATTCCTAACAAAAAACTAAGGGAACACGTATTTTTTTAGTTTTTTTCTAGCTATCTTAGTTTCCGAGAAAAAGTCGTTATCCATATAGCTTGGGACACCCTATATATACGTATATATCCAAAAGTATTGCGTAAATTAAGAGCATCAAAAATTTAAGATTACAAATATAATCAATTTTATTTTGACCTTGTAAACAGGATGCTAATTTAAACGATCTTTGGAATAACAATTTTTTTTTTTTGGCGGGGGAGTCGTTGAGATTAGATTTTGAAACTCTTTTTATTGTCATTATGTAAAAAATTTATTACAAGCAATTATAAATATAATTTATTCATTTCATTAACAATTTCTTGTTATAGTGTTGTTAGTGTGATAGTTTTATATGAGTAATAGATTAAATTGATAGTTTATTATGTGTTTGTATTAATATTTGTATTTTGTGGAAGTCTTATCTTATCTTTAATGAGATCGTTGGTGTTTTTTTTAGTAATCCAGCCGGAGTAGTTTGAGATTTATTAAATTGTCTTTCTGGATTCAGTAGTCGCTCTGGAGAGTTTTGATATTCTTCTTAAGAGTTTCCTTGCCTTTCTATGTCTCCAATCGAATCCTCCATCATGACTGTGAAGTCTCTGTTCCATTGAAGTAATCCACACCAATCTAGCAGGTCATATGAACCCTCTAGTCCAGCGTTTCCCAACCTTTTTTGGCTCGAGTACCACTTGGTAGTACATCATGCTAAATTGTACCACTTCGTAAAAATGATTGTATTTCGTGAAATTTGTTATTCCGAGTGTGTTAGTTTATTATTACTATCTTTATTTGTATAGAGATACAATGTATCTGTTTTAAAGGAGTTCAAGTTCATGTTCACTTTATAAACTTTGTAAAATGTAAGATCTTAGTTTTAAAACTAAATTAAATTTAATGTTGCTTGTATAGATCTTACTCATTACAATCAGTCTCTTTAAGCAGATTTTTACATAGTTATCATTTAAGTTCTGTCACATGATAATTCTATTAAATTTTCTTTATTTTTTATCGATAATGATGTAGCTTTTCCTAAATTTTCTTTATAAAAGGGATTTGAAATCCAATTATCATTTGTTTTTTCGGGTTTTGGGAAAATACTCCATGAAAGACAATTTTAATCCTTGATAAATGTGCTATTATATTTTCTCGTATATCTTGAGGCAGACCAACCTTATTACTGTACATATTAACAACTATTCTGTATAATATTCTTCTTCTTCTTAATCCATCCTCGTTTACCTTTCGGTGTCGAGGTGCCTTCACTAAAACCTTCCAGCTATCCCTATCCTCAGTCAAATTTCTCCTTCTTCTCCAATCCAAGTTCCTCTTTCTGAAATCCTCTCTCACTATCCCTTCCCCATGTTGTGCGCAGTCTGCCCCTGCCTCTTTGACCCTGCATCTTAGCCTCATAACAAAGTCTTTCTATACGGCTTGTGTCCATCCTCATCATGTGTCCAAACCATCTTAGCCTGTGCTCTCTCAGCAGCTCTTCCACCTGCCTGACGTTGAGATTAGACCTTATTGTAGAACTTCTTATTCTATCTCTCCTCGTCTTTCCCTCTATTTTTCGGAGGAAACGCATTTCGGCTGCCTGTACCTGACTGCTGTGTTTGGAAGTCAGAGCCCACAATTCGCTGCCGCAGGTTAAAATTGGGAGATAGGTATTTTTAAAAACTGTTATTTTCGTGCCCTTTGTTTCTTCCCTTTTGATAATAAATCCTTTCTTAAGGGCCTTGAACATTCTACCTATAATATTATTAATTAAAATAATTTTTATGAATTACAGGAAAAAAAACCTATCTATGATATTTTTATGATTTAATTTTTTTAAATTTTTTATGTCCGCCATTATTCATTATTTTTCGCGTACCACAGGTTTGGAAACGCTGCTCTAGTCCAATCTTTACCCACAAAACTTCCATTCTGATAATCTACTACGACGTTTAGTTTTTGCTTCTTACGAAGTACAAATGAATACCAGCGTTTCAAAGTATCCGTCCATTTAGGACATCAATATAATATAGGCGCCACGGTAGCCGAGCGGGTTAAGAGGCGACACCTGCAAAGCTAATATGAATTGTGGTACTGGGTTCGATTCCCGGTCTTGGCCTTGGATTTTATTTAATGGTTAAATGAGAAATAGTAAAGTACGTTTGCTAGTCGCCTCCGTCCACGGCACCTAGTAAATGGTAGTTGGACGTTAAGCCCCGCCTGAAAAAATAGGCGATCACTTTACTTAACAATTAGCCCTACTATTTCCTCACTTCCAGACCTAGAGAGGTGTTCATCACTTCTTCCTGGTTGTTACGCTGAACTAGCCCAGAGTTACAGCATAAATTATAAATCTATTACACACTTATGACGTTGTTGTTACAGTGGCAAGGCACAAAAAGCCTTGACATCAGTCATTCACTCTATTTTTTCGTCTGACGCACAAACACAAAGTTATAATTATTTATTAATTTTTTTTTACCAGCATTAATTTCACTTAAAAGATAATTGCAACCACAAACTTCATTATAATTTTATTAAAAAGTATATAATTTTCATAAATTTATTGCTCTCTTTCTCCATTCGTAATAAGTAGAGGGACCAGACATTAAGCATAAACATGTTTTACCATTTTAACTGTCAGCAATTTAATAATTACATAAACATGATTCGAAACCATAGTTTCATTAATTACCTTTAATGTGCTTTAAATGCTCATTTTAATGAGCATAATTAACCTCCTTCTGTTCTCTTTCTCTTTCTCTCTCTCTTTCTAGATCGTTTCCTCACTCTGTTAGTAATACAAATTTGATTAGACCATAAACTGTGGTAATCGTGAACAATGAGCTGACCACAGAGCGTTTTATTAATAAACTGAAAAAATTAAAAAACAAAAAAAGGAAAAAATTCTTAGTTCCTTTCTTTTTGGGGGGAGAGGGGGGAGATGCCCACCCCGAGGGATACGAGGGGGTGTAGATGTAGAATCTATAATTATTTAATTGGTCAATTCTTATTTAAAATTTATTGGTTACAATATCCAGGTTTGAACTTATAATACAAAAATTAAACTGATCAAAAAATTTGTCGGTATTAATAGTTTAAATTAATCAAAATGCTATACCATTCTTTTAATTAATTAATTTAAAAAACAGGTACCCTTGGTTACCCAGCGGATGCAAATATTAGTGAATTGGTGACGAATGTCAGTTTTCAGGGCAAATCCTCGAGAAAAAGAATTAAATTCTCTAAATAAGATTTAATTGAAGCTTCTTATCTCAATTTTTTACAGCAATAATTCTCTTATAAATAATTAATATGTTCTATATATTTAGGGTAAGGTTCCTCAAGTCGTACTCCTTAAAAAAACGTGCTCAGAAATCAGAGAATATATTAGTAAATAATTCTTACGGGTATCATTGGGAGCCTTAGTAAACCCTGCTTTTATTTATTGCCCAAAAATAAAATAGTCTGCGCACTTTTCCCTTAAAATCCTAAAATTAGAAAAATTGAAATCGGTACTAAGGAAACCAGTACCTTAAGTGGTACCACCTACTGCTTAAGTCGTACCTCAAACTAAAATTAAATAAATATATGGTTTATTTTCAAATAAATATATTTCTGTGGCTTGGTGCAAGAAGTGCCAATGTCAGATTTTGGTAAAAATGAGTAAAAAATCTGTTTGGATTTATTAACCATCAAAATTTTTCTTGCAAGAAGTGCCGAAGTCAATTTCAATGTAGTAACTGAGTTACTAAAACTTACTAGTGCCAATGTCAAAATTTAGCAACAATATTTCCCCCCCCTCCAGGTAAATCAAAGAGGACGTACACTGGTAATCCTTTTTTTGACATTGGCACTTCTTGCACCAAGTCACAGATTTGGACGTGGAACTGGAGTCAGCATATTCAAATTTCTCTCTTTATTTCCCTCGAAGTCAGATGTGATAAGTTGGAGATTGAATGTGAGACAATATTATCGATAGTATCGACAACAAGTGTTTCAATTTCTAGGATTTGTCACGATTTGTGTAAGTGTTGTCCTAGAGTCGATGGAACGAACTTTCAGTTTCAATATTCTCTTCTGGAGTTAGTATTTGGACAATGAGCCCTCATTATTTATCATTGAGCAGAGAAGTCTTCACTCCGAAAGACATGTCTATTAAATGACCATAATCCTGTAGATTTTGAAGCCGTTTATGGCGATAAATAGAACAGATTTTGGGTACTTTGTTTAATTGTTTCGCCAGGATTTTATTCTTACCAAATTGAGGAGGCTTCGTTATAATAACTCTAAAGTTATTTTTTTTAAAAAAAAGAACAGTCCAATGGTGTAAGACGGTGTGTCCATCTAGCGGCCAGATCTTAAGTTGGAAGCGTATATGGGAACGAGATAAGACACAGCGTGCATCTCAGTTAATAAAGGCCCCAAAACTATTTTGAAAAAAATCTTACATAAAACTGTAAGAGGCAAACAAATCACTAATAGATAAACTTATACTAAAAAAGCAAATTGTATTTGACTAGTGTTTTCTTGCCTTAGGGGCTTCCACACACCAGATGGAAATTACACTGAAATGGCTATAAATGAATTGGCTTACCAAAAACAGTTTTAATTCATTGAAACACATATGCCACTGCCAACGGCCTTGGGTACAACCGAGCGGTATAACTATATTCTGTTACCATTGGTAAGGCGGGAAAAGTACTTTAGAAATCATTGAGGTACGATTTAAGCACCGATACGACACTAGCGACTTTCCCCTACTTAAATAAAGTTCTTAATGAATATGACGTGTTAAAATAATATTCACAATTCACGATTTCATTCACAAAAACTTCGAAAGCTTTGAGACACATTTAATTCTCATATCCATTCCCTCTGTCAAAAATACCTTTTGTGTTTCGAATCACTGAGTTTAAAGTAATTGGGAGCCGTTAGCGAGAAAATCTCAAAATATGGTGAAGCACCACTTCCTGTAAGCCATATTTTTTTCTTTCAAATTTAGAAATTCAGTTCCTTATTTGATTCTTTCTAATTTTAGAGGAAAACCTTACTATCCATCCCTTCTCTCAGAAGTGAAATAGTCTTTTACGCAACTATTTTTGTTCCTAATTAATTATTCGCATCCATTTTTTTGTGAAATCTTGGTGAAATACGTTAAAAGATAAATGGATAATTTTGTTCTCATTCTTAGCTCCTCTTCATGTTGCGAGATTAACACTTGCATTTCTTTCATTTTAATCTATTATCCCAAGTTAAGAACTTGTAATTTAATTTAATTCGACATTACTAGTAAGCTATAGTTTACGATTTAGTACAGCATTACCAAATGGATAGCTGTACAAATATATTCATGACAAAATGGGGTGTTATATTACGGAAATAAGGAGTGGCAAATAAGGGATTACGTCACCTGAAGGACTTACATGACCTTGTTCATATAAACTACTCTAGATAATAAACTATTGTTGTGTCTCATATTACCGTTTTCTATTGTAATCATAGATAGAGCAGATAGAGCCAAAAGTTTATGAGTTAAAGCGGTTTCTGCAAGAGAGAGGAGAATTATTGCTTTTTTCAAGATTCTCGAAAATTGAGGTATTTCCGGGAGTAAATATATTTTGGGAGATCTCCAGTGTATAAAGTGTTTGGTAAGGATATACGAGGTGTGTTCAAAAAGTAACGGGAATTTTCGTTTTTTGAAAAAAATATTTATTTATTCATCTACATTAATATTGTCGCCTTCAAAGTAGTCCCCTTCGCATACAATACACTTGTGCCAGCGCTTTTTCCAATCCTCGAAACACTTCTGAAACTCGATCTTTGTGATAGCTTTCAGCTCTTTCAGCGATTCGCTTTTAATGTCATCTATGCTTGTAAAACGACGGCCTTTTAATGTTCTCTTTATGTTTGGAAATAGAAAAAAGTCACATGGAGCCATGTCTGGCGAATATGGAGGCTGGGGCATCGTTAAAGTTTTGTTTTTGGCCAAAAATTCACGAACAAGCAATGAAGTTTGAGCAGGTGCATTATCGTGGTGCAAAATCCATGAATTGTTTTGCCACAAATCCGGGCGTTTTTTTCGGATTGCTTCACGCAAACGGCGTTGAACTTGTAGGTAGTACTCCTTATTGATTGTTTGACCTTGTGGCAAGAATTCATGATGCACTATGCCATTAAAATCGAAGAACACAGTGAGCATAACCTTCACATTCGACCGCACTTGTCGAGCCTTTTTCGGTCTTGGCGATCCAGAATGCCTCCACTGGGACGATTGAGCCTTAGTTTCGACATCATATCCGTAAACCCATGTTTCGTCACCTGTTATAATACGTTTCAGTAGATCCGCATCGTTGTCGACTTCATTGAGTGACTCTTGAGCAACTTCCATTCTCCGCTGTTTTTGTTCGAAATTCAACAATTTTGGAACAAATTTTGCTGCCACACGTTTCATACCCAAAACATCCGAAAAAATTTCATGGCATGAGCCAATTGATATGGCAACATCATCAGCGACTTCTCTGATTGTGATTCGGCGATCGTTCATAACCATTTCTTTCACTTTTTTCACGTTTTCATCGGTTGTTGATGTGCTTGGACGTCCAGGTCGTTCGTCATCTTCAACGTTTTCGCGGCCATCTTGGAAACGCTTATACCACTCGTAAATCCTTGTTTTACTAATAGCAGACTCACCATATGCCTTTATTAACATTTACACACTTTATTACACTTTATTTCATTTTTTACGCAAAATTTAATACAAATTCTTTGATCCATTTTTTTTAACAAACAAAAATCGCCAAGCTCGAAAAACACGTCTAACCTTAACGGCTGCCACTTAAGAAGTAAACAATGAATATTACTGAAAATTTTATCGTACTTCAGGGGCATGTGTACCAACATAATAAAAAAAAATAATTTACAATCAGACTCTCAAAACCCGCGAAATTTAAAAATTCCCGTTACTTTTTGAACACACCTCGTATATTTAAACCTTAGATTCATGAAGTGGGTTTTGAAATGATACAGCGTGGACCATTTATGGTTTTATCCACCGTTTGGTCTAACTTAAAAACTAAAATCGAAATCGATTTGATATTTCGCAAACAGTGGTTACCATAACAAAGGTTTTGGTTAATATCACCTAGTATAACTTAACTCATCCTTGTTAAGAACCTAATTAAACCTTTGCCCTTTTTTTGGGCGGGTGTTAGTCGAAAACAAATTTTCGAATTTATGTTCAAAATAAATGGGAATTGGCGCTACTTTTCTGACCATTTTGTTTTTTATAACCCGCACAGAAGGCGCCAAATTTCTTGAGGTTTTTTTTGACGTTTCTATGGTGACTGACTATCGACGCTTAAAAATACGTCGACATTTATTTGAACAATCTCATAAAAGGGGCCAATGGATAGTTTGCTAGACATTCTGACTCCTTGAACGTCTAATAGTTCCCGCTTTGGCTCAGGGTGTGTTATTAGAACTCCCTCTTCAGGCAAGGAATAACCATCCCTGGGTTTCTTTTTTCTAAACGCATTTCTGCAGGATAGAGCCTTTTCAGGCTACTAGTTCTCTTATTCACTCTTTACATCAAGTGAGAGAGCTGTTCCAATTGTTGCCACTTATGCCTTAGAACAGCGTTTCCCAACCTTTTTTTGGCTCGCGTACCACTTGGTAGTACATCATGCTAAATTGTACCACTTCAAAAAAATGACCGTATTTCGTGAAATTTGTTTTTCCGTTTTACTTTACTATTACTATCTTTATTTGGATAGAGATACAATGTATCTGTTCACTTTATAAACTTTGTAAAGTGTAAGATCTTAGTTTTAAAACTTCTTTTAAATTAAATTTAATGTTGCTTGAATAGAGCTTACTCCATTACAATCCAGTGTCTTTAAGCAGATCTTTACACAGTTATCATTTAAGTTCCGTCACATGATAATTATATTAAATTTTATTTATCTTTTATTGATAATGAAGTAGATTTTCCTAAATTTTCTTTATAAAAGGGGTTTGAAATCCATTTATCATTTGTATTTTCGGGTTTTGGGAAAATACTCCATGAAAGACAATTTTAATCCTGTTAAATGTGCTATTATATTTTCTCGTGTATCTTAAGACAGACCAACCTTATTACTGTACATACGAGGGTCGTTTGAAAAGTCCGTGCAAAGTCAGAGAGATAGCACCACTGTATCGAGGTTATGTTTAGTTAATAGCATCTCTTGGAAGAACACACACCAAGTTTCAGCCAGATCGGTCTATTTCTTTGTGTTTGGCATTCGTTTGAATCGAGGAAGTCGAGTGATTTTCAAAAAATGGACGAAAAAGAATTTCGTGTGTTGATTAAACACTACTTTATGAAAGGCAAAACGCCTCAGGAGACTAAAGAGAAGCTTGATAAACATTATAGTGACTCTGCACCTTCGATTAGAACAGTTTATAAGTGGTTTCAAAATTTTCGGAGTGGCCATATGGGCACAAGTGACGCTGAACGTTCTGGACGCCCTGTTGAGGTTACTACTCCAGAAATCATTGATAAAATCCATGATATGGTGATGGATGACAGAAGAGTGAAGGTGGGCATCTCGAATGAACGGGTACATAATATTTTGCATCAACATTTGGACATGACAAAGCTATCGGCAAGATGGGTGCCGCGATTGCTCACGCTTGACCAAAAACGAAATCGTGTGAAGGGTTGCAAGGACGGTTTGCAGCTGTTCCAGAAGAATCCGCAGGACTTTAAGCGTCGTTTCGTCACTGTGGATGAAACATGGATACATCACTACACTTCTGAGACCAAAGTACAATCTAAACAATGGGTTACCAAGGGGGAATCTGCACCAAAAAAGGCGAAGACCGTTCCTTCGGCCGGAAAGATTATGGCGACTGTCTTTTGGGATTCGCAAGGAATAATCCTCATCGACTATCTGGAAAAGGGTAAAACTATTACAGGTGCATATTATTCATCGTTATCGGACTGTTTGAAAACCGAGCTGCAAGAAAAACGCCCACGATTGGCCTACAAAAAAGTCCTTTTCCATCACGGCAACGCACCAGCTCACACCTCAGCAGTTGTGGTCGCAAAATTAATGGAAATAGGGTTCCAACTCGTTTCACATCCCCCCTATTCTCCAGACTTGGCTCCCTCGGACTACTATTTGTTCCCCAATATGAAGAAATGGCTGGCGGGAAAAAGATTTTATTCAAACGAGGAGGTGATTGCAGAAACGAATGGCTATTTTTCAGACTTGGACAAATCCTATTATTCGGACTAGAGCAGCGTTGGACGAAGTGTATAAGCCTAAAAGGAGACTATGTTGAAAAATAAAAAAGGTTTACCCCAAAAAATTAAGTAGTTTTTATTTTTGCACGGACTTTTCAAACGACCCTCGTATTACTGTACATATTAACAACTTTTCTGTATAATATTATTAATTAAAATAATTTTCAAGAATTATAGAGAAAAACGTTACTGTGATATTTTTATGATTTAAATTTTTTATGCTCGCCATTATTGATTATTTTTCGCGTACCACCAACCAGCAACTCGCGTACCACAGATTGGGAAATGCTGCCTTAGAACCATCTTCAAGAAATTCTCGCCACACTATTAACCTTTCTAAACGTACCTTCTTAGCACTCTGATCATTGTCGCACGGTCTTTAATAATTAAGAATGGTCTCCACCAAATTCTGTTCATGATGAGAGTAGAAAATTGGTTATATCAGATTCTCATCTTTGGATGGGATGGAAGGGCAGCCATTACAAACCTTTTTAGGCAGCAGGTCTTAGTAAGAATGAGTTCAAGACTCCCAATAGTATTTATCACCTCCAACTTCAGTTATAAAAATTGATTTAAGAAATTCGCGCATAAATTTGCGATTAATTTGAAAGAAAAAAAATCAATTAAGGGTAAAAAACAAAACAAAGGTTAACATTTCCAACCAATTAACGCTAATGAACTTTAATTATTGACAATTGGATTATTTCTACTTTTTATTTTAAAGAGAGGGGGCAGAAAATAAAGTTGATTAAAAAGGGAAGGAGCATTGTCTCTAGAAGAGAGAATAGGTTAAAAACGGCAGTAAATAGAAATGTGGGAATTGGATAGAAACAGATAGATGGGCTCGATTGGAAGGACGAGCGGGTTTGGAAATGCTAGGATTCTTGAATGACCGTTTGTCCACTTTGATAGAAGGAGAAAGAGCAAAGTTAAGTTAGAGAGATACCTGCTTCAGGGTCAATACACCTATTCTTTAGGACAAGACGGTCTTTTTTTTTTTATTTATTTTATTTCTTTTCTTATTTTTCTTCCAAAGGAACTGCCTGGGTAAGGTCCAGCTCGATCAAGACTGGTTTTCACTTTAACAACGAACGGCATCTTCTGGACACTGGAGACACAACTCTTTCCTCCCTTGTATATATATATATCTTGACAACTTGTGCCAATGACATTTCTACTTAACTTGTCCAAACAAACATACAAACGGTCCTTTAAATGTTTTGTTATTACCATATGTCAACACTGATTCCGTTATAGTTCAGAAAAAAAAGAGTAAAACTAATCTTTTAAGCATTTCTCTGCTTCACTGAATTACCTAAAAGCTTGAAATTCAAGCAAAGCTTTAATAGAGTAGCGTAGAGTACAGCCAACTGTTATGTAGAGTGTTGTAGCTATAGATAGTTACACTAAATTTTAAATAATAATTCTTTCTCTAAATTCTCATTTCCAATTCCTCTATTTAGAAGTCTTAGTCACAGAAATGGATCATGGAATTGTACGAGGTGTGGCTATTAAATAACGAGACTATTGCTATAAAACATTTTATTTTAAATTTATACATAGTTATTATCACCTTCAATATACACCCCTCCTCTATCCCTACAACGCTCCATGTGAATTTACCATTGTTCCGAAACAGTGCTGGAAGTCTTTTTCTGTGAGCTCCTGCGTGACGCGTGCCGTGTTTTCTTTCACAGCTTCAACGGACTGAAATCTCGTGTTCCTTTTAATGCAGATTTGACTTTAGGGAACAGATAAAAGTCATATGGGCGGCCAGGACAGGCGAATAAGGCGGATGGCCTAAAAACTGGGATGTTGTACGTGGCTAGAAACGTCTTCTTGACAGACAATGCAGTGTGAGCCGGCGCGTTGTCTTGATGGAGAACCCCAAGACTTGTTCTTCCACAAATCGGGTCGGTTTTTTTCCTTACTCTTTCACGGAGTTGAGCAAGCACCTCACCGGTAGTAATGTTGATTAATGATAATCAATATTTTCATCCGTTTTGGACGAGGAAGGGCGACCCGGGCGGTCATCATCTCCGACGTCTTCTCAGCTATCTTGGAAATGCTTGAACCGCTCAAAAACTTGCGCACGAAATAAAAATTCATCTCTATAAGTTTCAGTAGCGGTTTTACCCAGTTTTGATGTGAAATTTCACAATTCGTTGCTCTACCACTATGTGTAGTATCAGGTTTTCGGCAAAACGAAACTAACACCTCTTACACAAACGACGGTTCCGGTCAGACTGATTTCTCTACAAACACGTGAGACGCTGCAATCGAAAGAGAAGGCTTTACACTGCACAGCTGCTAGGATTTGGCGCATGCATAGTTCTTCTGTAGCAGCATCAGTCTCGTTATTTAATAGCCACACCTCGTAGTCAAAATTGTTTGTCAATTTTGAGGGTCTCTGCAACTTTTTTTTTTTTTTTTAAATAAATAAAACAATCTGTCCATTGCTGAAACATTGTTTTCTCGCTGAGGAGATCTCAAATCGTGAATTTCCGGTCAAACTTGAATATGTATAATTGGATAAGATAAAAAACTGTTTTAAAAAAAACAAACTAAAATTTGGCAATTTCCGTCATATTTTGTATTTATTTATATTACGCCGGAGCTTTCTGCCCTAGGGACTAGGTCATCTTCAGGGCTGTGGAACATATTTACAGTGTAATTTACAAAATTATAAAACCCATCACACTCGGTTCATATAACCAGACAAGACAGAAGACAAACCAATCCTTTAATGATGTAAAATATTACATTGTGAGTTAGTTAAATCATTTTGTAAATTACGTTACATTATACAAATTCATTTTAATATAATTATTGTTAACAAAACTGTTAATATGTTCCACAGCCCTGAAGATGACCCTAGTCCCAAGGTCGAAAGCTCGGCTCAATAAAAAATACAAAATATGACGGAAATTGGCAGTTATTATTTTATTCGATTGGAAGAATGAATCAGTCACCAAAAATAATGAACAATTGCTAAAATTTGACACTAGCAATGTACCACACAAATTTCTAATAATAATATCCATTATTCGGAATTAACACCTCTGCCAGAATAGCGTAGGAAGTGCCATCTCTGAGCTTCTGTTTTTAATTAATTAGAATATTAAGTCACCTTTCATATTAGCCGCTCCCTTCTCCTACTTGTCTACAGTAGAAGTGATAAAATAGAGGCTCTATTTGTTGCACTATGATTATGCAATTAGCGTGCAAACATTTCATTGCAACTATTATTATTATATTTTTAAATGGACAATAGTTATTGACAGACATTAATCAGTATCTAATTAACTAAACTATTTCATTCAACTGCATCGAACCGCATTTCTAACATTAAGAGATCTAATTTTATATTATCCCCCAATTTCCGTTCGTTTCTCTTGTTAGGAAGTATTGCATTTTGTCAAATTTTTTATGATCAAGTGAGTTTATGCAAACAAATATATTTTGCAAGCGGTCTGCATGAAAGTTTTGCTATTCACGCCTTTCATAGCGTCTAATTTCTTAGTGGGACCAAAGGCCGCTCTGAAAAAAAAGAAATTTTTTACTTTAAATCTGATTATGCAACTGATATTCCAGGATATCAGCTTGGAAATCCAGTCAGCTATCCACTGAATTAATCCTTTTCCTCTGAATACTATTGATTGGAATGATTCTATACATTAGGAATTGGGAATGCTTGAACCATCTTTTGTTTTCAAGAAAAAACTTCATGCGTCTGTCAAGAAGTCTAAATAGAATTTTTTTTAACATCTGTTAAGTTCTTCTTGTCAGTCTTTGGTCGAAATAAAGTGCTAGGGTTTTTTTTTTTTTCAGTGACATTCGATGTAATAGTCCTTCAGAGAAGGTTTGCAGAGATTTGGGTGGACGGAGGATGTAGAATTTATGCTTGAGAAAGAGGTGTAACTTTCGTTTAACATTCCTGAAGAAGAATCAGAGCTGTGCCGTCAATTTCGGCTGAATAAGTAGGACAAGACAGGATGTTGATAATCTAATTCTAATAGTCAAATCATTTCACCAACTTATATCAATAGAAGCCACACCTCAGAAAAGAGAAACCATCTAAATATCCGGTTCTTCAACCCATCACAAATTGGCCTATAATTTATTCGCAATTCAATAAAATTCTGACGAAATAATTAGCCATTTAAATTGCAAATATTTGGCCAAAATCTATTACTGAACAGTCAATCTTGAGCTCAGCAATTACTCCTATTTAGCTTTTAGTAATTTTACAAAACTTCATGCTTCCGGAAAATAATACAATAATATTAGGCCGAAATTAAAACTGGCCGGTAGGTCAGTTGTGTAAGGGTTGATCGTCAAATACTGCACGAAAAAGCGTAACGTTGAAAAACACCCAACTTTGACAATTTTTTTCTCTTTTTCTATAAAAGATAAAATTCCCAAATTTTCTTTAAATTAAAGGGCAAACCCTCCTTTATAACTGTAATTTTGTTTGCAACAACCCAGATCTAATAGGTTTCGAGAAAAAAGTTGCCAAAATTGAGCAAAAACGGATTTTTCAAAAAATGTTCTTCTTGTTGTTGTTGTAACTTAGAAAAAACGGCTTTTTCAAAAAATGTTCTTGTTCTTGTTGTTGTTGTTGTTCTTCTACTTGTTGTTGTTACCTTTTTTGTAAACTGCGTAGCAAATTCAAATAGGGTCTTCACTGATTGCTTCAATGATTGCATAATTTTAATTTCAGATATTTTGCGCTGGTACAGCAAAGTTATTTTCCAATCATTGGTTCTATTTAACAGAATTGCTTCAGGTGTCTTTCTCGAGAATACGTCAGTATTGGATCGAGTATGGCATCTAGGCTTACTGTGGAAACTGGACGGAATTCTTAAATGGATATTCAGCAATTTATTGAACAAACTATTGGGCTACAACTCCTCTTGACATCCTGTGCAGGCTGGTATCTCTCAGGGAAGCATTCTTGGGCCTGCTCTGTTCATTATATATATTTTAGATCTTCTAAATCATCCGCACACCTCAATCTTTAGAGTTGCTTCAGGAAATATGTAATTTATTGTCATTTAGTCCTGATTCTCACATCTCGATCGTACAATAAATCATTAAATCTTTACTCTTAGGCGTGTTATAAACCAGACTGTACTCCCTTGTACAGAAAATGTAAGATCCATTTGAACTATAGATTGACAAACGTTCATACGGTTTCCGGGATGAAATTTGGGACGATGTTTGGCGGTAGGACTTGGGCCACCTAGCATCGGGAATTTCCGATCTCTTGGGACTAATTAACCCGATAGACATCTCTCCATCTAAAGCCCTTGGAGCTTTAGTACTGGTGTCGCAGTTTCTTCAGGGCCAGCGGCTAAGAAGTCCATCCTATCTCTTCTACCAAAGGACCGTAACTTATTATTTGAAACCCAATCCGAGGAATATTCTCCTTAAAGCTGTTCTAAAGGGTATGAGGGGAGTTTGACTTCCCTGTAAAGGGTGAATAAGTATAAATTAACAACCTCTTTGTCTTTACAGTACTAATTTAAAAATGTAATGCCAGTAAATTTCCAAATTTGTAGTAACTGCCATTTTACTGAATTAATCTCAGTAGTTAGCGATATTTTTTGGCCGACTATGTTCCCAGGAAATTTAATGACATTAATCGCGGTGATATTATTCATTAATTAATTATTTGCGCACGGCTCCCGTTTGAAAAGGAACGCAGGTAAATATTGGCTGTACGGTAACAGTAAGTCGTGAAAGTGTTACTTTCAAGATTTCATCGTTTAGAAATAATCTCAAAATTTAAATACATTAGGGAATAGATTCAATGTCAAATTTAATAAATTCATTAATAGTCTTCCCACTAGTTCACCTTGGAATGAATTACTTTGAAGGAAAAAAAAAATTGATTTTTACATAAAATAAGTAACTGGTTCATTTCGTTGCTAATATTTTTACAAAATATATAAAATGTAACTCATAAAACTACGGAAATTATATTATATAAATTTTATTGGAATGCTGTTTAATAGCATGAATGATAATAAAATGTAATAGGTAACAAAAATGTTATAGAGCGCTCACTGTCTGGGCAGGGCAGGTTTTAAAAGACATTTCAGAAGTCTTCTCAGGTCTGTACTCTGATTGTGGGAGAGAGTAATTGTTCTCTCTCTCTCTTTGTGTGCCCACAGTAACTCACAAAAACCAAAAATCGGGTCATAGTAATGGTACGATTGGGGTTGGTCTAGTGGTCAAGAGCGGTGGCTTCGTAAGATGGAGATCGTCAGTTCGAATCCCCGGGTACGGCTACTTTTTATTTGTTAGAAAAAAATTGTTTATAGTAAAGTTTGAGCTTCCAATCCCCGTTCACGACACCTAATTGGTTAGTTGGACGTTAAGCCCCGCCTGAAAAATGGTACCAAATTTATGAATTTAAAGTAACTCAACTAAACGGAAGTGTCTCAATATTTTTTTCAGTTTTTCTCAAATTTTCTTTTGGAGAATCTCTTAAAATTGCAGCTCGAATTTTCCGCATTCTTCTCCTTGATACTCGTATAAGTTGCATTGTGGGTACATTACCCAGTATCGTTTAGGTGTAATCTTTTATTAAAAACTCGTTCATTGTTGGTGAAAATTAAATATAAATATAGTTTGAATTTTTTGAGTCAGAACCTTTGAGAATTAGCGGAAGTAGTGACAGTCTTCATACCAGATCTTTCCAATTAATTTCACTTCCTGTACCTAGATTTTAATGAATTTTTTAAACAACTAGAAGCTCTACTTTAGTAAAGCATCGCCTTCTTCTTCTTCCTTATTTTTCGTGCTGCCAATAATAGTTTAAACCTTTCAACATAATCTAGCCTAGTTTTAGATTGGTGAATCTTGCTAGAAATTTTAATTATTACTTTATAATTAGTTACTGAAGGGTTCTTACTATTCAATAACAAAATGTCTGCAGCAGTGCCTCGATATTTGATCCAGTTTTGTATTAAATAAAACTTTATACTGAACAGTTTTAATATTAATTATTTATAAAATTAACCTAGTTATTAAGCTAGCAGCCTAGTTTAGCTAGATTATTAGACTTGGCCCAACTTAGACGATTGGAATCACTTGGATAGATTTAGTTGAGAGAGAGATATGGCATGTGGTGATTGTATTGAACGTGGCCCACAACTTTGTTGATTCGTTAAAAGAAACTGTAGACTTGGCCAATCATTCAGAATACCTCGTAAGGAATGATTTAGATTAACTAATTGATTTGACATTTTAGAGTTTTAAAAAATTTAGGAAAGCAACTCACAATTCTGATTAAAAGTTATCTCGGTGCTCACTGCGTGCAAATTATGTATGGGTTGAGCTAGTCTTGAGTTACATTCAGAATGATCCACTGCACTTTTGTCTTGGAGGGGGCGCATCTACTGTTTTGGTCATTAGATCTTTCGCCGCCCATCTTCTCTTGTCTCACCCGGAAATGGGGAGAATGTGGAATATTGGGCCATCCCCTGACCTGCGATAACTTTTAAATTTAATAATATTATTATTATTGCTGAAAACCAAAAATATTTTTGTGCCCCTGCAAACATTGCAATTTAATGTTTTATGAACTTCATAAAAACTATCTTACTCTAATTACTAGTCCTGTGCTTGTCCTGTGGCAGGACTACTCTTTTCCTCAGGTTTCGCACTGCCTGGCATCCTTACAATAAGAGGACCTACATCCTTTTTCCAGGGATCCACAGCCTTCTTGTGGTAGCTAGGCTGTGACTATCTAGCTTTAACAGTTATGTTAAACTTATCTTTTCTCGCAGACTCTTACCTTTTAATTAGAGTCCAAAATTTTTCTCCATCTGTTCTAGGTGTCCTGACCGCTCTTCTATGCTGATTGTCTTTTGCTACCTAGTTCCTACTAGACGGACAAAAAGATCTAAGTATTTGTACCTGGTAAAGCAAAACAGTGATTTTTTCTTGTTCAAAACTTCTGAATCTTTTTCATCTTCTCGGGGTTATCATCCACTTAGTATTTCCTTCACAAAACCGTTGACGTCTGAACTCTGCTCTAACTTGTTGTAGAACTCTTTAAGAGAAGGGAAATTATTTTCCTTTAACACTAGTCTCTGCCCAGTGTGTTTGTAGGAAATGATTTTCTGGGCGTTCAATTAGGTTTCAATGGATTGTCGCATCATTAAAAGATTAAACAGCCCTGAAGACATAGTCTCTTCTTGTCCTAGACCTACACTTCTTACAGGATACACCCTTCTTGTGCTGTTGTTTCCATAAGTTAGCTCCAGCCATATCAGTTTCGCTAAAATCTAGCCATTTATTAGTCCCACTCGTGAAACTAGATCGGAGCCATTTTAAAATCAATATACAGTTTGTGTTTCCCCAAAAGCTGAATTTTCATTGGCTCTCTCTTTGATTTGAACTGATAATATTTAATATTACCCTTTATTATCGCAATAAATAAAGAATCAAAATTCTGCAGGAAAAGTTTTCAATTCCATTACACAACAATTCCCAGTTAGTGCGGTCTACCTCAGCCTACACTAAATTACATTTTAACATGAAAATATTTACTAAAAGCGCTAAGAAATTCAATCATAATTTACGACGACTTGATACCAGTTCCCCTACCAGATAGTCTGAGGAATGTCGATAGCCTTAAATACATATGCATGTCCCCCACAAACTTATCTAATGTCAAAATAATAAATAAAATGAAAAATGTAACAGCAATATCAAAAAAAAAAAAATTGAGTAACGACTCCTTAATGGTTAATTATTTTGTTACATTCTAAGTGATAATGTAACAAACGAAAAAGGAAAAAAATGATAATGTTTTGTTTGTAGGCTAGTAAGTTCGTGAGCCTATAAAATGGTTTATTCATGTGGCTAGTGAGGGAAATGGTTGTTCCGTACAAAGGAGAGGAAGTAGATTCTCTCTAATGTGTCATTTCCAGCAATTTACGATCGTACCACTTACTTTAAGTTTAAGAAAGATTAAATATTTTGTAGAACATCCCAAACGGAAGTACGTATCCACGTCATTGAGCATAGTTTTTACGTTCATAGCGCATCCTAAATTTTCAAAATTGTTTCCAACAAAAATGTGCATTTTAAGATCCTCTGGAATCTGTACTGGGAGCTGAAACTCTATATTTAGATTTGGTTCCAAGAGAACCTGATTATAACTTACCGGAACTGTATTAATGGATAGATTTTTTCCGCTCTTTTTAATCGCTCGGCTAAAGCGGTGCCCCTTCAGAAGCTTTGACTTATTCAACAATTTATCTTCTTTATTTATAATATCTCAGCATGGGCCACGAACAATAAGCTGTAAGGGTAGTGAAACCCCACCACTCATCCACTCTAGCGTAGGGGTAGTGAAACCCCACCACTCACCCACTCTAGCCAGAGAGAGAGAGACAGCCCCCTCGGCACACAGAGAATGTATATAAGAACGAGAGGAAAGTCAAAAAGAGATTCGGTGATTCTGTTCAAAGTCTTACACTTGAGTTGTACACATCGTTAAAAGGAATTCTGTTCAAAGTCTTACACTTCAGTTGTACACATCGTTTAGCCACGTCAGTCAGTCTGTTCTGTTCTTGTAGTGTAAAGTATACAGTCCTTGGCAGTCAGTCATATAAATATATAAAATCTTATACCGATACTAAAGTGTTATTTATCCATCAACGTCTACAACGTCACCTTTTTCCAATTAAGTCCCGGCAACTCCTAGTTTCCTCTCTTATTTTCCTCCCATTTCCACTAAGGGTTGTTTAGTGTATGGCCGGTCTTTCTGGTGACATTGAAGCTAAGCTCAAGCGCCTCATGAACTGCTTCATAAGAATTATTTTCAGCATTTCCAGAGACTCTTGCATTTCGCACTGCTGCGATGAGTTGAAGTGACTTTTTCCTATCTATCGCCGCCAATATCTTTTGGCTACTTTCCTTTTTCAAGTCATCCAGTCTCAAAGGCCTTTCTATATTTTTCAACTCCTTAAGTTTAAATCCTCCATCCATTCCTGTAATACCAGATCTCGCTCATCCGATCTCTATATTCCCTCACACCGTACCTCATCCTTTGACAAGTCCTTCCTAATACGTGTACCTCTCTCTGGAACTCCTTGCCATCATCTGTCCGCCACGCTCCTATACCCTATCTATCTTTAAATCCCGTCTATTCAGTGATCTCCTTTCTATTCTGCTTCCTCCGGAATTCTAATTGTTTTAATTTATTTCCTTAATTTCTGCTGTTATTTTTATTTTCACTTTTAGTAAATACTTATTTATTTATTTTCTTTTAATCGCAGGCCAAACTATTAAGGCCTCTATTTGTACCTGTATTTATTCTTAGGGGACAATTGTCCCAGAATAATAAATTTCTATTCTATTTCTATAAAAGGTTTAGCAATGTAAAACAAAGTACAGTTGTGTAAGGCCCTAAAAAGAAGACGTAGGCCCTAGCTAGAAATATTGGCAAATAAATAAAATGACCGAAATTGGTAATAATCTTTCATTTTGTGAGAGTTAAGTTTATTTTGAAATTTCGTGTTACATATGTTTGGGATAAACGTTTGGGAATTGCAGTTAAAGAAAATCGTGTTCCCTCCACCCAAAATGACAGCTAGATTTTTTCTACTTTTTTTGTTCATGTTAGAATTAAAATTAGAAATAAAGTAGAAGATGGGACGGGACCTACGCCCCACGGCACCGCAGCCACAGAAGAGTTATTGTGCCAGCCCCTTCTTAGATCTAGTCAGCGAACCCTCCCCTCCTAAAGAGGTTGAGGACTTTCCCTACTAATTCTTTTTGCGCTACTATCTCCTTAGGCCAAAATTTCATAGCGCAAACGCTCGATTGCCTCGATTTGTTCATGTTACTCATAACTATAGCTTTTAGGTAATCTAAATATATTTAAAAATAAAAAATAAAAATATTTTTTAAAGCTTCGTTATGTTGGAGATAAACATCCCCCCCAAAATTCCCATTTAGTTTGGGTTTACAAAGCAGTCTAAAATCTTAGAATCAATTATGGTCCTTGCAAGTTTGGATTTTTTTAAGGTTTCTAATAAGCGAAACCCGAGTTACCAGATTTTTTTTTTTGTTCATTTAATTCGATTTAAGTGCTAATCAAAGATGATTGATTCATTCTTCAATTGATGCTGTAGTCCTGTGAACCCAAATTGCCAAATTCTGATCCTTTAAACTGAATGCTCTTGTACTCCAATATAATATTATTGCTAGCAATTACCCATAAAAACTTTTGCCTGAATTTAACCACGTTATTTGCTGTTTCGTAATGTTCTTCTAAACAATAAAAAGTTTACTAAATTACAGGTATATCCACATTTTCTATTTTTTATTTTTAAATATATTTTTATGGCCAGACTTGTTTCTTTTGTGGCTTTATTTCAACATTTATTTCTCACGTACTTCTCCGTCTATTTCCATTTAATAAAAATAGGGTTCTTATAATAAAAATTTTATAACTTGATCCTTGAAGAATTTACTAATGTCCTTTTCGATCATATGATCACCTTCAACTAAAAATGAATAACTCCTGTTTTTAAGTGGGAATATATTTCTATTAATTTAAATTGTTAAAAAACTATTTAAAAATAAATTATTTTTACTGGATTTCAGTATTAACTAAAACAATATAAGAAATTAGTAGAGTTATTTAACAATATTGAAGATATAATTGTTTAATTTCTATTTTGTGAGAAATCTTTAGACATTATTGAAGAATTGCAAGCATTTTTATTGTATCCCTGACCGGGTTCGGTCTTAAATCCATCATTAGAGATAGACTATCCAGTTTTGTTCAGAGATTTCCACTTCATTTTTGTCTCAGTCTCGCACTGCACTTGGTGAGTCAAAATGTTTTACTATTCATCAATATTTTGAATAAAAGTAAAGTACTCTCCTATTTTTTTCAGGCGGGGCTTAACGTCCAACTACCAATTAGGTGTCGTGGACGGAGGCGACTAGCAAACATACTTTACTGTAAATTTCTTTGATTATCCATTAAATAAAATCCAAGGCCTAAGACCGGGAATCGAACCCAGTACCACGATACATATTAGCTTCGCAGGTCTCGCCTCTAACCGCTCGGCTACAGTGGTGCCTCAATATTTTGAATAATACACACACATACACGTTGTAACTTCTCTCTCTCTCGGTCAGCAAGTTTAGTGCTAGACGGAAACTTAAGTGATTTCGAAATATCTACCTCTGCTGATGGACGAAAGACCGAATTCGGTCAGGGATACAATAAACATGCCTGCTCTGAGTGATAAAATAAAAAAATTGTTCCCCATAAAATTATGTCCATTACCCTATAAAACAATAAGATAATTAGTTTTTTATAAAAACAAAAACAAAAAAAGTTAACCTAAATCAGACAAGGTTTTTACTGCAATAATGGCTGACAAATTGCGCACAAGGACTTAAAATAACAAAAAACTTATCAAGTTGACATGGAAAAACTATTTGTTGAAAAAGTAATTTCTTTGCTTGATTTTCTGGGTGTTCATATCAAAACTATTTAACTTCTTTATTTATTATAACAATATACGAGGTATGGCTATTAAAAAACGAGACTGATGCTGCTACAGAAGAACTATGCATGCGCAAAAATCCTAACTTAAAGCCTCCTCTTTCGATTGCAGCGTCTAACGTGTTTGTAGAGAAATCTGTTTGACCGGAACCCTCGTTTGTGTAAGAGGTGTTAGTTTCGTTTTGCCGAATACATGATACTACACATGTAGTAGAGCAACGAATTGTCGTGAAATTTCACATCAAAACTTAATAAAACCGCTACTGAAACTTATCTTTTATTAAAAGAAGTTTATGGTGATAAATGTTTATCATGTGCGCGATTTTTTGTGTGGTCGAGAAGACGTCGGAGATGATGACTGCCTGGGTCGCCCATCCACGTCCAAAACGGATGAAAATATCGATTATAATTAATCAACATTACTACCGGTGAGGTGCTTGCACAACTCCGTGAAAGAGTAAGGAAAAAGACGCCCCGATTTGTGGAAGAACAAGTCATGAGTTCTCCATCAAGACAACGCGCCGGCTCACACTGCATTGTCTGTCGCAAGACGTTTCTAGACAAGTACAACATCCCAGTTTTAGGCCATCCGCCTTATTCGCCTGACCTGGAGGCCCCGTGTGACTTTTATCTGTTCCCCAAAGTCAAATCTGCATTAAAAGGGACACGGACTTCAGTCCGTTGAAGCTGTGAAAGAAAAAGCGGCACGCGTCATGCAGGAGCTCAGACAGAAAAAGACTTCCAGCACTGTTTCGAACAATGGTAAATTCGCATGGAGCGTTGTAGTAATAAGGGACGGGTGTATATTGAAGGTGATAATAACTAAATATGTTTAAATTCAAAATAAAATGTTTTACAGCAATAGTCTCGTTATTTAATAGCCACACCTCGTAGATATTTTTGTAGAGGGAAAAATGTTCTGCTTAAAGTGAAATATTTGTTTAGTTCTTAAATTTTTCATTTCACTTTCAATTTTTTACGCAAAATAATGTACTGTTTTAAGTAGTTACTTGTCTTACAATCTAGGAGCTTCTTTTTAAAACGTTTCTCTAATTTATTTTACGTTTCTTCACTCTCTTTTAAAATTAAAACACTGGAAACCTTCTTTCAAATTGTGCAATTTAAATTAAAAGATTGTGTAAAATGGGCAAAAAAACAATATAAACCACAAGATTTCACATTTTAAGTTTAATTTAAAAATAAAAAATAAATGACAAGACGACTTTCTCGCATAATAACTTATTTGAGTGGATATTACGTCTGTTGACTTATGTATGACACGTTATTGCAATTAGTCTTGTAAAAGCGTCCCTGCAGTGTGGACAGAATTAACTTGATACATAATTTTGTATTTATTTACTCGCAAACTTTGTTGGCTACATCCATTGTTATAATAATTAACTACAGGTACGAGCTCAATTCTATGTAGTTCCAAGTCTCCTGTAGGAAAGCGCTATCTTATTGGGTCTGGGTTTGGTGAACCCAGTAGCTATGGAAACTCTACTAGAGATTATCCTCTACTTTTTGTTAAGGTTCAAATCTTGGCATTGAATCCCTGTTAAAGAATCAAACAAGCAGGTTTTTTTTGGGAAGGTATGCGAATTGGCCATTTCTCTATTCATCGCAAGATGTTGTTACAAATCCCTGGAGCTGGTCTTCCTCCTGATAGAGCGGTAATCACTCACATTTCTTTTTGGAGGTTCTTACAGAATAAGGTGACCTTTTAGTGGTGGACAGGTTAATGATATTCAAGTGAATTACTGTAGCTGTTACTCGGATGGTTTCAGAATGGACAGAAGCTCTGAAGAGGCTGTCTGTCTAATTTAACAAAGGGGATCACTTAGTGATGATGTCCCTTGGAGGAAGAGGAGGAATACTGTTTTCTAGGCCAAAAATATGAGTTAAGTGGACTCGTAACTGCCCAGTAAAAATAGGAAAAGGGTTTGCATCTCTTCAGATACTGAAGGCTCTGATCTCTTCTGTTTTCACCTTCAGGCCAGTGTTGGAATGTTCTTGGAGACTGGAAGCGCTAGCTTCCATTAATGTTGTTCTTCTGGACTAGATGCCGGGCCTTCTGGAGAATTTCCAGGTGGATATGCTGGCCTAAAGCGGGTGGTTCATTTACCCTGAACTAACAAATGACACGTCAATTGATACATGCATATTGGTTTTCCAAACATGGCCAGTCTCGCAACAAGCATCCTGAAGGATGAGCTCTGATGGTAAAATATTGATTCCAGTTCTGTCCAGAGTCTTTAGTGAGATACTGTGAGGTCTCTCAATGATTTCTTTTAGGCACCTGTAGTCTTCGACAGTGGAACATTGTAGTTCATGAAAACATTTACACAAAAAGGGATTTAAGCACCATCCTTTGTTAGAAAGGAACATCCAATAATCTTATCCAAGACTGGTTAAGCGTGAGGAGGTTAGATTTAGGATTTTTGTGGATCAGGACCGGTTGATGTCGAAATGGCCCAAACTAAGGACAGGATTTTATTCTAAAATAGATCTACTCCTGTTATTTTCTTGAGGATAAGTGCATGAAGTTCAATGTTCTTTAGTGACTTAGGGTTTTCAGTCTCTTCTGACAAATAACAATTATCACAAGAGCTGCAGATGTCTCTGGGCTCTTCCTACTCTTACCAGAGGAACCAATTAATCCTACAAAACCTTCTTCAAATAATTAAAGGAAAATCAGAATCAATAATTAATAAATCGTCTTAAAATGTCCAGAAAAATGACAATATGTATCAATTAGTTTAATACCTAAATCCGCAAATGCTTTTTGTTTTTAAAGCGATTTTGAAATATTAAATAAACGTCAAACATTGTACTTATGTTCGCAAACCAAAGACAATGAATACAGTATTGATTGGTCAACTCATTGATTAATAAATTGTATTCTAGCGGATAAATACATTCATTTTATTATTTGAAAGAAAAATGCATTTTCTCACACCTTCGTATTCTGCAAAATTGCAGCTATTAATTCAGTTTCAGTGTTTGTTTAACTTGCATTAAATTAACTATTAGTAGGATTATAGTTGTCCTAGTTCTCAGACCTTGGGCCTAACAAATGTTGCTGACCCTCGTTTAGTCCAGAACTGGTCAAGGCGTCTAGCCAAATCTTCGTTAAAGGTTTCATTTGTAAATTTAAAATATATTTTATCCATAAAGGATAATTTATTTCTTGTAAATGTTGTTTCAAAAGAAAGGAAATAAAATGCTACATCCTTCTTTCTATTTTTGGAAAAAAAGAATTAATAAAAGTATTAATTAGGTAATGCATTAATGCAGTTCCGTTTAATAAAGATTCCGGCAAAAGATCAATTGCATCCTCCATTTCAGTAGTTTGAATCCAAATCATTTCCCACTTAGAAAAGACGTTAAGGAAGAAATTTTCCAAGGATACCGAGCTTCGCATGTTTGGGCATGAGAATAACTCCTATTTCCTTGATATTGAAGTCTTAACTCTTTACGGAATCACACGGTAGACAACGGGGTTTTCTCAAATCATTTCCGTACGAGGTGTGTTCAAAAAGTAACGGGAATTTTCGTTTTTTGAAAAAAATATTTATTTATTCATCTACATTAATATTGTCGCCTTCAAAGTAGTCCCCTTCGCATACAATACACTTGTGCCAGCGCTTTTTCCAATCCTCGAAACACTTCTGAAACTCGATCTTTGTGATAGCTTTCAGCTCTTTCAGCGATTCGCTTTTAATGTCATCTATGCTTGTAAAACGACGGCCTTTTAATGTTCTCTTTATGTTTGGAAATAGAAAAAAGTCACATGGAGCCATGTCTGGCGAATATGGAGGCTGGGGCATCGTTAAAGTTTTGTTTTTGGCCAAAAATTCACGAACAAGCAATGAAGTGTGAGCAGGTGCATTATCGTGGTGCAAAATCCATGAATTGTTTTGCCACAAATCCGGGCGTTTTTTTCGGATTGCTTCACGCAAACGGCGTTGAACTTGTAGGTAGTACTCCTTATTGATTGTTTGACCTTGTGGCAAGAATTCATGATGCACTATGCCATTAAAATCGAAGAACACATTGAGCATAACCTTCACATTCGACCGCACTTGTCGAGCCTTTTTCGGTCTTGGCGATCCAGAATGCCTCCACTGGGACGATTGAGCCTTAGTTTCGACATCATATCCGTAAACCCATGTTTCGTCACCTGTTATAACACGTTTCAGTAGATCCGCATCGTTGTCGACTTCATTGAGTGACTCTTGAGCAACTTCCATTCTCCGCTGTTTTTGTTCGAAATTCAACAATTTTGGAACAAATTTTGCTGCCACACGTTTCATACCCAAAACATCCGAAAAAATTTCATGGCATGAGCCAATTGATATGGCAACATCATCAGCGACTTCTCTGATTGTGATTCGGCGATCGTTCATAACCATTTCTTTCACTTTTTTCACGTTTTCATCGGTTGTTGATGTGCTTGGACGTCCAGGTCGTTCGTCATCTTCAACGTTTTCGCGGCCATCTTGGAAACGCTTATACCACTCGTAAATCCTTGTTTTACTCATAGCAGACTCACCATATGCCTTTATTAACATTTCACACACTTTATTTCATTTTTTACGCAAAATTTAATACAAATTCTTTGATCCATTTTTTTTAACAAACAAAAATCGCCAAGCTCGAAAAACACGTCTAACCTTAACGGCTGCCACTTAAGAAGTAAACAATGAATATTACTGAAAATTTTATCGTACTTCAGGGGCATGTGTACCAACATAATAAAAAAAAAAAAATTTACAATCAGACTCTCCAAACCCGCGAAATTTAAAAATTCCCGTTACTTTTTGAACACACCTCGTACAACTGTCCAGATAGAAAGCGTAGAAACTCTATTCGTGGTCTAATTTTCACTTAAATACTTTCGATTATACTTGTTATTCTCCGCCTTCGGAATTTTGGTCAAACATATTTTAATCTCATAAATTTTAGACAGCCTAGAAACCAGAACAATCTGCTGAAACGGCACTTTTCAGAGGATAGCTTCGTTTATTTCACTTCCAAAATTAATAAATAAATATAAATATTATTTAAAAAAATAAGAATAAAAATGAGCAACTATTTTATTTACAAGCTAAAAAGGAAATAATTCATTTTATTAATTTAAAATTAAAATTTAATGCAATTTTTTGTTCTTGAATGTTTTTCGATAATTCACTTTTGTCGGGTTGGATTTGAGAAACTGAAATCCTCCAAATGTTTTGTAAATTTTCATCGGCCAATCTTTGTTCTATAATTTGATTTTATGAAATTCATTTTTGAAAAGTATTTTTCGCATAAATAAGTTATAATTATACAATAAATTGCAAAAAAAAAAGCCTTTCTAATTGTTACTTTACCCATATAAAAGTTATTATATTGCTTGGCGGGCCGCACAAAAACTTGCAACGACGGACCGCTGGTCGCGCACCCTTGTTGTACGAGGGTCGTTTGAAAAGTCCGTGCAAAAATAAAAACTACTTAATTTTTTGGGGTAAACCTTTTTTATTTTTCAACATAGTCTCCTTTTAGGCTTATACACTTCGTCCAACGCTGCTCTAGTCCGAATAATAGGATTTGTCCAAGTCTGAAAAATAGCCATTCGTTTCTGCAATCACCTCCTCGTTTGAATAAAATCTTTTTCCCGCCAGCCATTTCTTCATATTGGGGAACAAATAGTAGTCCGAGGGAGCCAAGTCTGGAGAATAGGGGGGGATGTGAAACGAGTTGGAACCCTATTTCCATTGATTTTGCGACCACAACTGCTGAGGTGTGAGCTGGTGCGTTGTCGTGATGGAAAAGGACTTTTTTGTGGGCCAATCGTGGGCGTTTTTCTTGCAGCTCGGTTTTCAAACGGTCCAATAACGATAAATAATATGCACCTGTAATAGTTTTACCCTTTTCCAGATAGTCGATGAGGATTATTCCTTGCGAATCCCAAAAGACAGTCGCCATAATCTTTCCGGCCGAAGGAACGGTCTTCGCCTTTTTTTGGCGCAGATTCCCCCTTGGTAACCCATTGTTTAGATTGTTCTTTGGTCTCAGGAGTGTAGTGATGTATCCATGTTTCATCCACAGTGACGAAACGACGCTTAAAGTCCTGCGGATTCTTCTGGAACAGCTGCAAACCGTCCTTGCAACACTTCACACGATTTCGTTTTTGGTCAAGCGTGAGCAATCGCGGCACCCATCTTGCGGATAGCTTTGTCATGTCCAAATGTTGATGCAAAATATTATGTACCCGTTCATTCGAGATGCCCACAGCACTAGCAATCTCACTCACCTTCACTCTTCTGTCATCCATCACCATATCATGGATTTTATTAATGATTTCTGGAGTAGTAACCTCAACAGGGCGTCCAGAACGTTCAGCGTCACTTGTGCCCATATAGCCACTCTGAAAATTTTGAAACCACTTATAAACTGTTCTAATGCAGAGTCACCATAATGTTTATCAAGCTTCTCTTTAGTGTCCTGAGGCGTTTTGCCTTTCATAAAGTAGTGTTTAATCAACACACGAAATTCTTTTTCGTCCATTTTTTGAAAATCACTCGACTTCCTCGATTCAAACGAATGCCAAACACAAAGAAATAGACCGATCTGGCTGAAACTTGGTGTGTGTTCTTCCAAGAGATGCTACTAACTAAACATAACCTCGATACGCGCCAGTAGTGCTATCTGTCTGACTTTGCACGGACTTTTCAAACGACCCTCGTAGATCAGTGGTTCCCAAACTTTTTTGACCCATGGACCCCTTTTGATAGTCAAAACTTGCCCCACGGACCCCCCAAGTGAAAAAGCTACAAAAAAGCATAGTATAAAAATTACAAATTTAAAAAAAACATTTTGTTGAAGAAGTATTTATTGAAATTATAACTTTTGCTTAAAATAAAATTTAAAAAAAATAATAATTTGGATGAACGTGATGAGATGTTATGAGTGTATTTATATCTGGCTCAATGTTAGTGAGTAGCTACCGCAAATCCCCGAGAGTAATCTTTGGTTCAGGTCTGCATGAAGAGCCGTTAAGTGTTCGACAGTGAGCAAGCAAATCTTCATCTCTATTTTGCAATTTCAAAAGATTTGGAAACTGAGAACGTTCTCCTCTTCCCAAGTTTTGTTGTTACAGAAAACGTTTTGCAACAAACGCAGATATAACGCTTTTAGTTTTGATTAAATTTAATTGGTCACCTGGTTAGTCACTAATTTCCATAATAATAAAAATGGATCACAGTTTTATTTTTTTATATTGAACCTTGCGCAGACCCCCTGACGTTTTTCAGGGACCCTCAAATCAATTTTAATTTTCCACGGACCCCCTGAATGATACTGGGGACCCCTGGGGGTCCGTAGGGACCACTTTGGGAACCAATGTTGTAGATGGTTGCAGTTTCTTGGTACTTGGTCAGTCTTTGGCCTGTAAACGTTCCCAGTTATTGTACGAAATCAAAAGGAAGTAATGAGCAAATTCCTTTAGAAGCGACCTTAACAAGTTGAAACAGTAATGGAACTTAGAATAACCTGGACTAATGCAACATCCCAATTCATTTTCGAAATCCTAGATAATTACAATTAAAAACTTATAAATAATGTAAAAGTTGTTTCATCCATTAGATTAGCCTTTAGAAAACTAGTATTTATAGAACTAGCTTTACAGTCTCTTCAATTAAGTTCAATAATTTTTACACAGCGTTCAACTTTCTTAAAGAACTATTTTAATAAGGTTCTATCATTTTCATTAGGGAGACAGAATAGAAATAATAATAGTAAAAAAAAAAAAAAAAAACGGCCTTAGCAAGAACAGAGGATAATTAATCACAAACTAGATAAAAAAGAAACATAACTAGGAATATTTTCTATCTGGTTTAGTTCATACATTTTTCAAATGTCACATTAAACATTGAAACTATGTAGTTAACTTTAAAAAAGGCAACCATCCCGTTATTTAGTTACTTTAATACACGTTTGGAATTAAAGAAATAAAATAGAGAAGAAAGAAGTAAAAGAAAGAAAAAAAATTCCAGAATGTACCAACAGACGAAGGACTTGACCGGTTACCAATGGAGTTCGACGGTAGCTCCCAGAAGTTTACTAGAAAGTATTGAAGAGAAACAGCTTCCAATATCTTTATTTAATCGCACGATGGAAAGCTGGTGTAAAATTAAACGTGCAGATATATACAATCCACATTAGTTATTTAATATGGGCAATGGAACTTGTTGACCGACTAAAAAATATAAACGACTCGTTCTTAACTTCTACACCATAAATGTTAAGCTAATTTCTAAAGTAAAATGTTTTAAGTAGATACTTCTTTTTCTTTTTGAACTCCTTGTTAGAGCTAGATTATTAAAAAGACCATAATTTAAACAGTTCTCTCTCAATAGTATTGATTTCTCTTTTTTAATAGTTATTAGCCATTATTTTTGTACGTTCGTACAAAAATTCTCTGTTCAAATTTAGAAGTAGCCGAGAGAGTTGTGCGGTCCATAGGCGCCACGATAGCCGACCGGTTAAGAGACTAGACCCGCAAAGCTAAGATGTATTGTGTTGATTTTGTGGGTTCAATTCCCCCCCAGACTAGGTCTTGGATTTTATTTAATGGTTAAATGGAAAGAAATTTTCACTGATATGTGTTTGCTAGCCACTTCCGTTTACGCAACTTAGTTGGACTTAGGGTCCTTCTAAAAAATGGGCATTACTTCAGCCCATTCCTGAAGTTTTCGGGGAAAGTGGGGCTGAAATAGAGATTATTAATATAACCATCTCGTTACCTTTTTCAAATCTCACAGAAGCAATTTTGAAAAAAAAAAAACTTGCCCCTCGAAGTAATATTACTCGCAAGATGGTCAGTAAACAGTGCACAAAAACGGGAGCCTTTCCTACGATAATGTGCTGCATACTCTTTAAACTATTCTATATAAATGATTAGTACTATATAATACTGTGTATTCGGTTTATCCAGTTTTTCCAGGGTGGGTATAGCCGGAGGTCAGCCCGGTTAATCGAAGTTGTACTGTAAGTGGCTAACAGTGGGTTTCCAGTTAACAGGGTACTCATTTAGAACTTCGCGATAAAAATTCCTCATATCCAGTAATCAGCATCACCAAGTACCTTAGTTCATTTCTGCACCATTGAATAATCTCAAGAGATTTTTTGGGCTTAACACTTCTAAATAGATCTCTTCGATCTGACCGCAATATTCCGGTTAGCGGCGTTTTCCATTTTCTGTAATTCAGTCCAATAACTGCTAGAAACATGTAGCCCTGGCTTGGATCCAATGACGGTGTTGGAGGGATTGGTTATAAGTGGATGAATTAGAAAGGAAATTAAAAAGATATTCTCGATTCATTTTTTTTTCTTTTTAAATTTCACTTACAATTATGAAAACTGTTTTCGAAACTTGAGTTATCATCGGAAATATCTGTTTTTCTCTGTGTTTTTGTCTGCCTAATGAAACTTCATTTTGAAATACAGTACAACCTCAATTAACCGGCTCTCGGTTAACCGAGATTTGGATTAACCGAGATCATGTTGAGTCATCATAAGTACACCTGGATCGGCGCTGAAACAAAAGTTAATTTTTGGTGGTGATAGGAAATTTTTTTGTCTTCCGATGTAACATAACTCTTTTATACCTGATTTTCTTGAAGGGTCATTATGTATGTAAAAACCCAAAATATGGTGCAATTAGTACTGAATTTCTTGAGATTTACCACTGTCTTACAAAAGACCATGGGATTTATGTGTCGTAAATGATTGATTTTCAACTTCACGGTTATATGTAATATTTTTATGGAAAATTACCGGTATTAATCTTCCCAGAGAGCAGCCTAATCTCAAGCTAGTCTTCAGTGTTAATCAGTTCCGTCCTACAGAAAACATCTTTCGTTTGCCCCTTTCGGTTGAATTTTTATTTCACTTACGCAATGGAATCCATTAAGAAAACTGGTGCACCAATGTGTAATACTGTGTATTCGGTTTTAACCGGGATTTCAGTTTTCCGGGGTGGATATAGCCGGAGGTCAGTCCGGTTAATCGAGGTTGTACTGTAAGTGGCTAACAGTGGGTTTCCAGTTTACAGGGTACCCATTTAGAACTTAGCCATACTGGACTCCTACGCGGAGGTCCCGGGTTCGAATCCAGCAGCTGACCCTTAGATTTTCTCTTCCTAGGAGCTTCTTACAGCTCACTGTCCGGTGATGGACAGTGTTGTCTGTAACGAGAGAACACTGTCCGGAGGCCGGCAGTGCACAGGAAAAAGCTCCGGGCGCTAATGACCTCAGCTGTTGATGCGCCAAAAAAAAAAAAAAAAAAAAAAAAAAAAAAAAAAAAAAAAAAAAAAAAAAAAGAACTTAGCGATAAAAAATTCCTCATGTCCAGTAATCAGCATCACCAAGTTACCTTAGTTCATTCCTGCACCATTGAATAATCTCAAGAGATTTTTTGGGCTTAACACTTCTAAATAGATCTCTTCGATCTGACCGCAATATTCCGGTTAGCGGCGTTTTCCATTTTTTGTAATTCAGTCCAATAACTGCTAGAAACATGTAGCCCTGGCTTGGATCCACTGACGGTGTTGGAGAGGGATTGGTTATAATATGTGGATGAATTAGAAAGGAAATTAAAAAGATATTCTCGATTGTTTTTTGTTTTCTTTTTAAATTTCACTTACGATTATGAAAACTGTTTTCAAAACTTGAGTTATCTTCGGAAATAACTGTTTTTCTCTGAGTCTTTAAAAAGTGGATTTTACCCAAAAGTGGTATCATTTTCATGTGGTTACTTCGATTAAATTCCACCATCATGGCGCCCAAATTACAATTTAGCGATTCTTTAGCGAACAAAAATTAATCATTTATTAAATGGAAAAACAAGTCTTTTTGCATACCTATTATATTTATCATTTTCTCTTCTTTCCCGCTGTCCTTTGGAATGCAATCTATAAATTAAGGACTGAATTAATAAAGTTGCGTTACGCAGAACTAAGCTACCCGCAGAATGAGTCACAATGTTAATGCTAACAATAAATTCAACAATTAAAGAATGCTGTAATTGTAATAATCATAAGAGGAAATGAATTTTAAATTGAGTTAATAATGTTATTTTTAACGATAAAAAATAAATTAAACTATCAGAGATATAAAAAATTAATTGTTAATAACAATAAGCTTGTGTCAAACAGCTTGTTTTTAGCGATGTTTATAGTGAATGCTGCACTGCATTCACATTTACATTTATTGTCCAGCTAGTTTACAAACGTAAATTATGCAGTATGCGTCTATATTCTGAATGAAGTGCAACGATTATCCATCTTATTCCTTTCTTTTTGATTCTCACTTTCTCTGCCAAAATTTTGGATGTTCAATTTCCACTGGAACTTGCTGGTCTTTGGAATCCTCAGAGTTTGGAAAAGTACTTTTAGAAAGTAGTGTGTGAATCAGAAAACTGAAAAGAAAAGCTGGATAATTCATAATTTAGTAGTAATTAAAACAAGGGTATTTCCGTTTTGAAATTTGGATCGCTCAGGAAACGATTAGGAATTGAGAAATAAATTTGATAATCTTAATACGTTGCAAAAATGGCCATTTTCACTTAAGTTACGACAAAATTGTCCTTGAAATCTGCTCGTTGTCTGAGTTAGTAATGATTAAATAATAATTTATGCAAATCACTATTTAGAATACATATTTTAAAATCTATCTGGCGAACAATTTATTCAACTTTTATCATTAATTTATGATAATTGTAAATTTAAATATGGATTACATTGTCTTTAATGCTTTGGTGATTTGATAAATGTTACTTGCAATTAATTCTCTATATTTGCAACAATGTCCATCACCAGGACAACTGAGTTGTAAGAAGCTCGAAGAAAGAGAAAAAAATCTAAGAACCAGCAGCTGGATTCGAACCCAGGAACTCCGCGTGGGGATTCAGTACGATAATCTCCCTGAGCTTAATTCCTCTCCTCAAGTACTTTTCGTAAAAAAATTATTTGTTTTATTCAAATTTTATAACAATAAAAATAATTTTACTGCCTTAAATTTTCATTAATATTGTTCAAACCTTATTAGATATCAAATACCCTTAATGATGGACTTTTCCATTTTATACGTTTTCATAAATAGGCGCTATATTTAAACTCTATTCCAAATTATTCTTCTGATTCATCAACCATGTTTCCCAAAATGTCTCGTCGTTCCATCCACATCCTAAAGCTAGTTTAATAGTTCCCGTCACCTTTTTCCAATTAAGACTCGGCAACTCCTAGTTTCCTCTCTTATTTTCCCCCATTTCGACTAAGGGTTGTTTAGTGTATGGCCGGTCTTTCTGGTGACATTGAAGCTAAGCTCAAGCGCCTCATGAACTGCTTCATAAGATTTATTTTCAGCATTTCCAGAGACTCTCGCATTTCGCACTGCTACGATGAGTGGAAGTGGCTTTTTCCAGTCTCAAAGGTCTTCCTATATTTTTCAACTCTTTAAGTTCCAAATCATCGATCCATTCCCGTAATACTAGATCTCGCTCATCCGATCTCTATATTCCCTCACACCGTACCTCATCCTTTGACAAGTCCTTCCTGATACGTGCTACCTCTCTCTGGAATTCCTTACCATCATCTGTCCGCCATGCTCCTACCCTATCTATCTTTAAATCCCGTCTATTCAGTTATCTCCTTTCTATTCAGCTTCCTCCGAAATTCTAATTGTTTTAATTTATTTCCTTAATTTCTGCTGTTATTTTTATTTTCACTTTTTGTAAATACTTATTTATTTATTTATTTTCTTTCAATCACAGGCCGAACTATTAAGGCCTCTATTTGTACCTGTGTTTATTCTTAGGGGACAATTGCCCCAGAATAATAAATTTCTTTTCTATTTCTTTTCATGAGGCGCTTGAGCTTAGCTTCAATGTCACCAGAAAGACCGGCCATACACTAAACAACCCTTAGTCGAAATGGGGGAAAATAAGAGAGGAAACTATTCTAAAGTTTCTACTTATAATGCACCAATCTCTAAAGATGGATGAAAATTCAAAAACTACGCGAAAAAATGGCTTGCTACGACCGATTAAGTGCATGATGTTGTTATTAAAACGTTTTCTTATTAAATTTTCTTTTCTGTTTTGCAGTTTTCATGTCTCGTGAAACAGGAAAAATTAGTTACTAGGTCTGCATGAGAACAAAATAATTCAAAAATGGGAAAAAATAAAAATTATTTTTCATCACCTTGTAAATAATTTTTTGAGAGATAAATTTAGCGATAATCTCTTGCGTTGAGAACATTCGTAAATGTGATCTCCGTGAATTAATTAGTGGTATTAATACTTATCGTTCTAATTTTGGGGGGAGGTATATGTGCGAAGCCTTGGGGGGAAATAGACAGTTTAAATAAAAACGCTAACTACTTTGCTTGGTTTAATTTATGTAATTATAATTATTACAACTCGTTTAAGGTAAGTTAGGACTGCTCTTGGGATGAGAAAGAATCAGTTATCTGCCAATCAAAACAGATTCTCACATTAAACGCCTTGTAGACTCATCTTACGTACACACGATGAGTTTTGATGAGTCGTTTCATCTTTTTTTTCACTTTAGAAACCAACAATTACTCAAAATTATAATTAAATAGGATTTTTAGAATGATGTGAGATAATTTGTAATTTCCTGAGAGTGTACGTGTGGAATATAGTGTAGCTCCCTTAGGGCTAAATAAGCTAAATACTGTAGCGATCTTTGCTTGAAATATTTAGAGGTTATTGTCTGAATTATAATTAAAGATTAGCTGAAGGGCAACAGAAAACAGAAATGAGGGCCATTACAACGTAATTCGTATATTCCTTTGAATTATTCATGAAAATTTCATTGCTATAATCAGAATATTGGCCCGTTTATAATTTGAATTTTTTATGTTGCGAATAATTTTATTATTTAATTAGCTTTTCTTTGTTTCATTGTATTAGAATTAGAATCTAAAAGGAGTCACAGATTTCTAATCGTTCAAAACTTTCGAATTTTTTTGTATTCATTAAATTGTTAATTGTTCAATTGAGCTTTACGTCCAGCTACCAATTAGGTGTCGTGGACGGAGGCGACTAGCAAAAATACTTTACTGTAAATTTCTTTTATTAACCATTAAATAAAATCCAAGGCCTAAGACCGGGGAATCGAACCCACTAAACCAACAATACATCTTAGCATTGCGGGTCTAGTCTCTTAACCGCTCGGCTACCGTGGTGCCTATAATGATTACTATTTTTTGAGAGTAATATTGATCAATATCTTATAGCCCATTTGTTAAGAGTCCTTCACTTCACCCTGATCACCCGTATATTTACTGGCAGCAAGTAAAAGATCTTTTCTTTATTAATTGATTTAATATCGATAATATTCAAGGTGCATCCCGCACCCGCTGGCTAAGTGATACCTAATAATAGTAAGCAATACTAATAATCGTAGTGAAGGGATTAGCTCAGTTGGTAGCATACTGGACTTCCCAGTTTTGAATCCAGCTGCTGGACCTTTTTGATTTTCTCTTCCTAGGGCAGGGGTGTCAAACTGAATTAAACCACGGGCCACTTGGAGCGACAGGCAAGATACACGTCTGGCTACAACATATTTACAAAATTTTTCCTTGTTTTCCAATTATCTGGATACAGAGTCTGAGAACAGACAATCTTCATTAAGGTAGATAAATGTTTGCCCAGTCAATCTTGATCTGTATGCCGTTTTATTTTAATTTCATAGACGGAAATAGTTGCTCACACAAAAACGTATTCCCAAAAATTTGTACAGTTTTTTGAAATTTCTCACCTAAATAAGAATAAATTTTGGGAATTCCTACTTCTTCTTTTAAAAACGAATCATTCTGGAATTCCACTGAGAGTGGCAGACATATGGTCTTCCAAACGTCGCTGGAACTAAGTAAGTGCGTTTATACAAGCCCACAGGAAAGGCCCTAGGCCACGTGTATACTCGGGTCTTCAGTAGTTAACGGAAACTGGGAATTGTGTGTACGATATTTGCCTCGATCCTCCCCCAAGCGCTATTTTCCTTCATAAAAAACATTTTCTATTTTCATTTTATTTCAGTACATCGAGGGGAAATATCGATAATATTCAAGGTGCATCCCGCACCCGCTGGCTAAGTGATACCTAATAATAGTAAGCAATACTAATAATCGTAGTGAAGGGAAATTACCTCGGGGCCGCCATTTTGACGCCCCTGTTCTAGGGGCGTCTTACACTTCAATGTCCGGTGATGGATTGTGTTTTTTTTTTTAAACGAGGGTATCATTTCCGGCGGGAGGGGGGTCGACTGTGCACTGAAAAAAAATCTGGACTGAGGCAAAACTGGCTCTTTTTGAAGCTTTCGACCCAATTCTGGCCGTAAAAGACCTTAAGGGCTCTGCCAGAAACAGTTTCCAATATCGAATGATTCCCTAGATCCACTTCACCCATGTTTTTTCTAAACCTACATATTGATTCTTTATTGACTCATCTGACTCATCATTCCACAATCTGACACTCAGAACTGACCGCCCTGTCTATTTTGTATAAGATAGATGACTGCCACCCAAGCGCACACTTTCCAAAACTCTGAATTGCATTTCATCTCACGGTGAATAGAAACTTGATGTATCTTTGCTTGATCCACACTCCAAAAAATAGCCAAAGCTTCTCCAACACATCCTCCAACATTATCTCCTCATTACTAATTAAATAATATTAATATTTATCCCTAATGAAAGCGAAAATAACGATGAGGTTACAATTTAAATTTGTCGATTTAAATAATTTGGTGGCCTTTAACACAATAAATAATTGATATATCTTTAAAGAATATTAAATAATGCTGCTCTTATTGTTTATTTATGTATAATGTAGGACACCTGTTGAATATTTATAATGCATAATTAGTGCAGCTGGCTGCCCACAATGCAATTTGCCTTTTTCAACTTTATGTCAATTCTGTTTAAATATTATTTAAAAAAAAAAAGATATTCTATGAAGTGTCTTAATTGCCCTCTATTTAAATCGTTTAAGCTTCACAGTTTTAATCATTCAACTACTCAGCGATTCGACTCTTTTAATCGACCAAGAAGTACCCTTAATTAATATGATCGTCAGGAAATAGGGTAGTTGTAGTGAATATTGAATGTATCGTGCTTTGACCGTGAAATAGTGTAGACAGCTAGAAGAAAGATTGCGAAAAATATTATATTAAAATTTAATTTTGCAATTATTTATGTTTTTTTTTGTAAATTTAATGGTTTATGTTCAATGTCAGGGAGTTGAAGAAAGAATGAAAATTGTTTCCGTTTGTGCGGAACTCACAAACTAAACGCTATTCGAGCCTCTCTGGGCTACTGTACTTCTGTGAGTTTCAGATCTCGGTAACAGGGGAAAATATGAAATAAACGCCCATAACTTTTCAGCCCAGAAAAGTTATTGTCTTTTACCATTATCGCGGTAATAATACAATATCTCACGTAACTTTGTCGAAGTGGCTACTCGTACAAGTACTTTTACAATTTTTGAAACTGTAATTTTGGACCTCAAGCATCCTTGTTCTTCGTAATACCTGTAAACAGACTCTTCTGGAAAGAAAATTAATTTCTAAATATTTTTGGAGAAGTGATATAATTTTTTTCTTTTTTAATTTGAAAAGGAGGGGGAGCGATAATAACAGAGGAGAAGGGATTAGCTGAGTGATCAGCGTGTTCTGGATTCCAACTCGGAGATCCCGGGTTCGAATCCAGCTGCTGCTGATCGTAAGATTTTCTCTTCCTAGGAGCTTCTTATAAGATCACTATCCGAAGATGGCCAACACGTTTCAGGCGTCGTGGAGGACTGTAGGGAAGGGCTGTTCTGGATAAGGCTTGTGCTGTGGGAGTAGGATGTATGGTTAGGCTATTATGGAAATTAAGGAAGCCAAGATTGGATTAGGTAAAAGGGATATTGAGGTACTGCATGGAGGGTTAAATTGGATACATAATAAGGAGCGTTGACGATATGCCGAAGGACTTTAGATTGAAAACAATGGATTCTTTGGATGTTGGATGGTTTCGCAGAGCCCCGTAAGCTCAGCTCCGCAGGTCCAGATTGGTCTTAGTAGTGACATTGAATAGAGTCAGTTCATTCTGTACATTCATGGCTGATCTCCGCCCTAGCAGTCTTCTTAATTGTCCAACTCGTCTATTGAGTTCTTGCCTTTTCAGTCTCGTGTATGGATCCCATGTAAGTCGTCTGCCTTTAATGTAATTATTACATTATTAGTTACTGTTAGGGCATCCGCTTCAATTCGTGATTTCTTTTTGAAGGACATAATAAGCGTGCCTTAAATTAATGCATTCATATTAATTACTGGGCAAAGAACGCGTACATCCTTAATATCTGTTTTACGAGTATTTCCATGCCAATTAACGTCATGCGCACAGTAGCTGTTTTGTAGCTAGTTCAGTTTACGTAGATCTTTTTTTAATGTTTTGATTTTTTATTTACAAACGAAAGAAGATTTAATAATTTTAATTTAATGGGAATTAAAACCTTTTCTCCATGTTTTAAAATATATATATTCAAAATACAATGATGGGAAGAAAATTAAAATATAATATTACAAAGTAAAATTAAAAAACAAAAAAATATTCTTTAAAAAAACCTAACAATAGTTCATACATATCTGAGAAATTTTTATGAAACTGAAGTTAAACGTCTCACATAAGTTAGTAGTTACGAGGAAGTGCAACGGTGCAGCTGGTGCAATGCATACTTTATTATAGTGGATAGTGGTGGGTGGTAATTATGGCCTTGGACTACGCAAAACTGCATTACAAGGCCGGACCGAATTGCATTGTGACTGGCCAACTATCCAAAATAAATAAACTAAAAAAAAAAAGAGATAGAATACAACTCTATCTGGTAACCATCCTATAGTATAGTTGGCAGATAGAGTGCGCACACATTGTAGATTAGTGTGACTCGTGGCAAGGCCAATATGCCCAATAGATGATTATTTAAAATTGCACAATTTTAAAGTAATTTTGATAAAGATAAATTAAATAGCTATTTTTGTTTCAATAAAATAAAACAGCAGTTCTTTAAATAATTATTTACAATTCACAAAATCATTATCACTGATAGGATCTCCAAGTATTACCGAAAGCAAGAGATAAAAGTTGGGGCAGCAAGCATTTAGCTTGGACCCTGATCCGTCTTAAGGGCTTCCTTTATTGTCCTTAATTGTGGGTGGTAGGAAAAGGATTAGTTCAGAGTTTTGGCGTATACTGTATTCCAATTGCCCTAAATCCAGGGTCCTAATCCAGCTGCTGATCTTAAGATTTCCTGTACCTAGGAGCTTCTTATGAAGATGGACCAATGAATGACCTTTGATGTTGGCGCGTTTATCCACGCTACCGTTTCTCATGAAAACCTCTTTGTCTTTAATCATCACGTCCAGCTTTATAAATACAGTCGGACCTCTCAATAACGGACACTGGCGGGGGAAAGCAAAATGGCCACTATTTGGAGGTGGTCGTTAGAAGGAAGTAGGCAAGTTTCATTATGAAAAAATATGGGGTTTTTTTTTCCAAACATCTATTTAAAAATTGTTTATTATTAATAGATTTAAAAACGTACATAATTGCATAATTATTTAGCTATATGATATGCATCAAGTTTTTCTTAATTATCCAAAAAAATTATCAAAAAACTACATATTATTGACTTAATTAATAATTTTTATAATAATCATCACATTTATTCGTAACAATAATAATTTATGGTAAAATGATCATCATACTATCATCTATTATTAGAAAAATAGAACAAACCTTTCGGCAAGTTGACGATGGCTCGATTTGGTTTTTACAAAATCTTCCAACACATTTATTTTCTCTTCTAGAGTTAACCACTTTCGTTTGAGAGACATATCGGAAAAAATAAATATTGTTCGTCCAAAGTTATATTGAAAAATGATTAAAATGGTACAAGGTGTATGGAGCTTATATAGAAAAACTTTAGGAAAAACCAGAAAGAAACAAAAAACTTGAGAGGGGATAATTATTTTTATCACCGCGTCTAACGAATTTTTAAGAATAAGGTGGTCGTTGGTGGGAGGTGAAACGAATAATCTGTTCCCCAAATCAATGTCCGCAGTCGCTATGTAGAGTGACCGTTAGACGGAGGTTCTTTTGTATAGAAAGTGTATAGTGGTAAAACGAGGGAATCCAAAAACTGTCCGTAAATGGAGGTGGTCGCTAGTGAGAGTGTCCTAATGAATGGGAGGCTCGACTGTAATATAAATTAAATTTATTATATCTAAACAAAATTTAATGAATCGAATGGGACCCAACAAGAGTTTAATGCCTAATTCTTCCCATTTCCTCCGCGTACATGCCGGAAAGTGGTAGTTTAATGATAGGGTTGTCCACTGGAAGTGTTTGTGCTCGTCGTTAGACTGGGTTGTGCAAATATCCCTAAGGAGAAGACTACTCTCTTCGTGGCAAGTCTGCAGCAAATAACTTTTAATATTAAATAAAATATTTCCCTAACTTTGACGTGCAGGTCAAAACAATATATATATATATATATATACTCTTTATATATATATATATATAAAGGCATTTCCAGAACTTCAAACAAAAAAGAAGTGCAAAAAGTTATATTATAAATATTTAATAAGATAATGATAGTTGACTCCTTATCAAGAAGGCATTACATACATACGATCCTTTTTTTATCCCCACAAACAGACAACCGGTATAACCTGACTCTCTGGCTAGATCTGACAGTTAGCTACTTTTTTGTGGATGTTCAACTGTGAGAGTGAGAGGAACAGGTTTCATTGGCTAAAAAACTATCGTCTTCATCTCCAATCTGGGAGCAGCAGTAAACCAACTTGGCAAAAAGGAAGTGCCCATCTTTATGTCCTCTTTCCCAGAGAATTTTACAGTTAGATCTTATATGGAAATAAAATTGATGTGTCCTATTTTTATTTTATTTATTTATTTTATTTTTTTATATTAGATTATTTTTGAGTTTCTCTTTCTCTATGAAAATCTAGAAATATCTACAAAATATTGAAGATATTGTTGTACTAGAGTGCCTAAAATTGTGAAGAATTGAGAGTAAAGGAGATTTTAGATGAAGGATGTGATTTCTGGATTCAATAGATCTAATGTGGCAAAAACATTTAATCTTATCTTGAAGTTTCGTTTTCTCAACACTCTGGTTTCGGTGTTTTTCTGTCGCAAGACCCAACAAATATCCAAATACCTAATTATTTATTTTATAATTTATAATTAAAAATTTAAGAAGTGGCGGATTAAAATGAACCCATAGAAATGCCAGCATGCCACGTTTACTCTCCGGCGAGGTTCCTGTCCACCTGTCCTCTTCAAAAGCAATCCTCTTCCTTGGTACAGATCTGGTGCGCTACCTTAGGCTCTACATAGACAAAAAAGACACGTGGAAGCCACACACTAGACTAAAAAAATAAGCAATAACGTGCGAAACTGCTTTACAGACTTCTTGGACGACGCTCCCAAATTACCCAATTGAACTCAAACGCTTAATATACAGTACTATTCTCAAACCTATGTGGGCTTACGGACTAGAACTGTGGGGTTCAGCCAAACCTACAAACATACGGACTGTACAGGACATTTCAATCAAAACTACTGCCGACAGATAGCTGACGCTCCTTTCTATGGTGGACTAACCTCACTCTTCACAGCGACCTCAACATTCCCTTCATAAACCAACTCGTCAAGACTAAACACCAAAAATTCCATACTGCTCTCTCTAATCCTCTTGAACTGTCTTTCGCTTCCTCTGAAATCCCTAACAATACGCGCCTATTGAATCGCCAGTGACCCCGGGACTTCCTCGCAGTCTGAAGGCCTAAAAATCATATCCTGTAGAGAGTGCTACCGCTGGGCAGTTTCATTCCTCCTGCCTTTCACGCATCCATTTATCCTTCATTCTCCCTATTTACTCATTGTATATTATATTATACAGATTGTAAATAACGAAATAAATTTAATAAAAAAAACAAATTTACGTAAAAATCTAATGTTAACATACCAAACGACTTTCTTTTAATATTCTAGTTTTTCATGTCGGTATTTAAGTAAACAATTACCAAATTAGGTGACATAGACGGAGGCGACTAACATACTTTATTATTAAGTTCTCATATTAACCATTAAATAAAATCCAACGTCTCTAGACAGGGAATCGAACCCACTAAACCAACAATAAATCTTAGTATTGCGGGTCTAGCCTCGGCTATCGTTACCCACATATTATTGCATTAATTACACTTTGTTAAACAAAAATCCATTTTTTAAATTCGAATAATTAATGCATAAAACTAATAAATAATTTTTTATTTTGCAGGTGACATGGTTGAAATTGGCCTCATTAGAAAATGCAGGTATGTGCATTTATAACTGTTTCATTTTCTTCTTTCATTATTTTTGTTGCATAGAAATATCGGGATACTTGATCTTATAAATTAACAATTTTGATTTAATCTCTAAACGACGCTTTATTATCGTCCCTTTGATAATCTAGATTGCCTTGATTCCAAGCTTATTAAGGGAATCTCCTATTTAATCAACATTAAAGACACGTTAACACAAAGAGTTGAACATACAGCTTGTAATTTTTTAGTAAGAAAAAAAAACCATCTATTTAATTCTTATTAAATTTTGAGAGCGTCTTATATATCGCGCAATATGTTAAATTGAAATTCTGAGCATGATTTAAGAAAAGAGATACATGTTTAAGTCTTAAATTGTTCGTATATTTATAAAACAGATGTAGTCAAGTTGAAAAACTGATTTAGCCTTGAAATTACTATCTATTCCTAATATGTAATAATCGTCATAGCTAATTCCTCGCTAAATCTAGCGATAATAAATTATTAAAAAATAAAAATTTCAAGGTTTTCATAGAGGAAACTAGATAAATATATATCTTATTGTATATTACAAGATATCAGTTTATTAAAAACATAAAGTGGAAAAACTTTTCTCATACATTTGAAGACATAAAATTTTGCTAGAGAAGAGGTTTTACAAGAGGGGAGAATAAATAACTTGCAGCTCAATATCAATTATTACAAAGTTATTTTAATTATTTTGCTATTTCATTTGCCTTGGTTTGAACAATTTGAATGCAAGGATATCGATGAGGGAGGGGGGAAATTTTACAACCGAGAGGAAAGCCGGATAAAACGGAAATAGCCAAACGTACTACAATTGATGTATATCCTTGGCTGAATGTAGAAGGCTCTGTCTTGTGCCGGAATATCGTTTTTTTTTTTTAGGTTCCATTCATTTTTATTTTATTATTAAAAAAAAAAAAAAATTCTTACGATTCATTAACGTCTTCTTGTAATCTCTCCACACTCTGCTGATGGATGAAAATCCGAAAGCGGCCAAGGATCAAATAAAATAAAATAAATTGGTATCTTTTTAAATTTTTTTGTTTTTTCTAAAATATTTTTTCTCAAATGTTGTAGAAAGACCACTTCTAAATTTAGTATTAAAAAAAATAAATCGTGTGACTGCTGCTTCTAAAATCTGTTTTTTAAACAGTTATATACAGAAAATTTGCTCAACTCTGCGGAGGCCTATAAGACGTTCCTAGTAGAGACGAGCCTAGTGGCACAGATCAATACCAGACTGCCCTAATTGCGTCAACTTTAAACTCCTCTTGCTTGTTGCAAGCGCCAACTTTTTATATCAACCAAATTACATTTTTTCAAAAGTATGAGTTTTTTTGTTAACAAAAAATTTAATTTGAGAGGAAAAGTTACTCGGCTTTTGGTGGGAGGGGGGGTTGGAAAAAAGAGAAAATGATTCGTGAAAACTCACATAACTTTTTCTTAGAGGAATACTTAAATTTAAGTTTAAAATTTTCTTTTAACATTTAAATTGAATTTGAAGGTGTACTAGGTTTGGCATGCATTACATTTTACTTCTTACAATGACGTACGGAATAACCAACTCTACGGAAGTACCAAAAAATCGAACATCAACCGACTTCAGACCATACAATCCAAAATTCTAAGAACAATAGTTAATGCTCCCTTCTACGTCTCCAATCACACAATACACTCTGATCTCAATATTCCTATCGTCTCTGAAATAGCCCCAATCTCGCTACACAAAACTCCACTCAAATCTACACAGTCATTACAAACCCTCTGTTCCACAACATGTCTACTACAAGCACATCCTTCAAATCCACAACGGAGACTAAAGCGACGGTGGCCTGTGCGATCATCTCAACACATAACGTCGATCTCCTAGGATGGTTGCTGCGTCAGCTTGAACTAACGGCTTCCATCAATGGATGGTCGTTCGTTCACTCCAATCACGCCCTTGGCGCACATGCATGTATGTAGGTATGTACACACATAACATATAGATACTTGCATGTGTATTTGCGCCATCCCTTATCTCTCATTACTTTTGCCTGTTGTACTAGGATACGGTTGCAAAATAAGTAAACAAATTAAAAAATAATAATAATAATAAAAATAAGAACTTTCAATAAACTAACAAACTCCTTGGCTTTACAACCAAACCCAGAGCTGACTGCTAGCCTGCACAAGAATTCCTCGCTAGATCTCTCTATCCACTAGCCTGTGGTCCACCAATTGCGGACATTTAGTTTTCTTATATCATCCAACCACCTATCCAACTGCCAACCTTTCTTTCCTCCTTCTGGTTGAACAGAACCCTTCTGGGAATGACAGTTTCCTTAAACTACCCTTAAACTTTGTCAGCCCATTTGCAGATCACGTCAGCTGGACATACTTGACAGTATGTATCCATTTTTGAATTTAGTGATTACGTCTTACTAGAATTACATATTTTTTTAAATAATTTTTTTTGTAGTTTTCAGCGTTTTTCCCTCGTACAAAAAAGTTATTCCTAGAAAATTTATTTACTTAAATAGGGGCGGGTGTTGGTCTAGTGGTTAGGAGCGTGGCTTTGTAAGTACGAGATCCCCAGTTCGATTCCTGCGTATGGCTACTTTTGATTTGTTAGCAAAAATTATTTATAGTAAAGTATGAGCTTCCTCTCCCTGCCCACGATACCTAATTGGTAGTTGGACGTTAAGCCACGCCTGAAAAAGTAGGCGGTTACATTAGTTAATTACGTAGATAACGGTAAGAGAAAGTCGTACGAGTGTGCCTTCTAGATCAAAGAAAAATAAAATAAAAATAATTTAATTCGCAAAAAAAGAGACAAATCTCTGCAAAGTATGCAATTTAGAATGTATAGCAAAGCCCGATTTAAATTAAGTTGATCTCAATCAGTCGAACATTGTAATTAATTCAGAGTGTATTAACTGAATAGTTAAACAGCTATAAATACTATCTTGATTATTAGTATTAGATTCAATGGAAACGAGAATGGAATTTTAATATAAATTTAAATATTTAATTAGGCTTAATTTTCCTGACTTTTTTTGTTGTTGTTATTCTTTGGGAAAATGGAAATATTAAAATTGTGCTCATTGTTTTAAGATTATCAGAGGAGGAAAAAGTGTTTTTTGTAAAAGAACATCTAGGAGTTGGAGAGCAAGTGAATGAGGCGAGGGTCTTAAATCGCAGTTTGAAGGAAGTTATTGGCAATATAACGTCTCACTTAGTTTATAACCAGACAGAACAAAAGACTGACCTTATACGTATTGTAATAATGTAAGAAATATCATACAGGCAATTAGCTCTGAAGATGACCTAGTTCTTAGGTCGAAAGCTCGGCATAATAAATACAGAAAATAATGACTGAAATTCGGCAATTATCTTTTCTTCCTATCAAAAACTTTAAGTTAGTAGGAGCCTGAAATGGTATCGCCTTTTATATCCTTCTTAGCACACACGTTTTGTTGTATCCCTGAATGATTACGTACTTTCATTCATGATCAGAGATCTTTTGTGTCTCACACTCAAACTATTATTGAGTTCAAAATGTTTTAAAGGTTTTATTTCTTCATGTAGTTGATTCCTCTCAACCTATCCGAGCCGATCCTTCAATTTCTCCTTATTCGCGGCATCGGCCTCCGTCAATCCTTATCCCACCTGGGATTCTAATACGAAGTCTTTCCTCCTGGTCCTAGGTCTTTCCCTTCTTCTTCTTCTTCTTCTTCCCTCAACCGTCATCTCATACACTGCCTTCGGGATTCTCTCTTCACCCATCCTTATCAAATGCCCCAACCATTTTAGCTGCTTTAGCTCTCTATAGATTGAAGAATATTTTGTTGCGACATATTCAAAGCTGTTCTAATTGTCCGCATTCCTTATTTTTTCCCTTCTGGATCTACCTGCTGACCTCCTCCCAGTAGTCCATTTAGGTTGATAGCGATCTATTTCTTTCTGTTTTATTTAGATTCCAGGTCTCTGCTCCATATAGCACAATACTTTCAAATATGGCCTTATAAATTAGGCGCTTTGTGCTTCGGCAAATACTTTTATTCCAGAGCACTGGATTGAGCATCCCTAGACACTTTTCCCTATTCTGATTCTTCTATCCACCTCTGATTTAGAACCACCATCGATCTCAACAACAGGATCACAGGTACTTAAACTTGTGGACTTCTTTATCCTTCAATTCTAATCTGTCTTTACTTTGGGACAGATGTTCGGTCTTTGAAATATTTAAACTAATAAAAATATAATTATATACCAAATATAACTTTTAAGAATTTTAATTTAAATATAAAATTTATAGTTAATCATAAATTTAGAAATTTATGCACAATGCGTGATGTGATATGAATGTAGTGGTGAATATCCAGCGGTAAAGTATTATCAATAAATGAAAAAAACTTGACAGAAATATCAAAACTAATAAATAGTTATGAATTGGTCAAGAAATAAGATGATTATCCCTTGTCCATTACAGTTATAAATTCAGCTTATATATTCGTGCTAAATGTAAAATATCCTTGTAGTAAATTTTTCCATTTAATATAGAATTTTATTCCAAGTATACAACGCTGGAGTATTTTTTTTTGTATTAATAAAAAAGATATCTAGAAATTAGTTTGACCGTGAGCCAGCCAGCCGTTCGCTGTCAGAATGGATTAGAATTATAGTTCTGTTTTGGTAGCGCCTGGCCTTAAACAAGTTATGTATAACGCAAAACCTGCAGTTACTTCTAAGCTAACCTATCTCCCCAGAATACTTTTTATTTGGACCAGAGTAAACGCTTAAAATTATTCTTCTTTTAAAAATGAAAAATCTGGCGGGAACATGCAACAATTTAAATAAAATTTAAATTATTGCTCTAATCTAAATCTTTCTTAAAGTGTTTACTTTTCTGTATTTATAAAATATTATTTCTTACATAGGCTCTTTAAATTAATACATTCTGCTAATTTTCTAATAAAATGATTCGCTTATTGAATTAAGAGCTTATCAAGAAGGATGTAGACATCTCTATAAAGAGACAGACATTTCGGTGTAGTGTACTGTTTTAAAAAGTACGTATATGATGTGGACAATTAAGAATTAAATATATTTTAAATTTCGTTGTTTTGGAGAATGGAACGTTGAGATTACTGGATGAGAAAAATCGTGTCCAGTGTTCCCAATGTGACCAGGCCTATTACAACAAGGGTTGGCTGAAAAGTAACGCACACATGCTAGGAGAGGGGGAAAGAAAAGTGTTATCAAGTTCGGACAGAAAGTATATTAAAGTACAATTCTTAAGCTTCACAATTATGTATTACTTTTCAATTTAGTCACCATTAACGCTAGTACATTTCTCCTAACGTGAAACAAGTTTCTCCATTCCGTCACAGAAGATTCTTTTGACTTTTCTTGAATCCAGGACTTGACAGCTGCCTTCACCTCATCGTCTGAGGAGTAGTGATTACCCTTGAGATCTCTCTTGAGTAGAGGAAACAAATAGAAATCACGGGAGGCAAGATCCGGGGAATAAGGAGAGTCTGGAATTGGTTCAAAACTTCAGTTTTTCCAGAGTCTCTGCAGTTTCGCCGCGCGAGGTGTGAGGACGAGCGTTGTCATGTTGCAAGATTATTGGTGCCAAGCTGCCTCTAACACGACAATCTCAACGTCGGAGGTTTCTTAGAGTCTGTACGTACCGAGAAGAATTTTATCGTTGCCCCTAGTTCCAGGAAAATCGGTCACATAAACTTGGTGAGCATCCCAAAACACAGTCAGAAGATTTTTTTTTTTTTTTTTTTTGCGGACGGTTGTGTTTTGAACTTTCTCGGCCGAGGTGAAGGCGCATGTCGATATTCAGTGCTCTGCCTTTTGCTCTTCTGGGATGTGATGGACCCATGGTTCGTCCTCTGTCACAATATTCAAAAGAAAGTCGATAACAGCACACTGTTTATCTCGCAGTGACATAGCAACCAGTGTCCACACTTCGGCGTCTAAAAATACACTGGCTGAACGCAGCGAGTTCAAACTGCGTATTACGTAATAAGGGGAAATGTGACTTCCAAATGCCACCTCGCGCGCTTTTTGAAGCTCTTCGTTCGCGCTCGGCAAGCATGTGTGCATTACTTTTCAGTCAAACCTACTAGTATTTCTTCCTGAAGCTAGATGATATCTCTTACCTTACAGCATCCCTTTCAAATTCGGTTATTCGTGACATCCTAAATATTAGAGGGTTCTAGGAAGGACAAGCCTTCCCCAAACTCCTGGGTAAGACCTTTTATAGTCACCAGCATTGCCCTAAAAAGAATATCTATCTGAGTGATAGGTGCTTTTTTTTAATTTATTTTTTTAATTAATTACTTAGCCAAGTAAATATTTAGATAATCGATGCTACCCAATATTTTGTTCTCTACAATAAAATCGACAATAATTTCAATCTAGTGATAGTATGTTAGACAGTCACAAATAAACATTCATCTTCTCTGAGACGGTCACCAGCCGGTTCTGTTGGATTCTGCGTACATAGTTGTAGGTACCGTTTTTTTTCCTTCTAGTACTAACGGCTCCAGTCCAACACTGTTATTCCTCTTGTTTTACTGGAAGTATGAAAGAAAGTTCTTCAGAAAGCATAAATAATGAACAGAGATAATATATCGTATATACTTCTCCAACGGAGACAAATGTTTTATTTAGTGATCGAGAATAAAACTAATCATTATCATAGCGTTATTGATTTTTATTATCGATTTATTTTTATTTTTTAAAGAAATATTTTTGACTCAAGTATAGGGTAAAGTAGGGTGAGATGGCCACCATTTTATTTGGAGTGTGCCTGCAAATTTTTGGTAAGGGCTAGGCTTACTTTATTATTATTTTTGGAAACCTCATTCGCTCACAGACATAAGGTAAGGAAAAAATTTCAGAAAAAAATGCTGAGGGAAACATTTTGTTATTCTTACAAAAAAAAAAAATAGCAATTGGCCATCTATCCCCACTGGGTTGGGTGAGTTGGCCAATCTAACTTGGGAGAGATGGCCACATATTGTAAATGAAATTGCACTAGTAAAACGTAAAAATAACAGAAAAAAATGAATGGTTACTTAATATTTACTTATTATTCTTCTTTTTAAATGCGCTTTTACTACAATTTTGGCAAGCGTATGCAGAAGAAGAGCAATTTTCGTGGAACCACTTCCGGCATATTATGCATTCCAACCAATCTTTTTTTTCCTGGTCTTGTTGTAGCTTTCCCCATATCCTGTACATTCAGTTTCATCGATTTCTAAAATGGCATCACTTTCCTCTTCAAATTCGATTCCTGTTTCGTCCTCTTCATCGGAACTTGGGGAAGGTGAGCGTTTTCTTTTTCGGACAATCCTTTCTTTCAGAATTGTCTCTTTGGGGATGGTATTTCTTGTTGGTTTGGATTTCTTTGCATCTCTGTTTTTCACAACAGCAATGTGCTCTAGAGAAGTTAATAAAGTGACAACAGACTTGGCTCGTTTTCTTGCAGAGACGATAGTTTGGGTGTGGGGGTTAATACGATCTCAAATTTTCTTCAGTAAAATTTCAACGGTTAGTGTTCTGTTTTTTATGCTGAGTTGGCATTTTTCTGCAGTGAATTGGAACCTGAGCCAAACTATAACAGAAAAAAAGTAAAAATAATTGGCCATCTATCCCTTCTGTTTGATGGCCATCTGTCCCGAATGCTAGGAAGAGATGGCTATTATGATAAACATAACTCAACGCGTACTTTTTGACAGTTTTAGAAGTTAGGATTCATTAATGCATACTGCACTTTCCTAATATGTAAAAAACAACACTAAAATTTCGACACATACATTCACTGCAGCACGCAATATGCAACTATCATAAAATTTTTTGTTGAGACGATAATGTTTTTATTCTCTGAGTTAATTAATAACGCTTTGACGCAGACCAAAATGAACTCACTGTAGTCAGACATGAAGGTTCATCACTGGAGAGGTCGCTGTTGCGCCGTCGGACGACGTTTCGGTTAAATTTCGGCTGATGGCCATCTCTCCCGATTGGCCATCTCACCCGACTTAGGATATAACCATATTTTCGAAATGTAAATTGTCGTTAAAAAAACAAATTTCAAAAAAATTGAAAATTTTGATTAAGTTCAAAGTACTTAGTTAGGCGGACTAGATAATCAAAAGAATCATCCATGATTGCAATATTCTCTCACCCCCCCTCTCTTTCTCTTTAATGGTTGCCCATTGAAACGTATATTTCTCTATATGATCACTTTGTTAAATTAAATTCATATAGGAATTTATGATTAATTAATTGAACTATTCAATTTTATTTGCGCAAAATTTAAATCAGAGATCAAATACAAAAATTAATGAGCACTTTTCAATATGTCATCTTCAAAGTTAAATCCAATTTAACTACATTAAATTGGAATCAATTTTGTAATTTCCACAATGGTATTATTCTAGGCTCTATATTAGAGGGACAATTACAAAGAGATGGTCTATTTTATTTTTTATTAATTATTTATTTTTGTATTAATTAATTGGCTTATTATAATTTTTTTAAATTATTACTTATTTAATAAAATAATCTTTTACTATTATAATCTGAGGAAACTTATGCAGTATACCAATCTAAATCTAGCCTAAAGCTATATAATGAATTAGTGGTTGCATTTAATTGGTTGAAAATACGCTTGTATTGTATTGGATAATCACTGGGCCAAGTCCAGACACAGGACTTGCTAATTAAGCTTTACAGCTTATAATACTAAGAGAAATGTGAAGTGATGCGCAAATCATGTAGACGTTTATACACTCCACAGAATTTATATATATATATATATATAACTACAGTATATATTGAATACAGTTTAATATGTCCAATACACCGTCTGAAGTGATGGACAACTCTCCCCTCCCCTCACTCATATATGTCCCCCTTTGACAGATGATCCGGAACAGAGAAGTTTGATGTATGAGTCAATTGCAGGCTTTATATAACTAGATCTACAATAGTTTAACCTCAACTTCGATATAATACGTATTAGCTCGGTTAATCCTGTGTAAAGGGGTTCAGATCTCTGGGTTTTCGTAGCTAGCGATGGATATGTGAAAAGGGGTATCTAACTGCAGGCGATTATGTTACTTTAGTGGAAGAAGTTGGTCCTGTATGTTTGTTCAATTCCGATTTATATTTCAGCTTTATTAAATTTATAATCAATTTTGATTATTCATTTTTATGGAATTTTTGTTTGTTTACATTTTGTCATTCTGGATAAATGGTTTGTATAAAATGGAGAGTTAATGAACCAAACTGCTAGCACTCTTGTTTCTCTCAATCAGACTACACTTCCAAGAGCCAACATAGTCAAACAGCATCTACATTGACAAAAGAAGTCCGTGGAATCGGCAATCAAGTCTTAAACGAAATTATACCAAACAAACGCTACTACTTGGTAGCACGACTACTTGAAAGTCGATCTTACAAAATATATATTTAAAACTGATTACTAAAACCGATTTGGACTAAAGGACTTGAAATTCAAAAGTTCAGTAGGACTTTCCAATGATCTACCGCCTCTAATGAATACAATCCAAAATACTTTTGCCGGATAAAAATTAAAATTAAATAACCAAAATTTTAATTGACAGTATTAAATTCCAAATTTAGTTTTAATCACTTTTGGCGATTAAATTTTTTAATTTAATTTAATGTAAGCACAACTTTGCAAGACCTGCAGGTCACCAACGTAATTAAATATGAGCATAAGATGATCCTATATAAGTATAGTGAGTCGTCATCATGGTTAAATATGAGTGTAAGGAGGTCCTGTACAAGTCTAGTGAGAGTGTAAGTTAATCGTGTATAAGTCTAGTGAGTCACCAACATGGTTAACTATGAATGTAAGCTAGTCCCATATAGCCTAGTGAGCCGTGAACATGGTTAATTATGAGTGTAAGATAGACCTATATAAGACTAGTGAGTCGTCAGCATGGTTAAATATGAGTGTAAGGAGGACCTGTACAAGTCTAGTGAGAGTGTAAGTTTATCGTGTATGTCTAGTGAGTCACCAACATGGTTAACTATGAATGTAAGCTAGTCCCATATAGCCTAGTGAGCCGTGAACATGGTTAATTATGAGTGTAAGATAGTCCTATATAAGACTAGTGAGTCGTCAGCATGGTTAAATATGAGTGTAAGATAGTCCTATATAAGTCTTGTGGTCACCAAGATGGTTAAAGAGCTATTTCGTGAACTGAAATAGAAAAAATAACGTTCCGTGTAAATTCAATTTATAAACCTTGAAAAATACTGAGGAGAATATCAAGAAAAAGCCAAGCTATAGAAACTGCATTTGTGTTTACAGAAATGGCCACTAGAGTTCTCCACCGGATGGAGTATAAATTAAGCTTACAGCCTATTTAATGGCGGCTCACAAGCCTATTTCTCTTATGCCTATTTCAAGGTTAAACAATTCAAATTCTCAACTTTTTTGTTTCTATTAACGATAATTAAGTAAAATATGAGGTATTATCGCAAAAGAAATATTTTTTATTATATTTTTATAGGGAATTTTTTTTTATCGTTTTAATCGATAGTTTATCGAATACCTATGGGAGAAATGTTGGAAAAACAATTTTAAATTAATTATTTCACTGATTTCTAAGCAGTAGCCAATCACAATGCAGTACGGTTGCAGACTGTGGGCGTGTCATGCCCACCTCTAGTGTAGCCACGCCCCGTCCAATGATAGCGAGGCAGGGCTGATCACAGCGCATTTAACAATGGCGCTTCAATACCTTTCTCTTATTTTACTAAATCTCTTAATATTTTCTCATTTTTTATTAACTTTTTTAAGTTATTTTTGAAATAATATTAATCTTATGTAGATATTGAGAAATAATGCTAACAAATTATAAAAAAAAAATAAATCATTCTTAATTTTCAAGAAATTTGACATAAGTTTAGATAGTTTTCGCCAATATTCGACAGTTTCACTTCACTTTCTCATGAAAAGAATCTCCTATGAACACTCACATGACTTTTTCTTACCATAATTTACGAATTGAATTGAATTTTCTTGTGACTTAGAATAGATTAAAAAAAAAAGATCAATTTAATAATAATGTTGATAGAATGAGACACATTCCCTCTGAACCAAACTATTAATTGAGAAAAAATTACAAGTCCAACTGTCATTTAAGCTTAACTACGCCATTAGATCAACTTCAAATGTATCCGTTTGGCCAATTCATAGTAAATTACAGAAAAAGCCTTTCTTTAAAATTGCACATCCGGTGTATTGATTTAAATAAAGTATCGGTTAATACTTAGAGATCGTAAAACCTTAAAATATCTAAAATGGAAGTTTGGAAAGCCCTCCTAAATAAATAAAGTTGCTTGGATAAAAATGATTGTTATAAATGCAATATTGCTACATGTGTGTATTGTCTAAAGCTTAAAAAATTAAATCGAATTTCCAAATAATCGCTTGCTTACTGTAAACTTTTTATTTCTTACCAGAATTATAAGTTCATTTCAGATTATTATGAATTATAATAAAAACAGTTGTAGAACATATCACGGGGCTCTATTAATATTTTAGTTTCATGTATTTTGAAGTAGCATTAAATTTCCAAGTAAACCAGCTGATAGTGATCATATTGTTAGCGTGCTACATGAATTATCCGCGCAAAATTTTCGTTCATCGCGAAGGTCATACTAATAATATGAAACCCCGCGCCTACTCCCCTCAAAACTTTTAAACTAATATAACGATTTAATGGTAGGTGTCTACGAGTCTGTACAGGTTTTAGTGTTTGTTTTAACAACAACCTTGGAATTGATAGTTACTATAATATGTAACTAACAAACTGGCTGACATGACTAGTTTATCTACTTAAACTACTTTTAAAACATTCTTCCGGATAAATACAAAGATAATTTATAAATTGAGTGACTAACCCAAGCATTGGAAAGACAAAAAAATGAATAAAACCTTCATTTTTGGATTTTTTTTCGGTTTGTTTTCACTGACTACTCTCAGGTACAGAAAATTTGGCTGTAATGGGCCGACGTTCAACGTCACTAGATACTTGAAAAGTTGTGGAGATGTTAGCTGGTCAGATTTCGTCCAATAAACGATAGCTATGTGAGCGATAAAATGGCTGAATGCATACAGTTCTGCCACCACACGTTTTGGCCATGTTTTTTTTAAATTCTTAAGATGGCAGCACAATACAGACGGCTTATTTGTGAAATCTATTGACTTCTTTTACAAATCTAAACAATGAGAAGGCATTTCCTGGGCTTTTTTGACTATTTTTAATTTGTAGTTTTCAAAAGAAATATCCTTTTTTGAGGCATCCTAGGTTCGAAAAAGTGTTACTTTAACCATAGTGTGAATGGTTAGCACGTCTCGTTCGAATTTTGTAATTAGAATTGATTGTTCATAGTTTTTTTTTGGTGACTGACTCATACAAAAGGAAGAAACAGTATTGCCAATTTCACTCATGATTAGTTTATTATTTTTGTCAAGTTTTCGATCGAAAGACTAGGCCATCTGCAAGGCTGTGGTACATATTTTGCAGTAGAGTTGTAATAATTGTGTTATAATGAATGATTTTTGGTGAATATCGAGGTGCGGCCATCAATAAATACAACTTTTTTGCTTTATACCAACGTTTCGGTAATTTTTACTACCTTCTTCAGGGTATTATAAAGAAAAGTTTGTGAAGTTTAATGTAGAGCTACGATAGCATCAACAGTTATGATGATATACTCGTAGCTCTACATTAAACTTCACAAACTTTTTTTATAATACCCTGAAGAAGGTAGTAAAAATTACCGAAACGTTGGTATAAAGCAAAAAGTTGTATTTATCGATGACCGCACCTCGATATTCCCAAAAATCGTCTATCAACAACGGTCGAAAAAAACCAAAACCATCATCATTATAATGAATATAAACTACATTACTTTACACAAATGTTTTTTTAATACAATCATTGTAATTAGTTCGTAAAATATGTTCTACAGCCCTGAAGATGACAGTCCAAGTTGAAAGCTCGGCATAATAAAAAATTCAAAATATGACTGAAGTTGGCATTAATTTTTCTAATTTTTAAAATCGAGCCTATCATGTGAACCGGTAATAGACTATTGGATGAAAATCATCCAATCAAAAATGCTATTTCCCAACTGATGTTTTTTTTTAATTTCCCTAGAAAATGCAGCCCTTAATTTTCTACGAATTACAATTTGTAATTAAAATTCCAAATTTTTAAGAAAAACGGTTTAGTAGTAGTACCAATTTACTGAATAAAGTTTAAGCTTTTCATCAGTTTGAAATAACTAGTCAGGACAGTTGTGCTTTTTTAAATAAATTATATCTCATAATTCTTTGCAAATTAAATTCAGTATTTTTTTTCCTTTTGTTGTGAAGCTTAAATTTGATTAAGTTCTTAGCATTTAGCTTAGACACACACTCTAACTGACAGAAACCATGAGCTTAAAAGACACCGATAATAAACGAGATTGCCCACATTATTGTCACACAAGTAATTTAAATCGACCAGTTAAAAGATAATGTCTATTTTTTTTTTCTTCATCTTCAGCTTCTTTAATTTAATATTCAGAAAAAAAAAGAAACAGGTTCTTAATGAGTTGCAGATCTGCATGTTACTTAATTAATCATGCAGATTTGTAAATCTTGGCGAGGAGGATTTAGTGATTGCTGTTGATTTTAGTTAAATCGTTTATCTAGAATTATATATATATTTTTTTTTTGCAAAATCTTTAGTTTCTTAATTAGTTTAATTATCGCTACCGTTTTTCTAAATTTATTGAAATTTATATTAATAAAAAAAGACCTACAGATATATAGAACTTCCCACGACCTTATGCCTACTTTATATGGAGTCAATAACATTAGAGGCATTATTTAGTCAATTAAGCCTTGAAATAGAGTCAATTTTATTTTATTTTTTATTTTTAATTAATACTTTGTTACTAATTTAGTAACAGATTTAAGGTGAGAACAATGATTAAGAACTAAATTGCGATTTTATTTTTTATAATTCTTTATTTCTGTTAAAATCGCTGGGAAGTTGTATTAAAACTGTCCTACCGGACAGTTGTATAAGGGTTGATCGTCAAAAACTGCACGAAAAAGCGTAACGTTGAAAAACACCCAACTTTGACAATTTTTTCCTCTTTTTCTATAAAAGATAAAATTCCCAAATTTTCGTTAAAATAAAGGACAAACCCTCCTTTATAACTGTAATTTTTTGTAACTACATAAATTGAATTGATTTTGAGAAAAAAAAGTTGCTGAAAATGGACAAAAGCGGCATTTTCTGTAATTTGAATTTGTATTTTTTCTTAGATTTCTTATTCTTCTACTTTGATAACTTGAATTAAGGGAGCGATCTGCACGGCAGTTTCTGTACTCGTACAGAGAATCCAGGTTAACAGTATGAGGCTACAGCTCTTAGATTTACGCCCCCTTAAGAGTCAATAGAATTCACAGTCTGGTGATGAACAGAGTTATCAGTAATGGTCAGAACAAGGTCCGCAATTCGGCCGTACTCATTAATTTAACTAATGTCTTTTCATTTTTTTTATTTATTTTCCGACGTTTCAACAAGCTTTGCCTGTATTCTTCAGGGGATATAAGATATTTCATTCGATCTATTGTATAAAAGGATACTTATATCTATTCTATTAATTTTCTATAAATGACTGACCCAACGTGTCGAAGTTGAAAAACAGTTAAAGTGCATTAAAAGATATTTTTGTCTGTCACTTTGTCACCTCAAGAAAAATACGGTCAACAGAAGCCGATTTTTAATAAAAAACAAGTTAAACAGCCTTCAACATCTCATAAAATAATTTTTTTGAAATTAGGTTATTAATAATAATTAAATCGTTGCATTAAGCTGTTCCATGCCTCTATGAAGTGTTGCAAAATTTTCTACAAATTCTAGAATTTTGCAAAAGGTGACGATCTTTGTCTTTGCTACAAAAAAGAATTTAAATTTAAATTGCTCTCTCCAGAGTCACCAAAATGAGGTTTACTCTATTCACGTTCATAATTTATTTTTATTTTTAAATTTAAGACGCGTCAACAGATGAGCTGTTTTTCAGTGCACTGCCGGCACCCGATCATTATTCTATTGTCACACTGTCAACCATCAACTGACAGTGTGAAACTCCTAGGCATAGAACTTCTAAGGGCTGGCAGCTGGATTCGAACTCAGGATCTCCTCGTTGAATCCAGTAAAGATAACCAATGAGCTGAGCTAATAATTTGTTCAGTATTTGGAAGGGACGGACCTCTAATCTATCCGAAGACCCTTATTGGCCCATATAGCTTCGCCAGGGTGAATTTGGGTGGACTTTGTTGAATATCTGAGGGTATATTTTGTGATAAGATATGATGGGGATATTTGTGGGTTCGCTATACCCAAATAATTGTACCCAAGCACCTTCTTTTTGCATGCTGCGTATGTCAGAGTGTAAATTTTGTTGTGTTGAAATTCTTGCATATTTACATTGCCATAGTAACAACTCACACAGCAAATAGCGCTGAATAGACAACTTAAACTATCAGTCGATTTATATGAATGAAAACTAATTTAATCTGAATCAAAAGCAATGATAAGCGAATGCTTGATAAAATAGTTGAGAATCAAAAGTTCTGAACTACTAAGCGAATTAAATTCTCCCCAATAGGTCAACGATCTGGATGCAGTTTGTTTGATAAGACACGTATGCCACTCTACTGGAATGCAAACGAAAAAAAATAATTTATTCTTCACCATGGTAACTGTTCGGATGAATGGTGTTATTGAATGGTTGAAGTAGCTGTTATAGTCCGTGCGACTATACTCTTCTACAAACTGGCATTGCATTTTTTTCCAATTTATTTATAAAAAGCATAAATTATACCAATATAATAGTATAAATAGTAAAATAACATGCACCGAAATAAACTAAGCGATATAGAAAAAATCGCTTAATCAAAGAAAGATTAGGAGATCTGTATATGTTAAGATATTACACGTCACTCTCGGCTCTAAAAATTCGGCATTGTTTTAAAAATAACAGCTATTCTTCCAAATTATAATGAATAATGATAACACAGATCTCCGACAAAGTCTGTGTGCCTCTAATGTGCTATTTTAGCTTAACGAATGGACCAACACCTGATAAATATCAATAAAAATTTAATCATTTACACTGAATTCAAAATTTAATTGGCTTACCAGAAGTGACATTTCACTGAATCAATTTTTATAGTTTTTAATGGTATATATATATTTTTTTAACAGAATTTTTAAAGCAAACATGCGTAGTTTTGTAATCAACAACTTTTTAATACTAATTTTCAGTTTCCAAAAAAAAAGAAAAGTGTAAACCACCGTGAGAGAAAACCTCCTAAGTCTTCATATCTGATTTTTCAAACTAGAATTTAAAAGAAATAAAAATAAAACAGACAAAAAACAACTTTTAAGCACTTAAGATAAAAAAGTGGGTATAACTGACCTGGGTTAACATCACCAAGATTGTGTCTGGTTGATGAAGTCAACGACACAGACAAAATGTGACCTTCGAATTAAATGAAGCCTTTTTTTTGCGAGTTTGTAGATGTGTCTGTGTGTATTGGTTGATTTATATTTTATGGTCTGTCGTTCGGTCTGTTCAGTTTATTTCCTTTTTTTTTTTTAGTATTTCTTTATACGTTATATCTTTGGAAGAATAAAAAATAAAAAGTGTCAACGTAAATTAGAAAAATAAAAAGTTGATATAAATCACTTTTTTGCTCTTATTGATGCGGGCTAAGGATAAAATATTATAAAGGGATAACATTTGAGACAAAATTTCATCAACGCATGGTTTCCTAAAATAAAGATACAATCCTTGTAACTCAATTTTTGGTTGCTGAAGACAGAGAGAATTAGGTGCTATCCTAAGACCTATTGGATGTCGTCCAGGCTACATGTCAGTGAGGCTGTGACTCCTCTCCTACAATTCTTCTTAAGATCTATGTTCAGGAAAAGTATTTCAAACGTAATAAGGTGGCCAAATAACTTGTCCAGAAATGGTCCTGCTCATGGTGACCCAATGTTCGGCATTAACAGAAAAAGGTCATATCAGTGTGGCCACCAGAGAATGGATACATAACAAGACACAACAGTGAAGGGGAAATCTCAAGTTTGAAGTTGAGTGATTCGCCCAAATTTGTAGCGGTATTGCTATAACAACACCGGCCGGACTATCAGGTTGAACGTAAACATCTTCGAGTACCAAATTTTGGGTTGAACCCACACTTTTTGCCTGGGCTAGATAGAGAACAGCCTATGTCGGTTCTGTCAGGAAGAAGATAAAACAGTTTCTTCAAGTTTTTGTGTCGGTTTGAAGGGCTAGTTTTGCTTAGGGTTTGGCTTTACAGAAAAGAAAAATCCTCTCCCTTCAAGTACCGCCCACTGGCTCCTGAGACTACTTAAATTGACAGGACTAAAAGGTGTGCACTAACTATTATAATTGATATTAATTATAATCGATATTTTCATCCGTTTTGGACGTGGAAGGGCGACGTGGGCGGTCATCATCTCCGACGTCTTCTCTGGCATCTTGGAAACGCTTGAACCACTCAAAAACTCGCGCACGTGATTAACATTCATCACCATAAACTTCTTTTAATAAAAGATAAGTTTCAGTAGCGGTTTCACCAAGTTTTGATGTGAAATTTCACGACAATTCGTTGCTCTACTACATGTGTAGTATCATGTTTTCGGCAAAACGAAACTAACACCTCTTACACAAACGACGATTCCGGCCAGACAGATTTCTCTACAAACACGTGAGACGCTGCAATCGAAAGAGAAGTTCTTTACGCTGCACAGCTGTCGGTCGTTAGGATTTGGCGCATGCATAGTTCTTCTGTAGCAGCATCAGTCTTGTTATTTGATAGCCACACCTCGTATAGTTGGCTCAATAGACCCTTTGATTTGCGGTGGCGTTGATTTTCTAACCAATCTTTGTAGAATCTGATTTGATCTGTAATCAGGACCCTTAATTGTATCAAAATGAAGAATGAATTTTGAATTTTTTATGCAATCTACAAAACCCAATAATTCATCTTCTTAGGATTTCAAAAGTGTATTACCGTTATGAAATCAACCAAAAATAAAAATCAGCACGATTACAACACTTCCCGTTAGAAAGGGTACAAGAAACTAAAAATATGACAGGTTCACGCACACAATCACTTTGAACACTAAAGGATGATGCATTCGCAACCCTTTTTGAATATTATGCATTTATGCATTTCTCATGCACCATGTAAAAAGGGTAAAGTGGTATTGCATTATGCAACTACTCTTGTCTTCTTCTTTTTTTCCCTAAGTTTTTATTTGGATATTGTTGTTTAACCTTTGTATGCACCCTTAGGAAACTGCAATTCCAACAACAGTTGCATCGCTGCACCCTTCTCTATGGATTGACAAGGGCTGGCAAAAATATTCTCTTGCATAATCTCTTTAATGTGTTCTTAGTTCTATAGTTAGTTTAATAATACGCCATAGAAACCATAGTATAAAACTAGTGTTTGGCAACTGTTAGCATTTTACTATAAATCTTATCTAGGACTGCACAATCCAGTTTGTAACACTGGGTTTGTTACTATTCTCAAAGTTTTGTCTTTTTTTTTTTCTCGAAAAGTTAAAACCAGTCTGTTGGCTAAGCAATAATATACCTTGGGAATAGTTTCATTTGGGTTCAGCAAAAATTTTAACTAGTTCAGGAACTTTTATCAACTAGTAAACTGGTTTAGGTGACTTAAAGTTATTTGATATTCTGAGATGGGACACGTTCTTTTGATTAAATTATTTCTAAAGACATTTCCTTTTTTTTTTTGTTCTGTGTCTTTTAGGGGAATGAAGGCCAGCTATTTCAGAGTTCTTGGCATCTCGGCGGGTATGCCAGCCTAAACATCGAACAACATTCTCACTAAACTTCGGCAAACTCTAGTTCAACGTTAAGCTCATTCATGTGTACAGATTATTTGCTTTATAGACAGCACACATTGTACGAATCAAACATAATCAACATTAGGGGAAAGCGTAATGGATTTAGGGCTCAATGGATTTCATTTACAAATTAATAATTTGGAACAGAGTGGAGAGACTGTACTAGAGAATTGGGGCAAGTGGAGAGAGCACTATGGAATTTTTGATATTTAGTCTTGGCTAACTGGTGTACGAAGGGGATGTTAAGGTCGTTGTGTAGAGTGAGGTTAGTCACGTAGAAAGGAGCGTCAGCTATCTGTCGGAGGAGTTTTGACTGAAATGTTTGTACAGTCCGTACGTTTGTAGGTTTGGCTGAACCCCACAGCTCTAGTCCGTAAGTCCACATTGGTTTGAGGATAGTACTGTATATTAATCGTTTGAGTTCAATATGTAATTTGGAGCGTCGTCCAAGAAGTCTGTAAAGAAGTTTCGCACGTTTTGTCATAGCTTGTCTTTTAAGTCTAGTGTGTGGGTTCCACGTGAGTCGCTTGTCTATGTAGAGCCCAAGGTAGCGCACCAGATCTGTATGAGGAAGAGGATTGCTGTTGAAGAGGACAGGTGGACAGGAGCCCCGCCGGAGAGTAAACGTGGCATGCTGGCATTTCTGTGGGTTCATTTTAATCCGCCACTTCTTTGCCCAGGATTCTATTTTATGTAAGTGTGTCTGTAGTTTTTTTTTTTTTTTTTTTTTTTTTTTTTAAAAAAACAAGATTCCCTTTATTTTATATATTTTTTTATTTAAATTATTGAATTTATACCCTAAACTCGGTTTTTTCTTGGATACAGGAAACGTTAAAACTACTTGCGTTAAATACGCACCATTTTTGAAAAACTTTCAACAAAGCAAATCATTTTTCTCTATAATATTAAGTGATAAAATAGTTAGGCCTAATGTTATCTTTTATTTAAACTGTATTTTACAATAGTTAATGTTGCTTATCTTAGATGCAGAAATAGTGTTAGGTATAAGTTGTTTCTATTTCACATAACTTTACGATTTGATAAGCAGAAACTTGTATATTGAGTAACTTTAAAGATTGCCACTATTAGATAAAATTATAAATTTCAGTTCGTATTTAAACGATAAAATATTCTTATCATCAGTTTCAGAAACTAATTCTAAAAACTGAATATTCTGTAGTAATTCTGAGGTTATTGGTGCCCGGAGGTTTTTTTTCAGTGCACTGTCGACCTCCGGACAGTGTTCTCTCGTTACAGACAACACTGTCCATCACCGGACAGTGAGCTGTAAGCAGCTCCTAGCCGAAACCTCGGCTTTCCGCGTGGGAATCCAATAGGCTAACCGCATAGCTAATCCCCTATCTGATATAATAATTATCTATCAAAGAATCCTAATACTGTTTTCAAAATATGGTCTTCAATTCCAAATAGTCCAAAGTTTAGGCTTGATTATTTGAAAGATGAACAAAAATTGCCCTCATTGTATAAGCAACATCTGTCCAGCAATACAATCATTTGCCATTCAGTTCGATTGAGTTTGTAGAAGCTATCCTGCGAGGATATCTCTGAGATAGTCCTTGAATTCCAAGTTATCCTTATCTTCTATACATTTCAGGTCTCCTTGAAGTGTTGTGTGGCAGTGACGTATTGTGAAATTGTGGCTTAAGTTTTGAGATAAAAAGGATTTTTTAGCATATTGTGCTAGAACTTACGAGGTAACTTAATCTATTGGGTTCTGATTATTATTAGTCTGATTTGAGGATTCCAAGTTAGTCGTCCGTCTATTTGTAACCCAAGATCGCGTACTCTGTCAGGAAGTAGGAAGCAATGTATTATTGAATTTCCCGTCAGGACAAGTTGAGTGTCGAAGGGTCCTTATCTTTCATTTTTTCCATCAAGGAAAGTTGTTCTTGAGGGTTTCTAGAGGATGTGTTAGGTTTGAACTGAGTCTTCTCAGAAGTATAGAAGTATGAGTATTATTAGCAATGGTATTTTTCTGGGATGCAAAGAAAGATTAGCTGCGTAAATTTTATATAAAATTGGTCAAAACAAAGCAAACATTTAAAATAATCTGGTTAGAACACTAAAACGATTTATTCTAACCACTGTTCACAAAGTACCGACTTGCCAATATGTCCGAACTTCATATACAGGGTGTTCATTTTAAGACGGCACAAATGCATTTCACGCTTAAACGGTTAATCTGAGCAAAAAATGGTAGTGGAAAAATTTGTTGCCCGTCACCTCTAGTTTCAGAATATGTGACTTGATTTTAGATTCCTGCCCGCATAGGCGGCTGACGCGCGACCAAAAGTGAGTGCTCGCAGTTGACCCCCATTTTCATATACATGTACTGTGCCTTCAAAGATGCTTCCTCTGGCTCGCAAGCCAGGTTAGCCAGGAGGTTAACTGCTCTCTGTATCTGAAGGCACAGTACATGCTTCACAAGTTGAGTAAAGTGCATTATTTGATAAATTAAGGAATAAGTTTGATCCTTTACATGAAAGATATTTGATCACTTAAATATGTGGCAGGAGGTTTCCAATTTTGTTTTGGTAATTAAACGCAACTCTCCCAAAAATTACCAAATAATTAATAAACCTTCTTGTTTGTAACAGATGTGAAATTGTTTTTTAGCCATTTTTTGTATGCTTGAGAACATCTAAAGCTCATAATATTTGATTATGGCTTAGAAAATCACTCGGAAAACTACTTATTTCCCGATATCAAGAAAAATACTAGCTTTACTGCCTTGGCAATATTTTCAGTAGAAAGAGGATGAAAAAATACTTAAAAATGACCTATCGCGTGCTCTTCTTTCTCTTTGATAACAAGTTAAAAAATTGAAATATGATTATTAAATACCAGATTTTGGAATGGCCTAGCACCTAAGATATCGAATTGCGATTTCCGGTTTCTTTCATAACTTTTTATACTCTAAAACTGTGTATATGAAAATGAGGGGTCAACTGCGAGCCCTCACTTTTGGTCGCGCGTCAGCCGCGTATGCGGGCAGGAATCTAAAATCGAGTCACATATTCTGAAACTAGAGATGACGGGCAACAAATTTTTCCTCTACCATTTTTTGCTCAGATTAACCGTTTAAGCATGAAATACATTTGAGCCGTCTTAAAATGAACACCCTGTATATTTAATATATAATAAAATTATTCAGTTTGTAGAACGGTAATTACGGCAAAATGAAACTTTAGAGTAAAACATATGTTCATACCTTCTCAGAATTGCCTTAAAATGATTTTTTACATTTACATATTTTAAAAAAAAATTAATTGAATTAAAATTAATTATCTTTTTTATGTAATGTATACGGGAAGTTTAGGATACATGAACAAATCTCAAAATAGTGAAAATCCCAATTACTAAAGTGGTACTTCTTAATCGCGGAAATTGCTTCAACATACAATTTTAGAAGCACATGTAACCTTCTTTAATAGCATACAAGTGGTAGGACCATACTTAAACACTCTAAGGGCACGTTAGAGGGAAATTGGACATGATTGTCACACTTGTCTAGTTACAGGAAGTTAAAAAAAAAAAAAATAACAAATCCAAAATCAGTATTCCAAACGGAGAAGCAGTGAGATGCAGGTTGCGTATCAGGTCCTGAATTTCCGTGTTCAGGAATGGAGGAAATGGAAAAAAAGTACTACCTTTGACTACAATAAATTTTTGTTAATTAGACAGTATTTACCATTAAGCAAAATGAATACCACTTTAATTACGGCATTACGTGATGCCAATGGTGAATGCGAAGAATTCGTGAATGGAATTTGTTATTTATAGAAAATCTTGTTGATTATTTTAATGCAGTATTTTATTTTACGGCCCAATTTAATTGAATTGTGCATTTTAGTTAGCATAATCAAATCACATCCGTCTAACTCAACGAATTACAAATAATTTTTGTTGATTGGTTGAATGAAGTTTGTATTTATTTTGTTAATATGGGTCGTTTGAAAAGTGCGTGCAAAAATAAAAACTACTTAATTTTTTGGGGTAAACCTTTTTTATTTTTCAACATAGTCTCCTTTTAGGCTTATACACTTCGTCCAACGCTGCTCTAGTTTGTTGATCCCATCCGAATAATAGGATTTGTCCAAGTCTGAAAAATAGCCATTCGTTTCTGCAATCACCTCCTCGTTTGAATAAAATCTTTTTCCCGCCAGCCATTTCTTCATATTGGGGAACAAATAGTAGTCCCAGGGAGCCAAGTCTGGAGAATAGGGGGGATGTGAAACGAGTTGGAACCCTATTTCCATTAATTTTGCGACCACAACTGCTGAGGTGAGAGCTGGTGCGTTGTCATGATGGAAAAGGACTTTTTTGTGGGCCAATCGTGGGCGTTTTTCTTGCAGCTCGGTTTTCAAACGGTCCAATAACGATGAATAATATGCACCTGTAATAGTTTTACCCTTTTCCAGATAGTCGATGAGGATTATTCCTTGCGAATCCCAAAAGACAGTCGCCATAATCTTTCCGGCCGAAGGAACGGTCTTCGCCTTTTTTTTGGCGCAGATTCCCCCTTGGTAACCCATTGTTTAGATTGTTCTTTGGTCTCAGGAGTTTAGTGATGTATCCATGTTTCATCCACAGTGACGAAACGACGCTTAAAGTCCTGCGGATTCTTTTGGAACAGCTGCAAACCGTCCTTGCAACACTTCACACGATTTCGTTTTTAGTCAAGCGTGAGCAATCGCGGCACCCATCTTGCGGATAGCTTTGTCATGTCCAAATGTTGATGCAAAATATTATGTACCCGTTCATTCGAGATGCCCACAGCACTAGCAACCCCTCTGCAACTCTGCACCTTCACTCTTCTGTCATCCATCACCATATCATGGATTTTATCAATGATTTCTGGAGTAGTAACCTCAACAGGGCGTCCAGAACGTTCAGCGTCACTTGTGCCCATATGGCCACTCAGAAAATTTTGAAACCACTTATAAACTGTTCTAATCGAAGGTGCAGAGTCACCATAATGTTTATCAAGCTTCTCTTTAGTCTCCTGAGGCGTTTTGCCTTTCATAAAGTAGTGTTTAATCAACACACGAAATTCTTTTTCGTCCATTTTTTGAAAATCACTCGACTTCCTCGATTCAAACGAATGCCAAACACAAAGAAATAGACCGATCTGGCTGAAACTTGGTGTGTGTTCTTCCAAGAGATGCTACTAACTAAACATAACCTCGATACGCGCCAGTAGTGCTATCTCTCTGACTTTGCACGGACTTTTCAAACGACCCTCGTAGCCTCAGTCTTTTTGTTATTAACATTGGTTTTATATATTTAAAATTTTTGTCAATGTTTATAGTATTTACTCTCAGACGGAAAATCCTACCTCCCATCATCTTGAACCAAACTCCTATACCAACTGTGGACAAAGTACGCTACCTTGGACTGCTCCTAGAGCAAACGGTTGTGCATGGAATCCCCAGACTAGACTGAAAAGACGAGAAACTAACCCAACGCTACAAAACTTCTCGCCAGACTACTTGACAAACGTTCGAAACTTAACCTTCAGAACAAAAGATTCTTATATCTACTGTTACTGCGACCCTATTTGGTCATACGGCATTGAAGTATGGGGATCGAATAAGCGTTCCAACTCACTACGCCTCCAGACATTACAGTCAAAAATACTTCGAAAACTTCTTAACGCTCCGTTCTATGTATCTAACCTCACTATCCATAATGACCTCAAAATTCCTTTCCATTACAGATCTTGCTAAAACTCGTTTTCTCAAATTTCATTCCTCTACAGCAGCTCATCCTAATCCTCTCATAGAACACCTATCTTCCTCCACATTACCCAGGTAATCCTCTAAGGAGATTGAAGAGAAGATGGCCTCGTGATCTTCTCTTATCGTGAGAGCAAAGCACGTTACTGGGTGCCTTCTCCACTCATGATTTCCTTTGATTTATTTTTTCTTTCACCATATTTGCTTGTTGCAACAACTGTTGCAGTGGTAAATTGCAATAAAAGATTAAAAAAAAAAAATGTGTATTTTTATATGAATTTGGCTTCAGAATGCATTATTATCATTTACTATTTGGCATTTAATTGGAGTCATAATGTGTATTACGTTTCATCGAATTTTGAAAAAATTAAAATGTTTTCATGAACAGGGTGCTGGAATAGGCATTAAATTAAGTTTCAAATGAATAATTCGCTGGTAACAATAATAAAGTAGTTTAGGTTTAAACTCTGAACCAACCACCCCCGCAGGTGGTTAATAACTTGTCTAACCTAACCTTTCAATTTTACCCAATCGCAGATTCAGAAAAAAACATCTCTGACTTTTTTATCAGACTAGGCGGTGACTTGGTTATTTGATGAAGCGGGGCGAATTCCTTTTTTGCAGTTTTACTAATCTCTGTAATTTGCCCTGATGGGTTCCAAATAATGGGGAGGCGTTCTCAAGTTTGGTTCCCCTGGACAAGACAGATTTCAGGGTTTTGGAATCCTTGATAAGCCTGCATTGCCTAAACATAAACCTTGTAGATTTAGCTACCTTCTTTCATATTTCATCAAAGTAGTTTTTGAGTTGAAGCCTTTAGTCCACTAGCAATCCAAGGTCTGTTGCTACTTCAACTCTGCCTAGGAGAATCTTCTCTGAAGAGCGTAAGAGACCCAAAATTTAGGCATTCCTTTCTTGGGCCTCGTATTTCTTTAATTTTTAGATCAAATTAGGTTTTTATTTCGACCAATCATTTAATTCAAGTTTTTTTGTTTTATAAAATCTGAGTATCTTCTAACGAAGATGTTCTTAAAAACAAAGCCTTCCAATGGTCGATCGAACGTTCTGGTAAATCATTCTAATTTGGAACTTCCGATATAACATCTATCCCAACAGGAGAAAAAGTCTCATTCCCATTGACGAACTGGGTTTTTCCTCTCCTTATACGATGAAAACCAAGCTCTAGCGGACAGTGAATCCTCAATCGTGTCACTTTCTTGAACAGCAAGTCTTGGGAGAGTACATCAAAGAGACAATCAGCAGGCCCTCTTAAAACAGAATGAGTAACAAAATCCGAATTATTTTTTGAAACAGAAGTGAAAATTACTGCACAAATTAGATGAGTCAAATCAAATGAATATTTTAAATCCAAACAACCCCGTAATAGGATATAGGAAATTAAATTTTGAAACTGTAAATGAGGTAATAAGGTTATTACTCTTCACAGCATCACCCCAATTCCTGTATTTCTTTACATTAACTTTCTAATTGCAGCATTTAAAATTAACTGAATAACATTCTATAATGTAATTTATTACATATTTTGAAATGTTTTACTAACTTTGCTGCCATATTAATAACCATCCTTACAGTTAATTAACATTAAAATTACATCTAAAAATATTTAGGTATAATTAGAATTTTGTCCTCTTCATTAAAGAGATTTGTGTACGCAAATCTTGAAAAGCGTGATTGTTGAAATCAAATTCTCTTCCCCATTATCGGATAATTCTTGCAGAAATCGAAGGCCATTTCAGATGGCAATAACATGTCCTCGTCCAACTTGAGAAAAGAGGACCAATTAAAAAAACCTCTTTCCATTCAAAACAAACACAACTAAAGTGTACACAAAGACAATACACTACTACATTGTATACACTTAGGGCAAACTTAAGGCTAAATGTATATAAATACAACTTTTTTGCTCGTTAAGCGCATCTCTTTGAACATTTACCGACGTTTAGGATCCCTTCACCTGTTTTAAGTAACTTCTACTAAGATGAGATTGTAATGTACAAGGACATTTTAAGACTGCGTACTGTTACTTGGTGAAGGTACTAGTAACCGTTACCAATTCAAATTTTGTGTTTTCATCGGATATAACCGATTGAACCCTAACTTAGAAAAAGGGGTTTATACTAATATTGTCTATAGGTCTTTGTTTATGTATCTAAACTCAAAACTACCACAATTAGGTTCTCGTCTACTCATTTTATCTTGTTTATACTCCTTCACAACAGCTCTTACTTTTAAGTCATCTCAGTTCTTGAATGCACGAAGAATGTGGTCCAAATTTCTTAAACGATAGTTTCAAATATTAAAGTTTTCTCTTGCCTGCATGCCACGTTTACTCTCCGGCGGGGCTCCTGGCAACCTGTCCTCTTCAACAGCCATCCTCTTCCTTGTACACAGATCTGGTGCGCTACCTTGGGCTCTACATAGACAAACAACTCACGTGGAACCCACTAGACTTAAAAGACAAGCAATGTCAAAACGTGCGAAACTACTCTACAGACTACTAGGACGACGCTCCAAATTGCCCATTGAACTCAAACGTTTAATATACAGTACTATGCTCAAACCTATGTGGACTTACGGACTAGAGCTGTGGGGTTCAGCCAAACCTACAAACATACGGACTGTACGGGACATTTCAGTCAAAACTACTCCGACAGATAGCTGACGCTCGTTTCTACGGTGACTAACCTCACTCTTCACAACGACCTCAACATTCCCTTCATAGACCAACTCAAGACTAAATACCAAAAATTCCATACTGCTCTCTCTACTAGCTCTAGTCCTCTTGTACTGTCTCTCGCCTCCAAACGCCGACTGAATCGCCAATGGCCCCGCGACTTCCTTACAGTCTGAAGACCTAAAGGTCATTCTTCTCCTGCTACCGCTGGGTAGTTTCTCTGCTCCTGCTCTCCTCCCGGACCAGTTCATCACTCTCTCCATATTTACTGATAGTATCCATGTATACAGATTTTAAATTACTAAATAATTTAAAAAAAAAAATAAAGTTTTCTCTAAAAACAATTTAGCCAGCCTTAGCATTGTTGCAAAGCGGCAAAACGGCATTCTACATCCTTAGAAAGCTTTGATTTCTAAAATAAGAATCAAATCAGAAAATTATTTCAGGAAATTATCCAGAGCAAAATTATCCAGAAATTGTATTCTTCAGTTAAATTACGCAACAACATCTACCGCATATAATTATGCATAATGCAACAATTGAGGGCTAACGTATATAAGTGTAGAAGGGAGTGTATAGTTGTCATCTGCACAAGTCTGGGTACCATCTGTTCTAACTACCATCGAACAGATATATCGTACATACCAACTGACATTCAATCTCTCTCTCTTAATTTCTAAAAGGCGCTTTTTTAAAGACATCTTGGCCATCTACAGTAGCAGTTTTTCCAACTTTTGGATCACGTTAAATTTTTAATGGATCGCGAAGACTTGAACAAATATATATATTTCTGTTTTCATAAATAGTTATTATGCATTTCGCATTTTATATTTATATTTTAAAGTCAGCCCATTTTATTTGAAATAGTTCCTAATCTTGCGTATTTTTGTTTGGTTAAAGATTAAATTTAAATATTCCATCATTATTTCTATTATTAGACGGACGTCATAATAGAGTGGCAAATTATATACGCGAGATTTCAAAAAATTTTTTTTTAGTATAATGTTCTTTGATTAAAACTGTCTTGGACCTTCTCAAACATTCTTGAATTCATTAATAAATTATAGGTCTCACACTTGTTGATCGTGAGAAAGTAGCAATTTCGTTTTTCCAATTATTTGGTTTTATTTCTATTTTTTGATTTAATTGGTTGAATATTTTGAACCGAAACGGTTTTTAAAATTAATTTTATTTCTGAACTTATATCTGAAGGTGTTTTGTCTTTTATACATCCAGTTGGAATTTAAGGTTACAGAGCAGTGGTTTGCCGTAGGTTTGTGTCTAACGGTCTGTCCTGAGATATTTTTCTTTTCCTAGGAGCCTCTTATTACAAACTCAATGTCTAAAGGCAGTGTTTCCTTTGACGCGAAAAAGAAAACACCAACCCCATTGGTTGTCAATGTTTAAAGAAAAGAACTTCAGTCGATAATGATCTCAGAGGCAAAAATTAAATCTTCTCAACAGGTGCCAGATCTTTGGTTCTAGGTTCACACGCATGCTACATGCCTATCGAACGCCAAAAAAAGGCCTCCATCCCTTACATCAACTTAAATATGGGTAGAAGCCTTCTCAGACTAGAAACCTAAGTCTAAAAACTGGGACAATCTCTTATTGATACATTCTGATCCTGACGAACTAATCTTTTATGATAAATGTAATCCAAATCTAGTAAGAATATAGGGCACGCAATGTTAACCATTTAAGCGTGTTTGACGTTTGTACACGTCAAACCAAATCTCTATTACGGTGCGTTCGACGAGTATACTCGTTGTGAATAATATAAATTTGCCATTAACTATAAAAACTCGAAATTTTAATAAAATACAATAAGAATATTATTTGGTGGGATGTTTCCTTTATTTTACCTATAGAACTGCCAAGTATTTTATACGGAGGGGGGTGGAGGGAGCTAGCCAAATGATAAGTGGTTAGTACATGTTTGGTTTCCGCATTAGAGATTGGGAATTACGCACACAAATAGAAGCTCTCAACCCTTGTGCAATGCCGTTTTTACCTTAGAGGTTCAGGATCTCAGTACGAGCATGATTTCATTTTGCACAGAATTCAAAGCTCTTTTCTTCCTTGTAAAAGCTCTTGCGTCCCTAGTTAACTAGGAGCAATGCATACGTGAAGCGGTGCAAGATTTTTGAAAGGGCACAGAATGCACTGTAATCTCAAGCTCCAGAGATTGCAGAAAAAGTCGCTTGCAGTGACTATTACGACTTTGTAAACTTTTGGTTGTTAAAGCCCTGCGTTCGACTTGTGTACACGTCATTGCCTGATTTTAATTCCGCACACTGTGGGTTTTTTTTTAAAACTAAATTCCACGTTTAACTGGTTGAAGGATAAATTTAAAGACTAAAACTGTCCGTTTGGTCCTAAATTTGACAATTTTATCCCTCTATTCCTATAAAAGTTAAAATTCCCTAATTTTTTTTTAAAAATAAAGGGCATATCAACGTTTAAAAATTGTATAAATAGGTATATAAAATATACAAATAGATTTTTGAGAAAACCTTGGCCCAAAAATGGGCAAATACGGCATTTTCAGAAATTGTTCTTACTGTTTTTTGGTAAACAATGTAGCGCCTAAACCGGGAACCAATTTTCTTTAATAAGGTGTCATTTGATTCGAAATTATATGAATATAAACTTTTTGGGATTCTCGACGTTCTACAGGCTATAAGAGAGGAGTTAGCCCTACATATACGAGGGGGTACCCAAAAATAACCGGAATTGCGTTGCCGCACATGGAGCTTATGTAGTACGCATTTCTGCCGCTAGACGTGTATAGCGCAATTCCTTGCCAGTTCAGTCCTGCCTGTGTTGTCTGCCTGGCTTGTTCTGTTCATCTGCAGTGATTGTTTTTACCAGCGCTGTTTTGTTCTTTTTTCGTTTTTTATGATGGCAAGTTTAAGTGAACAACGTGCAGCTCTGAATTTTTGTTTTCTACTCGGCAAAAATGCTGCTGAAAGTGTTTTAATGTTGAAAACAGCTTACAAAGATGACGCTATGGGAAAAACTCAAGTATACGAGTGGTTTACTCGGTTTAAAAATGGCGACATGTCGATTGATGACAAACCTCGTTCTGGACGTCCATCAACTGCCCGAATCGACGAAAATGTTGAAAAAATTCGAGAGCTGGTGTTCACAGACCGTCGACAGCCAATTGATCAACTGTCAGAGAGTAGTGGGTTATCTTGGAGCTTGGTTCAGCGAATTTTAACGGAAGATTTGGGGATGAAAAGGGTTGCTGCCAAGTTTGTTCCTCGAGTTCTGACTGACAATCAAAAAGAACATCGAGTTGAAACATGTCGTGATTTGAAACAACAGCTTGAAACTGATCCAGACTTTCTGTCAAAGGTGATGAGTCATGGTGCTATGGTTATGACCCAGAAAAAAAGCAACAGTCGAGCCAATGGAAGACGTCATCTTCACCCCGACCAAAAAAATGTCGTCAAGTCAAGTCAAACATCAAAACAATGCTGATTTGCTTTTTTGATGCCAAAGGCGTAGTCCATTCAGAGTTTGTCCCCCCAGGTCAGACCGTCAATCAAACCTTGTATTTGGAAGTTTTGAAAAGATTGCGCAATAGTGTTCGCCAAAAAAAAGACCCGATTTGTGGCAAACAGGAGACTGGTTCTTCCACCACGACAATGCACCAGCACACACAGCCATCTCTGTTACACAGTTTTTGGCTAAAAATGGCATGGTTCCGCTGCCCCACGCACCTTACTCGCCTGACCTGGCTCCGTGCGACTTTTTCTTATTTCCACGCATGAAAAAGGGCATGAAAGGTCACCGATTTGACAACATTGAAGAGGTCAAGAAAAAAACGAAGAAGGAGCTGTCAGCCATTTCTAAAGATGACTACAAAAAATGTTTCGAACAGTGGAAGCACCGGTGGGACAAATGTATTAGTTGTAATGGAGAGTATTTTGAAGGGGATAAGGTTGTTCTGTAAAAAATTTGTAAATAAATAGCTTTTAAAAAATAATTCCGGTTTTTTTTTGGGTACCCCCTCGTATGTGGCCCCCTTTAAAACTAAATAACTCTGGAAATCTTGGCCCTTATTTTGTTAAATTTTGAAAGGAATAAAAAGCGTTATCTAGCTCTTACATCTATGTTATGAATATGGATAAGTTTTAAGATAATGTTTCAGGAGAAAATGGTCTTCTTAGTGAAGCGTTTTCATCTTAATTAATTTTCCAAAATTAATAGAAGTTTTTTCTCTAAATGAGAAGAAATAAATACTAATTACGGAAATAGAAAAACCGCGGTCATTTCGCCATTTTTAGTTCAGGTAGTGTAGAGGACGTTAAATGCTCTTCGGAATGACAAAAAACGAACTTCCAACGATGACAGAGATAGCGCGAGCGGTCGATAGAGCTATAATAGCGGGTTCTTGTTTTCTTCATCTCCTTCGTTTCTTGACTTTTTTTTCTAACCAAATACCATACTAGTGCGCTATGGTATACCTTATTCGGAATACCACTAGCTATAACACTTGTCCTGAAAATTACTTTACTAGCGTTACACGGAAGTAGCAAGCTAATAGGATGGGAAGATAATAAGAAAAGGGATGGTGTGAGAAGAGGAGGAGAGATAAAAAAAACCTGGCAGAATACTGGCTGCACAGTTAGAAGAAATTCAAAGATAGAATCGTGAGCTATTTAGGTAATTGTCAGTTTTGTTCTTTGAAAAGAACAAAGGGCACAAAAAAAAAAAGGTTGCGAACAAATTCTGCCGACGAGCACGCCACATTGCAACTTTAATATTGTTTACTACGTACATTATGAGGACAAGAAAGCTCTCAAACTTTATATTACTCGGTTTAAGTGGCAAATTAAAATCATCCCAACTGAAGTGCAATAATTCTAGTTTTTTTGCTGGTGTTTATTTATCTTGATGCTTTCTTGCTGCAACAGTTTTCTATTGCCTTTTTTTTGCTCATCTTGTGCACTTCTTTTATGGATAAAACTTCTCTTATTCCCATAAAGAACATCTTTCACATTTCGTGCCAGAACATATCTATATCTAAATCTATCTTCGGAATTGTTTCCTGATTTTGTGTTGCATAGTTTGCGGTGTAGAGAGCGTCCATCGTATGTCCCGGCCACATATTTGAACTGATGTTTTCTGAATAGTTCAGGTGAACTTGTGGGCAGATTTGGCCAATTGAAAAAGATGGAAAGCAAATCTAATTTTTCTCATTGAAACACAGAAAATGAAACTTTGTAGATAAACATTTTGAGTCAATGATACATTACTAACTGATTCCTTTGATTTTTTCTGAAGCCAGTCATCTTGACTCATTTATTTACTTAATTCGAGCCGAATCTGGACTTCTTATATATTGGAGTCTCAGGCGCCACGGTAGCCTGGCGGTTAGAGGCAAGATCTATAAAGCTAATGTGGTACTGGGTTCGATTTCCGGTCTTGGGCCTTGAATTTTATTTAATGGTTATTAAAAGAATTTTTTTTTTTTCTTAATGATTTAAGGCGCGTCAACATCTAATGTTATTGACGCCCTGAGTTTTTTTCAGTGCACTACCGGCCTCCGGACAGTGTTCTCTTGTTACAGACAATACTGTCCATCACCGGACAGTGAGCTGTAAGAAGCTCCTAGAAAGAGAAAATCTAAAGGGCTAGCAGCTGGATTCGAACCCTGGACCTCCGCGTGGGAATCCAATACGCTAACCGCTTAGCTAATCCCTTCTCTATAGAAATTTACAGTAAAGTATGTTTGCTAGTCGCCACCGTCCACGACACCCTAATTTGGTAGTTGGACGTAAAGCAAGTCTGAAAAAATAGGCAATTACTTTACTTTATTGGAGTCTCTTTCAATCTTAATCCGTCGTCATCATACTTGATGACTTTCGATAATTCTCTTCGATAACTTCAGGAGCTTGCAATGAACTTGCTCTTCTTGAGATCCTATGGAGATCTCCCTGTTATGAAAAACTGGCTTCATTAATAAGGCCACTACTGATCCATTTTATCTTCTTGAAGCTCTGAATCCTTTCTTCACTGGCTACTCCACCACCACCATGAAGGCTAAAGATACTATACACACTTCCCCAAACTGAAAGCATTTCACCTGTACTTTTAGGGTTTATTTATATGCACCAGGGTACCTGGCTCTACTTCAACACTTGGGCACTCTTTATCAGACCAATGACCACCGTTTCCTGTACGCCAATCTTCCAAACATGATCATCCACTTATCCAAAACCATGGTATATTCCATAAATACGTGTGTTTCGTTGGATTTTTCTTTTATTTCCTAGGCTATCTAACCTCAAATCGCTTAATGACCGCTCAAGTATTTCACCGTCATAATCTTGGACAAATTCGATTATACAACTTACTGAAAATGTGATTAGGTCCTCGTTGATGGAGCAATATCCTTGGTTTTGGACTAATATCCTTCATTAGAATTAAATAAATCAATTTGGTGAAGAGATTTTGACTTCACTTAGCCAGCAAGTGTAGTGCGAGCTGCAAACATTAAATAAAGTCCAAAATCTCTTCACCAAGCTGAATGATACTACCTCTGATTATGGATGAAAATCCAAAATATGTCAGAGTTACTCGTACAATATGTTTTCTACTTCGGACAAAATAAACCATTTGTTTCCTTTAAAATTACACACTTAATTCCACACAAAGACTTTTTAAAGTTTTTTTTTTTGTTTCCTGTAGGCTCTATTTCCTGTCTTCTTATCAATTTCTAAACATAAAAAAAAAATAAAATAAAATCTCCCGTTAAACAAATTTTATTTCCCTTTACCCCAACTAAATTGGTCATTAAAAGAAATAAAATATTATCTTTGCCGATAATTATGTCCGATATGAAATAATTAAACATAAATAAATAAATAATAATTAAAAAAAAAATAACAAGAAAAATGGACATTGTCCCGGAAATTGGTGTATGACGACATTATTTTCTTGAAAAAAAAAATATAAAAATAAATAAATAAAAAAAAGCAAGAAAAAAAAGTAACTTTTTGTTTATCAAAATTGACATAAATAATTATAATATATGGTAATGGTCGACACACTAATTGTTGAAATTTATCAATACCTTTTTAAAATGTTACGACTAATTGTGTGGTAATTTAAAAATAATAATTATTGATAAAAATAAGTTTAACGTAATTTGGTTTTTAAACCTAAATGACGCGAATGCTCTTCCGGGAAGATGGCAGAACAACCTACTTCGATGTAACTATGTTTTATTAAGAAGTTACAAAGATCAAAGACAGTGCGAGGCAAATTAAAAAAAAAAACCATCAGATTTTGGGCAATAGACTCTTTATTACGTCATGGTTGAGGACACTTAACTCCTTCGGTCTGTCTGTTTGTTAAAGCTAAATAAAGTTATTACCAATATACGAGGGGGTACCCAAAAATAACCGGAATTGCGTTGCCGCGCATGGAGCTTATGTAGTACGCATTTCTGCCGCTAGACGTGTATAGCGCAATTCCTTGCCAGTTCAGTCCTGCCTGTGTTGTCTGCCTGGCTCGTTCTGTTCATCTGCAGTGATTGTTTTTACCAGCGCTGTTTTGTTCTTTTTTCGTTTTTTATGATGGTAAGTTTAAGTGAACAACGTGCAGCTCTGAAATTTTGTTTTCTACTCGGCAAAAATGCTGCTGAAAGTGTTTTAATGTTGAAAACAGCTTACAAAGATGACGCTATGGGAAAAACTCAAGTATACGAGTGGTTTACTCGGTTTAAAAATGGCGACATGTCGATTGATCGTCCATCAACTGCCCGAATCGACGAAAATGTTGAAAAAATTCGAGAGCTGGTGTTCACAGACCGTCGACAGACAATTGATCAACTGTCAGAGAGTAGTTGGTTATCTTGGAGCTCGGTTCAGCGAATTTTAACGGAAGATTTGGGGATGAAAAGGGTTGCTGCCAAGTTTGCTCCTCGAGTTCTGACTGACAATCAAAAAGAACATCGAGTTGAAACATGTCGTGCTTTGAAACAACAGCTTGAAACTGATCCAGACTTTCTGTCAAAGGTCATTACTGGTGATGAGTCATGGTGCTATGGTTATGACCCAGAAACAAAGCAACAGTCGAGCCAATGGAAGACGTCATCTTCACCCCGACCAAAAAAATGTCGTCAAGTCAAGTCAAACATCAAAACAATGCTGATTTGTTTTTTTGATGCCAAAGGCGTAGTCCATTCAGAGTTTGTCCCCCCAGGTCAGACCGTCAATCAAACCTTGTATTTGGAAGTTTTGAAAAGATTGCCAAAAAAGACCCGATTTGTGGCAAACAGGAGACTGATTCTTCCACCACGACAATGCACCTGCACACACAGCCATCTCTGTTACACAGTTTTTGGCTAAAAATGGCATGGTTCCGCTGCCCCACGCACCTTACTCGCCTGACCTGGCTCCGTGCGACTTTTTCTTATTTCCACGCATGAAAAAGGGCATGAAAGGTCACCGATTTGACAACATTGAAGAGGTCAAGAAAAAAACGAAGAAGGAGCTGTCAGCCATTTCTAAAGATGACTACAAAAAATGTTTCGAACAGTGGAAGCACCGGTGGGACAAATGTATTAGTTGTAATGGAGAGTATTTTGAAGGGGATAAGGTTGTTCTGTAAAAAATTTGTAAATAAATAGCTTTTAAAAAATAATTCCGGTTTTTTTTGGGTACCCCCTCGTATGTGTAACAAAAATTCGCCATAAAATTAGTTCATACTGATAAAAAAATTAAAATGAAATTTGATTTATTAAGAATAACAATATAAAAAAAGAATAAATGGAAGTTATAAATCAAGGAATACTAATTATTATTAGTTTTTCTATTTCTATCTTCTCTAATTAAAATTGATTGCAATGCCTAGTACTTCAACTTAATTAAGTTTCACTGTTCAACTACTTAATTTTACTACATAGCAACCTCTTAAGGAGTGAAAAATCTCTTGCTTTCTTTTATTGTTCTAGATAAGGGGGAGTTGCAATCTGGTCGAATTTCAAATATCTTTTTTGAGATCCTCTAAGTCCTTGCTCCCAAAATAAAGTGGTTTTTAAAAATTGATATTGAGAAAATAGAAAATTACAAAAGTAATTTTAATAAAGTGGTAGATCTGTAACAAATCTTTAAAACCTACTACATTCTATAGACAATTCGAGGGAAAAACTACATTAGGAGTAACAATGGTACCATGATTAACCAAATGGGAAAGCGGGGCTTCTTAAGAGAAAGGAGAATGAAGATAGACCACTGAAATCACTAGACTATGGTCTTCCACGGACAAGGTGTGGCTATTAAATAACGAGACTGATGCTACTACAGAAGAACTATGCATACGCCAAATCCTAACGACCGACAGCTGTGCAACGTAAAGCCTTCTCTTTCAATTGCAGCGTCTCACGTGTTTGTAGAGAAATCTGTCTGACCGGAACCGTCATTTGTGTAAGAGGTGTTAGTTTCGTTTTGCCGAAAACATGATACTACACATGTACGATAGTAGAGCAACGAATTGTCGTGAAATTGTCCATGATACTTGGTTAAACCGCTACTGAAACTTATCTTTTATTAAAAGAAGTTTATGGCGATGAATGTTAATCACGTGCGCGAGTTTTTTAAGTGGTTCAAGCGTTTCCGTGATGGCCGAGAAGACGTCGGAGATGATGACCGCCAGGGTCGCCCTTCCACGTCCAAAACGGATGAAAATATCGATTATAATTAATCAACATTACTACCGTGATGTGCTTGCTCAACTCCATGAAAGAGTAAGGAAAAAACGACCCGATTTGTGGAAGAACAAGTCATGGGTTCTCCATCAAGACTACGGCGCCGGCTCCCACTGCTTGACTGTCAAGAACAGTTTCTAGCCAAGTACAACATCCCAGTTTTAGGCCATCCGCCTTATTCGCCTGACCTGGCCTCATGTGACTTTAGATCTGTTCCTCAAAGTCAAATCTGCATAAAAAGGAACACGATTTCAGTCCGTTGAAGCTGTGAAAGAAAAAGCGGCACGCGTTATGCAGGAGCTCACAGAAAAAGACTTCCAGCACGGTTTTCGAACAATGGTAAATTCACTGTGGAGCGTTGTAGGGATAGGGGAGGGGGGTATATTGAAGGTGATAATAACTAAATATGTATAAATTTAAAATAAAATGTTTTACAGCAATAGTCTCGTTATATAATAGCCTCACTTCGTATTGCTCACATAGAATAATTAAAAAAAAAAAAAAACACAGCCTCTATTTCCGTGATGGCGAACCTATGACACACGAACTCATTTTAAGTAACACGCGCCATCAGAGACAAAAAATTATTATACAATTTTAAATAATTCTTGAACGATTTGTGGAATACTTTGTAGAAAATACTTTTTTAATTTTTTGAGAATCAGGATCTGGCAAACTTTCCTCAGATCAGTGATCATTTAATAAATCTTTTTTCCTACTAGGGTAGCAAATACCCCAAAATTATGAATATTTATAAATAAGACACTGGAACAGAGTTAATTTAGGGGTTTCCAAAATTTTGTCACGCCAAGCTCAAAAGATACGCCATCACAGCCTCTATTTAGCCATAATCTAATAAAAAAATATTTACAAATTCTATTTATTCTAAAAACATTGTATAATATAATGGTAACCTTGATTCACAATTTCATACATTTATGTATTCGATTAGTAAGCCGAGTAAAGTTGTATCTCCAAATCCCTTATTGGTAGTACAGAGTTACCATCTAGGGGTCACAGCTAATATCACCGTATAAAGAATCCATGGTTTATTTATTTAACATAAATCCCCTCTTTAACCATCGACATAAATGTACATTCCGTCAATTTACAATCTGATCATTGGGTTAAACTAAAGGGTTATTTATTCCATGTTAACTTTTACAAAGTAAATATCATAAATATTATTGTTGTAACCTTGCTTAGTTTGTAGTTGCGTTTTACTTGAAAATAACTTCAATTTTTTTTTAAGTAAGTTATTTCCCAGGTAATACAGTAACCAGGTTAAAAAACCGTAATCCAAGTAAGTGAATATTGGCGAAAATTTGGTTAGGTTGGCAATGCTGGTTAATATATTTGATTTTATTCATCCTGGCACGCTGGTTTATTTTGCATCCCTGACTGCTTTCAGACTTTCATCTCATTTTACGTCACCATCTCGCCCTATATTTGCTGACTTAGGTCTATCGAGACCCTAGTCTATGCTGTCTTGAGTTGTTAAAAAAAAAAATGGAGGCGCCACGATTGCTGAGCGGTTAGATAGCGAGGACATATTTTGGGAATATGTATGTGCGATTCCCCAGGCCTTGGATTTTATTTATTGTTTAATATGAGGATTTTATAGTGAAGTATGTTTGCTAGCCAATGAAACCAAATTTGATAGTTAAACGTACGTTTACTCGTAAAAAAGAAAATGAGAATATGGGCAAAAATGGGATCAAGAAGTTGCCCATTCTTTTTGGACATTTATGCTATTAATATCTTATAAAGTATAGAAGTATTTTATTAATGGACAACGTTATTAAGGCGCCAAGAAAATTAATAAATAAGAAGAAGAATGATTAGAAGTTAATAAATCTCCTTCAACACCCGCCAAAAAATAGTAGCCATTAATATTCTAGGTTGGTCCCGTAGATGTACGAAATGAACCAGAACAAAACCTAAAATGGAACACCTGAGGTTACTTTTCACCAGTAACTTAAACGAATTAATGGACAATCACCTTCTCTAACTAAAATTGATTTTACAGTAGCAGTACTGTTATTAATTCTTTTTTTTTTAAAAAAAATAAAAATAGGGAAGGCAAGTTATTTAAAGTTTCTTTTATTTATTTTTCAAACTAGCCATGTAATAGACTGCCAATAAATCTGACAAACTACAAGGACAAAAACGACATTTAGCAATTTATATAACTACAGGGATTGTTTGGTAAATACAACTATAAAGGTTAACATTTAGAAATAAAATAGTAAACCTATAACAGATTTCTGTTTTTTTTTAAATACAAAAAAGAAGAAAATAACATAAAATTAAACAGAATATACTCACATGTTTATAAAAACTATCCTGTTCAAGGTTAACTACTTTTATTAATATTTTGTAGTTACATTTTATTTATTAGTTAATGGTTAATTAATTGTTACAAATTTTTTCGGAGGACTGTGAAAGAATTTTAATAGCAAATTAATTTTTAAATTAATTAAATTTACCTATGAAGGAATTAGCCGAGTGGTTAGCGAATACTGGATTTCAACGCGAAGATTATGGGTTCGAATCCCAGCTGTTGGCCTCTTAGATTTTTCTCTTGCTAGGAGTTTCTTGCGGCTAATTGCCAGGATGCAAATAAATGTGCCCCAATTAAACTTCTATACTTTATACGATATTTATACAGTAATGCCCCAGTTTCATTGGTGAATTTCATTGTCCCATTACACCAATTTCATTCTTTGAAATTGGATAAGATTGAAACTCGAGCCTTTCGATGTGTTATGCCCATAATTCATGTAATTCCCGGTCATAGGAGCGCAACTGTCTCACCATTTCCACAATTGCAGTTCATTCAATCAATGGGTTTTCAATTAATTATATAAGTCTTGTTCTGGGGTTTTACAACAAAACAAAGAATTCTCGCTGAACATTGGGAATTCAGAAAATTATGAATGATAGTAGAATAAGTATTAGTTAATTACAGAATGTATCGTATATACAACGTACAACTTCATTAATTATCGTTAATTTTGAATTATTTTTAATAAATACGAGGTGTGTTCAAAAAATAAGGTGAATTTTCATTTTTCTTAAAAAATATTTATTTATTCATCGATTTTTATTTTGTCTCCTTCAAAGTAGTCCCCCTCAGATATAATACATATGTGCCAGCATTTTTTCCAATCCTCGGAACAGTTCTGATATGCACTTTTTGGTATGTCCTTGAGCTCTCTCAGCGATTCGGTTTTTATCTCCTCAATCGTGGCAAATCTCCGTCCTTTCATGGGTCTCTTCAATCATGGGAACAGGAAAAAGTCGCAGGGCGCCATATCTGGTGAATACGGTGACTGAGACATGATAATGTCATTCAACAATTCCTGAGCGATGCTCATGCGACGGTTTTTTTGATCAAAATTCAGCAATTTTGGAACGAACTTCGCTACTACACGCTTCATGCCCAAAATTTCCGAAAAAAATTGCAGGACATGTGCCAACCGATATGCCGACAACCTCAGCAACTTCTCTAATTGTGATTCGACGATTCTTCTCAACATTTTCATCGGTTGTTGATGTGCTGGGGCGTCCAGGGCGAGCGTCGTCATTCACATCTTCTCGACCTTCTGTGAAAAGCTTGTACCACTTGTAAACATTTTTTTGACACAGAGTACTCTCACCGTACGCTACTCTCAACATTTCAAGTGTTTTTTAACACTTAATTCCATTTTTTACACAAAATTTGATTCAAATTCGTTGATCCATTTTTTCGACAGAAGAAAATCGCCGAACTCGCAAAACACTTGTCTTATTTATGCCTCTAACATACAAACTAAACATGCTATATAGCTACAACTTTGAAAATATGTTCGAGACAAGTGTACCAACATAAAAAAAAAGACAATCGAAATTCGAATGTACGTAGCCCGCGAAATTTGAAAATTCACCTTATTTTTTGAACATACCTCGTATATCTTTCGCTCAATTTTTAAGCTTCTATTTTTTTTGTTTGTGTTTTAAACCGCCAAAACGGAATCAAAAGCCAAATCTCACCATTACAATCACCTGATTGTAACCATAGCGAATTTATAACCTCCGCACTGATCATCCTCTATTCTCGCAGTAAATCTGCTACAGATCCGACATAATGTACGCGATTTCCAATCTTTTTGCAAATAAAAAACATTATTCTTCAACGTGCGCTTGCTTTGCAGAGATTTCAAGCAGTTTTTTTTTTTTTTTAATATTTTAAAGTTTTCAAATTAATAATCGCTAAGATTTTAAATTAATTTCAACGAGTTTAATTAGTAAATTAATTATCTATTTTCTGGATTATTGTTCAAACTAAAAAAGCATCTTCCCTCAACATACTACCTCATTCTGCGCTCCTATCTTTCAGATAGATTCTTTCAAGTCAGTACTGGCTCAGCAATCTCTTCTTACTCGATAGTGGGGACGGGAGTGCCGCAGGGGAGTATACTTAGCCCCGTTCTCTACACAGTATACACATCAGACATACCTGTACAACCCTCTACACTACTCTGTACATATGCTGACGATACAGCCATATTAGCTTCAAGATCCTTCATCAGCTTCATACAAGTTACAGACACATTAGAATTCTGGGCAAAGAACTGGAGGATTAAAATGAACCCACAGAAATGCCAGCATGCCACGTTT